>NW_028262348.1:3730270-4973694 GCF_047370975.1 Nipponia nippon | reverse complement strand
TCCCTCCTGTCTCCCCACACCAGCCTGGCTCCTACCCGGCTCCTCCCAGCAGTGCATGGAGGCAATGTCCAAGTAAGACCGGCCGTGCAGCACCGGCAGCACCTGGGCCATGGTCGCGGCGGTGGTGAAGGCATCCAGGTTCTCCAGTAGCGCAGCCATGGCCCGGCCGTACGCAGGCTGTGTCTGGCATGTGTTGGTGGCGATGAAGACCTAGGAGCGGGAGGGACGAAGGTGGTAGGGCAGCGGCTCGAGGTGGGAGGTGGGTGGGAGTCTCTGGGCCGTGAGCACTGCGCTGCTGCTGCTGAGCATCGCCTGCCTGCCCAGCCCCTGCCCCGGGGGCGGCTGCCTCTGCCCCGGCACCCGCACCTGCACCCGCGCCCACGTCTGCACCTACATCTGCAACTACAGCTGCACCCACACCCACGTCCGTACCTACAGCTGCACCTGCACCCCCGTCTGCACCCACACCTGCACCCATGCCTGTGCCTGCACCCGCACCCCTGCTTCTGCCTGCACCTCCATCTGTGCTCACACCCACGCCTGCACCCGTGCCCGTGCTTGCACCCAGCATGCGCCTGCACCCAGGCCTGCGGTCACGGCCGTGCCAGCGCCCACACCCACACCTGAGCACCCAGTCCTGCACCCACACATTCACACCTGTGACCCAAAACCCCGCCCCTGCCTGCAGCCACACCTGCACCCCGACTCCCACCCGTGCCTGCACCCACACCCCACCCCAGAGGCCCCCCGCACGGGACACCCACCTGCATGGCCCACGGGGTGCTGTAGACGTTGCCGAAGAAGCCATCCTGGCCCTGCGCCTCGACCATCCTCCTCCTTGCCCCATGCGTGGCCGCTCGCAGCTCTGCCACCAGCCCGGCCCCCACCAGCCGCTCCCGCTCCAGGCAGGTGAAGGCCAGCACCGCCACCGCCTCCGTGTCTGCACAGGGACACGGTGTCACCGCGGCTGCCGCACACCCACCCTGGGGCGCCACCACCCCGCCTGTCCCCAGGGACCATTACCTGCAGCGCTGCCACCGGCGTGCCCAAACCTGCCGTGCTGCTCGGCCACCAGGAGCCGGCGGATCACCTCCTCCCGCACCCGCTTATGGTGGATGCACAGCGCCAGCACGCCCAGGCTATACTGGTAGTAACTGGTGAGAGGGTGGCCGTGCCGCCGGGACCCTGGGGATGAGGTGTCGTGTCACCGGGGTGAGCCAGTAGCCCCGTGGCTGGGCTTGCCGGCACAAGAGTGGGTGCTCGCCACAGTCGCCCCATGGGCATGCTCTCACCTGCCCAGTCCTCCTCCAGGTAGTACTTCAACCACGTCACCAGTGAGCGCTGGGGACCGGGCTCCGGCGGGGGACAAGTGGCCCGCAGCCCCAGCAGGTACAGCGCCAGCCGCCCCGTCTCCGGCCACTCCACCTCGGTGCTCCTGCAAGCCGCCGCGTCAGCTATCGCCAGTGGCCCCAGTCCCCGCAACGCAGTGGGGGGCTGTCACCCCACCGGTGGAGGGGACCGTCCCCATGGGACACACACACACACGTACGTGCCGTGCTCGGTGGCCGCAGCATCCCGCTGGGGGTGGCCGTGGGGCGCAACATGGGGCCAGCCGGCTGCCTGCAGGCTCCTGCGGGGACTTGGCGTCAGCGGGCTGCCGGGGCGGTGAGGGGGACAGAGGACGTCCCCCACCCAGAGGCCCGTGGTGGGGACCTGGCATCCCCCTCGGGGCCTACCGGCTGTAGCGGTGCTGGATTGCGTCCCGCAGCCGTGCCAGGTACCGCTCCTCCCCACGCGGGTCATGGTCGCTGGCCAGGCGAAGGGCCAGGTAGACGCTGGGGTCGGGGTCCCGCGCCGGCTCCGCGGCCAGCCCCAGCAGCCGGGCGCTGAGTGCCCGCACCGCTGCCGCCTCCCCCGGGGCTTCTACCCCCAACGGCCCCAGGGAGAGGGAGCGGAGGGTGACGGGGGGCCCGAGGGGGCCGAGCCCACCCCAGGCACCGGCCCCGCAGCATCTCCAGCCCTTGGCACTGGTTGCGTGGGGCCGCAGCAGCGATGGAGACACAGCACCCCAACCCTGCCGTGCACCCCGTGCCCTCCGCGTCCCTCCCTCAAGTCCCAAAACTCCAAGTCTCCCCCCCAAAATACGGAAAAGAAACAAAATAAGAGATGTGACGCAAGGCGGGAGCATGGGGAGCCCAAAGCCGGGGCACGGCCACCCTCCCACCGTGCCTGTGGGGCTGGCAGGGTGCTGGGGTGGCACCCCTGTTCCCAGCGACCCTGCGGGACCCCTGCAGTGGGGGGGCTGCAGGCGCGGGGCAGGTTGGCTCTGGGCTTGGTGCAAGGGGCACAGGAACAAGGACAAACCCCAGCGGGCGCTGGGGAGAGCTCAGCCCTGGAAAACTCATCACCGGAGGGGTTTCAGGAGGCCAATGTCTGCCGGAGTGTGGGATGGTGCCCGTCCCCCCAGCCCCGTTCCTCACGGACCTCTCCACCACCGCAGCCAGCTCAGGGACCCGCTCCGGGCACCATCCCGCTCCGGGGAGACCCCCGGCTCCAGCGGGGTGCCCTGGCAGGACGTGGGGGTGCGGGGGCTGCAGACAGCGGCAGGCTGCCGTACTCACCGCAGAGCTGGGCAGGCAGGGCTGCAGCCTGCAGCAGGATGAGGAGCAGCCACATGCCGGAGCGTGGCAGTGGGTGCCGTGGCATGGCACAGCACGGCTGGCAGCCTGGCAGAGGCAAGGCAGAGCCCAGCTGAGCCGAGCCGGGACGCTGCCGGGGACGGGAAGGTGTCACAAGAGGCTGTTTCCGCACACCGGGGCCAAGTCAGCAGAAACGGGAAAGGACTTTGGCTGCAGGCAAAGCAAAGGGAAGCGGGGCCGCCTGTGCCGGGGCAGAGATAAGGTTCTCACGGCCGCTCTTCAATCCCGGCTCCCTGACTTGGCACGAACCCCGCGAGCACCGAGGTCTCGCTGCCCTCTGCACCACAGCTGGGGCAGCGAGACCCAAACTGCTGGCGTTTGGGTCAAAATCACTGCTCAAAGTTAGCCCCTCCCCCCCAAAAAAGGAGGGATGAAAACCCCCAAAATCCTGTGCCCTCCATCCTTGCAGCCTTTGAAAGCAATAACTCCACTGCTCGCCTGGAACTGGATTTTTATTGAAAAGGAACATGAGGATTAATCAGCCCAGCTCAGCAGACGAGGGGTGGCTATGGGGGTGCTGAACCCCAAAAGGTAAATCCCTGCAGCCGAGGGGAGGGGGGTCCCGGGGCGCTGCTGGGGCTCAGGTCTCCATCTGTCAGGGGACACCCGGGCTCGGAAGGGGGTGATGGGCCATAGGGACGCCCGCCTGCCCCCCACAAAACCCCTGCAGCTGGCAGGGGCTGAGGACAGGGCTCCCGGCTTCCACCACCCCCCGGGACATGGCGGGGACCCTCACCCGGCACAGCTCGGCCGCAGTGCACCCACGGGTGCCCCACCGGTGATGCCAGGCAGGGAGGTGACCTGTCCCCTGCACTGCCGAGCTCAGAGGGCACGGGGGGGATGGACGGGGGATGCAGGAGGGTGTGGATGAAGCACCCAGGGAGGGCAGCGCATGTCACCGGACCCACTGCAACCTGCAGGGGGTCCAAGTCCCACCTGGGGGCAAACAAGGAGCTCCAGCGACCCACCACGGGTCAGGTCCAAGCTTGTGTTATCCACAGCCCCACATGGGGTCAGACAAGTCACATAGAATCATAGAACCATTTATGTTGGAAGAGACCCTTAAGATCATCGAGTCCAACAGTTAACCCAGCACTGCCAAGGCCACCAGTAAACCATGTCCTCAAGCACCACGTCTCCCCGGCTTTTAAATCCCTCCAGGGGTGGGGACTCAGCCACTTCCCTGGGCAGCCTGTGCCAGGGCCTGACTGCCCTTTCGGTGAAGAAGTTTTTCCTAATATCCAACCTAAGCTTCCCCTGGCGCAGCTTGAGGCCATTTCCTCTCATCCTATTGCTTGTTCCTTGAGAGAAGAGACCAACCCCCCCCCCGGCTCCAGCCTCCTTTCAGGCAGTTGCAGGGAGCGATGAGGGCTCCCCTCAGCCTCCTCTTCTCCAGGCTGAGCACCCCCAGCTCCCCCAGCCGCTCCTCCCCAGCCTTGGGCTCCAGCCCCTGCCCCAGCCTCGCTGCCCTGCTCTGGCCACGCTCCAGCCCCTCCATGGCCGCCTTGGGGTGAGGGGCCCAGCGCTGAGCACAGCATTCGAGGGGCGGCCTCACCAGTGCCCAGCACAGGGGCGCCATCATCTCCCTGGTCCTGCTGGCCACACTATTCCTGATACAGGCCAGGGTGCCATTGGCCCTCTTGGCCACATCCCTCCCGTGGGATCAGGCTGGGAACTAATGGCCACGAAGCTCCCGGGGACACCGCCCCCGCCCCAGCTCGGGGACGCGCGCCCCGAAGGCCCGTGGGGACCCGCTAATGCCGGCGCCGGGAGTCTCTGGGGGCTGGGACAGGGGCCCGGCTGCCTCCGAGACGGGGGAGCCGCCGGGAAGGACGGAGCGGGGCCGGGAGCCTGCGGAGCTCGGGCTGAGGGAGGCCGAGGCAGCCGGGCCGAACCACCCGCCCTCCCCCGCAGCCGGCCCGAGGGGCCGAGGACCCCGGGGAGGGAGCGGGGCCGGTGTCCCAGCCCCAGGGGCTGCCTCCACCTGAGGGCGGGGGCACAGGAACCGCCCGCCAGCCCGGTGCCCCCGTGGGGCCACCCCAGCGCCCGGTGCCCCAGTCCGCCAGGCCCCGCCTCGCTACATCCCGGCGTGCCCCGCGCAGCCCCGCAACATCCCGGCCTGCCCCGCGCCTCAGGACCCCCCACCAGGCCGCGCGGGCTGCCCGCGGCGCGCCTGACCGAGCCCGGTCCCGCCGCCTGCCTGCCCTGCTCGCTCTGCCTACGCTGCCTGCCCTTCCCGCTCTGCCTGGTCTGCTCTCATGACCGGTGCGGGGCGGCTCGGGCGAGCGCAGGCCCCGGGCGCAGGCAGGGGCAGGGGCAGGCCGGGGGCCTGAGGTGCGCCGGGAACACGCGGACAGCGGCGGCGGCGGGGCCATGGGGGGGCTGGAGAAGAAGAAGGTACCGCGGCTCCCCCCCCCCCCCCCTTGCCCCGTCCCCCCGCTCGGTGGTCGTGTTCACGCTCCCCGGTGCCCTCCCGTGTCGTGGCCCCGTCCCTCCGGTGCTTCCCCCCTCCCGGTGCCCGTATCCTGCCCGGCCCCCCCCCCCCCCCCCCCCCCCCCGGTACTGGTGCCCACTCCGGTGCCCCTGTCCTGCCCGGCCCCCCCCGGTCCCGGTGCCCCCCCCGGTCCCCGTGCCTTGCCCGCCCCCCCCCGGTACCCGTGCCCCTCCCCGGTGCTGGTGCCCATCCACGCCGTGACACTCGGTGTCCTTTCCCCCCGCCCCAGCTGGCCGTGCCCCATTCTGCCTCCTCCCCCCGCCGGTTCCCGTTCCTCCTCCTCGCTCTCCAGCCCCCGGTGGCTCCGGGGCTGCCCCTCCCGTTCGCGGGGCTCCCCCCTGACTCCCCCGTTTCTCCCCAGTACGAGCGGGGATCTGCCACCAACTACATCACCCGCAACCGGGCGCGGAAGAAGCTGCAGCTGAGCCTGCCCGACTTCAGGTACCCCGTGGGGACGCCCCCAGGGACCCCCCAGACCCCGTCCGGGGTTGCAGCAGGGGATCGAGCCCGTGGCGGGTGCGTGGGGTGGCCCTTTCCGTAGGGAGCGTGGCAGCGTGTCCTGTGTATTCTGGGATTTCAGGCTGACGAGTTCTGGTTTTTTTTTCCCCCCCCCCTCAAGGGGTGGGGGAAAGGGGCCCTGGGGCGTTTTGGCCTTCGGGTCTCACCCTTGTCACTGTTACCAGGCGCCTCTGCATCCTGAAGGGGATTTACCCCCACGAGCCCAAGCACAAGAAGAAGGTGAACAAAGGCTCCACGGCAGCCAGGACTTTCTACCTCCTCAAGGATATCAAATTTCTCCTTCATGAGCCCATCGTCAACAAGTTCCGGGAGTATAAGGTAATTATCCTGCGGCAGACCCCTGGGGTGCTGCCCAAGGGGCCGCTCGGGGCTCCTTCTCTCCCGCAGAGCCCCCGGCCTCTCCCTCTCCTGGCAGGTATTTGTCCGGAAGCTCCGGAAGGCATACGGGAAGAGCGAGTGGAGCACCGTAGACCGGCTGAAGGACAACAAGCCTAGCTACAAGCTCGACCACATTGTGAAGGAGAGGTGAGTCACCGGCGGAGTCCCAGCAGAGTTGGCCTCTTGGGAGGAGCTTTTCCTGCAGCCACCTGGACCCGTGGAGCCTTTGCCGTGTCCGTCCCTCTTTAGGAATCCACCTCCTACAGCAATTCTGGGGGTTTTGATGGAAACTGGTGTTTCTGGGCTGGAGGAGACAGCTGTAGCGTGCTGCACGCTGGCTGTGGCAAAGCATGAGCGAGCAGGGAGTGCTTGGCCGGTGTAGATGGCTCCAGGATCTCTAGGAAGACACTGAGAGCTCTCCTCCTCTCCCTGAGCAGTGTTTTCCTTGGAGGGAGGGCTGGTGGAGGGTGAATCATGCCAACGGAGTTGGTGAGTTGGTGACAATGAGAGAGGAGAGGACCCAGAAGGGAGGGAACCTGCTCTGGCGGGTCTCTTTGTTATCCCGGCGGTGCCTGGGACCTCGCTGCGCTGGTGCGGAGAGGGGAGAGAGAAACGGCACCGAGACACAGACGCTGCCCCAACAAGCTCTGTGCTCGGGAGGGGAGTGGGCGCCTGGCAGCTGCTCGAGCTGCAGGGCTGTGCCATCTCCTGCCAGCCGCAGCGTTTGAGTCCTGCAGCTTTTGTCTGGGCCTCGTCCGTCTGGCCAGGGAGTGCTGTGTGCTGCACCGCAGGCCACAGGCACGCTTGTTGTTGGTGGGTCCAGGCTGGGATTCCCCAACACTCTGTCCTTGTGGGTGCCCTAAAACCTGTTTACTCCCACCCTGTAATCAGGGATGTTGCCGTCCCCTCACCCAGGGAGCTTCCTGGCTCCCCAGAGAGCCCTGAGCCCCGGGGAGCTGCTTGGAGGTCCCTGTGTGCCCAGGAGGGACACCCCGTCCCTGTGGGTCACCAGCTGTGGTGGGACATGCAGGAGATGAGTGCTCCACGGTGCCCAGTCCTTTCTCTTGCAAGGTCTCCACCAGCCCCAGCAGCTTTTGGGTGGACGCTGGGGCTGGGTGTGATTCCCCCTTCTCCTCCTGCCCGGGCATAGGTACCCAACCTTCATAGACGCGCTGCGAGACCTGGACGATGCCCTCTCTATGTGCTTCCTCTTCTCTACCTTCCCGCGGACGGGCAAGTGCCACGTCCAGACCATCCAGCTCTGCCGGCGCCTGGCCGTGGAGTTCCTCAACTATGTCATCGCCTCCCGCTCCTTGCGCAAGGTGGGCGCTGCGGGGAGGGACGGGGCCAAGACCTTCCCTGCCCCGGGGTGGGCCGCGGAGGTGGTGGACTTGTGCCCCAGGAGGGCACAGAGCCAGCTGTGCTGGCAGCTTTAGGTGGGGAGCGAGTCCTGCCAGGCCGTCTGTGATGCTCCCATGATGAATCTGCTGACGGGGGAAGGGTTAACGAGGATGGGGACAAAGGAGCACCTGTGGCCTTCCTCCCCCTGAACCCTCGCACTGCTCCCTGCCAGGTCTTCCTCTCCATCAAGGGCATCTACTACCAGGCCGAGGTGCTGGGGCAGCCCGTCACCTGGATCACCCCTTACACCTTTGCCCATGATGTGAGTACCTGGGAAGAGCGCAGCAGGATCCGTGCGGACCCGCACTGCCTTGCTGCTCCCTTCCCTGTGGCTGGGGAAGGGTTGAGGGACTGTCCTGTGGCTCTGGCGCTGCAGAGGCAGGCGAGGCTGTGCTCAGCCTCTGGTGGAGACCACGAGGCCCGGCTGGGAAGGCTTGCGGGTCACAACCGTCTTCTACCCCCAGCATGGCTGTACCCATGTCCCCTGTACCTGGCTGTACCAGTCCCCCCCAGTTCCTTATTTCCTGTTGTAAATTATTAAAATGTGCCTTAATCAGCAATTAAAGATTAACCTGCAGGAATTATGCTGGTGGCGCTGAGAGAAGAGATGAGTCAGACAGTGCACCCTCTGCCAGGGTGGTTCTGCTGCATCCCTTTGCCGTCCAGGCGGGTGGCAGGGCAAGGGGAGAGCTGCGGGTGCCACTGTGCCGGGAGAGCCGCGTGGCTGTGCTGTGCCTTGCCAGGATCTTGGCATGCTAGAGTTCATCGGCACAGCCGTGCCCTCTCATTTCAGTCTGGGGCTTTTCAGGGCTTGGCACCACAGCTGAGTTGAGGCTTTCCAGCTTTGTGGCCTTTGGTACATGCAGCATCTCCTCGGCCAACCCATGTCCTTCCCAGCCAACATTGCTTCTCACTCCCTTGAGTTCTGACTGTTGTGGGGTGGCTGGGTCCCTGCCGGGTTTTGGCTCTTTGCCCTGTTCTTGTTCTGCTTTGCCATGGCCTGCACATCTCACTTGGAGGAGCAGAGTCCCTGGACCAAGCCACCAAGGTCCCCATCCATGATGGGGTGGGGTGCTTCATCTGTCCCAGCAGGTCCCTTCATGGAGGGGTGGCAGCAGGGCCCCGTGTAGCAGCCTGGGGAGCTCTCCCTCCCCAGGGCCTGGCAGTGTCCTTGGACCTTCAGACCTTGCTGTGAAGGTCTCCCTTGCTGTGAAGGGTCCTCCTCCCTGTGCGGGTGGGACGGGACCCTGTCCCTGCAGAGGGGACTCTGGCCCTTTGTCCTCGTGTCCTCATCCTTCCCGTGTGCCTGCAGCACCCCACGGACGTGGATTACCGTGTGATGGCCACCTTCACTGAGTTTTACACCACCCTCCTGGGCTTTGTCAACTTTCGCCTCTACCAGTCCCTCAACCTGCTCTACCCCCCCAAGGTGAGGCCACTGCCTGCCCTGGGGATGTGCCGCGCTGGCCTGAGCCTGGTGGGACCACCTGGTGTGGGTGGTGGGAAGCGAGGACATGGTGGAGGGGGGGGATGTTTGGGGGCTCTGGGGTTGGGAGCTCCCTCCCCGCCTTAATGTTTCTTCTCAGATCAACGGCCAGGCTGACACTGAGCTGAAGCCTGCAGAGGGCAAGGAGTACGCCATGGATTCGGAGAGCTACCTGGAGGTAAGGGATGCTGCCGTCGCCGCGGCCCGTGGGAGGACCCTGCGTGGCCTTAGTGTCCTGACTGCAGACCCCTCCTGGCATGGGGCACTTGGCGTGTGGGGGCTGAGGAGCAGAGCCTGATCCTTGCCGTGGCAGAGAGGACTGGTCCCAAACTCCTTGTCCCCTCATGTTGGCCAAGGGAGGAGCCTGTGCTTGGCCTCGGGGGCCACTGGCCTCCCCCCTGCATGGCGAGGGACCCTCCAAAGCCCCAGTGCTGGGGACTGCAGGATGGGGCAGTACATGGAGGAGGCTGAATGTCTGTCTAGTCCTGGGAGGAGATCTTCTGACCTCTTGCTCTGAGAACTCACCTTCTCCTTCCTCCGTGAGGCTGCTACTTTTCCCATCCCCAAAGCACCAGCTGGGCATGACGCTTTCTTGGTCTCTTCCCACTGCAGAAACTGTCGGCTCTGAGCGCCAGCCTGGCCCGTGTGGTGGCACCGACCCACGAGGACGAGGTGGAGATGGATGAGTTCCCGGTGGAGGGAGTAAGAGCCTGGTGTGGTGCTGGGAGGGACTGGCAGGAGGATGGGGGCAGTGTCCAAGAGCCCTCCTTGCAGAGAGGGGCTTGGCAGGGGCTGTTCGTGGGGAGGAGGCTGAATGCTTTGCTCTGAGCAGGAGACGGCGGAGCAGATGGACGCGAGGAAGAAGGAGCAGGAGGCCCTGGAGAAGCACAAAAAGCTGTTTGAAGGGCTGCGCTTCTTCCTCAACAGGGAGGTGCCTCGAGAGCCGCTGGCCTTCATCATCCGGTACGTGGTGGGCAGTCTGTCCCTTGGCAGCCCTGCTACCCTACGCTGGCCTCCCCCAGCCTCTCTCTTGGCCAGTCTGCCTGATGTCCCGTGGGTGAGGTGACCCTCAGGGCCCCTCCTGCCTGTCTGACTCCTCGGTGGGTTCTGCTGGCAGGTGCTTTGGTGGCCAGGTCTCCTGGGACAAGTCCCTGTGCATCAGTGCCACCTATGATGTGAGCGATCCCTCCATCACCCACCAGATTGTTGACCGGCCCCGGGTGGAGCAGCAGGTTGTTGGCAGGTGGGTGAGGCAGGTGGCCTGTCCCCAGAATGGCCACCTGGGCTAGCGGGTGTCCCTGGCCATCCCAGAGTTGTCCCACACTCTGTCTGCTCCCTTGCAGCCCCCTGGGCTCCAGAGCCTGGGGTGGTAGGAGGGAGTCTGACCCCGTGTCCCTCTGCCCCACAGGTACTACCTGCAGCCTCAGTGGGTCTTCGACTCCGTCAATGCCAAGCTCTGCCTCCCCGTGGCCGACTATTTCCCTGGCGTGCTGCTGCCCCCGCACCTCTCGCCCTTCGTGACGGAGCAGGAAGGAGACTACGTCCCTCCTGAGAAGCTGAAGCTGCTGGCCATGCAGAGGGGCGAGAACCCAGGTGACGCGAGGACGGAGGAGGAGAGCAGCAGCACTGCTGCCTCGGCAGGGCTGTACCTGCTCCGGGGCCAGTGGCTGCTCTCCTGTTGGTAACTGGTCTTTCTGTAGATGAAGAGAGTGAGGAGGAGGAGGATGAAGAAGAGGAGGAAGAGGAGGACGACAATGACAAAGAAGAGGGGGAGGAGGAGGAGGAGGAGTCTGAAAAGGAAGAGGAGATGAAATTAAAGAAAATGGAAGAGCAGAAGACTCAGAGCAACAAGGTACGGTTCCCAGCAGCGGGCTGGAGCCCCAGGAGGAGGCAACTCTGATGATCTCTGTCCCTGCTGGGGCTCTGCTCGCTGCGGGGCGTCCTGGCCGAGTTCCTGTTCTGGGACCCCTGTGGCTGTGCTGCTCCTGCGGCAGCCACCATGCTTCTGGGCGCTGGACCTGTGTTCGTGAGCTGCAGCTCCCATTCACGCTCAGGACCTGTTGCTTGGTCCCGGAGGGTGCTGCGGCTCTTCCGTGGCCCCCAGTGAACGGTGTGGAAATGTCTGTCCCTGGGGAAGGGTGGTGGGCTCCCGGCGTCTGGGGTCCTGAGCTCTCTGGCTCCCCGCAGGCACTTCCCGTGAAGGTGACCGCTGGCAAGCTGCGGCTGGAGGACAAGCAGCGCCTGGAGCAGGAGCAGCAAAGCGAGGAGAAGCGCCTGGCTATCATGATGATGAAGAAAAGGGAGAAATACCTCTACAAGAAGATCATGTTTGGCAAGAAGCGCAAAGTCCGAGAGGTACAAGCACAAGGCTGCTCTGTGCCAAGGACCCTTGCCTGGATCCTGGTGCTAGCTCTTCCTAAATCGGCTTGCAGCTATGGATTGCTAAAGCCGGGTCTGTCCCCATCTTGGGGGAGAGGGAGCAACCTCTGCTTCCAATACTGTGCCTGCTCTGGGCTGCTCCTTCTGCTCCTCTCTGTACCTGGTGAGGGCACTGAGCAAGGGTGGGCAAGGGTGAGGCTCTGCAAGCCTCTTCCCCGGCATCACCAGGCTGCGATCTCGACCCTGGCAGGGCAGAGCTCCTCGTGCTCCCTCGGGGCCATGGCTTGTGCTCAGCAAGTGAAGCTGCTGCCGCTCTGTGCCCCACACCTGGCAGGGGTGCCAGCAGCAGATGGGTCCATCTCCCCCACGTACAGCTGGAGGGTTTGGTGGGACCAAGGGCAGAGCAGCCCTCGGTGCCTGCAGACCGGCCTGACTGTGGGTCTCGGGGGTTTCTCCACAGGCGAACAAACTTGCTGCAAAGAGGAAAGCCCACGACACTGCTGTCAAAGAGGAGAAAAAGAAGAGCAAGAAGGCACGACGAGCGTGACGAGGCCTGGGGGCTCACTGCAGGGGCTGGCTGGCTGCCTGCGCCCTGTGGACACCATCGCATTTTGGTGAAAAACCGTCAGCTTTGTTGTTGGGACAGAAATGCTAAATTAAAACATTCTCCATCTGTAAATACACTTCCTGCTGTGCCTTTCCCAAGGCTCCCTCGGCTCCTGTCTGCTGGTGCTGCTGCCCGTCCTGGCCTGGGCTGCTGGATCTGTGTCATGAGGACTGTCCTCTTCATGCTAGCGCCACATCTGCTTCCCAGCCTGCAGGGGGGTGGCGAGTGAGGAAGAAGAGGGCAAGGAGAGCTCTGGGCTCTTGCAGGTCCCTCTGGGATTGTTCCTTTTGAATTTGCACAGCTCTGGGCAGAGGAGCCAACCCCCCGTGGCGGAGCAAGGGCTCACTGAGGGCTGCCCAGCTTGGCAGGGTGTTGCAGCGTG
The DNA here is from genome assembly GCF_047370975.1 of Nipponia nippon. Taxonomy (NCBI): domain Eukaryota; kingdom Metazoa; phylum Chordata; class Aves; order Pelecaniformes; family Threskiornithidae; genus Nipponia; species Nipponia nippon. Next base: position 4,961,349 of record NW_028262348.1, on the reverse strand, counting down.
TTCTGGAGGCTCAGCACAAAGAGCAGGGCTTTGCCCCAGCCTTGGTGGAGAGGAGTCCACGGCAGAGGACAGCCCGTCCCCTGCCCAGCCCAGAGCTGACCTCCAGCATCCACATGGCAGGCTGTACTTCTCTTGTATTTTTATTTTTAATTAAAGAAGGTGATGCTTCCCCGTTGGCATGTGTGCTCTGTTCCCTCCTGGCCATGGCGGTGTGGTGCGACTGCGCTGCGCTCTGTGCTCTTGCCCGGTCCTGGGCACAGCGAAGGAGGCACGGATCGGTTCATCCAAGACACATGCAGGGCTGGAGATGACTCCTCATCCCACACCAGGTGTAGGTATGGCTGTTGGGAGGTGGAGCGGAAGTGACAGAGTCTGGTCCCTGCTCCAGGTGCCACGACCCGTGGGCACTGTGGCTGTTAACTTGCTCCTTGTCGCCCTCTGCCCATGCCTTGTTCCCAGCAGCAGGTTTGGGTAGGGTCTGCTCCATACTGGCTGGGTGCTGAGAGCCAATTCCAAGTCCATTTTGTTCAACCAGGGGAAGCACAAAGTCCTGCCCCTGGGGAGAACATCCCCAGGAACCAGGACATGCTGGGGGCCTCCAGATTGGAAAGCGGCTCAGCAGAAGACCTGGGGTTCCTGGTGAGCACCACGTTGACTGTGAGCCACCAACGTGTGCCCTTGGGGCTAAGAGGGCTAAAGGTGCTGCATGAGGAGTGTTGGAGGAGGTTGAGGGAGGTGATCCTGCCCCTCGGTGCCGACAAGGCCACTCAAGGAGTGCTGTGTCCAGTTGATGGGCTCCCCAGTGCAGGAGAGACATGACACACTGGAGCATGTCCAACGAAGGGCCGCCAAGACGATGCAATGACTGGAGCATCTCTCCTAGGAAGAAAGGCTGTGAGAGCTGAGCCTGGAGGAGAGAAAGTTCAGGGAGATCTTATCAATGGGTGTCATGGTTTAACCCGAGCCGGCAACTAAGCACCACGCAGCCGCTCGCTCACTCCCCCACCGGTGGGACGGGGGAGAGGATCGGAAGGGCAAAAGGGGAAAGCTTGTGGGTTGAGATAAGAACAGTTTAACAACTAAAGTAAAATTAAAATAGAACAGTAGTAATAGTAATAATAACAATAATAATAAAAACAAGTAATAATAGTACAATAGTAATACAAAGCAAGCGATACACTCTACAATTGCTCACCACCCGCCGACTAATGCCCAGCCCGTCCCCCGGCTAACTCCCCCAGTTTATATACAGAGCATGACATCACATGGTATGGAATAGCCCCTTGGCCAGTCTGGGTCAGCTGTCCTGGCCGTGCCCCCTCCCAGCTTCTTGTGCACCAGGCAGAGCATGGGAAGCTGAAAAGTCCTTGACCAGTGTGATCGCCACTTAGCAACTACTTAGCAAGAACAAAACGTCAGTGTATCATCAACATTGTTCTCATCCTAAACCCAAAACACAGCCCCATACCGGCTACCAAGAAGAAAATTAACTCTATCCCAGCTGAAACCAGGACAATGGGTATGAATACTTGAGGGAAGGGTGTGAAGATGGAGCCAGGTTCTTCTCAGCAGTGTCCAATGCCAGGACATGAGGCGACAGACACAAACTGAAACCCAGGAGGTGCTTCTGAACATCAAGAAATACTTCTTCACCATAGTGGTGACCAAGCACTGGCACGAGGTTGCCCAGAGAGGCAGTGGAGTCTCCATCCATGGAGATACCATAACCAGGGAGGTTGAACCATCTGACCTTCAGAGGTGCTGCCAACCCCACTGGGATGTTGTTGGGTTGCTTGCAAAGGGACGAGGCAAAGGTTTTTGGGGCTTGCTATCCCTCTCCCGCCTTCCTCCAGCAAGAGACTGGAGGGGGTGGTTTTTTGGGTGAAAAAGCGGTTAGTTTGGGGCTCTTATCTGAGCTAAAGTAACGCATGGAGAAATTAGGGCTGCCATGGCCAATGCCGGGGCCGCCGACCGCCCTGGATGCGCAGAGCGCATCCCGGGGGTCGACATCCCTGGCATTGGCAGCCTTATCCCCCCCCACCTTTCCCCTAAATCCCATTTTTTTCCCCCGAAACAGCCACCTGCACACACATTTCCTCGCCAGGGCCTACATGCGGCTTGAGGCCTCTTCATAGCTGTCCTCCTCCTGGGCAGAGGAGAAAGGTAACACTTGGTCTTGTGCAAGATTTCTGTTTTTTTTTTCCCTTTTTTGGCTCATTTTGGAGGTTGGGAAGGGGTGTCCCAAAGTGGGGTGGCTTGCTGTGGGGTTTTTGTGGCCTCGTTGGGGTGCGAAGGTTGTGTTGTCTCCTGGGGCTTATGTGGATGCCCTTGTCCTCAGCCATGGCTGTGTGTCTCGTGGGGCTGTATGGGGACACCCCTGTCCCCAGCTGTGGTAAAGGTTGTGCCATCAAATGGGTTGTTTTTGGGGGGACACCTTGTCCAGGTGTCCCCAGCCGTGGTGAAGGCTGTCATCTTATGGGGCCTTTTACGGGGACATGTGGTCTTCAGCTGTGGGGAAGGCTGGTTATCTCATGGAGCTTTTATGGGGACACCCTTGTCCCCAGGTGTGATGAAGACTGTGCTATCTCATGGGGCTTTTATGGGGACACCATAGCCCCAGCTGCGGTGAAGGCCGCGTCATCTCGTGGGATTTTTGGGGGGACATCTTGTCTGTGGCCGTGGTGAAGGCTGTGCCATCTCATGGGGCTTCTTGTGGACACCATGTCCCCAGCCATGGTGAAGATTGGTTATCTCATGGGGCTTTTATGGGGCCACCCTTGTCCCCAGCTGTGGTGAAGGCTGTGTCATCTCGTGGGATTTTTCTGGAGGACACCTCTTTCCCAGCCCGGCCCAGGTGAAGGCTGTGCCACCTCATGGCACTCCTGTGGGGACACAAGTGTGGCCCGTGAATGCACCGCCAGCGCTGCCAGCCCCGGCGGTCGATAACCCCTGGTAGTGAGCGAGCAACAGCACAGAGAAGGAAATGTCGATAATGGCCTGCCTTTCTTCTTTTTTCTTTCTTTTTCTTTCTTCTTTCTTTCTTTCTTTTTCTTTCTTCTTTCTTTCTTTTTCTTTTTTTTTTCTCTCTTTTTTCTTTTTTTTTTTATTTTTGTTTTTATTTTTCTTTTTTCTTCTTTTTTTCTTTTTTCTTTTTTCTTTTTTCTTTTTTTGTATTTATTTTTATTTTTTCTTCTTTTTTTCTCTTTCTTTTTCTTTATTCTTTTTTCTTCTCTCTTTTCTCCCTTTATTTTTCTTTTTCACTCTCACTCCCTCTTTTTTTGCCTTTTTTTTTTTTGCTTTGGGGAGTTGGGAGGGTTTCCCCTTTTTTTTTTCTTTTGCTTGCTTTTTCCCCCCTTCCTTGACTTCACTTCTCGGAAAAGAAGGAGGTTCGACCACTTGGGAGCTCCTGAGGCCGCACCCAGAGCCGGGCTTCCACCATGGAGCAGGAGACCCCGAACGGGGCTTCCCAGCCCCACCGGAGCCGCCGGACACCCGCTCCCGGGCACCTGCAGGCACCGTGCAGGGTGGCAGATAAGGAAGGGGCGGTGGGACCGGCAGGCAGAGCCAGCCACAGGCAGCAGTCCCGCTGCTGGGCTGCCTGGCCAGGTGACCACAAACCGGTCGCGCCACCCCAATGGCCACCGGTTCCCCCTCTTTTGCCGATGCTAGTGATAGATTTTCCACGCAATAAAGGCGCCTGACACCGCACTTGGCCAACGAGTGGCCAACGGGCCCAAGCCTGTGCACCACTGCGGTGCTGCTGCCCGCCCCTCCGACCAGCCGCTGGGGCTCCTCGTCAAATTCCTCGGCATCCCCAGCTCCAGCACACGCTTCCCCGGCTGTCACAGTTTTCAGCATGAGTGCATTTTTTGTACCCCCAAATCTGGGGGGGATTCGTTCTGCCCACTCCCAGATGGGGGGACAGAGGACAGGGGGTGGGGGACGTCGTGGTGGAGTCCTCCTGGGGATGGTTTACACCCCATGGGGTGCGGGAGACAGAGCGTCGTGGCGCCTTGGCTCGTTACATTGCATCCCGAGGCCGCGAGCATCCCTTCATTGAGCTGCCACATCCCAGCCGCCGCGGTCCTCTTCTGGCTGGAGACCGTTCACAACGCCATCCCCCAAAAAAGGGGGAGACCTGGAATTAAGAGAGGTGCCCTGTGGAGAGGGGGTGGGATGGCTCCTTGCCCCCGCACAGCTGTTTCCAGGGCGAATCCAGGTAAGGGGATGGAAAAGTGAGTGGCTGGAGCCAGAGCAGGCGGTGGAGCCGGGGGTGTTATTTAACTTGGTGTCGTGGTTATTTCACACAGCGGCCATTACCCGTGACAAATGGGCCCGGGAGGTAGGGGGAAGAGATGGGTGATAAATCCTGGGCATGACTCCAGCCAGGGCTGAGCACAACTGGAAATGCATCAGATAAGGGCTCGGGGAACCGCGCGCTTGCTGCGTGCTCGGGTGTTAACGCTGCCTCTGAGTAGGGACAAGTCTCCTGTCCCCATCCCGGCAGCAGCCCCTGCCTCCCCAGGGGCAGGCAGGCACATCCCAGTGTTGTTTTTTGGAGAGCGTGTGCTTGGGCTTGCTTGTGCTCACTTGCACGCTTGCTTGCTCCTCTCCATTGCCCGGAGGTGCCTGTTCCTCTCCATTGCCCACGGCCAGCCCGGCATGAGTGGCACAGGCTCGGGTTTTAATTCTGAGGACCCAGATGGGATCCCTCATCCTGGGCTGGTGACGCCAGCGGGGTCTGTCCCAGGAGAGCAGGGACATGCCAGCGAGGTCAACGCCTGCGGGGATGCGGCAGCTCCTCATCCCTTTTCTTGCGATGACGGGGGATATTCTGGCTTTTCTCGTCCCCCGGTGCCGGCTGGGGCTGCCTGGGGGTTGCACAGATTAACACCGAGGTGAGAACCAGTCCCGCCAAGGCAGGGTAGGATGTGGCAGCTGCCTGCGATGGGGCAATAGCTGCCTGCCCGCCCGGGGCTCCGCAGGGTGACCCCAAGCCCCGTGGGGACGAGCTCTGAACCCCGAACACCTCTGTCATTAACGGAGACTCGGGTGGGCACCGGGCATGGCCGAGGGGTGCCCTGTAGTTATGCTGTCGGCTGAGCCCCCAGGTGCTGGATGCCGGTGTGGCCACTGCTGGCTTGGCCGCCAGAGCAAGCAGGCAGGGCCATCACCACCATTAGCAGCAGAGAGACGGCTTTGAGGGCAGTGGGAAGCAGCCAGGGCTGGATCCAGGCACGCAATGGCCCCTTTTCTGCCCCACCGTGGGGTGATGCCCAAGCAGGGCGCCGGATGGTGCTGAGCCCTCCCTGGTGCAGCCGCAGCACCCGCTCGCCCCGCTGGGCACAGCCACGTCATGGCAGGATGGGACCCCACGGGCAGCAGCACCCCTCAGCCCCCCGCAGGTGGGTGCCCGGGGACGTCCAAAGTCCCGGCGCAACCAGTGGGACCTGGGAAGGAGGGAAAGGCTGGCAGCAGCGTGGTGGCAGCGCAGCGGCTCCACAGTTATCGTGCTGAGGGTGGGGGAGCACAAATATTGCTGCCATTAAGGCCATAAAAGCTATTTAGATACGGCGGGCAGCGGGGAGGGAGGGCAGGGGGAGGCTGCAGGAGGGATGGAGAGGAGCTGACAGAGCACCGCGGGGACACCCTGGCAAGCAGGTGGCTGGGTCGGGGGTCTGGGTCCGAGCCCACCACCACAGCGCTCCCCACTCCGAGGTGAGCTCTGGCTGCAGGAGGTGACAGCCCGGCCATGAGCCATCACATGGGAGGAGGATGGTGGCTGGTGAGAGCTGGACCCGCGGGGAGGAGAGGAGCTGGGTGCCACCACCAAGGGACAGCCATCGTCACCCGCTCGGCCGGCAGCACCCCGCCACCCCAGCTCCCACCGCCGTGGGTGCCGGCTCGCGGGGCCAAGCCAGGCCGGGGGCTGGCGGTGGCGTGGCGGTGCAGGGGAGCAGAGGGGCCGGGTGCGGGGCCGGCAGTGACAATGTCCCCGTTGAGGCCAGCGCCGCAGATGGAGACAAACGGCCCCCTTGTTTTCTGCGCTGGCAGGCAGCGGGCAGGCAGCGAGCAGGCAGCGGGCTGAATGCCTCCTCTGTGCCGCCAGGAGTGGGTGGGGAGACGGGAGGCTCGGGGTGGCAGCGGGCACGCAGGGCCTGGCCCAGCTGTCCCGGGGGAGCCGGGCAGTGCCCGGCCGCAGCCCCACGTCCTTCTCAGCAGCGGCTCTCATTTCTCTCTCTCTTATTCCCCCTCCCCAGGCCAGCGATACGGGGCCGGGACCCCGACGATGCCATAAAGACCGGAGCTGTTGGGGAGGCTTCAGAAAAGCCGGCATTTGCGGGGAACTGCCCAGGACGAGCTTATTCCATGTCGGAGCAGCATCGGCACCCCTGCCCCACGCCGCCCACTCCCCCCGTGCCCCGGCCAACCCAGAAGAGGAGAGGGACGGCTCACCGAGAGCAGCTTAAGCAAAGGAAAAGGTGATGCTTGGGGGGCGGTGGGGTGCTTGGGGGGCAGCTCCATGGGGCAGGGTGCCAGGGGGCATGTGGGGATGGGTGTTTGCACCCACGAAGGATGTGCAAGGGGGATGGAGGGGTAGGGAGGACCATGCCTGCGTGAAATTGGGCACGTAGCAAAAAGAGCATGCCCATCGGCTGGCGGGGGTGGCAGGAGCAAACAGCTGGTGGATGTGCCTCATGTACGGCAGCTATAGGGGTTTGGCCGTAAAGGAAATGGCTCCTATAGGGAAAATCCAAAAGAGGGCTCAGGGCTGTCCCCAGGGACCAGGGGAGCTGCTGGGACACGGGGATGGGGCTGCGGAGCTGCGTGGCCCCAGCCATCCTGGGGGGTGAGCCGTGGGGAAATGGCCGGCGCGGCTGCGTCCTCCGGCTGGGAATTTCAACCAGCTGGCTGAGAGCTGGCACCGCAGCTGCCCCGCGCTAATGGGAGCCCCAGGAAAAACGCCTCGATCACTGCATTTCTCCTGGTGAGCTATTAATAATTAAGCCACTTATTTAAGGCAAAGTCAATAGAGTAACTGGGTTGGGAACTGTTTGCCAGAACCACACCAGGGGAGCCAGCCTGGCTGGAGTGAAACATCCTCTTGGCATCCCAGCGTGTGGGGCTGGGGTGCTGCGCTGCCCCGGGGGGATGGCGGCTCTTCCAGGTGGTGCCAAAGCCGGCCCTGTGGATGGTGACCATGGCAAGATCACGGCCACAGTTTAAGACCCAACCCTGGCCACTCCCAGGCATAAGAAACCCTCTTGGCTTCGCACCCATGCGGCAATTTTGGGGTAGGGTCAGAGACACCCGCTCCCCCTGCGGTTACACCATATGCCCCCCGTATCCCCACCGTTCCTGCCGCGCTTGCCAGCGGCTCAGAAAACCAGCCAGGAAGAGGCTGGATGTGGCCAGCCCTGCCTGACCCAGCGATCCCTGCTGCAGGGCCCGGGGGGGGACCGCTCGGGTGAGCTTGGGTGCGCTTGCACGGTGTCACCAGGTGCCCTCACCCCATCAGCGTCCCCCGGCTGCCGCACTGGGTGCCAGGACGAGCTGTGCCCAGCACCCAGCCGCAGCCCCGGGCTCCGGTTGCATTTTCCATTCATTATTCATCGAGCTGGAAATCTCAGTGGCAGGAGACAACCGGGGGGGGGGGCGAAGAGAGGGGGAGGCAGGCAGAAGCAGCGAGGCGAGCTCACCATGCCCTGGGCACCCTTCGCGCCGGCCGGGTAACCTTTCTGCTTGGGGTTTAGCTTAGAAATTGCAGGGGGGTCTTTGCTACGTGGGGTCTGAAAATGCATCTGGGTGTAAACCACAGCTCTCCCAGCTGGGATTTTGTCTTTTGGAATTATCTGCGGGAGCTACGAGGCTCTAAGGGGGCGATGCCACGGCAGGCACGGGGGGCTGGTGGTTTATTTGTAGGGGGTGTTATTCAGCAGGCAGCCAAGAGCACGGCCAGCCTTGGCTGAAGGTGTTGGGCGAAGGATGCCCGGGAGCCAGAACGGTGCCGGGGCAGCTGGAGCGAGTGGGAGCACAGGGAGGCAATGCTGCTCTCGCAGCCGCTAAATGGGGGTGCAAGGCTGGGGGGGCGCCGCGCGGGGCTCTGCTCGCAGCCCCCCGGCAGCGGGTGCCGCAGTCACGGGTGGCTCGTCCCCTTGTCCTACCGCAGAGGACAGCCCTGCTGCAATGCGGTCGGAGCTGCCGGTGCTCCCCGCATCCCGGGCCTGCGGCGAGCGGCGGCGGCATGCAGCGGCTGGGCAGGTGCTGCCGGGGGTCGGGGGCTGCGGGGGGAGAGCAGCAGCGGGGAGGGGTCGGTCAGGGGGGCTGCGGGGCTGAGGGGCTGCCTGCAGCGTCTGTGTGCATGGGGGTGTGTGTGTGTGCGTGCACGAGCACGCGTAGACATGCACGTATGTCTGTGTCCTTGTGCATACGTGGGCACGCATGAGGACGCGTGGGGGGGGTGTATGTGTCTGTCCTTGTGTGTGCATGAGGGTGCATAGATGGGCGCGTGCGCTTGTGTGTGCATGTATGAGTGTGTCTGTGTTGTTGGGGGGTTCATGAGTGCATACGTGTGTGCGTGTCCCCGTGCATGCATGTGCATGCATGTGCATGCACAGATGTGTGTGCCTGTGTGTGCCCCTGTGTGTGCATGCACACGCATGAACACGCACAGATGTGTGTCTGTGTCCTGGCATGCATGTGTGTGCACGAGTGCACATGGGTGTGTGTGTTCCCATGTGCACATGCCCATGCACATGTGTATGCATGCGCATGGGTGTTTATGTGCATGTGCTCTCTGGCTACATGCGTGCACGTGTGCAATTGTGCATGCATGTCTGAGTATGTATGTGCATTTGTATATGGGGGGCATGTCTGAGTATGTATGTGCATTTGTACATGGGGGGGTCATCCTGCCCCGGACCCCCTTGCCCGGCAGGTTTGCATCCCCCCAGCCTCCACCCAGAGCCACCCAAAGGTGCGGGTGCCGTGGCCGGAGGGAAGCCGCAGGCCCCCTTGCAGCTGGTGCTGCTGGAGGGGCCAGGAGACGCAGGCAAGGCTGCGCTGGGCGGATGTCGTGGCATCTGATACATCCCAAGCTGCTGGAGCTCCCGATCCAGCCAGAAGATTTTCTTGGGAAAAGGGATCCCAGCCACCCTCGGAAAGCTCCTGCCCGCATCGGTGATCTTTCGGTGCCGGGGGAGCTGCTGGTGCGGCCTGGCAAAGGATACCCGCTCTGCGGCTGGGCTGCCCCATGGCACCGCTCCTTTCGCCCCCTCATTTCCAGCCCCGTGGCCTCTGATTGCTCTTGCGTTGGGCCAGGGGGTCGCTTTGGGTTTTCTTGAGGTGGGCAAAGGGTGCGCAGGGCGGGCAGAACTGCCGCTCTTTGGCCGTGAATCCATTGTGCCTGTGGGCAGGGACATGCCTGGCGCTGGCTCGCCTCTCTCCTGGCACTGCCAGCACCGAAAAGCTCAGTGAGATGCTTCCCGGGACTTCCCATGCCCATGAGATGCCCCCGTGCCTTATTTGCTTGTGATTTGAATCACGTGGTCCCCCTGGTCCCCACTTCCCCATCCCCTGGTGCTAACAGCTCTCCTCTCCACTGCAGGTGACCACAATGCTGCACCATGGGAAGCACTGGAGGTCCATGTGCAAGGGGCTCGTCCTGGGGACCCTCCTGACCAGCTTCATGCTGCTGCTGTATTCTTACGCCGTCCCCCCGCTGCAAGTCAGCGTGACAGAGTGAGTGTGGGGTCCCTGTGTCCCCCCCGGCAGCTCGGCCACCCTGTTTCACACCAGGCACCCCCAAGCAGAGACGGGCCCCGGGGCCTTCCAGGCTCTGGTGGCTTCACACTGAGATGTCCCCTTCCTACAGCCTCCTGTTGGAGACTGCGCCCTGTCCCATGGCGGGAGGGGAAGGCGAATCCCAACTCCCCTGGGAGCTGGGGATGTTCACCCCGGGGGGGGCTGCTGCAAAGTGGCAGCCAGTGCTCAGCTCCTGGGCAAGGAGGGGACAAGGAGGTGCAGGAGAGCTCCTGCCCGCTGCGGCTTCATGTCCCCTGGGAGAAAGAAAAGCACCACGGGAGATGTTCCCCAGCAGCTAGGAGCAATGGGCAGAGCTGAGGCAGTTATTCGAGTGCTCTTTATCAAGGACTTGTCCTTCAAGAGCAACCAGAGCATTCTGCCACGTGTAAACTCTCACCCACAGAGATGGGCATGGGTAGGTTCAAAGCTCTCTGCTGCCTGTCATGGCAAAAGCTGGTGCTCAGTAAGGCCATCCCTCCTGCCATTAAATTTATCTCTAGGCATATAAAAGTCCTGTGCGTGTTTCATAAGCTACGTGGTGACACGTGGTCCCCCACGCTGCTGGAAGTGTTATCGAGGGTCAGCTTTTCAACTTCATTAATGGTGTCCAAAGTCACTCGACACTGTGGTCTCTGTTCCCTGCTCCAGGCATCTCAGATAACACACAAGTTGTTCTCGGTGCTCCCCGAGGGCCCACAAGTTCATCTGTGGGGCCACGCACTAGAATTATTTCCCTTTTTGATCAGGTGCTGGATGCTCCACGACTCCTACAAGGGTTGAGAGCTCCCAGACCTTGCAAGAACATTATCAGCTCGTGTCTGTGGAGTTATGGCCATGGAGAGCTCATCTCAACACATGTCTCAACATCACCTGCACCAGGGCCACCACAGTCGTGCCCGTGGAGAGGGATGGGGACTCCCCCGCTCAGGCGGCACCGATGCCAATGGGGGCTGACCACCGTGAAGACCCCTGTAGCATCACATTCTTGGAGGCTGAGGTTGTCCAGGGGGTGAATGAGCTTAGTTTGGTGGCTCAGAGGTGCACCTGATGTCAGGAGGCTCGTGGGGGCAGTGGGCTCTGCCCTGCTCGCCCAGGGGCTCCTGCCAGGTGGGTGCCCTGGTCCCACTGGGCACATGCCTGGGTGCAAAGGGGGCTCTGCCCGAAGCTGGGCTGGTCTCTGCCGGGGAACCTGGGGGTGCTGGGGGCGAACACCCATCCTCAGGTCCAGCACCTGTCCCCAGGTCCAGCTCCTCCAGGAAGGAAAATGGCCAAGCCCTCGTGGTGGCTGGGCTGTGGTGGCTGGGCTGTGGTGGCCAAGCTGCCCTCACCATGGTGTCCTGTCTCTTCTTCCCACCAGGATCCCTGTCCCCTCCTCCTGCTCCTCCTACCCGGCCCCCAGCAAGGCACCGGCAGCAGCCAACGGCACGGGCAGCCCCTCGGGACGAAGCTGCCTGCCCAAGCTGAACATCATGTTCATGAAGACGCACAAGACAGCCAGCAGCACCATCCTCAACATCCTCTTCCGCTTCGGGGAGAAGCATCGCTTGAAATTCGCCTTCCCCAACGGCCGCAACGACTTCTACTACCCCTCCTTCTTTGAGCGCAGCCAGGTGCAGCACTACCGGCCGGGCGCCTGCTTCAACATCATCTGCAACCACATGCGCTTCCACTACGAGGAGGTGCGCAAGCTCCTGCCGGCGGACGCCACCTTCGTGACGGTGCTGCGGGACCCTGCCTACCTCTTTGAGTCCTCTTTCCACTACTTTGGGCGCGTCATCCCCCTCACCTGGAAGTTGACGGGGGAGGACAAGCTGGCGGAGTTCCTCCAGGACCCCTGGCACTACTACGACCCCAATGGGTTCAACGCTCACTACCTCCAAAACCTCCTCTTCTTTGACTTGGGCTACGACAACAACATGAATGCCAACAGCCCGCTGGTGGAGGAGCACATCCAGGAGATAGATCGCCGTTTCCACCTCGTCATGTTGCTTGAGTATTTTGACGAGTCTGTGGTGCTGCTGAAAGACCTGCTGTGCTGGCAGCTGGAGGATGTCCTCTACTTCAAGCTCAATGCTCGGAAGGGCTCCACCGTCTCCCGCCTGACACCTGAGCTCTACGAGAAGGCCACCTCCTGGAACCTCATTGACGCCAAGCTCTACCGTTATTTTAATGCCACCTTCTGGCGTAAGGTGGAGGCCTACGGGAGGGAGCGGATGGCCAAGGACGTGGCCGAGCTGCAGCGGGAGAACGAGAAGATGAAGAGCATCTGCATCGATGGGGGACACCCCGTGGACGCCAGTGCCATCCAAGAGTCCTCCATGCAACCCTGGCAGCCATTGGGGGAGAAGTCCATCCTGGGCTATAACTTGAAGAAGAAGATCAACAAGAAGCACCAGAAGCTGTGCCGCAAGATGCTGACACCCGAAATCCAGTACCTGACCGACCTGGGGGTCAACCTCTGGATCACCAAGCTGTGGAGCCGTGTGCGGGACTTCCTGAAGTGGTAGGGGACAGTGGGTGCCCTGCTCTCCCGGGGGAAGAACCAGGTGCTTTCTTTTTTCTTACTCATGGTGTCTTTTGATTGGACGTGAGCAGAACCGGCTGGAGGCTCCAGCACGCGGGAGCGGTCGGGGTGACCCTCCGCCACCTTCCTGCAGAGCCCAGCTTGGGCAGGAGCCTGGCGGGGGGCTGCCGTCACCCACTAGCAAGGAGAGCGGAGCCTCTGCCTCCACCCCTGCCTCCGAGGGGTCAAGGACTGGGGGCTTGGGGGTGGTTTTTCCAGCAGGATCCACTTCTTCCTTCCCCATGGAAAGGCTGGAGGAGGTATTTGTGAAGGACGCGGACTCATCACAGTGGGAGCAGGACATCCAAGCGGCTGGGGGTCCTCCTTGCCTGGGGTGGGCAGAGCTGCTGGCGGGGAACCCGAAGCTCGAGGGGCTGCTCAAATCACCCCGTTTCCCTTGAGCCCTGGTTTTGGGGCTGCGAGTTGGAGCCTGCTGCACCACTCCGGCAGGTTGCAGCCCGTGGGTGTGATGAGTGCAGCGCGTTCTCAGCCCACCCACAGCTGTCTGTCCATGGCAGGCTGTGACCCGGAGCCATTTGGAGAATGGAAAACACACCCCAAAAGCCCCGGCATTTATTATCAATGGGCTCATGGTCCTCGCAGGCAAAGGGCATCCGTGCAGCAGGTCCCCTCCCAGCCCCCCGTTGTCCCGGTTAGAGGGCCCCGTGGCCCCGGTCCGTACAGGGGACATCCCGGGAGGCCCACGGGGTCTGGTGAGAACTGGCGTGGGGAGGAGGTGGGGAGCAAGGTCCAGTGGCCACTGTCCCGGTGACGCCATCCCCCGGGCACGGGGGGGATGCCGAGGATGGGGTCCATCCCTCCCTGCCATAGTAGGGACAGCCCTCGGGCGTCCCGGCTGGGCTGGATGACACTGGCAATGCCGCGTCCTGCCGAGAGCGGCCCTGGCCGGGCACAGAGGTAGCACCCGTGGCTGAGCCTCCTCAGCAGTGAAGGGATCCCCGCTGGCCCCCCAGCCCATGTTCTGCTCCCTTTGTAAAGACCAGAAATAAAAAAGCAATTCTACTTTTGTAAGATAATTGTATATTTGGCAGTTTTTGATATAAGGATGGTCTGGCTGGTCTCCATCCACCTCCTTCTTCTCTGGGGGGTGGGGACCTCCCCGCACTGACCCTGGCATGGGGCTGCGCGGCCGCAGCAGGATGCTCTGCTGGTCCCCACTCCTCCCGGGGGGCGAGGTCCTGCTCTGTGCAGGTGGATGGCCCAGTAGCCCCTCGGGGCCCTGGCTCTGCTCTCCCCATCCCTCCGGGGTTGGGGGGGGAGCCCCATGTCCCCCGGGCAGCGCTGAGGAATGAGAGCGCCGGTGTGAGCGGGGTGCCTGGATCTGCCCCCACTGTCCCTGCAGAGCCGCCTGCGCTCCTGGGTGCTGGCGTGGGACTCCCACAGTGTGCAGGTGCCACCAGGAAGGTCTGCTGGTTTCACAGGGACACTGGACCCATGGGACAGCCATCACGGGTGACACAACTCACTCATGCCACCGGGTCCCAGCTCCACTGCTGATGGGTGCACCCCATTTTCAAGGGTGGCCCCAGCACTCGCACAGGGCTTCTCCAGCCGAAGCACCAGAACCAGCAGTACCAGGGTGGGCGTGAGCCCTGATGGCCAGTCCAGAGCTACCACTGGGGCCGGCAACTCAACCATGTGTGATGCTGCCCACAGACACTGGGACGGGCGCTGGGGACACGGAGCTTGGGGCACCTCCCTGAGGTCCGCAGGTGTCTCCCATGACATGCTACAGGCTAAATCCCACCCCGGCCACCAGTTCCCTCTGCAGACGAGGGGATGGAAAAGCCCCTTCCGAGGCAGGAGGTCAGCTGCACAGCCCACCCAGGATGATGTCCCCGTAGGGACGTGCTCCGTGTCCCTCTGCTCCCGGGCCACCAGGTCAACCCACGCAGAGGGGGCTGTGATGGTGTTTTGGGGCCATCCGAGACAGGCAGGAGCCACAGACACATGCGCTTCACCGTGTTTCTGTCCTGGCCGTGGCCACACTGCTGTCCCTGACTGGGCTGCCTGTGCCCCTGGGGCTGCCTGTCCTGGAGAGCAGCTGGCAGCGAGCCCCAGGGTGGGGAGCAGCAGCTCTGCACTTGCCTGGGGCCAAGGGGTGGAAGGAAAGTCCTCCCGCTGAAGTCTCCCTGTCCCAGCACCCAGCAGCCTCCTCCTACGGGCCTCTGTTCTCAATAAATGGGACCAAGCTGGGACCATGGGTCCAGGATCCTGTGGTGGGACTGGGGCTGCAAGCGGGACCATAATGGGACAAGGATGGTGCACTGGGGAACAGGACTGTGTGGTGGGACCAGGATCATACGTGGGACCATTGAGTGGTGGGGTCAGAACTGTGTGGTGGGACTAGGACCATGTGTAGGACTGAGACAGGGACCACGATGGGACCAGGAACCATGTGGTGGGACCAATACCATGAGGTGGGACCAGCAGCATCCATGGGACCAAGACTGAGTGGTGAGATCAGACCACTGTGGTGCAACTGGAACCAGGGCAAAGTGGTTGAACCAGGACTGCATGCAGGACCAAAACTACATGGTGGGACCAGCACCATGCATGGGATCAGGACTAAGTGGTGGGTCTGGTACCATGCAGCAGGACCTGGACCTTGTTCAGGACCAGGACTGCGTGCAGGACCAGACTGAGTGGTGGGACTGGGACTATGTGATGGTAGAGGGACTGAGCAATGGGACAGGGACAGCGTGTAGGACAGGCCCCACAGGTGGGACTGCTGATTGATTGTGGAGAAAATCAAGCAAATCCCCAAAACCCGGCAGCACCAGCTGGGGCCCGTTGGCACCCAGCCCTGGTCTTTAAAGGTCCCCAGGTGCTGGGGCTGGAGCTGTTGCTCCCTGAGGATGGGGTTGTGCTGGTGGGTGCTGGTGTGTGGGGCTGTGTTGGGGGTGGCAGGTGAGTGGGGCTGGGACCCCCTGGCTGCTCCCCTTGTCTCCTCACTGGTTTTACTGGGGGAGGTGGGTGGTGGCATCCATGTCTGGGTGCAGGAGGGTGGTGGGTGCCCATTGGTTGTTCCTGGTGCTGGTTCCTGGTGCCCTCCTGGGCTTGGTGGTGCAGGTCCTCTTGGTGGAGAGGAGCCTTCCTAAAATGGCCCTGTGCTCTGGGGATGTGGGATTGGAGCAAGGGGGCTTGCCAGGAGCTCCCTGTGCCCCCAGGTCCCAGCAGGTCTATAAGGACCTGGTTTGGGTGAGGGGAGTAGAGCTGCTGGTGGGGTACGTGGCTGCTGGCAATGGTCTCCCATCTCATGAGCAGCTCCTGGTCCCTCCCCAGCCCTAGCTGGGGTCCTGGTGCTGGGGGATGTTCCCAGGTGTGCCTGGTGCTGGGGCGGTTGGTGATGCTTAACCTTGTATTTTGGGAGAGTTGTGGAGCACCCTCTCCTCCAGCACCCACCACCACAGTGGTCCCATGCCAGAGCCTGGCCACCAAGACCAGGGGAGGTCCTGGCTGGGGGAGCTGGGGCTGGGGCAGGGCCCTGATGTGCTCAAACCCAGCTGAGCTTCTGGGTGCTCTCTCCTCCTTGTGTGGCACTGCCTGCCCTCCACAAGTCCTGGGGACATCTGAGGACCTGGATGTCCTCACTGTGCCTGGGACATGCTGCTCCAGCTGCTGCATGCTCAGCCCCACTGACTAAACTCTCCCCTTGCTGCAGGGACCACCATGGCTCCAGCAGCTTCAGTGTCCTCCAGTCACACAGTGGTGGCTTCAGTGGTGTCCTCAGGCATGGGGACAAGGGCTGCAGCCCCAGTGCTTGCTGCTGCCACTGTGCCTGGTGGGGCTCATGCTCACCCCTGCCCTGAGGAGCCCATCGTGAACTTCACTTTGAGGCTCCTGGATGGTGAGTGCTCTGGGTCTTGTGCTGGGTGCTGGCTCTGGGGGATGAGACCACAGGAGGGGTCCAGCCAAGACACCAGGACTTGACCATCAGCACCCAGCACTTTCTCCTGAGAGGCCTTAGCACTAGAGCCCACCAAGAGAAGGTGGCCATCCCTGCAGGACCATCCATCCCAGTCTTGTGGGTGTATGGCTTTGGTGGTGCTTTGAGATGTTTCACATGCTGTGCTTGACTCCATGATCAGCTTTTTGGGGGTCAGCTGCCCCTTGTCAGTCTGATGGGTGACATGGTCCCTCTTGGCTCCGTGGGGGGGACCAGGAAGGTGCTGTAGCTCTGGAGAGCAGGCAGGGAAGCCAGACCAGGGTGACAAAGCCAGGGCAGCTCTTGGCTTCCAGGGACAGGGGATGGGCTCTGAAACTGGGGAGCTGCAGGTAGACACCTGCCTTACAGGGGTGCAGGCAAAGACACCTATGGGTGGTGGTCTGGGATGTGTCTGATGTCCCTGTCTCTGACATCCCTGAGCCTGTCCCACCACATTGAGCCCACCCTCCCTTCTCCTTCAGAGAACCCCAGTGCCATGAAGAAGCCACTGGTGCTCAGCCCCAGCTCTGCTATCCACCTGGAGGCCAGGGTTGACTTCAGTCCTGGCATCACCTTGAAGATCTACTTAGATCAGTGCTATGGGACCAGCTCAGAGCAGCCAGGACACTCTAGGAGAGTCTTCATGGTGGTGAACAGCCATGGGTGAGCATCCATGGGGCTGGAGGTGGAGACCGCTGCTCCAGGCACCCCGAGGTCCTGCAAGATGTCCTGATGGGGAGGTATGTCCAGGGCCTAGAGACAGCCTGGGAATGTCCCTGTGTTGCTCTCCTGCCTCAGGTGCCTGCACGGACAGAAGCTGGGGAGCGTGGCTGTCTGGCACCGGAGGGGGGTGTCTGCCTTCCAGCTCACCATCCCGGTCCCCGTGCTGGAGGATGAGCCTGATGAAGAGGAGGTGAGGTTGGGGTAATGTCCTTGGTGGTGGGACGGAGAACCTACTGGGGATGACCCATGGTTCCCAAAGCACCATCCCTCCTGGGGCATCCTGCTCCCTGCTGGGGTGGTCTCAGTCCCATGGGGGTGGGTGGGAGGAGATCGGGGTCTCCGAAGAAGGAGGTGCTGGTGGCATGTCCTGCCCGGGGTTGGTGTCTCGGCAGGTCTACATCCACTGCCTGCTGGCGGCGTGGGGCCCCACCGGCGCCCGGGGGCACGGTGCCAGGTCCTGCTTCTACAGCCAAGCCACGGCCAGGTAAGCTGGGCCCTGGCACGGGCACCCTGACGGTGCCCTGGGACCTGAGCACCCAGGGGTGCTTTGGGAGCAGAAGCCACTTGGCAAGGAGACCTATCTGGGGCACAAAGACACCCCACCGTGGTCTGGATGCCACCTCTTCTCCCATGGTAGCCAGGTGGCATCACCACAGGTTCCCTCTCCCTCTGGGTGCAGATGAATTGGGGAGATGCTTGCTGTCACCTGGGGGACATCTCCTCTGGGGTGGCTGAGACCTGCAGGGCTGGAGGGACCTGATGGCATGGTACCATGTGGGTCTTGGGGTGGAGACTGGGGACCCCCAGACCTCTTCCCCCCCCCCCCCCCCCCCAGCTCTGTCCTCTCCTCCCAGCTGGCACAATGCAGAGGACCCTTCCCAGAGCACCTTGTGCCACTGCTGTGACACTGGCTGTCCCCCTGGTGACACCCTCCCCAGAGAGCTGCCAGGTACCAGGGCTGGGCTGTGGTGGCCCCACGTGGCTTTGGGATCTTGGGGGGGTCCTGGGGCAGGACAGGCTGTATGGGCCATGTCCTCCCGCAGGGTTCCTGGGAGAGGGGACACTCCACCGGGAGACAGTTGGACCATTGCTAGTGCAGAAGGAGAAGGTGCCATGGTATGAAGGTGAGCAGACAACCCTGAAGATCACCCCGTGGCCCCAAACCCACCACCCCAGGTGCTGAGGCAACCTCTGAACTGCCTATTTATTTTTTTTTTTTTGCCATACCCAGTACTGTGCCACATGGTGAAGAGGTTCCTGCTGGCCGGGCTGGCCCTGGTGGGCAGCGCCCTGGTGGCAGCCGCCCTGGTGGGGGGTCTGCTGGCGCTAGCCTTGGCTGCCTGGCGCCGGAGACGGGGACGGCGGGGATGGCGGAGGCGGCGGCAGTGTCCCTTCCATGCTGAGCTGCAGAGTGTGGTGGGAGCCCTGGTCCCCAGGGAGCCAGAGAAAGGGGGCGAGGTGGGTCCAGGCTACCGCAGCTTGGCGCAGGGCTCGGTGTGAGCCAGGGACCGCCTTCCTCCCCAGTAAAGCATTGGGTTTTTTTTCTCTAAAGCTTCTCCTGGTGGTACCATGTGGATTCCACCATGGGCTGGGGACATGCCATGATGCCTGGAAGCCACATCTCCTGGTGGTACCTCCTGCTTCCAGATGTGGTGGTGTGTCCCCAGCCTGTGGTGCCAGAGCTGGTGGCTCCTGGCTGAGGGGAGTTAGGCCCCTGGTGCTACCACTGAAGATCTTGGATAGGGTGGCAGCTCCTTGGGGACAGTCCCCAGTATGTCCCATGAGGCTGGCAGCAGCTATGGAGGGGTTCCAGCTAGGATGTGGGGGTGCTGGTGGGGTGATCAGGGCTGCTCTGGGTGTGCAGGGACCCACCCCATGCCAGGGTGCAGATGCCTACAGGGTGCTGAGCCTGGGGGTTGGGACCCAGCTGGATCCATGTGTTTCCCCCCCCAAGCATCACCCAGCACAGGGTCAGGCTTGAAATGGTTTATTAGGACCAGCCGTGTGGCTGCTCTGGGGACACCACCAGAGCGAGGGTTCACAGTAGATGGGTCACAGCACCCCAAAATCAGCAGTGTGCCTCAGTTTCCCCAGAGCGGGGCGGGTCAGTGTGGGGCTGGGGGCTGTCCCGGTGCCCCGTAGAGCTTGCGGAGGCTGGAGTCCATCAGGAAATCCACAGTCCTGCGGCGGGAGGGGAGAGGGGGTGAGTGGGGTAGAGTTAATGCGGTCAGGCCGAGGCGGGGCTGGCTGCGCTGTCCCTAATCCCCCTGGGACCCCGTCCCTAATGTCACCGAGGCCCCAGCCCTACCAAAACCAGGCTTAGCACAGCCTCACCCTGCTAATCCCAGCTCAGCGCCCGGCTCCTGCTAATCTCCATCCCCGCGGGGCCGTGGCCTGGCCGGACCCCAGCAAAGCTCCTTTGGGGTGGGAGTGTCACCCCACCCAGCCTCGAGCCCGTACTGGGACCAGTTCCCCTGGGAGGAGAAGTGCTCCAGCCTGGGATGTGGGGTGCCGGGATGGGGCAGTCGGTACCCGCTTGTCCCCCAGGGGGTGTCCCCATGTCCCCCCTTACCTGTCAATGGGGGTGATGATGATGGGGATGGCTGCCAGCCCCAGGGCGGTGGTGGTCCACCGGCGGAGGGGCAGTGGCCAGCGGGTGAGGGCACCCAGCAGGGCCAGCGAGGCGGCGCAGAGGCGGTTGATGGTGACACCGGGGATGGCCACTGAGGCCAGGCTCTGCCAGACGAAGGTGTCCACCACGGCCACCCCCACCCGCGTGGCCTGCGCGGGGTCCTGCGCGTGGGCCTGGGGGGGATGGGGGGGGTCAGCATGGGGCGGGAGGGGGGCAGCGGGCGGGGAGGGGGTGACACTCACGGCGGCAGCTCTCCGGCCCTTGTCGATGGCGTCGGCGGTCACGTAGGCAGTGGCCACGCCGTAGCTGGCCCACACCACCTGCACCGGCACCAGCGGGCGGAAGGATTCGCCCACCTCGTTGGCGTAACCTGGGGGTCGGGGGGGTCAGCGGGGCCGGGGACTGGCCGTGTCCCCGTGCCCCCCCGGCGTCCCCGTGCCACCGGCAGCAGGGACGGATCCTGCACGGGGAGCGTCAGAGCAGCCGGGTCATCTTGGACCCCCGCTGCCACCGGGACGGCAGCACCAGTGGCAGTGCCCAGTGCTGGTACCGGTGTCTGTGACCGGTGCCCAGTGCCACTACCGGTGCCAGCGACCGGTCCCGGTACCCAGTGTCAGTGTGTGGCACCGGTGCACGGTACCGGTGACAGTGATCAGTGCTGGTACCTGGTGTCAGCGCCTGGTGCGCGGTGCCAGTACCCAGTACTGGTACCGGTGTGCAGTGCTGTTACCCGGTGCAGTGTGCGGTACCGATACCCAGTGTCAGCGGCCGGTGCGTGGTGCTGGTATCCGGTACCGGTACCCAGTGTCAGTGCCCAAGGACAGGCGTCAGTGCCCGGTGCAGCGCCCGGTGCTGGCTGTCGGTGCCCGGTGTCAAGTGCCCGGGGCAGTGTGCGGTTCCGGTACCCGACGCAGTGCCCGGCCCGGTGCCGGTACCGGTACCCGGCCCGGTGCCCGACGCGCTGCCCGGTGCGGTGTGCGGTGCCGGTACCCGACGCGGTGCCCGGTGCCGGTGCCCGGGCGGTGCCGGTGCTCACCCAGGTACCGGACCCACGTGTCCCGGTAGCGGTCGGGCTCCGCCGCCCCCATCGCGCGCGCTCGCGCCGCCGCCGCCGCCGCCGCCGCCGCCGCAAGAGCTCGCCCCGCCCCCGAGCGTGCGTCACCAAGCCCCGCCCCGCCGCACGCGCCGGCGCAGGGCGGGAATCGACGGTTTCGCTCCCGCGCCCGGCTGTGAGATGGCGGCGGGGGGGCGGGGCTTGGCTGCTCACGTGACCCCGCGGCGGGTCTGCGGTCGCCGGCGGTCACGTGGGCGGGGCGTGGGGCTGGGGGGGAGCAGGGAGCGGTTGTGGGGCTGGGGGGTCAGTAAGAAGCAGTTCTGGGGCTGAGGGACAGCAGGGGCTGGTTATGGGGCCCCTGCGGGCAGCAGAGGCTGGTTATGGGGCTGGGGAGTCAGCAAGGAGCAGTTCTGGGGCTGAGGGGCAGCAGGGGTGGGTTATGGGGCTGAGGGGTCAGCAGGGATCGGTTATGGGGCTGAGGCACAGCAGGGCCTGGTTATGGGGCTGGGGGACAGCAAGGAGCAGTTGTGGGGCTGGGGGGCAGCAAGGAGCAGTTGTGGGGCTGAGGCACAGCAGGGGCAGGTTATGGAGCTGCTGGGAAGCAGGGGTGGGTTATGGGGCTGGGGGTGCAGCAAGGAGCAGTTGTGGGGCTGAGGGACAGCAGGGAGCAATTATGGGGCTGAGGGGTCAGCAAGGAGCAGTTCTGGGGCTGGGGGTCAGAATGGGTGGGTTATGGGGCTGAGGGGCAGCAGGGGCAGGTTATGGGGCTGAGGGGCAGCAGGGGTGGGTTATGGGGCCCCTGGGGGGTCAGCAAGGAGCAGTTATGGGGTGGAGGGACAGCAGGTGCCAGTTACGGGGCTGCGGGACAAAAACCAGAGGAGACCCAGCTCGGTCCATCCCTTTACTCCCCCCACCCCACGCAGCAGTGGGTGGGCGCAGGACCCACATAAGGCACGGGGGAGACGACCCCGGGCGCTCCGGCCCCCCTCAGCCCCCCGCCTCGGTCCGTGAGCTCTGGGGGCTCAGCCCCTTCTCTCCATCCTCCCGGCCGCCACGCTGGCGGGGGGCACCCGGCCATCCTGGGGGGCACCGAGCAGCCGCCTGCCTGGCTGTGGGGCCTCGGGGTCCCCTGCAGTGTGGGGGGCCGTCACTAGGGGCTGTGGTTGAGGGTCACCTCGCTGAGCCTGTCCCCCAGCTTCTGGATCTGCTGGGCAGAGGCGGTGTCGGGCAGCAGCACCTCCACACTGTAGCTCACCTTCTTGGAGTGGAGGTAGCTGTAGGTGTTGTCGAAGCGCAGGACGTCTGGGGGAAGATGGCGGGCAGGGGGTGTCAGGGAGATGGGGAGGACCCCTGGGGGTCCCCCCTGCACCCCGGGGAAGGGGGATGCACTCACAGATGCCGGGGGTGGAGCAGGTGAGGGAGCCGTCCTCGGGCACCATGTGGGAGTTGTAGCGTTGGTTGGGGTAGACCTCGGTCATCTCGCCCGCCCGCTGCCGCTCCCCAATCTTGGTCTTCAGGTACACCCCGAAACCCACGTCGGCTCCTTCTGACCTGAACTGCCACCTGTGCCGGAGGGAACCGGCGGGGTCGCGTGGCGGGGCTGGGGACACCCACCGATGTCCCCCACCTCCAGCCCCGTGGCGCAGAGCCCCCTCCTCACCTGAGGACGCAGCTGGGGAAGAGGATCTCGTACTCGACCTGGTGGGACGAGCCGCGGTTGACCACCACCGTGTGCTCGTACTGCTGCACCAGCTGGTCCCGCACGTAGTAGCGCTGGGGCACGTCCCCCCCGTAGTTGATCTGGAAAGGGACGGAGATGGACTTGGGGATGGGGGGACCACCCGTGCACCCCCAAGGAGCCTGGAGTTGGGGAGCGGGGGGGCTTCTCCTACCTTGCTTGGGCACTTGGGGTCCCCGTCGGGGTCCGTCAGGGTGCCCCCGTATTCCACTGGGATCTGCTCGGGGTCAATGTACTTCTGCAGGACCTCCTTCCAGTTGGCTGGTGGGGCGGAGGACAGCGGGATTTGGGGGGGCTGTGACCCCTGCAGGGAGCCCCAGCCCAGCTGGGGGGACCGCCCCCAGGATTGGGGTTTCACCCCTGGGCAGGACGACAGTGGAGGGGGACGTGGCACCCCCATTTTCGGCTTCCACTGCACCCCGGGGAGGGGGTCAGGACTCACATCCCAGCACCACGACCTTCTTGCGGGTGTCCTCGCTCAGGAGGTGCTTGACAAGGTTGTAGGCCACGGGGAAGATCTTCGGGGCTGGGGGGCGGACGGGGGGGCGTTAGGGTGGGGGTCAGCCCCCAGCCGGGGGGGAACGGGACCCCTGGGGCCGAACTCACCCTTCACAATAAACAGGCGCTTGAGGGACTCGGGGTAATTCTCCTCGAACATGGACAGGAGCTGCGGGATGGGGAGAGCTTCAGATCATCCCCCCCGTCCCATGTACCCACCAGGGCGCGGGGGGAGCACGGTGGGGCACGGGCCGGGACCCCCACCCCAAAACACCGGTGGGGTGCGGCGCACCGGCAGGGACCCGCTCTTGCATCATCCCTCGGGGCCGTGAGTCCGCCCGGATCCCTGCGTCGCCGGGGCCTGGGGACAGCCGCAGTCCCCAGCCACGGAAGCGGGAGCCGGGCAGGGAGCCCCTCACCTCCCCGTACGTGTCCACGGCTGGCTTCCAGAGGTGCTTCAAGCCCAGGCCCTCGCAGTCGTAGACCATCAGGACCATCTCAATCTTCTTGCCCAGCTGGGACAGGAGGACAGGGGCGGGCTCAGGCGGTGCCCGGACCCTGTGGGGACCTGCAGGAGGGGGTGGTCCCCCCTGGCCAGAGCCTCCTCCCAAGAACCAGTGTGGGGAGAAGGGACATGGGCTGGTGGGGATGGATGGGACATGGACTTATGGGGCTGGGGAGGACATTGGGTGGTGGGGATGGACCAGACGTGGCCTCATGGGGCTGGCAGGGACGTGGTCTGTGGTGGGATGGACAGGAGGTGGCCTCGTGGGGCTGGCAGGGACACAGGCTGGTGGGGCTGGACCGGATGCGGACCTACAGGGCTGGGTGCAAGGCTGGGTTGTGGGGCTGGACCAGACGTGGGCTCGTGGGGCTGGCGGGGACCTGGGCTGGTGGGGACAGCGGGGAGCTGGGCTGGTGGGGCGGGCAGGGTGCAGGCAGGGTGCGGGCAGGCAGGCGCCCACCTTCTGGCTCTGCCGCTCGCACTCTCGCCGCAGCACCTCGCAGTCGCGGAACTTGTTCTTCAGCAGGTCCTGCTTGGAGGCGGAGAAGAGCAGCCCCTTGGCGTCCAGCGGCCCAATGATCTCGTACCAGATGGGGCTGCCCTCCCGGTCATAGCCGCACATCCCCCCCGACATGTACTTCTTGATCACCTGTGGGAGCGTGGGGGGCTCAGGGGGACCGTGCACCCCCCTGGGGAGGGGGGACGGTCCCCTCCAGGGACACCCACCCCGGGGCTGGGGACACCCACCTCGGGGGCCTCCCAGGCGATGATGTTGTCGGCGTCCATGTACTTGCGGACCTCAACATGCTGCGAGGAGGGGGCAGAGCAAGCCGGGGTGAGGGGATTTGGGGACCCCGCCACGGGCAGGTCACCCTCGTTGGGAGAGAGGGACTGGGCTGGTGGCCCGTGGCATGCTGTCTCATCCCAGGTGACAACTGGGAGCTCGACGGCAGCATAGCGGGGTCCCCCTGGGAAGCGGGGTGCCCTCTCACCTTGCGGAGCATCGCCTCCGACTTGGGCAGGTCGAAGCAGCGCGCTGCAAGAGAGCGGAGAGCTCAGCCCTGCCGCCAGCGTCCCTGGCTCCACAGCCCCACGCTGGGGTCCTCCAGCCCCCTGCCGCGCGCGCTCCCCACCGCGGGGTTACCTCGGAGCCATTTCAGGAGGAAATAGTCATCCTGGGAGGGCAGGGAGGGCAGCACGTCCCGCAGGTTCTCCCGAAACTGCAGGGAGAAGAGGGACCGTTGGTGGAGGAGTCCCCGCTCCCACCCCAAAAGCCCCAAAGCTGGAGGTTTGTCCCCTCCCTGTCCCCCCCAAAAAAGCCCCAGCCGGGACTGGGACTGTCCCAGGAGCGAAGGGACACCCTGCGCCCCGTCCCTACCACCGCGTGCAGCCATGATGAGCGGCCGGTCTCCGCTCTCCTCCCTGGCAGGGGACCATCCCCAGGCCGGCCACCAAGCACCAGGCGTCCCCAAGCCGGTCCCCTTGTACAAGGGCGTCAGTGGGGACTGCCACCCACCCGGGTCCCACCGGGAAGGGTCCCGCTGGCCACCCTCGCCCCGCAGGGACTGGGCGGACCAGTCCCCTCCTCTGCCATCACCAGTGGCATCCTTCGGGATGGAGCCAGTCACCGCACGTCCCCCTGCCCCGGTGACACCCCAGCGAGCCACAGCCGCCCGGGGCGGGCGGGAGGGTGGCAGGGTGCGGAACCGGGGGGTTTGGGGGAGCCGGGGCACTCCCGGCATGTGGCCCCGCTTGCCCTGGCCAGGCTACGGCACAAATCTCCGTACCAGTCCGGGACCTTCCCTTAATGAGGCTGATTAGATTATCTCCCACTGAATTTAGGTGTAATTAAACCTGGGATTAGCTTCTTTGCCCTGAGAAAAACAAGGCGCTGGCAAACGGGTTTCGCAGCTTGCCTTTCTCGCCCACCCGCCACCGCCTTGGCACCAGGAGGGTTTCGGCTCCGTGCCCGCTGCTGCCCGCCGACCTCGCCAGGGTCAACGCCCGCAGCTGGATTTTGGTTGGGTTGGAAGGGCAGCACTAAGATAAAGTCGCCGGCGTCGCCCTCTTGGTGGGGCGGAATGAACCCGGGTAAAGCCCGGTGCCTCGGTGAGGGGAAGGCATCGGAGGTGGCCTTGGGTGGCACGGCTGCCAACGGTGGGTGACTGCCGCCGGTTGGGCCGGGCGCCCAAGGCCCCGGGAGCCCCGCGGTGGGGCGGGAGGTCTCCCCGCCAAGGGACCAGCGGGAAGGATGGGAGAGGGATTGGGGGGGGGGGGGGGCTCGGCGGTGCCCGGTCCCGGCGGGACGGTGCAGGACCCCCCGGGTCCCACGCAGGACGGTCCTTCCCCAGCGGGAAGGGTGGGCGCGGGTTTGGGGCTGCGCCCCGGGAGCGGCGATGCCCGCGGAGGGCGGCGGATCCCGGCCCCCCCCGCCCCCCCCCCCCCCCCCCGCAGCATCCCCCGGCTACCGGTACCGGCTCACCTGGGCCAACGCCTCCGCCTGCCGCGGGCTGAGGTCCCCGACGCGGCCGCTCATGGTGCCCCGGCCCCGGCCGGGGGAGGCGCAGGCTCTGCCGGGCGGCCGGGGCGGCGGCAGGTTGCGGAGGCCCCGGAGCACCGCCCCCGGCCCGCCCCGGCCCGCCCCGCCCGGCCTTGGACCCTGCCCGCCGCCCCCTGCCCGCCCGGTCAGCGCCCGCCGCCGCCCCGGGGCTGGGCGGGGGGGGTAATGGGGGGTATGGGGGCGGGGGGGACTTGGGGGCTATAGGGGAGTGGGGGGGGGTATGGGGGCCATGGGGGGGTATGGGGGCTATGGGGGGGGCGGGGGTGTATGGGGACTATAGGGGGTGTGGGAGTGTGAGGGCTATGGGGGAGTATGGGAGCTACAGGGGGGTATGGGGGGACATGGAGGCTCTGGGGAGGTATGAGGGATATAGGGGTGTATGGGGCGGTATGGGGGCTACAGGGGACTATCGGAGCTATAGGGGGTATGGGGGGACATGGGGGCTATGGGGGTATGGGGGTTATAGGGGGCATGGGGGGTATGGGGGCTATAGGGGGGTATGGGCGCTATGGGGGAGTACAGGGGCTATAGGGGGTATGGGGGGACTTGGGGGATATGGGGGACATGGGGGTGTATGGGGGAAATCATGTGGGTATGGGGGAGTATGGGGGCATGGAGGGATATGGGGGCTATGGGGGAGTGTGGGACTACAGGGGGTATGGGGGGCTATAGGGGGATATGGGGGGATGGGGGGACATGGGGCCTATGGGGGCACTGGGGTACTTGGGGGGTATGTGGATTATGCGGGGGTATGGGGGACACGGAAGGGTATGGGGGACATGAGGGGGCATGGGGGGTACTGGGGGGGATGGGGGGATGGACAGTATGGGGGACACGGCGGGTATGGGGCTAGGGGTGGTATGGGAGGACGTGGGGGGTATGGGGGGGCCATGGGGCAGGGGTGGGAAATGATGATATGGGGGCAGGTGGCAGGGAGAGGGGACAATGATGGGGACAGATGTGGGAACGGGGATGGAAACTGGGGCAGGGGACAGAGATGGGGACAGGGTGACAGCCCAGGCGCAGGGGCTGGGGGACAGGGGTGAGGGACTGGGGCAGGGGCAGGGCACTGGGGAGAGGGGGCTCAGCCTCCCACCACCAGCCCACCTACAGTGGCCCTCAGTCCCCAGGGAGAGGGGACCTCCCCGAGGGGGGGACCCCCACCAGAGAGGGGGTCCTGGCCAGGAGAAGCGGTCCCTGCAGGGTCCCACAGCCCCAGCCCGGGCACCCACAGCCCTGCTCCAGTCAGGGTCCCGAGCGGGGGAAGGTTCCCCTGTCCCCTCCCAGGGGTGCTGTGTGTGTCCCGTGGGGCTGTGCATGTCCCATGGAGCCATGGATGTCCCATGCAGCTCTGCGTGTCCTATGGAGCCATGTGTCCCCCCTGGACCCGTGGATGTCCCGTGAAGCCACCCGTGTCTCATGGAGCTGTGCATGTCCCATGGACCCATGGATGTCCCATGAAGCCATCCATGTTCCGTGGAGCCACGGATGTCCCATGGAGCTGTACACATCCCACGGAAGCATCCGTGTCCCATGGCACTATGGAAGTCCCATGGAACCATACACGTCCCTTGGAGCTGTGGATGGCCCATGGAGCCGCACATGGCCCGTGGAGCCATGGATGTCCCGCAGAGCCATGTGTCCCCCATGGACCTATGGATGTCCCATGGAGCCACGGATGTCCCATGGAGCCATCCATGTTCCACAGAACCATTAGTGTCCCATGGAGCCATATGTGTGCCTTGGAGCTGTAGACGTCTCATGATGCCATCTGTATCCCATGAACCTATGGACGCTCCACAGAGCCATTCACATCCCATGCACGTCCCACGACGCACGTCCCACCTTCGTGTCCCCTCCACGGGGCAGCGCTCACGGCAGCAGCCCCCCAGGCTCCCATTTTGGGCTCCTCCACCCAAGCCACACAGGACCCCACATTGGTGACCGCCTTTCCTGGCCTGGCCCCGGAGCTGGACAGGCTTCCAGGCTGTCATTTACGGCAGAGCCAAACCCAGGGCAACAGGGATGTCTTGCCGTGCGGTTAAACCGGCTCCGGTTGCTGGCCGTGGGCGGAGGGGTCCTGCCCACCCTGAGATTAAACCCCCGCAGTTGCAACATGGGGGACATGGGGGACACTAGGGGCACACCCAGACCCATCCCGCGGGCATCCAGCAGCTCCGGGAGCTGGGATGGCACGGCACTGAGTCCCCGTCCCTGGCACGGCCCCTGCCAAAAGCAGGTCAGCGCCGGGGCCCGTGTGGCAGCTAATCCTGGCAAATCCCCCCGCCGGCACATGTGCCGGGCACACGTGGCCAGAGCAGGGCCGCGACGGTGGCACCGGGGAGCTGCCTGGCACCTGCTGGGATGGGGACAGTCGAGGGGTGTCGGGTGGAGGGGAGTTGGATTTTGGGGTACTCGGGTGTCGGTGTGTGCCTGTGTCACCCAGGCGTGTGCCCACACGTGTGCTGTGGCTGTGGCCAGCACGGGGTGCATGGCTGGGGAGTGTCCATGTGTGCAGGGCTGCGCGTGTCCCCGGGCACCTGTGGCTGCGTCCCCATGTGCACGCCTGTCCCCGTGTCCCCGGGGTACCCCCGTGTCCCCCGCATCCACAGGGAAGGGGGGCTGTGGTGGGCCGTGTCCCCATGCCTGGTGCTGTCCCTGTCCCTGTCCCTCTCCTGGTGCCCGTCGCTTTCCTGGTCCCAGTGCCTGTCCCTGTCCCGCTGCCGGTGCTGGTCCTGCTGCCTGTCCTGGTCCCTGTCCCGGTCCCTGTCCCTCTCCCAGTGCCTCTCCCAGTCCCTGTCCTTGTCCTGGTCCCCATCCCTGTCCCCATTGCCATCCCTGTCCTGGTGCCAGTCCCTGCCCCTGCTCCTATCCCTGTCCCGGTCCCCATCCTGGTCCCGGCCCTTGCCCCTATCTCAGGCCCGGTCCCTGCTCCCTGTCCCTGTCCCCATCCTGGTCCCCATCTCCACCCCTGTCCCGGTTCCAGCCCTGGTCCCTTTCCCCATCCCGGCCCTGGTCCCTGGTCCCTGTCCCCATCCCCGTCCCCATCTCCACCCCTGTCCTGGTGCCTGCTCCTGTCCCTGTCCCACTCCCAGCCCTGGTCCCTGTCCCTGTCCCTGTCCCTGTCCCTGTCCCAGTCCCGGCCCTTGTCCCTGTCCCCATCCCTGTCCCTGTCCCCATCCCGGTCCCTGCTCCCTGTCCCTCTCCCGGTGCCTCTCCCAGTCCCTGTCCTCGTCCTGGTCCCCATCCCAGTCCCGGCCCTGGTCCCTGCCCCTGTCCCCATCCCGGTCCCTGCTCCCTGTCCCTCTCCCGGTGCCTCTCCAAGTCCCCGTCCTCGTCCTGGTCCCCATCCCGGCCCCGCTCCCTGTCCCAGTCCCGCTCCCCGTCCCCGCTCCCGGCTCTCGTCCCTCTCCGGCTGCGGCCGGCGGCGCGGCGGGTCCTCCGCGTCGGCAGGGGGCGCTGCGGGGCGGGGCGGGGCGCTGCGGGAGGTAGGCGGTGATGGCGGCGGTGCGGGCCGCGCTGCTGGCGCCGCTGCTGGCGCTCTGCCGGGGCGGGACCGGGACGGGGCCGGGGCCAGGGCCCGCCGCCCGCGTCGAGGTGGCGGTGACTGGGCCCGGGCCGGGGGACGGAGCCGGGAACGGGGCGGGGGCGGCCGCGGGGCCCGGCGGCTCCTACACGCTGCGCGGTGCCGTGCTGGGCGCGGGGGGCGGCCGGGGCGGGCCGGGCCGAGGGGCTCCGCCGGAGGAGGAGGAGGAGATCCGCGGCCGCCTGCTGCTGGTGAGCACCGGTACCGGGGAGAGCCGGGCACCGGGGGCTGGGGGCACCGGGGGCTGGGGGCACTGGAGAGGGAAGGGGGGGGGGCAGTGGGAACAGGGGGGCACTGTGAGACACTGGGGGGGGTAATGGGCACTGGGGGGGCAGTGGGCAATGGGGGAGGGAGTGGGGGGGCTGTGGGGACTGGGGGGAATGGGGAGGGAGGAGGAGTGGGAACTGGGAGGCACTGGAGGGGCAGTGGGCACTGGGGGAGGGAGTGGGGGGACTGGGGGGGAATGGGGAGGGGGAGCAGTGGCAACTGGGGGTACTGGAAGGCACTGGGGAGCTGTGGGCAATGGGGGAGGGAGTGAGGGGGCTGTGGGGACTGGGGGGGCTGTGGGAACTGGGAGACATTGGGGGCTGCAGACAATGGGGGAAGGAGTGAGGGGGCTGGGAGGACTGGGGGGCTGGGGAGGGGGAATGGTGGGAACTGGGAGGCATTTGGGGGCATTGGGAGACATTGGGGGGGCAGTGGGCAATGGGGAGGGAGTGGGGGGACGGGGGGGGGCGGGGGGGGAGGGGGGAGCAGTGGGAACTGCGGGGCACTGGGAGGCATTGGAGGACACTGGGAGGTATTGGGCAGGCAGTGGGCAATGGGGGAGGGAGTGGGGGGGCTGTGGGGACTGGAGGGGAATGGGGAGGGGGAGCAGTGGGAACTGGGGGGCTCTGGGAGGCACTGGGGGTTAGTGGGGAGACCAGGGACACTGGGGGACATGGGGGTCGGTGGGCACTGGGGGGGCACAGGCAGCGAGGGGGTGCCACTGGCTGGGGGTGCCGAGCAGCAGAGGGGAGGTGCAGGCAGGGATGGGGGGGAGCGGGGGCCAGGTCCTGTCCCCTGTGCCACCCCAGTTGCTGTCCCCATTCCCACACAGTGCGTGGCTCCCCGGGGCACCCGGGGACGTGGGGGTGCTTTGGGGGGTGCCCTGAGCCCTGGGCGTCCGTCCCGGCTCTCGCCCCCACTGACGCTGCTGTGACCCCAGGTGGGAGATGCGGAGCCCGAGCTGGGCGCTGCCGACAGCTGGATCGGCGTGGTGCCGGTGGGCGAGGAGCCAGCCGAGGCCCCCCGGGGCGCCAAGGAGGAGTCCTTCACCGCCGCCGTTGTCAGCAAGGTGACTCTGCTGGCCCGGGGTCACCTCCACCTGGACCAGGGGCTGCTATGGCGTTTGCTGGTCACAAGCCCACAGGGCACTTCCTGGGGTGTCTCCTCGCCAGATGTGAGGGGTCCTGGCCTGTGTTTGGTGGCAGGGGGATCCCGGACAGGGCTCCCGGGCAGTGCCAGCCCCTCTTGGGTCCCTTGTGGTACTTCAGCCAGGGCAAAGAGGCACAGGGTGCTGCCTGCTCCCTGCAGTGGGACGGGCACTGAATGAGGGCACGGCCCAGCTGCCTGTCCTCCTGCCTGTCCTGCCCTCTGAGCCTGTGTCCTCTGTCTCCGCAGATGAAACGAGCCCTGGTGCTGGGGGCATCAGCCCTGCTCATCCTGGCGCTGAACCAGAATGCCATCCGGGAGGTAGGAGAGTCCTGGCAGCGGGTCCCCGAGCTGGTCTCATGCCCCGCTGATGGCAATTGCTTTCCTCTCCGGTGCAGCTGGACGTTTCCCAGCTTCTTGCCAAGCCTGTGATCGTGATCCAGTCCTCGGACAACGTCACCAAGCTGCTAGGAGCGCTGCTGCGGTATGGACTGGGGCAGTGGGAGGGAGCTGGGTGAGACTGTAGCTCTGCGCCCAGTCCCCTGCCCGGTCCCCTGCCTGGCTGTGACAGCCGGGGGCTGCCCTGGGGGACCCTCTCCCACAGCACATTGTGTTTGCTGGGCTGGTTTCGAGCTCACACTGTGCGGAGGCCAGCTGGGGCTGAGATGTGTTTCCCTGGCGGGTGTGAGTCAGATCCAGCCCTTCCTCAGGGCCTTGAGCCCTTCTACGGGTCCCTACGCAGCAGCAGGGACTGACAGTGGCCTTGGCCAAGCCCTTCAGGACCCTCAGTATAAATTAGCCAGACCAGCGTGTTATCAGCACGACACCAGCATCTCCACCGCCTTTGCCAGTGTTTATCCCCACCATCTACAGCGTTAGGACCCCTTTGGTCCTCCTTCCGCGTGGTAGATCAGGATTGCTGCTGTGGTGTCGCAGATGGGGAAACTGAGGCACGGTGCTGGGAGGAAGAGAGCTGTGCAGGGTCGCTCGGAGGGCTGGGCATGTCTGGGGAAGGGGCGCCTCGCCCCCGGTGGCCCCCCTCGGCCGCGGCTCAGCGTGGGCTGCCTGTCCCCACAAGGAAGG
This sequence comes from Nipponia nippon, assembly GCF_047370975.1. Taxonomy (NCBI): domain Eukaryota; kingdom Metazoa; phylum Chordata; class Aves; order Pelecaniformes; family Threskiornithidae; genus Nipponia; species Nipponia nippon. The sequence continues at coordinate 4,929,241 of NW_028262348.1, read as the reverse complement.
GGGTGCTCCCTGGTGCTGGGGTGCTGCGGGCCAGATCCTGCTGTGCCCGTGGGATTGACGCTCTTCTCGCCTTTTGCTCACAGGGGGCTCAGGGCTACGGCGAAGATCACGTACCAGGCAGTGCTGCTGGAGAACCTGGTGCGTAGGTTGTCCTCTTCCTCCCTCTCCTGGCAGGCTGGCCATGCCCAGCCAAACTTCCCCAGCCAATGGGGAAGCCGAGCTGCAGGGAGCAGGAGCCAGATCCCCAAAGGCTGTTGAAGCTACCGGTGCCTCAGTTTCCCCAAAGAGTTGTTCCGTGGGAGCGGCGCAGCTGGCAGCCGTCTGCGGTTCCTCCTCCCCTCAATCCGCCCAGCGTGGCGGGGCCCCCCCGGCCTTGGGCAGCGCCGTGAGCCGTCACGGCCATCGGCAATGCCGTCTCCTGCCTTGCAGGGAGTGACCCTTACCCTGTGGTCGACCTGTGGCCTCTCCCGGGGGGGCCTCTACGGGGAGTGGCAGGGTGTCATCTGCACAGGGGAGAACAGCTCGCAGGTCCAGGTACGTGCGCCAGCGCCGGCTCCTCACATAGCCGGGGGTTCCCAGTGTGGGGGCAGCAGCGATGGTGGGGCCGGGAGCAGAGCAGGGGGGTCTCTGGTTCGCCCCCCACCCCGGTCCCTGACTGCCCACCAGCGCTCTTCCCGCAGAAGTACCTCCAGCAGCTGTGGAACACCATCCTGCTGATCGCCCTGCTCCTCTGCACCGGGGTGATCGTGCAGGCGCAGCGGCAGTCGCGGCAAGACCTGACGGAGCAGGATGCTGAGGTGGGAACATCTCCGCTCTGCTGCTCGCCGGGGAGACTGGCGGGCAGGGTCTGACCCTCCGCTCTGCCTTCACAGCTGGATCTGAAGCAGCACATTCGGCGGCAGCTGTTGGCACTGAAATCGCGGCGGTACCATCCCGGCAAACCGCTCCGGAGCCAGGGCTGTGAGATCGATAGCTGCGCCGTCTGCTTGGACCAGTTCCACAAGAGCCAGGTAGGGCCTGGGGGGGACTGGTGCTGTGCTGGGAGCTCTGGATCCCGTCCTTGTCACCGCTTGGGGCCACCCGTGCTCATGTTGCTGCCCGGGGCTGAGCCTCCCCTCGCTTGCTGGGGCCGGGGTGTCCCTGCCGGGGAGCTGCGTGGCGGAGGATCGTCCCCCTCCCTCAGGCACCACGGTCACGGTACCCCTGCCCGGTTCCGCTCACGTCTGCCACCCGCTTCCCTCCCCACAGTGGCTGCGGGTGCTGCCCTGCTCCCACGAGTTTCACCGGGACTGCGTGGACCCCTGGCTCCTCCTGCAGCAGACCTGCCCTCTCTGCAAGCGCAACATCCTGGGTGAGAGCCGCGCCGGAGCCCCGCCATGCCCCCCGCAGCGACCGGGGAGCGCGTGTGTGCCGGGGAGAGGGCTGGGGAGGAATCGGTGCCCTCCAGGCTCCCCGTGCAATGGCCCTCCGTCCTCCTCCTTTCCAGGGAACTGCTGCACGGAGAGCTAGCTGGCCCGACGGACACGCTCCAGGGACAGACCCATCGCCGCTCTGGGGAGAGGGAGGGGGGCAGGGGGTGCTCAGCAAGTGGCGCTCGCTGCCAGAGCGGGGATGGCACGGCTGTGCCCGTCGCAGCGCCCGGCCATTCGGCGATTGAAGGATCTCGGGGCTCTCCCTGCTGGGCGTGAGTAGAGGGGTGGGGGGTCCAGATGGCCAGCGTCGGGGGCTGGGGGAATGGGTGCCGGGACAGGAAGCTACAGGGGCACCCATGGGTGTTACGGGGTGGGGGCATGGAGGCAGGGAGAGCCCGGCTGCACTCTTTCCCTGCTCATAGTAATTTTTCTAAGTCTCTTGGGTTTTTTTCTATTTGCCGGTCGCCACGGCAGGGTGGGCAGAGCCCAGCTCGGGGCCGTGCTTCACTTGAGCCCGGTGGGGTGGCCTGGCTGCAGCGTGAGCCCCTCTGCAGCATGGGTGCCTCGGGTGGCAGCTCCGCCAGGGCCGGGGCTGGAGCTGGCAGGGCCGCTAGGCGACCCGCCGCTTGCTGTGGGAGGGCAGGGGGGTTGAACACTTTATTTATAGTAACTTATTAGAAAGGATGGCACGAGCCAGCTGCAGAGACTGAACACAGGGCTTCTTTGACCGCACACGGGTTTGCTGCAGTGGCCAGGGACTCGCTGTGAGCCCTGACTGGCTCCACACAGCAGCCAGAGGCTGCTGGGCTGCAGCATCGCACGCGTCCATCTCTATTAAATACAGAGCAAGGAGAGCCTGCTGTGTCTCGTGTTGGGGTGGTGTGGCTCCCACTGCCCTCCGAGGCTCGCGAGGTTGCTTGAGGGTTTGGGGCCATCCTGCACAGGCGGCTCAGTGGTCCTTGGCCCCTCTGGGGGCTCGTGGCTGCCGGCAGCACCGGGAGAGCCGCTTTCCCAGGCTGCGGCCATGCTGGCGAGCCAAGGGCTGCTCAGACTCGCTCATCCCCAGCCCACTTCTGTCTTCCTCTTCAAAGCAGCGTGGCCACAACCCAGTCGCCTCTTGAGAACAGTTCCTGGCATGAGCTAACTTGCACTGTGCCCAGGCATTGTCCGGGTGACGAGCGCTGTACCAGGGCCTCCAGAAGCAGCTTAGCCGTGGGCGACCAAGCTCCAGCGCCCAGGAATGTCCCTGGCCCCGCTCAGCTGTGCGGGGGCCGCTCCGCGCGCCCAGGGAGCGTTTCCCCTCTCCAAGGGCTCCTCGCCTGCGTCTGGGTCAGTCCCCTGGCTGCCAGCCAGGGAAAGCCAGCCCCAGCCCGGTCCCTTGCAGTGGGGCTTCTCCGGGGGCCGCTGTGCTGAGGGAGAAGAGAAGGGGACGTGCCAGCCCAGCCCTCTGCGCTGTCACCCTCGGTTTTACCACAAACCGCAGCGTCGCCCAAAGGAGAGGAACAAGGGGGGAAACTGCACAGAGAAGAAAAAAACCAAAGCAACAGCCGGAGAGCGGCTGGTGGCTGAGCCGTGGCAGAGCTGCTGTGAGACTGTCTCCCCGGGTTTCCTACGCCCGCCGCGTGCAGGCTCGATGGGACAGGCAGAGAGCAGATTTCCCAAGGGAACGCGGGTTTCCCAAGGGAAGGCGCCTTTGTGATGCACAAAGAACAGGTAACGAGGTCCCGCGGGGCAGGGCTGGCGGCTGCTCGTTGAACACTTCATTTCTGCGTTAGTTTTGAGTGTTTATTTGCGGTGGCCACCGGCGCGGTGAGAGGAGAGGGGGGGTGTTCGGCCTCTCCCTCTTGGCTCGGGCGGGCCGAGCACCAGGCCCTCAGCCGGGAGCGAGAGGCAGGGTCTGGCCTCGCCCGCAGGCTCTGCCAAGAGCGGCTTTGGCCGCTGGCTGCCGAGAGCTGGTTGCCGGGTCTCGCCTGTGCGTCCGTGCGTCCCTGTGCTGTCCCTGCTGCCTCGGCTGCTCAGCCGCCTGTGGGCGGTGGGAGCGGTTAGAGGAGAGTAAGAAGAGGGACGCTCCCCTGCCCCTTCCTCTGGGTTCCTACTCACCCTGCGTCCTGCCTGCCGGTCTCCCCGCGGTGCTGGCTGCTGAGCTGAGAACGCAGCTGGGTCTGCGGGACAAGCTGGGGAAGAGAAGAGGGGGTGAGGCTTCCCCCCGCGCTCAGCTCCCGTCGCACCCCTCGGCCTCTGCCCTGCGGGGCCATCACCGCTGAGCTGGCGGCGGTGGCACGGTGGTATGACAGCCACGGCAGGGCCGACATAACAGAGCCAGGAACCAGCCCCGGCCACCTCAGCCGAGCAGCTTTCCCTGCCAACACCAGTTAAACCAGACTGACCTCCCGGTGGCCCAGGAGCCCAGGCCCTGGCCCTCCTGGGGTGGGCACACTTCAAAACCACGGAGCTGGTGTAAACCTAACGGGGCTGAGCCGCAGTGACTGACCCAGGGGAAGGGCGTTGCAGCAGCCCCCGCACCCGTCTGGGTCTGCGGCTGCGTGCGGCCCGCACCGGGCAGGAAAGGCTGCTCCAGCAGCGACTGACGAGGCATTAGCCCAAGCCCCAGCGCTGCCCTGCCCGTGCCATTCGCTCCCAGGGAGCGAGGGACCCTGGCGTGCTGCCCCTGGCTGCAGCCCGGCGCAGGGGACATGCGGGAGTGGGTCTGGGTCAGCCACCGGCGGCTGCGAGCTGCGGGCACCGTGCGTGCTGCAGTGCCACAGCATCGGCTTGGCCACTCTGGCTTGGAAAGCATCAGGTAGAAGCACCTGGTTCAGCTGTCTGGAGGCCAAGATGGGCTCCTGAAGGCAGGATCAGGCCCTGGGGCAGCAGAGGATCACAGTCCCCGCCCAGCTTCATGCCCTTCTGGAAGCAGCTTTGTCCAGTTCGGCCCTGTGCAGGCTGGGGAAGCAGCTGCTGAGTCACAGGGGGATGTTGTGCGAGGAGCCCTGTGGCCTTTTGCTCCCTGGAGCCTCTTCTGCAAGGGTACGCAGCCAGGGAACCGGTCCCCAGAGGATGTGGGACATTGTCAGCGACCATGGGGTGGTCTTGGGATAGGCAGCGCCCCACTGGCACATGCACCCCTCTCCCCGGTGGCACCCAGCTCTCCCTGGCTTGGGTGCAGCCTCACCTTCAGCACGCCCTGCTCAGCAGCCGCCTTCACCTTGGCTAGCGCAGACCTGAGCCGCGCGTTCTCCTGCTCCAGCACACTGATCCGGATGCTGTTGGCCTGCAGCTGCTTCTCCATGTCCTCCGTCAAGCTCCCGGTGCCTGCAAACAAAATATGACGTCCTTGCAGCAGCAGCCAGAGCTCAGCCCGCCGCCGCCTGCCTGCTCAGAGGTGTTGGCAGCAGCCCCTCTCCCTCCCGAGCAGGGTGGCTGCCTGCTGGAAAGGAGCCTGCCCCAACCGGGGAGCACCAGCCCAGCCTAGGAGGTGGCAGCTGGGACCCCAAACCGTGCCAGCTGAAACTGCGAGGGCAAACAAAGCTCTGCCCATGCCCTGGCCTTGCTTCAATTCCTGGCCTGGAAGGGGGATGAACAGCACCCGAGTAGGGAAGTGTGGAAAGATGGTAGCGGCTTAGCACAGCCCATGGACTGAGCCCTTCCTGGCTATTACTGGGAAAAACTGTGTTGTACAAATAATGCTGGTGTGTCCGGGGCCGGCAGGATCCCCTGCGAGCTCCAGGAGACCCCGAAGGCGCAAGCCCACTGCGGCGGAAGCAGGCGCTCCTGCCCGCAGCCCTCTCCCTTACTCTCAAACTGAGTCTCAGTGGGGACGTGGAGCTCGGGGAAGAACACCAGGAGCCTCTCCCGCTCCTTCAGCTCCCGCACCCGCTCCTCTAGCTTGGAGACGTTCGCCTGCAGCTCCGAGACAGACTGTTCCAGGCTCAGCTTCTCCTGCTGCAGTGCATCCAGCAGCTCCTGCATGGCAGAGCAGAGAGGTGGTGAGGTTTGCAGAGCGCTCTCCCAAACCTCAGGACGGTACAGCCTGGGGGAGTCCCATGGGGGTACTTGGAGCCCCCCAAGAAAAGCTCCTGCACTTCCCTTGCACGATAAGGATGTCCCACAGCAGCGTGATGGATCGGAGGGTCTCGGTTGTAAGGTCCGTGTGTGAGTTGGAAGCAACAGCACCAACAATGTTCCTGGACATGCACAATATGGCGTGTGTCCAGGAACAGGAATGCTGGGAGACACGGGAGAAGCCCAAGCTGCTGCTTCCTGCTGCTCCCCTCTGCCTTGGCTGCAGGGTAAAGCAGCAGAGACCTGTCCAGGCAGGAGAGGCGTCTTCCCCGAGGGGTCCCGGGAGGAGATGGCCACGTGGCAGTGTCACACCAAGTCCCAAAGTCCCCCTCCTGGGAAAAACTCTGGCTACGGGTGGGGGACGGGGCAGTGGATGGCTCCTGACACCCCCATGGCAGAGCTGTGTCCCACACCAGCTGCTCCCCAGGGAGCCCTGCTGCTGGCAGCCCCCCAGACGGCTGCTGGCTGCCAGCACTGACCTGCTGCGCCCGTAGCTGGTGCCCGCTCCGCTCCCGGCTCTCCTCCAGCTGCTCTGCCAGCCTGGCTTTGCCCTCCTCGGCCTCTCCCAGGCTGGCTTGCAGCTCATTGCGCTCCTGGTCCAGGCTGTCGAGCTGCTGCAGCAGGGCTCTCTGCTTGGCCTGCAAGGACTGCACAGGGCAGGTGAGCCCGCGCGGGGCTGCTGCTGCACCCGCTCACCGCTGCCCTTACACCGGGCAGCAGCACCCACGATGACAAGGGGCCGTGGCAGTGGCTGAGAGGGCAGAGAAGAGGTGTGGGGCAAGGAGGGCTCGGCCAAAGCCGTGCAGAGCTAGTGCGGACAGAGGGTGAGCTCCTCGGGGCCCAGCACCACAAGTGGGATCTCTGTGCCAGCCCCTCTGACACCCTGGCTTAAGGCCGGGGTGTGAAAGAGCCGGCCTGAGCTCAGCCCACTCCCACAGCATGCCGTGGGGCTGTGGAACAGCTTCAGAGTGGGCAGCAGCAGGCCCAGCCATACCTCCTGGTGCCTCAGCATGTTCTCCACTTTGGCCTTCTCCTTCTCTAGCTGGGTGGTGGTGGCGCTCAGCTCCTGGCCCAGGCTCTCCTGCTGGCCGGTGAGCAGCTGCACCTTCTCTTCCAGCTCCAGCACCCGGCTGCTGGCCACCATCGTGGTCCTCATCTCCTCCAGCAAGGTCATCTTGGTCACCTCTGGGGGGGACACAGCGCCTTTGGCCCAGGCTCAGCAGGAGGGGGAGAAGCTCCCAGGTGAGGTGGCTTGAAGGGGCCCCACACCCTCCACAAGCCCTGGCGTGGGGGAGGCAGGCCTGACAGGAGGGCTGCGACCCCCTGAATCTCCACCAGCACTGACACGAGCCCACTCTGGTGCTGCGTGATGTCTGGGCACTGCAATGAAGGAGGCTCATCCTCCCCGCCCATTCCCACCGGCGCTGTACCCAGCCAATTCTGCAGGAGCCGGGAGTTATCCGGGTGTAAAACACTCGTGAGATCGGAGCGAGGCTGGGGGAGCCCCAGGGGTCCTTACCCAGCTCCTGCACAGCAGCCTGCTTCGCAGCCAGCTCCTCCTTTAAGGCGGAGAGTCGCTCTTCCAGCAGAGCAGCTCCTAAATCAGTACAAAAAAACTCTAATTAAACAGCTCCTCAAAGAAACTAAAACAAGGAGGCAGCAAACGGCCACGCCAAAGCATTCTTCATCTAGTGATAGTATCGTGCTGTGCGTCAGCAGGGAGGAAGCAGTGAGAGGATGTGGACAACCAGCTCCTGCTCTCTGGGGTTAGTCTCACAGCAGGGAACAGCCCCGGCACCTACCAAAATCGGTGGCAAAAGCCCTGCTCGTGGTGGTGGGACCAAGATTTGACCACGGACTCCGTGCTTCTCCTGCAAATACCTGCAGGCCTGGGAGGGGATGCTGGGAACAGCACTGTACCTCTCCGTAGGTCGTCCTTGTCCCGCTCCAGCCTGGCTACAGCCTCTAAATACTCTTTATTCTTTACTTCCAGGTTCTGCTCGGCCTCCTTCCTCTGCTGTGCTTGGGTCTCCTTCTCCACCTGAAGCAACTGGGAAAAGTCCTCAACCTGTTTCCGCAGCTTGTCCTTCTGTTTCGCCAACTCTTCCAGCTCAGACTTCAGAGGGTTGACCTGCTGCAGCAGCATCTGGAGGTGTTTGCTGATCCGGGAGAGGTCCTTGCTCTGCTCTGAGGCCCAGTAGCTCATGTCCGTTGCAGAGAGGGTCCTTCTCCCTGTGCTCTCCTCCACCATCTCCTGGAACCTGCTCAGAGCTGAGGGGATGTTCTGGCTCTGGCAGATGCTGGTGATGGCTTTGCCCACCTCGCGGAGGCTGGCCTGGGCGCTGGCGCAGGTGTCGCAGGGTCCTGGAGATCTGCGTGGGGATCTCGCAGTTGTCTGTGTGGGGATGCTGCGGCTGCTCTCAGCCACGCTGCAGGCAGCCCTGGGCGGGGAGCTGCCCGAGGCGTCGCTATCTGGTGCACGGACACTCAGCGACAGGCGCAGAGAAGCAGACCGGGCAACCTCTGTGGAAGTTCTTAACTCCAAAACATCAGGCGAGCAGTGTTTCAGGCGCTCCTTCTTAGGTATCCCAGCCTGGGAAGTGGATTGCAGCGTGGGGATCTCCTTCCTGCAAGCCACCTTCTGGTGGAGAGACCACAGAACAAAACCAGGGCCCAGCTCAAAGTCAGCTGCAAATGATCCATAAGAGCCCGAACACAGAGGTGTGAAGCGTGGGGACAGGACATTAGTGCAGCCAAGGGGCTACGAGGGCAGCGAGCCCTTCTCTTGGGAGTTCCCAGAGGCTGGAGGAGGACAGGAGCGCTTGGGTTCCCTGTTTACTGTGCTCCGTTACAACCAAAGCACATGGCTAACAAGCAAAATGAATTTGCTTCCCACTCCCTGATGTGGGGTACAGGGGAACTGCATTTTTACAATCCGCCAGGCAGCTTTCCAGCCACCACTACCAGAGCTATGGTTTCATGACGGGAAGCCTCAGCAGTGAAACCTGCTCCCCTTCTTGTGACCGTCCCTTCTTTCCCACCTCCTGGGCTGTCTCCTGGTTATGCCAGATGAATTATTGTAAGACTTTGCCACGAAAGGGATCATTTTGGGGGAAAAAAAAAATGCAGGGGAGCGGTATAGTGTTTTTACCACAAATTATTTCACTGATTTGAGCCAGCTTAGCCCCTCAAGCAGTGGAGTCGGCAGAGCTGAAGGGGCAGCATGCAGGAGGAGAATATTTTTCCAAGCAATAAGGGCAGCCAAGCTCCTCCATCCTGAGAGCCTGGTGGGTGCCTGGAGGAGGCTGGACCCAGCGGGATGGCTGGGAGCAGTGGCTGGAGGAGGGAAGGGACTCAGGCCGGGAGGGGACAGTGCGGGACAGATGTGTCCTGTCCGACACACGGGTCACCACTTGCGGAGGGTCATGAGCCAGGAGCACATCAGCTGTGGCCACTGCGCATGTCACGGGGCATCCCCCAAATCATGGGGGGTAAGGGAAGGGCCATTTCTGTGACCCCTGCACTCAGCAAGTGGGGTGTCAGGGCCCCTAAATGTCCCACCTCGGCCAGAAGCTGCTGGTAGAAGGCCCCCAGTTTCAGCATGCTGCACCAGTACCTCCTCGCCGTCAGCCCCGCGGACATGCAGGGTCCCACTGCCTGCACCGGGGGGATGGCTCGCTCGCTGAGCAGGTTTTCTGTGTAGCCCGTGAAGCTCTGAAGCAGCAGCAGCAGTCTTCTTCAACAGAAACAAAACACAGCTTAGAGCAACGGAGTATTTGTCACAGGGAAAGAGCCCTTGGTGTTTAAGAGCGCAGTGAGCCTGAAGGGCCAGCACCAAGGCAAGGACGTTGTTCCCCCTCCCCGTACCCTGGACAGAGCGAGTTTGGCGAAGGAGGGTGGATATCAGCGCTCCTGTGACCCCCCCCTCCAGGCCTGAATCACTCCACGGAGCCGTGTTTGGTGGGATGAAAATCCTCCTGCAGCTGCCGGGACGCAGGCTGCGCATGCTGCTTGCAGCCAGCCACTTCCGAGAGGCTGCAGTTCGGCTCTCCCACAAGATTTACAGTACCCACGCTGCCGATATCAAACCCTAATTGTCAGGGCCAATGGCTCCGTAGGAATGGCTCATCTTTCAAAACGGAGTTGTATTTATTTCATCCAGATTGCAAAAGGCGCTTTTGCCTCCCAGGCCTGTAGGTGCAGCTGTGTCTGAGTGTTTCCAAGGTTTCGGGGGGGCAATTTAACGAGCCTGCCCCCGTCTGCCCAGGTGCCCTCAGCTCCCAGGCAGAGCAGCGGTTTTCTCTGCTCCTTCCTGGCCGGCATTTGTGCTGGTAGCTCTGAGCTCTCTGCAGGGAAAGGAGTTGGGTTTTCAAACTCAGCGTAGAGCTGCAGAGCATGAGGCTGAGGTGCCGGCACGCCGCTCAACATGGAAACACGTGGGAAAAAAGCATCCAAACCACTCGGCCCCATTCGACAGGCTGGACACACAACTGTCCCCTTCCCTCCGGGGGGAAGGAGCCGCTCTGCCAGCCGAGCTTCTTTTAAGAGGGGTATTTGAGGCTGGGTTTGGCTTCTCACCTGTCTATCACCAGCTCCAGCAGCACCACGTGGGAGTGCTGGGTGAATTCGGGATCGTTCTCGGCGTAGCCGTACCGCTCCAGCAGCGCCGCCAGGTCCAGGTCGCAGGACACTTTATTGGGGAATTTCCAGGAGGGAAAACGCACAGCCCCAGCCCGGGAGGAGACGTCGGCGATGGCTGCCTGCAGGTCCCTCAGGTCGGCCTGCAGGCTCTCCATGCAGCTGGGGTGGCCCAGGAGGTGCGCCATGCTGCCGAGGTGGCTGTGGCCTGCGGGCGATGGCCTGTGGGCCGCGACAGGGCCACCAGGCCTGGGATGGAGGCACAGCCCTAGGGGGACAGGTCGCTGGAGGGGGGATCAGCACAGCGGCCCCCGGGGCTGGGGGACCCCAGGGGGGGCTCAGGAGGGCCGGGGGGGACCGAGGGGTCCCGGAGCGAGGAGGCGCCGGGCCGGGGCCTCTGTGGGGACGCGGCGACACCGACCCGCGACGCCGCCGCCTGCTGCTATGGCAACCGGCCCCGCCCCGCCCCTAGGCCACGCCTCCCCCGGCCACGCCCCCGCGCCGCAATGCTACGCTCCTCCTCGAGGGGCTTCCCGCCCCCCCGGCGCGCTAATGGCACTTCCCGCCGCGCATGCGCCCTGCCCCTTCACCGTCCCCCCGCCCGCGGGCCGTAGCCCGCCGTCTGCGCGTGCGCCCGCTCGTGGCCGTGCCGTCACTTCCGGCGCGCGTGCGCAGCCCGTCGCGTGCGGCCGCCATTTCGTCCGCGGCATTATCGGCCTCCGCCGCTTCTCGCTCCCCTCGGCCCCCGAGCGGCTCCGGCGGGGAAGCGCTTCCCGCCGCCCCCAGCGAGCACCATGCCGGCCGGACCCGTGCAAGCCATGCCGCCGGCGCAGCCAGCGCCCCCCGCAGAGAGCAAACCGGTGCGGGCCGCGCTGAGGCGACGGGGGGGGTGTGTGTGTGTGTGTGTGCTCCGGCGGCGGGGGCCCTGGGCACGGCCGGGGCGCGGGGAAGCGGGGCTCCCTGGGGCTGTCTGGGTCTCTGGGTTCTTACACTGCCCCGCTTGCCGCGGTTTTTGGGGGGAGCTGCGTTCCCGTAGGCATCGCCCGCAGCTCCGCGTTCACCCGCAGTTCACCCGCAGCCAGGCCGCGGGGGGCGGGCGGGTGCTAGGCCTCGGCACAAGGCCGAGTTTTTCCCTGGAAGCGGCCCAGAGCTGAGATTGTGGTGGGCGCGAGGGTTTGCCGTCAGCTATGCCGTCAGGGCTTGCCGCCCTGCTGCCAGCAAGAATGTGTGAAACGGTTAAACACACCCGCCCCGGTGTGCTCGAGAGCCCAGCAGCCCCCTGTTCCCCAGTGCCTTCCCCTGCTCTCTTCTGCCTCGGCCATATTCACCTCTGCTGGAGCCTCTTCCCAGCATTCGCTGAACGGGAAGCAGCCATTCCTTCCCCAGCGCTTCCAGCAGTTTCACACACCAGTATCGGCACTTGTGCAGCTGTACAGCAAGCCAGTGCAGGGAGCTGATCTGACTGACAGTCCTGGGTGGTTTGGTGTAGCTAACACAACTGGGAGGAAAACCGTGGTTCCCAACAAACACCGGGGGCCCTTCACACGTATATGTTAGCAAGGCAACTCAGCATCGCAGTTAAATAAAAACATCTCTCAGGCGTGGCGTCGCCTTGTCCTTCGGCTCCTCAAGATGATGTTGTTCGGAGTGGGAATGAAAAATAAACACGTTTATGGCGCCTTTTTCTTAACACACTTTATTACAGTTGTATTTGACTTGAGACAGTTTTCTGCCTCGGCATCCCCTTGGATTTAGCAGAACTAGTAGCTTTACTGCTATTTTAAAATTTCCCTGAATGCCCCTGTTTAGATTGTAGACATTTTCCATACACACCTGTTCTCTTTTATAGCGACTTTTTTCGTGAAAGTTGCTTGGTGAGGAAAGAGGAGAGACATCTTTAGTATCCTGCAAAGAGCAGCTTCTGGTCTCACTGGAAGACAAAGCCGTCCTCAGGGAGGGTTCTGGGATTTTAGTTCAGATTCTCCTATAACATCAGTGAGAAAAATGCACTGCAGAGCTTTTTTTTCTGCAAAACAGCTTTTGATGCACCCACAGTAGGATTAAAAGCTATGTTTTATTTAATGTGGGGTTAATCATTCAGATTCTAGTTTCTTGCAGTCCCACAGGCCTCTAAGAACGTTCATAACTTCTAAACCTGTTCAGCAATGCTGAGTTATTCCTAGATGTGTTTTTATAGGCATTCTCCTATGCTGCCTCTTGTCTCGGCGTTTATGAACCGACTTGGGGTCAAGGCTGAGATAGTAAAAACGCCGGGAGGACTTGTTTTGGTTCCCGCGGAGTGGCCTTCCTCGTCACCTTGCTGCCCCCGCCCCTGCAGCGGGTGCCCTTGCCAAGCAGACAAACATTGTCTCCCATCCTGAGAAGCTGAGCAATTAGTTTGTGGGACTGGTGATTCAGGTTGTTAAACCAGATCTTTGTGTCAGGAAATATTAAACGTTTGGAATACTTAATCCTTCCATAGCGTTCACGAAGCAGGGGATTGCAGAGCCATTTGTTAAGGTGTGTTAGGATTGTTACTCCCAATTAGATGAGGAAGTTGAGAGAGAAGGGAGGTGACTTTTCCAACTCAACCACCTGAAAATAAAATGAGTCTGGGTTTGCAGCCTACCGGGCTATTTTTCACCCCCGATGCTGGTATATAGCACTCCATATTATTTGCAGTTCCTTCTCTTGTGTTCAGCTTTTATTTAGGCTGTTCGAATTTAGTATCTTGACTGATTGCAGACACCACAATGAAAGGTGCCTTCCTGTGCCACCGCCTCTTCACCTTTTGAATAGTTGCTATAGTTGTGAGGTGGCAGTACAGAGGACTGTATATATATGTATATATACATTTTTATTACAGCCGGAAGAGGAGCCAAAAGAGGAAGCAGCACCAGCCAAGCCTGTGGTGGGAATTATTTACCCTCCTCCGGAGGTCAGGAATATTGTGGACAAGACTGCCAGCTTCGTAGCCAGGTAAACAACACTGGTGGTGTCTCGTGTTTCCTGGGATTTTCATGCTTCTCTTCCGGTGCTCGTGTCTGCGCAGCTCCAGGAACTGAAGCAGGTCACAGTCCTATGGATTTGCACAAAGGATTTTAAGGATTGAGTCTATAGCAGTGAGACTGTGGAAAAGAAACGACAATATTCTACTTAAGAGGTGTAAGACACAGTTTGCTAGAAAAGTTATGGTAGTAAATAAAATGAAGTTCTTGGGAAAATCTATAGTACGTGCTGCAATAACCAGGTAGCAGTTCCTGTTCCGAATGATCTGAAGGGGAAACAAAATTCCAGGGAGAAAGAGAGCCTCGTTACAGGTGCTCCACTGAGTGATGAAGCCAAGAGGAGTCATGACTGTATTTTACAGCATGTAGGCAGATTGTAGGTGATGAACTTCCCAGTACGAGGGTGCTCGCTTGCTTGTCGAGCCCTGAAGTTAAGTCCCATCCCTGTTTGGGTACAACTTGGTGAACTGTGCCAGCGGCTGGGATGCGCGTTCATCCAAGCCTCAGTCATCTCTCTCTCCCTGGATGGCCAGAGGGAGAGGAGTGCGTACCTCCGGAGAGGAGTCTGATCCTCTCTTAGGATAGATGAGCTGCCAGTGGTATGTGTGGGATTTTTTTCCCCTGCTGACTGTAGCAGATTGATTAGCATGAGTATAGATGTCAAATTTAAGGGAGGAGTCTAAAAATTGAATAAATTTTACTCATTTGGGCTTCTTCCATTTGCCTAATGTCATCATTCTGCAAGTGCAAGCTGTTAGTGCTAGCTAGGCCATCTTCCTCTGTTGTTTTTTAATGCTTAAGTATTCCTGACTGTCGTCTTTCTACGTGAGGTCTCAGGGGACCAGATCTTGGTCTTCCTGGCAGTGTACGAGTAGCACAGGAGGTAAATACCCCTCAGCTGGCTGTGCGAATTCTTAAGCTTCACAGGATCTGGACAGGCTGAACGCCACGTGCTTTCGCCTCACTAAAACGCAACGGTTGTTGCTGTGAGTTTAAGATGGCGACTAGATGCTGGTCTAGTCAAAGACCCCTCTTGTGTAGCTAATTTCTAAAGTGCTGCCGAGGAGAGTGGGCTTCCTTTGAGGATAAGGGGCTGTGTTTATCCTTTGGTATTGTAGAGACCTCCTCTTTTGCAAGAGGCGGAGTGGCTAAAGAAGACTTGGAAGTATCCAGAGAATATGAAGGGACACATGCTACAGCAGCTGTTAACTTTCTCAGACTACCCTGAAATAAAGTGTTGTGCACTTTGCGTGGGGGGAATGGACGTTACCTGAACTAAAACTTAAGGCTCTCTTAAACGCATCACTCCGGTGTGGTCAGTCTCTGCACAGGCTGATGGTTACCTACTTTTTTTCCTTATATGAACTTTCTGGAAATGAAACTAGTCTTAAAAGCTTGTTAATATAGCAAATAAATTTGGTCTAGTAAGTAGCTTGTAAAGTTCATCCAATAAACTGTCAATCCAGTAAATGGCCTTTCGTTTGTAGGTAGCCAAATGAGATTGTGGAACATTTGTGAGTTTTTGACTGTCTTAAGAAATACTCACTGCAAAGCGTTATAGACTAAATCAGGACAGATGCCTTTAACTTGCATGCGTACAGCTGGCTGCTACGTTGGGTATGAGTTACTTGGAGGTAAACTCCTTCCATGTAGGAGAGAAAATTGTCTTCTGAGGGGCTGATGCATCAACACATCTTCCTATGAAAGGAGCAGATGTTTACACTTGAGTTGATGCCCATTTCTCTAAACAATTTATCTTTTTCCTCCCCAGAAATGGTCCAGAATTTGAAGCTCGAATTCGTCAGAATGAAATAAATAACCCTAAGTTCAATTTCTTGAATCCCAACGACCCTTACCATGCGTACTACCGGCACAAAGTCAGCGAGTTCAAAGAGGGTAAAGCACAGGAGCCATCGGCTGCTATTCCCAAGGTCATGCAACAGCAGCAAAGTGCTCAGCAGCAGCTTCCACAGAAGGTAAGTATTCCTTTTCACTTTGGTCGAGAACTTGGCTTCTAACTGGTTGTGTCACAGCCTGATGTTAAGCAGAAGGTCTGAAAGACAAGGTAAATTAAAGAGTTATTTATACATTTGCGAAAAAGACAGCACTGAGAGGCTTGGCCTTTAGTGTCTGAGACTTTGTTTTGATGCAGATGTGCATCCCCTAGTTGCGGGTAAGTCAGAGTTGTGTGTGAAAGAGCCGATACATTGTTCTGCTTGGTCCCTTTTAATTACGTTTGGTTGTGTGTTGACTGATGTGGTACTTACACTAGTGATCACTCAGACTGGATGAGTTCAGGACGTCTGCCATAGGCAAGTCTTTAGAATCCCTTGGAGTTCAGTTTGGGCTTGTTGCATGCACTGTTTTGTAGAAACATTTCCCTTTTTTCTGCCAGAAGCATCAGCTTCCCCTTAAAATGTGGAGTACAAAATGCTGCTAATCTTGTTTAGTTGTGCCTCTATACATACTGCATGGAAAAAGGGCACTGACGGAGTCCGAGTCTTTCACATGCTTTGCACAGCCAAGAGTCACGCTGTGTGGTATTGACCGTCCTGGAGGATCGCAGCGAAGTCCTGATAGTTTCCAGTTTTGTTACCTGTTGGAGCAACATTTTTTTCACAGTTGTCCTAAATACAGATGTCCAGATATACCCCGTGGTACTGATTTTTCTCATCCTTGCAGCTGCCAGGATATCTAGGCTGATGTTGCTTTCCCGCAGCAGCTAAAGGAAAAATGGGTTCTCCCAAGTGTTTGGTAACGGTTTCTTGAGGGCACTGACTGAGCCGTCTCCGTTCTGCTCTGCAGGTGCAGGCCCAGGTGATCCAGGAGACAGTCGTCCCGAAAGAGCCACCTCCGGAGTTCGAGTTCATTGCAGATCCTCCCTCAATCTCAGCCTTTGACTTGGACGTGGTGAAGCTAACGGCACAGTTTGTGGCTCGGAACGGGCGGCAGTTCTTGACTCAGCTGATGCAGAAAGAGCAGAGGAACTACCAGTTCGATTTCCTTCGCCCCCAGCACAGTCTCTTTAACTACTTCACTAAGCTGGTTGAACAGTACACAAAGGTAGTCTTGGCAGTTTACCTGTCAAGTTGATTCCTTCAACAGCAGTACTGATTTTTGAAGGCCACTGAAGCTCTACGCGTAGCCAGACTAGAAATATGTGTGGGTCCAGGAGTCCATCCTTTAAATCTTGCTCTTTAAGTAGTGTGGGTATCTCGTACAATGTTGGCAACGTGCAGCACTGAACACAGTGGGTTGTTACTTAAACGTACCAGACGCTATTGTAATATAAATAAAAGTTGTGTTTTTTTAAATATGGAGGGTAGTTGGAAGGCCAAGAGTGAATATTTTTAAATGCAAGTATGAGCACTAAGTTATAAGAGGGTTGCAATAGAATAAATGGAACGTAGCCCCAGGGGTCTGCTGATATTTTTATCAGTGTGGAAAGAGAATAATTGCTTTTAAGGAGGCTTTGGCAAAAAGAATTGTCACCAACTGTCACGCAAAATATGTTTCAGATCTTGATCCCACCGAAAGGCTTACTCCTCAAACTCAAGAAAGAGGCCGAAAATCCCAAGGAAGTCCTAGATCAGGTATTACGTGAAAAATTTTCAAAATTGCTGAAGCATTTCGGTTATGTTTTGAATTTTTTCTCTTTGCATGTTTCTGACTTCTTGGCAGCAAATACAAATGTACAGAGAATAAAATGGATGTGTCCCCTGGAGCCACTTGAATACAGGGTACTCAAGCTCACCCTTAAACTACTAGCTAGCGTTCGTATTGGGGGTGGTTTACTTGTGGCAGCGTAGGGGTGTAGATGCTGTGGGACGCCATTTCCAAGCGCTTTACAAAGGAGAACGTTTCCCTCTCAGACAACTTCACTGTGACAGCTCAGTCACTTATAGTCCTTCAAGCTGTTCTTTATTACTTTGACTTCTGTCTTCGTCATGAAGACTCCGTTTGGGGCCACAAAAATGATCAGAGGGCTGGAACACCTCTGCTATGGGGAAAGGCTGAAAGAGCTGGAGTTGTTCAGCCTGGAGAAGAGAAGGCTGCGAGGAGACCTTATTGCGGCCTTTCAATACTTAAAGGGGGCTTATAAGAAAGGTGGGGACAGGCTTTTTAGCAGGGCCTGTAGCGATAGGACAAGGGGGAATGGTTTTAAACTAAAAGAGGGGAGATTCAGACTAGATATAAGGAAGAAATTTTTTACGATGAGGGTGGTGAAACACTGGCAGGGATTGCCCAGAGCAGTGGTGGATGCCCCATCCCTGGAAACGTTCAAGGCCAGGCTGGATGGGGCTCTGAGCAACCTGATCTGGTTGAAGATGTCCCTGCTCATTGCAGGGGGGATGGACTGGATGGCCTTTAAAGGTCCCTTCCATCCCAAAGCATCCTGTGATTCTGTGATTTGCTTTGGAAGGGTGGCGTTACAGGGTTGTAATAAAGTGTCTGTGAATTGTTTGCTGGCTGTGAATCTTCCGTGATACCTCAGGGGATGGCTTGGTCTTGGCTCAAGAAGTCTGCAGTTTCAGCTTTAGAAAACCACTTTACAAAGCTGATGCAGTACATTACTCGACAAGCAAACCCATAGTTTCTAAATGATATACAAATATTTCTTTGTCGTGCCAGGCCTCTGAAGTAGTGCTGGTGTAACTACCCTGAAGGGGTTGGTAGCATAAACTGCCACATGCTGTAGAGATGACTGTGATGTGTTTCTTGTCTGACATTTGGTGCGTGCTTTATGTCTGCTCGTGCAGGTGTATTACAGAGTGGAGTGGGCAAAGTTCCAGGAACGAGAGAGAAAGAAGGAAGAGGAGGAGAAGGAAAAGGAGCGTGTTGCTTATGCCCAGATTGATTGGCATGACTTTGTGGTCGTGGAAACAGTTGACTTTCAGCCCAATGAGCAAGGTACTGAAGTTGTAACCTCTATGAAACTCTGCTCCCTTTGCGTAGGGACTGTGTCCTGAAATGCCGTTTTTAGACAGACGTTGGTCTTTACGGCTGCATATCCTTCAAAGATGAAGGGGAAAGCCTTCTAGTGACAGTGTGCAGGGCTGTGTTTTTTTTCTGGAGTTGGTAATGTTCCCCTTGCATGAAGTCCAGGGCTGCACTCATGTCCGCTTTTCCATTTCCACCAGGACAGCAGAACTTGTCCCACTTTCTAGCACTGCTTTCACCTATAAGTACCTTCATCTTCATGCATCATGCTGATGTTGGTCTGTATAGGCTCCATCCCTTCACTTCTATATACCTTGGCTCCCAGGAGATTTTGATGCCACTGCTTTGTAAAGAACCTCCTTTTCATTCAAGAAACTGATATTTCTGTCCATTGAGCAATGAAATGCGATAAACAGAAGCTCTGTTTTCTGCATTGTAGGGAATTTCCCTCCTCCCACCACTCCAGAAGAGCTGGGAGCTCGAATCCTGATCCAGGAGCGTTACGAGAAGTTTGGGGAAAGCGAGGAGGTAGAGATGGAGGTGGAGTCAGATGAGGAAGATGAAAAGCAAGAGAAAACAGATGAGCCGCCAGCCCAGCTGGATCAAGACACACAAGTGCAGGATATGGATGAGGTAACTAGCCAGTAGAACCAGCGTTACTTTTGTCCTGTGACATTTGTGTGGTTTATGATGCCCTTCATTTTCACTGTAAGAAGTTCCTCAGTTTCTTGAGGAAATGAGATTTCCTTCTGATGGAATTTCAAAACAACCTGTTTCTGCTGGAATATGGTATTTTTAATGTTTTCCTTGACAATACAATTGCCAAGAGAGAAATCCAGTCATTTTGTCACCTAATGGTGTGGATTTTGTGTTTCTGTGATCAAGCCTTTTGGGCTTGCTTCTGCACAGCGCCTGGAACACTGAAAGATGACTCATTTTAGACTCTTCCTCTGCCCACTGTATGTAAGCTGTTTTTCTGGTAACAAGGAACAAGAGTGTAGTTAACCGTAAGCCCCTGCCTGCTGTGCTGTGGTAATGTGGAAGCTGAGGAGTACTTGCTTCCTCTTCTGGGTCCACTGAATTTCTGAATCGTGATTATCCAGAGGAACCACTGTAGTGTAGGTGTCCAGAGGCAAAATAGCTCTGTTGCTTTGAAGTTGCATAATCAGTTCTTCCAGCGCTGCACAGGATTTTTATACCTTTCTCAAATCTTCTTTGTCGATATTTGACTACAGGAACTTGGTTATGATTTTTTTTTTTTAACCTAAATAAGGGCTCAGATGATGAAGATGAAGGTCAGAAGGTTCCTCCTCCTCCAGAAACCCCGATGCCACCACCTCTTCCTCCCACGCCAGATCAGGTCATTGTGCGGAAAGATTACGATCCCAAAGGTAAAATCAGGCTAGTGAAGAAAAACTTTATTTCTTCCTGAACAATCACAAAAGCGTTTGTCTCTAGGCTCCATCCTCTGATCTGTTTTTAACAGTGTGGTTTTGTTTTCCTAGCCTCAAAGCCATTACCACCCGCCCCAGCTCCAGATGAGTATCTTGTTTCCCCCATCACTGGAGAGAAAATTCCTGCCAGTAAAATGCAAGAACACATGCGAATCGGTCTCCTGGATCCTCGATGGTTGGAGCAGCGCGATCGATCCATCCGTGAAAAGCAGAGTGATGATGAGGTCTATGCCCCAGGTCAGCTCGAGCATCTGACACAGCTTGCAAAACCGAGTTCCTAGATGAGTTCTGTGAACTCTTAGCACGCCCCCAGCACACTCATAAGGACCACCTTTAATGTGGCTTTCGGTATGATGTCCTTAATGGGCTGATTATGTGGATACATTTGTCATTAGTACGTTGAAGCCTTTCTATAAACTTAAAGGCAAAGCCTTTCTATAAACTTAAAGGCAAAGAGCTGCTGCAGACCAGCCATCAGTTGCAGTCTCTTTCTAAAAAGAGCAGCACTCAGTCGTTAGGTACCAAACAGTTTAAAGGTCATTAACAGAGGCTTGATCAGGTTTGACTTTGGTTATGTCACTTGAGATAAGAAGTTCTCTTTTTGCCTGCAGGTTTGGATATTGAAAGCAGCTTGAAGCAACTGGCAGAGCGCCGTACTGATATCTTTGGTGTAGAAGAGACTGCCATTGGTAAAAAGATTGGTGAAGAAGAAATCCAGAAACCAGAGGAAAAGGTAGAGTGGAAACTGTGGGTGTTTTTAACAGGTTCCTGTAGTATCATGAATGCTCAGAGAGACAGGAGTCTTTTGAACTTTGTTCTTGCTGTAAAGCTGCTCTCTTGATTTATTTGCAGCTGACATTGCAGTCTGGACAGGCTGGGCTTATTCTGATTTATTTTATCTTCTCAGGTGACCTGGGATGGGCACTCAGGCAGCATGGCCCGCACACAACAGGCTGCTCAGGCCAATATTACTCTCCAAGAGCAAATTGAAGCTATCCATAAGGCCAAGGGACTGGTGCCAGAAGATGACAGCAAGGAGAAGATCGGTCCCAGCAAACCCAATGAAATGCCCCAGCCACCCCCTCCTTCATCGGCATCAAATCCCCCAGCTAGTGCTCAGCCTATCACATCCGTGCCTCGTCCACCCACAGTAAGCGTTTGGGCTTCCAAAAGCAAACGGCCGTGGCCGTAGTTCATTAGAAGGGAGTCCTGACGCAGGTCAAGGGTTACAACAGCAGGGCGCTGGCTAGAAGCAGATTTTGAGTGGAGTTCATGTTTCTGAATGACTCTTAGACCATCAGAGGAACCCTATTGAACCTGCTGTTAAAAATGGAAAATAAGAGTTAGGTGGAGCTTATCATCCTTAGAGGTACCAAAAAGACTTGATCAGCTGGGCAGAGGAAGAACTTGGGCAGTAAGATCTTGGAGGAAGGGAGCATGGCTAACAAAGGAATGGGTGGGTGCCTTTTTTTAGGTGTAGAAAGGCGTGATGCGGAACAAAAGTAGCCACAGGTAAGAAATATTCACTGGTGACTCATGTGCCCGGTGTTCCTGCCCCGAGGGTTCTGCTGGGTGATTCCGAAATAGCTCCTTCCAAAATAGCTCCTTCTTTAAGACTGCTGCGTGGCTCGCAGTCTGATACCTGAGTGGTGAGGGAAGGAAGAACCGTTTAATCTGTTAATGAGGCTTCTGTGCCTGTTTACCGGCAGCTTGGGCTGGCCATACGGTGGGCTCGCTGAGGTCCCCAGCAAGTCTTTGGCCAGCAGAAATGCTCTGTGTGTTGCCGTGGTTATTTTGATCAGGATTGTGAACAGCGCTGAGCGTTCCTGTGTGTACCCGCTAAGAAAAATTACCCTCTCTCTCTCCAGATGCCCCCTCCTGTTCGCGCCGCTGTTGTTTCTGCAGTTCCGGTCATGCCTCGTCCCCCGATGACTTCCGTGGTCCGTTTGCCCCCGGGATCCGTCATAGCCACCCCCATGCCACCGATAATCCATACCCCACGCATCAACGTTGTCCCCATGCCGCCCTCGGCTCCTCCCATCATGAGCCCCCGCCCGCCTCCCATGATAGTACCAACAGGTCAGTAACTTCAGCTTTTTCTGGTTAATTGTCAGCTAATTCCTGTGTAATGTGAGCTTGAGCTTGGGTTCTTTTTTCCTTTTGTGCCTCTGATAATGGCCTGTAATTGGGATTGCAGACCCTAAGTCCCATCGTTAAGAATCTTGGGGTGTTTGATAGGACTTACCTAGCAGTGCTGCTTTGGGGCTCAAGACTCCGCCTGCAGCATGAAATACAGAGTTCTGTCTCACCCATTTTATGTCTGTGGCCCCGGGAGCCCGCCCAGGTGCAGATGAAGGATCCACGCCGCTTTCCAAAGGAACCAGAGTAAAGAGGAACTGCCAGCACCTCACTGGGTGTTACAGCTTGTTACAGAAGTTGCTGCTGCAGGAGGAAAAGCTGTTGTCTGGCCCCTTTCCTCATAGCAGCTTCATAGCATTAGGTGCTTTTAAGTTGAAAAGCACAATGCAAAAACCAATTCTTCCCTTTTTGTTTTGTTTTGTTTTTAAATCGGGGTGCTGGCACCACTGCATGCCGAACTGAGAGCATTTTCTTTTTTGCAAGATCTGCAGGAAGTTCTTAGGCCGCTCGTTGTCTTTTCCTGGACTGTTTCCCAATATAAAAATTCTAACGTTTGAAGTTTGCATGTTGCTGTCGGTTGTGTTAACTTCCTCCATGTGTTGTGGCATTTCTTTTCAGCCTTTACTGTCTGCTAAAAGAGTTTTTGCGTAAGGGAGTGTCTACTCTGTGCTCGGTGGATGACCACAGGTTGTGTTGTGTCCGTGCCCCCCCCATCCCATTTCAGCGTTTGTTCCTGCGCCTCCCGTGGCTCCGGTTCCTTCCCCAGCGCCGATGCCTCCTGTTCACCCGCCGCCGCCAATGGAGGATGAGCCAGTCTCAAAGAAACTGAAGAGCGAAGATAGCCTGATTCCAGAGGAGGAGTTTCTGCGCAGGAACAAGGTACGCGTGCGGGCCGGCTGCTTGTTGAGAGGCACCGGAATCCTGACCCCGCGGGGCTGTTCAGCCTCCTCTGCTCAAAGGCGTTGTAAAGCAGCGCACTGCACAGAGGGGAGCCAATTTCTGAGGTGGCTCCTTCCTCCTGTCATTCCTGAGCAAACCAAACTGCTTCGTATTTCACCAGAAAGCACGATGCAGCGCTAGACACAGGCGCATAGCAAGGTGGTACTCTTCTGTAATCAAGGGCAGTGAGAGGTAGGTTTATAGTAATGTAAAGAAGAACTAAAGCTGCTAATAAGCTTTTAAGCAGAGGACTGCTAAGCTGGAGATGCAAGGAGATTTAATATATCAATGTCAGCGTGATAGTATGGCAGTGTGGTATATTCCATGACAACGTGAACTAAATGTTAGACTGAATTCCTTCCTGAGGAGTACCGTCATCGTGGGTTGGGTTTTCAGTCCTTTACGGAGGCTGTACGGTTTTCCTGGACATCTGCACAGACAAGCTGTCTCCTGTTTAACGCTTCGTACGGTCACTCTCTAATACCGGGAATGCGTGTGGTGCTTGGTGAACGACACGCAAAGGAGGCACTAGTGAGAGAAATCCAACTAGATGTTTTATTTTGGTAGCAGTGAAGTAACTTTCTCAGTGTTGAGGCAAATATATTTCAGTGTGTTCACTGAGAAGTCGAGATACGTGGCTAGTTTGGGAAATAAGTAATTTGTCTGCCGCTGTGTGTCTGTAATTTGTCTACCGCTCTTTTATCACAGTCCTGAGGCTCCTTGGCTGTAAGAGACGTTATCTTTGTTTCCTCTAGGGTCCGGTCACGGTCAAAGTCCAGGTTCCCAACATGCAGGACAAGACGGAATGGAAACTGAATGGCCAAGTGCTGGTGTTCACCCTGCCGCTCTCAGACCAGGCACGTAGCTCCTTAACCCGGCCTCTGCCCCTTCTTATTTTGTTACTGATTTTCTTTGCTTTGAGAGTAGCAGTTGACCTGCATGGCAGGAGCTGTAAAACTCTGGATGTTCCCCACGCTGCGGCCTCTTGCCCAGCGGGGTTGCGTGGCTGGGGGAGCAGGGCTGGCCCATCTGGACAGCGGGGAAAAAAAGCCTGAGCAAGGTCTTTGATTCTTCCTAGGTGTCTGTCATAAAGGTTAAGATCCATGAGGCCACAGGGATGCCAGCTGGGAAGCAGAAGCTGCAGTACGAGGTGGGTGTAAGCCCTTCAAACCCTGTATTTCAGCACTTTCTCACACACAAACTGACTTTTTACAAGAAAAAGTTGTAACATACCTACTGAGATGTTGGGAAGAGCAGAGGGAATGTTCTTCCTCTCTGTGCAGCACGCTTGGTTACAGAACTGTACGCTGTTAGTGCAGGACAGGCCTTTAATAGCTGGCATCAGCGGATCTTCACAGGATTGGTGTGGCAGATGAGTCCTCTAAGCTTGATGTCTTTCTCCGAGATCAGCCTATTCTTATATTGGGGTTTTTTAACATGTAAATGCAGTAGTTGGCTCCCACTGTTCTGTCATGTGTGCTCTGGAAGGCAGGCGAGAGTACCTTGAAACCCTGGCAGCTCTGACAAGACTTTCTCCAAAACACGGAAGGAAGGAGATCTCTCTGATGCCCTTCTTCTCGAGAGCGGAGCTGTTAGAAAGGCACCGTTCCTTTTTGATAACTTGTTTGCAGTCACGCACGTGCGCAGGCACAACTTGCTGCCTAAGCAGTGAACTTTGTGCACTTATCTCCTCAGGAGCTCGTCTATGGGCAGATATTGTGTTAACCTTTAGCAAGAAAGGAAGCTTAACTGATTTTTTTTTTTTTTTTTAAGGAAAAAAAAAGTGGGGGGGAGTGAAGCCTAATAACTTCACTTGTTGTGGTGACGGCCTTTCTTTATATGTTCGTAGAGGTATATAGTGTATATTGTCTGTCTGTACTCTCGCGTCATTCCCAGCACACCCACCTCCTCCGGTGCCCGTCTTCTGAGACGCTGGGATCTCTCGGGGTTTTTCAAAGCCTGCAGCATTCTGTCATCGCCCTGTTTTGAGAGTAGGGCCAGGAGGGCTTCCTCTGGCGGGGGGTTGTGGGAAGGCAGTGTTAAGGTTTCTGCTGTGATTTGTTTTTTTTTCTTTTCTTTTATTCCCTCAGGGCATCTTCATCAAGGATTCGAACTCCCTGGCTTATTACAACATGACAAGCGGCTCTCTGATTCACCTGGCCCTCAAAGAAAGGGGAGGCAGGAAGAAATAGGAGCCGTGGAGGCCAGAGCCGTAACATGGCTGTGTTGCCACTCGTGTAACCCCAGCCCTTCGAATCCTCCAGCCTTTTAGGGGCTACTGCCACCACCTGCCAGCTCTAGTTTGAAAAGAGAGACCATGAAGCCCGCGTTTGGGTGGCTGATGGGCGAGGGGAAGCTGACAGAGCCCTGAAATGTATAAATGTAGTGACCTAGTACGTAGCCGCAGCAGTCTGTTAGTGATCGATGCTTTGCTCGAATGCTGTCTCTCTTTTTAATTCCCTCGTGAAGCAACGTTGAGGTCATGGCCAGCTTAGCCTAGATCCACCTTTGAGGGATTTACGCTGACCAGGAACATCATCTGACTCCAGTGCTTGCTGCTTCATTTAACCTTTTTCTAATTGAAAACATCTTCCTTCTCAAAATACTTACTAAGCCTCTTATTCTTTCTCCGTCTCTGATCTATCTGCACGAGCCTCTCGCACTGACCCTGACTTGGAAATTTATCTTCCCTCAGCGCGAGTGTACGTGGCTGCTCCCTGCGATAAAGGAGATCTGGGTCCGTGCGCGCCGAACAGCTTCGTGCTGCTTCTGTACAGCCAGTGATTTGTTTTAATAAATGCGCGTCTCGGCGCAGGGTTCTGTCTGTCGCAGTTCCTTGGGGTTTAGGTTTTTTAGACGGAGATGTGCCTGGCTTCAGAGTGTGCGGGGAAATACATCGGGGTTTCATAATTAAGCAATTTACTGTAGGAAATTATTTTATTTTCTAAGAAAGGCTGCAAGAAAAGGGTTTTGTTGAAATTTCCCTAGTGCTATGCAGCTATTCCTGAACGTAAAGCGTGTATATATGAGTGCTTATGTCTGTGTGTGGGGGCAGAAAGACTGCTTTGAACTTTGAGTTTCACTGGAAAACGTGTTCTACACTTTATATCATGCATCTCTTGGTCCTGGAGAGCATACAGGGCTGGAAAATGGGTTAACGCCAGTACTGTCAGCCAGCCCTGTGCTGCGGTTTGATACAAACATAACAGAAAGTTAATCTACAGCGAGATAATTAAGTGCCGAGGAAGAGGCGGTTGTCTGTCGCTGCCCCAGCAGCTGTGTGATTTGGGTACCTCTGCTCTTTTGGGATAATCCAAAGCCGTGGATTTCTTTTTTTTTCTCCTTTTTTTTAGCGGTGGTCAGGCATTCCAGAACATCCTGTTTACCTCATTCTGTGCCTCGGGGTGAGAGAAATTTAGCAAGAGGGAAGAGCCAGCGTCCTCCTGCCTCCGCTGCGCTCCTCTCGGGCCGGGAGGAAGCCCTGGAGGGATGGTGCCTGGCGCTGGCCCAGCCCAGGTGGCCAGCAGTCCCTCGGCCGCGGTGGCCGGCCGCTGTCTCTGATGGATGCCCACGTCTCTGTGCAGAGGCAGGCTGCTCCCATCCCCACTGCCAGGCGCCGAATTCGGAGCCGCTCGGCGAGTGTGCGCAGGGTGGATGCTGCAGGAAGGTGGGATAATTACTTTGCTTTTAAAACCTAGGCAATAGGTACAATCTTGGAGAAAAAACTGGGCAGCGAGGGGGTGCTTTCCAGAGCTGATTAAAAAAAAATCTGCCAAGAAAGCTCTGAAACGGAGAAGTTAACTTTTTTACATCCATCGTGGGGTGATGGGGGCCGTGTTGAAGGTCATCCAACTTTTCCAGCCGTGCTCGGCGGTACCCGAGGAGCTCCCGGTCCGACGCGCGTTTCCTCGACGGCTCCGGCTGAACGCCGCGCTGCTGCTTTGGGTGACATTTTCAGCCAAGCCCCTTTTACCAGCCTGGCAGGAAAACTTCCCACTAGAAATAGCTCGTGTGGAGCCTCGCCAGCCCCTTTCTATCTAAATATTACTGATCAACGTCGTAACAGCCTGCATGCGTGTCTAGCAGAAAACAACTGCTATCACAGCCTTCCACTTCAGGGGGGAGGCCCCGCGGGGCTCCGTCTGCCAGAAAAATCTGGAAGTAGGTTGAGTCGTTGCTGATTTTAATGAGCTTTGTTCCCTTGGTCCTTTGGCGATTTACCCAGCACCGTACCCGCTTTCGGAGGGGTCTTGGCTCTGGTAAAAACACATTTTTTTTGGCTGTTCAAGGGCTCACGGCTGTGAGAAGCGTCTGGAGGTGGGATGGAGCTCACTGCCTCCCTCCCTGCGGATCTGACCCCGGACGGCTTCCCCCGGGGCAGGTCCCAGCAGATCCCAGCGCTGTCACCCAGTCCCTTATGGACCCTTTTGTGCTTTATTTCTAGAAGAACCGGGGGGCTGGTGGTGGGTGGGGACCCTCGGGGGACTGGGGCAGGTTCGGGGGGCAGGGAATAACGCCTGCGCCTTTGGCTTCGACTGGACCACGCTCATCCCTAAAGGAAAACGGATCCTCCCAGTGCCCCATCCCAGTACGCGCCCAGTGCAACCCTAGCTCGGCCCCAGTGCCCTCCCAGCACGGCCCTCCCGGAGCCGCAGTGTGCACGCCTGCAGCCTCCCTGCGGTCCCAGTGCCCTCCCAGTGCAGCCCGGCTGCGGGCTCAGCCCGCTCCCAGTATGGACCCGCTCCCAGTACGGACCCGCTCCCGGTCCCAGTCCCACCGCGGCCCCGCTCCCAGTCCTGGCACCGCCCCTCGCTGGCACCGCCGGGGGCGGGGGCAAGCCCTTGACGGACAGCTCCCTCCCGGCTCTTGACCAATCCCCTCCTGGAGCGGGCGGTCCCCTTCGCCATCCTTGCGGCTGATTGGCGGGAGGCTCCCTCCCGCCCAATAGCGTCGCGGCGCGAGGGCGTGGCCCGGCGGGCGGGGGGCGTGGCCGCCGCCGTGGCCGCGGCATGGAGGAGCGGCCGCGCCGCCGCTGAGCCGCGCCGCCATGGCCAAGAGCCGCGGGGGCGGCGGGCCCGGTTCGCCCGGCGGCCCCCACCACAGCCTGGCCGGGACCCGCGAGAGCCTGGCCGAGCCGGGCGGCGACGAGCTCAGCTCCCTCGGATCCGATTCCGAGGTTAACGGCGGCGGCCCCGAGGAGCGGCGCGTCGATAAGTTCGGCTTCATCGTGGGCAGCCGCAGCGCCGAGGGGCCGTGAGTGGGGCTGGGGCCGGGGCCGGGGCCGGGGGGGGGGCCGCGCGTCCCGCGGCGCCGAGGGCCCGGGGGAGCCGCCCTGGGCCTGGCTGGAGCCGCCACCGGTCCCTCAGCCCCCGCAGGGCCGGGCCGCGGGGCTTCGGCCGCTGGGCCGGGCCGGCAGCGGCTCTTCCCGCCCCGGGGAGGGGGGGGGGTTTGGCCTCCGCCGCCCTCCGCCCCCGGCTCTGGGCCTCTGCGGCCGGTCCCCGGCGCCCCGCGGGCAGCCGGGCCCCGCTCGGGCCCTCACCCCGGAAGGGCGGCAGCTCCCGGGGCCGGTTTGGCTCCGTGCGGCCGCGGAGGAGCCAGCGGGGGCTCCCCCCGTGCGCTGGGGCAGCGCTGCCCGCGGGAGCCCTCCGTGCCCCGGCCTTCGGTGCCACAACGGGCCCCGGGCTGGGGCCGGCACCCCGGGGCGCCGTGGCTGCCCACGGCAGCCGGGACGTGAGCGAGAACCCCGAAAGCTCTTCCCGCTTCCCCCCTCCTGTCTCTCCCGCACCGATGAGGGGCAAAGGCTGGAAAGCGGCGTCCGCCCCGGGCGCGGGAGGGATCGCTGGGAGCTGTCGAGGCCTCCTCGCCGCCGAGGTCAGTGTCTGGTTACCTCCAGGCCTCTTCTCCTCCAAGCACCGGATTCCAGCGTATTTTTGGCCACCGTCGAAGAGGGGAGGCCGGGCTGTTGCCGGGCGTCCCGCCGGGGAACCGGCATCGGCGGCCACTGGTGAAGGCGCCGTGGCGAGGAGCCGCTGGCCGACCTCCCTCCCTCCGCGGAGGAAGCCCTCGGAGGAAGCGGGGCAGCCAACATCGGCCGCGAGCAGCCCGCGGCCGTGCCAGCTCAAGGCGTTGGGCCCCAGGGTGGTGCCGGCACCCAGGAATGTGCCCCGGGCTGCCGGCGAGCTGGTTTGGCAGCGTGTTTAGTTTTCGCCTTCCTGGCCGTGGTGGTTTCGCAGCGATGCCCGGAGAAGCGCAGGATCAACGCGTGACAGCCCGCTCCTCTCCGGCCGGGATGTTACCTGGAGCGGGCTCCCCTGCGGTTTGCCCGCCTGTGTGCTCTGGTGTCAGTTGGGCCCCGTGCCTCAGTTTCCCTATCTACGAGGACCAAAGCGTTCACCCCCCATAAGTCCGCGGGCGTTATTTTGTCGGTCTGTGGGGAGAGAAGGCGCTGGAGGTCTGATTGCTTGTGCTGGGCAAGGTGCATCGCTCCCAGTGATAAACCCCATCCCTGCCCTCTGGATTCACAGCTCGGCGCTGTAGAAGCCGGGTGATCTCCCCTGCCCAGGGTGCTGCACCCCATCCCGGCCACCCACCACGTTCTGGGGACGTTTCGGATGTCCCAGCCGTCATCCTTGCGGACACAGAGGCTGTTCCTGGGCGCTTGGGGTGGACGTCCCTGTCCCTGGGGGTCAGCAGGCAGCGGCTGCCGCAGCCAGAGCTCCTGGTGCTGGAGATGAGTGGCTGCTCGTGGCGGTGCCAACAGTGTGGGACTGCGGTCCCTGGGGACTGAGCCTTCCTCCCATGCCCTGTAGGTGAGGCGGGGCCCAATCCTGCCCTCCTCCGGGGCTTTTATCAGCTTCCTGTCTCTCCCAGAAGTGGATAAACAGAAGTGCGTGGCCTCCCTCTGGGGCTGGCGGAATTGGGGTCCCTCTAGCTGGAAGGGGTTTGGGGAAGCACAGGGAGGGCAAGCAGGGTGTCCCAGCACCTGTGGAAGGTCTGGGGGCACCGGGAAGGACCGAGCTGTGGAGCTGTCACCTGCAGCACGGGTGCGGAGGAGCACTTTCCCTGCATAGGGCACCTCGCTGCCTCCCAGCCTGGGGTGCCCCCACCCCGTCCTCCCCGCCTCGGCCATCTGAAATGCCTCCGGTCCTCGCTCTGTGCCCGCTGCAAAGCAGCCATCAGCTGGTAACAGCTTCCAGTCTGGGCTGGCCAGGCTCCAGCGGGCCCATGGCCAGCTCCTGTATCCAGCGTCCAGTGCTCCCGAGCTTCCCACGCCTCAGAGAGCCCCAGCTCCTCTGGCAGCCCAGGCTCCCCGGCTCGGGGCCAGCGCTCCCTCCATCCCCGTGCTGGGCTGCGCTGCCGGCCGGGGAGCTGCTGGCTGTGCCCAGCCCGCACTGGGGAGCTGAGGTGGCCACGCCAAGCAAAGTGGATCCCTTCGGAGGGGGTTTGCTCTCCGAAACAATTCCGCTTGGCCTGGTCTGACCTGCTGCGGTGAGTGGGACCCAGCAGGGAAGGGCTGGGTAAGGAGCAGGGCAGCGCTGCCAGCTGGATGCGGCCCTGGGCTCTCCGTGCCGCTTGCTTTCCGGCTCCTAATGTGGAGAGGTCTGGGAGAAAGCAGGTTCCGTGTGTCCTGCAGCAGGGCTGGGTGCTCCCCATGTCCCTGGGGGATGCTCGGTGCCTGGACCACTGTCTGCGGAAAGTGGTCAGAAAGCGGGATCAGCACAGCCGCGGAGCAGTGCGGAGCTGAGCCCGGGAAGGCATCGGGTCTGCCGAAGTTGGCCCATCTCCACCGATGGCTTGAAGGATCTCCCCCTCTCCCCGGGATGCACACACCCAGGGCCTGGCCGAGCTGTCTGTCGCCCCGGCTCCCCCAGATGAAAGGCAGAGGGTGCCCGGGGGGGTTGGAGGCTGCGACAGCAGCTTCCCCCTCACCAGCTTTGGCATCACGGCAGCATCCCTGCCTGCCTTGGTAGGGTTAAATTGGATTCCCTGGCTAGGCTGAGCTGTTGCTGGAAAACACTCCCCTCCTTCCTGGGGGACCCTCAGCTGGGCTCGATGCCAGGCCTGGAGCAGCGCCAGGCTTTTGGGGTGCGAGCATGACTGGGGCTGTGCCGATGACGTGATGCTTATGGCCCCAGCTTTCTTCGTCTGCAGCCAGCCCCCGCAGGGGGGCATCGGACCTTGCTCAGCGCAGCTAATGGTTCTGGCTGCGCTCCCCGGTTCCTCGCCATCCTGGCGTGCCCTTCTCTCCGGGCACCGGTCCCCGGGGATGCTCAGGCACATGGTGGGTGCGGCGCAGGCTGCTCCCGAGAGGTTTTGAACTGCTGGGGGAGTTAGGGCTGTGCTGGCGTGGTGATTTCGCAGGTGGTGAGCGCTGCTGGCAGTGCTTAGCAGCTGCCGAAACACCGGCGCTCTCGAGTGTGTCCCGGCCAGGCTCTGCGCCTGGGGGAGGGCTGCCAGCCGGCCGTGGGGGGCACCCAGGGTGCTGGAGGGGATGCGGGGGGCTCTGCCACGCAAGGAGGGCTTGCAGCCATGCTGACCGGCCTCTTCCCCCCTGTCCCGCAGGCTGGAGGAGGTGCCCTTGGAGGTGCTACGGCAGCGGGAATCCAAGTGGCTGGATATGCTCAACAACTGGGACAAGTGGATGGCAAAAAAACACAAGAAGGTAAGTGATGGCCTTGTCCCCTGGGGCTGCCCCAGGGCAGGTGTGCAGGCGAGAGGAGGTGGCAGGGAGGGACAGCCGGGTGCAGCAGTGTCCCCTTGAGGCTTTGGGGCAGCCTGCCTGTCACCAGGTCCCCACAGGCAGGTGCGTTGCCTTTGGATGATGCTGTGGGCTCGAATGGGCTGTTCCCTCCCCGTCATGCTTCTCGTTGCGGGAGGGAAACTGGAGCATGCTGGGGGGCTGAGCCTGCGGTCCCTGAGCCAGCACGCTCCCGCTCCCGTCTGCTCCCCGCTGGGCTGGAGCTTTCCTAGGGCTTCTTTGGCTGCCTGCAAGCGGCCATGGGAATTGTTCAGTCATGGAAACTTCTGGTCTGAGCATCTTGTAGACCAAAAAAAGCTCCGGGTAGGAAATGTTTGAGCCTGATGTGTGTGACGCTGGTTTGCAAGCTGGGGTCCCCAAGAGACTCATGGTGGTGTATGCTGGATGGCTCCGTGGCTTGGTCCGTTGGTGCTCCCTGACCTCCTGAGCCTGCAAACGAGGCAGAGATGGGATGCAGCAAGTCCCGGGTCGCTGCTGTGTGTCCGCTGGAAGCGGTGAGGCTGCTAGCATGGGCCAGCAGTGCCTGAGAGCGGCCGAAGGGCCTCCTCCTCCCCCGCAGTGGCAGAGCCTCCTGGCACCACTCCGCGCGCTGTGCTCCCGGAGCACCCTCCCTGCTCGGTGCCTGGTGGACGACGCAGGAATCCCTCATCTGTTTCTTGGCCGCTCACACAGGATTTGGGAGAGCTTTTCAGCACATGGCAGGCGGGCGCTTTGTTCTGCAGGCGGTTTCCGCTGCTCTCCGGCCATGCTGCAGCATGGCCTCCAGGCTCGGGTGAATGCTCCGGCAGCCGTACATCTGGCAGAGGAGCTCTCTCACGCTTGGGCTGAGCTCTTGGGGTCTCCGTGGGGCTGATGTGGTGTATAGCCTGTCCTGCAGCAAAAATCCATACCCAGAGCCTCTGAAGTCTGCTGTGAGAGAGCTGCTCTGTACCAGGCACCCTGGGGCTGCTCAGGGAAGGGTGCCAGGCCTGGCCTCGGTTGCTGTTGACCGTCCCTGCTCTGGCAGGAGCCTGGCTGCTTTGGTACGGGGCCATGCAGCGTGGCTGAGGCTCTGCTGCTTCGGAGGAGCTCCCTGTGCCTCTGAAAAACCCCGGTGCTTTTCTGGCTGCTTCACCGGGGTTGGCTGACAGCCCGGGCATCTCTTGGGCCAGCTCCTGCTGGGCTCACTCACACCTGCACCGCTCCAGGATCCCAAAATGCTTCGTCCTTCGCCCACCTGGCCCGGATCCCAGAAGAACCACGGCGCCGTGTCCTTCGTGGCACTGAGCTGTGCCAGCGCCGCGTGCCGATCCTTGCCCTTTCCAGCCAGACCGAAGGACGGCAGACGCGTGGGCGGCTCCCACCGCTCTCCCGGCGTGGGCAGCGCTCCGGCTGCTCTTTGCTTTCAGTATCCCTCAGCCCAGACATGCTCCCAGTCCTTGGAAAGAGCACAGTGGGATCCTGCGAGCTGGATGGGGCGATGGCAGGACCCTGTACGGAGCCGAGGGGACGAGATGCTCAGCTGCTTGGCCCCGGCCGCACTGAGCCTGGCCAGCTGGAGGGGCTGCTGAACTGAAACCCAGCAAGGCGGCTTCCTTCCTGGCAGCTTAGCCAGCAGGAAGGGGAGCCAGCTTGAAAAGGGAGCCATCAGCAGCAACGGAGCTGCCCACGGCTGCCCTGGGCATTGCCCACCGCGTTTCCTGCGCGCACAAAGGCCCCGCAGCGCTTGGGACCTGCCCGGGAGCAGGAGCTGGAGCGGGACATGTCAGGTCTCTGGTTTTGGTCCCTGCTGGGGTGCTGGCAGTGGCAGGGTTAAGCCAGCTTGGCTCCTTGCTGCAGGGTAGGTACAGGCACTGCCTCACCTGGACTTTGGTCCTGGCCAGTGCCTTGTGCCAAGGAAACTGGGGGCTGACTGTGGGCATGGAGCCAGTCCTGGGGGCCTCGGGAGCCGGCCGTGTGCGGAGCTGGGGC
The DNA here is from genome assembly GCF_047370975.1 of Nipponia nippon. NCBI lineage: Eukaryota > Metazoa > Chordata > Aves > Pelecaniformes > Threskiornithidae > Nipponia > Nipponia nippon. The sequence continues at coordinate 4,895,940 of NW_028262348.1, read as the reverse complement.
CAGGCCTGCCCTTGTGTCCAGGATGAGTGGGCGGGAAGGTTGAGATGCTCAGGGTGCACCTCCCTGCTCTCCATGGCCCTGTGGGTGAGCAGAAGGGCTGGGCTGGGGGCCGAGGAGCCCTCCCCTGCATCCCTGGTGCTTCCCGTGGGCCGTGCTGGGGTGGGGAGGGAGCCACCCGCTCCCCACCTTGGCTCCAGTGTTTGCTTTTCCAGCTCCCAGCAGGATCCTGCTTTGAGGCAGAGCTGGGCTTGTGTGGAGCTGTTTGCAAGCCACAGAGCCTCAGCCGGGCTCCTGGCACCCGTCCGCAGCTCCCTCCTGCCGGTGTAGCTCTGGCTGGCACGTTAAGAGCAATGCTGGGGAGAAGGGGGTGAGCAGACCCCTCCTGAGATCCTCAGGGTCCATCATGGGACATGCAGCTGGGCACCCTGTCCCCAGGGGTGCAGGGACACAGCCCCTTGTACAGGGAGGCAGCAGGGGACCAGCTTGCGACCGCGGTGCCGGGCCTGGCTCCCATATTGCCCCTGGGACCTCTTTGCTCCCTGCTGCTTTGCCATTCCCTGCATGGCGGCTGTGTTGCTCCCCCCACAGATCCGACTGCGGTGCCAGAAGGGGATCCCACCCTCGCTGCGGGGCCGAGCCTGGCAGTACCTCTCCGGGAGCAAGGTCAAGCTTGAGCAGAACATCGGCAAGTTTGACGTGAGTGCAGTTGGGGACCTTCCTGCACCACCAGGGACGGGTGCTGCTGGAGGGAGGCAGTGCCGGGATGGCTCCTGCTCCCTCCAGGGCTGGGGTGTCTGTTAGGCTTCTTCCCGCTGTGTGGGGTTCAAGGGGGCTAGCGTCCCAGCCAGCGTGGGCTGACCCACAACCTGGTGGGGCTTGTGTTTGGGCAGAGCCAGGTCCAGTGCTGTGGCTGCTCCGCCAGCTGCCTTGGGCTCACTGTGGGCCCCAGGTGTCAGAGTGGGGCTGGCACCGTGCCGCTGTGGGGTGTTGCTCACCCCAACCCTCTCCTCCCCAGGAACTGGATCTCCTCCCAGGGGACCCGAAGTGGCTGGATGTGATCGAGCGGGATCTCCATCGGCAGTTCCCCTTCCACGAGATGTTCGTCTCGCGTGGAGGCCACGGGTAAGTGGAGCTGCTGCGTGTCCAGTCCTTGGCAGCCACCGGGCTGGACCAGCACCGTGGGATTGGCACTGTCAATCCCAGCTCAGAGAACCACACTCATCCCCCGTGGTGTCCCCTGCGGTGTCCCCCACGGTCCTTACACCCCACCAGCTTGCAGGGCATCCAGGCACCAGCTGAAAATAGGAGGGCTTTGCAGGAGCTCGGTGTGCGGGTCACAGACCTTGGTACCAGCTCTGACACCCGGTGGGGTGGGAATTGCCACAGCAGGAGGGCGGAGGGAGAAGGCAACCGGCTGTGGCCTCCATTTCACCAGGGAAATGCCTCTCCCCACATCAGGGAGCGTCTGCACTGCCGTGCTTGCAGCTGGGTCCCTGCCCGGCCACAGCTCACCCTGAGCCAGCATCCCTGGGAGATGGTTGGTTCCTTGTCTCGTCTCTCAGATCCAGGCAGGATGGGGCCTCCATGGGCAGAGATTCCTGGAGCAGAGCCGTGGTTATTGTGTCCCATAGCCCTGGGTTTGTGTGGAAGAAGGGTCCCAGCCAGGGACTGACTCAGGCTCGTGGGGGAAGAGTGGTGGCAAGTGGCTGGCCTGCAGTACAGGATCACCGTGCAAGGCCACATTTGGTCTGTGGGGGAGGCTGCTGGGCTGTGTCCGTGCCCTCTCTCCACCTCTCCCTGCCCGGGATGTCTCTGCAGGCAGCAGGACCTGTTTCGGGTGCTGAAGGCATACACGCTGTACCGCCCGGAGGAGGGCTACTGCCAGGCCCAGGCCCCCATCGCCGCTGTCCTGCTCATGCACATGCCGGCTGAGGTGCGAACGTGCAGCCAGGAGGGGAGGGAGACCCAGCGGCTGGAGAGCTGGGACCAGCGGGAGGGTGTGGGTCGCTTTGGGGTGGTGCTGGCAGGCAGGGTGCTCGGCTCATGGCACCCATTTACCCCAAAGCTCGGCTGGGGCAGGGAGGTGCCCTTCACCCCAGGTGTGCATGCCTCCTCCTGCCTGCTGCCTTGGTCCCTGGGAGCAGCGTGGGGGCTGCAGGGACGTCCCCTGGGGACACCTGGGTGCTCACCCGCTGTCCCTTGGCTTGCAGCAAGCATTCTGGTGCCTGGTGCAGATCTGTGAGAAGTACCTCCCCGGCTACTACAGCGAGAAGCTGGTGAGTGAAGGGCCACAGTGTCTTCAGCGGTGGCAGGGACCTGTGATGTCTCCAGACCAAAAGTTCCCCCAGCTCCTCTGGAGAAAGAAAGGAGCGTGGGGAGATGCTGGGTGCTGCCACGGTCTCTGTTGTGCCATGGTCCCCCAGGAGCATCCCGCAGTCAGGGGTGGGGGGCTCAGCGTAGCTTTGCTGCTGGCATCTGTGGGGCACGGCTCTGCTCCCGTAGCCAGGTCTGGAGGGTGGGCTGCTCCTCCTCTGGGGCTGGTGGGCTGGGGCCGGGCAATGGGGAGCTGATTCCAGGGCTGGGCCGGGGTTAAGGTGTTCCCTGGGGCTCTCGATGCTCTCCCTGCAGGAGGCCATTCAGCTGGATGGGCAGATCCTCTTCTCGCTGCTGCACAAGGTCTCACCCGTGGCCTACAAGCACCTGAGCAAGCAGAAGATTGACCCCATCCTCTACATGACGGAGTGGTTCATGTGCGCCTTCTCCCGCACGCTGCCCTGGAGCTCCGTCCTGCGTGTCTGGGACATGTTCTTCTGTGAAGGTAGAAGCTCCCCACCATCCTCCTCTTCCTCCTGGGGTGACTGGCTGCAGCCCCTGTGGTATGTGGACGGCACTCAGGGCTGCAGCTGGAGTACTGCTGCAGCTGCTTACCTGTGCCGGGCGCATGAGACCTGTTGTAGGGCAGGTTTGGGGCAGCCCCGTGCCCTGGGTGGAGAGACAGCTGTTTCCCTGGGGGTTAGGGGGAATGTGCATCCCAAATCCACCCTCTTGCATGTCCTGACTGCTTGCGGGACTGGGACCTAGTGCCCCACAGCATCTGAGGGACATAGTGGCAGTGTCACCCTGTCCTGCCTGGCACTCGTGGCCTCACCTCTCCCCTTGCAGGGGTGAAGATCATCTTCCGCGTGGGCCTCGTGCTGCTCAAACACACCCTGGGCTCCTCGGACAAGCTCAAGTCCTGCCAGGGCCAGTACGAGACCATGGAGAGGCTGAGGGCCCTCAGCCCCAAGATCATGCAGGAGACCTTCCTGGTGCAGGAGGTGAGGTGCTGGGAAGAGTCTGGGGGCCCAGTGCTGCCCAGTTGGCCACACTGCCGGACTGGGCTGCCCCTGGGTGGGCAGTGCTGGCGTGGCAGGGGGGCAGTCCCTAAAAGGCTTGGATTTGGGGTTGCTTCTGCCCTGGGGGGTACCCCGCACCCTGCCCAAGTGGCTGGGGTGCCGAGCTGGCCCCGGGTGGCACTGTCACTGTCGGGGGAGATGCTGATAGCATGAGTCTGTCCCCCGCAGGTCATCGAGCTGCCGGTGACGGAGCGTCAGATCGAGCGGGAGCACCTGATCCAGCTGAAGAAGTGGCGGGAGACGCACGGGGAGCTGCAGTGCAAGTCCCCCCCGCGCCTGCACGGTGCCAAGGCCATCAGCGAGGCCGAGCCCCCCACCCGCAAGGCACTGGAGCCCGTCCCCTCCATCATCGTCCCCCCTGGGCCTGCCCCCGTGCCCAAGGCCCGCAAGAGCAAGGAGAAGAGCAGAGAAAAGGGCCTGGCCAGCCCTGCCAATGGCCCCGGGGCGGAGGGCAATGGGGCGCCCAGCTCGGCCCGGGAGCTGCTGCACCCCCAGGTCTCCCCCCACCACCAGTCCAAGGAGAGCCTGAGCTCCCGGGAGAGCGAGGACACATACTTGTAGGGCTGGCGCGGTGCTGGGTCCGCACCCCGGGCAGCCGGGCTCAGCTGGGCTGCGCACGGACCTGGGCTCAAGGACACTGATGAGGGGTGTGCAGGGACCCGCGGCGCCTGGCGCTGGGGGCTCTGGGCTGGAGGGATGGGGACGGGCTGTCTGGCGTGGCTCCCTGGGGACACCGTGGTCCCTGTGTGCAGGGATGCCCGCTCGGGGCGGGCTCGGAGCTGGGGGGCATCTGCAGGAGCTCGGCCAGGTGTGGTGACCAAAGGGGACACCTTGGGCCTGTGCTGGGTGCCCACCCCGGCAGGGTGCTGGCACCACCAGTGGTGGGAGCCCTGGCAGGGGGTGGCTGAGCCACCCGAGCTCCTTCCCTGTGGCTGGGGGGGGGCTGAGCTGCCCCTCAGGCCCTTCTCCCTGTGCAAGAGCCCCTCGACCCGCCGCCCCAGGGTCCCTCCCGTGGCCCCCACCCTGCCCTGCGCTGGCCGGGCAGACCCAGACTCTGAGTGGTCGTGCCTGGCGCAGGGGGACTGGGGGTACACAAGGAGCCGGGGGGACCCCTCGACCCCCTCCTCTTTATCTAGTGAGGATATATCGAGCTGTAGCCCTATATGTAGTACCGAATTTACCTACTCACTGAGCCTATTTATTATTCCTCCGTGGCAGTAACCGTCGCAGGACAGGGACCGACGTTGGGAGCTGCAGGCAGGGTGTGCCAGAGGCAGCGGGATTTGATGCCAGACCATGACTGTGGGGCTAAAGCCCCCCCACCCCGTCCCTGGGCTCCCCACGGCTCAGGGGGAGCGTTCACCTTCCCGGGGCTCTCCCCACTGCTGCTGCCCACCCCAAGGCCCCGGCAGAGGTGAGACGGGGTGCCTGTGGGGTGGGTGAGCGGCCAGGTGCTCCCTGGTTGTGGGGTCCCCTCTCTCCCCCCGCCTTCCCCAAAGGCAGGGGCTGGCTTTGTAAAATAAAGTGGGGAAAAACGGTTTTGTACAAAGGGGTAAATAAAGCAGGAGTAAAAATGCGCAGCGCCTGCAGGTGCTACTGTGTCCTCCTGTTGCCCTCTCGCTTGTAAAGGGTGGCATGGCTTTAGGGGGGGCACCCGGCCCGGACCCCGTCTCCCCTGGGTGCTCCAGTGCTGAGGAGGGTCCTGGGAAGGGACCTGCGGCTGCCTTTCTGTCACTGCCTCCCCTGAGCCACCCGGGGTGGCCAAGCCCCAGCCTGCCCTTGCTGGCGTGCCCTGCCCTGGGGCTGCCCCTGTTTGAAGTGTAAATGGGAGGACGCTGAGACCTGCCCCAGCTTGTGACAGCGGTGGCTGCCAGGCCCTGGGGTGTCTGGGGGGCTCCTTGGGGGGCTGCCATGGGGTCAGCTCCCTTCCCAGCACCCAGACCTCCCCTCTCCCAGTGTCACAGCTCCTGTGGCCAAACAGAGCCAAGAGCCCCCTAATTTGTCCCATAGCACCCCAGAGCTCAGCTTTCCGTGCACAAAATGGCACCTGGGCCCTCTTTCCCTCCCCATGCTTCCTGCAGGCAGGAATTCTGCCCAAACCTCTGTTCCTTCCTCCCAAACTCCCTTTTCCAAGGGGATGGCCACAGGCCGGAGCCTATTCGTGGCCCTAGGTTTCCCCTCTGCCCCTGCAAACCGCTGGGCCTGGGTTTGGTAAATCCCTGCTGCCGGGCCGGCTTGTTGGGACTCGTCCTCCCCGAGCCGGCGGGTTTGGGGCTGGGGCTGAGCATGGAGGAGCTGGGTGGGTGCTGGGGTGAGCCTGGCTGGGGTGGAGGGGGGATGGTGGGGTTGGCATTTGGGCTCCCAGTGGGTCCAGTCCCAGCCTGACTGGTGCTGGTGGGAGCAGGGATGGGAGTGGGAAGGGTTGGGTCTGGGTCCGTCACCCTGTGACTCCGGCTCAGGTCCAGTTCAGGCTCTCCAGGGCTCTGGGTTGGGGCTGCTCTGGGTTGGGGCTGCTCCGGGCACCCTGGGGCTCCGGGTCGGGTCTGGTGTGGGCATCCTGGGGCCCTGAATGGGGCTGATTTGGGCACCCCGGGGCTCTGAATTGGGGCTGCTCCGGGCACCCTGGGGCTCTGGGTCGGGTCTGGTATGGGCACCCCGGGGCCCTGAATTGGGGCTGCTCCGGGCACCCCAGGGCTCCGGGTTGGCTCCGGTGCGGGGAGCCCGGGGCTCTGGGCTGGGGCTGCTCCGGTGTGGGGACCCCAGGGCTCTGAATTGGGGCTGCTCCGGGCACCCCGGGGTTCCGGGTCCGGTCTGGTATGGGCACCCCGGGGCCCTGAATTGGGGCTGCTCCAGGCACCCTGGGGCTCCGGGTCGGCTCCGGTGCGGGGACCCCGGGGCTCTGGGCTGGGGCTGCTCCAGTGCGGGCCTGGTGCAGGCCCCCCGGGGCCCTGAATTGGGGCTGCTCTGGGGCTCCGGGTCGGCTCCGGTGCAGGCACCCCGAGGCTCCGGCCTGAAGCTGCTCCGGGCACCCCGGGGCTCCGGTGTGGGGGCCCCGGGGCTCTGAATTGGGGCTGCTCCGGGTCGGGTCCGGTATGGGCACCCCGGGGCTCTGGGCTGGGGCTGCTCCGGGCACCCCGGGGCTGCGGGTCGGGTCCGGTGCAGGCACCCCGGCTCCCTGAATTGGGGCTGCTCCGGTGCGGGGACCCCGGGGCTGAGGGTCCCGGGGGGGCGGTGCGGTCCCGGGGCGGGGCGGGGCGGGGCGGGCGGTTGCCCCTCCCGGGGGCGGGGCGGGGCCGGGGCGGTGCGGGGCCGCCCTTATAGCGGCGGGGGCGGCGGGGGCCGGCGCGGCGCGGCCGCCATGGACCTGCACATCCTGGAGCACCGGGTGCGGGTGCTGAGCCTGGCCCGCCGCGGGCTCTGGCTCTACACCCACCCGCTGCTCAAGCTGCTCTTCCTGCCCCAGCGCTGCAGGTACCGGCCTTCCTCCCCGTCCTCCTCCTCCTCCTCCGGGGCCCGCTCCAGCTTCCCCCCGGGTCCCAGCCCCGGGAGGCAGCGGCGGTGCTGGGCTCGGTAGCGCCGGTTTCTTCTTCAGGTGCAAGTTCTTCAGCCTGACGGAGACCCCCGAGGACTACACCATCATGCTGGACGAGGAGGGCTTCAAAGGTACCATGCAGTGGCTTCCACGGCCACTCCGTCCCTCGCAGGGTGGGCTGGCACCGCAGACACGAGTTGTGCATGTTCTCAGCCCGGCTGAGTGCAGCGACGCTCCGGGCCTCGGCTGCAGGGAGCGAGTCCCAGCTTGTAGCCAGGCTCCTTCGGTACATGCCCATCCTCAGGGCTCCTGGCCACGGAGCTCCCATCCCCTCGGCGCCTGCGCTGGGGATGTACCAGCTTGCCCAGCTGACGCTCTCCCGGCATGGCTGCCTTTGCCCTAATAACCCCCTCCCAGGCAGAGCTGTGTCTCCGCCGGCTCGTGGGACCAGGCTGTGAAACCGGCGGGGACAGTCTGCAAGGAGCCCAGTGCCAGCCGAAAGCTCCAGGCAGGGGACAGGTACCTCCCGGGGTGTCTGCAGGCAGTGCTTCGGGCTCCCTGCCTGCACAAGGGGCTGCTGCCAGACCTCCTGCCATCATTCCCTTGCCCGCTTTCATCTCTTCCCCCTGCCTGGTGAGGGCCGGGGCCGGCCTGTGCTTCGGCAGAGCAGGGCTAATTCTGCACCCACTTGGGCTGGCAGGGGTGAGCCCTGCCTGGGGGTGCTGCCTGGCAGCGGGGACCAGGTTTTGGGGTGTTCTGGGGGGATTTGAGCCCTTGCACGCCAGTCCCCCTCCCCAGGAAGTGTCATCTGGTGACATCCCCACTGCTGGTGACCCAGCGTGTGCCCGTGCATCAGCCTCACTGCTGGTCCTGCCGGGGGTAACGGCCCAACGGGCTGTGCCGGAGGGGCCGGATCCTGTCCTGGCTTCCCACGCCCAAACCTTCTTGCTGAGGCCGCAGGAACTGGCCACAGCTTATCACCTTGGACGTGCCCCAAGGAATAAGGGCCAGCACTCCGGCCATGGGGCTCTTGCCAGCCGGATCCAGCTCCCAACTCCCTCCCCGGCCCTTTGCTCGGGGAAGGGGCCGCAGGGCCAGGCTCCCCCCACCAGAGCCAGAGCCGTTCCCCACGTATTGTTTTATTTCGGGGCTTGCGGACAAATATTCCTCAATCCCGAGGGGAGGGCGGGAAGTGCCGAACAATGGTCCTGCGAGCTGGCGGCCCCGCTGTGCTGTGTGTACCCCCCCGGGGGTGGGGGGCTGCCAGTGTCCCCCCGCTGCGGGGCTGGGGACAGGACCCCGGGCAGAGGAGAGCTGCACCCTCCCCCTTTTCCCTTGGGGATCTGGATTAAGCCCTGGGGTGGGTGGCACGGGGACAGAGGGGTCCCCCCCGCATGCTCACGGCCTCACCCAGGGTGGTGTTGAAAAGCGATTAAGCGGCGAGCACTGGGACGGGTCCCTGCGTCCCAGTGTGTTCCCACCCCCGGCCCCAGTGCTCGGCCCTGGGCCGGAGCCGAGGCTGTTCTGGCGCTTCCTGCGCAGGAACAGGCGCTGGAAACACCCGCCGAGGCCCTGGATCCGGCCCTGCTCCCGCCCTGCCCCAAGCCGCGGTTCGGGAGCTGGGTGCGGAGCCCGTCCCGTGATGGGGTCCCCACTGTGGGTGCCGGACCCCTCCCTGGGGCGACCTCCCCTCCGCCACTGGTGCGATGAGTTTGCCTCCTCAGCTGGGCTGGGACGCCGGGTGCCCACCGAAGGGCTGGGTGCTTGTGCGGGGCTGTCTCGCGTGGGTGCTGCCTCCCACCTTTGCTGGGTGGGGGGAGCGGTTTGGAGACCCCTTGGGTGCCCGCCCCACCCTGTCCCTTCCCAGCAGCGCTGTGGGGTGGGGAAGGGGGTGCCAGGGAGGGGGGGTGCCTGGATGCGTCCCGGGGCACCCCGGCAGCCCCAGCCCCTCTCCTGGGCAGGAGGGTAGGTGCAGTGTGGTGGGGGGGACACGAGTGCAGCCCCTGTCCCCCCTCATCCCGGGGCAGGAAGGAACCGGCCAGCGCGCACCCTCCCTGCCAACAAAAGCAGCTTTTTGGGAGGCAGCCCTGGCCCCCCGCCAGCCTGGGCTCGGCCCCTCCTTGCTGGGCTGGCACAAGGTGCTGGCACCCCCAGGACAGTGGGGTGGCCCTTCCCTTGTCCCCTCCGGTACCGCGTGTTCCCCCAGGAGCATCCCTGGTGCTGGGTGCTGGGCTGGGGGCTCCTGGGGGGCAGGGGATGAGCCAGGCAGCCCCAGGGCCCTGGCAGTGCTGGCTTTGGGGTGCAGCACACCCCAACACCCCCTTGCACCCAGCCCGGGGTGCTGGCACGGGGAGGAGAGATCCATCCTGGGCCTGGGGGGGTCGTAGCCTTGGTCCCGCTCACCCCTGCAGCTGAATTCAGATGCTGTCGCAGTGCCTGGAGCGGCTGAGCCCTGTCTGGCTCATTCTGCTTGTGGATGGGGCTGGTTTGCGCCCCCAAACCAGCATCTCCAGCCCCATGCCTGAGGCTGATCCTGTCCTGGCTCCGCCAGGCCAGCTCGTCATCTGAGGGACAGTGTGACAGGCGGTGCCTGAGCCGGTGCGAGCTCTGCGGCACAGACGGGGCGTGCGGCATCGGGTGCCGTTTGGCTGTGCCGAGCCCCAGGGAGCCTTATGCCTCAGTCTCCACTTATCCTTCACAGAGCTGCCGCCCTCTGAGTTCATGCAGGTGGCGGATTCGACGTGGCTGGTGCTCAGCGTCGTCTCCAACGGCCGGGCGCCCTCCGGCTGCCAGGCCACCGGTGTCACCAAGATCGCCAGGTCGGTCATCGTGCCGCTGGCTGAGCACCACGTTTCGGTGCTGATGCTCTCCACCTACCAGACCGACTTCATCCTGGTGAGCACTGGGCGATGACGGGGATGGTGGTGCCTGGTCCCGCTGGGGTGCTGGCTCCGGCGGAGCTGGGTGAGGACCCCGCTGTCCCCGGCCGATGGTGGGGGGCTGCAGGGAGGGGTGGTGGTGCCGGCCTTGATCCCGCGCCCCTGGCCAGGTGCGGGAGCGGGACCTGCCAGTGGTGATCCACACGCTGGCGGGGGAGTTTGACATCTACAAGGAGGAGCGTGGCGAGTGCGTCCCCGTCACCTGCGACGACGTGAGCAACGGCTTCCTCAAGCCCAAGCCAGGTGAGTGACGCCAAGTCCCCTGTCCCCCAGGGCCACCCTGAGCCCAGGGCCACCCAGTCCCCGTCGGGATGCTCCAGCTCCCACCGGTGGTACCTCTGCGCCCTGACGGATGCCGGGCTGTGGCTTTGGTGGCCACAGGGTGGCACTGCGGTACTGTCCCCAAGCTGTCCCCAAGCCTGACGGGTGGCTCTCCCCCTGCCAGCCACCAGCCCCACGCTGCACCCCGTGCAGAGCCCCCAGACCCGCTTCTGCGTCCTGACCGTGGCCCCCGACACGCTGCCCGCCATCGCCACCATGCTCATCGACGTCCTCTTCTACTCCCACAGGTGGGTCCCAGGGACGGGGACGCAGCCATGGCCCCTCACCCGGTGCCACCTGAACTGCGGTGACATGCCCCCCCGCCTTGCTCCCAGTGGCTTTTCAAGCTCTGGGTGCGTTTTGCAAACTGGTTTTGCCCTTCCAAGCGTCCCAGGGGGCTGCAGCCACATGGGTGCCATGGGTCCCCCTGCCACCGTGGGATATGGGAGCCCCGGGGTGACCCGGGGGTCAAGCCCACATTGCAGCAAATCCCGGGGAGGGGGGACTGGAAAACAGGAGAGGATGGGTTGCAAAAGGCTGGTGGGAATGGCACTGGGGTGCAGGGATGCTCCTATCCAGGATATCCTGTGTCCCCCAGGATGAGGTCCTTTCTGGTTGGACCATCCTGCTCCAGAGACACCATGGTGCTTCGGGAATGCCCCGAAACCTGGTGTCACCCCTATCCTGTGTGGCCGACACCTGCTGCCCCCCAACCCTGTGGCTGTACGAGCTGCAGACCCCATGGGTAGCACCCGCTCCCATCCCCACCTCTCCTCCCCACCCACTGGCTCACCCCGCAGCATCCCAACATGATGCTCAAAGACACTCAGTGCCACCACCAAGCCCTTCTCCTCCCAGTTTTGGGGGTCGTGACCCCTCCCTGTGGCTGTCTTCCCCTTCCCTCCCCCTCCCCCGCTCCGCAGCCCCCCGAGGGAGGCTGGTGCTGGCAGCCAGGACCTCGACTCCATCACCTTCTTCGCCTTCTCCCTCATCGAGGGCTACATCTCCATCGTGATGGATGCCGAAACCCAGAAGCGGTAGGTGCCGTCTGCTGGGCTGGCTGTCTGTCCATCCCTGGGGCTGAGGACTCTGGGAGGGGGGATTTACACTCGGACCCTCCCTCTCTCAGGTTCCCCAGCAACCTGCTGCTGACCAGCTCATCGGGGGAGCTGTGGCGGATGGTGCGGATTGGTGGGCAGCCCCTGGGCTTTGGTGAGCGTGGCCGCGGTGGCCGTGTCCTCCCCTGTGCAACCACACTCCCTCTCCCCGGGGTGTGCTTCAGGGTGATGCTCTCCCTGCGTGTCCCCATGGCTGTGCCACCGGGGCCACCGCTCACCCCAGGGTCCCTTTGCCTCCCCAGACGAGTGTGGCATCGTGGCGCAGATCGCCGAGCCGCTGGCCGCTGCTGACATATCGGCGTATTACATCAGCACCTTCAACTTCGATCACGCCTTGGTGAGCCCCTGCCCCTCCCCAGAGACCCACTGCGGCAGGGGTGTCCTCTCGGGGCTGATGCCTGCTCTGTCCCCGACCCCGGCAGGTCCCCGAGGAGGGCATCGCCGAGGTCATCCAGCTGCTGCAGCAGCGCCAGGAGAGTGGCAAATAGCAGCTGGCTGTTCCCACGCCGGGTGGCCCAGGGCGGTGGCACGGTGGGCTGCCTCTTTCCCCCTACCCCCTATATTCGTTATTTTTTTTAATTCTAAGGCTCCCCCTGGTGCAGGGCAGAGCCGGGTGCAGCATCGCTCCCTGCCTGCTGGGGATGTGGGGACATGGTGGCTTTGGGGACCCGGTGGCCTCGTAGCAGTAGGGCGGTGTCCTGTGGGAGGGGGGAGCAGTCCCCACCGTGGCACCCCGTGGGCAAGGCCGAAGGGCAGCACCGTCGCCATCCTCTGCCCTCGGTTGGGGGGCTCGGGAGGAGAGCAGGCGTCCCTGGCAACCTGCTGGTGAGGGGGGACGTGCCAGAGAGCGGTGATGTGCCACCGCCATGCTGGGGGTGACAGCCTGGGGCTGGCACGATGTGTCCCCATGCCCTGTGTGTGTCTCCATGGGTGGTCCCCTTGGGTGGGGGGGGCAGCCATGATGCTCTGGGGCACCCTTGGACTGGCCCCAGGGGGGGTGAAGGCATCCCCAGAGCTGGGGTTCCCCTCTGGCACCCCGGAAATCTCCAAGGCAGAGATCGGGGGGCTGTGGTTCAGCCCCAGCCCTGTGTCCCCTCTGGGGTGGCTCCATGGCCCTGCCTGGGCTGCCACGTATCGTGGGGGGACAATGGTGACCCCCCAACTCCTCCCAAGCTGTATTATTTTCATATAGTTTTTAATAAGTCAATAAAAGTCCTATTATTTTTATTTCCACGTAGCCTGTGGCTCTGCGGGGGGGTGGCCCAGAGTCAGTCCCTGGGGTGGTGGCACTGGGTGGGATGGGAGTGGCGGGGCTGTGACAGGGGGACGTAGCACTCCCCACGTCTCTGCTGTAAGGTGACCAGGACGGGGCCAGCTCACCTGCCACGTATTTTGGGTGAAAAAAGGGGTGAAGGTTACAGCCCCCAGCATGTCACCAGCCCTGGGGAAACTGAGGCACGGGCCCCACTCCCCCATTTCTGCCCTCCCCATGCTGGGCCAGCTCCCACAGTCTGGGGGAAACCAAAGCACAAAGGGACAAATTTGACACCAGGCCCGGGGATGCCCCTGCTGCGCCATCACCGTGTCCTCGCGTCCTCTTCTGTTGCCAGCAGCACGGCACCCCCTGGCAAAGTGGGGTGCGTGGGGTCGGGGCTGTCCCCTTCTGGGGTGCCTGGGGGTCCTGTGACCCCCTTGGGGGCTGAGGCTGTGCGGCGGTGGCTGCGTGGGTGGGCCCCCCAGCCCCCGGGTGCCCCCGGGGGCTGCACCTGGCCAACGAGTGAGACTTGGTGCGAGCACGGTGGAAACCCCATCGGGGTCTTTTCCCCCCAGGGCAGGCAGCTCGGCGGGGCTCCGGCTGGTGTGCGAATGCAGCTCTGCTCCCATCTTGTCCCCAAAAAGCGGCCCCCGCTCTCCTGTGCACCAAGCGGGAGCGTGCCCAGGTCCCAGCCCTGCCTTTCCTGCGTCAGCTTCCACACGCTTGCACACCGTCGCGTTTCTGCAACCTCCCCGGACGCTTTCTTTCCTGTCTCGCTCTCTTGTCCAGAGTCATGAGATGCTGGTGACGCGCGCCGAAGCGATGAAGAAATTGCAGCCGGCCCATGCGGTCACCGGTGCTATTTTTGTCCCCATTGGGTATTGCACAGTCCTCCGCCACCCGCTTTCCTCCAGTGGGGTGGCCACCACGGTGGCCTCCTCCCTGCCCGGCTGGGTAACGGCCCTGTGCAGGGCCCTGGGAGGTGATGGTGCCGTGCGGAGGGGCCAGGGCTACCTGTGGCTGTGGGGATCTGAGGGTGGGTCGCTCTGCCCGCGTGGCCTTGCACACCTGGACAGGGTGCCCCAGGGTCCTGCCACAGCATCGCACACGCTGGAGGGCCCACGCGGTCAGGGAGGGAGGGATGGAGGCGTAGATGGATGGACAGGTGGATGGACACATTGATGTACAGATGGATGGATGGACAGATAGGTGGATGAAGAGGTGGATGAATGGATGGATGGATGGATGGACAATGGATGGATGGGTGGGTGGAGGGATGGATAGACAGGTAGATGGATGTACAAGTGGACAGATGGATGAGTGGGCAGGTGGATGGATGGATGGATGGATGGATGGATGGATGGATGGATGGATGGTTGGTTCATTGTGTGGATAGATGGATGGAGAGGCAGGTGAATGGAAAGGTGGAGGGGTGGATGGTGGATGGACAGATGTCTGGCTAAGCAGACAGACAGGTGGACAAACTGCTTCAGTCAAGCAGGTGTGGAGAGAGAAGGACGTTCTCCTGACTCCTCCACCCCTCCAGGGCTGCCCTGGGCACAGCCCTGCCCGCCCCAGCCCCACTGGACCCAGCCCAGCCACCACCTCTGCCGGGGGACACCCCGAGGAGGAGGAGGAGGTAGCTGGTGGAGGAAGCAGGGCTGCCCCGCTCCTGCAGCAGGGAGTCCTGCAAGTCGCAAGGGGAGGGGAAATTTTGGGAAAAGGAAACTTCTTCTGGAAGTGAGTCACAGCTGCACTGCACTCTTCTGCCCCAGAGGAGAGGTTATTTCTGGGTTGTCCCTCTGCACCGCCACCAAACCCTGTGAACATGCAAATTCGGTGCGGGGTGGCTCCATCTGCTCGCGCCGGCAGCTTTTGATGGTCACCAAAATCAACCAGATTGCAACACATCTCAAAAAGCTGATAAAATATATTCGTTTTTATGGGGTGGAAAAATCCCCCGTCGGTGTCAGGCTCCTGCCAGGCTCCATCTGCTGGGACAGGGGAGCTGAGGGGTGCAAGGGGTTTGCACCGGGTGCCACCGGCAGCACCAAGGCCATGCTGGGCCCCGTGGCAATGCCAGCCGGGACCGTGGAAGCTGGGCTTCCCCACGGCAGCATTGCATAAGCCTGACGCAGCAGTGAGGGCAGCACTGCAGGCAGTGCTGCCCGCACCGGCTTCCGCTGCCCTCAGCCCCCGTGCCCTTGGGCAACACCCAGGGCCCTGCGCAGGTCCCGGCGCGGCCACGGGTGGTTGCTTTTCCTCCACAGAGGCACCCATGGGTGCTGCTGGGCAGAGGGACTGAGCCATGCTGCCCTATGTCCCAGCACCCGAAGTCGTCACCCAGAGGGTTGGGTGGGTGTGAGCAGACGGACAGACAGACAGAGCATCCTCTGGAGCATCACCCAGTGCCGTGGCTCGGTGCAGTCCCCAGCCATGCTGGGATGCTCTGTGCTTCCTGGGCTTCCACCTCCCTCTTTCCCAGGCCGGATTTTTGGCTCCACAGCTGGACTTGGGATGCAAAGCCCCTGTGATGGGACACGGGTGTCCCCACATGGCCGATGTCCCCATCACTGGGTGCCAGCCCTGCTACTGTCTCTGCCTTCTTTTGCATTTGGGTTTTGGGGCAGCCGAGGCCATTTTGGGTTCAACCAGCCCGTTGGGCACTGAGCGGTGACTCAAAGCAGCCCTTTCCCAAGAAGCTGGGTCACGGGGGTCCAGTGGCGCTGGCACAGCCGAATCCAGGATGAGCAGTGGGACCGCAGGCTCTGGGCTGGACTCACTGGGACTCCCTCGAGGAACTGAATCGAAGAACAACCCCATCGGCCAGCCGGCATCATTTCCTCCCGCCGGGGCGGCTCACCCCGCTCATTGGCCCCTGGGGCACGGCTTCACTTCTCTCTGGCTTTCCGTTGGGTCCGGGTGCCTCCTTCGGAGGTGGGGGCGAATGGGTGCACTTTAAAAGGCGAGCTTCCCCATCGCCGAGCAGTAAGGAAGTCGCTTGCGCGCCCGGCAGCCCCGCGCCGAAACACCCTGCCCCGGCCATGCGGTGCGACAGGCGGCCCCTGGGCGTGCTGGCAGGTAGGTGTCTGCCGGTGTCCCGCAACTACCCTCTCGCTTGTGCGCCGGCTGTGCCGAGCAGGCCGGGAGCCACGGGGAGGGAGCGCAGCGGTGGGGCCCGCGTGGGGTTGAGTCGGTGTGCCGCAGTAGAGGGTGCCACCGAGGCTGTCCCTCCCTGTGCCGTGGTGGTGTCACCTCCCAAGGGCGCCGGCAGGGGATGGGGACACTCCCCCACCGCATGGCACGTGGAGCACCAGGGATGGGCATCCCATGGGGGCTCTCTTCATCCCTGGGGGAGAACAGATGCTGGGAGGGGGCAGGCGGGTGGGGACACACTTTGGGGTCAGTTTAAGGACTGATGGCAGAGGGTCAGGGATCAGCTTGCTGGCACGGATCCTGCACCTCTCCAAGCCCTTCAACCACCCCCCCAGCGCAGCAGGGCCAGGTGCTGTGTGCTGGTCCAGCACCGCATCCGAAGTCACCGCTGGCACATGGCTATGGGTGATAGCGGGCCTGGGACAGCGTCCAGCCAGAGCCAAGGAGCCGGATCTGGGAGTGTCACCACTGTCCCCTTCCTTGCGGCCTGCACTGACAGGGGGAGCTGCTGGGGCAATCACCAGGTCTGGGCTGTGCTCCATAGCTGCTCAATGGCATCTTCATCCTCCTCCTCCTCCTCCCCACCAGGTGCCCAGCAGGGTCTTGGCACAGGGGCTGGCTCGTCCCTGCAGCAGGACCAGGGACTTCAGGGCTGGGGGATGCATATGCCTGGCACACGCTGTTCTCACCTGCAGGCCTGACGCCAGGGTGATGGGTGCACAGGGCTGAGCTCTTCCCACAACAGCCATCACTGTGGCACGGGGGCCAGTGGGCTTGAGCCTTTCCAGCATGGGGAGGGAGCTGCCTCCCCGCACCCAGTGATGTCTCAACGTCCCCCAACTCCCTCCTCTTCCTCCCCAGCTGTCACCAAAGGGCTCTTCATCCTCTGGGCAGTGCCAGGCCAGGGAGGGCGGCCCCTGCACCCCCCCACCCTGCAGCAGATCCAGGCGCTGGTGAGGCACATGGCTGAGGACGCACAGGAGCTTTTCACCTTCTACGTGAGTCCCCTTCCCCGGGGCGAGGGGTCACTCCTGTCCCCTCTGTGGGGGGACACGGGGCTGGCAGAGGGGTCCCCGTGCTGCTCCCGTCCCACATTCCTGACCTTCCTTTTCCCCCCATGCCTGGGCAGGAGGAGGACCAGCGCCTGGCTATCAACCACGTCTGCCGCACCAACCGCCCGCCCGAGTGGCTGCGGGGACCGGTGATGGGGCCCGGGGGGCTGCAGGGGCTGCGGGGCACCATGGTCCGCATGGCCCAGGCGCTGCAGGACATCACCCGGCACCAACGCGACCTCAACCCTCCTGGCGCCGAAATCCTTCGCCGCTTGGCCAGCACCCACCTGAAGGTGCGAGGGCTCCTCAGCAACCTGGATGGGCTCTTCCCAGCCCCCAGCCTCCCCCCCGGCCGCCGGCCCCCGCCTGGCCCCACGGCACCCACCAAGACCTTCCGGCAGAAGCTGGAGGGGTGCCGGATCCTCTGGAGCTACGCCCACTTCATGGCCAAGCTCAGCGCCCAGCTGGAGGCCAGGAGCCATCGAGCGCGCCGGGAGAAGCGTCGACCGTGCCGGGGCTCACAGCTGCCCGTGCGCTCCTAGCGTAACCCCACCATCACCGTCTCCATCGCCATCCTGTCCCCATCCCTGGGACAGAGACTCTCCGGCCGGCCGGGATGCACCGCAGAGACCCTCTAAGCTTGCATGGGTGAGGACGCAAGCACTCTCAAAGCAGCACCCGTCACTTCAGCTTGCCATGGGGACCAAGCTGCCCCCATGTCACCGCTCGGCTGCAGGACAGACCCACTACGCTCCTGGCAGCTCCCCCACATCCCACCCCACATTTCGGCAGCCCCGGTGCCACAGGGAGACGCTTGCTCAGACACATTCGGGTGTCTCCCAGTGCCCAGTGCTGCGGGATGGAGCCGTCCCTCGTTGCTGAGCCCTGCCGGATTTTCCAGTGATTCAATGGGTCCGGTGACCCAGCCTGACTAAGAGCCGCTCACCCAGCACCCGCCGTGTTGCCGGCAGGGTGCGGCCCCGGCCCACGGAGAGCGCTGCCGGCATTGGCAAGTGCTGCTGGCGTTGTCATCCCCTGCCTGCCCGTCCCTGCCTGCCCTGTGCTGGGTTTGCTGATCCCATGGGGAGAGCATCTGGGAGCGGAATCCTGTGAGCTCGGTGCCCCCATGAGCTCGGTGTCCCCATGAGCTCGGTGTCCCCATAAGCTTGGTGTCCCTGCAAGCTCGGTGTCCCTGCACACTCGATGACCCTGAGTGCTTGGTGTCCCTACAAGCTCAGTGTCCCCACAAGCTCAATGTCCTCGTGCTCATCCCTGTCCTCATCCCTGCATGCTCAGTGTCCCCAAGCCCTCAGCATCCCTGTGCTCGTCCCTGTGCTCTCAGTGTCCCCATGTTCTCAGTGTCCCCATGCTCTGTGTCCCCGTGCTCTCAGCATCCCTGTGCTCGTCCCCGTGCTCTCAGTGTCCCTGTGTCCTCAGGGACCCCATGCTCTTTCCTCTGTGCTCAGCATCCCTGTACCCTCAGTGTCCCCACGTCCCCGAGCCCCTTGGGCCGTGCCACCACAGCCCTGCCCATGCCAATGGGGGGCTCGGCTCCAGCCACCGCACTGTGACGGTGGGTGGCAGCACCCACCCCCTCCCCACTAATTTATACATTAATATTTGTGTGGTTATCGTATTTATTGAATCTTGAGGTTAATTTAATATGTCCCTGCAGTGGGAAGAAATATTTAAGGACGTTTTTAATATATAAATATCTATTTTTATGGTAACTTTTTTTTGTATTGTGTTAAACTATGAATGTAACAAGGTTTTATTTATGAATATCAATATTTTTTGGTACTGTAAGAAGGGTGGTGCCCACCGTGGGCTCGTGGCACCCCCGTATTTTTGTATAATGGCAGAAGGAAATAAAGTGTCAACCTCGGCCCACGGGCCGCTGAGCGGCCGTGTCCCTGTGTCCAGGTGTCTGTGGGCAGAGAGGGGCTGTGTTCTGGCAGCTAGGCTGTGCCCGTTGTCCTCTCCAGGGCACGTGGCCTGGCGTGGGATGGCAGCGTGGGGTGGGATGGGACATGGCCTGGTGTGGCACGGCGTGGGATGTGGCACATGGCACGTGGCTCATGGCACACGGCACACAATGGCACGTGGCACACGGCACAGCACAGGACATAGCACGGCACATGGCACGGCACAGTGTGGCACATGGCATGTGACATGGCATCCCATGGCATGGCCTGGCACAGCCAGGCATGTGCCATGCCACGGCGTGGCACAACACTGCATGGCAGCATGTGCCACCTATCACACAACCCTGTGTGGCAAGCAACCCGACACAGCCGCCGGCATGGGCCAGGCCATTGCCGCAGCCAAACCAGAGCACCATGTCCATGCCGCCTGGCCGGGGCCACCACGGGGACCAGGCCACCCCACTGCCACCGGTCCCGCTGAGTCAAAAATCCTAAGACCCAGTCATGTGGCACCGCAGAGTCACTCGTTCCTCGCCGTGTGCCGGTGCCTGCTGGGCTGCCCGGCACTGCCGCCGGCACCACCGCCTGAGTCAGTCGTGGAGAGCATCGCTGCCAGTACGGCCACTGCCGCGCTGGCACCCACTGCCATTTGGGGACACTTGGGGTGGGGACGATGTCACCATGAAGCTGCCCAGGCCGGCTTGCCGTGCCGTGGGTGACTGTGACCGTGCCACTGCCTGCCGGCTGCCGTCCCCTGCCAAGCCACCCGCCCGGCTCCAAAGCGGAGGCAGCTTGCATGGGCTGCGGAGGGGAGGGCGCAGGTACGTGACCCCCAGGGACTGGCAGGGAGGGGTGGGGGGACCCCCAAACAGTGTCACCGGAGTGACACTGGCAGCCCCCATGTCCCTGGTGTCCCTGCGGGGGCCAGGCTCCCTCCTTGAAGGGCCACCCAGGGTGACCCCACTGCCCACCCCATGCTCCCATCCCTGGGAAAAGCCACCCCACGGTGGGGATGTCCCTTGGCCACGGTCCCCAAGGGCGCTGCTCACCCTGCCACGGCCACGGGGCCCTCCTGCCCGGCTGGGATGGAAAGCAGCAGGATGACACTCGTGGGGGACACCGGTGGGGTGACACGGGTGGGGCACAGGGACTGAGGGGAGGCAGCCGTGAGCAGGGACATCGTGAGTCAAAGGTGAATTCGGTCCCTGCCGTTATTCAGCCACAGGCTTCCCCGGGGCAGGAGCATGGGGGCACCGGCCTCACGCCCCCCGCTTCCCCAGCACCCCCCGGCACGGTCGCCCTGGCAGCCCCAGCCCCAAACCCGCGGGCCCCTCCGGGGGCTGCGGTGACAGCGGACACTGGGGTGTCCCCCTGCATGGGGACAGCGTGGGACGAGGACCCCGAGGGCACCCAAAGGGGACTGTGGGATGTGGATGGGGCAATTATGGGATGGGGCAGTGCTGGGAGGGGGATGGGGGAACAATTATGGGATGGGGGGGACAATTATGGGATGGGGATGGGGCAGGAGGGGACAGCTCTGGGATGGGGAGAGGGCAGGTCTGAGATGGGGCAGTTCGGGGACAGGGATGGGGCGGGGGGGCAGGTCTGGGATGGGGATGGGGCAGTTCTGGGTGTGGGGTTATTATGGGATGGGGAGTGTCTCGTTCTGGGCTGGGGCAGCAGGGGGCAGCATGGGGACGGGGATGGGCGGGGGGGACCCGGGCTGGGGCGGGGGGGCAGAGCAGCGGCACGGTAGCGGTGGCCTTGGGACGCCCTGCGCTTGTCCCCGTGTCCCGGGCTGGCAGTGGGGATGGCGGGGACAGAAGGGACAGCAGGCAGCAGTGTTCGGCCAGGCAGGGCCGCTGCCTCCTGCCCAACCTGCCCCCCATCCCCCCCAGCTTCGTTCCTGGGGTCCCCAAACCAGGGACACCCCGGGGGCACCCCACCAGCTCCCAGCCCTGCAACCCCCTGCAATGGGGAGGGCTGGCACCCCCCCGCCCAGCCCCTCACGGTCCCGCCTTGAAACCCCCCACCCATGTCACCCTCTCGCCACGCTCCTGCATCCCACCTTTCCCGCTGCCCATCCCCATGGGCACCCACGCAGGAGCCGTGCGGGGAATGCTCCTGCTGCCCAAGCACCGGGGAAAGGGGATTTTTTTTTTTTTCCTGGGCATCATTGGGAAATCTCTCCCATCCAGCCTGCCCGGAACAGGGATTCAGGTTTTCCTGCTGGAGCATCCTGCCCTGCAGAGGGGAACCCCCCCCATTTCTATCCCCCCTAGAAAATCCATTATAAATGAAACCCCAAACCCCTGCCCAGCTCCGGGACACCAGCCTGGCCCCGGGCTGAGTCGCTGCTGGGAAATTCAGGGAAAGGGCAGAAAACCCACAGCAATCCCTGCACGCAACCCTCCCACAAGGATGTTCCCTAGTGCTATTAATTAAGAAGCACCAATTCCTCAGCTAATTAAGTGCCATCAGGCCATCAGATAGCCACCGATATGTGATGCGCTGCTCACTGCACCCCAATAAAACCAGGTGTGGAGCTGCAGGGGGTGAGATGGGGCTCGTTCTCCCCAGCTTTGGCCACCTCCTCCCTCCCCAGACCCAACCCCACTCGCTGCCTGGTGTCCCAGTAAGGCCAGACTGGGCTGAACTGGGTTTTGGCTGCCAGGGCATCACTGCCAGTGGCTGCACTCAGGAACCAGGCTGGTCCCCAGGGTGACCCATGGGGAAACTGAGGCAGGCGGTGGCTACATGACCAATCCCCCCCCAGTATGGGGGGGGTCCTCGTGTCTGCCCTCGACGTGCCACCCCCTGCCACGGGGGACAGCTGGGGTCGTGCCAGCTCTTGCATCACCGTTCCTCGACTGTCACCCCACCGGGTTCACGCTGCCAGAGCACCAGGGCACAAACTTGCTAAACCTGCTTAAAAGTTTCAGCTCAGCCGTGCCCCCAGAGAGGAAAAAAATATATACAAGAAAAACAAAAATCTCTTTAACCTGTTTTTCACCCAAATCGGGGAGCAAAGAGCCCCGCAGCATCCCAGTTCCATGGGCCCCCCCACGAGGGGTTGATCCCACACCGATTTTAGCACCTTGCCAACCAGCCCAGCACCCTTCTGCCCGCACCCTGCCTGTGCCGGGCAGGGGGACAGCCCCGACGATGGAAGGGTTAACCCTGGGGGGCAGGTCCAGCCTCTTCCCGCTGGGTGGGTTTGTCCTTTTTCCCAGAGAAAACCCACCCTTTACTTTTAATATTTTTGCTCAAAGGGATGAGCCGCTGGCGGGGCTGGGGGACGCTGATGGGCCTCCATCCCACCATGCCCAGTGGCACCCCGCCACTGCCTCCCCGTGACTTTTATTCTCCCAACCCCCCCGCCCCCAAAAAAAAAAAAACAAATCATATTTTTTTCTCCCCTTATTTTATTGACTGCTCCGGCAGCCGGCGGGGAAGCCCTGACCCAGGGAGGGGGAGCTGGGGGTGAAAGTGCTTGCAGCTCCATGAGTCACGACACCGCGCTCGCCATCACGCCTCGACGCCACCGCTGGCACCCACCGCCCCCCGCGACGCCCCCAAACCCCACGTGCCGCCGCTCGCCTCCCTGGGGGGAGGCTTTAATTCATATCCCCCCCCCCGCCTTCCCACCCACTTCCCCAGCACCACCCGGACCCCGTGCGTGAAAAAACACAAAACCGACAATCCCGGTGACATCAACTTTATCAGAAGTTTATTTCTAAGAATCATTCAGGATTTCCAAAGCCCTCGACTTCCTGATTTCCAGTTTCAATAGAAGTAACGATAGTGGTGCTGCTCCCCCCCGCGTCCCCCCCTCCTCCCCTTTCTTACAACACAGGCTGGCTGCCGGACCGGTATATAAACCCCGAGAAGTCCCCCAGTATGAACATGAATTTCTGAAAACTTCCTCTGCCAACATCAATCTCTATTAAGTTGCTCCCGGGACGCGGCTCACAATGAAGTTCGTGCCGGCAGGTAAAAAAAAAAAAAAAAATCAACTTTGGGGAAATTATTTCCCCTTCTCCCCTCTTTTTTTCCTCCCCCTCCTTTTCCTGGTGATGCTTGGGCACAGGCGGGTCCTGGTTCGCCACCGGAGCCACAGCGAGGGCTCCCGCGGTGCCGCTTTCCCCCTGGGATGAGCATCTCTGGGAATTGGCAGCGGGGAGCAAAGCGCGGCGCTGGCGCGGTGCAGCCAACATCTGGACACTTATATAACTGGAAATGCTTCCAAGAAAAAAAAAAAAAAAGCAAGGGGGGGGATCTTTTTTTTTGGGGGGGGCTTTTTTGGCTTTTTAAAATTCCACACCCCCCCCTTGCTTTTCCTCCTTCTGGGTCTCTCGATGCCGCGAGCCACTGCTGCGTCGGGAGCGCTGGAGGGATGGGGAGGCTGCCAAGTGCAGGGGGGATTGGAGGGAGCAGCCACCACCCCAGCGGCAGTGCTGGGGGTCCCATGGGGCAGCACCCACCCGGGATCCCCCACCCACCCAGCCCCTGGCACACGTGGGTGCTGAGCCTCGCTCTGCCCAGCTGTGAAATGGGCAGAAGGCAGCAGCCAAGGGGGGATGCAGTGAGAGGGGCTTGTGGGCATCTGCGTCCCATGGAAGCACCCAGGGCCCCGGGGGCACGGGGAAGAAGGGTCCCCCCTATCCTGCGCTTGAGGGGAGCAGCAGTGGGTCAGGGACCGCAACACGCCCAGGTAAGTCCTTTCCCACCTGGGCAGAGTAAATAAAGCAAGGCTTGGATTACCCGGCACCGGTGGCACGTCGGAGGCGCTGACAAGTGCGGGCAGCTTCGGTGCTCGTCACGGCCTGGGGACTTCACCTGGCAGCACCCCTGCGGCATCGCACAGGGCCCCCACCCTGCTGGGGCGCTGCCGGCAGCAGCCAGGTCAGCCAGCAGCAGGGACTCTCCCGGGGTACCCTGCCCCGAGGATGCAGAGCACAGCGGCAGGGCTCCAGAGGTCGTTTGGCCTCCCCGAGCAGGGGTGCTGCTTTGGGGGGTCCCCAGGGATGGGGGGTCAGAGCACCCCTCTCTCACCCTGCTGGCAGGAGGGGGACGCCAGCGCAACCCAGCTGCCGGCAGCTCAAGGGTCCCCTTGTTCTGCGTCCAGGGATTTCCTGGCCGGTGTCTCCAGCAGCTGCAGTGTCTCTCCCTGGGGCTCCTCGGCGCTGAGCCCACTTCGCAGACAGGGAAACTGAGGCAGGCAGCGGGGCTGGAGGCGGGAGGGAGCGGGGGGATGCCGAAGGCAGGTTTCCTTGCGGGCGCCCCCGCTGAGTCAGCTGGGGCCGGGGTGGGGCCTCGCTCCCGCAGCGCCTGGCCGAGGATAACGGAGGGGAAAGCGCTTTGCATATTTGATTAAACCCAACAGGTCGTCACCGGGCCAGTTGCGAAATGTGGGAATGCCGCAGGGCACCCCGCCGGAAAGGGAGGCGGGGGAGCGCCTGCCGGGGGGCAGGTGAGGGGGACGGGAGCGGGACGGGAGCCTCGGCACGGCCAGGATGGCAAAGTGAGGGGTCTGGGGGCTGCCAGCAGAGCCAGACCCTCGCCCAAGTGGGATGGGTCCCCGCTCTGGCTGGACGCCCTCCCCTTGGGTGCCATGGGCTGGGGGCTGCACCGTGACCTGCCCAGGCCATCAGTGGTGGCACGGTCTCCACAGACCACCACTGGCTTGGTCCCCACCGTGACGCCCGCCTCTCTCCCCACACAGGCGTCGTGCCTTTCGTGGCCCTCCTCCTGCTGCAGCGGCGGCCGGTGGCCGGCCGAGCACTGCTGGTGACCGGCTCCGGCTGCCCCGGTCATGGCTTGTGCCGCTCCAACGTCCAGGAGCAGACCCGCAGGCAGGTTGCGCTGCTCAACGCCACCGCCCAGGACCTCTTCAGCCTCTATGTAAGTGGCACTCGGGGATGGCCAGTCCCCGCGGGGACCCCCAGGGCAGTTTGCATGTGCATGAAGGGAGAGGGGTGGGGACGGCTGCAGAAGGTGGCCGGGGGGGACAGGGGACATGGGGGTGACACTTGCCTCTCCTCCCAGCTGAAGTGCCAGGGAGAGCCATTCAGCAGTGAGACCGACAAGCTCTGCAACCCCAGCGGTGTCTTCTTCCCTGCTTTCCGTGTCAACCGGACGAGTGAGAGGAAGGAGGTCATGGTGGCCATGTACAAGCTCTTCGCCTTTCTCAACGCCTCGCTGGGGAACATCACGCGTGACCAGGAGGAGCTCAACCCCACGGCCAAGGAGCTCCTCGACCGGCTCCACAACACCACCAAGACCACCCGGGGCCTCATCTCCAACCTCACCTGCCTCCTCTGCAAGAACTACAACGTCTTCCAGGTGGACGTCAGCTACGGGGAGAGCTCCAAGGGCAAGAGCGCCTTCAAGAAGAAGCAGCAGGGCTGCCAGGTGCTCAGGAAGTATGTGCAGGTCATTGCCCAGGCGGCCCGCGTCCTCCTACCTCATCTCAGCCCCTTGTGAGCGCCCGCCCCGGCTCCTCTGCCCCGCCGTCCAGCCGCGCCGTCCCCCCGCCGCCGAGTGAGACCCCAAGCACCGCTGCCTCCTGACCTCCCACTTTCCTATTTATTACCCCGGACCCTGCGCTGGCCCCACCCACCCTCTGGTAATTTATTTGCCCCTTGCAAAGGTGAATGTTGCAGCCCGGTGTGTCCCGGGCGGAGCAGAGCCGGGGCCGGCATCCAGTGGGATGAGGCGGCGCATCCCCGAGGTGATGCCGGGGCGCGAGCTGGTTGGGATGCGCCTCGGCTGTCCCCGTCCTCCCCTGGGGTGCGGGGAGCTGCGGGTGCTGCGAGGGGCCGGACTCTGTCCCCCATGGCCAGTCTCCTCCATCATGGAGAGCAACCTGATGGACGTCCTCGAGCATCATCCGAAAGCCTCCACTTCCCTGGGAAAAAGGATTGGGATGAAGGACACCGGGATGCTGTGGCTGGCAGGCACATGGGGACATGCTCCCCCTGCATGTTTTGGGGCTGGGTTCCCTGACAAGGAGCCGAACTGAGAGTACTGGGGTGGCTGCAGCGGCTGGGGCTGGGTCCCGCCGTCTCGGATGAGGCCACCCACTGGGGACAGAGCCAGCGGCTGCCCCACCAGGGAGCATCGTCCCCCCTGCATGGGCACGGCATGGAGAGCCCATCCCTCCCCTTCAGAAAAGTGCTTTTCCCATTGGAAGGGCTCTGAATGTACTAGTGGCCAAGCGCTGCGCTTCTCATGGCCGAATGCGGCACCAGCGCGGGGATGCGGGGATGCAGGGACGTGGGGACACGGGAACAGGCCCCAGGCCGGTGGCAGGAGGCGCTGGCTCGCTCCTGGCACCAGAGCGGGCTGTGAGGGTTATTTATTGCCTTGGTAGAAAGCCCAGCATGCACCAAGTGCTCTGACCTGACTTTTAATAATGTTATTAATAATAATAATTAATAATAATTAATAATAAGATTTGTGGTAATATATATCTAGAATTCTATTTAAATATTTATATTTTTATACTTGTTTTCCCCTTTTTTTTAAATAAACCAACAGAAATGGACTGTATTTGGCTTCTCTTTGCTGGGTTCCCTTTGCGCTCGCCCTCGAACACCTCTGCTTCTCCCCCAAAACACTCTCGGGGCTGCCCCAAAGACCCCCAAGCATCTCTGTGGGCTGGGGGTCACCATCCCCTGTCCCCTTGCTCCTTCTTCCCTCCCCATCTCCTCGGGGATGGCTGATTGCGAAGGCATTTCCCTGGGGGATGCTTAAATCGACACTCTCCTGGTGCTCAACAGCACCAGGAGGGTGCGGGGAGCATCACGGTGCAGGGAGCATCGTGGGGTGGGGAGCATCACAGTGTGGGGACCATCACGGTGTGGCGACCATCACAGTGTGGGGAGCATCACGGTGCAGGGAACATCGTGGGGTGGGGACCATCATGGTGTGGGGACCATCACAGTGTGGGGAGCATCATGGTGCAGGGATCATCGCGGTGCAGGGAACATCGTGGGGTGGGGACAATCACGGTGTGGGGAGCATTGTGGTGTGGGGAGCATCGCAGTGCAGGAAGCCACGCTCAGGCAATGCTGGCGGTGCTTGGGGGTATGGGGAAAACGCCGAAGCCGGCTGGGAAGAGGCAGAGGGAGGCGAGCGAGCGTGTGCGGGGGGAGCCAGATAAAATCGCAGCCACTTCCCAGGCAGCCCTGGGAGAGACTCAGCAAAGCTTCGCCGGGGCCAAGACCACCTAAGGCTCCACCAGGGCCCCGGTCCTCTGCGAACGTCTCGCATGGGGCCGTATCGGTTAACAAGAGGCTGATTATACAGGAGACGTTGGAGCAGGATGATGAAATTTTCCTCCTCCTCCTCCGGAGCCCTCGGGCCTCCGGCCAAACCTCCCAGGCATGAGACAGCAAGCGGATGAGCTAAGATCCTGTGTGATCATCTCTCGTGTCTCGGAGGAGCCCTGACCAAAAAAATCATCGCAAAAATTCACAAGTCCCCCCCAAAACCCCTTTTTCTCTGCCCTGCCGGGTCGTGCTGCCCGGTTGTGTCCCCTGGCTCCTACGGAAGGTTTCATGGCAGCCTCCTGCCGCCGGCAGCCTCGTGCCATGCCAGTGGCAACCGCAGGGGGAGTGGTGCCCAGCTGTCCCTTTGTGGGGGTGAATGAGCCCCAAAACGGCACTGGCTTCCCCGCCCCACAGCAGAGGCACCCGGGGACATCCCTGGATGCCACAGTTGATCCCCTGGGCACGGTGTGGCTTTCTTCCATCATCCCATCCTGCCACCAGGGAAGGTACCCTGGGTGTCCCCTGTGCCACTGCCCTGGAGGGTGCCCAGGATCGCAGTCCGTTTGCGGGGCCCATTTGCTGCCTGCACCATCAGACAAGATGTCCTCAAACCAATACAAACCCCTCTGAAACACAGGGATGAGGCAGGGCATGGCGGCAGCCTCAGAGGGGAGCGCACCATCTGTTTGGGACGGGCATCATGCAACGGGGCCAGGTCCTGCAGCACACACTGTACCATGACGGCTGCCAGGGTCACTGCGACCCGCGGCTGGGGACACCCGGGTGTCCCCACGGCTATTGCTACCATGTATGGCTAACATCTCATATGCTGGAATTCCAGGGCTGGACATCCAGGCTGAGCCCATCTGCATGAAAATATCCACACCTCATCCCCGTTGGGGACGTGGCAGGTGCCCAGGGGTGCCATCAACCCATCCCCGGGGACTCGAGGGGTGGCAGCGGGGCTGGAGGGTCAGGTCGGGCTCCGCAGGGCTGGAAGCTGGGCTGGGGACAAGGTCCTGCGCAGCGAGTGTAGCAGCGAGGAGCTGTGCACATCTGGATTTCTCACGCTTGCGTTCAACGTCCCTCCTCAACCAGATGGCAAAAATAAATAAATAGAATAAATCAGAGCCTCCTGACATAAATTGGGAACTCACACCCGGGCTCTGCGTTTCATGAGTCTCCCTGGAAGACAGTCAAACGCAGGCGAGGACAATGGGTTCACTTCTCCCTGGTGTCAGGTCATTCCCAGTTAAGGCTCATTAGCGGCGGGCGGGGGATTAACTCTTCCTTCCCTGGAAACGCAGCTCCCGCCGAAGCGTGGACAAGACTCTAAAATTCCAAAAACCTCATCCTTCGCCCTGCCCTGGGGTTTCGGGGTTGGGGCTGGAGGCGGCCCCCGGCTTGTGCCATCGCCCCAGCTCCTGGGAGCCAGGACGCGTCGCACCACGCTCAGCGGACATCCCAAACTCTGGGGAGATGGAAAGGGCTTTCAATGACCTCAGCCAGCAGCCGATCCCACCCAGCCGGCACTCAGGGGAAGCGGGCCAGCCCTGAGACCCGCACCGCAAGCACCGGGGGGGAACCGGCACTGCAGCTTCCCCGTCGGGACCAGCAGGACCCCGTTAGCAGTTCCCCTCCAGCCCTAGGACGGGAGAAACTATTTTGGCTGGGGCAAGAGCCAAGGGGGGGCTCTGGGGAGCCATTTGTTGTAATGGGAGTGATGCCTGCGCCCCGATAACGGAGCGGCCTGACCATCGGCACGCGGCCCCGAGCGGCGGGTCAGTGCTGCCTTTGGGGAGCACGGTACGTGAGGAGCTGCTCCTGCCCGCAGTGAAGTCAGTGCCGCTGCCTGGGTGTGACTAACTGACCTCAGACCTTGGCCCTGCGGCGCGGATCATGTGCTAACTGACTCCATGCGCAACCCGGCCGGACGGGTCTGCGCCGCTGCCTCGGGGCCACCGGCCAGACCGGACTTGCCATCCACAGGCTGCAGGTGCAGTGCCGGGGCACCGTCAGCTCCGCATCCCCTGCGGGGTAGGCAGCGGGTGCCCTGAACTGCATCCCCGGGGCTTGAGCTGCACGAGCATCCCAACCGGGGCTGACCCCGCAGGCAAAGCCGGGGATGGCAGTTGGGTCATTCCCTGAAAGATCCCAGTTGGAGAATCCCACCTGCCCCTGTGTCCACCCAGGCTGGGCTCAGACCCACTGGTGCCTGTAGCAGAGCCCCTTCCCCATCTGGAAGGTCCTCCCAAGGCTCAATATTTGGGAGACGCATTAGGCTGGTAAGGATCTCCCTGGCAGGCCCCTGACCCCAAGCCAGGTCCCAGCGGGTCCCCGAGGAGGGGAACATCGTGTCTAAAGGGCCGGCCAGTGGCTCTTTCTCACCGTCTTGGGCTGGCCACCGGCCTGAGCACGGAAAGAAGAGCTGAGCCCATCTGAAACGCATTCGTCCCCGGGCACTGTTGCTGCAATAGCAGATGCTCCTGTGGGTCCCCAACCACATCACAGCTCGGTGGCGCGGGAACTGCACATTCGCATGGGAAGAAACAGCCCTTGCCCCGAACGGCTCAAACTCCTAATTGGAGACCAACCGTAACAAATAAACAAGACAATGGGCTGGAGGCGAGATGAACGCAACCTCTGTCGCAGGACTCAGCTCTGAGAATCGCCTCCGTGCCCGGCGGGGGATTTGGCATGGGCCAGCAAGAGCCAGGGGGAGGGCGGGGGCCGGATCCAAACCCCCCGGCGGAGCCACTCGCTGTGTGACACCGCTGGAGTTCGGGGCTGGCTCGGGAGCTGGATGACACATCCCCAGTGGTCCCCCGAGACCCTTGTCGGCAGCTTTGCTAAGCAAGTGTTTAGTCTCGCAGCGAGAGAGCTTGGAGCGGGGTCAAATCCAGCCCCAGTGGAGCTGCTGGAGAGGCCTCTCCTTGCCGCATCCCAATTTGGGGCTGGCTGGGGAACCCAGGCCTTAGGGGACCCTTCGCCATCACCCTCCATTGAGGACAGGACATGCTGCCTTGTCTTTCGCCAGGAGTGATGCGTGGGGATCCGGACCCGGGTATCTGATGGCGGGGGTTATCTCAGCACAGCTATCGCCCTCACACAGAAGACGGGGAAATTTCCGCAGCCCTGGGGGCTCTCGCCGCTGATGGAGGAGCCTCGATAAAGCACTCGGCACCCCAGCCAGACTCTGATGAGGCACACAGTGTGCAGAGCACCCAGCCAGCGGGGTCGGAAAGGGAGCAAACGCCCCGGCTCTTCCATCCCTGCTCTGCTCGCAGTCTCATGCAACACTGAGTCTCCCTTGCAGACCAGGAGCCCAAAATGTGGCAGGACCTTGGGGGCTGAAGCTATTTGAGGTGCATCTGCTTAACAAAGGCATTTCAGATGGTCTGAACCTATGTAGTCCCTGGCTGGGGAGGGGAAAAATCAGGTCTCAGGGGGAAGGGATGGCACTTGAGGCAGAGACAGAGGAGTGGCAAGGGTGAATGGATGGGAACCAAGCCCTGAGCAGGCTCCCGGAGGAGCGGGCATCACTGGGAGAGACCCCCCAGGACGGTGGGCATGGTGGGGAAGGACTAGCCCCAGGACTGAGCAGGAGCCGCGGTGACTCCCCATGGTCCCCGGAGCCAGGGCGGTGCGGCACAGCCGAGCAGGCACACATCGCTGATGACCCCCGCATCCCTCCCGCTGCCATGGCTTGCAGTCCCCAGCCCCAGAGAGCAAAGGGGGTTGTGCCGTCTTTGGCTGCACATCAGCATGGCTTCGTGGGAAGATGAGGCCCTGCCATCATTTTTCCCACCAAGACAGACAAAAAGTCAGAAAATTAGCAAAGGTGGTAAACATTCCCAGAGAAAGAGAGAAAATGGAAAGCAGAGGTTTCTTTCGATGTTAAAGGGAGATGGCAAGGAGAACAGCCATGCCTGAGACCGAATCTGTCCATCTCTGAAGTGTCCACCTGCTCTTTGCTCTCCCCAAGCTCTCTGACCCCAGGGAGCGACAGCACCTCCAGCCCAGCAGCACTGCAGGGAGAGAGGGAGACGCTCCCAGCTAAAACTGGGGGATACCCAACCCTATAGCACCTACAGCACCCTGCTCACCGCCTCCACCGCGGGGCACCAACCCCAGCAGGACCCCACCACTGGGGACCCCCCAGCCCGTGGCAGCAGCAGGGCAGCGATTCATCCCCGATGGGCACCCTGCCGTCCCCGTTGGCTGCACCTCCCTCACCCAGGCGCTGAGCTCGCCGCCAGGATGCCAAGCATCTCCCCTGGCTTTAGCTGCATCTGGGATGCTTTTTAGGGCCAGAACAGTTGACGTGTTTATTTATTGGAACAAAATGAAGTGCATTGACAGTGCTACCTGGCACAGGTCACGCTCTCCTCTCCCCAGCGACTGGTTCTTTGAGTCTCATTTCCTAAGAAAACAAGGTGTGCGTGCAATCCCGCCAGGTGAGTGTGTGCGGGATTTGACTAAGGGCCCCAGGCTCCAGAGATAGGAGGTTCCTACATGTCTTGTGAAGACAAGAGCCAGAGAGGAGCAAGCCCCAAATGAGCCCCCACGGCAGTGGGGAAGCTGCAGCGTGAACCCAGCCTTTACAAGCCACTGGAGACTCTCCTCCTCCACAGCTGGGGCGCCGCGAGGCACGACCTGCCGGGAATGACGCACCTGACTCATTCGTCTGCTCCTAGAAAGATTCCTGCTTACTCTTTTCCCAGCCTGGCATTTCCCACACAGGCTCTATGCATGGGAGGCAGGGAGGGCAGCGCCGGGTGGGTGAAGTCTGTCTCCTCCTGGCATCCGTGGTGAGATGCCTGCCGGGCTTTGGGATGGGTCTTTCCATGAGGAAGCTGCGGTCACCCCACCTCGGTGCTGCCAAATTCTGCTGCCAAACACCCCACCTCGGTGCTGCTGTACATCAGCCTCATGCAGGGCTCAACACCCCGGCACCACCGGTCCCCAGGGCACCAGGAGCCGCAGCCCCTCGAGGACCATGTTTACCACCCCCTGCGGACAAAGTGAAAGTCTCTCTCTTTTTCTAACCCTGCTGCAATTAATATTAATGCTTTCTTCACCTCTTCCAGCACACCTGGGTAGAGGGGACCAGCCAGGCTCCTGGTGCCGGCGGGGAGTGCGGCACAGCCCCAACCCCGGCTGCATCCTCGCGCACATCCTCGCATGCTCGCCTCACGGCCAAGCCCGGGAGGAAACAAGCCCCAGCTGTGCCTCTTCGCAGCTACCGTGATTGGGCTCTTCCCCCAAAAGGTCTCGGATGAGCACTGGGAGGGATCTGCCCTATCACCCCAGAGCCGGGGCAGAACAAGCTGCACTTCACAGCTCGGAGGTGCAAAGTGTGACAGGCTCCTTGCTCCCCACCCCGAGCCGGCGGCATCGCCATCCCACCATGCCCCGACCTGTTAAAAGCAAAGATAGCGCAGGTCCCGTCCCGGGTCCCTGGGGCTGGTTTCACGCAGGGGTCTGTTTATGTCTCCGCATGTCCGCCCGCATCTGTGTTTGTGTGTGTTTCCGTACGTGTGCGTGTGGCTCCGTGTGTGTGGCGGGGTTTCTGGGTGTGTATGGGTGTCTTTTCGCATCGGGCTTTCAGCTAACCTCTTAGAAAATGAAAACAAGCCTGGAAGCCTGGCAGCTGTTCCCCGAGCCCGGCTCCAGCACCGCTTCCAGACAGACAGTAACCGCAGGGCTGATGACCGAGCACACACGCTTCCCTTCAGGCCTTCTTAATTGCGCCGTCAGATATTCTGAAACAAAGGAAATTAAAGACTATACTGATAGCAATAAATATGTCACGGGAGCAACAGGAGGCAGTTGGCTCCCCGGGTGTCTGGGAACCGTCCTCTCCCGGCGGTGGCAGTGGGAGAAGGGGCTCGCGGAGCTGCCGGAGCCACGGGCATGGGACCAGGCTTGGCTGGGATTCAGCTGAAAGTTGGGTGGGCATTTGGCAGCGCCGCTGACCCTGGAAGAGGCCTGGGAGGGCTCCAGCACAGACGTGGGCCAGCAATGGCCACGTTGGATTTCTCATGGAAACTTCTGTAGGAACTTGCCGGGTCCCAGGATTTTTTTCCCCTTGCCTTTGCCCAGATTTTCTCTAACCAGTTCCTCTGATTTCCTCCAGCTGCCTGCATGTGAGCGCTGCACAGCAAACACCCGGAGCGAGCCGGGAGCAGGGCTGCTGCTGTTGTCCCAGTGGGCACGTGGCCGGTGGCATCCAGCCGGAGGTAACTGCTGGGTGCAGGTTCGGTCACCAGCGAAGCCGGGGGGCCGGCAAGGTGTCGGCGCAGGTTTAGGGTCTGAGCTGGATGGGGACCACTGAAACGGTGCTGGAGGATGGGAGAGCGGTGGGAAGCAGGCCTGATGCAGGCAGGTTTCAAAGCAGGGATGAGCAGGATCAGGCAGCGACCGCGGCAGCAGCCGGCAGGGCACAGGAACCCATCTTCCCCCAGCCGCCAGCTCGCGGGATGATTTGAACGCTTCAAGAAAGCCCTGAACCAGCCGGCACGGGAAACAGCCTGCCAGAAAGGATGGAAAAGCCCAGCGCTCGCTTAACCTGGAAAAGGTGGGGTGGGAGCTGCAGGGGCTGCGGCGGAGCAGGGCAGAGCGATCTGCTATCCATCACCAGAGGGTGGGACAAGAAACCCTGGGCTTCAACTACAGCAAGAGATGTTTAGGGGAGTTTTTCCTATGGCCAGGCTGGGGATGTGCTGGGTTTGCTGCCTGTTGAAGACCCCCAAGAAGAGGCAGGAGGGGGATGCAGCCGCTGGCCACAGCAGCTCCAAGCATTGGTCCCCAATTCCACGGACTTTCTCCCAACCTCAACCTCCTGGCAGGGATGTGCAACCAGTTTGCTTGAGAGCAGACGGAGGCAAGAGCCACTCGGAGACGTCCAGGGCGAGGGGTTGAATTCAGGCAGCAGAATGGGTTTGCTGGTCTAAATCCCTTCTGGAGCCGGAAGGTTTTTTTGGCTTCCTTACAGCGGTGTCCAGCCTATTGTGGGAAAGCACTAAGCACCGGTCACCGCTTCGCCTCTGCTAAAGGCAGTGTCACAAGGCTCGCAGAGAGGGGCTGGGGAACCAAATCATTTTTGGCTGAAAAAACATCTTTTCATAACCACAGAGGAGGAGGGAGCCAGCTGGGCAGAAAACACAGGCAGGGCAGTTCCCTAGAAATACCCAAACTCCTCCAAAAAATAACCTGAGGTAATAACTCTCCCCACCCAGCCCTCCCCAGGCCCCACGTGCACCCAGCCAGCTCGCCGGATTCATCCCACTTTCATCTCCAAAATCCCCTCACTATCCCGACCCTGCTGTTCACCCCTTTTGGGGCAATTTCTGCGAAGCTCCTTTGGGGCTGGTCCAAACGGCGGTGAGGCAGCCGGGGTGCCCCTGCAGTGCCCAAAGCCTTTTTGCTGATGGGCAAATTGCTGGGGCAGCGTCGGAGGGCAAAGGCGCTGCAGCTTCCCTTCCCGGGAGCTGGAGGGGAAGGAAATGCGGCCACCCAGGGCTGGCGGTGGCCCGCGCCGCTGCGGAGCAGCTCGATGTGCCGGCAGCCACTTCCGCTGCTCCGAATTGCAAAGGCGCTTCCTTGGGGCACCACGGGCAGCTGGCAGGGAGGGACAGGCCGCCACGCACAAGCAGGCGGTGGATGCTCCATCCCAGCCCGAAACGCCGGCCAGCGATGACCTACCAGAGCCCCAACGCACGCCGGGACATGTGGATGCCAGATGCAAGTGCAGCACCGTGGGATCGGCCCACAGCCCTCAATGCATTATGCCGGGAGACATCCAGACCTGCTCACGAGCTCGAGCTGGCACAATTAACTTCCAGGCCCCGAGCCCGGTCTAGAGCCCAGGATTTTGGTCTAAGCATGAAGCACATCAACGTTGAGCAAGCAGCAACCCTGAGGAGCAGGGCAGGAGGGAGGCCCCATGTGAAACCCCGCCATTCCCTGGAGCTCGGGCACCTCTCAGCCCTGAACTGCAGGGGACTCCTGGGGGAAAAGAGTGGAGGAGGCTGTTTGGTGCTGCCCACCCTCGACACAGGGACACAGCCGAGCACCCGGGTCCATGAGGATGGCAGTGTGCCGCACTGGGAGGAGGATGGGAAGAGCGAGGCAGCTTCTCCTCTTTGACTCTAGATGGGAGAGCACCAGGAAGCAGTTGGACGAGGGGAAATCCGAGGTCCTCCTCCCTCTTTGTGAAGCTGTTGGTGCATTTATGTCCCTGGGTAAAACGTCTAGCCCGACAGCCCAAGGGCACAGAGCCACCTCGCTCCCGACATACCAGGGAAGCCACTCCACCACTGCCTGCCGCAGGGCTGGACCCGCTCTGCCCCATCAACGGAGCAGGCTGCGGCCCCGCGGTCCCACACAGCCCAGTGATTTCCATATTCCCCTTCTTCTTCCCCAGGTGAGTCTCCGAGAAGGAACTTCCCACCAAGAACAGATTTGCCTTGCTCCCAGTGAAGGGGAATCTGCACCCTCGCTTTCCTTAAGAATTTGCTCTTACTCAGAAGGCATCAAGGCTTCTTTGTAACCTCCTGCCCACCAGAGGGGCAGCTGTTGTGGCTGCTCCCTCTTCCTCCCGGCCCACGCAGATGGGTTTAGTTCCTTGCAAAGAGCTGCCTGTTCATGCATTTCCTCAGCAAAGGTATGTTCCTCGGCTGCGGGAACGGCAGCAAAAGAGCAGATGGGCCCCCAAGAATGAATGACGTTTTTCCCTCCTTCCTCGGCTTACGTAGGTCAGCGCGGCACTCGCGTCCTGGAAGCAGAAGGCTGGACCCGGGGTAACTTTATCACCCTCCTTTGCCTGCCGTCTTCTTCAGAAAATGCCGGTACTTAAGGCTCAAAAAGCCGTTCCTCCAAGTGCGGCGCGGCTCCCAAAGTGCCTCATGGGAGTGTCCTCCCACAAATTCTCCATGAGTCAGTTTTTTCAGCAGAAAACCGAGTTTCTAAGGAATGGGAAATAAGCCACCAAAAGCACCTGAAGACCACCCAAAGCTCAGACCCCTGAACAACTCCCATACGTTTTCACTCCCTCTTTGCTCTGCTGCCGTATGCCAAACCATCTTCTTGCCCACCTCTCCCCAGCCTCGCATCCACCCCGATGAGCCTGTCCAAGGCAGGCTGTGCTCACGCGGGGCCGGGCAGGCACAGCATGGCCCATACACACCTCCCGGGAATGCCGTATACGCTACAGGATTTATGGGGATCAACTCTAATCTCCGGGATCACCAAACCCAAAGAAAGTGACTCTTTGTTTCTCAAAAGGCTGCAGAAATACCGAAGTCAGCAAAATTCTCATCCTTGCTGCACCAGTAAGTGATGGCTAAACTTTATTTTAGATCAAAGGAAGACAGGAATGGCTGGATCAGACCTAAAGCCCATCCAGCCAGTCTGCCTCTGGCAGTAACTCACACCAGATGCTCCAGAGGAAGGTGGAAAGCCTCCTCGCTGCATAGATGCAAAATAATCTGCCCGTGTATGACTTCTCATCATCCCATACAAGGGCACGGGAGCAAGTCCACTTTGCTAGTCCAAAAGACCAGCCTGACGTGGATGGGTATTCACACCAGCTCATTCAAAGACCAACGTTAGGGGGGAAATGTCCCTCTACAGATAACGGAGAAAGAGAGATGAAAGGCTTCCTTTGGAGTGATTCAGAAGGAGAGTCCATCTCTGCTCTGAATCATCCTGGGGAAGAGCTGATCTCTCTTCATTGACCAAATACGGAGTTCAGGGCCGTTGGCCTTCAGCTAGATCCCTCAGACACCTCAAATTAGGGTGAATACACCATCAGAAAGCTTCAGCGAAACATGCCTCTACAGGGACCTCTCTTAGGTGCCTCCCTCAAACGTAAAATGTCACCAGAACACACAACTAAGGTGCAAACCACAGGCGAAAGTGAGATGGCATCCAGCAAAGAGCTGAATTCAGCAAAAACTTTGTTTCCCAAAGCCCTGCTTCACAAGGCTCTCTAGTAATATTCCAGATTGACAAAGGAAATTCTTAACAGAAGTCTACGCAATATCAGAAACTCCAGATAAGCATCTGATGACAGCACCATGAAGAACAGGCATCTCCGCCACATCACTCCTGGCAGAGTTGTGTGACCTCAGGAGAGTCACTTCCAGTTTAAATTTAAGCTCCTCCTTCTTTACAGCGGGAATAAAGATGTTCAGCCTCCTTTGCAAAGAACTTTGTGATCTTTAGATGAAATAACTACCGATGGATTAATGGAATTACCGTTGGAAAGCAGAGGAAATACCAATTGCAAGACACTGAAAAATCCAAGTCTGCCCACAGGCAGCATTTCCTGCCACGGTGATGCACGCAGGGCTGACTATGACACAAGCAAAGCCGTCGTGACGTAACGACAAGTAGCTCTCGGCACGCTACCATGAGATCACAGCAAGTCTGAACAACAGCCACAACGCTTCAGTCCAACTCGGTTTCCTCAGCTGGAGAAACCCAAGCGGCAAGGCGCTCGTGGAGTGACTTCAAAGGCATCCTGACACCAGCAAACCCACCCTTCGCGGTTCCACCGGCGCGGCTGGTCACGTTGCAGGTTTGTGGAGTTTCACACACTGTGCTCCAGGAGCAATTATCAAAGCACTTGAGTCATGAGAAGCCTCATTGACCGTTACTGAGTACTTCCTTTGTCCAACGTGGAAGGATGCCCAGGCAGAAATATCTGACTTTCACATCTAACTCTCTTTCCTAACAGAGCTTCTTACACAGCAAGCTCTGTTGCTGGGCTATAGGGAATTTTTGTCCTGGGCTTCTTGACGTGATCCTTTTCAGACAGAAAATCCTGACTCATGAAGCCATGACGTTGAATATACTGCTGTGTAAGGCCTGATACAATTAGATACTTGGCACCGGCTAACTCCTAATACAGCCAAGGAGAATATATGCATTTTTGAGAACTGAATATTTTTATTTTCTACTTTTAAGCGAAGGGCAGAGGAGGGAAGCCTTAGCAATGCCTTAGTAATGAGGGTCACCCAAATACAGTCAATGTCTCCCACTGGATAGTTAAATAAGCAAAATGGAAAAATAATGTTTTTCCCTTTTCCTTTGCAATCAGTGGCCAAATATGCTGATTCTCTTCCGGAATGAGCAGCTGCCAACTTCAGAGAAGAAAATCTCTTATAGCCAAGTAGCTCAGCTCTTACATGCTCTCAAACAGCCTGGGAAAAGGAAAGCCAGCCAGCCAATCGGCTAAATAATATCTGAAAATAAGTAGGTAATGGCCCTCCAAAACACCACCGACATGGCAAATTTACTTGCAAACTGACGTCTCTTTTAAAGCAGAAAATTGACACATCCGTGTCAAAGCCTTGCTCGTCCTTGGACCTCCTTCGCAGAGACATTGTGGCTTGACTGTGGATCCGATTTCCAAGTCACCCGAAGCTTTTAAGCACATAAAGCTTCCCCACACTTCACACAGGCAGCAAGCATCTTTGGATAAGCCCGTCTGGCCTTATCCAAAACGTATAGAGATGCCGAGAGCGTCTGGGTTTTTTTTTTTTATATTCCTGCCCCAAGGCCTCAGGTTAAGCTCTCTTTGCAGTACTTTGAAAATAGAAAGTAAAGGCTGTCAGGCGACTGGCCCAATTCTTTTTTTACCTCAGTGTAATTCCACTGCATTGGCAGGGAAACCAGGTAACAGCCAAACAACTGCAAGCCAAAGGAAATATTTGGTTGTGTACAGGCAGCTAGGCTTTGTCTAGATGTCGTGCTTACCAATATCTTCCACGCGTCTGAAGTCTGCACTGATTCAGAACCTCTTTACCATGGAATAACCCCAAGATTGTTTCAGGGGAGTTTTGCCTTGTGCTGTGCTAGTCTCCTGCTCCTCTTGAAGTTGGTCTACATGGAGGTCGGTGCCAAAACCAGAGGTCCTTGCCCCCTGCCCCACAGCCCCTGAGCTTGTTTTCACCGTTCCCCTTGCACCACCATCAGCACAGGGTGAGCCCAGATCAGGCAAAGCTTCTGGCTGAAAAGCAACCCAACAAATAGGTAGCCGACCTAAGCTTTTAGGAGAATCCACAGGGAAAGTGGCAGTCGTAAGCTACCTGTGCTGTCCCTTCCCAGCCCTCTGCTTAGGGGACACAGCTAGGAATCACCAAAGCTGATTCCTGATCTTATGGCCTAGTAGGAACAATAAATGGCAAGTAATTACCTCCAATGAACAAGATCCAGTCTTCAATAAATGGGGGGGAAAGATGCTGAGACTGGAGAGCTGTAGCAGAGGACAGCTGGAGATGTGTGAGCAGAGCTCAGCTAAGGGCTCAGATGCCAGGGTGGAACAGCAGAGAGAAAAAAAATAACCTTTCTTTGCACGTAAGCAGAGCTCCTTCACTCTGGAAATACTGGTCATTGATGAAAATGCATTCCGTTATGCTGTTTTATTAGTGCTGTGGAAGCACCTAGAAACATCTGACAAGATCCAAGTCCTGTAATGGCATCTCCTGCAAGGGCTCATGAGATGTGGTTCCTGCCCCCAAAGGCCAGTGCTCCCTATGCTATGGGGGGAGAGTGGAAAGGAGGGATTCCTTCAGCAAACCACTGAATGCCCCCGCTGGGCCACGCAGAGAGGTCTCCTGCATCCCAGTGCTGTGCCTCACCCACCGGGACATGCAGTTTCAATTTGCTGGTTAGACTGAACTTTGAAGAAAAAGTATTCAGGGACAAAAAGCAACTGTCCTCCTGGCTCTCCTGGCAAGTCCCTGACCCGCGGCTGCATCTCTACCACCTGCTCAGGCTGACATTCACGGTTCTGAGGCTGGCAAAGGCTTGGGTAGATGCTAGCCAACTCAAAATGCCACTTTGTTTTCTAGAGACACCATTTTCCTGTGTTTAAGACAGTCTTACCCTCTGTTGCTGAAAAAAGGTCTGTGTGTGATTCAAGGTCAATTTACTGCACAAAGGACTTGGTTTCCTGTTATCAAGCCTAGACTTTCATCAGAATAAACATCCCCTCACTGCACGTCCTGTAAAGAAATACAAGTAATACGAACAAAATATATCATGACATGCTTGTAAAAGAAACCGGTACCTTATATTTGCCTACCACATCCCCCTTCTCCCACTGGTAAGTGCTTTCTCCAAGTCCTCCAGTGCAGGTCTTAGGTGCTTTCTTGTAAATAGCAGCAACAGGCCTTGAGCTTTCCTGAACTATGCTTAAGGGTCTGTCTTCTCCATAACAAAAAGACCCCCTCCTTAAGAAGGTGTTAAATGCAGAGCTAAATCCATTAGCTAATCAGACAAGAAAACATCAAGATGTTTGTACAGGGAATCGTTAGCCCTTCCAAAACAAACCATGCGAAGTAAATGGGGACAGCTGTATTATTTCTGTTACAACCTGACCTGATCGCTGTGTTGAATCCACTGATATTTTACAGCTAGACTATCTTAATTCCTATTTTTCTAGCACATAAAAGACAAACTCCACAGCAAGGTATTTAGGAGACGTCACAAGGTGTCCGATCGATTCTGCATTAGAACAGTAGGTCATTGATGCTCCAGGAAATGCCATACAGGCATATCTGGCACACGGATACCCAGGGCGGTGTTTCCTATGGAAAACTCCTGTGAGGCTTTGGAATCTCAGCCTCTGCTTAAAGGAAAGATATACGTGCCAACCTGACTTAAATTAGCCTTGGGAACTGCTTATGGAAAATATGCCAGCTCAGATGCAAATCCCTCTTACTTACCTCGTGATGACAACAAAAGCCTGATGAAATTTTACTCATCCATTAACAAAAAAGACTTTGCCCAGCGACACACATGGATGGGATTCCAGTCGGGTGACATTATGCTCTTGGCACAAAGATCATGGCCCCCAAGAATGGCAAGCCTGTGTCATGACAAATGCAGGTGCTCCACCACAGCAGGCCACAACCACATACTTTACCTGCTGACTCAAGACAAAGAATGCAGAACCTACAAAAATTAAAGTCCCAGCCCAAATCCCGAGATGGTAATCTCCTGGAACAGTTCTTCAGGTAAAGATTTATGATTAGAATTATACTCGTGAAAATACTAGCTGATTTCTAATCACATTTATAGCAAGGTATACCCAAGGTATTTCACCGGTACCACTTCAGAAACCCACTGGAGTTACAAAATGATCGCTTAGCTCCTTTGGACAGTGTTACACTATGATTTTTGTATTACCACCACGGATAGAGGCCCCTCCACGCTCCACTGAAATCAGTGGCAAAACTCTTAACTCCCCAGTTTTAAGTGTGAAAGAATCTTCATTTCTCCTACTCCCGCGTCATGTTTCATTTCTTCTCTCTGCTCTCCTTCCAAAACTGAAAGCAGCAGCAATCAGATCAGATGATTTCCTAGATCGCACGCGGCAGTGGAAATCCCAAAAGAAGCCTCGGTTTTCAGGTGAAAAATGAATGTTGACACCTGTCCATAAGATTACTGTGCAGCACCAGGAGCTGGGGTTATTTTCTTGTCGAGGACAGTGTATTTAAGGATGTGGTTGAGACAATGCATTTTCCGTTTGACTTCAGTTTGACTTTCAGTTTGAAACAGAGATACTACTCTTCTTGCTAAACACTATCCCAGAAACAAGGAACGATTTTTAGAAGCACCGCTAACCTGTTTGTGGCTCGGCAGGTTAAGGATATCCACATTACATCTATTAAAAAGCCTGTGGTCACGATAAACAAGAAAGGGCTCCCCTTCTTCAGTGATTTTCTGAAAAACCCTGTGAAGCATTCACTTTCCCCTTACAGAATGTTCCCAATATTCTGGTTTTTAAAGTGGCTTGTAATCTTAATTGCTGTTTGTATCTTTGGGAGATCAAAGGGAGGATGTCTGTGATTCTTTGTATTACTCACTGTTACATTAGCACAAAGATCACATATTCATTTATTTTGGTTTAAGAGGTAACGGTCTCCTTTCACTGCATGCACATAATTACTGTAAGCATTCAGGGACTTGCCAAATGATGCATGGGGGGGAGGAGGAGAATCTTTGAAGAAAATTGTTCAAACGTAATTTAGTTCATTAATTGGCAAGGGACCGTTACTAACGAATTGCTTCTGTTTTATGTCAGTTGTGAATCAGGTTGATGATGTGTAACACACATTAAGTCAGTTAATGAGTATTAACTAGAAATGCGACTGAAACACAAGAAAAAGGTTTTTTTACCTTTAGCTAGCCAAGCAGAATTGCTAATAAATAAAAGGATACGTGTAAGTGGCTTATACGATTCCAATCTGCAGTGGAAAGACTTTTCTTAGAATCTGATGGTAACCACAAGTTTGTGGGAAAGAAAAATCAGACGCTTACTGTGGCAGTTCATCACAAGTTACTTTATTTCTAACCAAGCCTGAAATGAAAATGACTAAAAGTCATTACCGTAAAATAGCTGATTAGAAGCCAATGTGAACTGAGACAGTGAGTCTCTGGCCATGGCTACAAGACCAAGGCATCGTGCAGTCACCTAAGCTGTGGATTTACTTCGTGGTGCCTGTGTGCACACTCTGACTATGTGGTAACAGAAGACAGCTTACTTCACTTTCTTTGTGGGACAAGACACTTTGCATCTTCCAGTATGCACCAAGCAAGGTGGCCTGCCCCTAAGCCTCGTGGTGTCGTGCGCATAGAGGAAGGACTAACGTGTTTGAGTAGCCATAATCACAGAGACGTTTGACTTTCTTCTGCACACACAACACGAGGAGGCTTTGGGTGCAGGCAGGAGTCAGTGGGCTGAAGGAATATGGAAGCCACGCAGTCCAGCAGTGCCAGGGCAGGGCTGTCAGGTCAAGGCAGGTCCTGAGCTGTAGCTGTTCTGTAAAGAACGCAGGCCTCCCGTGGATGTGCAGGCATGAGAGCAAATATCATTACAAAATCTGGGCAGAAGGAAGATTTCTGGTTTGCTCTGGCATGTGAACAAACTGGCTTGTTAGGCCACAGGTGCAAAAATGAGAACACAGGACTGAAAGTGAGGATAAAATGGAGAACTCTCATGTTCTACAAGTTTTGTGAAATAGGCATCAAGCCATGGAACCCGCCAGACACTGCTGCAGGCTCAGGGACAGTCAGTGGTCTGTCTGCCTTGGGCCGAGTAAGGGCAGCTGTGGTATTAGCATTAGAATTGCAATGCATTACTCAGCTACCTGGAGAAGGAGGTCGACTGAACATCTAGGGGTGTTCAGCTTCAGCGTCATCTCTACCCAGTCAGCCAGTTCTAGTCTGGCTTTCAAGTCTTTCAGATGGCCAACCAGCATAAAGCACAAGAGAAACACATCAATCCCCACCTTTATCCAGTCAAGGAAAAATCACTGTTTCAGCAGTGATGTCTAGAGCCAGAGCAGAAGACAGCACCATATTAATGGCGACAGGGAACCCGCTGTGTCAAGCGACGGCACTGGTGGCCGAAGTCCTTCAGTCAGATGCCTTAGACACTCTGGGTCAGACACTTGTCAAATGCTCCTCACCGCTTTCTACAGAGCTGTATGACATACACCACGAAAGAAACACCTTACATCCAAAACCACTGCTGCTCTTCAAGTCCTGTCCTGAAATATCTTCGCTGCGTATCTGAAACGTCAGGGATGCTGCTACACCACTGGGTGTACATTACTCTGCTGTACTCTAGTGCTTTTATTTCTCCATCACCGTAAGATTTGAACACTTCAGGTGATCAACATTACCTTGGGAAGAGAGTGCACTACATTCCCTTCTTCACCGTTTCATATTTCAGTATCTCTTTTGCGATGCGTATAAAGTAACGCAAAAGCTGTTCCCTGAACATCTTTTTTAAAATGTCTAAGACCAACTAAGACCATTTTGCTCCTCCCACTCCAGTAACAACCATAAGGTCTTGACAGAGTGCCTGCCAGGCAATCTACATGAAACAAAGCACAGCACCTTTGCTCCAAGGGACACAGAATTTTTTTCCTTTGTTGCTGTTGTTCTCCTTACCTGTATTTGCAACAAGTTAGGTTTTAAATGTGGTGTATTTCAACACAATTTATATCGCACAGCTGTCTAAACCCCTTGGCACATGGTGGGTTGCTGTTTTAGAAATAAGCTGATAATATAGTCATAGCAACACTACT
This sequence comes from Nipponia nippon, assembly GCF_047370975.1. Taxonomy (NCBI): domain Eukaryota; kingdom Metazoa; phylum Chordata; class Aves; order Pelecaniformes; family Threskiornithidae; genus Nipponia; species Nipponia nippon. The sequence goes on along the minus strand of NW_028262348.1, from coordinate 4,851,860 downwards.
TGCAGAGTCAGAAAAAAACATCCAGCACCAGCAGAAAATGTGTATAGATTGCTTTATCTCTGTATTCAATATAGATAAAAACCCTTCTTTGAAAAAAAATCTATGCTCCGGAAACAGTAGATAGGATGAAGTTAAGCACAATCTAGTGAATCATGAGACTTGTTGCTTGCTGGCATTGATACCTCAGAGAGTTCATCTTGAAATAGTGCCATTAAATATTGATGACATAGTGGCAAAGGACAGTCCAGCCACTGAGGAGGACATTTAGCCAGTGGGGGACGGGGGGGGCAGGAGTGTGAGAGAGAGAGACAGAAAGAAAGAAGCACACAGACACCATTCACATGGAATCATAAATCCTCAACTTTTTAGAACATCAAACAAGTGCTGGTGGTTGACATTGTCATGACAATTATGGTGCTTGCTGTCTCTTTACAATCCAAAGTTTGCACTAGACAAATAAACATGCAGAAATACACGTGGTATGTGGACGAGTTAAATATTGGAAGAGAGTAAAGGTCTTTACTAGTCAGATGACAATGCAAACTCACACCTTCCAAAATGTATTGTGTGTCAGAATGAACATCACTTCCCGCCTTGCAGAAGCGGCTTCTCTGGTTCACTGACCTTCCTTTTCTTCTTGGGTCCTATTACCTCTTCCTGGCTAAACGCAAGGTTCAGGCAGTTTATCTGTAAGAACCATCAGAAACAGTGATCATTCTCACGGTACAGGCTCCTGCTAGATGAGTCAAGAAATACAACTTCCAAAACTACAATGTGTTTTCCTGGACCCTCCTGGGTTTGTTCAGCATGATCCTGTTTTCCAGAAAAGCAGTTAGGCAAGGAATCAAAATTGAAATACCGGATGGAATTGGGACTGTAAGATCTGTGAAAGCATCAGGTTCAGCTTCAGGGACAGAGAATGGTTTTGGTGGCACAAGGAACAGTACCCATCTCCCCACTGCCAAAAGAAAACACGAGGAGCAAGGAGACCTTTGAGAAATATAACAGCTTACAGGCCATAGACTTTTCCACCAACCTCAGATAATCATAAAAGTATGTAAAAGAAGGGGGGCACATGTCAAATTTGTGGTCACTGGAAACAGCCTTTTAGGAGGAGACATGCAGTACCTCTATTTGTACATCAGGGAAATTCAACACAAGTTGGTCAATCTCAGACATCAAAGACAACCCGTGAGTCTGCAAAAAATAACTAAGCAAAGCAAGTTTTTTTCCAAGAGGCTTAACTTCCCTCTAGAAAGACACAAACCTCCCTCAAAAATATTCAGGGGCCTACAAACCAAAAGGTTAAAAAACACGGATAAATATATGTTAGAATATAAATGGGTCAATGGTACAGGCAATTCAGACAGACCACAGAGAGAAGGACAGCCAGAACAACAGTTGAAGTGTTGGCTGTGCCAAGTGACAAAAACTCACTTATTATCACATAACATATTTGCATTTTTACAGTAATAATCCGGAGCTCCAGAGAGTAACATGTGTTGTTGCCCACCCAGAAGGGACAAAGCACACAGTCTGGCAATGTAACCTCTCTTGCTCTCACTGGAACTGAGCTGAAGGGACACACCACAGCACACCACTTGAACTTTGCCTCCAAAAGAAAGTTCCTTTGCATGAAAGTAAGGTGAATGAAGAGGAAAAAGAGTGCTAACCGAGTTCCTGCTCCAAAATAGGAGTACCTTACTCCAGTTTCACCAGAAAACATGAGGAATCCCGTAACTGAAGCCGGATAAACACAAAGAGTTAATAAAGAGCTATTCCAGAATGCATCCTGGAGACAAGCACAAGGTCTCCAGATTACAACATGTGGTCATTATAGAATTCCCCACTCACATCATCAAGGCTTTCTTTCTATCTGACCTTGGTATGAGGCTTCCGTAAACTCTACATAGCAATGGTCTTTCTAATGCGTGAAATAACTCTGATTATGGATTAACAGCAAAATAGTTTGAAACAACCTCACTTTGCCTCTCTGTCGTGTTTCAAATTGTTTTTCCTCCCCTCTTCCCTCCTCTTCATTATGAGCAACACGATATTGCCTAATGCAGAAAGTACAATTTCCTTTCCATAAAAACAGAGAAAACAAGAATCTGCCAAAGTGGGACAGGCAGGTTCTCCTTCATCCTGCACACTCAGGCTGACAAAACTTCCAACGCTGCCCAAGGCATATTTGCTTGAGGAGCGAGTGATGAGTGGATCTCTGTGTTACAGCTCTTGACCTGATATCCAGCTGCTCAAACTGGCATTTTAGGCAATTATTTACTTTCCTTTCCCTGGCATCGTTTTAACCTGTCTGCTTCCTTTTCTGAAGTAAAGGGCCCAGAGGGGGGAAACACTGCATCCAAAAACCCTCCAGTGCTAACACAGCTGCAGGGTTTGTACCCTGTCCTGCTGGCCACACAATAAAGCAAAGTGGCGATCCCCAGTCTCCCAGCCCCCCGTCACCTGAATAAGGCAGCTCTCCTTCTATTTTAGCCTAAACCACATAAAGAGAGCAAGAGAGTTGGTGCTTTTATTTCCTCTATTGAGGAATGGATCTTCTGCAGCACAGGCAACTACTCAGTAAAGTTTTTACCCCTTTGCTATTCCTCCTAAATTTTCTGCATGGATGGGATACTTATGAGGTGGGAGAAACAGCCACAAGGAGCAGCTGCTCATGCAGAGTCCACTGCAACTCTCCCACAGTTTTCCTCCCTTTTACCACAGGCAGCGTGACCACCTAACAGGAACCTGAGATGAGAAGAGTAAAAACATCCATGCAAGCCATCAAGTGCTCTAGACCAGCACTATTCATTTGTTGAATGAATAAGATGTCAACTGTGTGAGGTATTTCACCGAAGCCAACGTGTTCTGTCCTGCCCTTGCCCAGCTACAAGTTCATGTAGGAATTCAGAGCCAGGAACAGACCCCAAGTCCAACTTCCAGGTCCCATCCTTAACCAAACACTCAAGCTTCTTCTCTTCCCCAGAAATGTTGCTGTAAATGGGATTAAGTCAGATCCTACGTATGTTTATTTGACTTTAACCAGAAAGTAAACCTCTTCAACGGTGTGGTAAAAAGCAGGAAATCCCTCCCATTGACTAAATATACAATCAAAGCCTCCAGAAGTTGATTAATTCTAATTTTTCCCATGTACTGGGATGCTTGACGTAGAATAACTGATGGGAGAGCTTGCGCTGTATGAATGTTGGTTTTTTGGCTTACACAACCACTGCAGGTCCTCGGCTCCGCTGATGAGCCAGGTGCTATAAAAGCACGTATGACAAGGCCCAGGCCCTCGCACGCTTACCCTGCAAAGGAACCGTGCTGACAACAGGACAGGTGGGACAAGTTCAGATCAAGTAGCAAAGACAGGAACAGGCCCATGACCTCGGGGCTCTGAGTCCAAGGCATAGTTCTGGGTCTAGGTCATAACCATGAATACACAGTGAGTTTGAATCTCCTGTTTTACAATACTGCACTACGTGTAAAACAGTAATATTTTGCCGCAGAATTTTTCTGTAAAAATACAGCTAACTTGTGAATCATACAAGTGTTACTAACTTCTGGCATAAAGCTAACAGAACAGCTGCACATTGTCTGGAGAAGATATCAGGCTAAAAATAGATTAGACTTAGATTAAAGCCTTCCCAAGGCAGACTGGTGGATGAAACAGAATGAGCAGACCACAGCTACACTGCTATTCTTAGATAGACAAAATCAGGACCTAGTTCTGTGCTCTGCAGTTTTCAATCCCCAGTGTCCCCACATATTCCAGCCAAAAATTCCCAGCATAAATCGAAGCAAATTTACAGCTCTTCTGACATGTGTTTTGCTTCCCAAGGCATCCTATGTAGAAAAGCTAAAATTGCACAAGAGCATTCGACTGTGTCCCTCTTTGTCCCTGGCCTGCCCCATGCTGAGGTTTGGCACTTGGCAAATTTTATGCCCTCAGAAGGGTTCCCTTTGTCAGGGACACGGAGTGTTTAGTTTGGTACCTTGTAACTATCCTGACAAATTCAGAAGCACATTAATGTCAAAAGAAGTCCAGTTTTATCAAGCGAGCCAGAAGAATAAGGATTGAGATACAAGACTTAACTGCTGAAATAAGGCAAAATGATTCTCAGGTGTCAGGGGACGTCCATCATCATCAGGAAACTTTAATCAGAGAGAGCCAGCGCCTGATGTATCCTGTGATTTCAGCTGCAGCTAACATTGACCCAATAGCACAGCAAACGCTTGCCACTTTCAAAAATCAAGCCAGTGACTCTTTAAATTGATCCCCTAGGACCTGAGGCATCCCTGGTGAACGGCCATTTCTGTTTGGTTGAAGGCAACAGTTCCCATCCACTCACTGACAGTTGGCTGCTCCATGCTCTCCAAGCACAGCAAAAATCAAGGTTCACAAGGTATGTCATGGTGTCCCGTGAAAGGACGAGAGGAAACGGACACAAACTGAAATGCAGGAAATTCCATTTAAACATAAGGACAATCTTTTTTTTTACTGTGAGGGTGATCAGCTACTGGCACAAGTTCTCCAGAGAGGTTGTGGAGTCTCCGTCTTTGGAGATATTCAACACCTGACCGGACAAGGTCCTAAGAAACCTGTTCCACTTCACCCTGCTTTGAGCAGATGGGTTGGACATGACGATCTCAAATTGTCCCTTCTGATCTCAGTGATTCTGCGAAGGCAGCACAGTGGTTAAACGCTTGACGCACGGCCCAGCACTGGTCTCATATCAGTCTCCAGTAAAGCGACTGCACTGACATCAGTAGAATTAATCCTGATTTTCATCTGTACAAGTGGAGGAGAATCATGCTGGTTAGCATGAAAGCCAATTTACGCAGGTGGAAAAATGAAAGACACTCACTGTGGTGCTTCTGTGGAAACTTGCCACATTTTGGTCCCCAGGAAGCCATGCCAACACATCACTGACTACCACTAGTCCTCTTCCTTTTCCATAGCTCACTGTTAAAATCTTTGACATTCAATGCAATTTCTTTTTTGCGAACTGGAAGTCTCACATGCCTACTCTATGCCTTGTGTATCTTGTAGCATTTAAAGGACTAATGAACAGATTTTTCCAGAGGGAAAAAAAAAAAAAATTCTTCAAAAATACCTGTTAAAAAAAAAATGTATCAATCTCTCTCCTTATAATCTCTTCCAGGGCCCTCAATCACACTGTACGCTGCCATGCCGGCCATTCTGGTTGCCGAATCACAATTCAATATGCCTCCCAAAACCAGAAGCCTTCCCCCATAAGATTACAGCATTGTAACTGAGGAGGCGAAAAGCAATGGACGCTCCTTCTGCCTACTATGCTGCTACCCAGCTTGGTCCCTCATGGGATATTAGATCTGTCCAAGCTGAATTTATGCAGATTTCTCTAGAGGGTCTGGTTGCTAGCATGTACGTTATGAACATATGTAAAGGCAGCCAGCGCGGAAGCTCCACGTCTTCCCGCAGATGTCCCTGAGGTAGCTGTCAGGGAATCTGAGGGTGCAAGGGTTAAAACTCCCTGGATCTGCGGGGTGATGGGCCTCACCTCTGAATGAAGAGATCGCTAGGAAACTGTTTCCTGCACGCTAGACAGGGATAACTCATGCAAGGGATGAATGGCCCCAAGACACAGCTAAGGATCTGACGTGAACTGAGAGAAGCCAGGAATTTCCTGACCTCCCTGTCTCACTCCTCCCAGAATGGCCTGGGCTCACAGGAAGGAGAGAGGCAAGCTCATCTCTGAATCTTTCTCTCTTCATTGTTTGGGTCTGTGTAGCCTCAGCTGGTTTGGAGGAGAAAACGTTCTGGGAACTTCTCATCAGATACAGCTCTCTTGATAGACAGTTAGAGATAAACCTTTTTTTTTCTTTCCTGCAAAAGTTCAAGATAATGACATTGCCACAGAAAAATGCTTTCCTATTGCTCTGCAAATGGCAGGCTTCACCCTTCAACTGCTTTCTGTCATGGCAATTTTAGAAGTGGTTTGCTTGGGAAAAAACAGACAACAAAGGTCTTGATCTCCAAGCTGTTGTTCTGCAATTGGATCCACTTGCGCTGACCTTCACTTTCAGACAGAAGCTGCGTACAACACGGAAGCTCAGCAAAGGCACAAGAACCTCCATCAGGGTGACCAGGGCCCTGGGCACCAACAGGACACTGATCACTGGCAAACACGACAGGTATCACTTGTGACGTGTCATCTCTGAAAGACTGGGTTCACACTGGCTCCCATCACTGACACAGTCCCTTGGAGAAAGAGGACGTGGCCAGGTAGCCAAGTCTCCTGCATGGGAGCAGCAGCTGGAGGCCAGACAGGCTATCCTCTGAGGTCTAAAACAGCACTGATTTACAACATTTAGGGATGAATGTCTCCCTAGACATCTAACTTTCAGACAGCTCCAGTTAAGAGAGCTAATCCGCATGGCAGGGGAATGCCTACAGCAGGCAACGAAGCGCAGTGCAGAGACCCCTGAGCTATCCAAACTGATTATGTCCACACAAGGCCAAGTGTCAACACGCTTCCTCAGCTCCCACAGCAGTCTAGGAGCACAAGCACCGCCAGACTAGCAGCATAAGCAGTGTCTGGCCCTAGCTAATGAAGCCAGAAACTTGGGAGGCAGAACTGACTTGTGCTGTGCAGACAGGGCCACACCATTTCCAGCTCTCGCACAGGCTCGGTCAGGGGCAATTCAGGGCTCTCTGCACGGCTGCTTCACTGTGCAGTGAGACCGTGCTCTAAGGACCACCCCAGAACTTCAGCCCACAGCTTCCTGAGGGGAGATAAAAGCCTGCAGAGGCGTCCACATGGTCAGATTTTACTCATCTTCTAGTTCTGTTTCATTCCAAACTCATTCCACTGCAACATGTTTGCTTAAATGAAGGCAAAGCTTACCAAAATCAATTTGCAGGACAAGAACATTAAAGCATTCACAAAAGGAGAAGGAAGCATGCTGAAGAATTCAAGAAGCTATCTGAAGTTCAGTGCAGGATCCCATTCTCATCAGCAGATTTCTATAAGCTAAATCAATGGGCAGCTATGCCCTGTTTTACCCAACTCTTCACAACTCCTAGAATGTCAGTGGAAAGTAGCAAGACACATAAAGATAGCACACTGGGCTAAATCCTTGGCTGATGCAATCAGAAAAACTCTCCTCAAGTCAGCAGAGGTAGGCTCATTTACATGCTGGTGTCTAACTCTGGATGATTAAGTACAGAGATGCTTTGCTGGGAAAGGGCAATCTCTCATTTGATCCTAAGTATCATCAATCACGAGATTGCAGATAACAAGCCAGTTGAGTACATGTAAATTTTTCTCCAATCTGAAAAGCCCTCTGTCAGAGATGCTCCATGGCCGTTACTGAAGGCCAGTTACAGTTCTAACTGGACAGGAATAGCTGCTTCTCTTTTGGCAGATCTGCATCCTTTGCCTCTCCCATGTCGATTAGATAAAAATAAGCTTTTAATACTTTCATTCCTGGTTTTCCTGAAGAGCTATATGTCAGGAAGATAATGACCAATAAACTAAGTTCCAACAGCACAGTTTTTATTTTTGATAACCAAGGAACCAGAAAGAATAAAGCAGTTCACTTCAGATGAAGAGCAGTAATGGGTTCCTCCACATTTCCAAAAGCCACTTGTGACTGTGGGTACCATTTTTGAGCTCAGCACTTCTTGAATATCAAATCCTTGTACAAATACCAAATTCTGGGATGCTCCAAATTATTTTAGTTAGGTCTGAAAATCTTGGCCTGAATGTTTAACTGTACAGAGAGCAGCTTTAAACCCAAGTCCCTGAGGTGCTGCTCCATGGGCAGCTGAACAGCTAACACTGCGCTGCCACCAGAAGGGCAGGTCACCCTCCCGGCCCCTCTTTGCCCGTTCCTCGCTGTCCAGTCTTGCCCGCTCCCTTACGGCAGTGCTGGTACGTGAGCGATCACTCTGTGACCTAGTTCAAAGGGATCTTCTGGTGGAAACCTAACACTCAAAGTCAGGCACTAGCACTGCAAGTCTAAGGGCTCATGTCAGCCCCAATAAAGGGAGACCTCCATGGCCCAGGCTAGGTTGTTCCCCAAGGCCCCTCACACACCAAGCTGATTAAACTCCGAAATCCAGGAGAAAACAAGTCACTTTTTGGAGGCCTTATAGCTCCTTAAAGCAGAGGGCTTCTCTGAACACACCTGACAGTCGGGCAATGCTATTACTTGACTGTACTGTAGTCTGGATAGCAACAAGGTGTTCGCATTCACACCCCAACAGGACTACTTCTACCCATCTTACCTATACTTGACCCTGTTAGATAATACCCAACTCAGACTTCCCATCCACCCCAGCTTGTCCTCATTTTTTAAGACAAACTTCACTCACCAGTTTGGCTTCCTGATTCAAGTGGAATACACAATAGTCATTTGTTTTAACCACTTCCCTCAGAAAAGAAGGGAAAGTCCCTCTCATATGGAAAACAGTGTCAAATTTTTATTAGCACTGGCTTTACAATGATCATCTGCACTTTTTAACTAGTGACTTGACTTTCTTTTTCCCTAAACTGACTGAAATATTAGCCAACTTCTAAGCTATGATGGTTTAAAAAACAGTATCAAAGAAAACATTAAAAAAACCCTCTGCCATGCAGAATCTACCAGGCAGAGGGCTTGGGATTTTTTTTTTTTAAAGTCTTTGGACGCATACAATGGATAAAGTGACTCTTCCATTTTTCAGCAACTAATGCTGTTTCCACCACCTTCAGACACTCTCACTACTGCTACCGTATTCTAATGAAATTCACATGCTGCAAGAAAAGAGGTGTCTGGTGCTCTGCTTACAATCGTGACAGACCCGAAAGAATGTCAGAGCATGAATCAGTGAGTTACAAACAGAAAAGGCTCCTGTTTTCACACAGACGACAGAATAAACAATGATCAGAAGGAAACTGGAGGATGTGACACAAAAAAAAAATGTGGTTAAAGTTTGAAAAATACCAGCCTAAGCACAGAAGTTCATTTCTAAGATCCAGAGTCAAGGCAAATACTTCACAGATGCCTTTTGAATGACACGTTAAGTTGTAGTCTCCAGTTGCTGTCTGGGTTAGACACCCCCGGATTCTTTTCAACAGAGGCGGAGAAAATTTTAGTAGCAATTTCCTACTCTCATTAACCTATCCTGTAAAGATTCAGTTTCTGAACATTCAAGCTCATACGATTTTCAACTAATTTGAATGGAAAGAGGATCAAGTGGCAAGTCTGGTGGCATTCAGAGATTTGCCCTGTCACTGAAAAAAACCTCTGCACAAGCCCATGAATTCGAGCTCTGATTCTGACTCAGGGTTTGGCCTGGGCAGCCTTCAGGATGGAATTAATTTCACATAATCTACTTATCTACAATTACATGCCTGGTCTACCCTCGTTCTTTGGGTTGCCCCAACAACCACCGAAAAAGAGATCAGCACCTCCAGGGGATAATTCTTCCTATCCCGGAGAAGTAGCCAAAAAGGGATAGGATCCAGTAAGTACCTGTGACTCACATGTAAAGATAGCCTGGAAGCAAGAAAGGAGAGGTGAAGACCGTGTTAGGCAACAGATATACACCCCCTTCAAACCTAAAACGGGGTGGTAATTTCAGAACCTTAATCCAAAAACACACACAGGTAAACCAGCCTGGTTGGGACACCGACGTGTTTAGTCTGCGTGTGTAATTCACAAGTGCCAGCTCCAGAGAACAGTAGAAAATTCTTGTACTGGATGTATGAAATAAGCTGACCATGGAAAGTTTCTTCCTAAATGCTTCCCGTTCATGCTTATATCCCTGTGCCATAATACTTTGTAGCCTCTGTGTGTTTTGATACCACATAATAAATCCACTAGTGTTAGCTGAATCTTGTGCCATCCTAGATGACATAATGTTCCGTGGAAATGAATTCCACCTTGCCTGGCCTATCTTAGAGCCACTAAAATTTGCTCACCTGCTGAGATGCCCTTGAGCAAGGCATCCTGTCCATCTTCTTCGTTCCACCTACAATCCAAACATCAAATAGAAATTAGCTCCAAAGTTAAAACCCTACATTCAATTGAAAAAAAAAAATCCAGAAGCCTGATTAAACCAGTGCAGCAAACACACATGCCTGATCCGAAATTGTGTAACCTTTGCTCTCAGGCCCTGCAGTTTATTCCTGGAAACAGATTTCAGAATGAAGTGTCACCTGAACGTGCAACACATCAACTTGCAGCAGCTCCTACCGATGAAACTTAAACTCCATGTTAACCCGGTTTCCTAAGAAAACAAAGCTCAGGCCTGCATGCGCTCTATCCAAGTGGGGGTGTGTGTGGGGAAGGAGGGGAGCTGTCCCCTGACTATTGTCCTTACTGGACAGTTTCAATAAAATTTGATGGGGGGGTCCCAAAGCACCTCAGTTTCATGAAAACAGGCAACTGGTTAGAGGAGGAAGATCCTGTTAATATCCCCACAGTGGAAAAGGTGGCAGTATGAGTTCACCCCTTATTAGTCATCAGAGAATCTGCAGTAGAAAGACCTGAAAAGGTGACCTCATCAGCAGGCAAGCTTCTTTATTCCACTGCTTGGGGATCTCAGGAATGCTATTTACCATTTTGTCACTAGATGGTATTGTTCCACAGGCTATATCTGAGAGCCTCAAAGGTCAAATACAGCATGGTATATCAGAAGCTAGGTTGATTGAAGTGTGAGAAAAGGCTTTTTTTCATGTATTTTCATGTATTTTTTCACATATGGAAGTCATTAGCAAAATCAAAATGCAACAGCTAAAGGGAAAGAGCTTTGGTGAAAGTGTAGATAACGTAACTCGGTATTGATGAAACATTTCCTCCATATCTGAAAAAAACCTGCTGAGATAAAGAGGTGGAAAGATATTGATAAAAAATTGAATGTTTCTGTTAACAAACCAAGCATGTACAACAAGCCCTTTATTACAGTTCAATCTGATCTGACACAGAATTCAAACAGCCTGAGAAACCCTGTTCACCCATTTCACAGTAAGTGAGAAAACCTAAATACTATGCTAGGATACAGTCTTGAGCACAAGCTGCTTCAGTTTTGAAACGGCATTTACCTGTATCTTGAAGGTAAAAAGAAGACGCTTCTTTTTTCCAGCCTGGATGAGTGTCACTTTTGTCCTCTCTTGAATCTGCTCTGACAGGGAGAAGGTGATTCTGTAAAGCAAATGATGCTTTGTCTTAATAGCATAATCTAAAAAAATATGCCAAGGTGGTAAATCCATAAACCCAGCGCTAACAGGGATGAGATTTTCACAGCCCCTCAGTGTCCAGGCCTTCCTTCTCCCAAGCCTATAGGTCTTTCCAGAGAGAAATTTTCTAAGAAACACCAGAATTCCGACCTAAATGGCTTCCTGTCTTCATGGGTTAGCTCTGTTGGGGGGTTATTCCCTGGCACTGACCGCCTAAAACTAAATTGTCAAGCCTGAGCTACCAGTCCAGGCTGCCCCTTCTGTCATTTTGGAGAGGCACCACCAGAGGACCATTCATTCCAGCCTACCTTGGTGCCTAAGGAAATGATCTGAATTACCTGCTAAAGATGCCTCCTCCTCCACTAAGCGCAGAGGGGGGCGCCTAGAGAAATTAGGCACAACACACAACTTTTAGATGGCTAGAGGTAAGTGGAAGGAATCCCACCTAACTACACAGCAGAACGTGGCTTAGTCCTGAGAAATGCCAAGTGGAAATGCAAAACTTTGCAATTTTCTCCATTTTGTGCACATCTGTGTATAAATGTGTGTGTGTGCACATGCGTGTGTTGTGTGTGTGCACACACGTGTGATGTGTCTCTCTGTACAATCACTGCCCTCTTCTGGGAGAACATACGAGACTCAGTGAGTCAATGGATATGCTGGAATGAAATTCACTTTATGTCTATGGACTTCCAGCCTCAGCGCTCAATCTGCTGTAGCGCTGCTGCCCTACACATGTTGAAACCCTTATTAAACTAGGATTCTGAGAAAATGGGTTTTTTAAGGAGAGTTTTGCTAGATAAACTCCATTCCTCCAGCGAGAACCGAATAGAGTCTGTTTCTATACCTTTGTGCTTCCCTCCTCTTCCTCTTCATCACAGTCTAACCCCTGATGGGAGATCTCAGTAGGGCCGTTCTTCTGGATCAGGTTGCTGTCAACCGTCCCCATTCTTTTCTTTTCAGTTGTCACTCTCACTTTGATGAGGTGGAACCCAGTGGAGACCGACCCTACTCTCAGGTTGACAGGATCGCCATCAAACAACAGGTCACCAGGGCTGCCATCTTCCTTAAAGCCTGGGGGCTGGTAATCTTTGGGAGTTACTACACAGGGAGAAAGAAGCCACTGATGTCAGAGAAATCAAGTTCCATCTCTCCATAATCTGATTTATAAAGAACAACTGTATACCAGCCTCAAGTAACAACATCAACGACTAAAAATATTCTGGTTGGGTTTGTTTTTTTTTTTTTCAGGAAGAAGGTAGAGAATGCAAAGGAAAAAATGAGCTGATCAAATGTTATCAGGGAGCTCGAAGAAATAATGACTTTAGGATGCTGAAATACCGCTAATGTGCTCAGCCTTCTGGAGCAGAACCTGACAAACGCAGGATGCCTGTTCCTTAAAAAAACAAACACAAAAACTGTGAAGGAGAAGGATGTCTTCTTTTCACACTGCATGGCTGTACTTCTTATACGAATGTTCAACCCCTTCTTAAAAAGCATTTGCCAAGCCCTGTGTGTCAGAAGGCTTCAGTATGTTTTACACCATTTCTCACCGTTATCGGTTAAGAGCTCTACCATTTCACCCTCCTATGCTTTACTTACTTTACAGGGGCTCATGATTAGCATAGAAACTGATGGAAAGGGAATTTTTTTCCCCACAGCACACACTGTTCTCCACCTACCATCATTGTAGTAGAGGAGCTTCATGGTCAGGGTAATGTCATTGGGAAGCGGCCCGAGGTTTTGCATTAACAGGTACAGTTTACGGATCAGGAGCCTGCTGGCCTGTTTAACGTCCTCGCTGCACACCCCATTCACAGAGTTCATTTGGTTGCTAGAGTCGGAAGAAGAATAACAGATTTGTTTTCCTCAGTCATGAATATTCATGATCTAATTACAAAGACAGTGCACCCACTGACTTGTCTGAAACCACCAGCAACAAAGCTACAATGCCTTTATATAATTTCCAGATAAACAGGGAAGTGAAACAGACTCCAAGGATGGGGTGGCATCAGCAAAACAACAGCTCTAAACTAAGACGCATGGCATTTACATTTGAACAGACTTTGTAGCTGGGGCAATGGACCCCATTATACAAATGTCATGACTCACTTGTTTGAACATGATTAAATTGGATCAAAGGACCATAAAACAAGTGCCTTTCACCTAAGCAATTTCAGGAATGAGAGGAATGAGGTGAGAATCCCATATAAAGCCAATTCATCACAGGGGCAATTTTCAAGTCCATTTTGCAGTTTGAAGAGAAGTTAATTGCATGTTCTCACTTTAATTCCACGTAAGAAAAACTAGCTCAGAAGCACATTTTTCAAAAGTGACTAAGGGGCATTCCTCTCACCTCCTTCACCCATCCAAATGTCAGCTGGCTAGTCGAAGCACGCAGTCTAGACTGAGATAAACGTCTAACAGAAGGGGGATGAATCGCCCTCTGGAGGAGTTTGTTTCTCTTGACTACTGAGGTAGATGAGATGAGCAGCTTAGATCAGCCAGCTAACTTTAGACAGTTGAAGATGGACTAGATGAATCACTATGTGACTAAGGAACCTAAACTTCCCTAGCTTTCAATGAGAAGGGGCCTTAAAAAAATGTAGCTCCTCCATTACATCTTTGGAAGACCACGAGCAGGTGAATGACACTAGGACACACTGGATGGTCCCTAACACAATCATCCCAAATTGCTTCAAAAGCAGTAAGTAACCCCAGAGAGCAGAGAGGATCCCCGGGCTAAATATGACTGACTAAACCACTGGAAGGAACCCCTTCGTTAAGCCTGATTTCCCCTTCCAGTTGAAGCTTCTTGGCTCCTCATGAAAACTGAGGGGCTGTTGAACAGCTTGAATTCGCAGGGTAAGCAGGGTACGGTTTGGTAGGCTCCGAACTGCCAAGAGCAAAACTCTGTGCTGAGCACATTGTGCTATTAGATTAAATCCTCTGTGTTCAGAAACGTACATGAAGTGAGAGGACAAATGCTGGCAATGCTTAAGGTGGAATAAAGAGAAGGTAGGCCTTCTCTTACACATCACCCTTACAAGTCTTGGGATTAGTGGAATAGAAATGGTAAGGGGAAAGAGTATAAGCAAAAAAAGAGAATTCCATAGGAATTAACAGGTCAAGTACTCGTTCAATATGGGAATACCGTTGTGGATTTGATGCAGGAATGTGTCAAAAGGTAGAGGCTGAGGAACTGAACCTCTCTGAAGGACTGGGATCGATGACACAGAATTCCTCTGAAATCCATCTAAAATAAGGCAGAGACCATCTAGGAGAAAGTTTCCCTTTACCTCTCAGATACGATGATGCAGACCCACAAAACATCTCTCACAGAATGATTAACTCGGAGTTTGCACATGACAAAAAACCGTGCACGTGTATAAAAGCAGTTTTATCAGCCGAAGGAGCCGATAGCGAAGATGACACAATACAATGATCCATGTCAGAACTTCAGTTTACTAACGACTGCAGGTACACGCATGATCTTGCAATAGCAGTGTCCGTCACCGAGGAAAGAGAGCAGAGCCCAGGAATCTGATGCCACGGGCTTTGAAGCCTCAGAGCAGTGATGAGATTTTGACAGAGCAGATATAAATGCAGCAGCGGAATTACTTAGCCTCTCCTTGGCCTGTACGACAGACACCAAGGGATGCTGAGTTCCATTTGGGGACCGTTGTTATTGCTAGGAACTAATGACTGATCTGAGTAAGGCTGATTAAAAAAACAAAGTACTCAAGAGCTATCTATTATCTTTCAGATCCCAAAGCTCTCCTCAGTGTAGTAAGGACAACTGACAGCAGCTTCAAAGCCGAAACAGAGGGTACGGTCAACAGGACACTCCAGACTCAGACATAGTTCAGATTTTCCTAACAGAAAATCACTTTGCCACATACTACAAATTATGTGGATGTGTTTAGAGAAAGAACAGCAAATGACACACTACAGGAGCATTGTGGAGGAGTTTCCCGAGAAGCATACAAGACAGCAGAGCTCTCTTGCTCTACAGGCAGGTTCCAAGGCCTAAAGATCCATCTTTCAGCAATGGCAACTACAGAAGCAAACTAAAAATGGGTTAATTATTTTTCTTTGCTTTGGTTAGAGCCAAAGGCCTTTGAAAATATTTATTTTAAACTATAGAGGATTATGGGCTACTAAACACAGCTTTAAAATATCTAACAGACAGAGCCAAAAAGATGCAAAAAGCTGCTGCTTCCTGCCAAACATTCTGCAGCATCGACTCAGGCGCCATAAGCAAACGTTCTCTCAGGTCACCCACGCAAGACCGCTCAAGCAGAATAAACATATGTAAATGCCCAAGGCAAAAAAAACTGGGTGCAGGATCATGGTGAAAGGTATTAAACCTGAAAAAGCTCCATTTGAAAGCACAAGGCTGTCTTGTGAAAGCGGAAGAACTCTCATTATCAGTTGAGGCAGCGGCAAGCTCAACAACGGTGCCAGTTTCTGCATCACTACCTTGATTAGGCACCATTTCTATAAATTGTCCTTAATTCAGTCCTGGTGCACTTTAAGTGCCTCACTGTGCTACGTAACAGCATTTCTACTCATCAGCTCAGCAGTTCATATCCTGTAGGGCGACTGTCCTCAACTGTGATGATATAGTCGCTGCTTAGCGACTCAGACATGTTCTAATCATAAAGCGCAGTTTCTTCTTAATGCTTCAAGAACACAGTTTTCACAGTGTAATTCTGAGAAATAAAACCAAACCATTACCTGATGATGTCCATCTGGGGCACCTCCTTTTTGTACTTGAATTTGAATTGATACAGTTCAGTCACTGTCTAGAGATTTAACAAGATAGGGGGGAAAAAAGAAACGGGTCTCTTTCAGTAACAAGTGTAAAGATGTGTACTGAACTTAGCAGTGTCCTTTCACAACTTTATGCCAGAGCACAGCATTAATGACACAATGACAGCTTTAACTCTATTATTGCTTGCACGGGCTTTGGTAACTTTTCTTAACAACCACAGCTTACCTAGCACTGAGAGAATCACAAAAAAATGACAAACTTCCTGCTTCCTCATTCCACTTCCTCTGTGGGCCCGACCCCCCAGCCTAAATCTCTAATGAGGCACCGGGGCCAGCCAACCATCACAACCTCCGTACGTCCTCCCTTACTAAAAGGAAAAATGTGAGGCTTCACGGCTGATGCAGTGTCACAGGGAAGCCTGGCCCAGAGTTCTGCACGGAGAGAAGGGCCTGAAGGACTCCTCCTACTAGGAAATACAAACAGTACTGCACGGGCAAAAGTTTCTGGATTTCGCTGGTCTCAGAGTCTTATGAGGGAAATAAAAAAAACTAGATGATTTTCCATTTAAAAAGAAAGGATTTGCTATGATTTTAGAGAATAAAATAATTAGGAAGAACAGACTACTTCACCACAAAAGAAAGGATCTATTGTAGTCCAATTCCATGCCTATAATTCACTTTTTCCGGAGGTCGATTAGTAGGAGCTCAGCTGAGCTCTTAACTCTGAGCCTTCCTTACAAATCCCAGCCTTGGTATGGACTAAACTCTTGCGCTCTCCCCAGATGCTGAGGTGTGACACAGCAGAACTGTAATCAGGTGAGCAACGATTCTGCAGCCATTCTCTGCATCTGCTCTGTGGAGACAGCATGGATGCAGAACCTCGCTCATGTATCGCACTACCCAGCCTGTCTCCACCGATGCAGACAAAATAGAAACACAACCGAGAACACCGAAAGGATAAGTACTGACACTACGCAATACATACATCCCAGGTCTTCTGTCCTAAACCTCTCTGCATGGAAAACCAGCTCTCTTTTCAACACTGCTGTGAAAAAGATGGTTTGTAAAAGAATTATTTTGAACTTCCCATTTCTTCTCTTCGGGAAAGAAAAACAAAATCGCTAACGTGCCCATTAGTTGCCTGTTAACATCCCTGCCTGAGGCCCTAGATGGGCCCACAGCCTAGCGCCCGGTAGGAGCGTTTGATCACAGTCCAGCTCACTGAACTGTCATTCTTGAGGGAAGGCAGAAGAAGAGAAACAGGGTCACCAAGCAGCTATGTCAGGGTAGAATTTAAGCCTACAAGTCCACTCTGAATACAAATCTACTCACCCATGCCTTCGGTTGCCTCAAAGATTAATTAAGACTCTTTCTTACCTCCGGTTCCTTGGGATTGGTGTAAATCTGTTACAAGAAAGCACAGAGAGGGCATTCTCGCCTTGGATAACTTGAACCAGTGAAAAGTGACTAAACAATGATATTTTCATTTTACAGCAGAGATTGTACTATCTTTAGCGTGGGATCAGAGAAAGGAATGGCTGACAAACAGCCTTCCTCTATCAGCAGTCAATACTTACCACTTCAAAGACAGGTAGAAGACATTCATCTGTGTAATTGTGGAGGAATGAGGTTAATTCCCATTCCAACCCTCTCAGGCAGCTATTGATGCCTGAGATTTAACTACTCAGATTATGCACAGAATAGATGCATAGCATAGCTCTTGGTGCTTTACAAAGGAGCAGGGCAAAAGACTTGCTATGTAACCACCGGTGTGTGGTTTCTTCAGGATCAGTTTAATAAGGAGGATTCTTCTGCAGGGGGAAATGGAGAAGACACAGTAGCTTCCAAGGGTGAAGGCAAGAGTTTAAAGGAAGCAATGATATGAAGCACATGAAAGTGCTTCTAGGAGTTTAAGGATGCATGTAAGGCCTCAGTCAGAAGTCTGACATACTGAGAAAAACATTCCCATGCAGCCTAGGAAGTTCATATTTACCATATTTAAGAAAGGTCACCACTCTATAAAAAAACACATCCATTTTGACTTCCCCTTAAAAAAGGCACAAATGGGTTGAGACAACCTTGACTCCCTATCTCTTTCAAGAAGGGTGGGGGAAGAAAAACGCCTTGTATTCATTTACTTACTGCGAGGACTGCAATGTGTAACTACGGAGGGAAAAACAAAACACAAAATCAAAATCTAACCTTAGCGGGCAAGGAAAAGAAAGACCTATCAAAATCTAACTGCCTACATACAGTGAAGGAATAGACACAGTCGACAAACAGTGAGTTAAAAACCTTTATGCAGATTCTTCACAGCACAGCATCAGCAACACCTAGTGGCCAGTTTGCTTGGCTTTGCTTGCAGTTTCCCAAGAAAACAACTGCATGCTCAGACTTCTCTCTTGGGACTTCTTCTAAACAAATCTCCAACGGCTATGCCAATTTAAAACTCTTTTACAAGAGCACCCATCCCTACTGAAGGCAAAGCTCTCTGCTATGAAACTCCCCAAAGGTATTTAATTTATCCTATAGCAAGAAAACGTACATGGGACTATTGAAAACAATCCTAGAACATGCATTAAATATCTCCATTTTTTCCTTAATCCTTGTCAGATAGCAATTAATTTATGTCTCATAAATAGCAGAGGACTAAATACCTCCTAGAACTGTCAGCAAGCAATAAACTGAGTTCACAACATTTTGAATTATCTTATGCACAGACAGTTGTACTGATGTATAAGAGCCCATCTGATCATCAGTGCCGAAACTAACACCGCTCCATCTGATCTAGATGAGAGTTGGTTTGATGAACGGTGCTGACAGAGATAACAACAGTTGGTGCTTTTTCCTGTGCAGAGCAGTTTTATGTGAGAATCAGCAAGGAATATGATTACTTACTAACTGATTTTGTTCTGGACCACAGTTATACACCTTACTTGGTGAACTACTTTAAAAAAAAAAAAAAAGTAATAAATTCTGAACCCAAAAGAAAAGCTAGGAGGGTTAGAGAAGATGAGAAGAAGGGAAAAGACTAGGGGAAAGGCAATGAAGGCAAGCAGAAGCACAACATAAGCTGTCTCAGGAAAACAGGCATGGAGATCAAGATCTGACTAGCAGGGTCTCTATCCAGACAGTAGAGAACACAAATGTAGAACACAGAACTAAGGGAAATCCCTTTCAGGCTGCAAGTTAGTTCACACACCATGTACGGGCAAGCTTAGAAAGCAACAGTGGTCAATAGTTGGGCTCAAGGAATAAAATCCCAAATCTCACGTGCATATACTCAGGGCAGGGTCTTCCCCCTATCCCACAGGTGTGAATGTGTGTTGTGTGCATGCAAGATCACTACAAAAATATAAAGCGGGAATGGAAAGATTGTTTTGTCCATACTTTATGAAGAAATAGGAAACTCCGTTAAAAAATAGTGAAAAAACTTACATACTGCCTCTCCAAAGCATCAAAACAACCTTGAATCCTGCCAGGAAAAAACACATTAATACTAACCAGCGATATTTATCTCCTGATCTGTAAATACATACTCATTAGACAGTTTAAAGTGCATTTTTTTTTCCTGGAATTAAGACAACACAGCTAGCAACATTTTGGGCTTGTAAAGTCCTTTTCAGGTCAACCATCATAAAGGCGCTGTCCTCCCTTCTGCATTTGGGCATTGTTTACACTTCTAGGGCCATGTCCTGTCAGCCTGGAGCCCAGTTAAATCCCGACAAAGACAAGTATTCCAGGCCTAAGGCTGCCTCTGAGTGGTTCTCTGCTCGGTGCTCTGTTTTGGCTCTCCAGTGGCTCTTTTCCCACTGGCAGTGTACAGAGCTTGGCTGAAACTTCAATCTGACCGCAGCCTGACATGTCTGGTCTTGTAAATTTTTTGTTATCTGATGCATAGTTTACAGCGATGGACTTTCTCAAAGTAGTAAATATTATTTGAGGTAGCAATGGTCAGATATTTACTCTTTGAGTCAAAGGATGTGCAGCTACGTATCTCCTCAGCACATCAAAGTCAGACTCTGCTTGTTGGGAACATGCCAACTCTAAAATACATCCTAGAGACAGTTGTAGGGTACTTAGACACACAATACCCAGGGAGATAAAATATTGTACATACTAAAAAACAAGCTACAAGGATCCCTGTAAAAGTGAAACTAGAAAAGACTAAACAACAACAGAATCGATCGCATGATTTTCTTTACCCTCTCTCCATGCCTATGCTGCCTGCGTGTGCTCTGGGGCCTGACCACCACCTCGCTACAGTCAACACTTCAACAGACCTGAACTCACACGATCTCGGCCAGCTAATTCTGTCTTGCTTACGCACAGGGCCAAGCACACACGCTGCAGCAGTGGGAGTTGCACTGGCACAGTCGATAGCGCTAGCGGGCACAATATTTTCAAATTCAGGAAGAAGAACGCGAGGGGTAAATGTCTTGCTATTCAGCACAATCTTGTCTTAGTTTCGCTGTTAACTCACTTACCACTTGACTATCTGCAATGATCCCAGACAGCTTTTATCTTCTCGGAGAATTTTTAGACAGAGGTCTGCAAAACCAGATTTAGCACATAGTTAAAATCCTTATCACAGCTGTTGGGCAAACACTGAAACTAAGCCAGTCACCCTCCCTTTTTTGGATAAAATGCGTTATCTGGAAGTCCTTCCTGAGCGGAAATGTTGGTTTTCCACCGAGTCCCAGGTGGGCTGACACAAGCTTATTGCTGCATTTTCAAATGTTAAGACTTTCCTCAGATGCTCTGGGCTCTCCCAGAAAAAGTGCCAGAGTTATGGCTTAATTTCGAAACACCAGCAGCTTCCGTCCTCTCCTCCTTCCTCTTCTCCACTCCCATCTATTCCGCCATTCCCTAACACCACCTTCACTTCTGCATTCAGACGTCACCAACATCCAGATGAGGTAAATGACTCAGAATAAACTATTTCTGTTAAGCTTTTCCACACAATTCATTCTACCTCTGTTTTCAGGCCTTCAGAATGGCAAGAGGAAACCCATCCTGCAAATAAAGAAGTGAATTAATAACACCTTAGGATTCAACCAAGGAGCCCTCAAAGGCATGAGCAGGCCAGATGTTAACATTCTTGATCAAAAAGGCACTTGAAAGACCTGATGTTTGATTAGAAAGACCAGTGGCTTTTCAGGGTTAGGTGATCAAGAGCCAATTAGGGATTTCCTGTGCCCTCAACCACGTCCACAAAGTGCACGTGACCGTGTTTCAGGACAATTAACTGCATAAATAAAAACATGTAAACAGATTGGATGCTTGGAGACATTTCACACCCTATTTACACATCTTGAATGAACATAAAGATGTTGATGAATCAAAGCATCACTAATTCTTGTGATTGTGTAACAAGACTTCGGTTCTTAAACTTCTTTTATTTCTTAAAGTTCTCATTCCCAAGCACATGTGGTTATGCAAGACAGTTTTCACAGAAAAAAAAAAAAACCCACAATAAAACAAACAAACAAACAAATCTTTCAATCTCGCAAGGAAAGCTGAAAATGTGAACCTCGAGGGCTCAAAAATCCAAAGGAAAATAAAACACACCAATCAGAGTTAATTTTTTAAAACTTACTGATTTTTAAGTCAACCTCCTGACTCTGAGACCTGATTCATGGGGCTGGCAATGCCAAGGAATGATTATAAACCAAAAGAAACACTAAGAGAAAAGCCGTGAGTTGCCAATAGCTCCAGGTTGACTTCTGTGCTCTCTGTCTATCGGATGCAGAATCACTGTCTGCATCCAGACTTGAGAAGGCCCATTAGCCAACTGCCTAAAAAATTGAACTCATACATATATGAGCAGCTGGAAGCTAACATGTAAAGCAGATTATAGCTAAAATATAGCAAGCAGAAATAAGAATTCAGCATAAACTGAAAGTGTTACCATCTAAATAGCGAGTTCCGTAAGAGCTCTCTGGGAAGAGCCCTCTCATGTATGTTATACAGGATACAGAGACGGCCAGAAGTCTTTTCACCAGCACCACAGACTGCTGCTCAGTAGCTATTTTGCTGGGGAACAACACTAATTCCTGAAAAAGAAGGGCAAAGTCAAAAATAGCACCATATTAGTGTAGCACGGGGATTATATTTAGAAACAACTCTCAGCAGGTGGAAAAAGAAGGTAACTTAGAAAAATAGTTTTAACATTTCTCTGGTCTTCATACTACACAGAGAAGACTAAGATGGGTGGGATTAAATGTTTTAAGGATAGTTATTGTTAGATCTGGCATGATTTACTCGGAAGCAGACTGCATTGGTCATTCCCTCCCCTTTTATCACAGCTGAATGTTTCCACCCCCTCCACTGCACCAATGTTGGCACTTAACAGACAACCACCCCTAAAAAAAAAAAAAAAAAAGTGTACAGTTTTCTGCCAGCTGAGCTCTACAGAGTTAATCGTGGAGTCAAACAAACACCAGTGCTGGTGTGGCGTTCACTGCTGTACCAAAGTTCACTGCTTGCCGCAGCTTTTTTTGAGATCTGATGGCAGACCGAACCTGTCAATGCTGTACGCAGACCTAGTTTTCAGAGTGATTTTAATGCAGAGTTGTAAGCAGTACATGCCTACGATTGGAGCTAATGTAAATACTAAACACTGAGTGATTTTAACATGAACAACCTCAGTGGAAAGTATACTAAATTTAGTTCCTCTATTAGTTCATTGCTTTTCTTCCTGCTAATAAAGCTCTGTGCACACCTACTGAGCCTACATTTATTTAGTCAAATACATGTCAAAGCCCCATGGTTTATCTTCCTGGACTCACTAAACTTGAAATAATCCAACCAAGAACAGTGCGGACAACAGAAAGTGGTCCCACTTTACCAGGCACAGACGTGCCAGGTCCAAAACTGAGAGCTAAGATTGTCAGTACCATCACATTTCAAGGTTTTTACCTTAGAGGACTTTTTTTTTGGCCTAGTCTGTAAAAGCTGATGAGTAGCCATCCTATATTTCAAAGACCTGCCTTCCACTTCTAATTAAAACCTGGGGAAAAAAAACGAAAAGACATGAGACACCTGGAAAATACACAGTCATTGCTATTTGTCATCTGCCTTAAGCTAGGAATGAGATTCTTCAGCCTTATTCAGGTCTAAAAGCTAATTGCCAGTCAAGACAGCTAAAGCAAAGCAAACCAAGGATACTCTATGGCACTGTCTGAGAGTCTGCAGAGAGAAAACTCCTTATTCACTGGTAACCGATCAATAGCATTTGAAATTCAGGGCCACAACTGTACCTGGTGTCAGCTGGTGCCACTTCAAAATGCACTTCTCATATTCCAACCCGCAAATGTTAATTTTTACCACCATTAAAAAGTGTGAAGGGGGAATGTGAAAGAACTGGAAGTCTGCCAATAGCAGCCAATATTTTAGCAAGGGTAAGCAGGAAACGCACTAAC
The DNA here is from genome assembly GCF_047370975.1 of Nipponia nippon. Lineage (NCBI taxonomy): Eukaryota > Metazoa > Chordata > Aves > Pelecaniformes > Threskiornithidae > Nipponia > Nipponia nippon. The sequence continues at coordinate 4,828,447 of NW_028262348.1, read as the reverse complement.
ATAAATCTTGGCCAGAATAAAAGAATGATTCTTCTGGGACACCTTGAAATTAAAAAAAAAGGGAGGGGGAAAAAAAAAGAAGTCCCCATTGTTTCAATGAAAGTGAGCCTCGTTAGACAAACCTTTAAGAGGAAAATCTTTTTACAAGAATGGAAAGCTGACTGATAACAGCAATAATGTGGACATTATATGTTTTGCACTGTGGTGAGGTGCTTGCTTTAGCACCGGCTGACATCTTGATTAAAAACTTCCATTAGACGGAATTAACAAGGCACGCGTTAACTGGTTTGAAAAATGGCTTGCTGGGAGATCTCAACATGTAGTTGCTAACGAGGAGACATTAATGAAAGGAAACACCACAAACAGGTCCCCAGAGGAGCGCTGCCTCGTCTGCAGCTAGTCAATATTTCTATTAACAATTAAAATAATAGCATAAACATCACGGGCTGATCGAAATCATGACGAATGCAGTGACCGGCTGGCTTTTATCAAAACAGTTGATCTAATCTTGTTCTGCATTTGTACCTTTTCAGCTTTTTTCCATGAAAGCCTCATTTCCATTTGTTGGCAGTCATTAGGACATGTTGATTGGAACACGTTGACAGCTTTTATGCTAAATTTAGCACTTCGTTTAGTAATGAGCACAGATTACAGCTATAAAAGTATGTTTAAACAAACCCGCAAAATTTTTAATATGTTAAATATTTTAGGAAAGGTGGTTTGTTTGGTTTTTTTTTTACTCATGATTGGCAAAGCACTGTGAACAGGACCGGAATGCAATTAAAGCAGACAAAGGCATTATTCCAACATGAGGTTATTAGCTAAATAAAGCTGATTTAAGCAAGCCAGAGACATAAGAAAACATGTTTTCTATAACATGCTAATGTATAATTGATTTATTTTGCAAAAGAAACATCACTTAGACTGAGCTTATCTACTTTGAGGTGCGTGTTTCGGTACGGGGTACCGTCCAAGGTTGCAGCATCACCATCTCACCTCGCTCCGGGACTGCGACAGAGGCACGAAGCTGTCCTGGCTCTCCGCAGCCCCACTGCTCTGAAAGCCCTTTATCCCCGAGCATCAGCAAATTAGTATTAATTGGGAGAAAACAAACCCCTTGCAGGCCCAGCGACCTCCATCCCACCCCGGGAACTTGGCCCCCTCAGCCCCGCGCCCGCACACCGACTGCCCCTTACGCCTGCCTTCAGACGATGTGAGGCTACAGCAGGCCCTAAAAAAGCAGCCATGGCTCCAAAATGTAGTTTTAAAAGTCTTTTTTTTTTTTTTTTTTTTGCTCCGGATTTTTTGAGTTGATCCTCAGGCCCGGCCGGGTCCCACCCGGGGCCGGGTCCCGCCCCTCCCCCTGAGGCGCGGGAGCTCCCCCTGAGGCGCGGCCTCCGCCTCTCCCCCCGTCGGGCCAGGCGGTACCGGTACCTGCGCCGCCAGCGCCAGCCCCGCCGCTTTCCCCGGCCGCCTGGGCTCGGTGCCTCGGCCCCCCGAGCCTGCGCGGCGCTGGGGGCGGGCGGAGAGCGGGGACGGCCCGGCCCGGCCCCGTCGTTGCGAGGCGGTGGCCCGCACCCGCCCCCCTCCCACTGACGGCCTCCGCTATGGCGGGCTCGGCTGAGGGGAAGCGGCCGGCGGCGGCACCGCTGCCCTCCCGGCAGCGCTGAAGTGGGGCTGGGGGTGTTTCCCCTGGGCTGGGCCGAGGGCAGCCGTGCCCGGCCTCGGGGGGTAGCCCCCGCTCCTTCCCCAGGCCCTGCCGAGGCGTTTAATGGCGCACGAGTTCAGGCAGAACAAGGTGACCCCGGGGAAGAAATAGCAGCAGGGCCATGGCGGGGGCGGTGGTGTGGGTCACACCTGTTTAAAATCGCTTTAAAGTAAAATACTGGTTTTATTAGCAGCATATCACCCCAAATTACCTGCAGGTTTTAAATCACTCAAAGCCAGAAGACACATTCTTAGAATATTCTAGTACTTCCCTAGGGAAAGGGAGACTTTATATCATCCCAACTCAAAAGCATCAGGAACTTCGTATTATATTATTATTAATATGTGGGGCTACTTCGTTTATGATTATATTATATTATATTATATTATATTATATTATATTATATTATATTATATTATATTATATTATATTATATTATATTATATTATATTATATTATATTATATTATATTATATTATTCAGACTATTTTAGAGCTAGCGTCACAACCCGGGCAAGGCAGATGAACTCCCTATTTCACCAGTACCTTATTTACAGAATAACCTGCCTAAACCCTTTCTTCCCATTTCCAAGTGTTTTGTTTTTCTTTGGATGAGGAAATGTATTTTTTCCTTCTCATCTCTACCCTGTTATCATCCCAGGCAATTCAGCAGGGTGCTGGTGAGATCACCCCCCAGCTCCCCCAGCTCTGGAAACGTCCGTCTGGCTGGTTATGACGATTTGCCTGGCTGGCAGGGCAGGACACACTGTTTTTTGACTATTTGTGTTTCTCCAGGCCATTTTCTGAGCTCTATCCAAAGACCTTTTCCCTAATTCAGTTGACAACAGCTGCTGGAAAGCTCCTCCCCGAGGGCGGAGATAAGGCAAAAATAACTTCACAACATTAAAACAGAACAGGATTGGTGCCGCTGTCAACTAAGGAAGGGTCTGGAGGTGAGAGCCGTTGGCGTGAGACACCAAGGGCTTTGCAGGATCATGTTTACCTGTCGCCTGCCTTGGTGGAGATCCAGTGCTACCTGCAAGCTGCAGCAGTCAGGTCGCTTTCTGCCTTCCGTCTGGGAGAGACACCAACTGCCAAGTCGTAAAGGAATCAACATGACCGCGGGGCAGGGGCAACAGGTCAGTGTGCAGGAGAAACAAGTATTAGAAGATCTGGAAATGCCCCTTGCAAGGAGAGAAACCGAGACCCTCTTCCAAGAGCAGCCCCAGACTGGAAACGAGTATTTGGAAGATGCTTTGCTTCGGAGTTACTTGAAAACGCACCTTCCTCCCAAGGTCTGGTGTGCATGTTTGTGGTTCTGTGTGTACGCACTACAGTTCTGGCTCGGTCACTGTTTAAGGCTCATTTCCTTGAGCCCTTTTGTGCCTTCAGGCGTTTAACTGGGGGGAATTTATCAGCATTCTTTAAAACTTGCTTTCTTTGAATCAGCGCAGAGGTGAAAAATACTGCCAGGATATAAACAGAGATAGAAAGTGCCTTAGTGGACTCTGGTGACTGGTCCGGGTGTTGCAACAAGAGTGTTGTTTTGGGATTGTCAGTGCAGGCATTTGTTGTCTGGTCATCCAGAGAAAGAAATTTCAGATAAAGGAAAAAAACTAGGGTGCGTCCAAACTCTGCTGTGCAAGTCTGCTTCTTTCCCCCTGGGGAAGGGGGGCTTTTAAGGAAATTCCTTTCCAAAGGGATGGGGCTGTTCTCAGCGCTCAAGAGGATGCAAAGGCCTGTTGGGGTTTGCTTGTTCTCAGCACAGGCCGTTGGCTTTTCTGGGTTGATTTTCTGACAGGGAAGGCTCTGTACAGATTGCAGGGGTGCAGAGAGGTGGGATAAGACCCTGAGCTGTGGGTCTCTGTTCTGTGAGGTCCAGTCCTACAGGAACCCCCCAGGAGGAGGTGGCTCATCTTTCTGGCTGTCCTCTGCTGTCACCCCAAGGACTGCAACTGTTTCCCACTTTTCAAGGACCAGGTCTCATGGAGCAGCATGTGACCTCTCTCCGTGATTTGTTCCAGCAGAAGCAGTACAATGACCTGTAAAGCCAGCGGGTGAGGAGAGGGGCAGAACCTGGCTTTCAGTGACACACTTCCTGCCACTGCTTGCTCTCCAGGTCTGCAAGGCCTCGCAGACATGGGGGTAGTAAGAGTGTGGTGGCAGCGCTGGGAGCTTGCTTTTGTCACAGCCATCCTGAAAGACAGGAGCGAGGCCTCCCTAAGCACCACTGTGGCCTTCTTGGCAGAAGAGAAGACAGGAGAAAGGAGGATGCCTTTGGGCAACCATGAAGATCTTGCTCCTAATCTGCACCTTTGGAAGAAGCACGATTCAGATCTCCCAAAGAATAAAAGGATCGGTGCTGTCTTTCACCAAGGCTGGGAGCTGCTCTCCACTCCTTCCCCAAAGAGATAAAAACGGCTGCAAAATCTACCAGAGAATGAGCAACATCTCCCTTTTCGTTTCTGTGCTCCGTCCCAGCGGGGCAGTGTTGCCTCACCGCTGAAAGGGAGAGCCCAGTGGCTGCTGTCTGCTTCATGCAGCACTTGCTTATCTGCAGCCTGAGAGCTGGCTCTCCCTATGAACACCTTTCTCTCCAGGAGAGCAGCAACAGATGATGCTTTGTGTGTCCCGCTGAAGCAGAAACCACACTGGAGGTTGATTCCTGTTGTACTATTCACCTGTGTTCAGTGGTGAACACAGAAATTTTCCTGGAATGGAGCAACGGATTTCTTTTTGTTTGAAGCCGATTTCTGGAGAACACAGAAGAAAGCACCTGCTTTTTCTGGGCGCTGTTGTGGAGAGGTATCTGTTGGTCTTTGATCCCCCTGAAAATATATCCTTTAATAGGAAGGATTATCTGTTTGCACTCTTAATGTGCAATAATTTGCATATTTCCAATATATTCATCCCTGGTACATCAAAGGACAGATTAGGGTGAATGAGACCACCCAGCAGATGCTGCTAGGTAGTAGCTTCAGCCCTGACTCCGATGGTTTACAGATGCCCCCTCTGTATCCTGGTGTACGTTTTTCTGGCATGCCCAGGCCACTGTGTGTTACAGTCACAAATGTAGGAGCTCTGATTTTGTCCTTTTGCCTTGGAAATAAACACATTCACTTGGGCAACGCGGTGGTTTGTAAGGCTAAGTGTGCTCAGGGCCTGAGCTCACAGCTAGGCAAGCGGGTTTGGGGTTTTGTTGGAAAATGGGGATGAGTGAAGGGACTGTTGTAGTTTGGGTTCACTGTAGCGTGCTGACCAAGAGACCCATTTGGTAGACTCATATCCTTTTGCCCACAAAGAACTACAGGGTAAACAGTTCAAAGGTTCTTGTGCTTCAGGGATCAGCAAAGTCCATGAACCTTGGATTCTTACATTGTGCCCCTAAAAACCCCTTCAAATTGTTGTCAAGATGTGATAAGCATTGGAGGCATACCCCCATCCCAGCTGAGCTGCACACAGGAGTACAGCGTGAACTGTGCCAGTCGACAGGCCGCTCATGCATGGTTTTGGCTTGTTTTGTGATTTTTAACACTGAGTATTTCACCGTTCACCTGAAGGGAAACTGGCTGGTCTGAGGATGGAGACTTCCAGAGTAGTAACTGGACAGGGTGTGTTGGATCCTCATTACGCATGCTGAACGGCAGTGATGAAAGAATCAATCATACAGGATCTAGTTTAATGAAAAGTCAATACAGGGGGGAAGCAGGGAAAGGAAGAAGCAGCATTTGTATTTCATCAACAGCAAATTAATGTGTTCTATAATTGCAGCATTTTGGGTACAGCAACTATGGCATTCATCTCCACAACTGTTATATTGAGGAGGAAACGAGCATCTCTTGAGGGGGTAGAGAACAGCAAAAAATATTCCTCTGATGAAAGATCAGGTGCTTCTGTGACCCTCATTACAGTCTCAGATGTATTTATGTTAACAAGGGCCCAACAGTGCTAGAGGTTGGGTCCACCTGGCCTAATTTTAATCATCGATAAGTCAGGTTCATAGAATCATAGAATGTCCTGAGTTGGAAGGGACCCACAAGGATCATCGAGTCCAACTCCTATCCCTGCATAGGACAACCCCAAAATTCACACCGTATGTCTGAGGGCGTTGTCCAAATGCTTCTTGAATATTGTCAGGCTTGGTGCCGTGGCTACCTCCCAGGGGAGCCTGTTCCAGTGCTCCACCACCCTTTGGGTGAAGAACCTTTTCCTAATGTCCAACCTAAACCTCCCCTAGCATATCTTCCTGCCATTCCCTCAGGTTTCATCTTTGGTTGTCAGGGAGAAGAGATCAGCGCCTGCCCCTCTTCTTCCCCGTGTGAGGAAGCTGTAGACCGCGATGAGGTCTCCCCTCAGTCTCCTCTTCTCCAGGCTGGACAGACCCAAGTGACTTCAGCCGCTCCTCGTATGGCTTCCCCTCTAAACTCTTCACCATCTTTGTGGCTCTCCTCTGGACACTCTCTAGTAGCTTCGTATCCTTTTTGTACTGTGGCACCCAAAACTGCATGCAGCGCTCAAGGTGAGGCTGCACCAGTGCAGAGCAGAGCGGGACAATCATCTCCTTTGACCAGCGAGCAACACAGCGCTTGATGCGCCCCAGGACACGGTTGGCCCTCCTGGCTGCCGGGGCACACTGTTGGCTCATGTTCAAGGTTATTTAAGTCTAGGCAACTTCACTAGGCTTTGGCCACAGACAGCAAAGAGCCCTTGCAGAAGGCAATTCCTGTCACCTTAAAATAGGTATCTAAGAGGGCTGGAATGAATCACTCCTCTGCGGGTGCCGGTTTCCCTCCATCAGCTACGGACAGACTACTCCGTCCAAGTCAGCCAAGCCTGGCTGAAACGAGGGCACGTGAATCCTTATCCATGGCCACTCAGGACGCTGGATGCAGGGTGGGAATTTGAATCTAGACACCCTGGGTGCCAGGCTGAAGCTCAAATGATTGCTCCATCCCTCCTTTTCTAATCTGATAGGCAGGTAACTGCTGAGCCCAGTAGAAGTTTTCCTGTACAGATGAAGGCATTCCGTTTTTGGCAGCTCTTCCCCTGGCATTCTTCTCCAGCAGTAAATCACAGAGCGGCTGAGGTTGGAAGGACCTCTGGAGATCGTCTCGTCCAACCCCCCTGCTCATGTGCATCTGTGTCATTCTCAGCCCTGATACAAAAGCTCTTCTATGCTGCCAAAAGTAACTTGAAAAAATGATTTTAGGGGGAAAAAAAAAAAAAAAAAAAAGTGACAGCTGAGCACAGCTGTGCCAGCAGAGGCTAAGAGACAAGCTGTCCTGCTGCATTACAGAATGCATGGAAGGGCCAAGTGGCAAGAGACCGTTGGCACCGCAGGACAATATGGTCAGTCCTTTGCCTTTCCAACTAGGAGCCAGGCTCCTTCCCTTCCAGGGGAGCACTGAAGGGCTCTTCTTTTTGCTTCACAGGTACTGGAGGAGGTGAATCAGGACCTGGAGAGATTTGGAAACCGTCTGCTAACCAAGATCAAACCTCTAGGATGGGAATGCGAGTTGAACCCCCCTGTGTTTCGGCAGTACAATGCCTGGGGGCAGCGGGTGGATCACATCGCCACCTGCTCGGCCTGGAGGAGGATGAAAGAGATTGCAGCAGAAGAGGGGCTGATTGCTGAGGCCTATGAGAGAAGATACTCCAACTGGAGGTAACTGGGGGAGAATGGGAGCGACTTGGTGCCTTGCTGGTTATTCTTAGCAGGGTATATTGAGCATCTTGTAGGACTGAACTTCTTGGTGTATAATGGGTAACAGATGATGCATGGACAAAAGCACACCTACCACTGTACAGCAGCGCGCAGAACAGCAGTGTCTGTCCGCTGTAATATTCCACATCAGCAATGATAAGCCGTAACTAATGGCCTACAGTTGATCATAATATGCTTTGATGTCACCTTCCTGATTCTGGGGCCTGGCAGTTCCCTGCACTGCTCCAGCTTTACGTGCATTAGTTGTAACACAGCTGGGATTTTACTTGCAGTTTCATTGTATTCCAGCCTCTGGAGACAGACCCGCATTTCTTATTTTTAAAAACCGCACTTAATGTGCACTAGCTGGCAAGCAGCGCCTTCCACCCAGCCTTGCACTGGCAGTTCCTCTGGGACTGAGAAGCTCTGCTGCTCCTCTTCTCTCTTCCTGGCTGAAACAGTTTTTGCCCTCTCAGAAATGAGCAGTCTGATTCTCACCTGTTTTGGCTGTATTTTGTTCCTCTCTTCCTAGTCAGGATGTTTTATCCTCCTGCTGTTGAACTATTGTATAACCTGTCTGTTTTCACTCTCTTTCTTTCCTAGCCGTCTGCATCAGGCTGTCAAACTGTACTTATTTTCAAGCTCCTCTGGAGGTTTCAACTGTCCACTGGCCATGACTGACGGGGCAGCCAAAGTCATTGAGGTATGAGCTCAGCTGCTCTCCGAGGGCACAGCCCATGTCCTGGCAGCGCTGGTTAGAGAGTGGAGCACCGGCCAAGGACGGAGGAGAGCTGATCTGCCATCTGGCTCTGGGCATGGCCCTTCCTTGCTCTGTGACTCAGCTCCGTCTCCCACTGCCTTTCTCCTTTAGCTACAAAGTCTTTGTGCCCAGGCTCGCTTTTATGTTTACTTACAACACGGTGTACAATGAGGCCTTTGCTGCACATGAACCCTGGGGCACTGCAGGTAGCTGGAAAGGTGTCCCACATGTTTTTACTACAAGATAGTTTGTTTTCTTGTTCCTCGTGCGGAGTCGCAGTTAAATGTATCAGGCCACATCCATACCTGGTGTAAATTAACCAAGATAGCAAGACTTTCCCAATCTGAAGACTTGGCTCTGCATCTTAGCAACACCCTTTGCACTATGTCAGTGGCTATGTAGGATGCAGAGAAAAGCTAGCCCTTAAGTAGCTAGCCCTGGGCATTTTAATTCAGTAAAAAGAAAAAAAGCATATAGCAGTTACTTCTTTCCTGCAGCTCTTTGGATGCTGGTGACATCCTGCGTATATGAACATATGCTGATACCCTGACACATGTGCTGTTTTGAAAGCACTCTGTCCAGATGTCTAGCCGTGCGGAAATCTGAGGGGGGTAGGGATGCTCAGCACTCCCCTTCCTGACACAAGTCTGTACCTTCTGCCTGCGCAGCGCTGCAGCAGCTGTGTGGGAGCTGGGCAGTTGCACAGACTCTCAGCAGTACATGTAGCTGCACGCGGTGCAGGACACTCAGTGCCCCGCTCGCAGACCATCCATTCTGAGCCTAGGACACACCAGTGTTAGTTAAGGCAACTGTCTAATTTAATTTACTGTTATGATCTTCTTAGTTTCTTTTTCCTCCCCCAAAACAGTCACTAGGTATTCCTGGATCTCTGAAAAATGCTTTTGACCATCTGACATCCCGTGACCCCAAAAAGTTCTGGACCTCTGGCCAGTGGATGACCGAGCGCAGGGGAGGCTCTGATGTTGGTACGTGTTCTGAGGTGGGAAGCAACTGCAGCAGCAGCTAGGTGTGTTAGCAAGAACTGAGAAAATGAAGGGTGTGGGTTGCTTCCAAAGCCAGGTAGCTGGTTTAGGAAACTTCAGCAGAAGTCATCCAAATCCTCTGCATAGCTCTGCTTTTTAACCAACAAAAGGCCCAACTTCTGTCCACTGATGCGTGCCGTATGCACACGCAGGTACAGAGCTGTGTTCCTTGCACAGATAACACGCTGATGTCCAGCTCTGTAATCTAAACCTTGAGCAAGGCTGTCAGACCCATCCCAGCTGGGACTGAGAAAGCGTTCTTGGCCTGCAGCTTCTGCTCCTTGGCTAATGTTAGTAATAGCGTGATGGGCCAGGAAACCTCAGAACTCGGCTGCGGAGACAGAAATGTGGCAGAGGAGTCACCTTCATCTGATGAAGCTGCAGTTGGTTTCCTGGTGGAAGAAGTAAAAGGGTCAGCTGTGGAGTGAAAGATGTGCATCACTGCAGGACTCCCGATTCCATAGCACCCTTTGTTGTTCTTGGCCGCGGTAGCTCCTACAGAAATGGAGGTATTGGGTTATACACCCTGGTGCGTTCTGCTTACAAAGCACTGCCATTATCAGCTGTTAGCCTGGAGCAATTGCTGGAAAGGCTCGCAGTTAAACAGAGCATATTTCCTTTCTAGTACTTAACTCTGGCTGCATTTCTTAACCAGGGTCAATGAAAGAGATTAGCAGCTAATCCATACTCGATCTCGAGAGCAAGAGGTGACTTAAAAGAGCTGCTGCTTACACCGAAAATCAGCATCGATACAGAAGTTCCCATGAAGCCAAGATGATCTTCTCCTTTCTTGCAGCTAACGGCACCGAGACAGTGGCCAGAAAGCAGCCAGACGGTACATATTGTCTCTATGGTTTTAAATGGTTTACATCGGCTGCTGATTCTGATGTGACATTAACCCTGGCCAGGGTAGCGGATGCTGAAGGACAAGTAAAACAGGTCTGTTTGATGGTGGAACCAGGTGAAGGAACAGGGGCATTCTTTTTCTTCCTTGTTTCATTGTAATGAAATCCTCTTTGCGTGCCTTTCACTGGCCCCAGGGTTCCAGCGGCCTGTCCCTGTTCTTCCTGAAGGTTCGAGATGAGGAGGGGAAGCTGAATGGCATCCAAGTGCAAAGGCTGAAGGACAAGTTGGGCACGCGGCAGATGGCAACAGCAGAGCTATGGCTGGATGGAGCTAAAGCAGAGCTAGTACGTAAAGTTTCACCTTCCTCTTGGGACTGGGCTGGCTTAGCACGGCAGACCACTCATGGGGGTTTTGCCAGCGATACCAACCAAAAAAGTTCTTCTCTTCCACCTCTGTGGCTGGCTGTTCACTCCGCAGAACCCTTCAGCAGCATGGCTGTGGGTGGGACAGAGCTGAGGAGAGCTCAGGAAAAGACAGGAGGGAAGAAAAAGAAAGAAAAGTAATTTTAGGGTGGTCATTTCCCTAATCCAGTTGCTTTGGCCCAGCTGAGGGACAGTTCTGCGTAGCACGCAGGTAGGATCAAGCAGCAGGGACCAGAACTGATCATGCTGACATCGTCTCCAAAGCCACCTCTCTGCTCATCCCACAGACTTGGCTAAAATGAGACAGCCATATTTTAAAGCAAGCAGATCTTTGTGGTGCCTGAGGACAGACAGATGGAACGGACAGCCTATGTCTGCCTGTTGACACAACTTTCACTTGGATATGCATCAGCTTCCAAGGCTGCGCGAAAGGCTTACATCAGCCTTTGTTCCTTGATGCTTCCAGATCTCTGCAGAGGGTCGTGGAGTGGCCTCCATCTCCAACATGCTGAACATAACTCGGATTCACAATGTCATTGCGTCAGTAGCTTCCATGAGAAGGTGAAGGCAGCATGGATCCCCCCAGAGCTGAAGGAGCAGCTTATCAGGACAAGGGGACTTTGCGATGCTCAGCATTGCAGCCGATATTGACATCTAATGCCTTTGCAGGCACAGGTCTGGAAGGCAGCAGTGCCGGAGAAGGTTGGCCTGTGGGTGGGTGACCTAGGCTGGTATGCTACAGCTGAGCAGGGTTCTTCCAGTGGGGGCGGCTGGAAGGGAAAGCTCAGAAGTGGAAGGCTGCTGGTCTAACTGCTTTCCCTGGCTGTATTCTCTCTAGGATGATCAGTCTGAGCAGGGAGTATGCCCGTAGGCGGGTTGCCTTTGGGAAGCTTCTCAAGGACCATCCCCTACACATGCAGACGATAGCGCGGATGGAGGTAAGGCTTTTGGGAGCCGAGCTGAACCTGTTGGTGAAGAAAAAGGGCAGAGATCCTCAGCTGCTGATGAGCAGAGTCAGCCTGCCTCTGGCTGATGGCAACAGTCAGATGTAGAAGGCTGTTCCTGCTACAGTGAGATGTATGCAGCAGGGCAACTGCCATGTTCTAGTGGGATCTGATCTGACGATAGACCCAGCTTCTCTGCTGGACGTCAGGTTATCCTAAACAACAATTACCTGGGAGCTATTCCGAGAGGAGTGCCAAAGTTCATGCATGCATCTACCACGATATGCCATGACCTCTGAAGTTGGTCATTAGCATCAGAGTCCTCAACTGTCTCCTAAACTGCAGTTAATGGACTCTTGTCCAAGACTGACACAGACTCATCCAACTTCCCTGGTAGCTCATGCACCAGGAGATGGACTGTACCCACTGTTCCCAGCAGACCTGAAGAATTCCTGAGGAGTCACCATGCACTTTAGCTTCCGAGACACGTGTGTCATCACTGTGTACTGGCACAGTGCTCATCACCACAAGACGCTGAGCTTGAGTGAACGTCATCTAAGGCGATAATAGACAATGGAAGAGAGAGCAGCATGAATTGGCACTCTGGCTCTGGGCTTTGGGAGGAATTTCACGTGTGGGCCTTTGGCCTTTGCTCACTGCAGAATGTCTCACAGCTTTGCCACAATGCTGAGCTGTAGCAGCTCATTAAAATCCACAGGACACAGGTGGCTTCCCACCCTTACTAAAACTTCAAAAAGAAGGCACACAGTTCTCCTCCTCTCACCCATCCAGGCACTTCTCTTCTTAAGTGGTGTAACACCAGTGCTTGCCCTTGGGCTGCAGTAGCTTCATGCAGATTTTTAAAACTATTTAAAAATCCTCTTGCAAGGTGGGGGAGAGGGAAAGTAGTCAACATCTGTCAAACACAACTTAAAGCTCCAGCATCTCTTAGCCTGTGGCCAGAACTCCACCTCTGAAAGAAAGGCCAGATCCTATATAGTCCCACAGCACATCGTTATGCACAGGGGCTACAGAGCTCCATATCCTGATGCTTCCCAAATCACAAGTTGCTCAGCAAGAAATCTGTCAAAGACCTTGCAGATGCTGATGCTTAGAGGTTGACCATCAGATGTGTGGTCTCATGTCCCTTACCCTTGGAAAGGATGTGGATTTGTGACCTGGATGCCTGATAGGAGCTTTGATAAGGCTCCGAGTAGGCCTGATGAAATAGCATCGCCCCTTTCCTCATACTAGATCGCAGTGTCCAAGAGCGGCAGCTCCAGGCTACCTTTAATATTCCATGCTTTGTGCCTTGGCTGGTCAGCGGTCTTTGTCTCTGAGGCTGTGGGTCTGTACGGGCAGGGGTGGCATTTTGCCCAGGTCCGAGTATTGCGCATCCCTTCGAGATGGTCTCACGGCACCTCAGCAGACCAGGCTGGAATCAGCCTGAGTCAAAGATCCTTGCCAGTGGAGCTCCCCCCTTCTCTGCTTGCAGGTGCAGACGCGAGGGGCGTTTCTTCTGCTTATGGAGGTCGTTCGTCTGCTTGGACTTGTAGAAACCAACATGGCAAATGAGCAAGACCAGCTTCTCTCGAGACTGCTGATACCAGTCGCCAAACTGTACACTGGGAAGCAGGTATGGAACAACCAGTTTGATTAGCCCAGAGTGGGGCTGTATGACTCATTAGCAACCACAGAGCTGGAAAAAGGAGTGATTAACATGGCCAAGGTGAAGGACAGCGATAGCAGGGGATACCGGCAGTGACCTCTAGCTGCAGCGCCTGCAGCAGTTATTGCTCTGCACTGAGGCTGGACTGTGTGGGTCGGAGCCTTGTCCCTTTGCGCTCAAGGCCACACACAGATCAGCCTCCTGATCAGAACAGACAGAGCCAGCGCTGTCTGTGAAGTACTCCGCATGCCGCAGAGGAATGCTGAGGCTGCCCCAAGACCAAGGCGAGGCACTGAGCCACGGGGAACATCTTTCCCCTAGTTATGAATAAATAGAAGGTGTTAATAGCTTAGCGTTAGCCTTAACTTCAGGGGTCTGTCCCTCTTCTAATTGCCCTCAGCTTAAATACAGAGAAGCTTACGCACCGTAGGCAAGTAGAAGGTAAAGACTCTACTGGACTAGAGACACGTAATCCCATGTACCAGCAAACCACAGCTTTATCCTTACCTAGAGAGGACTGTGGTGAGACAGACTCTCCCTCGATCTCCTCCCAAGGTCTGACTTCTCCTGCAGGTCCTCTCTCAATGTTACTCAGTCTTCATTCCCTGGGCTGCTCCTCCTGCATATAATGAGCAACCTGCCTCAGCAAATCGGTGGGATCCAGTCAGTCCCATCCCAGCAAGAACTGCTGTGCGGTTAGAGGTTTCTGGCCGCTCTTTCCCCTTGTGCAATGTGGATCATGTCAGCTCTCTGCATTTTGCAGGCTTCTGCTGTTGTTATTGAGGCAATGGAGAGTTTTGGAGGACAAGGTTACATGGAGGATACAGGCTTGCCAGTCATAGTCCGCGATGCTCTGGTAAGAAAGCAGCAGGAGAAGCAGAAGCTCCTGTGTGTCACCTAGTCATAGAATCACAGGATGCTTTGGGATGGAAGGGACCTTTCAAGGCCATCCAGTCCATCCCCCCTGCCATGGGCAGGGACATTTACAACCAGATCAGGTTGCTCAGAGCCCCGTCCAGCCTGGCCTTGAATGTTTCCAAGGATGGGGCACCTACCACCTCTCTGGGCAACCCCTGCCAGTGTTTCACCACCCTCATCGTGAAAAATTTTTTCCTTGTGTTTAGTCTGAATCTCCCCTCTTTTAGTTTAAAACTATTCTCCTTTGTCCTGTCACAGCAGGCCTTGCTAAAAAGTCTGTCCCCATCTTTCTTGTAGGCCCCCTTTAAGTATTGAAAGGCCGCAATAACGTCTCCCTGCAGCCTTCTCTTCTCCAGGCTGAACAACCCCAGCTCTCAGCCTTTCCCCATAGCAGAGCTGTTCCACCCTCTGACCGTTTTGGTGGCCTCCTCTGGCCCCGATCCAACAGGTCCACGTCCTTCCCGTGCTGAGGACCCCAGAGCTGGAGGCAGGGCTCCAGGGGGTCTCCCCAGAGTGGAGCAGAGGGGCAGAATCCCCTCCCTCGCCCCGCTGGCCACGCTGCGAGGGATGCAGCCCGGGATGCAGCCCAGGATGCAGTTCGCTTTCTGGGCTGGGAGAGCACATTGCTGGCCCATGGCCAGCACAGTACTCAAGGGCAAACACAGACCTCCCCAGACGCACTCCAGGCGTGGCAGCTCTTTCCTAGTTGCCTTCCCGCTGAGCCCAGTCATCACCGGGGAGGGGACGTGACTTGTTCTGGTGCTGGGGTTGTTTCCTAGCTCCGTAATGGAGCTGGGCTCCTAGCTCTCATCACCGCTGCTCCTCTCCACTTGTGGTAAGGCAAGATGTCTCTGGAGATGTCCTTGATATCCCTTAGCTCTGCCCCATGTCTTTGCTTCCTCACGTTCCACTTCCTTTATTGCAGTTGCTCCAAAAGACTCTTTCATGCTCTTCCACAGTCTCTTCTACCCCACAGGTGCTGTCCATATGGGAGGGAACAACAAATATCCTGTCACTTGATGTCCTGCGATCCCTCACCAAGAGTCAAGGACAGGTGATGGCTGTGTTCTTCTCCACAGTGCAGGTGAGCCCACATCAAAGGCACCGGCCACCCTGATTTGCCCACCTTGGCAGAGTCTTATTTGGTGTTTATGCTCCTAGCTGAGACTGGTAGGGAATATGACCAAACTGAAAGCTTTAGACAAGTATTCAGAAGGTGTCTTACAATTCTGCTCTTTAAATAGCACTTACAAAAGCGGAACGCAGGCAGTGCTCGTTTTGGGATCCTTGTGTGCTGCAAAAAAATGCAGACGCTTTCATCTCAGCAGTGAAGAGTTTTACATTGTCAAGAGTTCCTCATGGCAGGTACCAACATAAATATATTTTTAACATGAGAGAGTCGCCTTCCTGAATCCAAAGTAATTTAGTGGTTTTGTTTCTTAACTGGTAAAACACCACAAGACTGCTGAGTATTAAACCTTCACTAGGGCTACCTACTGCATTATGACTTCCTATTTTTACTCCCACTGAAAGGATGGAAGGAGCCAAAGGAATTCCATTGTTGCCTCTTTAGATTTACAGTTCTCTGGCTTTACCTACAGACTGCCCTTTTAAAGGTGCTCAGATGACAGGCAGTCACCGAGAGTTCAAAGCAGCTTAGAATTTCATGAAGGTAAAGGAGCATCAGCTGGCTTGCTACGTCCCGTAAAGGGAGACAGGAACCAGCCTGAAAGGCATGAACAGCATATCAAAGGGTATTCTCTCAGAGATTAGATTATTAATCCAGATAGAACAATCCAGATTACATTAACCCAGATACAGTGAGGGAATCCTGGGCATCTGGAGTGCTGGATTTGACTACTTTCTCATCCAGACCCCGTGAGAAGGGAAAGGTCTGGGTCACTGCGCTCCCTGCAGCGCTGACAACTGGATAGGTCTTTCAAAAACACAAGCAAGAGCCCGACTCCTTCTCACCCGTGGCTGCGGTTGGCAGCTTCTGTTACGTTTCAAACCCCCAGCTCAGCTGTATTCTGGACAGAGCACCTCTCCGACCTCCAGAAATGAGTCTCTTCTTGCCATCCTCTCAGACAACTTTTGATAAAAGAAAAATACCTCAAACAATTTGACTACCGAACAAGAAACCCTAATCTGCTCATAAGCAGGACTGAGCACACCTGCTAATTAAAAAGCCAACGGGTCCAGCTGTTGATAAAAAGCAGCTTCGTCTGACACTGAAGGTAATGGAGTGGAGAAGGAAGGGAGCGGGCGGTAGGCTCTAAAAATAACTTGGAAAGAAGCCGGCCTCCACAGGCTTACACTTAGGCTAATTTAAATGAATGCCACACAAAGGTGCCATGCTGCGGTCCTCGGAGCACCTCACTGGCATAGCCGAGAGGGCCCCTCCAGCTTCTTACCAACCGGGTGATCAGAGAAGCATTAAAGAACACAGCAGCATGATTCAGAGCAGGTACCTGCACAGCAGTAACACCAGCTATCGAGATTTATTAATTAACGAGCTCATCATTGCTCTTGCACTCCCACAAATCACGCTGTGTATGAGACTGGAGGGTGAACAAGCGAGCACCGACTTTATAGGTCTCCAGATTCTGGTAAATGCCATTGCATTTGCTGTTCGTGTCACAGTGAGGCTGCCTCTGTGTCCCCAGAGCGTGGCAATGGAGTGGCTGGAAGGGGCCGAGCTGGGAGAGCAGCGCTGGCGCACTGCTTCTGATCACACTTGGCACATTTAACCTGGATGTGTCAGAAAGCTTTTCCCCTATGCCTTCGGCAGCCGGGCGCTGCAAAGGCAGACTGGGAGGTATTTCTGCAGTGCCTCTGCAGCATCGGGCAGGAAGGTGCCAAGTTTCTACACCAGAATCAGGGTTTCACTTGCAGGTGATAAACAACCTCGTTTTGAGCTCCAGGTGTCCAAATTCTTTTCGTCTCTGGGAGCCTGGCTCATTTTGAAACATCCTTCCCATTCCTGTCTAGTGAGGAAATCATTCAGCCCTTCATAAAGGGATTTTTACTGCTCAAATCCATTTCCTTTTTATCGATGCACACAAAACTAGTACAATTGATTTTATGTTTGTCCATCAAGGTTCTCAGTTGGCAGGATTTGTGCCCAACGACAGGCTGCTGTGGAGAAAGCAGCGTTAATACTTTGTTAGTCCACCAGAGCACTGTGTTCTCTGGAGGTCGTATTTCAGGGTAACTTCCCCCCGACCCTGCCACCACCTATTTTTGCTTTTATCCTCTGTCCGTTGCCTCTGCTGATGGTGGGATACCTAACACCGATGCTGGCGTGATCTAGGAGCAGGAACGCAATGTCGTAATTATCCTCAGGAAAAGGGAAATACAGAAAACCTCCTCACCCTTGCGCGATGTGTTTACGAGAAGCTAAATTTTTAGGGTTCTTGATACACGGGCAAGTTTGTTACAAACCACTCTGTCCAGAGGGAATCAGTCTGCAAAATCTCGGGAAAACACATGGCGAGAAGAGCCAAGTGTGAGAGACAGTCCCGGCTCCCAGCTCAGCCATGGCGGGAGGTTCAGGTGGATGCTGCATGGGCGCACTCATTTCATGTTACACTAAAGATTTATTCGCTGGAATTTTGAGCCAGAGCATTGGGCGCACTTTGGAATTCAATAACAATCTGAAAAGTGACTCTAAAATAGCACCAGGGAATTATTTGATTATTGCATTTTAGTCACTTTAGGTTGAATTCGGTCACATCGCAGTACAGGTGTGTTTCTGAATGCCGGTCCTGCAAGCATCTTGCAGAGCTCAGAATCAACTGTCTCACGCACCAAGGATGACTGAGTAGGGCTGAAACTCTAGCTGTAAATCGGACATACCATCTGAGACACGTGACACTGTTTTCACATCCTTTTCAGACCATAACCACAATTTTAACACAGCAGGAAGTAAATCTAGGTTATTAAAGTGAGACTACATATTTGCTTGAAGCATTAATATGAGACTTGTGCTTCTTGCCCTGTTTTGGATGTTTTTCCTTTTGCTGTATTTTTAAATGCTCACGATTAATCTTTTAAGTAAAAACCATTCTGACAATCTTGCTTGGTAGCTAGCGAGAGCAAACAAATGAGCGGCATCTTAAAATCCCTCAGTGAAAACCAAAGGAATCAGAAATATTGGAGCTCGAAAGCTCTTTCGCTCTCTGATGATTTCAGTCAGAAAAGAACCGTCCCAGCGACGCCGCGATGCCGCCTGCGCGTCCCTGCCCTCAGGTGCAGCCCGCAGGAGCGGGAGCAGATCGACGGGCGGGAGAGAACACGGGAGCCGCTTCTGCCTCGAGCGTTTTCCCTGAAGCAGCTCTCCAGCCTCTCGCTCTCAAACGCAGGGGAGGACGTGGAAAAACCCAGCTTGATCTTTCAGAAGATTCAATGCTTTTTGGTTAGGAAAAGAGTGAGCATAATCTGAAAAAAAAGTGTAAATTATTGGAGAGCAAAGAGAATACAATGTCTTTTTCTTCCCCTAAGGTTAAAATGATGCATTTCTATTCCTGGTCCATCCTGCCCAGGTCTTTAAAACCTTGAAAAGCAAGGCAGCGTAGGACATAGCTGTTTGTACCCCGGCCACGAGCACGAGGGTGCTGACAGAAGCACGTATGTCGTCGCCATGTTTGGCCTGCGTGATGCTGGCTTCCACCCAAGCTGCTGGGAATATGCTTGTGCCTCTGGGGTCTTTGATCCTTGTTAGCAACAAGCTCCAAGCTACTTTTAAAACACCTTATTAGCATTCTGTGGGCTTGGAAAGTTCTTTGGACTTTATCTTGGCACGAGACCCAACCGCTTTCATGATGATGTTTTTGTATTTGTACAGCATATGCTGTGAGTATTTATGTACTGCTTTGCCTAGAGCGCAGAATAGCATCCATTGAGGACTGTGTTTTTCTTGTATTAATAGTCAGCAAATACAGGGCAATGGTTAGGCAGAAGGTGTCGGGCACAGCCGTATGGCAGAAAACAAAACTGGGTTCAGCTTGTGCAGTCCGGAGCCCTCCTGTGCAAATAAGCTGTATTTTCACGTACTAGCAAGAGGAACTGCATGATCACTTAAGCACTGAAAGCCTCAAAACCATAAAAAATTAGTTCTGCACAGCAGATACTTATAGGCTTTAGCTTCATAAATAACCGGCAAATGAGACTAACTAACGAAAAGCACCTCCTACCACCTGCTATCTACTGAAATATGTAACAGTTCCTTTTGGCGACTGTGTCCAAGGTAATCCTTTAGTTCTGCTGCAGAGAGACGGGTTTGAATAGTGTAAAGATGGAATTGCAGCCCACCCGGCTCCTGGCCAAGCCCCCCGATGGAGGCAGGGCCGGCCCTGAATGCAGGCACGGTCGTGGCCGACTTCACCACGGGGGCACACGCGCAGGGTCTAGAGGTGGGCGACGGCTGCGTGGGCGAGAGCTGGCTGCTTCTCCGCGTGTGCGACTCCAGGGGGACCAAGCTGTCGCCCCAGCCTGGCAGCTCCGTGCAGAAGGCAGGCTCTTCTCGTCTGATCCCTCCTAGGAGGGAATCCGTGTGGGAAGCATGGATTAAAGGCTGGCCTCTGCCAGTTGCATCCAGGTAGCCATGGGCATGCCATGTCAGAAGAGCAACTATTTTAGGCTCTCTCAGCTTGTGCTTTCACCAGATATTTGGGACACTGGAGAAAGAGCAGCTTTGCTCAGCCACGGGAAGCTTTTAGGTGGTACTTTTAGGCACAGGTAAATTCCTGACGCCCATCAGAAGAGAGCCGCTCTGGTCCTGGGGCCTTTCCCACTGACACGACTTGCAGAGAAAAGCTCCTTTAAATCTGAATTTTCCTGCCTGGACTCAGCTCTAGCATCTTCGTGGAAGTAAAAACATAAAACTGGGAGAATTAGGACCTGATACAGGTACGTAATTAGAGAGAACTGGGGACGTGATCTGGTCCCCGCGTGCAGCTGGGAAGCCAGCACAGAAACAGCAATGCGCTGGGTCCGGCGCACAGGAATGCTCCGTCCTCGAGGCGAGGCTGCGAGTTTCCTTTGGCAGCGTCCCCTTTCCTGCTGCCGCGGTGCTCTGGCCGCTCCACCCACGGCCGAGCCAGTTACAGCCACCTTGATTTAAGCTTTTTGTTAGTAGCTACTGGGCGTGCTCAGGATTTCGCCAGCCCTGTTTCCTTGCAGAAGGTAAATCCCTTGTAATTTTTCCTGTGATTGTTTTCTTTGCAGAAAAAACTGGAGCTGGCTTCGAGCACTGCGAAACTGGAACCCGCCGTGAAGCAGATGCGGGATGCCATCGGCAGTCTCGCGCAATTCACGCAAGCAGCTGGTTCAAAGGGGGCAGAGACCATGGAGCTAGCAGCAAGAGACTTCTCCTACACCCTAGCAAGGATCTATGCAGGTAGTGGGAAAGACAGGAACGGTGGATTTCAGACCAGGAACGGGCTAGGAATCAGCCCTAGAACGGCCTGGTTTCACACCTTCTGGGTAAAGGGTGGAGTTTTAAAGAAAGCTGGGTCCCCACCTTCTTTAAAACTGAGGCAACTCAGCCTGGCAAGCACTGTTGGGAAGTGGCCACCACCCACGTTTCACGAGCCCTCGCTGTTCTGGCTAGAGCCCAGGAATACTGATGTCTCCTACTCTTCCACAGGAGCTCTTTTAATTGAACACGCAGCTCGGCCTGGCGCTTCCTCCACAGACATCTCCGCTGCTCAAAGGTAAGCAAAAACCTCCTCTAGCCCTAACCGGTTTAGATGATTTCTTGTGCAACGCAGCAGGCTTTGCTCTGCCTCTCTGAGTGATCTGACCCCCTGCCATGGCGAGACCCAAACTTCCTATCATCACAGATGGAGACAAACATTGGTCTGGGTCGGTTGCTGTCGTCATCACGGCTTTTCCCTGCCACGGGGAATCTCTGTTTAGCAGCGACGAGAGGGAGCCAAACTGGGCAGAGCTCAAGCTGAAACCAGCACTCTCTACATAACGGGGCTTGGACAAACGGGGTTGCATTCTCTGTTCAGGTGGTGCAACCAGGAGCTGTGTCCCGTGGCCACGGAGTTCAGGAACAGCAGCTACGAGGCTGAGGAGGCACTCGTGGACAGCGCGCTGGTGTACGAGGGCAGCCCTGCCTACGGCAGCAGGCTGTGACTCGCCAGAGGTGACTGGCAGCTCCAGCCCCAGGGAAACAGAAGGTGGGTTGCAATCCAAAACCAAAAAAATCCAAAAATCCTCAGACAGCCGTGAATTACAGGCGTGGTGGGGACGTTCCGCCAGGGCCAGAGCAAATCCTTCTGGAGCAACCCCCACCGCACCACCTGCTGCGGTCTGAAATCCACCGCTTTTGCGCTGCGATCCTTGCCAGCGCAGACGCAGCCACCGAGACTCAGTCCGAGACGCTGAAACGTTCTTACCGTGTTTTAGGCAAAGACAAAGTGATCAAATCTAGATAACGACTTGAAGCAGCAGCTCTTCAAGTGCCAACTGGTGTTCTTTTTAAAGAAAAGCAATCAAAATCAAACTGAAAATTCTTTGAAGTTGATTAAATACAGAAAAAAAACCATTTTTTCCTGTTCATCTTCTTGCTTTCAAAGGCTACAGATGGTCTTCCACCCTGGCACCTGCCAGGGATGGGGTTTTCTTCCAGGGCAGCCTCTTATGCCCACTGTGGCCATGAGGACGGTGCATCCCGGCATACAAGCAACCTCCACGGGAACTGTTGTGCTGGGCTCAGGACCCCCAGCTCAGCGCCCGATCTTCACAACTCGTTGGGTAAAACACAGGCTTTGTAACCCAAACTTCCCATTTTCCTAGCCACGGCTATTGCTAAGGTAGTCACGGGACACTGCTTAGTCTGGCTCGTGCTTTTGATTGTTCCTTTTACGTTCTACCCTGTATCAAACAAACTTTGCTTTTACTTTAAATTAACCCGGAGCAGAGGCTTTACCTTCAGGCCTATCATTGGGCGCCTTGTCCCCGCTAAAGCTGCTAACCCAGCTCCGGAGTCAGCCGCGATGGGCAACCAAAACGTTCTCGACCTACTGCGCTTCAAACGCGGGATATGGTAAATCGCTGTTTGCGGGTCCATAAACGGTCAGCGTCAGCATCAACCCTGCTGTGCAAAGCTGTTCTGTAACAGCTTAGGGGTGGAGGTCATTTCGATTACATCACTCAAATTACATCAAAACTGTACAAGTTGGTACTAAAATTAAAGAAAAAAAAATCATTTTCTTAATTTTTCTTAAGAAAATAAAGCTTTTTTTCATTATCATAGAATCATAGAGTTGGTAAGGTTGGGAAAGACCCTTAAGATCATCGAGTCCAACCGTTAACCTGTCACTACCAAGTCCATCACTAAACCATGTCCCTAAGCACCACATCCACACGTCTTTTAAATCCCTCCAGGGATGGGGACTCAGCCCCTGCCCTGGGCAGCCTGGGCCAGGGCCTGACAGCCCTTTCGGGGAAGAAATTTTCTGTAATATCCAACCTAAACCTCCCCTGGCGCAGCTTGAGGCCGTTTCCTCTCGTCCTGTCGCTCGTTACTGGGGAGAAGAGACCGACCCCCCCCCGGCTCCAGCCTCCTTTCAGGCAGTTGCAGAGAGCGATGAGGGCTCCCCTCAGCCTCCTCTTCTCCAGGCTGAGCCCCCCCAGCTCCCCCAGCCGCTCCTCCCCAGCCTTGGGCTCCAGCCCCTGCCCCAGCCTCGCTGCCCTGCTCTGGCCACGCTCCAGCCCCTCCATGGCCGCCTTGGGGTGCGGGGCCCAGCGCTGAGCACAGCACTCGAGGTGCGGCCTCACCAGTGCCCAGCACAGGGGCACCATCACCTCCCTGGTCCTGCTGGCCACACTATTCTTGATACAGGCCAGGATGCCATTGGCCCTCTTGGCCACCTGAGCACACTGCTGGCTCATGTTCAGCCGGCTGTCAGCCAACACCCCCAGGTCCTTTCCCGCCAGACAGCTCTCCAGCCACTCCTCCCCAGTTCTCTGTGACCTGCAGAAAGCTTATTCATTCCTGCTGCCTACGTCCTGACGATGCTGCAATTCATACCGACGTGAATTCTGACCTAAGTTTTAGATTGAGATCCGGTTATCCTCCCCCAAAGCAAACACCTAAACAGTGATTGTGTGCTTCTCTTCACCCTCGGCCCGTCAGCCGACCTGCTTGGTACTACCCTGATGACTACCAGTTTTTAATTAAAAAGTCACTAATAACAGAAGGAAAACAATAATAGAAGAAAGACGGTTGGAACATATAGCTGCAAAGCGCGACAGTGGCTGGGCTATTCAGGGGGAAGAGAGGAAAGGGGCCATTTGCTGGCAAAGTTGCCCAACGTTTGACGAGGCCAAAGCCTGCGGATGTGGGAGGACCAAACGCTGCCTCCGGGGAGCGGCGCCTCCGGGGATCCCAGGGCTGAGCCAAGCGGCGCTTCCCTCAAATCACACAAACAGTGCTTAGCCGGAGCCAGTGCCGAAGGGCTTCTCGCTGCAGCATTTCTCTGTGTCCGTTACGTGTGCATTCATGTGAATAAATAATATTTGGGTTTGCAAAATCTCCTGCCTCCCTGCAGTTGTTTGGTGTCGAAGGTCTTGCAGGTGTCCAAGCACAGAAGCCTGTCCTGCCGTGTAAAAATCAGGAGAACGGGAAAGTGAGAGAACGCCGCGTGGCTCTAACCTGAACGACGACGGCAGCAAAGTCCAGCACCAGGTTTGCATGTGGGAGGGGCAGAAGGGTCCGACAGCACGCGGTGAACGCAACGCGAAGCGAAGGTCGGCGTGCTGGAGTGGTTTGCGGAGCTGCTGATCCTCTGTTCTCCCCAAGTGCTCGTCTCCAAAGCACCGGGCTCTGGCAGGCAGCGCTGCCTTCCACGCTCGCTGCCCGTCTGGGATCTCACATCGCCTCTTCCTACGTATTTTACACATTTTTTTTGACCACCAGGATTACTTTTTCCTAATATATGAGCTATAATTTGCCTAAAAATAAGCCCCACAACCTG
Organism: Nipponia nippon; assembly: GCF_047370975.1. Lineage (NCBI taxonomy): Eukaryota > Metazoa > Chordata > Aves > Pelecaniformes > Threskiornithidae > Nipponia > Nipponia nippon. The sequence goes on along the minus strand of NW_028262348.1, from coordinate 4,804,442 downwards.
GGAGCCCTGCAGATGCACCGATACAGAAAACACAAGGGACTGGAAAATTATCACCATGTAGGAAAATGACAAATTTATTAAGATCTAAATATTCACTCTGAGGCTACAGCAGAATAAATGCTGTTACAAACAAATAAGCGCTAGGGTCTAACACTTTATACTGCTGCTAAACAGCTCTCTGCTCTCATAGGTTTGCACGTTTTAAAACATTTAATGTTCTTGAAGTAATTAATGAAGACTCCAGATGTCATTTTAATACAAATTCCACCAAAAAAAAAAAAAACAAACGTACAATCAAATGCATCACCTGTTGCCACTGCAAGGTAAAAATCATTTAATAACATAACTATGGGAAATCGGTTTAAAAAACGTATTTGTTAAATAGTAAGATAAAACTTTAGCAGCATTTAAAAAAATTTGAAAGTCCGAAGAATATGGTAATCTTAAATCCCGAAACGCAACCATCGGCGCTCCAATGCCTGTATTACCTGTGGAAACTGAAGGGATGGGAATTTGTTATTCCTCTGCCCAGGAAATGGCACGTCTCTATGGCGCAGGGACAGCGAGACAGACAGACGCTCGCGCAGACGTGGCTGTATGAAAAGGTCGCGTTTCTCTTTCTGCATCCTCGCTCTCGTGCTGGTGGATTCCCTCTTTAACAAAAAACTGAGCGGAATTGTTAAAAAAGCAACTTTCCGCTGCCGGGGCTCGGTCTGGGCGGCCTCCTCAGCCCTGCTCTTCAGCAGCACGTCCGTCCGTGACGGCACCGAGCAGCCCCGGGAGAATCCCTGCTCTGTCCCTTAGAGAAAAAACCACCAGGAGCGAACGCAGCGCAGGCTGCGCGAGCAGGGGCTGCATCGCTCGCCCTCCTCGCGACTCAAAAAAAGAGCTGGAATTGCTGCTTTTGCTTTGTAACCAAGAAAGGTAATGCTGTAGAACTCGCGAGCCGGTTCCGAGCGATGCCAGCGATGGAATCTAGCTGAGGGCAGCTCTAAGGGCTACGTAAAACCTGATCCGGATCCTGCACCTGAGCAAGCGTCAGAGCGCTGGCCTTCACTCAGCAGTGTCTGAGCATCGCCCTCCGGCACAGCCCAGTAAAAAAACATCTTCTAACCGACTCTGGACACGGTTTTCTCAAACCCTCACGCTGAGTAATTCAGGATCTATTAGAGGGACAATTACAGACCGACCATAAAATATCTGCACAGCCCCGTCTGTTAAACGAGCTCTGAATCTGCTCAGCTTCCCTGCACGGGGCCGTTGCCCTTTGCAGCCTCCTAGCAGCCCACACCTCTCCCAGCGCGGGCCCCGTCCCACGCTGACGGCCCTTCCTGGGCAGCAGAGCGGTTCCCGACGTGTTCTTCCCCTTCACCACCAAAGAGCCTTTGGTTTTCCGTCCCAGGCGCTGCCGCCGCCACACCTCGCCCGTACAATTAAGCTGCGAAGAACCAACTGCTGCCCGAACGACTCCCGCGCCACCACGCTGCGCAACGTGCGCCACCGCCAAGGAGAGGCAAGGAGAGGCCAGGCGCGCTGCTGTCCTACCTGGGGACCAGAGGGACCTTCGGTTCGCAAAGATTGTCTTGTTCCTCAGCCACTAATGCTATTTGCCAGACTCCCGAGAAGCCGCACAAATCGCCTTTGCGTAAGGAGCCTGTTTTACAGCACGGAAGACAGCGCTAAAGCTGCGTATCGCGATAGTAGCACTGCTCTCGTGCTGTTAGAGAGCTGTAACAAAAGAAAAGAGGAAAGGACCTTCATTAGGAAGAATTGATCACCGGGAAACGAGCTTCTACGTGATGTCAGCTGTGCGCTCCTCTAGCAGAGCTGCCAGGCCGTTGATGCCGCTGATGCGAAGCCCTTCCGCACAAGAACGGCTTCATGCTAGGCAGAAGTTAAAAAGTTCTCCAACTCCCTCCGGCAGCGGCGAGGAGACCCGCAGGGTTTTGCTCAGCATTTCCGAAGCAGAGAACATCCCAGCAGCACGGTGTCCGGGGCTGGGAGTACCGGTGTCCACATAAACTCGACAGCCGCCGCGCTACGGAGTAATGAGTTACTGAAAAAGCACTTAGAAGTAACTCAAGTATGAAAGGAGCTATATAAAATCAAATTCTGGTGTATAATTGAAAACCCGCTGTTCCTTTGCACGTTCTTAATAGTGCAAAACATTATATATGCTTTATCTTTTTTATTCTTGACGCAGTAAATGCTACCACCAGCTGCGATCACAGCTCTGCCCAGAATCTGCAGTTTTATTTGATTAAATAAATACCAGGAGATTATAAAGCAATTGTGCACAACATCTTGTGATGAGAACAGGCCTGTCCCAAAATAACTCACAGTTGCTCAAGGAGCTCTTCAGTGCCCCTGAGAATTCAGGGCAAATCCTCTCTCGCAACTTCAAATACGTAAGAAAAGAAATAAGTGATGGAGCACGAGCGCGTGTGACGGGAGCGCACGCAGCCAAGCGGCTGAAACGAGCAAGCCGTCCCAGGAACGTGAGAATAATCGGACCCTTGTGCAGGAGGCTTTTGCAGGACAAACAGCAGTTGAGTTTTCCACCTTCTGGGGAAAGATTAAAAGATATTAAACCTGAGTGAGTTTGGTTTGTTCCCAAAGAGCGACGGCTCCACCATCCAGCATTGAGAATAAGGCAGAAAGTGTGCAAATGAGAACCGGGCTCTGCCCTCCCCGCCGAGGGCCGGCGCCTGCTCGCCGCAGGGAAGGGAGATGCCGAGCTTCCCTTTCCAAACGTCACTGAATGCGGGGTGAATTCCCCAGCGACCTGGGCCGCTCCTACATTTGCGCTAACATCATGGGATCGATGCTTTTGAAATACGATGGTCGGTTAAGGGGGGGAAAAGAAAAAACGAGGTTCCGAGGAAGGCGAGACTCCACAGAGTTCTCCAGCCTCGGAAAACGGTGCTGCTTGCGCTGACAGTACCTGATGGTGCGCGTGGCTCCTGTCTTTTCCCCCTCCCTGGGCCTCTTGCACCAGGAAAACCAAGCTTAACGTTTTTTCTTCTAAATATTTTTTCTTCTAAGTTTAGGAGCAACAGTTTGTTGTTCCTTGCAAAGACACACAGTGGAAAAGAAAGCAAGAGGAGGCCTGCTGCAGCCTCCTTTTTCAAAGGCCTTGGTGTTTCTGCTGAACCTCAAATACATCCCCTACGAGGGACAGGAAAGAAAAAAATTAGAAAGTGTGTTAGCAAATGCTCCCATGCAAAAGTCTGAACTTTATTCACTTTTATTTATATATTTAACAATTCTAAAGTATTTACTTCTTGCTTTGACAAAAATGAAAAATATAGGAGCACTTTACTCTCTTTAGGAGAGAAGGGTTATATATACAGCTATGGAGAGATACTGGTTCCTCCTTTACATACAAAGAAAAATAATATTAATAAAAAAAGTGCTTCATCGATCAAAAAAAGACTAAGAGCTGCAAGCATTTATTCACACTGTACATCACAGAGCCCCAAAACCCGTATCGTAACCTCTTGGCACCTGTCGTTAGGAACTGCAGAATCTTAGACTTATTTTTGACTCTCTGTTTGCACCACAAACCCATGCAACGTTAGTGTGCACAACTACTCCGTGTCCCCTAAAGTCAAACCTCGCGCTGCCCGCTCCGTGGAAGAGCCCGAGACGGGAGCCGCCTACGATCCTTTTCCCGCTCCAGCTGTCTCTGCTTCACAGGGAACAGCAACGCCTACGGTTCCAGTCCAGACATTCGCTGCACTCGCTTAGGAACAAATACTTCTATAGATACAACTCGACTGGAGAACCCATCTTTTCTTCGCTCTTCCCTCCTGATGGTTTGAAAAACATTTCAGAACCCGTACCGGGGAGATCCCAAGGTGCTTCGTTACCAGCCCCCCTTCCCGTAAGGACACAGGCTGCTACGCTAAACCAGCCTCCCGGACATTCATTTTTGTCTTGTGAATCTTCAGCTTACACCGCAGCAGCGTAACGATCCTTGCAAAGGGTGTGGGAAGTTCAAAGTGAAAAATAAAATACCTTGACATTTCTTTTCCCCATCAGACCTAACAAATATTCTGAGGTGGTTTTCTCTGTGTGATACTCGCTCTGGATGACGCAATTCTGACATTCCAGGGAAGGGAAGCACTCCTTTCCCAAGCTCTCTTCGATTTTGAGCTTTTTGTATCTAAAACTCTCAAATACTCCAGCAGGATTTTTTGTTCTTGAGAATATCACAAGAGAAGTCGTAACTTTGTCTAGGCAATGCATTGGGAAGCAGGATCTACATTTCTTCCTCGCCAAATTGCACGAAGCAGGCTCTATCAAAAGGAAAAGGGCATGAGTACCTAACACCCATTTAAAAACATATATTCAAGACATTCACACTTTAATGAGGTGACTTTAAAAGCGACTCAGATTGGGACAGAAGGGAGAAGGGGAATCCATGATGTATTTCAGGTCTTAATATAATCCTCAGGCAGGTTTTTCCTATCTGGAGCATACCGAATACCGACTGAAAGAGGAGGAGACATCCCAGGAGTACTGCAAGCACCAGTGCACTCCTCGTGGACCGAGCCCAGCGAAAACCCCAGCGTATCACAGTCGCTCTTGCGTTGTTTTGGATCGTCTCATTAAAGCGCGAGTCTGAACAACAGCACGACAGCCTGTTGGTATGAACCACGACAAGTGCTCTGCTCCAAAAGTAGCTTCGCATCAAGTAAACCATCCTACGATGGGGCAAGGATAGAAGTCGAAGGTCTTCTACTTTCCCACTCGGTTTTAAATAACGAATTGCATTTACAGAACTTCAGAGAGAGGCGCCAGTGTCAGACCCACCTCAGCCGGGCAGCCTGCTCAATCCCCTTCCCACCTCTCGCGAACAAGCACGCACTTTCTTTAGCCAGCGCTGCCCGGGTGTTTCCGCTCCGAGCCACGGCGGCAGGGCTGATGGCAACAAAACGCATCGATTGTGTGTGCAAGTCCAGAGCTGCTGAGTATGGAAATCCGTGACCGATTCCCCCTTCACGCAGTGAGGATAACTAAGCCCGCTCTAAGAACAGAGAGGGAGAGTGCTCTCTTGGGAAAGAGATTCCCATTTCTTCTAGCAGCAACAGGTTCCCAAACAGCAGTTTCTTGTTTGGAAGTAACGGGAGTGATTGAAAGCACTAGCACTGACGCTACAGGTATTCACACTTTGCACGCTGGCTGGACTGATTCCCCTCTTCTCCTTTCCTCCACAAAATCGTCTGTCTGCAACACAGTTCAGCAGTGGGACAGTTAAATACAAAAGGGAAATCTGGTTCTGGTGCCAGCTCCCTTCCCACTCCCACAATCTTCCAGCAAACAAACATATATATATATATTATTATATATACACACGCACGCGCGTAAACACATACACACAGATAGGACAGAAAGGAAAGGGGGAAGAGCTGGAACAGGAGAATCCCACAATCCAGCAGTACGTCCTCGAGGTCTCTCCCGCCGAGCAGTGTTCCATGCCCCAACCTCCAAAGTGCATGGCTCCCGCATCCTCCCAGCCTCCGCCCACCGAGAATCTCTGTCCGTTGGGGAAGAGTCGGCACGGCTGCTCCCCCGCAGCGCTGAGGCTGGGACTTTAATTTGACGTGGCAGTGATGGGTTTATCCAGTTCGAGGTCAAGGCTGGAGCTGCTGGGGTGCAAGCTGCTGTAGCACGATTTGCAGACTCTGCTGGGTTCAAAGAGCTGCTGACTGGGAACGGGCACCTTCTGGTTACAGCAACTGGAGCAGAACACATTTCCACAATTCCTTGCATCAGGAACAGAGAAAAAATGGAAAAGAAATGATTAGAAGCAGTTTGACAGAGTTACCCAAGTTCTAAAATTATACTGTTCGCAGTGGTGTGATGGGGTCAGCCCTGGAGACTGTGGTTGCTCCTCCCCAAGTACCAGGATGCACGCAAAGACAACCTTCCGCGTCTAAAACTGAAGCGGAGCTTTAGGGAACGGAGACCCGAAGGGAGCACAAAGCAAATTACAGTACAAAATTACAGCTCATTACAACAACTCTACAGGGACGGCTCTTTCGTACAACGCTGGCTCGCCTCAGACTGGAGGGAACTTCCAGCTCTCTCCCCTGCCCCGCTGCGGAGCTCGGGCACGGTGCTACTCATCACTGCCACTGCTATGCTGGGGGCACACGGCTAAGAGAGGGGCTAAGGGAGAGCAAACCAGTTTTGCGTTAAGAGACAGACTGGATACTGCAGTCCTGGGAGGAGGTGGGAGTCTCTGCTCCTTTACTCTTCTAAAAGTGCGTGCTGGTAAGTGCCAGCACAGAGACATTTTCTTCTGGTTCCTTTCAAGTGCGCTGCTGGAAAGTTTAAGCATGGGACAGATGAAAAAAAAAAATAATTAAAAACCAGTTTTGGTTGATGCAATCCTCCCATTGCCCCAGCAGCGCAGTCCCTTTTGCGGCGTTCCCGGCAGTCCCACGCTTCTGCATAAAGTAAACTGAGTCAACAAGGATCATGCAAAGCCATGAGATGGGCAGCCAGGTATTTCATGCTCAGAAATGGCAGTAACGCTGCGGCAGGGTGAGCAGTCTCACACGCGTTCTTGTCAGATGTCAGCTGGTGGAGGCACGCTGGCACATGCACCTCATGGGAGGCAGGGATAAAATTTAAATCTGGAAAATAATTACGTTCTCTTCTCGCAGCCCCCCTCAAAACCTGCTGCTGCTCAAGCTAGCCTGGTGAGCACCGCAGTGCCCTGTCCTCCACGCTCATCAATTCTTACAAGGAGCTCAGAACAGCACTCCAGGGACCTGAATTTTGCAAGTTTACCTCCATGCCTGACGCCCTTTTCATTAACTCTTTGGCATCAGGATTTTGTGCCGTTATTCTTTTGTGCTAGAAGAGATTTACTGCTGCCAAGAGACTGACAGAGAATTCTGCCTACACCCAGCGGCTTTGATTAATCCTTCCTTGCCAAGAGACAAGATTTCCAGATGCTGGTCACTGACGGGGAAAGAGTCAGCAGAGAAATCCTATTTCTCACTTCAGTGGGCTAATTTTCTCAGCTCCGCACAGCGGCTCCTGGTCTCAAAGCTGTAACCCTAGCACTAGCGGGCTGACAACGGCTAGCCTTTCTGCAGCCGCTTTGAAGTCGTCTTAAGGACCCTGTTAGAAATCACTATCGGAAAAAACAGCAGGAGTAAAAACAGTCCCGTGAGGCGTCACACAGAAACGGCCTGCAGAAAAGCAGTTCCGACAGCCCACATCTCTGCTGCTCAAAGAACGATTATCCAGCAGAAGCTTGCTGTTGACAGATGAGGTCAAAAAAGAACCAGAGGGATTAAAACAAGGATCTGTTTGTTGTAGCTCGCCAGCTTCCTAACATATGTTGGGGTTTTTCTGCTGTTTTATCCTTCTGTGATAGAGAATAGCGTTCTGTAACTGTTCTCCCCCGAGCTTCGGAAAGCTCTGGACAACTCATTCTTTCTATCCTGGTGGTCCTCTGCTTCGCTTGAGAGATTAAAAAGAGACACTGGAAAAGCCATCTCACTCCTTAGAGGAATGGGGACTTAAAATCATGCTACCGACACCTCCTCTGCTTGCTAAATCATAGATGTTTACCCGTTTTTTTGGTGATACTAACCCTCCACCAGCTCTGCATTACCCGTTACTGCCACAGTATTTTCAGTCCTTCTAAAATAAGTGGCAGGTTTTTTGTCAGCACACTGCACAGCAATAGTAGAATCGTTGGATAACATGTGGACCTCTCCCAAAAATAAAGCAAAAAGGGAAAATAAAAAATAAACGCGTATGGCTAAACTTGAAGGACAGTCTCTTCTCAGTTAGAAGTGAAGCATACTCTGTTACTCAAACACACGACTTAACTGATGGTGAGCGTTAGTGTGATCCACGTCCCAGTTTAAGCTACCAAAAGCCAAGTCCTACGTGCCTTTCTGTGAAAAAGAGAGGCCTGTTTATACAGATCTAAACATCCAACAGATTGTGCTAGCCACCCACAGCTTATTTCTAGTGATTTCTAGGCAAGTGAAAAACAAAGAGGGGGAAGAGACTGAGTTAGTTTGGAGCAGTTACCAAGAAAACACAGACAGACAACAGACAGAGGCTGTTGTAAATGCTCACCAGATTTGATCAACACGTTCAATGTCCCTGCAAGGAGGGGAGAAAGAGCTCAGAGGGGAACTAGCAAAAGAAGCAAATAGTGGCAATGAAAGAAGCTGGATATTTTTATCCGGCTCAAGGTCTTACAGCGTATGGGTTTCAACTCATTTTCACTCTCAGGTAAGATGTCGAGCAGACTGCCACTGAGTTTTTTGAAAAGGTATACTATGGAAATACTTGGTTTTCTCATTGGTTGCTGTTCCTTATTGGTCTCTACCATAAACAACCAGAGCTTATGTGGACAGCCTGGTCGACCCAGGTTAGAAACAAAGACACTAAAGGGAAATTTGCAACCAAACTTGAAACCCTGAGTCAATTTTAACTCCTCGTGGTGCGGGGGGTGTCCTGTGTGTATCCACGCGCTAGGAGTTCTCCAGAGCCCGGGCCTAGGAAACTGAAATGTCGATGCCAAGTGTCAGTCAGCCTAGGGAGGCCGTGCTGAATGGGTACGCTTCGCAACAGATACCGCTAGGAGAAGGACAAAGGCAAGCACCATTTTAACTCTTATAAAACCCTTCAGGTGTGTACAACTGTATGCTTAGTAATTATATTTTTCATCTGAAGCCTTAAGACATACCAATTTGCACAAACACAGTGGACATGAAAAAAAATCAAAGCCATTCAACTTCTATTCATTCTTCCCTGGGTTTGTTTATCTTTACAAGAAGACCAAACGGAACAAAATACAAAATGTACACAAACCAAGAAAGAAGTTTATAATTCTCCACAACTTCAAAAAGCAACGAAGCATCAAAATGTGATAACTGCCATTTGTTTATGTGGCAGTCCCTGTAATCGTTTCCTCATGTCCAGAAATCAGGAATAGGGATTTCTTCAAAATATAACTTAGAAATCTGAGATTCTCGGTCTTTAACTGGAGTATGATCTAATCAAAAGGCCTCTGCCACCTGTTCTTCATTAAGCCCCTGCTGCCTGCATTATCTGCTGTAGCCTCTGCTGGCAACATGTTTGGCAAAGAATAATCCAGAAAACTTTTATTTCACGTAAATGCCCTTTTCAGATTCTTACAAGAGCAATTTAATGAAAAGGGAAGAATGGTTAGGGAAGGAAAGGAGCAGGTTTACAACCAGTAATGGGAACAAGATGCTATTCATATATTTGAGGTATTGAATTACTGAATGCTAAGATGACAAACCAGTATTTCTTATTATTTACATCCTCTTAAAAAGCTAAACAGCCAGCTGCCTCTAAATGCAGTTTGAGGAAAAAAGGCGGGATCTGTTTAGGCTGGGGTAGAGCAGATACCAAATCTGGCTTTTTAAATATATACTCTGCATGAACTGGAACCGAACAAGAGAAACTGTTCCGTTCTTCCAAAGCTCTCCGTTCCTTCAGGAGCGTGCATAATCCTACTTTAAAACACTTGGTCTGACATCCGTTCTTGAGAAAGGAACTACGTGTCAAAAGAACCCTTTCCTGGTTTAACAGGAGAGGGAACAATTCAAGGCGCGGCCGTGCCTCCCTCCCTCCTGTCCTCTGTCGATGCACGGGTTACCTGCAGTGGTGCTTCCTGCTGGCAAGCCAGAACGTGCTGTCACAGCCATAGCAGTGCGCAGCGAGGTGGTCTGGAAGCCATCGCGTCACCTGGGAGAAATAAAAGCCACATTTATCAAGGAGAGGGCAATTAGAAACAAACCCATCTGATTCACGCTCACAAATTCAAAGCGAAGCACCACGAGGGAAGCGCTTGTTCTATTTTAAGAGCGCAAATTCAGTGTTTGCAACAATTGAAGGCAGACGACAGAAACCTTCCCTTTGAGAACAGAGACACTAAATTCCCCTCCGACAAACAGAAATTAAGTCATAAAGTCCAATTCCCTGGGGTTTTTTTGTGCTTTAAAAGTATTCAGGCCAAGAATATTCACCAAGCACGTGTCCGCCTAAGGCTCCTTTAGCTAACCATCCCTTCCACAGCTTCTCACAGACAGCAGAGGGCTCATAGGCACAGGTACTGATATTTAAAGTACGAGAGACAAGTGAAATGCAAGCAAGATAGTTCTCAAGAAGTGGCACGTGACCAAAAGCTGTAGGATAATTTGAATTATGAATATCCCATCCTACCGGAAGAATGAGCGATTTACAGGGATTTAGTCTGTACCTCTGTGTCCTGTTTATCCACCTGTTCCCAGCTGGCTTCAGAGAAAATCTCTGTGCTGCAGCGAGACAAGCAGTTCTGATCCAGATTGCTTTCCGAGTCGGGTATAGAAGTCTGTTGGCAAACAAACACAGCTGAACAGAACCTTCCCATATTCCTACTTCCATACAAATAAAAAGCGGGCAGCCGTGGGGAGGAGTGAAAAGGGTACCTCCTGTAAGAAAGAGCAGGCTGTGGCTGCATGGAAGGGAAAACGTCACCACCAGTCGCCTACCGACAGCATGCACGTGGCAGCAAAGGCGAGAGTGCCTTTTTGAATGGGACTATAAATGCCACACGTTGAAGCAGTTTGTGTGGCGGTGACTTGCAAAAAAAAAGAAAAAAAAAAAGGCAAAAACCCCCCAACAGGCCAGTTTTTGACCCTCTGACGACAGGATGATGTGAGGTAGAACGGATTTAAAAATCTCTTTTCTGCTGCGTTAGCACAAAGTTCTGGCAACACTTCGGGCGATTAACCATAAAAGCTGCTAGCTGTGGCTCCAATGTCATGGTCGCATTTCCTTTCCAAGGTTGTTTCACTTTCAAAACTAATACCAGTAACACGTATATCCTTTTGTCGGCAAAAATTCTGGAGAATACAAGCCAAATCACACATGGGAAACTCAGAATTTGAGCCATATATGTTCCATATATAGGTTTTTTGGGAATAATGTTTCCTTAATATAGTCTGGCCAGGTAGAGTTGTATTTTAACTGATTTAAAACTCAGCCAGCCCTTAAAATACATTAAAAATTGCAAGAAATCTTGAGTTAGTGTCTTTTTATGCCTGAGGAATGGGCACCTCTGGAGCTCCCGAAGAAAACCTGTTACTCCCAAGCTGAAGAGGTGCAAGTACAAGTAGAAGGTAGCAATCAGATTTTTAAAACTGGTGAATTTTCTAGAGGATGGCGTGCTCTCGCATCCAGCCCTACGCTGCAGTTTGTGAAGGCCCTTAAAAAATGGGAGCATAGTAAATTAAGCCAAATCACCAACTTTCTCCAAGGAATCCAAGCTTTTGCCAGTGACAGAAGCCACACGCAACTGAAACGGATGCCCAAAAGGAGCCCTTAGTGCTGTTATCACCAATGGGAATAGCCAAGGCGGCTCTGAGTATTTTTCACAACAAATGTACCTGGGACTATCCAGCACCTCTGCCACTTCTAAACAATATTAAACAAACAAAAGTTGGAAACCTCTTGTAAATTCCCCCCCCCCCCCCAATTTTGCAGGCATATAAAACGCATTACAATGTGTAGGTAGGAAAATGAAATTTTTGATGGGTGCTATGTCAACCTCAGGAACTGCAGGCCAACGTTCTGCCCGGTGTTCAAACCCACAGGACGATACAAGCTCTGTTTCAGGGATTCTACGTCTCCTCACCTTCCCCTTCATGCCCCTTTCCTCCTCCCGTGCCTACCTGCTTTCCCAAGCAGCTCTCCCCTCTTCATGTCTTTTATTTAACTAATAATACTGGGCCTTTGAAAAACCAAGTTTTGCAGCAATCCGCAGAAGTGCTGTGTGCTCGAAGGCCTCTACAGAACAGGACTCCTGCTTGTTCTCTGAATCAGTGCTACCTTCCAGCAACAGTACAAGGCCAGTGGCTCTATTTCTTCTGACTTATTATTATTATTTGTTAGTTAAGAGAAGAGGAGAAATTAGGCAAAAAACAGGTAGGGGAGAAGCAACTTAAAAATCCACCCAAGACCTACAGAGACATTGCTAGCTATTGAGATCCTGAACTTGGAATTACACTTATTTCTGATTTTAAAATGTCTTTTGCAACCACAACTACACAGACCATTTAATCGCTACAGAAATTACTGTACTGTATTTGAATCACGCCTCAAATGTTAAGTCTCTACTTTTACGACTTTAAACACTTCCACGTAAAAGCACAGTTTAAAAGCTCCCCTAAAATTCTTAATTTGTTGAGAAAAAACCCTCACTGACATGAGGCTGTCACAAAAGCTCTTAATTTATTCCAGCGACTAAGCCTTGAGCTGGCCAGCCATCTGAAAAGGGGATGGCTGGAAGTTCATGGTTTTGAGCTAACCGAGCAGCCACTGCTGCATCTTTCTTACCCCAAGCATGCAAAGCACCAAGAGATCAGTCCTACGCTCCTTCGAAAAATATCTTTGACCATATATGAAAACAACAGTAAAACAAATGGTTGTTTTGTTTTGTTTTTTAAAAAGGCCAATAAAGATGTTTAAGTATGTCCAGGTCTGTGCGAGTACGCTGTGAAACACCCATCTTGAAATAAACCTTTGCTACATTTATGGTCAAACTGAAATACAGTGAAAATACTAATCATCATTCATGGCCATTTGCCATGTACTCAGTCATTTGCCCTCTTCAGAATGACCTTGAGAGCTTTATAAAAGCCTGTAAGGCCAAAAAATCACTACCTGACCAATGAATCAAGAGCCGACAATATGGAGAGATCCAGAAAGCAACTAACTAGCCCGCTGTTTCCAGCAGTGGCTCAATGACCATTTCACTTACCACTTCGTCTCCATAATCACCATTGAGACGTAAGGAGCTGTTCAGGAACTGGCTCTCCAACCGGCTCTTCAACTCTTGCACTTGCTTCTTCAAGGTCTCCACTTCTTGCTGATGGCCAGTTTCTATCTGGCGCAGGCGCTGCTGGATAACGTCAGTGTAGACAGGCATCCCATCGTCATCCAGGTGACTTCTGGCAGGTTGCTCTGGGCTGCTGGCTGCCTGCTGCTTACCAAGATGACTAAACATCCATTTTTGGTGCAAGTTCCTCAAGTGAAACTGTGCAGAACTACAGCTAGCTGTGGAGACCTGCCGACTCAGAGAGGCTTTGATCCGACCGTCCTCTCCATTCACACAGTGTCCGTTTGTTGCGTGGTATTTCTGGGTGATACTAAACCCCTCAGGCTTCTCTGTCATCTTATTCTCAGGCTCCAGCTCTCCATTACACACCACCTCATCTTTACATTCAGCTAAAGGCAAGGCACAAGGGGAAGGCATCGGGATGTGTGTGTTGCTGCTACCAGAAGTCCTATGTACTTTTGTTCCCAGTTTTTGAAGTTCTAGCACGCTCTCCCCCTCTGGCCTATTTTCAATAGTTCGAGAAAGTTCGTCAGCACTGTTGTCGATCAGGTGAGGTCTATGGCAAGGACCCTTAGGAACAAGCTCTTGCTTTGCTTCATTCTCTGTTAAGGTTTCCGTAGAACTTTCAATGTTGGATGTTCTTGCCTCATGCGCGATCGTAAGAGGTAACGGAAGGCTGGCCTGCGCTGTATCGTACAGGCTCTCTGCTTCTCCCTCAAGTTTGCTAACGCTTTCTTCCTCCATGTTCTTTTGAGTGTCTCTATTTACAAAGCCCTCCAAAGGAACAGCCTGTAGTCCTCTCACCTGAGGTAACTTCTGGATAGCGTTACTGAGATCAGCATGCTCATCCTGTTGTCCTTTCAGCTCAGAAGCACCTTGTGAAACGGGATGTGGATTGGATGCTGGATTGTTCATTACAATACCTTTATCCGCCTTGGCCTTTTCACCGACATCACTGACATACCCATGTAGATTGTCGCTTCTCTTCTCCTTGTCCAGGGCAATCTCATCCCCTTTCCCTACTGTCTCTAGGCTACCCCGTAAGTGCTCCTCCAGACCAACATCATCTTTGGTGGCCTCTTGCAAAATGTTCTCCATCTGTCCCTCTGCCACACCAGCTGCAACAGAGAGTTCTGCTCCAACTGGAGCCCTGCCTTGTTTACTCAGGCCATCTCCATCAAACGGATCATCCCCAGGGTTACCGAGGCTGCTCAGCTCCAGGGACCGACGGTGCTCTTGCCACTTTTCATTGAGGCTGGGGTCGCTACTACGTCGATTGGTTGTAGGCACGCTGCTATCACAGGCTGTCGTCAGATTGTCAAATGATCTCGTCTTTGGTAACCTATAAAGGTACAAATAATCAGAATCCAAAGTCAGGGGACTTTTTTTTTTTTTCAAATGCTTAGCTACTATGGTTTAACAACTCCCCCCACAATTAGGACAGCAACAATCTGCTAACTAATGGACTTCTGTGAAGCATTATCTAGGAGCACATTTTGACCATCTGTAGCACAGAGCTGCTTCAGTACTTTCTTTGTTTGCCATCAGGAAAATATGTTCAATCAGACTTCAGACATTCCCAGAATAATCCTGTTGCCACAAAACACAAATGCTTACAGTCTGGTCACACCTCCTCATTAACATGTGCTCAGAATGATTGTACAAAAAAGCAAAGAAATAGTTATGCAACACAGAAAAAGAACTCAAATTCAAAATAACCAAATGAAAGCTTATATCCCACTAGAGTATAAGGAATCCTACAAGGCAATGCAATACCCGGAGCTTAATTCTGTTTCCTAATCTTCTCTCTGCTATGCTATCACCACTGAAACTTAACAGCTTTCAAAACTGAAACAATGACAGACTGCTTTTGAGTAGGTCAGTCAAACAGTCCCGCAAATAAGCCTGTGAAAACACCTCCCTCCCACCACAAGTATCCTCCTCTTTATATCCCACAATATTCTCTGTTGATCTTACTTTACAGGATGGGATTTCTGGGCTCTAGGCTCACCTGCCCAGAGGCTGATCTTCAGGGCTAGAGCCGGGAACAGGGTATGGGGCACAGGTGTCATCAGCGGGTGTAGAGGGGGAAGAGCACGGCAGGTAAACAGCACTCCAGAGCATTAAATTACGCACGTGGCACACTGGATACAGCACCTGGGAGGGGAGAACACGCGATGTTCAGAAACGGTAAACTGCTCGCTCCCAGAACGCGGAGAATTGTTCAGATGTGATTGTGGTAGTTGACTATTCAGGTTTGCAGCTGGGAGCCTTTGCTAGATCATCTAGATAACTCTGAAGGCCAGCGAGCAGCTATGGCGTTTTTAATCGGCTACACTTGGATATATAATTATCTTTTCTTTCAGAGACAGAGGCTGAGGCGTAACAATGCCAGCTTTCAGCTTCTCATGAATGAATTACTGCTATGTGCTCTGTGTGAATATACACCTTAATAATGCTTCTGAGCAATTTAAACTGCTGAAGAATTCGGTGGCCCATTGTGAGCGCAGAGACGTCCTTGTACTTTGTATTATACCATGCCATATGAGAGCTGAACTAATAACCTCCTTCTACAGGCTCCGATTCATCAAAGCTAACCTTGTCTTTAATGGAAGCACTCATATGTTAAAAATTGAGTACATGCAGAAATACTATGCTGAACAGGCAGCTTGCTCTTAAAAGGGATTCCTTGACTGTGGAATATGCTTTCTGTTTCAGTTTAAAAACACTTTGGGTCACTCTGTCAATTCCACTCTTCCCAGGTAACTTCCTTGTGGAAAAGCAGGCAATGGCATAGAAACAGTCAGGTTTCCCTGCCACTGAGCAGGAACTGAAGTGTTTTCTGTTACAAAAAATAAAGCTAAATATTTAGTTACAGAAAACGCATTTCCAGCATAGAGAAATTTCCAAGGTTGCCCTTGACAGTCCTCAATTATCAGCAAACTTAACGCAAGACTTGAAATGTCAGACTGCACAGAATTCAACGGTAAACATCGACGAGGAGAGCTGAGCGCACTTTTTTGGAAATACCTATCTCCACACTGTATCCACCATGACAGTTAAGCCATTACGAAGTCCCACTGCTACAAGCTTGGGTATTTTCTTAAGGTACACATTTCTGAGAACATTGTGCCTGGGAGCCCCTGACGGGACTGGGGAATGAAGGATACATACAGATTCTGACTGGGAGGAGTAGAGCAGGTTTCTGAAGGCTTTGTTTGCTGCCCGCAGCAAAGACCAGACAGAACAGGTCCGTTCCTGAGTGTGTTTTTCTCCTCTCTCTTTCGCATTGTTGCACAGGAATGTACCAAAGAGGCAAGAGTAGGTGTGCTGCACCAATTTGACCTGCACAGACCAATACAAATATTGTCACATGGCAGAAGATATCAGCTTAATGTGAGAATCAACGTTCAGGCTTAAGAAGCAACAAATCTTTCCTTCACAGGGCAATACACCCCCTTCCTAAAGACTGATATACAAATACACCTAGCATTGTTTGCATACCTCTAAACTAATTGCAAAGGAACTCAGGCATAGCGGAATCTTTTAAAATCATAACTAAAAAAAAAAAAAATCGAGGAAAAAAAATATAAAGACAAAATTTTTGTTCATAATGAAGTATAAGAGTCTTGCTGATTCCAACTGATAGCCCTGTAGGACAGGCACAGAAGAGAATCATGATACCCGTTACAAAACATTAATGCAGCACAGAAAGGCAAAGAACAGTGGGGAAAAGTATTAATTTCTGTACGTTGGTATAAATGCACACAGCACACGCATCCTGATCATTATGCATTCTATGCTGTGGTCCCAGTCTGACAAAATAGCTTAATATGAACTTAACTTTAAGCATATAAATGACTTCCATGAGATTATTCAGACATTTAAATGAAGACAAGTACTTCAATACTCTAATAAATTAAGGGGTTTACTCTAAAAAGGCCAGAATGCTAAGGGTATGTTCACAGACGGCTCCTGTAGATCAGCAGTGTGCTGTGAAGCCAGTTACAACCTTACGTATCCCATTTCACAACTGAGCTAAGCTGGGACTGTACATGTGCTCGGTTACATGGCTGAGCGGGCAAGTGGTAATTCAAGTCAACCACAATCACAGGCATGTGCTTTAAATCTCTTAGTGGATCAGACACTTCATAAAAACTTTTATTCTTCAGATTACTAGTCCTGCAGTCAGTGGCTGCCACTTTCCCAGAGACCTGCTTTCCGGCCTTGGGAAATGATTTTGACCATCCTAGGCAAATTTCGAACAGGAGAGCTGTCCACTTCAAAAGAAAACAAAAAAAGCTCATATATCCTACACATTTTCAGCAGAAAAACTGAATGGAAAGGTAAGGGGGAGGTTGTTTTTAGAGGAGGAGCCTTCAAGTCAAAACAAGATCAAAGTAGGGGGAAGTTTTATTGCCCGTAACTATGACTTTTTCCATGCTGTTTGGATGCATTATACCAGAGTTATTTCAGCACCTCTTAGGTGAGACTATTAAATTCGTATAATTTATTTCTTTCTTTAAAGTTTAAAAGAAGTCCTCAAGGGCTCTGCTTCAGTTTTAAGAGCGAACAGACCGCAGGTCCCATGAAGTATACAAGTACTTTTGTCTACTGTATCTGGGCAGTTTTCCCATTTCCTTTATCAGGCTGCAGCGTATCACAGATAGATGGGAAAACCAGAAACTCCTTGGGACTCTATAGTATGTTAGTACCGGGTACCGGTTTAGAAGCAGTCTATAAAACAGCAATCTCTCAAGCCACAACTCACAAGGAATGCTTCGTTAAACTCGAAAGAGCAAGGGAACTGCCTCTGGAGCTGATGGACGCAGTCCAGCCACTGTAAAAACACTGGGCAGCGCTCATTTAGGTCATCCGAATTCTCACCATGGCCACAGCGATCTGCAAACTTGTGGCCAAAATCCAGCCACTCCGTCTCCACTAGCACCTGGAAACCCTGCAGAAATGAAAGTACAGATGAAAAGTTCCTATTTTTCTTTGGTTCAGTTTTTTAAGACAGTCTGAGACTCACGGGAATCACCTTATTACTGTGTCCTCCCTCACTCCCATTTCCCTTCAGCATTGGCCTCATTTACGGCTTTACCTAATGCCTCTGTGTTCTGAAATGCTGCACAATGAAATTAGGACAGATATGAATTCCCAAGGCTACATGAACAGGAAAGGGAATAAGGCAGGTTAAGTCCTCAGTGACTGGCAGGAAGGATTCTGATACGACACCTATCCTGGCCAGGCAGCGGGGAGTAGGAAATTCACCTTGATCAAAACCCTCTGAGAATCACGGTAACCAACATGTGGACAAGAGAGGAAATTTTAAAGCTCTCCCTTGAAAATGATGGGTGGATCTATCTGTCATAAAAAAAACCAATTCATCCACGATAGGACATCCATGCTCAGGGTGCCTGCCTGTGCGCATACCATTCAACGCCCTCAGACATCTGGTGTGAATTTTGGGGTTGTCCTATGCAGGGACAGGAGCTGGACTTGATGATCCTTATGGGTCCCTTGCAACTCAGGACATTCTATGATACCAAATGTAGCACAGTCACAAGGTTGATTAAAGGTCAAGTTGCACGATTTGCATGAGTTGCGCATGAAAGGGGCAAGGAACGTTTCAAAACAGTGCCTAGCTGAGCACCTGAACGCGACACCTCATCTTACCGGACCTAAAACCCATCACAGGTTCGGAAGGTTTTGATTCTTAGCGGAAAGTAAAATTGTAGAGCATGCTTATTAAGTCAATGGTTGTAATTAGAGCAAAAATAATAGCTGATAGCCAAAAAGCTTGAAATGTGACAATGCTGAAGACTCATTTTCCTAAACATTTCTGACCCTTGTATAGACAGCTACAGTTTATGGTTTCCTCTGATGCGGTGGTGGACAAGAGGGAAGGCAAAGGTTGTGTACAGAAGAACTCTGCACTTTGAACAGGAACGACGGCCCTCTTAGGAGGGACCAGGAGGAGGCTCCGTGCCAAGGACAGAGCAGTATGTTTTGACCTGATGGATGCCGACTTTAGAACCCATGTGAAAAAGGATCTGAGAAGTTTCCACCATTTCATCCAAAAGGCACTGCTACAGTTTAAACTTCTGGTCCTCATGTGTCCAAGGCTTTAAGCAGCAGTTTTTATAGCAGAGTGCTCAGACATATGCTTCTGTTCTAGACAACAAAGGCATCTGCATGTGGGCTGGCAGATGGAATCCAACCATCACATATCACACAATGCTAAAAAGCGAGGGGGGGGTGGGGGAATTTCAGGCTAAAAACCCAAGAGAAATATAACTAAGTGACAGAGGACAACGAAAATGTGAAATTGGAAAAACATGCAGTTGGGAAATCTAGAAAAGAGAAAGGCTTTGTATCAATAGTTGGCTGAGAAACTGCAATGGTGTAATGGAAACTGCAATACGTAGCACTTTGTGCTACATATTCTCAAGCTAAATACGGGGAAGCATAGACCATGACTGGGCAGTTACAGCAAAGGGGAAAAACATAATCTGCTCTTGAATTAGAGACTATATTTACACCTATATGTAACTGTGTCTGCAGACTACTGTTAGTAAACTCCTGCTAGCTTTAGTGCTTTTTCCAGTGGAAAAAAAATGAAATCATTTATAGACAGACTTCCTCAGAAAAGGACCCAAACTCGGTAACTACCTCACGCACTAAGAGATGGTTTACAAACCTCTGTGGTCCTGTAATACGGATCTAGCAGCAGTTTGGCCAGCGCCACGATCTGGGGGGTTCGGTCCCAGCCGTCTGAGCAGTGCACCAAGACTGGTCGCTGGTCTCGGTCCACGGCATGAACTACGAGTAGCGCGGATTTCAGAAGCACAGATAAGTGCTGCAGCCATTTGGTACTTTCCAGAGCTGATAACCAACTAGAGGAAAACAAGGAAAGACAGTTTTTGCTCTTTTAAAATGCTTTCAGGTTTGGATCTTCAAATTTATCAAGTCAAAGCTCCTATTTTAATAAGCTGTGAATGCCGTTCTTGAATATTTTTCATTTACGTCTCGTTAACAATTTCCCAGATTTGTAAGAAACAAAGCCATGCAGTCCACCTGAGGAACAGCCAGTCTCTCGTAAACGCTTTGCTGCATAAGACTTGCAAGAAGCTTAAATAACATTTTCCCAGACAAGAGCATAACATGTCACCAGCAACAGACAATGGAACAGTGCTGTAGGTATCTCAGGAATCTCTACCTTATGAAGATCTACGTATCCAGTTTGGAAAGGGTGGCCATTCTGCATCTACTTTGAAACCATGAAAGACTCTTAGGAGCTAATTCAAAACAGGGAAGCGGTAGGGGAAACAGGACTGGTGCAAGGACAGTGTCCTAGTGAAGACCCAACCTGAGAAGCTCCCGAGACGATGGGCCGTTAGAGGCTAGCTATCCCATAGCACTGGAGGGCTATGAAATGCGTCTCCTGAAATGACGCTATAAATGCGTGAAGTACATGGAACGCCACTAGAATTTTCTGAAGGAGAGCCAAGCTGTGAAGACTGAAGAACCAGGAAAAACAGGTAAGCCCAGATCTCATTTTTTAGGTTCACTTCAATGATAATAAACTAATGGCTTCCTTTAGCTCAAATTCCGTGGAAATGAAAAGATTAGCATTATTAGACAGGAAAGTCATCAAGAGAAAAAAAAACCACTAAATTTCAGTTTACTAATCAGCAGCAAAAGAATGCAGTTGCAGAAACATGTAAACAAAGGCAAAAAACCACCAAACGTCCACTTACTTTCCTGGATCTGGCATTTGTGTGCAGAGCAAACGCAGCGACTGAAAACTCTTCCGGATAGAATGAATGTTTGCCATCCCCATGAACACCACTTCACAGTTTGGATAATATTCTGTAAGGAAATATCAAGAAAGAGGGAAGAAACTAAAAACTACACTAAGTTTAATTTCTAAAAGAAGCTTTTTCATAAAAACAAACTGCTATTGCTGTGGGCAGATGAAATAACCTGTTTACGAATATTTTAAGGAGAAACTAGTACTTGGAGTTCAGTAGGTATTCCAGACATTACAGCACAGCATAGCAAAACAGGAAACAGTTAGCAAAGTGTTTGTGTATTTATTTTCAATGTTTCACTTCACATTACAAAAAGCAGAGTACAAACCTATGGGAATAGTGATATTGCTGTGCTCGAGGCTACAGAATGCTTTTAAAAGGAACATCCTAAAAGCAAAGCATAAACAATATTTAACTGATAATTTACGGATGTTCCTAAATTTGGCAAACTAACGTACATTTTTATACAAGTTATAGATTCCTCTTCCTAACCACTCAAAAAGGCTAAAAGGTTACTTCATTTACTGCTTTATTCTGAGCTTTTCTATTATGAGGAACAAGCATCACACACGTGAGAAATACTCAAAGCTCAGGAAAACAGGAGATAGATGGAATTACTGAGCCTGCCTTCAGAAGTTGCTATGGGAGGTACTCAGGCAACTCTGCTCTACTGGCGAGGCAGTATCTGTACAGACAGGGGCCGCTACTCAGAGGGAACACCGAAGAAGCTGCAGAAAAATACTGATAGTCTTTCCTGGATTTAGCTTTCCTCTATCCTGATGCTTCTAACTGCACAAAAATGATGACACGGTAGCTAAAATGGCCTTTTCTACAATAGAAAAAAATTAATCAGGATTCAGAATACGGGATATTGAGTGCTTGCACAGGAAAACGCAGTAGTCTCTTAAAAGAGCATGTTTTATATCATTTGATTTCTTAACTGTTAACAGTGCAATGAATTCTGACCCAAACCAGAACATCCTGTTAGTGATGGACTAGGTAACCCCAGTCAGAAGCGACTGATGGTATCAGACAATTTAAGCATTTTTTGGTCTTTTTACTGAATGATGTTATAAATAAAATAAAGCATAACGTAACTGAAACTTTTATACGGAGAGAGCGAAGCAAACCTGGCAATACCTGGAGAAAACTTAGCAGCAAAGAGGAAGCACTTAATGCAGGTCAAATTTATCAAAGGTGACAAGCTGTTTGGAAATTTTCTACAAAGAATTCAAGAACCAATACATAGGAAGACAATCAAACTTCTTGTATACTCTGCTTTTCTGTTGTGAAATTTTACTCTCTGATGACGAGTTATTTAGTAGTTTTGAGGTGTTAAATGGAAAATTCATCTTTTCTTACTGGTGGCTACATATCAAAGTGCAGCTATTGCAGCCAAGACCGAAATAAGAATATATGGTCAAAATAGCTTTTGTTATCTTATCTACAGTTGTTCTGTCTGGTGGTTTTTTTGTAGACTCTCCATCCACAGAATTTTAACAGGTTGAATTCATATCCAACAATGACCATAAAAAAATATCTTGTTTATAATACCAACAAGTTACAAGTGCCAAAGAACACAGAAAGTGATAATTGCAAATGTATTACAAATGCAAGATGAATCAGGATTTCAGTTGGTTTGGGTTATGATACAAATGCTGAAAAACGTTTCAGCTTTCGAAAAATTGCTGAGAAGTTGTCTTCTGCACAACCATTCTAGAATATTACTATCCTCTACAGTTAGTGGATTTTTACAAGTTTGTTCAGGTTTTTTTTAGACATTAGCACACTGGACACCTTTGTCTCACTCTATACATTTGACTCAGCAGGGGAAAGCTAATCAGCATATTCCACACAGTTCAGCATTTACTGAACGCTGTTACCAGCTGGTTTTATGCTCTAAGAAACAGACCTAATTAACAGCTAAACCTGTCTTTTTGAAGGGCTGCGTGATAGCTGCAACGATCCAGAACTTTCACATAGATGAACAGTATTTGCATCCACGCAGTCTGTTAAATACACAGTACTGAAGGATATCAGTGTAATTATATTTGAGCAAATCCTTTTGATTAAGTTAATAGAGAACTGAGGGGATACCTGGGCACTCACAGCCTCCACCTTTGGCTCTGTTCGCCACAGCTGCTGCGTAAGATCGTGCGTCCAAGATCAAAAGCTTCTGAGGCTGTATCGCCAAACTCTCTGCTCCTGAAGCATTAGAGATTGAGGAATCTGGGGAAGAGGATATGCAACTGATGAATAACTGAAGGGATACTTCTGACACTGTTCACAACATTGATTCACTCAAGTCCCACAACGCATATGCGCTGCACATACAGAAACTGGAGAATGCCTGATTAAAT
The DNA here is from genome assembly GCF_047370975.1 of Nipponia nippon. NCBI lineage: Eukaryota > Metazoa > Chordata > Aves > Pelecaniformes > Threskiornithidae > Nipponia > Nipponia nippon. Next base: position 4,781,373 of record NW_028262348.1, on the reverse strand, counting down.
ACAAAGGATTGAGTCTGTTACAGTACATATAGAAGATTAAGCTTTTACATAAAGCTCTGCCCTTTACAGAAAAGGAACAGTGACAAACTTACCAAATTCCACATCAGAGAGGTCCCCTCCATTGGAGAAATCTCTGGAACAATTTCCATTCATTAATTTGTTACTGTTGGACCTCGAATCTGAGGCACAGGCTTTGGCTACAGACTGGACAAGGTGTTCATCATCCGCATTCCTCCAGCCCCACCAACTGACCTCAGGCTGTCCACAGCGGGAAATAACTGCTCCGTTGCTCTGATGCCTGGAAAAGAAAAGAATAAAACCAGCGGTGCCTAACTTGAAGAATCAGGATGAAAGACACAGAGGGCATAAAAAATTAAATGGTGCACTCCAGTAGTTTAACTCCTGTTGGGGAACTCTCTACCGTTCAGCAGTTATCCTCCATCCGTGATTCAGTGGCAACATATTCCATGTGCTTCCCTTCAAAATGCTGACTGCGACCACACAGTCACTAGACGGTAAAAGTCAAAGCCGAAATCAGTAAGAGAAAACAAAGCATTTTCTTGTTCAATATTGTTGTCTGTTGGCCAGCGAAAGCTGGGGAACATTTTGGAACAGCAGATGAGGCATTAAAGAGGTATTCAACACCTGCTGGATAGTCAGGTCTACTGCTACAATGCCAGAATAAAGAGGAAAGTTACATTGAACTCATGCTCATTTTAAAGCTAGAAGACAGGAGTAAAACCACAGATTCACTTTTTGATGAGATTTTTTAAATCAAAACATAGCACTAATGAAATCTGAAGAATGTTACAATTTTGGTGGGAAATACCACGCCTTCTATCTGATGATGCCTAATGGTAAGCCAAAACCGTACTCCTATACACCGATGGTACCCATTTCTAGGCACCACCTGTGAATCACAGGAGGCGGTCCTTGAACACTGCAGAACCATATCCAGAAGCCAGTGTATTTTAAGTATTGTTTCACTAGCTAAAAGGAAGAGCCTTTCGCATCTCAGGATGCTAAATATCTGCAGTTTTACTCGTTCTGAAGTCTGGTATTAGCATCTGTGGGAAAGGAGTGGCTCTGCCATCCCCTCTTCAGCTTCTTCTCCTCTATGTGTGGGTCTTCTCCGTCCCTCTTCCTGACCCTCTCTGGGCAGTGTTTTCTCTGCTGCCTCTCAAACACCGATCGTATTTAGCAGAAGAGCACCAAGGAGCTGATGAAGGGCAACAGTAGCTCTTACGTGTGAGCACCACCGTGGTGCCAGGCTGGGAAATAACAAAGTCCACAAACAAGTAAATTTTGCTACAGACACCTAAGTAGCACTGAAAAAGGGAATACTGTTTATTAACAGAATATTTTTCTTCTAAAATGTGATAGAAATTGCAAGCACTCTGTATACTGATAAAACTTCAGAGAACTGGCAAATGGAGTAGAGAGATGAGTCTATCAATTAAAAAATATGTCGAGGAGATAACCAAAGAATGACCTAACTTGAACGTAGCTATCTCCTTCTGGGGAGCATCATTAAAAAAAAAAAAAAAAATCAGTTGTTTGCTTTTTTTTTTACATGTCTGAAGAGTTAGTAGTTATTTTCTTAAATTTGACCTAGCTTCTTGTACTACACAAAGAACAGATTTGAAGTAAGTAAAATGCATCCAACCATTGCAAGCATACTCTGAAAAAGATGTAAAAACTCTCCCCTATAATCTATTATATAAAAGAGTACTGAAACATATTATCACTGTAATTTCACTTACTGCCTCCGTGCTGGCACATCCCACTGCTGCCAACAGAAATGTAATGCCCCGTTTACTGAAGCGTTTACATCTGGCATTAACAACGTTCTCCTTGACCTTCACTAGCAGCACCCCGAATTCAGAGGACCTCAGCCACGGCAGGAAAGGAAGCCCAGCTGTCGGTATGAAGAGCTGCAGGTGGAACGGCCAAAGCAGAGAAGAGACCCAACTTCTCGCAGGCCACAGGGTGAGTCAGCGATGCTGAGGAATGGGACACCTAGAAGTGTTAACTCCCTGCCTCATGTCCCATCTGAAATATCCTATCACTCACCCACACACTGTTTTCTATTTAAATGGCCTGCAAATATACATCCCTTTAAGCAAAGGTGCCTCTAGGCAATGCCATTCTTGCTCAGGAGTCCCATGAGAAGCCCATACATAAAGTATGCACGTGACAATTACAGGTCCTATATGTTACGATGCGGCAAAGGATTTGAGAGTCTTCCTGCAAACAAGCTGGCCATCCCAGCTTCACGTCAACCAAGAGTTGTTTAATTCCCTCTAATAAGGCAACTGATGACTGGTGAGCATTAGCTGAATCTTTAAGCAAATTTAAACAGTTGACTTTGACAGCCCTGAACAGGAAGAAAGCCCACCCAAACCTATAAATCTTTTTTTTTTTTCCCTGTCGCCACTCTAATAAATGTTTATGGAGGTGTGAGGAGCTGGTTTACAATCTGTTGTCAGAGCTGCCGACCCCCCGTCAGGCGCGGAGCAGCACCACCTCTGCAGCGTCACTGCAGGCACAGCAGCGGGCAGCAGCGACCGCCTCGTGCTACTCATCCAAAGCACCACTTACATTGGGTTACGGCTCCTTGTTGCAAAAACTTAAAATTATAAAATAGGTAGTGATACGGTATTGTAAGTATTTTTCATAGCTCTTTTGTAATTGTTTCATATAAAATTCCTTCACTGAGAGGAAGCAACCGACACACTGCATTAACTGAACCAAAGGAAAAGCAATCTGAGTGCCACGGCACTTACACCAGGCGCCAGTCGACTGCATGCAAAGGAAAATGTATTTCTGCTGAAGTGAATAGCCTTCCAGAAACAACTCTGTTGATAGCAAATTAGTTCAGCAAAACATAGATGCCAATCACCGAAAGGCCACCTAGCTCCCCGCCACACTTGCACAAATAACAAAAGAAAATAAAACATCATTATACGTGTAAGAAATCTATTTTGAGCACTCAGATAAGGTCATTTATTTTTCCATATGTTCTCCCAGATTTCATTACTACCTGCCTGCGGAATCATTTTCATAGGTTCATAAAGAGTTATATTTTCATCTCCAGGTTCTTGCCTCCTATTTATACTACAAATAATAAAGAATCATTAGGCCAAAAGTAGAGTTCATTGATAGCTGCAAAGCCCTAACACTCCTAAGCCTGCACAAATATGCAATGTTCAGATGTACCAACAGAAATCAGCAAGCAATTCTATTTACGGTAATGTTGGAGGTCTGAGGAATCACACTCATTCCAACCGGACTGGCCATGGGAACAAAAAATAGCAAATAGTTCAAGTGTGATTCCGAAGTCCCTAGAGATAGAGCTGGGGATAAGATGGTGTCACTCAGATCCCAGTAACCAAAAAAAGATTAAAAAAATTAAAGCAAATCCTCCACTGCAAATTTCCTAACCCTCTAGAGACAAAGAAACATGCAGCCTCCCTACAGAAACTAAATAGTAAATCACCATTAGATAACTAGAGAGCCCTCTATAAAGCATTGCCTAGCTGCATGATGTACGGTACACCTCTGCACATGCTTCATCTTCCTTGTGTTCAAGCAACCTTTTGAGTACAACAATAAATCCACTGAGTCCTTGTAACTATAAAGACAGGAAGGACTAATGAAGGTTTGAATAGCTCCCTCCATAGCATTACTTAACTACTAGGACTTGCAACTGAAAAAAAAATATCATTGCTGCAATTCACAAATATAATTCAGCAAGCACAGTACACGGCGATTTTCTGTTTACCTTGGCTTCCCGTGCTGGCAGAAACGCTGCCTGCATGGGTAATCACCTTCAGCAGTGAGCCAGACAAAAAGACACCTTCAACACAGCTGATTTCCAAGTAGGTTCTGAAGTGTTTAGGACACTGTTTGTATAATGTATGAAGTCTTCTCTATCGTCTTTCCACAAAATCCAAAAAGGCTTCTCCCTAACATTGATTTTCTGGGACCAAAACAGATAAGCTACAAAAACCGCGTTACGGGCCAGATTTATCTACATAATTATGTGCCTAGATTTTAAAAAACTGTAAACACAGAAAAACTGCAGAAGCTGGATGTGAGATTTTTCCAGAAATCTGATCATAAAATGGAAGCAACCCTCCTGACAGTCCAATCTCAGCTGAGTGTTTCTGAAGCTTGCCTGTGAATTCAGCCCGCTCAGCTTTTCAGCCTGTGCACACTCTCACAGCTCTCGAACGCTTTACAAGAAGAGACAATGAAGTTTTTGTTGCCAAAGTGCCTGTGTCTCTGGTCTCTCTCTGTCCCAGTGTTCAGTATCTGAGAGAAGTTAGTGGACAAATTTAAAAAAAAAAATCATTATTACTTTCCTCCCCCCCCGAGGTAAAGCAAAAAGAGCACGTTTTTTAAATGTGATCAAAAATGAAACTAATATCCCCAAAATCATCTTCAACAGATAAAAAATGCTGAATGAGCTTTTGTCCCTTACGCCTCCATAAGTAAGGAAAAAAGCTATTTTTATGGCAACATATATAGAGAGAAAACTATACATGGATTTCCAATCATACGGATCATCAAACACTAGCTGATGTGAGTTCTATTAGAGCATAGAATGATGAACGGGATGTCTTGAAAGATTTATTACTAAATGTCAAGATAAGGAAAAAAAGAAAACAAAAAAGAAAAATTTTTCTCCCACTGATTTTGAGATTACGAATGAAAAATTATGTGGTAATTTACCATACATAGTCTCATCACTGCAGAACACTGAATGCCAGGGATTACACAATTTCAGTCGACGAGGTCTTTTGAACATTTAAATCACTCTCCCATAAATCCCCAAGAATGTAAGCTGTACTCAAGAATGCAAAGAAAGGGGTTTCCTTCCCCCGTATAGTGATGAAAGAAGGAGGGTGCTTCCCCGTGTTAAGCGTGCTTGCAGGTGAGGTGTCCCCAGTTATGCGACAACTGCATAAAAGGCACAAAGCGGCCTGGAATGCAGTATTCAAAGTCAAACACAAAACCATATATAAATTACACTACTCTCTTTCATACATATATGTAACATACATACTTATATGTACTACCATAATAATAAAATACCTTAAGTCTTAAAAAATTAGCATATGCTGGAAAGCATTTTTTCCCCCCCTCGCAGAGCTGAACAGAGGATGGAGCAATTCCTTAACATTCAGAAAGAGACTGTGCTAACCTCCCTTTATTATTTGGAAGAAAAAGGAGAAAAGATAGGAGGATTTGAAGATAATGGTCTGCTGCCACAACCTAATTTGTTCTCCTTTCATAGAACAAGAACTCTTAAGCTAGGTAAATAGTGTTTTGTGGCCTACTCTTGTACTCTTGCTCCTCTGACCCAGGCCGTATGAATGTCAACTTTACTGCTCTCTAAATTTAGCTTGCCGCTCAGAGAACAGCTTTTCCTTTCTGTCTGTTTAGAAGGAATGGGTGGCTAGGCAGACTTAATGGAATTATCAGTATTCATTATCTTTTTAATCCCTTTGTCATCTGATTTTTTAAAGAGATTTTAAACGTTTATGGGAGGATAACTACACCAGGAAAGTGGCCAAGCTATTAAATGGCAGGTTCCAGAATATTTGAAAAAAAAAAAAAACAAACCAAAAAAAAACAAACCAGATGCAGAAATATATTTCTTACTAAAGAAGATGCCAAAACCCAGTATCTCAGAAGAGCAATTTTGTTATGAAGAATTGCTGGACTCAATCTAAGGAAGAGGCTGTTTGATTAAAACTATCTAAAATATGTAGATAGTGCTAACATGTACATTCTTTTGTAATTTGAGTTTTATATCTCCCTTAAATAATTTCAGTATTTGTCCTTCTTTATACTGCAGTCTGAGTAATAGCTGGATGAGAATTAGAGAAAAACCAAAGGAGTCCCTAGCCAGAGATGCCATTTATCATTCTACAGCTGTGTTGATGTCTTCACCTTACATTTTTTCATTTTCATATTAAAAAAAATAAAATCAATCTTAACTCAGGTGACTGCCCTAGGAATGACTTGCAGGAGATGCAAATGCTGAGTGCTCCTACAATGTGTTTGGAATTAAAAGATACAAACCATTATTCCCACTCAGAGTGAATGTGTAGTAGGTCTGCCTTACCTCATTTATGGCTTGACAAGGGCCAATAGGTGCTGCTGTCTCACACATTCATGGAGTTTTGAACAGGTATAAAGCAATATGTATATAGGTAGCAAATGTAGAGACAAAGACCCCAAGCTATCAAGCCTAACAGGTCATACTTTGCTGTCAGTTAAGAACAGGTCTGAACATCTTCTCATGCGAGACCTCCCTTTACTTTGAATAAATTATAAAAATATTGTTTTATTATAAAAATATTATTTTATTATAAAAATATTATTTTAAAATACCTTTAACACTTTTGCTAAAGTCTGTCAGGCTCAGTGAGGGGACATCTGGGGCCCAGAGGAGCCTGAACATCTTTCATTACAAGCCAGGATTCCCAGTTACAACTTATTTCAGCTTTTATTTGCTAGAACACCCCATTTACAGCCTGGTGAAAGCTGTTCCACCCACAAGAGCCTCACCTGTACACAACAGCAGGGATACGCTTCCAGGACCGAAAGCTTGCCACGCTCTCTAGCTCTTTATCCGTGATCCAGGCGGGAACGATGATTTCCTGGGGGTAACTACCACAGAGCCTGCGAGAAAAGCGGTGCAAAGGGTTGAACGAAAGCGATACAGAGCAGTTACACACTTTCCATACAACACACACAAATAAGCAGTATAAGCAACGTGACAGCTGTTCATCTCAGCAAACTGCCATTTTGTTGATTCCTGTTTCATTGCACGTTAATAAACTCTTCCTTTGCATATACAAAAAGCACTGTGAACATCGAGGTGCATAAATGCATTTCAGAATTAGAAGATTCAAGCTGGTGTTTTCTTGAGAAATGCACATGTAGGTGATTTTTAACTCCAGCTGCTGAAATAAACTGGACTACAGAAAAGAAATTCTACGTCTCTCCATGCTAAAGAATTAGCCACTCGCTTTCTGGGTCACAAAACACAGAACCACAGCCACACTGGGCTACTGGATTCAAGACAGAAAACTTGTCTAAGTGTGGAAAAAGTACATTGCCAAATCAACCCTTGCTGAAGGCAGGAATCTGAGTGCACTGGCTTATCCTTGACTGGCTAACTGGACCTTTCTTCTACTAGATGCACCTCTTACTCCACAATTTAACTAATAAAGCCATGACTGCCAATGAGAACCGCGCAAGCAGGCAGTAGCGCCTGCAATATATTGCTGAATCATAAACTAGTTCATCCCCAGTCCATCCCCTTGAAGAGATTCACTTACTGCACAAGAAGGACAGACATGAACACGTGTCTAAGGTTGTTCTACTCAGAAAAATATATCCATCAGCCTGAAAAAACGCTCTTTTCTCAAGTGCTGGCCACAAGAAGGAAAGGAGTAGTTTGTGTCATTCTGCGTCCACATGACATAGAAAGTTTTTTCCTTTTTCTTTAGTATCAAATACGTAAGGGATAGCTATTTTTTCTTCCCTAGATTTTTAGAGACCAAGACAGATTCTTCTTGCAGTGACACCAACTACCAGCTGCAAGTCATTATCCTGCAAAGACAGAGCAATGAAACACATCTCATCACAAAGTGTTGCTGCTGGTTTTGCTCTGAATTGCATTAGGGCTCAGCCAGCACGCTCTGTCCAACCTACCGTGAATGCAGGAACGCCTTTCTCTGCTCCGGCAGCTAGAGAAGAGGACATTTGTCTATGCTTTCAGGACCACAGAAAGTGTTTTTTCTTATTTTCAGGATCTACAAGCCTAACTCTTCCAAAACCAACTTTCGTTCTTTAATACAAGTCTTTGTCATAAGTTAGAGAATAAGACACAATAAAAAAAAAAAAAGTTTTTTTAAAAGTTCAGTCAAACTCCACTCTTTGCTCACTTAAGGCTCCCCTTTCTTCCATTAGAATGCTTATCCTCTAAGAAGTTCTCCAGCAAGCACATCAAAATCTGGTATTTCTAAGTCTACAAAAATTGTAGCAGCTAATAAAAAACTAAATAATACTCTAAAAGCGCATTTTTTTCTATAGAACAACAAAAAAAATTGTAATTTTAATTGTCCCTTGTTAGGAACTGTAGAACTTGGAAAAAGTTCCAGTAATCTGCTATAACAAAATTGGTGTTTTGAGATGCCATTTGGCTGTGAATCAGCAGCCCACATAACTTACTTGTACTTCTCATTGATGTTGGAAATCCTCCAGGCATTGTTCATATCAAACCCCATCCGCTCCACTTCATTTTTAAACCTTGAAGTTACATGTTCTCCTGGGTATCAAAAGCAGAGAGAGAAAATAAATGTGAAATAAGAAGTAAGGTTCCTACTTTTCAAAATAGTTAGAGAAAAACACCATTGCACTCATACTTCAAAATTGAAAAGAGAAAGGAACAGTCCAAAAACACCATCTGTATTTCACAACCCTAGTTTGAAAATCCGTATCAGGAGAACCACAGTTTGTACTGATGGCTCTCCCTGCTCAACTCTCCAGAAATGTCAAAGTCCACCAAGGACTTTTTCTCTGAAACAACCAGCTTCTGTAAATTCATGTAAGAAACAATAACGCTGCAGACCAGAACCAAGCGCACCAGCAAAAGCAATTTAGATCCATCAGCAGTCTTAGTGGGAAAACGCTAATAGTTTTTCTTTTCTGAAGTTCATAAGGATTTTATATCAATGAGAAGAATGTGAAGCTCTGGTCTGACTGATACGTGAAGGGGTAATACATGGAATGCCGTCTAGAACTTGGGCACTCTCCATTTAGTATGCAATTTCAGCCACAGGTTTCCTGTGTGACTGTAGGCAAGCCCTGTAATTTAACCTGCATCTCAGTTTTCCATCTGTAAACTGGACATTATTCCTCCATGAGTCATGCGGAGATATGAAGATAAAATGCATAAATGATTGTTGGACACAAATATCAGTCACAAGACCCTCACAAATTCCTGGATTAATATATTAAAGGAACTGGAACGAGCTCCATTTATTTCCTAGACACTTCTTTAAAAGTATCAAAATACAATTGAAAAATACACAATGGCAATAAAGAATTATTTGATAGACAGAAAGTCTAGAGAATTAGAAGGTACTCAATCAACGTGTAGAAGAGAATAACGTACAAAATTTCCAGGTTCACAGAGCTAAAGAATGTTATAAATTTAACGAGCATGTGAGCAACACTAGATAAAATGATTCTGAAAGGCTGTCCATTGCTTGTCTCTTTAAACTACTGTTATCATTAAATCATGAGGCAGAGCATCACCCGACAGGGAAAAAAAAAATCTGTTGAAAAATTAATGCTTTAACTATTACATCTTTCCATTATATGTTTCAGAAAACAAATTTTTATGTGACTTACAGAACAATTGAAGAAAAATATAGAGAAATAGGTAAACTAAGAATAAAAATAGCAGCCTAACTACAGGACTTAATTAGCTGCGAAAGAAAAGATATAATGTTATTCATGCCTACAGGTCAGATCATACACTGAAAATGGTGCATCTACACGTGCTTTACAATACGGACAATGTGCAAGAGATCTGCATAATGAGATTATTTTTCTTATGCTTTTTGAAAGGTAAAACATGAGAATGCCATTGTGTGCAAAGGGAGAATATTCACTCTTCAAGGCACATGGCAGTAAAATCTATGGACCTGACTGACCTTCATCACTTATTCCTTTTACATCATGTCACTGGTACAACAGTACCATAAAAAAGAAATAGTTCTGTCTCCTGCGTCGTGCCTTTTCTGCAGAAGGCTAGTCTCAGTACCACACAGACGCTGCAGTTCTGCTCTACCTTCCCTATCATCAGATCAGTTAGGCTGGAGCTTGCCAACAATCTCCCGCTTCTCACGTGAACTCTGTGTGAGCTTGAATTTATTATCTTTTAGCCACCTACTCAAATAGGCCAGCTGCTTGAGCCCCTGTTTTACAAAAACTGGATGGCTCCATCCGGAGATGGCAGCTCTGTGAGGAGCCCTTTGATCCTTTGTCAAGTGCAGAGCTGAAACTGGGACAATACATTCCAGCCAGACAACAACCTCTGTCATGTTCTTCTTTAGCTTCTTTTAAAAAAACAAAACAAAACAAACAAAAAACCCAATCAAACCCTTTTACTGGAACAGCAGGATGCTCTTGCAGCACTGAGAACGGCCTTCATTATCAGCTGTTTTGAGGAATGGTCATTAAAACCTGCAATACATCCTTAAGGGTTTTTCTGGAGAGTAAATGACAATACCGGAAATATCCCCAGTCATCGATGCTGCATACTGCTAGTGGGTTTTAAGAGAAACACATAAAACTACATGAAAATGAAATATTCTGTTTGATTTCTCTCAATTTTTCAGCTACTGTGCGTGTCATGAAATCATAGATTTTCCTCTGAGAAACGAAACCCTAGCCTTAACATTTTGTCCATTCCTCCTGAAACGCTGGTATTTTAAAAAGCATTTTGAGCCAAGATGGATAATATTTTCAAAGCACCCCAATCAATTCTCAAAATCAGAGAAAAAGCAAGCTATACATTTTGTGGACTTGTGCCTTCTGACTGAAAGCTGATCTTGTGAGCCACAGTTCATATCTCCCATTACATACACTGATAACAACTTAGTTTGTTTTTTTTTTTCCCCAGAAGCTGATAGTTAGATTTTGGGAAAAGACCTGAGTTTAAAATTCTGCTCTGAGGATATTTTTGCCTTTTTTCAGTAACTGCTAACATAAAGTGTGTGAAGTGCAGGCACGGGAATCAGAACCAAGGAGCACCTCCTCCCACTTGCGTGCCACCTGCTGACTGCTCTTCCTCAGGCACCAAAGAGATTACAGTCTTTGCTCAGCCCCAGACCAGCTTCAGTAATAAGGAGAGAATCACACTAACATTCCTCAAACTGGTAACTGGGACACTTTTCTCAGATGTGTGAACTGTGAGCAAAGAGAGCCTCAGATCGGCGAGGGCCTGGAACCCAGATTTCCTTATATTCAAACAAGTGCTATAACCACCAGCATCCCAATTTTTAGCTTTTATTTACTTGTGGGCTTCTACAACTTTCCAGCAAGGATGACATTTCACTAAAGTAGGTCGCTGTCTTGCAGCTGTGAATGAACCTCAGGAGCAGCTCAGGGACTTCCTTCTCCTTCACCTCCTGCTCCTCAACATCCATGTTGAAGACCACTGTTCTAGGCAATTACAAAAAATGTGGGCACAATCAATACAAAATGGTTTAGATTGAAAGTTACTGCCATGGTGAACAAAACGTTATTAGTATTACATACGACTGACTAAATCAAATCCACCATAATAATTTCCTCAGGATATGCAGGTACTGCTTTGCATATTGATCCCAAAGTAACTATGGTGGGAGCTCATCTCTCCTTTGTTCAGACAGGACAAAACTCAGACTGTGCGGCAGACATGCAAGACATTAAAGGACACCTCGCTGTAACTGAAGGTGTACTACGCCTATATAATTACCACATACAGTGAATTCACGAGGTAGTGAAGAAGTGCAAGAACTTATGTACAAAAAAAAAAAATCCATACTGGAATCTTGCAGGCTCAGTTTAACACCACAGACTGAATTTGTTTGTAACTTTTTTGAAAGTCTGGGTCTCAGCAAACAGGCAGTTACTAGTCCATGCATTTGTGATGATCCCCAAAGTGTTTCCGCATACCTGGCCGACACAAATCCCCGTGCTGTTCCTTTTCGCTAGCATATACCTCCATACACCAAGCGTGATAGGCAAACGAGAAAAGGTCTTCTATCTTCGAAGGAGGGCGGATGGCATTGTTCAGTCGCTTAAGCCAGTCTTGACACTGCTCAAAAGTAGAAAACTGACACCTGTCCCAGAAACAAACATTTATCTATTAATTTTCAGTAAAAGATGCCAGACTATAAGATCTGACAGGCTGACTATGAAAACATCTGTGAAAGCAAAAAGTAAATACAAACATCTTATTGATAACTTAGTTCTGCTGTGTACATGAAACCTTTGGATACTAGTGAAGACATACACACTTAGGAAGTCAAAACAAACTGTAAGCAGGAAAGCAATGTTCTGTGATTGTGAATAAACCAGCGGTATGTCCTACGAATCGTGAATGAAGGAGATGCTTATGTACACGTTTACTCTAAAACCAAGGACAATGTCACTGAGTTCAGTCTGCAGCTTTCACACAACCAAAGGCAGGAACGCGTCCTGCTGACTGGTGGTCTCAGAGGGGAAACTCACAAAACCATCACGTACATTATAATCTACGCATCTTATTCCCGTAAACAAGAACACGTTTTTCATCAGACATAGGAGAAACATCCATTTGATTAATATACTTAATTTGCAAATAATGTGGACAAACTCCAGTATCTGAAATCTTATGTTATTCCCCTATCTCATATGCTAAGATTCTCTTTCTGGCCTTGGTGGGAAGCACAAACAACGTTTTTGAAACTGAGCTTTGCCTAACATTACAGGCTAAGAACAACAACTAGCGAGAGTATTCGCTGCACAGGAGAAACTAATCTTCAAAGCAGTATATTAAAATCACATTAGCTTGTCTTTTCAAAGAGGATTCCTGGACCCTTTAGAATAAAAAGGTGGAAATAGGATCAGTGATTTATTTTGCTCTGACAGATTTCTTCAAGATTTTGTAGTTATAAAATATTCACCAAGTATTTACGTTCAGCTCAGTCTGCGTTCTACTGCATTCATGGTTAATGATAGCATCTGTATTCTCAAAGGGCAGGATTTATTACCTCTACCTGCAAATACCTAAAAGTCAGTCAGTGGAAGGAAAAAGATATGTCCAACTCATGAAACATGTCTAAATAGCTGCGAGGAACTGCAGCCTGGAGGTGTTTATTTCCCATCACTGACTATAAAGCAAGCTGAGACTACTACCTTAGACTGGGTAATTCTCTTTTAAATATCCACAGTCAGACAAGATACATCTCACCCCAAAGAACCCTAAATTTCTTTCTAAATTCTTTTAAAGTTAGCATTGCAAATAACAAGTACTATCTTCACTTGAGTCCTATTATTCAAAACACAAACTAATTTGTTTATGAAAAAGAACACGACCATGATCTAAATCTGCTATCTCGGCCCCATACTTCATCATCTTCCAATGGCCAGTGTCACCAGTACTGATTCTTGGAGATGCAGTTTTGAAGGGAGATTCATAAGGAAGGGCATAAACACAAATAATTTGTATTCATTCTACAATTGATGAGAAATAACAAATTAATGTAGAGAGGAAGGGTGACTTTTTTAAATGTCAAGAGCTACAAGTTAAGAGGAAGTTAAATATTTAATTCAAATTAAACTAAATATTACTTCTAAAGTAAAATCAGTCCTCATCAAAATACAGCATTTCAGGAAGCAGCTGGCCTGTTAAACACTCTGAGTGCTCAGATATGACTGGGGCTCATTTCATTATACAAAAGGTACTGCCAGCAAACATTTAATCAAAAAGAAATGTTCCTTTCTTGTTAATTAAAGTTTATAGATCAAAATTAATTTCTGCAGCAGAAAAGTAGGAAATAGCTGTGGCTCAGGCTCAGTAGCTCAGAGGCTCCTGGGGCAGACTCTGAAGTCTGCTGAAGGACAGACAGAAATAAATACTCCCTTTTACATGATGCTGTCTGCTTTACTGGGTTACAGAGCGGGCTGCAGACCTGGCTTTACCTTATTCCCTCACTTTCCTTTCCAATAGGCTACTATGTCTTAAGGATAGCAGCTGTACCCCCACAGCTGTTAAAAATGCAGGGGGGCTGACGCTATCCAGACTGAAGGTTTGTAGTACTGCCCAAGCCCATTCCTTAACCCTCCAACCCCCAAATCTTCATTAAACACTTCTCCCAGTAGTACGTGTTTCAGTGGGTTTATCTAGTTCTGTACCTTGTAACTAATTGAAGCAATACATTAAAACTGATTGTAAGGCAGGGAAAACACAGACTAAAATTAATTTCAGAATAAAATCAAGATCAGCCACATAGGCTCAGACCAAGGTTTGCTGCTATACTGTATCATAGCAAGCAAAAACACAGACCATCTTGCTCCCATCCTCTTTACAAAAAATGTCCAGCTACCATACGCAGAATCAGACAAAAGAAAATCTTTTGAGGGAAAGCAAGTCCACTAAGTAAGAAAAAACATTTCCTTAAAACATCACAGCTGTCCACAGCATGTGGAAAGCAAAGTTACCCCCCATTCAACATTCAGCCTGTTCATACCTTATAACCTTGCAGTCTTTGCAAGTCAAATGAAGTTGAAATATGTCACGGCACTCCACACTTTCTATAAGCTGCAACGGAACCTGCAATTAAAAAGATTATATAATTTTATTTCAAACAGCACTAACGCTGTAATTTCTTTGCGGATCTCACAAAGATTTCTTATAGGACTATGTGGAGTCTGAAAAGAGAGAGGAAAACAAAGAAAACTAAGCATAACTACTTCAACAGCTCTGAAGTATGGTACCATATATCCATAGTTTCAGGTCCATTGCTGTACAGTCCAAAAACCTTTAGGGATCACATGAAAACAGCTAAGACGACTGCAGCACTGGTGACAAATGTGAAGGCAGGAAAAGCAGGAGAAACCCACAAACTCCTCTCTCGTGGAAGCATCTTTCTCTCTTATAGGTCCAAATTTAGGGATCTTGGGAATATAATTTTAGCTGTTGGTGAAAAAATGAACTGCTAAGCAAGATCCCCTTTAACACGCTGCTGCAGTGTAGATGCTTGTTATACAGAAATATCCCATCTTTCCTCTTCAGGAAGAAACCATTTGGCCTGTTTAGATCAACACCCGTGATCAAAGCAGCCATACTTAGAGTAATAATGCTGAATCATTCATTTTTAAAGGTGTAGCTACATGCACTTATGTTTTATGGCACATGTAACTAGCAGAACCTTGATCAGGCAAAACACATAAACATATGCAAGTACCTTTAAAGATAAGAAGAAACAACAAGATGAAAATATTAGTTTTCATTAGCATTTTTGGACTTTTACCTGAGACAGGCAAACGTACATTACTGTCTTAAATAAAAGTTAGTATTCAACTATCTCATACATAACTGTCTAAATTCCAAACACAAATTTAGCTAATACCTATAATAAACACAAAGTGTAAAACTGTTTGAATTGTTTATTAGATTATATTGAACATTACACAAGGCAACACCACCTCTGCCATCAAGATCCTTCAATACAAAGGCTATCGGAGAAACACCCAAATACTCTGTTTATTCTCTGCCATCAGAGGAGTAGGATCCAGCAGTTTAAGTTCTGGCTTGGGGCTTACAAGATGTGGCTGTAAGACCCTGCTCTGCCGGTGCCTTTCCACGGGACTCTGGGCAAGTCCTCGAAGGTCACCTCCAATCAAGAATCTGGGGTGAGGAATCGATACAGCTTCTACTCAGGCACCACAAAGCTTAAACAGTACCTGATTTCACTGGAATGAAAAAAGGAAATGGAAGTAAAAACAGTAAGTAAGGGAAAGAGATGGTTCAGAAATTTCAGAAATACGAACCACAAGAAAACATACTCTGAGTGTGAAGATGCCTAGAGAAAGCTCATGCATGGTAAATGCTGTGCCCAGGAGAGTGATCGCAACTCTCGCGTCTCTTGGGAAGGCAGGCACACAGCTCACAGCTGCACCTCAAAAGCTGCCAACTCAAAAGTCAGAGTCCAGAGTCCTCTTCCAAATGCAAAAGCTCAAATAACTGCCCAGAGCTCACCATCCCCAAGATACAACAGGCAGGTATTGTCTTAATACCCAACCTTTATCCTTGCCCTTGTCAAGAGCACAACCAAGAAGCAGCGCTGGACTCTGCTTAGCTGGAGGAAGTACTAACCCTCCTCTCCCATGCCAAGCAAGGCTGGTCCAGCTGAGTTATTCTTTGTTCCTTTCGTTGTAACTAGGCCATTAAAAAAAAACAGAAAATTCATGTACGAGGAGACTAGACAAGATGGTGTCTGACTCCACAGCCCAGGAGTTTGGGTATTCAAATAAAGCTGGAACTTGAATTTTGGTCCATGTTTTCAGTATTATTACTGTTTTAAGATCCATGATAGTCTAATATAAATTACACAACTAGCAACGTGAAGGAGCACATGAAATCAGGATTCCCTTCTGTGAGATAAGCCCGTCCTCTATTTGCCATCCTTAAGCTCAAACTGCAGAGTCACCTGCAGAGAACAAGCACAGTGAAGATGCTGACAGACTTAGGTACCAACGTAACAGAGTATTTAAATGCATTACAGATACGATCAGATGTACTGTTCCTATAGTTAATCTTTTGATTTTAACTGCTAATTTCTTCCACGCCTTCTCCTACTTGATTCTAGTCTGCAGGGTAGATAAATTGTTGTGATAGTTTTGTCTAATAAATTAAGGGACTGGAACAGACCTCAGACTGGAGAATCTTCCATCCTTTCTTCCCCACTGGACAGCCTCACATACACCAAATAAATTATTTAAATCTACCATTGACTTACATGGCACCAACATGGAAAGTAAGGTACCTTTCCCCAACTAAACCAGTTAAGACTCCAGAAGACTTGCTTTTTTTAGTCAAATGCTGCTTTGTCTGTTCATATTCTTTTTTTTTTCCCCAAGCCCTCTTTTATTGCATTTTTTCCCATGTCCATCTTAATTTTAAGCAGTTCTTCACCTTGCTCCCTTCTTCTAGCAGTCTGGTTCTGGCTCCTCTTCCTCCTGTCTGCACTCTAATGACATACTAAGTATTCTTCTGCTCCTGCATTATTTTTAATTTCCTTCTTTCAAAGTCACTCTTTGTTCTATGCCCTTTCAATTTGCCCTCTGCTCGACAGCCATTCTTTTTTCTCTTGACAGTCTACATGCAGCTCACCATCTATTTCCTTAGAATCTCCCGGGTTTTCTTCAGGGCAACCTTCATATCAATCTTTTCAATTTTCTTTTCCGGTCATAAAAATCTGTCCTCTGATCCTCTTGCCTTTTCAATCTCCTTCCTGTCCATTATTCTTCTTCCAGTAAAAGTCTGTAAAATTATCTGCCTTCACTCCTTGTTCTTTCCCACTGATAACCTTCCATTTTCATCGTTATGTTTTTCAGGCTGATGCAGGCAGCAAGTCAGACACCCAGTGCAGTCAGCTTGCTCTTGAAAGAGCCATCAATTCTATTTGCAGGCGCTTCACCATATAACAATGGCTATGGAAATAAAGCAGTGGAGAAGCAATCATTTCTGCTTTTATAAGAATAAACACGCATTGTTATCCAAGGCCTATCATACTGCATTATAGAGAGTACTAGCGCATCGTGCTCGTGCAGTATCTGTCTCTTGACTGTCTCTTCTTTAAAATTATCTTATTTTAAACAATAGCAACATTCTACAACTCAAACTTTTCTTTTTGAAAAATTTTTTTAAAAATTATTTTAATTACTGGAACTGTCTGTTATCTAACAGCAGTGCAAGATATATTTAGAGAAATAAACCTCTGTCATTAGAAAAAGCACCAAGTTATGTTTACACGGCTGAAACAACCCACCCATGGCTCAATCCTGGACCACAACGCCAAGTGGTACGCAGCGGACCACGGGCAGGCTGCTGTAAGCCAGCCCCTTCACGAGTGACTATGCTATATATTCTACCCTGTTTACCATTTGGCCCAAGTCTCTCCATGATACCACATGGCACCCAGGGGCCATGAGCCGTAATTAGTACTTTCTTCTTGTTTTCCCAGTTCAGAGCCTGAAATAATGTCAGGGTTACGTTACAGACTGGTTACTTGAAACAGCACGAGACCAAGGCTAAGTGCTGTGTGTCCTGAAGCACGATATGATAGGACATTCGGAGGAACTGAGGATGCAAGGTCACCTCAGAAGGTCTTCAAGGACTCTCTTAGGTGGAAGGAGCTGAATCCCCCCAGGTGTGATCTTGTTCATATAACCTACAAGGAGTACCTGAAGGAAATCTCGCTTTTAATTACAACTAATTACACTTAGGTTTTGTCTCGAAGGCAATCATTTAGTTCCCCCTCTGCTTTCACAATTAGCATGCTTGCAATGTGAACAATTTGAGCATCAGGACCTGAGAATGAGACAAGGACTAAGCCACTGTTCAGCACAGAGGAATCACAACTGTGCTACGTACGTAAGGAAGATTCCAAACCAACCATTTTTCCACTAAAGGCCAAGCAAGAGAAAGTTCATACTAAAACTCATTTAATCACCAAGGCTGAAAGTCTCCCTCATCTTGCCAGCATGACTTCTTTTTTTTTTTTTTTTTTTTTTACTACATTCAAAATCTACTCTTTGAAAGAGGCTACATACAAGTCCATGGTTTCATAAACCACGCTAAAATTTTAATTCTGTCATGAATGCAATTAGCTTACAGGGAGAAAAATGATTCGACAGAAACACTCACCAGCTGCGAAGTTTGACATTTTCTTAAGGAAAGCCAATCAGCAGAGATCAGCCTGCGAACCAAACTTCCCATGTGCACTGAGAGATCACTGTTGAGTCTGTGTTTTTATCCCATGGATAAATGTAAGTCAACACTTTTGAATGTCATAATCCCTCCAATTTATGCATGGTCTACTGCATCTTTTGTTTTTGCATTTAAAACACCACGTTCCTATTACTACTGTGATCTAGGAAATTATCCATGGAAAAGATTTACGCATACAGCCATTTTCTGCAGTGTTGCACTGTGAGCATTATCAACTTTTAAATGTATTTATTTCCAAGCACAGGTGCAGCAAGTGATCCAGCAGCACTGTGCCACTTACTGGGGTTTCACAAGCATCATTTTGACAGCCAGTCTATTGAATTGTAAACAAAAAGAGAACAGTGAGGTAAAGAAAACAAAGACCAGGAATCCATTTTTAACTGGATTCCATTTCCTTCACGCAGTTACTTTTACTAAGGGGCAAGTAGTTGACATGCACACTGCTTTCTCTGGAGGACCATTTCTACCATGAGAATATCCCGCCTACTTCAAGAGGAGATGCCAGCATAGAACTGCTGCACATTCAGGCACGGGCAATCAATTCATTTTACAAGTACTATAATACAGATATTTGCTAAGAATCCTCTTTCTTACACAGAAGTACTTCTCTCCGCTGAGGTGACAAGGTCTTTGGTGTGGCTGGACTTAGTCAGGATAGTGATTCTTATAAAAATCGTTCAAAATAATAAAAAAAAACCCCTCCTAACATTAGTAAAGATCTATACATTTTTAAAAAGGTCTTCTTACAGGTGTTTTCTGAACAGCTCTAGCAATATAAAAACAGTAGGAAAGAATAAAGATGAACTCAATGAAAAATTACTCTGTGAAGATTTAATTTACAGAATCACCATCTGATGAATAATTCTGATCAACAATAACCGAAGTGATTATTACTCCAAAATGTAACAATTTAAATATGGTTCCTAATTATTGTAAGTATGTTTTATCCTTAAAGATACTCCAAATCCTGTCTGCCCTGGATTCCAGTAGAGTTCATACTATGTTATTAGTGATGGTCATACACGGTTACAGAAGAATAATCTATATTCTGCTCTACCTCATACACTATCTAATTGAATCTTTCTGGTTAATGATGACATATGAAGTAGGACTAACAACCTTGGAGATATCAGAGAGAGTGAGAGGACAGAATACTGGATATGAAAGTCAGGGAAGCAAAATTAACATGGTAATAGTGACAAACTTTTATGGACTCTTTCCTGAACACAAAGAAAGAATATTATTTAAGAAAACATCAATTTTTGTTACTGCTCAAAAATATTAAATTGAAAATTCTTAAAAATTAATACCCCCAATTATCCTAAGGACAGATAATGACAGTAAGTGCAGTACATGCATTAGCGGCTTCTCTCAAAGTAACTCTATCATTTCCTGGCACTCCTCAGGACAAACTCTTGATTTCTAGGACTACTGTTGTTTCTCACATCTCAGCTCCTTGTTTTTAAATATTCAGTCCTTTGCTTTGTCAATTCTAGTTGCCAATTTCATACAACATTCAGACTCTGAAATAAAAAAATCTAACAGTAAGTAATACAATATAGATTTATTGTATCAGCCCCCTTGGCAGAATTCAGCCCTAGAATTCATGTTTGTATCACAAAGCAGCACAGGAATCCTATAAAACACATGCCTCGTAAGGCGTCTTCTCTCTGTTGCCAGCAGCATGTGGAGATGCCGCTGCCTGGACTGCACGTGAGGCATCCCAGCACCTAGCTGACCCTTGGCTACCATTCCGATGCACGGTGCGCTTACAGCTTAACTTTAAAGTCTGAAGTTATACTTCAGGATTGACTACAGAATAAGAAAAGTGAAAAGCAAAGTTATGATACCTCTGCATATGCACATATTTGTATCATCTCCTTTGTACCGTCAGCAGTGCAAGATAATAGCCCTTAGATTTCCAATTAAATTTTTGTCATCGTTTCGAGTAATTGCCCCATTCAGAAATAATACCTTTATTTGCTGGAAAACCCCACGGCATCATGAATGTTAGCACTTTAATGCTGTACACAGATGTTCACCAGCCTAGCAGACACAACTATCCAGCCTACCACATTGACAACTCATGAACTAAAATAGCACAAAGTGATTAATGATAACTATGACACAGGCACATTTCAAAGTCTGTAGATAACATAGCTATACTATTAGAGACAACATAAACCAGTAAAGATTGAGTTTCAGTTAGTAAACAACATTTTTACAGAGTTAATAATTCAGTTCTGGCACAAAACAATAAAAAAACAATTTAAATTTAAGATTGACATGGCATCAAAAATTAAATTGTTTAGCCGCACAGGAGATCTCGCTGATGTTCCAGACCACTGTGTCACATCTGTCTCAGTCATGTATGTGTTGGACGCTTGTCAATTCTTACATTTTGTTTCCCTTGCTTTTCTCAGCTTTGCAACAACACGCAGTTTTGGTGTTTTACACTTAACTCACCACCGCATAGTTCAGGATCTGCGACTGACACATGGCAATTGTGAACAACTAGCCAGGGTCAGGACTTGTCTTGAAATAAGGAGATTGGTAAAAAACCTATCATCGGGCAAAAAAAAAAAAAAAAAAGCTTTGATTCTTTGGATTTTGTTTTACTGGTTTTATTACAAATATCCACAAAAATATTTTTGTGCCATGTATAATGTCCTATCAAATTCTACATAGTTCACAAACGGTACTACAACTAGTAAGACTAGTATATGTCAGCATTATACTGCTGCAAAGGGCTATACAGTGCCCATTTAATTTATGTGTATAATCATGAGTAGCTGGATGTGTAACAATTTTTAAGAATGGATACTTAGCGTAAAGCTCTTTAAAGAAATGAACAGGCATCTGAAGATGAGGTCCAATTCACAGATCTCTTACGTCAATGACTGTACTCATACTACCCAACTTCAAGCATGTAATTTCAGTAGCTGGACCTACTTCCACCTTTTGAAGCTCCAAGCAAGGCACAAATCTAACTTAGGTGCTCCAAACAGCCCTTTGGAAGGCCTTTTATTTCTCTAGTGAGTATATACAGAACTTAGGGAGAACAAGTGACTGACATAGCCAGCTGTAAAGAGAACGAAGTTGAGTGATGTCAAGTTTCCTTATGAAGTCTGATTTTCAGAGGTGCTGAGTCATCTTTTGATGCTTAACTATGTATCTGTTCTCCCTGAAAAATGTGATTTGAACATCATAAAAAGATTTTTCATTACCACTAACCTTAAAAGGCAGGATCACCGTACTTTTAGCCTAAATTCTCTTATTTGGATTGAGTTCAGAATACCTCTATTACCATAGTAGCATGAATAACACTTACATTCACAACAGACTCCTTGAACTTGATGTGAAGCCTGTAATTAGAAAGTGCAATGATGGCATCCTCTGCTCGTCCTACATACTCCGTACTCTCACCATGAAGTTCAATGAATGGGACCTTCAGAATGGGAAGAAAAACCTTTCAGAAACAATTTACCAAGAATATGTACCTCCTGTAAGCATACACTCAAGCACCCAACATCACAAAGTCAAAATGAAACACTGCTGAGAATTCAGCCTAGCTATTACTGCTAAGAAGGAAAGTCTTGGGTAAGGTTGGTTCAGAGGTTAATTGTAGCCTTTTTTTAAAATGATTCCTCATTTTCTCTTTAATTTTCCTGAGTAGTAAGGGCTTGGTCAGGGAAAACAATGAACTTTTAAGAAAAATCTGAGCAAAATATCCTCACGTTTTGGCAGTCTGACCAACCCTTTGATTTATGCTCTCACTCCTTACTTAATGGAGAGTGGCATTTCCATAATGTCATTAAATTCATCCTAAAGTAGGAAAAACAAAGATGAATACTAGGGACCAACATTCACTAAGCAAGCTCGGGTAACCAGCTTAGACTGGATACCTAAATGCTACACAGCTGAAGTCAGTTGGACAAATCATACTTTTTGCTTCCTATATCTCACTGCAAATGTGAAAATGCATGACATGCTGCTGTTTTATAAAGTTAGAAAACCTGCAGTCGTATTACACTGCACATAGAAATTGCAATTGTTTAATTAAAAATGTGACTTAAGCCCACTTTAGCTGAGGTGGGTGAAAAGTGTAAATGCTCAACTTGAAAATAATCTGGCTTCACACCAACTCAGCTTAAATCAATTAAAAAAATTTTCTATTAAAATGAAACAAAGTACCTCTTCAGTCGATATAATAGCGTCTGCATGGATAAATCATTTGAAATAATTTGATTTCAAAAAGAACTTTGGAAAATTAAGAAACCAAAAAAATATCCATTTTGCGCAACATAAGACTTTTGGCTTCTCAGTAACAAGAAGTAATGGTAGTATTTAACTAGCTTAGTGTTATTTAAAAAAAACCAACAGAGTTCTAAACTATGGAATAAAACCTAGCACTTGAAATTACTACACAAGTAATGGCTATATTTTTTTGGACACTCTAAGGAATCTCTTGTAATATAATGCACAACTTCTCTGTCCTACCAACAGTACATGAGTATTTAAAAAGAAAGCGTGTTTCTCCTATTACTGTGCTCAATTGGGAATGAAAATTCTATGGGAGAGGCCAGAGAATACAGAGGTCAACTAGAGATATTGTGATCTTAACTGGCAAGGAGCAGTGTAGTGATTACCTGAAGGTTCTCATCCTCTCGGATCAGCTGCTTCCTGGGAAAAATCTGATTAGCCTGGATGCATTCAAGGCTGTGCTGAGTCTCTTCATCCTGAGAAACAAAGCCTTACAGTTAACTTCAGCACGGTCACCTGCTGCCACCTTCACCACATAGCAAGCTATCAATGACCAATGAAAAGCTCAAACAGGATGAAGTGTTTAGAGAACTCAGGTACCAGTAACTTGCTAAAGTTACTAAGCTTTCAAAGGCAAGCACTCTAACAACTAAATATGATATTAGAAACAGATTTCCTTCCTGCAGCCTGATTAATAAAGTCATAAAAAAGACTTGCAATAATAATAGGAAAAAAGCATTAGCCTAGCCTAGTCTAGAACTACACTTAAAATTCAACAACCCCACATGGAAACATTAATGCTCTAATGTTTTTCAGATTTTAGCCTATTCTGCTTTGTAACAGGCCCTACAAACCCCTTTTGCTTACCATGACAGGCCCTGGATAGGAGGAGAAATCCTCGTCTTTACTCACAATACTTT
Organism: Nipponia nippon; assembly: GCF_047370975.1. Classification (NCBI taxonomy): domain Eukaryota; kingdom Metazoa; phylum Chordata; class Aves; order Pelecaniformes; family Threskiornithidae; genus Nipponia; species Nipponia nippon. Next base: position 4,757,616 of record NW_028262348.1, on the reverse strand, counting down.
GAGCCTCTTCTTCACTTATTGTTAAAATCTAGAAAACGAGAAAAGTATAACAATGAAGTTAAATTCATTTTCGTTTGGCAAATAAATACAAATTAACTTTTAAAGACTGAGAATTCAGCTGTTAGAAAACTGCAAGCAAACAGTAATTATGAAAAGATGAAATCCATATAAACTAACTCTCCTGAGAGACACAATTGTTTCAAAATGTGTCTGGCTCCTTCTGTTCATTCTGAAAAATCATCTTTCAATGCACTGCTGAGAGAATACCCATCTGAATGCAGCAATTAGACCACTGTTTATATAATTCAAATCAAAGCATGTTCATCTTTCTCGATCACCCTGAACTTCCTCCCAAGTCATTTGCAGATGGTGATTCACAAATACGTAGGTTATAAAACCAAAGGGATCGTTGTGATCGGACTGATCTGTGATGTAACACAGGTTGTCAGATCCTCCTGAAGTAATCTTATTTCAGCTATGACATATGAATTACAATTTATATACAGATAAAATTCCTCATTTTATAGTTCATAGACCCATTTTCTACATCCACGGGCATATCAAAATATCCATTTTCTTACATCGACCTTTCCAAGAGCTCCACATCACTCTACACTAGCGACTTGCTCTCTCCATTATCCCCTGATATTTTATCAACAAATTTTCTGGAAATATTAAAGAGCATACAGTCTTGAAATTTATGCAGTTGACCCTATTAGGAACTTAATGATTGAAGTGAATACAGGAGTTACAATTTGAGAATTATCTTATATTCAATTTTTAAAATTCAGGTAGGTTCTCCCCTTTTCAAAAAAAAGGATTCATTCAGGTATTTTATGGGTTTTGCAGTCTACAGCACATAAAAGATACAATTTTTTTTTATGGGTTTTGCAGTCTACAGCACATAAAAGATACAAATGAAAATATATCAGCCAAGTTCAGTCAGTTCTCAGTTCGTATGTCACCTTACTTATATTTCAAATTATCAGTGTTGTGGTTGATGGAGAAAACCACTTTGAATCCATCAGCTCACAAGCACGCCACCACTGCGGGAAGCGCTAACTACATAGATATTGTAGTATTGTACAGAATATTTACAAAGGGAAAAGGAGCAGCAGATGCATATGTTCTTAAACTAAAACATCCCACTGTCTAAAAATGATCAATGAGAAGAAAGCGTTACAATGTCCCCAAAACCTCTGTTAAATAGGAACATCACAATAAACAAAATGCTTTTGTGTCCCCAGAGTAGGGGAGAAACAGCATATAAAAGCTTGCAAGTTGGTTCAAAATTGCACAGCTTGCAGAAGGACGTGTATGTGTGTGTGTGTGTATATATATGTATATAAAAGGAGGAAATTATTAGCAGAATCAAGCTGGAACTGCCACTAATTCACTAAAAATTAATGCAAAAATAGATATAAAATCCCAATTTTAAAGTAACAAGAAAAACAAAAGACTTGACTTGATAGAAGCCTGAATCTATCTACTACGGAAACTGATAAGGAAAAATTAAAAAACAGCACAGAAATTTCCATGCCTGCAAGAACAATGGAGAGCAGGAATATTCTTTTAAGTTATCAGAAACGAAAGAAATCTAGAAATGCTATCTACCAACAGCAAGATGAAGATAGTATTATTAATATTGGTTTAAAAAAAGGCAGAATTATCTAACATTTTTGCTTCAAAAGAAGCAGGAGAAGAAAGATGGTTCATATGCAACCCATGCTGTAACTGATGAGAATATTCAAAGAACTGCAACACCTACAGCTAAAACGGCCATAAATTCATCAGGTTTGATCTTTAATATATCAGAGGCCATAAAATTCCAGGCCTTATATTCAAAACAAGAGCTTGTGCTTGATTCCAGCATGACTTGGTGTTTTACGTACGTTGTGTTTGGGTACACTTATCTTCCAGAACCATGACTTGAAGATACGGAGAACGGAATGGTTCAGCAGTTCTCCGAAATGCACTGGGTTTCAGCTTCTAACCTTTGGTTCTCACTATATGTTTTTCAGATTATGTGAAGCACCATTCTCCTCGATCTACAAGATTTAAAAAATGAGCCTCCTGCTCAATCAAATTTAAAATGATGGCTGGCTAAGCAACAGGCTTATTTGTCCAATCAACCTCTATCTTACAGCTCATCCATCAAGAAAGGCGGATTAACTGGATTAACTTTGCAGTATATCCTGATATAATGAAGACTAATGATTCAAGAGAAGATGGGTTTAAAAACTGCAAGGTTTATACAAATCTCCCTCTCCATCCTTAAAGTAATGATAAGCTTACACGTTCAGCTATCAGGTCTACAGCCAGCCAGAAGAGCAATGAAGAGTCAGGGCATATTTACACCAATGCTTTTGAGGAGGACATCTCAGTTACCGTTTCTGCAGGCTGCTGGAGGCAGGCTGTCGGCACGACTGCCTTCTGCAACCAACCACCTCTTCACCAGCACCAATTCTGCTCTTCCAGAAGACCAGCCACTGTTAAAGTCATTAGGACCAAACATTTCCAGATCGATTCATCTAGACAATTTATGTACAACTTGAACAAAGCATTAAACATTAACAGTAAAGCCTTCTGGATATAAAAACCACCTTGCTATTTCAGAATATTCCTTCAACTTCAGGCACAATTATCAAAGAAACACCGACATAATTAAAAAGATGAGCTTTATTACAAATCTAAAGCATGCTTAATATCACTGATGAAAAGTTTTAATGTATTTGGCACTGTGCTGTAACAAAATCATTGTTTTATACTTCAGATTGATGAGATATTTATTTTTAAAGTTTACTATATAACCATCTGCATATTAATAAAAACAGTACTAGCTTAGAAAATTACGTTTTCTACAATTTCTTACAGCTGTGCTCCTAAAATCCAGCATAAACCATCAGCAGAAACTATCCAAATTACTGCAGAACAAGTTTCTTATTCTAATTGCTGCATTCAGCTGCAAAACAGCTTCTATTACAATACTGTGGCTTTTTATGTGAATGTGAGAATCTTCCTTTTTAAGGTGAATTTGGGGAAAGCTGTGTGTAAAAAATATGGTAGTTTCAGTTTTAATCAGGATTATCAGATATAAACTGTGATGTTGCCAAGATAAATGGGACAAGAACTTATAAGACTTGTTCTAAAACAAATAGTTTGCACGCTCACACTGCTTCCAGGTATTAGTGAAACGTTTCATCAACTAAACTGCCACAACACAAAAGTACTTCTAGAAATTGCTGGCAAAATAGCAAGAGACATTGAATTGTTAGAATGAAGTTCAGTGATCTGATGGACAGTGAATATACCGACAGAAATAATTCATTTCCCATCATGTCAACAAGCTGATCCCACTCCCTTCATGATTTCACGATCACTGGGTTGAGCACCAGGGGAAGGAAATAGAGCACTGGGACCAGGGCCGGGGACCACACGCTATTCTCCGTAGCGGCCCATACTGGGATTGTGTGAATTAACTCCGAAACCACACTTTCAATCTCAATTTCTTTCTAATGCATTTCCATCCGTACATCCGGCAAACCCTTCCAGGTTAGCCATGTGAATGGAAAATGGATCACAGCGCTTGTGTGACACCTAGTTCAGGGATTGCTCACCCTCGCTTTAAGAGCCCTGCCTCAGCGGTGAGAACGAGGACATTCTCCATATTGTGAACCCCAACAACCCACTCCGTTGAACTGTACCCGTGATCATTAACACACCATGCTACCTTGAAGGGCAGCTTGAGACAAAGTGAGACTGGCTGAAGAAATCTATTCTCGAGTTGACCCATACCATCTTCCTTGATTAGCAACAGAACGGAATCAGAATTCTCGTTGTGTTTAACTGCAGCTGGCAAATCATCAGCTCTTCCATGACAGTAAAAAACATTTCCCAGAAATTAAATGGAAATGTTCAAATACAGCTTAGATAATAACTGACCAAGAAAACATCTTCATAAAAAGCACCCTCAAATTCAGTCTCCCACTATATAAATAGGATGACATATAAAAGAGATATAAATAGTGTAGTGAAACTTGTTTTTACTGTTAGAAATAACCTTTTTTGGCCTCAGTCCTGACCAAAAAAAAGTTATGTTATCAATTTACTGTGCTGCCCTTTCAACTGCAGATTCACATATATTATATTACACTGAAAAGAAGTTAGTCTTGTTAATTCTCCATCCTTACGTTCTGCTTGAAAGGATAAACAACTAGTAAAGGTTGTAACCTCAGACTCTGTTCAGCCAGTACAGGAACATCTTAATTACCTTTCATTTTAGATGTGCCTTCTGGTCTAAATTATGTACATACTTAAGACTAGCAATAACCATCTGTTTGCCAGTGATTCTAAACAAAAAAGATTATATAAATAAAGGATCATTTACATTCACATATATTTAAATGTAGTTGGACTTACAGCAAGGAAAAAGAAAAACTGGAGGGGAAAAAAGGAAAAACGAAGTACCCAAGTGTTTCACTTCCACTGCCTTCCCTGTCCAGATCCTAAATCCCATTTATTTTAGTATCAAAATCAAATTGAGTTGACCCTCAGTCTCAAAACATAGCTATCTACATGCTGTGTCACAGCTGCCCTGTAAAAGTTTTAGATGGGAATCCAAAGGTTTTGACAAAGAAACATTAGAAAATTTGAGCATGAAATATTCAAGAATGTGATCTGGCTTTAGCAAAAGATGCTTCTGTCACAAAGTGAAAACACTTCTTCCCCTTTCACATGTGGAAGGAAATTATTCTGCGATAAGGATAAACACTTAAGTTTCCCACATTTCAATCCCTGACAGCAAGGTTTCCCCTCTTTCCTGGCACCGCATCTAGAAGTAACTAAATAACTTTCAAAAGTATTTACTGGGGAAGCCGCTAACAATATGGACATTTACACGTTACTCAGGAATAGGAGCAGGATAGACAAAGAATCATGTTTGAAGATTGTGTACAAGTAAGAATCAGAAGTTTTGTTTGTTTTTTTTTTAATGAAAAGTTGCAAATTCTAACTCGGTAAAATATTGATTTTTGTCTAACGTCTTGGAAAATGCTTTAAGAGAGTAATCAATGATAACTATAGAATCCACCTTCAACAGGTAGTTTGTCGTACCAAAATAACACAATTAGCTTACCAAAGAACGAGAGATAATAAAACAGTCCTCTCTGTCCCAGAAAGTTTCAAACAATACTCTTCCGATACTTCACATTGGCAACTGCAAATAAAAACACAGTACTTTAAGGCATGATCCTTCAATTGAAAAAAACCACTTCTTAAATAGCTAGCAACTTATACAAGAAACTCAACTCTTACGTTAGTTTGTCTTAAAGAGGAAAAGTAAAAAGTATTAACTACTGTGTAAGTTGTAACTACTGAGATCTTACTATGCCCAAAGAAGGAATTCTATGATTGTATTCTGATAGGCACACATCTGATGGTTAAGGCCTCTTTTCTGGTAAGGAATAGTTCAGAAATCGTGGCCACAAAGCAATTCAATTTTTTTTTTTAAACTTCTTTGGTACACAGCAGTCGAAAAAAAAAAATTACTTAGCAATACAAGCTGCAGGAGAGCTCTTTTACAGAAGATCCCACTGGTTTTGTACTGATCTTCAAAAGTGCATTTTAATTTTACGCTAACAATAGCTTTTTCACCCCCCCAAGAAAGCAGATGAACACCCTTAAATACTGGGTATTGCCTAAGTACTTTTGGGCAAAGCTGCAAAAAAGCCCGGGCGAACAGCAATGCTCATATGACACCATTCCTCCTAAGCCCTATCTTTTTGACTTTCCAAGTGCTGTACAATTATTTCCTAAAAAATAAATTTTTAAGTATTGTGTCGCAAATATACATTTGTCAGAAAAATTATATGGATAAAATATCTGATTTGCCTCATTCTCATGCAGTCACTTCAGTAGGTATTCGCAGACGTCTTCTATAGCATCTGAACGACTCCTCCAACAGCTTGAGTCACGTGGAACACCAAGTTCTATACTAAAATACCCAAAATCTAAAATTAAAGTTCCGGACTAAAACCGACCATTCCTAGAGCATGCAAGCAGCCAAACCAATGGAATACCACTCCCTTGTATCCAGTGTACCATACGATTTGCTCTTCACAATAACTTGGAAGCTATCCCAATAGCATACCGCATATGTATGTGCCTGGAAAGTCTAGCTTATATAAACATATAATCCTGCTGCTAGAAATAGTTTGCTTGTATTCTGATGTGCCACAAGTAGTGATAATTTTCACATTCTGGTCCATTAAAAAAAAAAAAAAAATCTCTATTTTGCATTTATGATGTCCTTTAGTTTATGGCTTATAACAGGAAAAAAAATTAAAAATACTCTCAGTACACAAAAAAGGATACATCATTTTAGGACTGACATAGCAGAAAGTTTAAAAAGTACAAACTTAGATGCATCAAGCAAAAGAAATCCTAACATTTCACACGGTGGACACACTTTAGGGGAATCTCATACGTATCTACATTCAGTTATTCTTTAAAAAAACTGAGACATGAGGATGCCCTGATTTAACAGAAAACACCCTAGGAATGATCACAGCTGTTAAAAACCTCAGCTAATCATGAATTACAATTTTATAAAGTAGTTTCTAAAAGCAACATTTAGTTACCTGCAACAGAGGTCAACTTTTTTTTTTTTTACTTTAAAATATCTCTCAACCAACAAGCCAAATACCAATTCCAATAGCTTTACGGGTTGATAATGAAATATGGCGCACGAAGCAGAAAGGACAGAGTTTTACTTTGAGGTATCAGCTTGATCATGCAACAAGTTCAACTTTACAGCTGCTTGGTTGTACAAAGTCACCTTTGACAGGGATACTTAGCAAGCTTACTAAACAAACAAAAAAAAAAAGCTATGAAGGGAGACTATACAACTTTAGAACAACTCTTCAGAGACAGTTTTCTGGCCACGTCCTTGCTTTTAAAAAGGCAAGATACACATTTAGGGTAGCAGGAGGTAAACTTATTTTGTGCAGTTTAGGTCCAAGAAAAAAAAACAAACCTCACAAAATCTGCAATAAGCTTTTTATTGAATTTAACGAGGTTTGGAAGAAGCCACTGAATCTCAAGCATTCTGTAGAGAAGTTTAAAAACAGGAGAAAAACGTTCCAATATAAGCGTTAATAATTCCACTTTATTCCTGCCAGTATTCAGAAAACACTTGACGACACGCTCATCGGCATTCCTCCTGCAGGGCTGCTAGTCACAGATAAGCACCTCAAATGTTATCACTTCCTAAATCAACAACTTGTGCCAAAAAAAAAAAAAAAAAGGCACCGACTGTAAGAAGAAACATCGCTATGAATTCTACTACCATCTCAAAACCCCTAATTACGTGAGGAGCAATCGCAAGTACTGGTATGTAACTGTTGAATTAATGCAGCTGAGCACATCTACCTTTGCTGCCCCTGAGGAGGGTGATGCAGCCCCCCACCCTCCCGCCATTTCCTTGCATTCCTGCTTCTGCTTGATCCACGAAGCACAGGTTCGGCACCATTAGGAAAGCAAAGGGTAGCAGATGGAAAAGGGAACAGGACCATTTCTTTCCGTAAATCCTACAAAGTCAAACATGTCTACTACAGGAATTGGCTTTGCACTATCCTTCTTATTAGGTTGGCACATTCTCATAGCTGTTTGTTTTAGATTTGTTTTAAGCATAGGTGCTGAAGAACATACTAATACTGCCCAATTTTAAACATGTAAGAAGTCATTCTGTCATAGAGCTCCAGTACTTCAGGTGATGCAAACAAGAACACTTAAACGAAGCTTTTTGCCTTGAACCATCTTCTCAGGATCCTCCTCTGTTGACTATTTTGGGAACGTGGGCATTCAGTGAACACTTTAACTAGCACCTGGGCCTTCTCTCCATTGTTTTTTCTTGGAAGATGCTATGGAGAAGTAGCATAGCGGAACGATACAGCGATCATACTGTAATAGTGAAACACAAGTAATATAATTGTGGGGGAAAATTCAGAGTAATGGTTGAGCACTGCAACAGGTTTCCAAGTTGTAGAACCTCCATCCCTAGAGATATCCCAAAGCCTACCAGCCCTTGAGCAACCTGAACCAACAGCTGGCCCCACTCTGAGCAGGGTGTTGGACTACCTGACCTCCAACCTAAATTATACCGTAAGTCTGTGACGTTTTTCTTGACGTTTTATTTAAAACATTGGCAAATAGTTAGGAAAAACACTCAAGTTTTACTAAGCAGGTTTATTTAATCAGATGATTGGAAAGATGTCGCCTCAGTTTCTTGGCTGAAAGACTGTATCTAGCAAGAACAGAAGAGGTATGATTTGATAAGCATAAAGTAAAATGACGGAAGACAATAGCAGCTTTGGAAAAAACCAAATCCAAATATTCTCTAGCTGCAGACAAAGCTATCCTCATAAAGATGTAGAAAAATAAAACTAAACCAAACTTTCTTCTGCTAACTGACTATTCTGAAGGTGTATTTTTTCCTCTTTGCTGAAGTATGGCGTTTCCACATTGGTTATGCCACACCATGTCACAAGCTTAATATTATGCAAGCGCAGCTTCTGATTAAAAGTTCTCTATTTCTGTTTACATTTCTAACTTTGCAATATTACTGTTCCCACATAACCTAGCTCAGCAGTGACCGAACCTCCTCTTGCACCACATCATCACGCACTTACCATTTCATCACCTTTTTATTTGGCCGCTTTCTGCTCAGCTTTAGCTTGCATATTGGTTCTAGGTTGCTCGTCCTCTTTATGTTCTTCCTAGTGGATTTTAGCTTGCTTTCCCCTAAAACTATTTTTACCATATTCTTAGTGTGCTAAGGAATAGGAACAAAGTACTACTATCAGCTACCTACCACGTGGGGTGATGTGGTTAGCTCGCGGCCGAGCTAAAAACCGCAGAGGGGATGCAAGCATCAGGACTGCTACCCTGAATACAGTTGCTCCTGCGGCTGGATAGTGCAAGGTTACTACTTTATAGCAAGTTTTAAAACACGTACACAGAGAGGAAGGAATGCTGATATTCAAGGAGGTATTTTCTTGTTTATACTGCCATGTGTATTCTCCTCTGTCATACACTTCCCCAGATTAAGTTACATCATTTCCAGCTTGGAAAGCAATTGAATGTGAAGCATATGCATTGATACTCAAATGCATGACAGAATAAGCAGAGATCAATAGCCATACCGAATATCTTGCTTTCCCTTAACACAGATGGGAAGTGTCCTACATAAGAGGGAAGTGTCCTACATAAGAGCATTTTGAAACTTTCTCATTCCATTTTCCGTTCTACTTGTGCTTCTGTGAGTGAAGAATAAAATTAATTATAGGAGTCCAAAGCATCAAAAAAGTTTTGTCAACATCGGTTGCTGCACTGACTCATACACTAATGGTAAGTAATTTAGGTTCCTGTGGAACCCTTTATAGGGAGGCATATTAGTTTCCTTCATCTTCCCACTCAGAAAAGGCATTAATCTGTTTTTAAAGCACTTTGATGAAGCTGATTATCTTTGCATACTAGTTAAAAAAAATCACTTCTCTTATATGCTTCAAAAATTAAATGTAGAAGCAACTGGTCAATATTAAAATGAAAAACATCTCAAACAGTAAGCAAAGATTGAAACAACAGAAGAATGCAGTAGGAAAGGCAATAAAAGCACTGCTGAGACTGCAGATATCTAACAGCAGTAAAGAGAAGTTTGATCTTGCATTAGGAAAGGTCCACTTCTCCCTAATTGATCTAACAAATAAAAACACAGTGGAATTTAAGTGAGATTAGCGTATTAATTATTCCAATAAGTGAGGGGGTTTTTAGAAAAGAGTGTTTCCGAATAAAAGATCATATATCAGTATTCTCCTTCTCGGCTCTCAAAACCTCCCAAGCCAAAACACCACAGCAAGCTTGAAACCAAAATCTGAAGAAAATGTTGCTTTTTCTTATAAGATTTCATGTTTTCTTGTCTTTGAATTCCTTTTTCATTTGGATAAACCCCAGAGATCAAAATGCTGCAATTGTTCATACATAAGCCAGGATACAATTTACCCATCAGAGATCTTCTGATGAGCCACTGGAAGTTTAAAGTTGAAATTAATAACCCATTCTAGCATTTTCCTTTTATTTGAATTACTCTGTATTCCTCAACTTTATGTGCATGACAGACAAGTAATATCTACCAAGAAGGACCAACGAGCTATACAGATCAGCCTGAACTGTGGAGAGATCTGCAAGGATGGGATCTGAATGTGGTAGTCACATCTGAAAGCTGACAGGACACAGAATGCTGACCAGGGCCTGAGCCGGTGGAAACTGAGTAGGCTTGTGTAGGTTGTAAGCTAGAACAGTGACCAGGTGTGTTGGGGAGGGAAAAATACATCAAAAGGTAACCAAAAAGCCATGAAAAATAGGGCAATATTAGATTGAAGTTACAAAACAGAAAAAAAACAAGTGAGCAAGACTGAGACCAGGCAGCAAAAGTTTCCATTTGAAATGGCAGAGCAGAGTAAGAAGGGAATAATTTGCTCCTCATACTTCCCATTTTTCCACTAAGGTCCTCACACCCCATTTGCCATGAGTCAACACTCCCTCACTTACTTCCTCCTTTCTGGAAGCAAAGCAACAAACAAATAGGGATAAGAGGTTGTTAATCAAAGTCTCAAAGGTTTTACTTATCCTCCCAAAACTCCTATTCATCCTCCTTTGCTCTCCAGTAACATTTTGCTTTAACTCAGTCTGTTCTGTTAACTGGATGAGTACTGGAACGGAGGCAGCTGCTGTTCCAGGAGAGCAGCATTACCCAATACCCAGAGAACAGGCTCCTTACATGTTGTATTTTATTGACGGTCAATGCAACACTAGAGAGATGTACAGGTAATTAAAAAAAGAAAGTTTTGAAAATAGGGAGGACTAAAGAAGCAAATTTGATTTGAAGACTCCTTTGGAGTTTCAAGTTACACTCCCATGAGATTTTTTTTTCCCCCCCCCCATTTCCCCATTCCCCATTTTTTGTCCCCATTAGGACAACGTACACGCAGTTACAGCTATTAGCTCCTAAGTGTGTAAGTTGACCTCATTTTCACCATACTTTGTTTGGCACAAAGCTTTTAAAACCTCTAACAAAAGACCACTTAATGCTTTTGTCATAAGACAACTTTATTGAATACCAAGTACCTGCTAGGAATAAACATTTATTTCTCAACACATTGAGTAGGTTAAGTTATTATAAGGCGTCCATAACAGGAAACTCAGCCCCCCACAGCAGCTCAGAGCAACAGCACTGATCAGCTACACAGCTAGAAACACCGAAAAGGTCTCTTTCTGTTATCAAGGCCTATAACCAGACATCACTTTCTTTTACTGCACACCTTGCACAATGCAATTATGGACTAAAGTTTTATCCATTAATTCTTGCATTGGAAAAAACCTGTTCTGTCAAGGAGGCCGTTTGGGTGAGATGCCTACACACCTTCACTGTCTCCATCGAGGAACAGAAGGCCATTGGAGAGGCTCGGTGTTCCATGACTTACACTGGACTACCTTACACAAGTGTGAAAGTGAATCATTTCAAATGGCCGAACACTAGCACTTGGTAAAATTGTGGCACACTCCAAAAATGCTTTTTAATGTGACACTTAAGATGGTTTTAAATAGACTACATTATGCATGCCCTGAATCATGGTGAGCCATCAGAAAAGGTATGCTCCCATACTCCTCCCCAACAAAATCCTCCCCTTCCTTATCTTACACCAACTCTTGACATTTCAGACCCCTCATGACATAATCCAACTCCCAGATGCAAGCCAAAACTAACCCAGAAAGAAGTCAGGTTCTAGCACCACTACTCTAAAATGCTGTATGTTGTTTGTTTCCAGACCAGATGCTCATAAGCAAAGCCTGAAAGCAACTGTGTGACATTTAGTTTTTACAGAATTTGAGGTAGCCTAAGAATCACTTCAACACCTGCAGAAGTGACATTTTCTTTACAGAACTTAGCTTGCTCGTCTCAAACTACTTCTATATTTATTTCTCAAAGCATTAAGTAGACTAAGTTTAAATGGCAGAGTTTACCGTTCAAATACTAATTACCCTCAAAAAGCCCTGATCCGCATTAGAGCTCTTAAGCATACAACTACCCTGTACCAACAGGAGCAGAAGGTGTCTTTAGGTGTAATACCCAGCAATGATATTCCTGCCAGCATCTGTGAACTCAGGGATGAAGAGCTCCTCTCTTCCAACCAAGCGTGGCAGGGGATAAGTTTGTTTGATCACAGCAGTAGCAGTACTGTTTATTTAGAGTATAAAATAGTAAGTTAATTCAATACAAGAAAAGCATTGAGTTCAGGTATTTCTTTATTGGTACATGCAAAACAATCCTGGTAACACAACTGAACCAAGTAATCATATTCAAAGAGCTGATCCAGGTAGAGAGCCAGCTTTATTTAGTCACAAGAAACCCCTTTTTATGAACCGACCACCTAAATTTCACATTTCAGGAGTTCATAAAGAATTAGGCTAGCTTTTCTAGAATCAAACACAGCTGTTTTCCAGAGAGCAGTCCAACTACTTGTTTGGGCATCATCCACAAGACTGCTAAGGCATCAACAGAACTCACTATTCAACCAGCCACTTAATATGTATAAACACTGTAAGGCAAAAGTCAAATTATGACGAGATAAAGCCACGTCTGCTTTTGCATGATAAGGAGACTGGCAAGGGCTGGGCAAGGAAACACTAGCAGCTTAAGTGAGTATAAGGAATTTTCTGCTAGCTCCTATTTAGACAGCAAGTTCCAGTTTAAAGCCAGACACACTATTTACCAGAACAGGTTACTGCCTTCCTTACACTTGAGCAGCTAACCCCTTCCAGACTAGAACAAACAGGTTATTGCATCAATCCGTTTCCAGCTTCAACTTCTCCAGACGTTCAACATTACACTCTGTTACTAGCCAAGTTTTCTACAGGAGGAGTAAAGACTCACACTAGCATTGCCCTTAGGCTAGCCACAGCAGTGAAGAGCTTAGGCTCCCAACGTGTGTTCAGATGTACACAGAACTCAGATGCCCTCCCCAGTTAAGGAGGCTTCCTATATTTAGATTACAAGGGACAAACTGGTTTGGCTGATGTACCAGCACACTGCCTCCAAGAACCCTGCTACTTGATGTCCCTTCTTTGCTCAGCTGATTCAATTCACTAAAGCTAGGAGAAAAAGCAGAAGAGTAAATACCTTTTCTCCTATAGTTAAACCACTTCAATATCTTTCAAATATTAAGAGTTGTTTATTCCCATCTTTTTCCACTCATGGAAAGCCAGTTACTTCAGAAGCAGGAAATCTAAGTGGCAAAACACTACTTTCCATTTGCAAGTTGCACCTAAGTAAGACTTGGAGATGGGACTGCACAACTATGAAGGCAAGCAAAGAAAGATGCCTTAAAAAGGATCCCACAAACATGCAGAAAAAGGACACTGAGCCATCTGCATATCAAACTACAATGAGGAGCTCTGAACAGCCGAGACTACCTCGCTTGAGAGCCTAATCAAATACCAGGGATTTAAACAGCATTTGCACATGCCTTTTGATGTGGGAGGCACAAGGCACAATACATAGTCTTGCATCTCTTAAGATCGCCTAAAGAAATTTGAAGCTAGTCTTACTGTATTTCAATTTCAGTAACTCGTTTTGAAGATCAATTACATACATGATGAGTATCTAGTATTAAGTACAGGGGTCTTCAAATAGACTAGTTAATTTTGTCAAACTGCAAAATTTATTCCTCTAAAGGCACAACAGTGGTGTTTTAGAATCAGTTGCCTCTATTATGTAAATTTTTTAAAGCTTATTTATTTTTAAATCCAGTAGCCCTCCAGCTACTAAACCAAGGCAGTACGCTATGCAACCATCTTGTTCAAATCTCAAACATGTCAAAGGCAAGAACAACTACCATCTCTGAAGTCTTGTTTCCAGACTACCCAGGGAGGATGGGTTCAGTCATGACAACTCCCTAAGATCTTCTCTCTATATAACAACTTCCATAACCCTGGAAGACCACAAGCTTGTCAGTTTACACTGAAGTTGCACAGACATTCAGAGCCAGGAAAGAATTTACTTGGATTAACAGAATATGCTTATTTTAAAAGACTAAACAGCATGAAGCCACAGTTAAACATATTTAGGCATTTCAGAGAGGCAAAGAAGGTTTTGTGGTTGTTTCCAAAGCACATGTGTATACTGAAACACTGAGCTTCAGTTAGAATTAAAATCAAGTTCTGCAATAGATTGCAACTCTGCTACTGAAACATGGTTTGACATATCCCCAGTTAATATCTCCTAGCCACAGCCTCTCCCCTCCCCACTCCTCTATTTAGTTAAATAATTAAAAACCCATTGACCTACATGTTCAAGCTCCCTTAGGAGGGTACCAGCAGATATTTGCCTTATTTGGAAAGAGAAATCAATCCTATATGGTAACTATATCCCCTTTGAAATCACTATTTCAACGGCTAGATCAGCCAACAGGAATGAGTTTCTCTAGGGAACATGAAGATTGAAGTCTGGATTTCCTACCTGCTCACTTACATCAACCCACACCAAATTCTGTATAGTTGGTTAGTTTTTACCAAAAAGAGGTATTACTCCAGGATCATATTTTATACTAAATGCCCTTTAAAAAAAGGCATGACAAATTAGTAATGCAAGATAGTAACAAGTGTCTGTAAGTACAGGAGAATGCATTTCTACAACAATTCAACACTAGAAGCACTTAACCTACAGCAACCTTTGCTTCTAGTGCTGAATTGTTGTAGAAATGCATTTGCCTGTACGTACAGACACTTAGAACTAATGGGACTATCCAGAACACATTTTTCGCCAAAATTTGGTTTAGTGTGGATTCATTCAAGTCCGGCAAACCCTGACTTAAAACCTCTCTCACTTATTTTCCCTAGAGAAACTCATTCATATTGGTAGATACAACAAACCCTGGGAAGGAAGAACACTAATAATACACAGAACATCAGAGGTGTGAAGCGTTTTATCCTTCAGAGAACATTCACTCCTTTCCCTGTGTGACTCAAAACAAACCTAGTTTACTAGAAAAGACTTGGTTGTAATTAAGAGATAAATCATCAACTTAAAGAAACAAAATGTTTGGGCTCTTCAGCAAGTTACCTAACACAACACATCCACATCTTTCCCACAGGTATTGTAGAAGTGAGCGTAGCTCAACAGCTAATTCTGTTGATGCATCAGGTAATTTTCATTTTAAGTATGATTTAATCTCAGATTTTAATAAAGATGTACATCAGTATGCAGGAAACTTCAGTTATCCACTTTGGTTTGCATCTGAATCATTATCAGCCAGCAAAATTTAACCTTCCTTTAAAAAAAATATAAAAAAAGATTTATAGCCATCCTCACAGTAAATTTAGCATGTATTTCAATGTATTTCAATTTCAAACTGTATTTTATAAAGACATGCAAGAACATGCATGTATTAGTCCATAAGCTTGCTTAAAGATACAAAAATAGTGCAAGTTACACATTTGTAACACTTGAATTCTTACCTGTGACTTACAGATGTCAAGCTTCAATTAAATGCACAGAAGTAGCATTTCACAGTAAAAATTAAGTACTATCAACTAAATTAGCCTATTTTTATTCTTTATCCTTCAATTTGAAGTACCCCGGTAAACAACTTAAGAAAAACAAGTCTGTACTGTAGCTGTCTTAAACCTATGAGAATAAAATACTCAATTTGCATTTGCTTAGATTAAAAAAGTAAATCAAAAATTTGGCAAAAAAGTAGATACAACATGAATAAGGAGCAATAAGAGGTTTAGTACTTGAGTTTTGGGTCCCAATTTACAGCTTTGCTCCTGATGAAATTAAGCAGCAAAAAACCCTGACCCCAACTGACGTCTTGTTTCATGATGCATAAGCAGGATGAAGCTGCTGACAACGTATGAACATAATGCTGAGAAACTCAGTTTGCTGAGGTACTCAAGGATCTCCTTTAAAGATCTTATGAGGTGTCAACCTTGATCAAAGTCCAAACCAAAAAAGGGCAGGAATTTCTTTCCTTCCCGTAACCATGAAAATAAAAGCTGTCTGCAGTAAAGCTTGCCATCAGGTCCAGGAGGGCTGAACTTCACAGAAAGCATTCCTTCTGAAAGAGACTCGCATTCAACACCAGAGATTTCTGTGCTGTTAACAGTCACAGGAACAAGATCCAATATTCAATTACAAAAGAGCAGAAGCCGCTTCTGACCCTTTAAGTCCAAACAGGAAAGTATAAAGAACCAGGATAGATACACATGCAAAAAAATTCAGAACAATTTGGGTTGAATGGGACAAGTGAACATCAGTTAGTCCAAGCCCCTGCTTGACACGGTTCCAGTTAGATCAAGTTGCTCAAACCTTGTCCAGCCAAGGTTTGAATATCTCTAAGCATATTCTTTCTAGACAACCTGTTCCAATACTAAGGCTGGAATCTTAATTACACCAAGTTCAGAAAAACACTCAAAGGCAAAGGAAGCCTTCACACTGAGCAAAACCAGGGAAAACAACAAGGATAAGAATGTTCAGAATACTGAAGTCTACCTCACTTTTATTGTAAGCCTTTACTTCAAGAGGTTATGCAGTTGGTGTAACAAATCTACATGCAAAGACAAATCTAGAAGCAAATGCTCAGAGCTGAGATGAAAAAGCATTTGCAATTTAGATAAATAACAGCTTGCTGTAGGAACAACCTCAGTATTCAGGCCTTGTATTTCTAAAAGAGCTTGCATGCAGTTTTGTACATCTAGATTCAAATGCCAAAAAATGGCCAAACACCTTTCCTGGATGAAAGATGACATCTTTATGCAGGAAGCTTACTTGGCAAGCTTAAGTTAATCTGTCAACCAAGTACAAGGATCCAAGGTATGTATGTTATAATAAAAGTACCACATCTGTGTCATTAGCTTGGAAATATAACATCTCTGCATCAGTTTCAGGTCCAGCTAACAACTGTTTTGAAAGTCTTCCCTGACAGTAGAAGCTTCCAGAATAACCAATGACATCCATGAAGCAGCCCTTACAGCCAAACTTCTATGTTCAGTCTGAACAACTTCAAGCTTGACATAAACTGCAGACATTCTTTTTTCCCAGTTACCATTACCATGGGTGCTGGGAAACAGATCTTCCAAGAACAGGTAAGAAACAATGGCCTGTTTTGGTGTCTTACTGCTTTATGTACAACAGCTCAAGAAGTCAGAGCACTGGTGTGTAAATGCTGCTGTAAGAGAAGAGATCCTTGACAGGGCAGGAGTGCTTCGGTGATGGATTTTTGGACTGGGAGTTAAGGTTGTTACAGGTAGTTGCACAATACAGTAAACAAGGGAGGCAAAGCTGACAGCCTGAAACCCATGGATTAATGACACAGCAGATATTTTCACTACTCATACGTGCCACGGAAATCAGCTTGTAATTGCATCTTAAAACGTCTACATATGAAAAGCATGGAGGGAAGAATTACACACTAGGAAATGCAAGCACTATGATCACCTGTGAAGCTTCAGTTCAGCTTCTCTTGGAATACGTATGATCCCTAATTCCCTTCTCCATCCTTTCCTTCTCATAAACCCCCACCCTCACTCAGGGTGGACAGCACTCCCTGAGCCCAAACTTTTCATTATATTCATTTTTACTAAACCTTGTAGTCAATGTGCAGTTCTGAATCAAGTCAATCTTTTCTACACTGCTCATTTTATAGCACCTTTTCTGCTAAAAATCCACAGTGCTTACCACAGTTTTCACACTGTCCCATATGGTTAAGTGGTAGTAATGTATTTTTAAAAGGTTGAAAAACAAAGCATAGTAAGAGTTCAAGGCATCAGAAAGATCCAGTTTTGGTACCCAGTACAGATGTCTAAAGTCTAGTTCTTCAAATAGAGAGCAGAATGCTATAAATATTGGGAGTATTGGGGAAATAGCTCCACTAGCTGGGGCTCTGAGCTGCAGAGACGAGCACTCAAGCCTGGAGTTGTGTATTTAACACCAAAACCATAACACTACACACACCTGTAGAAGTTTCCGGTAACTTACTAGCCAGCGCCACAAGCCACAACAGGACAGCGACACATCTAGTTCTCCAGGATGCCAGCCACCTGACTCACCAGACCACCACCTACAACTTCTTCCCAGATAAAGTCACTATTCCCTCACCCAGTGCTTTGACAAATACCAGGTAATTTAAGATCTTATTGGCCCACCTGGAAGTTCTGGATTTCTTCAGATGTCCAAGGCTACTGCAGCCTCTCCTTAAAATCATCTCAGTTATTACCTGTGGGGATGAACTTCTGATGCCAGTGCATTAACAGCAACAGTCAAAAGATCAGACAGTTTATTATGCATTTGAATATCCAATCATTATTCCTCCCACAAACAGCTTAATCTGATTATATTGTTTATTGGCTCAATTGCACAGCACAGATAAACCTCTTTTGGAGGGAGATGAACCCCCCTGGCAAGCCTTCAGAATACAACAGTACTCAGATTTGGTATGGTAGCTTGATACAACAGCCACAGCCATATTTATCAGGAAGCCCAAGTCATCAAGGACTCAGATTAGAGCCAAAAAAATCAGGCAACACACCTAATTCCCACAGCCTCCTTTAAAATGGTCAGCCCTAAAGCTAGGGGTAGAGTTGCCCAGTTTCATTATTTTGAACATAATGTTAGTGAAAATCCCTTAGCAAATTAAGTAATCTTTCTCCCCTTTAAAGTTTTCTTGCACAGTAGCATATGGCAGTTTAAGCTGACAAAACTGCGTACATGAGGGGGAAGAGTGCATGACACTAACATTTAAGGGATATTCAAATTTTACACACGCTCAAGCTACATTAATGCTAAAACTAGAAACCCAACAAGGTTCAACAGGCTCTTGTATCAAATTTTTTTATACCAATCAGGAGCAGCTGTCCTTCAAGATACTCTTCCCTCCATATGCTTTCTTTGTTGCAGGTCCCCCAATTTATTTATCGGGCTCCCACACCTGCCCCAAAGCACTGCAATGCTGGGCTGAACCTCACCTTTCTGTACAGCCATTCAATCCGATGCAGCCTCCACACTAAGACAGACCTTCATCTGGCTCTGGGCACTAGTGATTTCTCCAACAACTTTAGAAGCAGGCTATTTTCTTTAAACCATTAAAGAAAAAGCCATTAAATTAGTTTTAAACTCAGTACATGTAATACACCATATGCCACCTGCCTCGGTGAGGCATCGCTGTCCTAGCTTTAACTCTTGTTTATCTTATCAAAAGGATGTCAGAAGTCTTATGCAAGTTCACCTCTAACATACTCGTTATCCTCTTAGGAGCCATTGAATGAAATGCGAGTTAATGAATAACACAGTAGGAATTATTTCATTAGCCCCATAGTGAACAAGAGCCATCTAATTCTTGGATATGATGTCAGACTTGAGAACCAGCCAGTGATACTTACTCCAGCTTCCACTGCTCAATCAACTGCTACACCAGTGGCGTTCATACTGAAAGCTTGCAGACTGCACTGACAGCTCAAGCAAGACTGCCAGAGCATGAAGCAAAGCTACTCTGGTGGCAGCCTTAGGAAGAATTAAAGCAGTAAGAGTGAGGAACTGAAGCCTGTCATTTTGCCTCCACAGAAGTGAGGACAGGAGGGAGAGGTTTTTAGCAGCATACCTTTAATATATAGGCCTTGCACAGGTATGGAAATCAATACAGCAGTAGCATGTCAGCTCTTCACATTTTCCTCTTGCCTTACCTCCACTTCTACAGAGTTTTAACCCCACTCCAAGTTACCACCTGCCTCTGGTACTACCTAAGCCAAGATGTCTACTGAACTCCATCAGAAACCCAAGATACAAAGGGAAGGCTGAAGTGAGGTACAGATCCTTCATCAGTCATCAGCAATCCTGTCTTCTGGCATTCAAGGCTACCTCACTTCTACTTTTAGTTAACTAATGCTTTTCACTATAGAACCTGATGCCTCATGACTTCAAGTAGATGTTCACTCCACTGTGAAAGACACCCATCTCCTGCTAGCACGGGTAGCAAGGAGGACATGGTAGCAAGAAAGACTTCCTCAGCCTACCAAAGTCCCCCTTCAGGTCACCAAGACATTTGCCTGCAATAAAAAAAAAAGCTTTAGATTGCCTGAAGAGTCTGTATGTCTAAAAGAATGTCCAGTTCTGCCAAGGAGACCAGGCAATTTAAGACCATGTTTAGAGAGGTGATATTTTACTGATTTCACAACCATGAGAGTCCATCCTCATTGATATCAGGACAGCTATGCCAGGCAGTGCCTCTCAGATAGTTTGACTCTTGGGATACCTGTTCCCTCCTGTCCAGAACACCCCTGTACTTCCTTTAAATTATGCAGTACAGAGCAAGCTCAGAGACAAGAAAGCAGCAGACATTTGAACAGTTCATACCAATCCATTACAGAAGCTTATAAGTATTACTTACCAGGTATTCCCGTCTAACAACTTGACTGATGAGAAAAACTAGTACACAACCAAGCTAAAAACCTAAGTAAGAGGAAAAAAAAACCAAAGCCTAGGAGACCAAAGCTAGAAGATGGACTTCTCGTGAAGATGGAAAAACAGAATCATCTTCCCGACATCTCATACCCAATGAAGAGCTTTGCAAGCAGTTTTCTCTACATGGACAGCAGAAACTGAGATGCATTCTCTTTTGAAGGAGTCAGACTTTCCTGTAACCTCCAGCTTGCAGTCACTTCTGAACAGCCATGCATTACTGAGTTTGCATAACATGTCAAAAGCAAAGGATAATTGTACCATACTCCAAATCGTACTGAAAGAAACACTATCTTCAAGCCTAGCATGTGCTGTTCCGTCATTCTCACATGAGTGTGCACACTAGGATGTATTCATATCCAAGTCCTGGCGTCACAATTACTCTGTCAAGAATGCAATGCTGAAATATATTTAGAATGGTTCTGATAATACGATAGCTAGCTTCCATAATGCCGTTAAGGTATCCTAGACTCTAACCCCACTATTGTTCTATAAGCATTCATCTTCAATTCTTCCATAATTGCTCAAAATACCTATATTTAAGATACAATATTAATCCCATGGCAGTATCTGTGAAACCGATAGAAAATTCAGTAAGATAAACTATCAAAAGTTGGCTTTGGGGCAAGTTTTATTATACTAGAAGCTTCTAAATTGGTACGGAACAGCATCTCCCTGCACGTGACGAGCATTTGCGTGCAGGCACTGCCTGAGCCTTTGAGCCACCATCTCCACACAGGCCCTTACTGCCAAGCAGAAAGCCTTGAGGCACTTACCCAGCAGTTAGTGCCCATCCACCTATCGGCTGATTAGCAGAGCACACAGCTGTGCTCCAGCCTACAGAGCTGGAAATCAGTGCCTAAAGGTAAGCACAATAAGAGAGTGAGGTAAGAAACAAGTTTTTGAGATGGTATGCGATTTAAGAGGGTTATGGGATAGAACTGATGCCCTCACTTGTGAGGCTGGAAGCCTTAACAATTCTGACTTGTACAGTGATACTGCTTTAAGTTTAATCATGTGCTTACATTCCCCACTGAATCAGAGCTGTCCTTACACAAGTTCTTCAGAGCTTTTCAGTGGGGTCTTAAGAGGCTGTATCTATACTATACCTACACTATATCTACAGCAGCGCTGGTTAACCAAGTTTTCATGCCAAGAAAACTGCCAAAGCCATATGCAGCCAAAAGAGAGAGATCTTCACTGGAAGCGTCCTTAGTGCCATGTCCACAAAAACTGCCCCAGAGACCTTAAGTAAGATTCTTATCACCTAAAGCCAGATTTTGTGTCTGACCTTGTCTCTTTTTAAAGAGGCCCACATTCTGTCCCTTAGTGAGCAGTTCTTACCCATTTTGGACACCCACTTCAGAAGACAGACACATGCTTGATTCAACTGTGTGGTTTGGCGAGAGGACAGTATCCAATATTCAAGTGTCCTCAACTCTGCAGTTTCCAGCTAAATACATCTAGACAGAATCACTAGAAGGAAATAAACAATGTCATCTAGACTGTCTGTGGAAGCATCAGTAATTAAAAAACATGGGCACACTGCATCCTTTGGTGTTCAAATGCAAAGAACAAGCAGCTCACCAGACGTTCCCTATATTAACATCACAAACAGCTGTTATTCAACAGCTGTAAAGTCACTACAATTCTTTCTACACACCCCAAGCTTTTTGCTAGTGTTAAGTAGCTGCCTAAGTGAGAGTCAGTTATAAAGTTGTTCTATCACCACCACTACTTTCTCAGAGCTTAAAAATTAAATCAAGTATTCCACTACTGGAATTCTCATTACCAGGAAGCTGCAATAATGCTTATTGCATTATGGTTATTTGTTTGTTCTCCCAATAGAACTCAATCAGTTCAATGCTTTGAGTTAATTATTATTGCTTAACTAAGGTAAATTCAAACAGAAACCTGAAAAGCATGAAATAAACAGTAGGAAACCAAGCTCAACTACTTAAACTGAATACTTCATGATCACCTGCAAGTGTCAGGGAAAATTCTCACACAGCTCTAATATGCATGAGACATTTAAAGCCCTGATGACTGGAGCTTCAGAAAACAGATACATGAAAATTATACAGCAAAGTAAAGACTCAGACTTTTTACTGTATCTAGACACTTGGGATTAGCAATGAAGAAACGTTTGTCATAATATAAAAAAAGAACTAGGACCTGGATGCAATATTTCCAGGATATCCTGTCAGACTTTGATTCTTTCAGCAAGAAAGCATAAATAAGCATGAATGAGCCTCTGAAGAGTCCACCAAAACCCCAGAGATACTGGTTCTCTAGAGCTGCTTCTGCACCGATCAAAAAGTACCTTCAGTCACATTCTTCTCTCATTCGATTGAGGGAAAGGAGATACAGCATCAAGGATTTGACGGAAGGCAGCAGTAAGATTCAGCCCCAGCATAGCCTTATTTTACAGAAGGGCTGCCAGTTGCCAGAGGAGCTTCGCTGACATGCTGACAAGGCTGAACTTCGAACTGTTCAAACAAGTACCTCATCTGAAATTACTACTATGAGATGTTCAACCTATAGATGAAAGCCTTTGAACTTAGACAGTGGAAGTGACTTCTACAAAACAATGAGCTTCACTCAGCAAGAGCAGCATGCTAAGAAATAAGTGAATAGACAGCTAGAAAGAGCAATTCAAGTGTCAGTCTTCATGAGACTAGCCAGGACAAAGTGCTTTTTGTTTCTACCCTCGAGATCTTGACAAATCAAAAATAGATTAAATGTGCTGGCAACTAGCTTCTACCTCAGACTGATACATGATCTCACAGAAGAGATCTGCCAATACTCTGAAGTAACTTACACCAGAGCAAACACAGCAATGCATATGTTCTGTTTTACTTTTAAGTTTGAAGCAAATCATGCCTTTTCAGCATTACAGCAAGCTGACAGGTAATCATTTTGCTTACAGACAAGATAAAATAAAGCCTCAGGAATGAGAGCCAGAGGTCCTAACTGTGTAGGTATCAAACAACATGAATTACAAAATTTTTAGTCTTATTAGAGCCAGGAGGAATATGTCTGAGAGTACAGTACCAATGAAGGCTTTATCACCTCTAGGAACAGGCTCTGAAATACATACATTTGTGTTTTGTACATTTTTCTTTTAACCTTGCTAAGCTCACCAGAATTATTTTTTGCAGCTCAGTAACCAAAACAGAGTTACTGAATAACTTTCCAGTATGAAGGTTCAGTGCGCTAGTTCTCACTACCGTATTAAATACATAGCCACCTTAACATCCACAAATCCAATAACCCACTACTCCATAAACCACAAGGACTATGCACATTTTATCTGTGGAAAACACATGAGCATTTATCAAGCAACATATCAAATCCTACCACAAATACTAAACAAAAAAAACCAGCAATTCAACTGCTTCAGTTAACAATTAATAAAATAGTTCTGAGAAAAAGGAATGCATCTGCTTCCACTTCCTGCATAAATCTCGAGTACAACTCGAGCAGCACCACCAGTACACAGCCCAGGGCCAGAGAGCAGTACAGGCAAACCCTAGGAGAGCTAGGTGTTCTGCAGGTGACAAAATCAGTTTGAGATACAGAACAGGTTCAGGAGTTGCATTTTTGAGGGATAATTTGAAATCAGTAGTAATTGCTAACCTTTCAGTATTTAGGCCTTCCCGTACCAGAAGTTCAGCCCAACACCCCAGCGCTGTAAGGCAGGCAGTATTCTTAGCTCCAGAGTCCCACGATCCACAAAGCAGCCCTACTCCTCTGTACCCATCCTCGACTGCAGCACACTAGCAGCACTCTACCTAGGGAAGGCTGTTGTAAGCCAGCAACTTTAGGATAGGGACCATTTTACCTACAGAAGCAAAATAAAGCACTGCAGAAGCACTTGTTAAATGCTTTACTTGTAGCAACCCTGGTCTAGAAGCATTGTATTAAAAAAATCCCTTATTAAAAAAATGGGCTGACACAACACTGAAACAAAGGTTAAGCTGCAGATTTCTACCTCAAATCTGTCCGCAAGGAAGGCTGTGTCACTTGTCACGAGGAGTTAAAATACTGGAAGGAAGAGAAGAACCATATTTGAGTTGTGATGAACTTAACCCACCTTAACTCCCATCCCACCAGCTTAGTATGAGAAACATTTCTGTGAAAACTATACCAAGCTAGCTCAAAATCCTAAGAGCAGATATAATTCAAGCCTATTGTTTTACACAAAAAATCTGCTACCTCTCCCTTCAAAAATTCAGTGAGGCCTGAAAGTAGGGCAAACCTAACTAGACAAATTAGAAGACTTATTCCTTACTTCAGAATTGAAGCCTTCAGACCCTTCCATTCAGCCTACTTCATCATCAAGCACTTCATTTTAAAGATATTCTATATACCCAGTATTTGTTATAGTAATCACCCAGCTTATTTTCTTTAGATGAGACATTAGTAAGGACTTTTCCCCATTCCTCCCCAAAAAGAAAGCCTGTAAAATTGACATCAGATACAACATAAAATACATCACTTCCAAGATAAAGCTGAAGTTAGACACTCCATCTCAGAAGCATTTGGACAAATCTCCAAGATTTCACAGGCAAAAACTCACTGGCAGACCAACTCCTAAATCCTGATTTACAAGTTCAACACTGTACAGAGAGGCATGAGATAGGCACAGCTGTTTGATTGCTACAGGTCACATTTACTTCTTTCTGTTAAATGAAAAACTTACCTACCCAGTAAGTTTGGAGTGACACACACCTTGGTATTTAAATAACTGAGATCTAGAGATGTAGGACATAGGTGAATAAGTAGGAGCTAACTCTTTAAACAAATGCAGGTTTTAACAGGATGAATTCCTACTCTATACTTAGAGAGTTTAAAGGTTACAAAAAGCTCTATGTTGGAGGAACAGATCAGCACCAGGCAACAAGCTTTTTATAACATGGCAAAGATGCTCTGAATTACATGCAGAGGCTGAGCTGTCACTCAGCACGATCTATGGATTCCCAGCTTCACAGAAAGATTCACAACTTTCTTCCACATTCTTCTACGCAATAAACTATCAGTATGTTGTTTAAACTCTTTACGAGTTCTGGTAAAAGTTTTATTTAAAAAAAAATAATCAAAGTAACCAAGTCATCAGCGTTATTTTTGAAGGGTTACAGGTAAAGCAGCTCTCCAGAAGTCAGCTAACGAGCAGCAGATTCTTCAGACAAGTTTCAAGCCATCGTATTTGTTTCAACATGTACAAACTCTGCTACGTCAAGTCTTTCAACAATACTTAGCACAAAGTCACCTAGGGGAGAATACAATGGCAAAACCTGACTAATTGCTATTGAAATATGGTGCTGATTGTGTTTTCTTTTGCAAAGATGATGGATGCACTGAGTTGTTTTACCACAGCTGACCTTCATTCAGCTGAACAAGCCTTCTCTGAATTGGCCCTAGGGTATTCCTTCACCTTTTGCATTTTAGTTAGCTACAAATAGCTATGCAGATCTTAAGAACACCAATCCACACAGGGACCCTACTCTTCCTCCTAAGTTTTCCAGAGTCAAACAGGAGGCTTGCAGTTCCAGAAAACAGGTGCTACAACACCAGTTTAAAGTTTACTGTTCATCAATTCATGAAAGTTCAAAAGCTGATCTTTTACAAGCAGTAAAAAAACCCCAGCTGGCTACACATGCAACTGCACCACAAAAGTGCTTCACAGCAACATCTTCAGACTCCTAAAAATCTTTCCAGCAATAAAACCACCGAGACTCACCAACCTACCTGAACAGACTTGAGTATTCTCTGCACCTGCAGAAGCAGCTACCGCGCTCCAAACCCAGTCTGGAAATTCAAACTTGCTCTAGGAATTCTTTAATTGTCTTGGCAAGAGTCAGTATAAAAAAATTGTGGAGTTTAAACACATAAATTAGGTTTTGGAGGGTTTTTTTGGCAGTAGGCCTTTCTCTAAACTGTAAGCTTAACTAGATTCTCCTCAGCCCACCTGCTTGCTTCCAATACGGTAATTCTTGCACAAAAAACTGAAGTCTCTGCTTGCCCTTTTCATGATACAAGTCACTTAAGACTGACTTCTTTTGGCAAGGCATGTTTTAACTTATCACTCCCTGCCTTTGGCAAGTGAAGTCAGTTTAGCTCAATAAATGTTACTGAACCTGCAGCGTATTTTTAGAAAAATTATTTCCTAACCAGTACATTGCTTGGTCTGCTAGGATTGACACCTGGTAGCAAGTGTTTATGATGAGACTAAAAGCTGAATTTTGTTGGAAGAACAAAAAAAACAATAGTTGTAAATACTTAGAAATTTAAAGGAGACGAGGCAGATTAAGTCATATTGCAATTCTGGGGCCCTTGAGATATGTTCAAGTACATGAGGCTTTGCCCTACTAGGCCTCTAATATGAATGCCAAACAATTTGGGTCTAGGAGCAAGAAGTACGCCAAGAACAGTAAAGGAACCGCATTCAGCGAGGGCTGGCCACTGGTGAGTAGTGGTCTAGTCTCGGGCAGTTGTTCATACTGCTAAGGCAGTTTAGAAAGCGGGACAGTAACTTGAAATAGTAATGTTCAAAAAAATAAGCTACAAGGCACAGCAGCATGCAACTTACTCTTTAGCAAGCCACCAAACTCTTTCCTCCCCAACCAGAACAAATCAAGTTGTCTTATGCAAGAGGAAAAGTCTTCATACCTTAGTGCTGAATGAGAATATGGCGGTCTAAGGAATGATGCAATAGCACTATTAATTTTAATAGGACTGCTCTCTGGGTGTGACCCTCAGAAAGGACAGTAGCACCTAAACTTGTACCTTATACAAACAGCTTATTGAAAAACTAGTCTTAAAAAATGAAAGCAAGAAATAGCTCTTATTGTCCTTGTTATACCACTCTTACACTTGTCAAATCAAGCAAAATCCTTTTGTCCTTTGTCCACAGCTCCCCCATGTCCTCCACATGAACACCACACCCACCCAGCCCAGGCATCAGCCAGCGCAGTGGCAGGAACAAACCTAACCACCCTCGGCAGGAAAGCATCGTATCGAGCAGGTTTCAAAATTGCTTCCTACTCCAAGTTGATTACAACAGCAGGTTTGGCATTGTGTTTTTTTCCCCTCTCAAGCTACTACAGAATGTCCATCCTTAGACCCTTCCACTGTTAGGTTATCACCAGCCTTTCAAGAGTTCACAGGAAGAAGTGCCTACGTGATAAAAATATTGCGGAGGGGTTAGAATGACCTAGCAATTGAAAGCTAGACAGCTCTTAAACCAGCCTACCAGTCAACACTTGAGAAGCAAAAGATAATTTCCCTGGAGTAATGAGCTAAGTATAGAGCCACCAGGACTACAGCTCCCCAATTATTTTGGCATTTCTTTCGATGCCAGTTAAACAGCTTGGGAAGAAGCAGGCTTCAGCTGCTGGTAGAATAAGTTACTGAAGCCACTCTAAGCACAGCAACAGGGATCTTGTGCTTAACATACCAAATTCTGCAAAAGCAGCACCAAGAGTCAAGATCAGCATCTTCTAAGTCACTGGAGGTTTTTTACCATCCTCAGTTCATTACCATAATTCAGCATTTTAGGGAATCCTATTTTATTTTAGAAAACCCCAACAACATACTCATCTTGTCTAGTCCTCTCACTAGATCAGTGTTTAGCAGTTACCCTCATCAAGTATCAGCATTCATCCTGTCATTTAAAAGCTAAAATTCCAGTTTGACACGTGGAAGACACTTTGGTTCTAGCTCCTAAAGCCTGCCTAACTGAAGGGGGGAAAAGCAACATGACAGTGACCAGGCATGTTGGTACCATTATGCAGCTATATAAGAAGCTACTATTTTCTGAAATTATCTGTTAGTGAGTATTTATTATTCTTTTACTTTAACAGGGGTTTATGAGTAATACTTATACAGCTGTGTATCGACCAATGTCTTCTACCATCACAGATTCTGAAAGAAGGACCTATGATTAGCTGCACCACAGTTTTCCTGCAAGGAAGTTTCCATACAAATACCCTAATACATGGTTTGAGTATTTGTAGGTACACTGAACATATAGGTACACTATCAGTATATTGAAGTTGTAGTCCTTTTTATCATGAACTAGGAGTTTTAGAGAAGAAATCCAATCTCTTTACTTACTTAGAAGTCTGACCAGATGCTTCCCCTTGGTTTTGCCAGAACACAACCCAGCAACAAAATATTAAGCACTTAGACATGGATCTCCAAAACTGAAAATTTCCACATGTGGTTTCTCTCTGCAGTCCCAATTTACTCATCCATTACGTACAGGGATGCTCTGCAGCAGTGAAGTACACTAACCAAACACCTCCAAATCATGTGATACTCATGCTTGAGTCTGAAGGGATTAAAAGATTCCAGTCCAAAGTAAAAGAAAACAAGCAAGCTATTGTATTCTGCATTAGAAAACAACTATGCCTTGACCATAATCCATTAGCCAAACCTACAAGGAAAGCCTAGCAGACCTCAAAATATTTACCTTGTTCCATCTTCCTCCTTTTTCCTCAGAGAGTTCAGATTCTCCCAAAGTGCAAAAAGGTGCATTCTTTTGGAAGTTACTCAAAGAAAGGTTCACTGAACATAGACAAAGATGATAATTTAATCATAATGGGTACCCAACCAGAATATAATGCTCTGTTCACAGCAAATTCCTGCTACCAGCAGTGAGAGAAAAAATTAAGAATCTGAATTCTCAAAGGTACTCATGACTCATGACTAGTACGTCCACCAATCACCACACAATTAAAGAACAGGAACGCTTAATTGTAAAGATGAACACTTATTTGATAAGGATTAGTCATTAATTTGACAAAAAGCTTACCCACTCTTAAAAAAACATGCACAGTGCTTAGGTGGAAAGAAGTAAAAGTCTGCAGGCAGAGGCAACAGACTCGCAAGTTTACATTAAGTACACTTCACTTGCTTTCAGCTTTCATTTATTAAAGGAAAATAATCAAAATAACCTAGAAATGCAATCTGCTTAGACATTTTTGTCAGGTTTCTTGGATCAGAAGTTCAACAATGCCTACATTACACTCACATATTTGTTCTCAGAAGTGAAAAAAGGAAATAAGGAAAACTCAAATAGAACAACAAAAGCAAAGCTATCAGCTCACAACACTTAGAAAAGGTGTTTCTACTCTAGTCAGACCATAGCAAACTGACTGCAGAATGGATAGTGCCATGTCCTCACATTTTCAAGCAAAGCTGCTCTGCAATATGGCAGGTGAATTTTCCTCTCATAGCCTCTCATTTTGTCTTATCTGTTCTTTGTCAAGAGATAGAAAAGTATTTTTAAAGCCTGAACTTACAGAGAAGTCAGAGAACAGTAAAAGTCAGCTTTGATAACAGTAGTTTTAAAAGTTAAAGACGACACTGAAAGCAACTAAAACTGAGGACAGTTTTCAGCTGCAACAAATCCAGAAATAGATCTGAAAAGGTCTCAAAGCAAACACCCTACCAACAATGCAACAAACAGTATAATTACAAACAGCAGAACTTCACAGCATCTCCTTTTATCTCAGGGTTAAGTTTCAATGATAGCAATTACAAGCTTACAGATAGCAATGCAATAAGTAAAGCTTTCACAGGTACACATTTAGGTCAATTAGAGCTACAAGAGATGAAATCAGACAGCCACAGCAACTAGCTTACTCCCCTTCCTGATCTAATTGCAGAGAAAACAAGGGGAGCCAGGCTGCAGGTCCCCTTCTAACTACCAGATAGGAAATTCCAGGGAAACACTTTCCAGCTACAACCACTTCCATGAGCAGCTTAGGACTTAAAACTCAGTTTGAAAGCACATAGCAGTAGCACAAGAGTGATATGACAGAGCTTAATACTAGATCAACTAGTAGACTGGATCATTCTAACATCTTCTGTACAACAAAATTTAGGCTTCACTTCAGAAGTACTGAAAGTTATCTTACCCATGTAACATCTCCTGTAAGATGTTAAAGGTATTGAGACTCCACAGTCATAAGCAGTTCCAGTGTTACAGCAGGTGCAAATAAATTGTTCCCAGTCTCTCTGGGTGCTCAGTCTTTTTGTTACTATTTCTTTAATTCAGCCTTCAGTTTCACTCAACTCTTCAATACTTTCAACTACAATTTCTAGCAACTAAATAACTGAAACCAAAATTCTAGTATTCTGCCCTTGGCCTATGAGGTGCTAAACTCTACATGACAACGACTCAAGGAAAGATCTGATTTTTCTGTCTATTTTCTGAATTCCTGCCACCAGCTGTACAGAAACCCCCCCAAAAAATAAGAATCCTACTTGCGCAGAACAGTGAAACCACAGAGAAACTGAGGAGTCATACTCACAGGACTTGGAAGGCTTGTAATCCACATCACCCCTACGTGAAAGGCTGTTCACAGGGGTGAGCTGGGGCAATAGCAAATGCAACAGACCCTGCAGGCAAGTCCTGCCTTCCCTCCGCTCTCCAAGGGTAGTCAGAGAGCCAACTAAGCACATCTCATCTTCACAGACTCGATTTCAACCTACACCTTTCAGCATGCAGACAGGCATTTCTGTCCTCTCCTCACACAGGTGGCTGGGAGCCATTTCCCCCAGGCACTTCGAGAAAGCAGCACTAGAGAAAACCATTTCGTTCTGTCAAGAGCCTGTCTTTTCCCAGTTGATACAGGAGTCAAAAATCTTCTGTTAAAGGCATAGGGAAAGAGAAACTATTTTTATTTCTTCCCAAAGCTCCGTCCTTTCAGGTAACGCTACAGAATTAATGCTTTGATTATAGCCCTGGTTTCTAGTCCCAAAGTTGGAGAAGCAATGAGGCCCACAAAAGGGCAACAGAAAACTGTTCTAACAGTGTTTCTATAAATAATGTCTATGCCAGTGCATAAATCTCTGGTATTAGAAAGAAAAACTACAAAGACTTAATGATGGCAATGCAGCAGTCTTCCTCCACAAATTCAACTTGAAGTACATTTCTTCCCCCCCATAGTGACTATATATTCTAGGAACTAAACCTTGTAGAATACCAGAACAACAAAAAATACTTGAAGAGACTATTAGACTTGTATGCACAAGCGACCTCATCATACAGACAGGCACCCTAGCTAGAAATCTCTATTTCAAGCTACTTTGTTTTCAGAAGTCTCAGTTAAAGCATGGTGCATAGCTTTTCACTGGTTTTCCCTGATGAAAACCTTTCCACGCTCTTAAATTAGGGTAAGAAAGCCCACAAATGAGAGCATTTAGTAGAAGTCTTATCCATGGGGATAGTGTACTCACAGCATGGGAGAAGCACATAAAGGTAGGAAGTTACTTTGCCAATGTTGTTTCCTTGAAAAGTAGGAAGCTAAGATTAAAGTGAAAAGCATTTTCCAATTATTTTTCCCAGTAAGAGCTAAACAAAGTAGGACCTGAGAGGGTAGATCCTGCACATCTGCTAGAGAGAACCAATAAAGAATAACTTTAGTTCTGAAATTAAACCAATACAAAAAACCCAGCTCAAGATATCCAACACTCCCTGAATGTGTTCAGCCTTGAGTTTACTAGGTGTCTGCAGAACTGCCCCAGCTCAAGAAACCAAGTACCTAAATCCTGCTTCTACCTCACAAGATCTAATAGATCAGCTGATCAGCCCAAGCCTTCTCAGGGACCTAATCTAACCAGCAGAAAAGCACATTTAAACTGATTCTTCCTGTAACCAAGTTAAAATGCAGTCACAGCTTCTTATTTTAAAGCTCTGCCAGAAGATAAAAAAGACAATACTATAATAGCTTTCACATTCATGTGCTTGCCCACGAAGCAGAAGAGCTTTCTAGCTCCCCTCACAGTGGAGGCTTCCACTTACTCTCCCCAGAAGTATGCACCAGCCACCACACCAGAGGAGGTGCTGCAGAGAAGCCCCGTCCAAGCCTATGGAAACTGTCACTCTGCAGAAAATGCAGGAGTGATTGGAGTAAAATCAAATGGAGGGGAGCACAGAACATACA
Organism: Nipponia nippon; assembly: GCF_047370975.1. Classification (NCBI taxonomy): domain Eukaryota; kingdom Metazoa; phylum Chordata; class Aves; order Pelecaniformes; family Threskiornithidae; genus Nipponia; species Nipponia nippon. Next base: position 4,725,093 of record NW_028262348.1, on the reverse strand, counting down.
GCTTGAGATCAATATACACAACAGAAAGGAAGAAGACAGAGTTAAAAAAAAATCAAAGTTCAATTATCAGAACAAGTCTTTCCTACACAGATATTCACTGTCTTCTAGGCCATGTTCTGGAAGTTCAGAGGCCTGTGGCAGCCTGCCTTGCCATCCAGTCTCAGAAGCTCAAACATTTGAACGTTCCCTGTTACAGCTCTCGCTGTGGAGAACACACCCCGGTCAGGGTGGTGGTCTGTTCTGACTGCCCTTCCAAACACTCAGCTCTTCCTAAGACGCCACAGACTAACACCAAGTTTCTGATTTCATTCTAGCTGCAAGCTAATTCCATAGGTGACAGGATAATTTTCCATGCTAAGCTCAGGCTTCACAGCTAGTACTAGTTCTAATGCTTCACAAGATACACAATACCTGAAGATCCTAAAGTTGCCCACTACCATGCACTGGAGAATAACTCAATCAAGAACTGATGTCACAAAAGCCAGTGAAAGCATCAGTGAGATCAGCATCTTGGATGGAAGCCGTCAACAGCACAGCCAACTTCATTTTCATTGTAGCTAGCTAGTCCATCAAAATGACCACTGAAAATGACAGTGAGATGTGCTGAGCAAGGCAAAAGACAACTTGCTTTGCCTTCCATAAGGCTTGGTTTCTTTGATGTTCTGTCCACTTTCAACTAACACTGAACTGCAAAGTTATATTTTAAAGTATTTACAATTCAAAAAACCCTCTAAAAAGGGTTTTAATACTAAGATCTAGCAGCATGTGATACTGAGGACACTATTGAAGCTATCATTCCATTACTGGCATGACTAGTAGCTAGTCCAACAGCCTGCCCCCAAGCTTTTCTCTTCATTCCTAGTCACAAGGAAAAATAGCAGACTAATTTCTCTAAAATTAAGTTCCACTAGGATCTTGTTCAAAGTAGTAACTTTTTCAGAAGTGGTAATACTTCACTACAGCAGCTGGTACAAGTTTAGTTCCAGTATCACTTAACAAAGGCCATCCAGCTTCAAGTCTTCTGAAATCCAACTCTCCCAAGGAAGGGCAAGAACCACTTATTTAGGCAGTCGTGTTCAAGGTTTTGGGTTTTTTTTTTCCTTATCAGAGCTTGGAAGGGTTCCACCAGCTACATCATAGCTATTACAATGTCATGAGTTGTTTCACTCATGCATATATACACACACAAATTTCAGAAAAACTTCAAACCGGATCATACCAAGCTTACTTTGTTGCAACTATTTTCAGCGTTAACACCCATGATGGGGACCAGTGCCTCAGAAGTATTCAGCTGCCCCCCAGTAAGACCTACAGAGCATACTTTCAGTTAACAGCTTCACTTGCAGTCACATTCACACATCAAACCAACTGCTGCTTTCTAAACTTTAGATTCTCAGTCAGAGGTGTTTCAGAAGATGAACCAAAGCTAGGTATCACCAACTGTATTTTAAGTTAAGCCTTTGAAAACAGTGCTTTTTGATGGACATCAATGCTTCCAGAAATAGCTCATCCATTTCAATTAACATTCCAGAAAGCCTTCTGCTACGCTCTTCTTCCCTAGCTCACTTTGCATGGTGTGGAGCTGCAGTTCCAACACTTGCAGGCACATATTGCTACTTACTGAAGGTGAACAGAGCACCTTTAGCTCATAGAGCAACACAATCCAAACACTTCGTAACAGACTGAAGGTGGAAGATACCACTGGTTTCAACAAAATAACACCACACTTCTTCCCTGCTACTACAGGCTGCTCTTCTGATCTGCAAAGACTGACTTCCTTACACCATACGCCATTACCTCCCAGAATCACTGCAGCCAGTTGGTGTTCACCTCCTTTACACCACTACCAGAAACGATTACACAGACAAGGGGAAGAACAGGTCTGGGCTACTCATGCTCTAGCTCATAATTAGATTTCTATGGTATCAAGCACGCTCTGCCAGTCCTTCTCAACTGTTCACCCCAAAGCAAGAGGACAAAAATCTTCATTGTTCTGTTATCAACTACATTCCAAACAACAACAGTTGACACCAAACGCTGCTATAGTTTGTGACCTCTGCCCATCCCACAAGCAGCAGACACAACAAGCTGACCTGCATGCAAGTCAATATACCTGGATACAGCAATCCTGCACCATTCAGGATTAAAGCATCCAAGGTGGAAGTTGTAACACATTACAAGTTGAGGTTTTCAGTTCTTTACTGGGCATAGTAAGCCTCAGTAAAAAGTCAGTATGTCAAATTCCTGAATTAGCACTAACTTCACTTTTAGGTCCTTCATGCAAGCCACTTAATCACCCTGAAATTTCGAAGCTCCACAAAGATATAGTTATCTTTTAACAATCCAATTAACTCCCAAGAATTACAGCATGAATTGAGCGCTAGGCATATTCCTTAAGTTTTCCTGACAGCACTGGGAAGTTATGGCAGCAATATCTAGAAGAAGGGTGGAATTACAAATCATCAAGCTCATTTCTCGGAGAGTTAAAACCCATATGGGATCTAACAGGCAGATTTTTACACCACCAGCTACTCAAGCTAGAGACAGATGCAGAACAGTTGCACATTATGTTTCTTTCACAATAAGCTTCTAAGTACTGAATTGTCTAAGCCATAACCTACATTACTTTGATTCAGCCAACGAAAGCAACTATGAAACAAGTGCATATTTAAGTATCTGGACTTTTCATTCTAGTTTGCAACATTTGATAAGCACTAATGCACTGTTTGGAGCCACACGCTCTGGAAGACACCACCGATATCGCGTAGAAGAGCCCTATCTCATTATATCCAGTTACACATCCCAGTAGGAAGCTACCAGAGTAGGAATAACCATCACATCCCTTTGATCTCTGCAAGTGAAAAGATCTCAAACTTTGTGCTGGATACTAACCCAGCTCCTCCGATTCACTCCATGGAGACAATTCCTTCTTCCCTGCTACAGCAGACTTGTCAGGCCTCTGCCCATTAATCCAGCAGCCTAACAACACCCTTCTCCTTAAGTTACTCCATTTTACGGCTTAATTGCCAGCAAAACACTGCATAGCCACTTTCCTCCTACTCTTGAAAGGCTGACAACATACTTCTCTCCACCATCCTGGGTTGCATGTAGGTGGAATGAGATCTGAGATAAAATATTGTATCCTCTATCTTCAGAAGCTTGAGCATGCTCCATTTCCATCTCCTCCAGCTGTGGATGGCCAGTTTTTTTAAAAAAAGCTTATCAAGCTGACCTATTCCACCTACTCGGTATCATTTGTGGGTTGCATAGCATATTGCTTAAGTGGGCTAACATTGATATTTTAATAATTTCTAGTGCAGACAGTTAATGTAATGGATATTAACAGTATCCTAGATAGGTACTATAACACCACCAGCAAGAGAACTAAGCTTGATTTTCAATATATCACTCCTATAGTTTGAAACAGGACAAGAACACCTTTTAGTGCAATTGCTCAAAAAACCACCACTGCTCAACATTCCTCCTTCTGCACATTTACCTCTCCCCAAACTCCACAGCATGCACACAGAAACACTTGTCACTGAAGCATTTTAGAATCCCATGCCCCACCTTTACTTATCTGCTGAAAGTTTCAACACTTACAGCTCACAGCATTTCCTGTACTGTGAAAGAAAGCACTTCTATCTTCCAAAACCACTGTGATCAGTAACAGCTGAAGAAACGCAGATATCAGATGACAGCCTCCTCCCCTCAAGTTATCTACAAGCACTGCTTCGTAAAAACTCCTTCACGTCCACCAAAAAAGTTAATTTTCAAATACTACAGCACATACTTTAATAACAGACGAAAGGCACCTCAGCTCTTTATCTACAGCTTAGAGCATGACAGGTATTACAAGAAACCTGCCATAGTTTCTTCAGTCACACTGCCATCCCTTCCCCATGGACTCACCCAGGCATTTAAACATGCCTTTATGTTCACCATAAAGCCAAGCTGTACCACTACACTCAGCACTACCTGACATGATTCACCAGACAAGCTCTTTTCTTCTAAAAGAAAGCCTTATTGCACATGGTTACATGGGCTGATCACACAAGAAAACAAACAGGTGAAGCACACAGGAGAAGAGTGCCTATCAGACCTGAAGTCCGCCAGAGTTACAAGCTCATACCCAGCCCTCCCCCCAGTGAGGGAAGTATGTGTGAAAAGGAAAGAAATCAGTTTCCTGTACAGAGATGTGAAGAAACATCAGGTTTCATCTGCTGATAAAACAACATTCCCTACAAGAATGAACAGAAGGAACAACTGCAACGCAGAAACTTAAACTCCATGTTGGGGGAACGGGGAGGGCAAAACACTACTTACCAGAGAAGGGCAACATCTGCTCAGATCCCACCAAAAGAATAGGACTGTTAAGAGGAACATGGGGAAGAGGCACAATTAAAGCCCAAAACTATGTAAAGAAAAAGCCTTAACAAGTCCCACGTGAAAAGGGAACGGGAATTTTGCCCCAAGCACAAGGACAGCTGAGTACAATTGACATCACAGCCAAAAGCAGCAGAGAAGCCGAGCACGGGCCCACGGCTGCCAGGGGCATGAGGCGATCCCCCAGCTCGGCTACAGGGGCAAGAGGGAGGGAGCCACCCCCGCGGGCCGGGCCGGGCGGCGGCTGGCGGCAGGTGAGGCCCACAGGCCACGGACCCCAGCAGCGGCCGGGCGGGGAGCCCACCTTCCCCCCGCCGCGCCGCCCGGCAGCCCCGGCCCCACAGCGAAGGGACGCGCCCCCACCCCGCAGCAGGCCCGTGGCCGCGCCGCCGCCCGGGAGGGCATCTCTGCCTGCCCGGGGAGGGGAGGCCGCCGCCGCCGCCGCCACCGCCACCCCTCGGCCGCGGTGCCGGGCGACCGCCTCAGCCCGCCGCCTCCTCCCGCGGCGGCTCCGGCCGAGCGGAGCGGAGGGAGCCGGCGCCCGGCCGCTGCCCCTCTCCCCGCGGGCCGAGGGGGCGTGCCGGGCCGCGGCCCGGCCGCTGACAGCCCGGCCGCCCTCCTCCAGGCCCCGGCCCGGCAGGCCGGCCGACCCCCCCGTAAGACACCGGGCGAGCCCGGACGCCCCCACCGGCTCCTTACCGCGGGGCAGGGCATGGCGCGGAGCCCCCACACCCCCGTCCCGGGGCGCGGCCTCCTGCCTGGGCCGAGGTCGCTGGGCTCCTGGCTGCCTCCGCCGCCTCTCACTGCCACAACAACATGGCGGCCGCACAGGACGCGGGCACGGCGGGGCGAGGCGCGCTCCCGCCGCCGCCGCCTCCTCCTCCTCCTCCGCGGGGCGGGGCCGGGCGCGCGCCGTTCCCGCCCTCCGCGGCCCCCCCTCGCCCCGCTCCGAGGGGACGCGGCGGCGGCACCTCTCTCCTCAGGGCTCCCCGGCCCCTCAGGAGGTGGCCGGCCAGCGCCGCCGCCATCCCCGGAGCCCGGCAGCTTCCCTCCCTCAGCCTCTCAGCGGGTGAAGATGATTCGCCCCTTCCTCCTTTTGTAACCCTGTCAGGGTGCTTAACCGCCCGCAGCTGGCCGAGGCCGGCCTCGGCAGCCCAGAGCCGCGCTGGGGCAGAAGGTGCGACGCGGTGGCAGTGTCCCAGGAAGGTTTTGCGGCCGCCTCGGCCAGCCTGTGAGGCAGGTCATCGGCGGAGCTGGGTGCTGAGGGGAGCTGCGGGAGCCGAGGAGCTCTGCGAGCCGAGGGCTGCCCGCACCCCGCAGTCTGGGGTCCTCCTCAGGAGTCCTCCAAACCCCGTGCGTCCTTTGGAGAAACACCCTGTCTGACTGCAAAAGCCACTGTTGCGCACAAGGCCTCCTGGCCGATGCTTTCCTCCTTTGCTTTTGTGACATTCAGCTCAGCTGTAAGAACATGTGTGGCCCCACGCCATCGGTAGATGCACTGTCCAAGCCACCCTGAGCAGCCCGCAGCTCCTAGAGCATGAGGTAATGGAGAGCACGGAGCCAACGCAAGGCATGAGAGCCAAAAAATACATGGAAATTGAGAGACAAGTGATAAAGCAAAAGGGATATGAGCGTCAAGCAACAGAAAGGCATGAGAAAGCTTGAGAGGCAAGTGGTAGCGGGGTACGGTTGGCAGGAAGCGCTGCAGTTTCCAAAATGAAGCTTTAACTAAGCCTTGTGCAATGGAGGTCCCTTTCAGCAGCGAGATTTATATCTGGGTTTTGTTGCAAGTGTGATGGATCATTAATGCTTTATTTTTATACATATCTTTAATTTACAATACCGTATGTAGGTCAGGTTGTACTTTTGAGAGAGATTTCCACCTGCTCCTCATGTTTGCCTTGATCTGAAATGAAATGCTTGCAAGCAAGTAACTATAAAATGCACTTCTAAATTATCCACAGGACTCTCCCTCTGAGTCCAAGGCTAGTCATTGTAACAGATGGACTTCGGTCTGTCATTAAGTCATGTTGAAGCTAGAAGTAGTGTTCAGAGAGAACAATACAAAATACAGGATCCCATGTCTTTAAACTCAGATATAAGCCACGCAGTGAGTTGCTTTCTAGTTTTGCTCCCTTGGTCAGGGACAGTAAACATTTGAAAGGAAGTTAATCAGCCCCTCTAAAGCGATTTTTTCAAACAACAAGCCATCATCTGAAGGCAAATGTGATCTGAATGTCAATAGGTACCTTCAGAGGAACTTTGGAAGAAATACAGGTAACTGAAGGGAAAAACAGGATTCCTTCTTGTTTATACCCAAAAGCAAGGAAAAAATGTTCAGCCGGTATAGCTGTATCTGAAAAGGACGTGTGTTGACAGCATTAGGACGCCAAATATGAATTTTGAAAACTCCCTGTTAAATGGTTGCCTTTTGCAGTATGCCTGGACGGAGATCAAATGTGACCTACTTCAGGAAGCAGAATCCTGGAGATCCGGCGCTTTTGTACAGCAGAACCTGCTGGTTGCTCCTTCTGTTTTTTAAAGAGGGGGAGCTAGCCGGAGTGCCATTGCTGTGACAGGAAAAGCTGTGCGCTTCCAGCTGCTTATTTCAGTGACACAAATTGTCGTCTTTGGCATTATCTTTACCGATACGGTTAAACACACTGCATGGAGGCTTTCCACGTCTTGTGTTCTGAGTCTCTCCATTTCTTATGTTCCAGTTTATTTTTTAATAAATGTTAGGTATGGCCCCATGTTAAATGACTTTTCCCTCTATTTTCCATGATGGGCACGGGGCAAAGAATGATAGCTAATGAGAATTATTTTATCCAAATGGAAATGACTGTACCCAGAGGGAGAGCAAGCCCTGTGAGAACGTGACATGCAGCTCGGGAAACGAGGTGTTCCCAAGCCCACAGTTCTGATGGACCTGGAATGAATCCTCGCTCATCCAGTACAAAGTTTTTAATTTGTCAGGTTGAGGGTGGTAATGAATTACTGAGGAACTACCGAAGCACTATCTGGTTTTAAGCAGGAGGAAGAAAAGCAATCCAGTCATTTAGACACCTGTTAGTCTGACCTCAAGAACATTAAAAGCTGAGAAAAAATTGTAAAGGAAAAAGTATTTGGGGACAGACAAGCAAGTGGAAAATAAAGTAAAACGAGACATAGCTTTATTAAAGATAGATTGCATTTAACTAAGATTATACCTTTGATAATTGTTTTCTAGACAGTGGATATACAATAGGTTTAATCTAACTGGATTTAATAGGATATTAAATACAATGCCACGTGGCAAATGTGTAGTTTATCTGGGGAGCTATTTGGTCACGAACAGGTGACAGTAGTTTGGGTGGAAAGGTAGAGTGTGAGGGTCGAGCTGAGCTTCTTACGAACTGGCTTGGGAGCCAATCAGCAGGTTCAAAAATGTATTCAATAAATTAATGGAGAGCAGGTCCATAAAAAAACGGAAAAGGCAGGGAAGTCACCTCAAACATACAGCACCTGTGGATGCACGGGGAGTGCGAAGGGAAGAGATAGCAGAAAGCGGCTGGGCTCCAGCGCTCTCCCTAAACAGCCTTGCTGACTGCCCCTCTCAGAGTGCTGGAGCGCAGGGGCCGCAGGCTGGCCCAGCGAGGCACGTCTGATGTGCTTTTGATCTTGCACGCTATTTTTCAGACAGGCCTTGGAACAAAAGGTAGGAGTGAGGCACTGGCATTTGCTGATGGCACAAAGTTGAGAGGCACCAGCACTACGGAGGGAATATCTGTATTGCTGGAAGAGTTGGATATCATTGAGTGCTGGCACACTGGAAATGGGATGAAATTTAATAGTGGAAAGTACAAGGTCATGCACTTGGGAATTACTAACAAGAATCTCTGCTGCAAGCTGGGAGCTCATCAGTTGGAAATGACAGAAGAAGAGAAAAATCTGGGTGTATTTGTTGATCTCAAGATGACTGCAAACTCCGAATATGAAGCAGCTCTCACGAAACGCATGTATCAACTGAGATATTTCCAGGAGAAGGGGAAAATGTTAATACAAAGCTCTGCTGCAACCTTCTCTGGAATTATGCATGCAGCTCTGGTCACTTTTGATCAAGCGACACAAACTTAAAATGTGACTGGAAAATAATTACAGGGTAATCCTGATTTTTTTTTTATGTAAGGATCTTGAAATAATTTGTTTAGCCAAAAAACTGAATGCTGAGAAGGGATACAGTTGTTCTGTGTGAAACTTCAGGGAGTAAACACAGAAGTAAACACACCTCCCTTAAGAGCAAGGGTGATGTTAGTGTAAGAGAAAACAAGTATCCGATGGCCATGAAGAGTCTGGGCTGAAACATGAGAACACCAGAGCTTCCAACAGCTCAAGTCCTGAGGCTCTGGGTCATCCTTCCCCGAGCTGCCTTCCCCTGATGCAGTCGCCACCAACAGCTGAGAACTGACCCTAAAGACGCAACAAGTCCTTTCCAAACCTCTCTTACTGTTTGAGGCACAGCTGCTGAGTTACTAGTTGGCTTCTTACAAAAAGAAAAGGGATACCCAATGTGGAAAGATATTCTTTTGGGCTGCAGTCGCAACCCAAATGTCATTTTAGTTATTGGCTGTATTCAATAAGGGGACGTTTAAAATCTGCATGAGGTCGTGGTGGAGGCTGAGAGCATCCTGCTCTGGATCACCCCAGCCTGGTCCCTCAGATCATCGCTCCACAGAGGCCGGCTCCTGCGCCCATCCTGTACGTGAGATGCAATCCGTGAGCGGTCTGCACCCGGCACAGCGAGAAATGGCAAAACCAAACGTGCGCCGGGTACTTCCCTGCCCCTGTTACCATCCAGTAACCTTTATTACACTTCATTCTTGTGATCCAAACTCAGACTCTGTGGGCTGTTTCTGTTATGATGAAAAACTGATGGTAAGGTCAGATATGTCTTAAAAAAAACAAACAACTCCAAGTCCTGATTCTGTAAGAAGAGTCAGATCGTGAAACGCAGGGTAGTTTCCTTTCTCAAGACTCCAAACTGGCTTCTTTGGCCAGTTTTCTACCCAAAAGCAGCTCTCTTCATCCTTTCTCTCCCGTTTTGTTTCTTTTTTCATCTTTTACTTTACTTTGTTGTTTTACTTATTGTACTCTCCTTTTTTTTTTACGAATTCCTGAGCAGAATGCTGCGCTCAGACCCATCGCTGACCATCGTATTTATCCTGTGTTCCTCTTTGTGTAGGCGCTTCCATTCTTTCTGCTCCCACCAAACAAGCAGTTATTTCATTGTTCCTTTAATCCAAATGGCAGGTGGTGACGACGTCGGGGTCAGCACAGCGTGAGGCCACCCCTGATTAAAATATGCCCGGTGAGAGGCACCCACTCCGTCAGTCGTCCTGATGGGGCCCAAAAAATGGATGTCCTGACTCATTCCCTTGAAAAGTAGATGAATAATTTGAAAATAATGAGATTTTTATTACATACATATCATTTTTGTCAGAACATTTTCCAACAGTCTCATTTTAGGATTTTTTGTCTTCTAATAACCCTGTTTTAAAACAAGATGTACTATTAGTGACACTTTGCTGAAGGGAAGCTAGCGCAATGAAGCTGTCTTGGCTACAGCTACACATCAAGATGATTATGACAGGACTAATCAAATACGAAGTTTTAGGGGACTCTGAAAACTTCAGTGGAACAGCAACATTTTTGAGCAAATACTGCTTTGGGGACAGTGTTTCCAGCTAGGAGCACGGCCGTCTGAGCCTGGCTCTGCTGGGACGCCTGAGCTGGCTGGCACACGAGAACCCAGCTCCATCCAGCAGATCACAGAACCATAGAATCGTTAGGGTTGGGAAGGACCTCTGAGATCATCGAGTCCAACCTGTTAGCCTAACTGCCTGGTCCACCTCTAAACCGTGCCCCTAAGCACCACATCCACGTGTTTTTTGAATACTTCCAGGGACTGTGATTGCACCACTTCCCTGGGCAGGCTGTTCCAACGCCTGACCACTCTCTCCGTGAAGAAGTTTTTCCTAATATCTAAACCTCCCCTGGCGCAGCTTGAGGCCGTTTCCTCTTGTCCCATCGCTTGTTACTGGGGAGAAGAGAGCGACCCCCACCTCGCTACAGCCTCCTTTCAGGCAGTTGCAGAGAGCGATGAAGGCTCCCCTCAGCCTCCTCTTCTCCAGGCTGAGCACCCCCAGCTCCCCCAGCCGCTCCTCCCCAGCCTTGTGCTCCAGACCCTGCCCCAGCCTCGCTGCCCTGCTCTGGCCACGCTCCAGCCCCTCCATGGCCTTCTTGGGGTGAGGGGCCCAACGCTGAGCACAGCATTCGAGGGGCAGCCTCACCAGTGCCCAGTACAGGGGCACTGTCACCTCCCTGGTCCTGCTGGCCACATTATTCCTGATGCAAGCCAGGATGCCATTGGCCCTCTTGGCCACCTGGGCACACTGCTGGCTCATGTTCAGGCAGCTGTCAACCAACACCCCCAGGTCCTTTTCTGCCAGACAGCTCTCCAGCCACTCCTCCCCCAGCCTGTAGCGTTGCGTGGGGTTGTTGTGACCCAAGTGCAGGACCCGGCACTGAGCCTTGTTGAATCTCATGCAGTTGGCCCTGGCCCAACGATCCAGCCTGTCCAGGTCCCTCTGCAGGACCTTCCTACCCTCCAGCAGATCGACACTTCCACCCAACTTGGTGTCGTCTGCAAACTTACTGAGGGTGCACTCGATCCCCTCATCCAGATCATCAATGAAGATATTGAACAGGACCGGCCCCAACACTGAGCCCTGGGGAACACCACTCGTGACTGGCCGCCAACTGGATTTGACTCCATTCACCACCACTCTCTGGGCTCAGACGTCCAGCCAGTTTTTAACCCAACGCAGAGTGCACTTATCCAAGCCGTGAGCAGTCATCTTCTCCAGGAGAATGCTGTGGGAGACAGTCTCAAAGGCCTTACTAAAGCAGACGTACGATGCCCGACTGTAAAAGGCCGGACAGCACTTCCTTACAGAATTTATATCGAACATACCAGTACTGCTCAGGTTCATGAGGGCAGGGCGTTGCTCTGCGGATGAGGGATGACACCTTGTTTGTGGAGGGCATTTCTGTACCTGGAAGTAAAAGCTGAAGACATCAATACTGAAGATATGCCAGGTGTTCAGTCTAGGCAGTGTTTGGAAGTCTTGGTTTATGTCCACTTATATTATTTTTTTATACTTAAAAGACTAATAATCCATATTTTTGCCTAGTGAGCTAAAAATAAGTAAAATGTTCGAAGTATTTTATACCAAATGTCTTTTCTTTGGAAAAGTTAATGACTTTCTGTGTTGTGTGCTATGTTGCTACAACAATGCTGCCTGGAAAACGCCTTTAATAATAAAGCATACGTATTTTTCTTAATGAGCACGCCTAAGATCTTTCCTCCTGAAGTTAGATAGTTATTATTCTATTGTTTAAAAGAGAAACACCAGGCAGTGAGAGGCTAAGAAGCTGTCTGATCAGAGGAGCTGCTTCAAATATCATTAGAAAATGATAGTATTTTAACTGATTATCTTAACTGATAATTCTTTATGCTGTAGAAATGTGCTGGTTACCCACTCAGGACTGTGCCCGCTGTGGCGTGCAGGTGTCAGAGGAAGGAGTTCCCACCCACAGGAACTTGCACCATTAAAGCTGTCGGACGTTGAGCAACTCCTTCGTTCCACCGGCCAGGCGAACGCTGCGCCGGCAGCCTCTCAGCGAAGGAGGGAACCGGTGGTCTGCCGTGCGCAGAACGAACCAAGAAGTATCTCGGGCCATCCCTCATGTCTTTGGATTAAAAATATCCAATGATGAGACTTTATGCTAAGAATATACTTCAAGGGGGTTAATTGATTGGAGAATGATGGAAAATTGAAAAGATTTAATAAATTCTTGTAGGATCCCTCAGGTCGATAGCTTAATGATAATACCCCTGTCTCTATGACTGTGAAGAACATGCTGTGGAAGGCTTACAACTTCCATTAGTCCTTGATAAGCTAATGTATATATCATTAAGGTAAAATGTAAAAAAAGGAAAAAGTAGAGCTGGGTTGAAAAATTGCAAAGCCCAGGGCTATATTGATTCATCATTATTACTGTAATTGCATTTCAGCTGCGTAGAAAATACAATGGCAAATTTCCACAGCTTTGCAGTTTAATACTGTGTCTTTTTTTAGATTACACTGACATTTTCCTCTGGTCATTTCATAACTCTTTCATTTTATTTCTATTTTTTAAATGTGTTTAGAAGTGACGGTCCTTCAGGGTCCCTCAGACCCGCGTGTAAGCAGCGCCCGGGCAGGTTGCTGCCTTTAAACCCTCTGTGACGTCCGTTTGGAAAAAACGAGGGGACAGCAGGTGTGCCTCACCTGGTTCGCGTGTGGGGAAGAAGGTCGCTTGGCCCAGCGACTGCTGCGACTACGGTGCGAGCAGGGGAAAACCAGCTGCCTTTCATGACCGTGTCCTTGTTTCAGCTGAGATAGAGTAAATTTTCTTCTTAGTAGCGGGTACAGCGCTGTGTTTTGGATTTAGTATGAGACTAATGCTGATAACACACGGATGTTTTAGTTGTTGCTGAGCAATGCTTACACTGGTCAAGGACTTTTCAGCTTCCCATGCTCTGCCGGGTGCACAAGGAGTTGGGAGGGGACACGGCCAGGACAGCTGACCCAGACTGGCCCAAGGGCTATTCCATACCATATGACGTCATGCCCAGTATAGAAACTGGGGGAAGAAGAAGGAAGGGGGGGACGTTCAGAGTGATGGCGTTTGTCTTCCCAAGTCACCGTTACGTGTGATGGAGCCCTGCTTCCCTGGCGATGGCTGAGCACCTACCTGCCGATGGGAAGCAGTGAATGAATTCCTTGTTCTGCTTTGCTTGCGTGCGCAGCTTTTGCTTTTCCTATTAAACTGCCTTTATCTCAGCCCATGAGTTTTCCCACTTTTACCCTTCCGATTCTCTCCCCCATCCCACTGTGGGGGAGTGAGCGAGTGGCTGGGTGGTGCTGAGTTGCCGGCTGGGGTTAAACCACAACGCTGTGCAGAAGTGAAGGAGATATTCCAACTGGCCCGCAGGCTGTCATTTGGGACTTTGAGGTGGAATTTGAGAAAATGCAGGAACTGCGGAAACCTCGGTGCTGTTCGGGAAGCAGAACGCCATATTGCAGCATTCGGGACAGACGGACACAGCAAACAGACTGACCTCCGATAGCACGTTCTTGGGGTCGCTCCAGCATTTCAATCCTCCTCTTGGTGCTTCTTGAGCTCCTTGAGCTCCAAAGGCTGCTTTTGTGTCTTCCCGCTAGCCGAGTCAGGAGCGTCCTTACCACGCAAACTGCGTCAAGGAGGTTGTTGGTGCGTACCTGTCAAAACGCCACGGTGCTGCCGGAACCGGGGCACTCTTCCCAGCCTTTGACTTGTGACATCTGATAATCTGCCGAGCTACACTCAGCACTGAACAACTCCCTCCCGTCCACGAATCACACCGAGGAAGGATCCTTTTAATAAAAGCTCCTTTTGCAGAAGCTTTCGTCTGGAGAAATTCTCCACTTTGGATCTGATCCGAAGCCTGCTCGCCCAGTAACTTCAGATGCTCCGGATCAAAACCTTGAACGTGGGATTTTTCAGCGGAGCTCAGCGGCCTGCAAGCTGGTTTTAGGATTTGCCTTACCCGTGCCAGAGGGGCCAGCAGTTGTCCTGCACGGCTGGGATCGGAAAGCTGTGATTTGCATCAAGATTTCAGATTTGACTTTTACTGCCGTGAAGTGTTAAAGGTCTCTGGCACGTTGTACGCAGGTGAACGGATGCACTTTTTGGTTGACTTGTTTAATTTCTAGTCATTTGCCAGGTTAAATTTAATTTGTATGCGTACACCTATAATTCCGTAACTCGGTTACACATCCATAGTTAATATCACCAATGTTTTGGGCAGAGGCTCCAATAGTTTGCAGTGCTTTAGGAAATCAAATATATAATGCACAATGGGTAAGGTAACCAAAAAAAACCTCCAAAAAGAGGAATAGTGCTTCAAAACAGCTCGGTGACAGATTCGAAGCCCACTGAGTCACTTGGAGTCTCGCCACCGCTGCTCTGGAGGGAGGTTGGCAGAGGAGGGGAAATAAACAGACGCCTTTGCAAGGGAATCACATTTCAGTTGCCAAATGTTATCCTCCGCTGAAGAATCGGAGCAAACCTTGGATCTGCCATCATGACTAGAGTTTAGTTCTGGTGTTTTGCAGCGTGTTGGTGCTGGGGCTCCAGCCCCAGGGCCTGACTCGTGTAGGTGATGTTTGAGAAACAGAAATAATAAATCATTCATTTTAAAACGAGTCATTCAAAAGGTATGGCAAAAAAAAAGGTGAAAATGGCAGGTTCGGGACAACCCATCATGGCGTTTGAGGTGCAAATTGATAGCACCCTACCGAACGTGAAAGCCACACAGCCTGCCTGCACTGCCCTCCTGCTGCGGGGGACGTCTCAGTGGGACGAGGATGAAGATGAGGACGAGGATGAGGACGAAGACGAAGACGAGGATGAGGACAGCCATGTCAGCCCGGGCAGTGCCGGGCCGGAGCGGCAAGCGGCTAATGTCCTCCACGGGGCTGCGGGAAGCCCTTCAGCCGTGTGGTACTCTGCCCTCCTGCGGGGTCGTGGGCGCCCCAACGCCAGCGCTTACTGCTGGAAGGCGGGAAGCTGGAATCCCGACCGTCTGGAGCCTGCCAGGGCTTGGGCTGGGGGACCGGGAGCCGGAACCTCATAGAATCATAGAATCGTTAAGGTTGGAAAAGACCCTTAAGATCATCGAGTCCAACTGTCAACCTGTCACTGCCAAGTCTATCACTATACCACGTCCTCGAGCACCACGTCTATCCATCCTTTAAATCCCTCCAGGGATGGGGACTCAACCACTTCCCTGGGCAGCCTGTTCCAACGCCTGACTACCCTTTTGGTGAAAAGGTTTTTCCTAATATCCAACCTAAACTTCCCCTGGTGCGTCTTGAGGCCGTTTCCTCTCGTCCTATTGCTTGTTACTAGGGAGAAGAGACCGACCCCCACCTCGTTACAGTCCCGTTCCTAATTAGCCACGTGGCAGAGGGCATGGCGTGATTTCTATTTCAGGCTAGTTTACCATCTAAACCTGGACTCCGGCCTAGGTTTAGGAGTTCCCCGTGGTCGGGGAGAGAGCTGGGCCCCTTCAGAGCACCTGCATTAGCGCCAGTCGGTGTGTCCATTGCCCCGTGTCCCTCTGTCCTCCCACAGGCCGGGGGATGCCCGGTGCCCAGGGTTTCGGTGTGGGGTAAGCGTCACTAACCCGACCCCGGCTCAGTATCAACTGCGCTGGCACTAACTGGCGAGAACTCACGTGAGCTCCCTAACGAGAGCCTCAACGGAGGGAAGGGGCGAGGGGAGGCACCGCCTGCGCTGGTGCAATGACGTTTATAACGTCTCCCTTATAAAACAAGGTGACTTATGGAACCAGCCGGCTGCCCTTCCGAGGGAAAACAGCGGCCTCGCAGGCAGAGGCTTTCCTCCCCTCGCAGCCTACCGTTACGGGCCCTAGTGGTAATCACGGAAGCCCAGCCGGAACCCGGCCCGGCGGAACGGCGCGGGGTTTGCTGATTAACACCGCCTATCCGGTTACCGCAACCCAACCGTTTCGGTTTAAGTCGCGGCCATGGCTCCGGTACCTCAGACCCGCAGGCGGGAGCGGTAACTCGCCCTGCCGCGCCAGGCCCCGCCCGCGCCGCCCACTTCCGCTCCGCACCGGAAGGGCCGTTCGGCCGCGGAAGCGCGGGGACGGCGCTGGACGTGGCTGCTCGGTAACGGGGGGCTCGGGCGGCCTGGCGGGGGTTCCTGCGGCCGGGCAGGGTGACCGGGCTGGCGGCGGTGGCTGGGGGGGTGGTGTTTGGGGCCGTAGGGGGGTGGTGTTTGGGGCCGTAGGGGGGTGGTGTTTGGGGCCGTAGGGGGGTGGCCGGGCCTGGCTGTGGTGACCGTGGCTGTGGTGGCCGGGTCTGGCTGTGGTGGCCGTGGCTGTGGTGGCCGAGGTGGCCTACGGGAGCGGGGGGGTGTGGGGTGTGTGCAAGGAGGTGTACGATGAATTAATCATGTCCTGGTAGTGGAGGCCAAAGGTGGTCTGGGGGGGGGGGGGGGAAACATAGGACAGCGATCGGGGATGATTCTCTGTGTTGGGGATATTCCATACTCAGGTTTATTCTCTTCTCCAGACAAAGGAGCATTTTGTCAGGGGGGCTGCCTCTTCCAAGGTGTTTTTGTTTTGGACTGGAGAGTTTGCTGCTTAGCAGGCTTGAAATGAGACACTTGACATTTTTTTCTTGCTTGCAAACGCGCGCTTCTATGCGCAGTTTTCAGGATGACTAGAAGCTCTAAGAGCCAAATTAAATATATGACAAGAGCTGAAAAACACCTTGGCTTATTCTGCTGAAAAGTGTGTTTTTCAAAGAAATTGTTTATCATTAAAAAATTGTAAACACTCTTGTCCCTATTCTAATCTTTAAACTCCTTGGAAAGACATAATTATTTTAAGTTCTCCAAGCTGTCCAATATATTGGCATTGCTCTAGTATAATTTTTTTCAATTTTTTTTCTTTAAATCGAACTTTAAAATGTTAGGTGACACAATTTTTGCCTACGTCCCTAGATGACAAATGCTGTGGAACCAGAAACGTTACTCTTTCCCTTGCTGTCTAAACTGTGATCTTGCTCCTGAATCAGTATTGTTCAGCTGTAGGGACACTTCTCTTGTTTTAATTATTATTCTGCCCAGGCAATGGGACTGCAATTAAATATGCGTATCAGGAGACTTGTGATCTTAGATCTTAACAAGAATCTAACTTTTTAGTACCATTTCACAGAAATCGTAATACTATAAAACTCCAAGAAATGAAAAGCTCCGTTAACCTGCAGTTTTCACTTTTTGTTAATATCTGAACTTTTTAAACAGTGCGCATAATAGTTTGTTTTGAATTACTCTAAGGTTTGACTTGCAGTTAATTTCAGAAAGTTAATTGAAATATTTCTGAGTTTAAAAATGCTGTTATAGAATAAAATACAGTTTTGTGAGCATGTGGGAAATTGGCGGGGAAAGGCAGGCAGTGTTTTGTAGGCTCACCCTGTGTGCCTTATCTGCATGAGTACTGAGTGATTCTGCCACGTAAGCACTGAAAATATTCTTTTAATAGTATGTTGGCAGGATGTCTTTTGATTGCCTCTCCGGTTTGTCATGTCAGGAGATAGACTGCAAGCGTTAAAAGAGACTGCAAAAACAGAGTTCAGCCCAACCCTTCAGGAACCAGATTTAAGTATCAAGCTCCCATATTAAACAATGTCCCAAAATGCTTTTTGTTGTCCTGGAAGGTATCTGTGGCCTCTCAGTAAGGAACAGGGATGGACGTACAGCACCATGTTACAGGTTTCTTCTGAGGCGTGTGCAGCTGGCTCTTGCGTGTTCCCTCGAGGTTTGGCATTTGGGTGGTGTATAAATCACTTTGCATAAATATATTTCCAGCCGCCGTGTGTATGTGTGTTACAGTAAGGCTGTAGCCTCTTTTGTTATGCTTTCGGTTGATTGACCTTGTAAAATTCATCCTGTGCTGCTTTTGTTTTTCTGTTTGCTGAAGACAGGAACAAGTCATCACGATGCCAGCGTTGCCTCTGGATGAACTCCAGCTGACAGAAAGGGATCCCAAGACAGGGAAGCTGAGAACTTTACCGGCACTGGTGAGCTGTGTTTCTCCCGAAAGCCAAACAAGACCTTTAACAAATAATTGTCATATATTCGGGCCTGGGCAAAACTAGCCCTTGGTCCAGGATATGATGAAATTTGGTCAGCTTCCGTGTTAAAGAAATTGTTCTCTTCGTGTTTTAGTGCATTCAGATAGTTGAGAATTTTATGTCAATGATGAGTAAATGAAAGCTTACTGCGTTCAACATCTGCTAGTAAACTGGGTTCTCTCAGAACTCCTCCTTTTGAGGAACAGCCCAATTAGCAATGTAAACTTTGCTGCAATAGAGAGAATGCTTTGGGAGCTTTTGCAAACTCTGTATGAAGTTTAGCTCCGAGCTATAGCACTGGGATAAGTCCATCCACTTACTGCATCCTGTGACCTCCTGCCCTGTGGCTTCAGCCTGGTGAAATCAGAACATTAAATCCACAGTTGCCCTTTTCTCCCAGAAGTAAGAAGGCGTGGAGAGAGCCTTCTGGGCGTGCTGCAGAAGTGGGATCTGCCGTTAATGCTGCTTGCTTGCGAGGAGGTTTACCCTCGGCATATGTGCGGGTTGAGGCAGAGCTTGAAGCTGCTGCTTGCGAGTCAAT
The DNA here is from genome assembly GCF_047370975.1 of Nipponia nippon. NCBI lineage: Eukaryota > Metazoa > Chordata > Aves > Pelecaniformes > Threskiornithidae > Nipponia > Nipponia nippon. The sequence goes on along the minus strand of NW_028262348.1, from coordinate 4,706,373 downwards.
GTGATTCTTATTCTAGGATGGGAGTATTTGGGCAAAGCCTGTTCAGTAACCCTTGGGAAGGGTAGTGAAATGCTTCTTCTCTGTATTTAGTGGTCATGTTGGTTTGGCTTCATGGAATGTTGTGCAAGAACCAGTTTGGAGGAAAAAAGAGAGAGTGCCGGCCATATTTCAAAGGCATGGCATTAACCTGATGCTGTTTGTTTTGAAGGTGTGGGAGGATTGCTTTGCAAGGCTTAATAGAATGCCAGGAGCAACATCTACCAAATTATGAAGGTCTGAAAATATTGCTGATAAAGAAGGATACAAACTCACTGCTCTATTGCCTTGAAAGATTAGAAAATGGGAAGTTACCAGGGAACTGAACGTCAGATTGTATTAAAGTGTAATTTTGTGTTGGTTTCCTAAAATTCAGTGAGCGGTGCAAATGATAACTGGGCACTCCTGTCCCTTGGTCTGTGTTTTTAATACAGTGTTTTGGCTTTCTGCAGCACCCAGAAATAAAAGCAGATCGGTCTTTTGTGCTATACAGACCGCCACCTGTTGTCAGAGACCCTGCTTTAGTGGAAGAATTCTTGGAGCGAGCAAAATTCATTGCAGATGACCTGAACTGGCTTCTGGCTTTGCCTCATGATAAATTTTGGTGCCAGGTAATAATTGTTTTGTGGACACTGGAGAAAAAGCATGAATGATCTAAGTGCTTGTAAAAGCCGTGAGCTTTAAATCGTTTTCGTAAAGACTTGTGTGTGCTCATTTTGTCATTTGTCAAGCATTTTAATTTTAATTACTGCACCTTAGAGTGCAAGGAAAGTAGTATTTCCCTATAGATTTTTCATTGTGGATTTTAAGAGTTTGCTTGTATTTGATGCATATATGAATCCTTTTAGCACTCTGGAATGCTTTAGCTTGCGTTTGAATGTAACTGGGCTGACCATGAGCGCAACCTATGAACGTGTGACATTCCCTTCTTTCCGTTTTGTTGTCTCGTATTGTGCAAGGTAATATTTGATGAGACGCTTCAGAAATGTCTGGATTCCTACCTGTGCTATGCCCCTCGCAAGTTTGATGGGTTGTTGGATTGCCATCCAGAGGTGAATGACATGCAGAAAAGTCTTCATCGGAGTGTCTTCCTGACTTTCCTCAGAATGTCCACTCACAAGGAGTCCAAGGTAAATATTTCTTTGCCTTGCAGGTGCCCCGGGCTGTATAGTGTAGGGGAAAAGACAATCGGAGAAATTAAACATGTTTCTTACTTGCATGTCCAACTGCATTCCTCTCCCTGGCTATTTTTATCAGTCTGTTTCTCCGTATGGAGATGATAACCACTCAGAGCTGAAGGATCTGAACTATGCAATGATTTCTTAAGAAGGAGATCAGGCAATCAGCTAAGTAATAGCAGGTTAGCTACGTGTGGTGGTATGATACATCGCTGTAAGAGAAAAAAGAGCAAGTTGTCCTTTATATGGCCGCATGGAACAGAGGCTCTTCAGGCCACCAGTAGCCGAGCGTTCGCTCCCTCAATGCCACTTCCTCTGTGCCGTGCAGCATTGTGTAATCTGTGCTAATGCTTGTCTTTCCTTGAACTTTCCCCAAGTTTTGGATACACAATGAAATTGCTCTAAATTACTGTTTTCTTGGCATCATAATTGAAAGACATACTCAGCCCTAATTGCGTGAGCAGCTGTGGAATTTTCACAAGGCCTTTGGGCAGGACGAGTGAGGCACCTTGTGTTTTAGCAATTACCCCCTTGATATCCTCATTGGTTCATGACGTGATTATTCAGTCATGTACTTGTTCTCTTGATTATCACAATGGTGGCGCTCAGGACATTTTGAGGAAAGTTCTTGGAGTGGGAGGTGGAGGACTGGTGTGGAAACAGGTAGAAGGAATGCTGGAGCCTGCAGCTGGCACCACTTCAGCAGAAGTACTCGACACCTCTATGGTGTCTTTCATTGCAGGATCTGATTAAATCTTACCACTCCAATGAGGCAGACAAACATTTGAAACCATTTTATAGTTGAGTAATTCGAAGAGAATGAATAGCCTGTTGTCATACAGGCAGTCAGCAGGAGTTTCTAGAAATTGAACCTAGCCAGCATAAAGCCCTGTCCCTTTGCGTTAGCAGGGAAAATGTGCGTACTACCTTTCACTGTGATGGAAAACATTTGCTATCACAGGCAAATTTGTCTTCTGAAAATCTGAAATCACATTTTAGCTTGGTCGTTTCTCAGCGTCAAAGACGATGGAATTTTTGTCACCTAGAATTTTAGGAGGAATTCTTTCAACGTTATGAGTCACGTGTTTTTGACACGGTGTTCTCGCAGACAGGGTATAGAGCTGCACTTCCTGGGTTTTCTTCCTACTTGTCACTGATGCAGTCGTCTTTGGTGCCTTGATTCTACTCTTCCAGGCTACCAATAACCTCAAGCTGTCATCTCACAAGTATTTTTTTTCAGTGTCAGTGCCAGTTAAGCTGTTCCCATGCCTGGTTACTCGTTCCTGCTCCTGAGCTGAGCCATTCTTGTGTCAGCTCAGCTGTTTATTTGGCTGTATCATGAGCCAGGTCTGGGAACTGAATGAACTGTAGGTAGCTTTGTTTTAACTTGTAGGTTGATTGGTTCACTTCATGGCACGGCCTGGCCCTGCGAGTGGTGCGAGGCCAGTGGGGTGGACGGTGTAGTGGCAGTGACAAGCAGCTGGAAATGTGTGGGTGGAGGGCTCTGCAGAAGCTGGGATAAGCAGAGTTGCTGCCTTCTATGAAACAAAATCCTTTAATACACCTTTGAGAGATGGTTTTACAGGTGTCGTTATAATGCTGGAGTTCTTGCAGAGTAAGATACGGATTATCCTTTAAATTAATTTTTTTCTTCTTCTTCTTTGTAGGATCATTTTATCACTCCCTCTGTCTTTGGAGAAATTATTTACAATAACTTCCTTTTCGACATCCCTAAGATTCTGGATCTCTGTGTGCTTTTTGGGAAAGGAAATGGTCTCCTGCTCCAGAAGATGATTGGTTAGTTAAAGCCAAGGAACAACTTGTTGCATTTAGGCTTTTGCTTACTCATATAATGGCAAGTGACGAGTGGGGTTTTATACTGGTGTTACTCTGAAAATGAATTGTTCTACTGGTGTTACTCTGAAAATGAATTGTTCAGTAGCAACTAGAATCTATAATTTCTACATCAGATTACTTTTTTCTTTTTTTTCTTGTGAACTTCATTTATGTCAAGAAAGCATTGTGTCCTGCTGCTTAGCTGTCCTGAGCTGGGTTCATGGTGTTGGGCGTGAACCAAGGCTCAGTTATGCCTCAGTGGTTATTTCCCATGCCAATTAAATGTGTCCTTAGCCACTGTAAGAGGACCAGGAGGGCTCTGAAATCCTGGTAGAGATGGGAGGGGGCAAACAACTCAATTCCTGGGCAGGGAGGGGGGAGGGTTAGAAGGTGGGGCACAGTCCAACTGCTCCTATGAGTGCTTTTGTTCCCAGAGTTGGGAGCCAAGCGAAACGTGCACCGTGAGGTAATCACTGGTTTATGAAGTAGGAGAACTTGCAATTTCAGTGCAGACATTGATTTATATAGTGCCTTCAAACCACAAAGCACTGCAGAGCATTGCTCAAGCTGTGCTTATCCCTAGATTTCTTTGTATCTGTACAGACAGTTTTAGTGGCAAGTGCATATTAAGTAATGTCTCAGCCTTGGATGCTAGGACCTGCCAAATGAAGACAGGGTGTATTGGTTTAGCTTCTGTTATTTATCCTGTGCTTTCTTCACAAGGGAACCACTTGTGATCTTTAACATCCAGCTGAGCACAGATGGAAGAGCTCCTAGCCTTGGATTAAGTGAGCTCTTCTTCCGAAATTCTAACCCACTTTGTCTGCAGTTCATGTAATGAAACTTTTTCCTTTCTTTGGTAGTTATTTTTGTCTCATTTCCAAGTTGAGTAACAGGAGAAGCATTGGAGATCACGTGATGCAGCCAGATTTCCAGACCAGAAAAGCTTAGATAAACCTTTGCGTTTTGTAATTCCTTTATCCTTTTTCAGTGACTTCCACTCTAAATTCACCTGTCAAGCCTCAGAGGTGGAAGGAAGGCGTGACAAGATAGATAGTGCTCTTTCAGATGTGATGCTTAGATTATCTGGGTCTTAAAATATTCTGAAGAAGACCTAAGTGTATGAAACCTCATTTGAATTATGCATATGCTCTGGAGTGCAACGCAATAATGCTGCATGCAAGTGACCAACGATTTGCTCACCTGATTATTTGCATTATGTTGTGACAGTAGTGGCATGAGCAGTTCTGGTGTGTAATTCGTAACTTGGTAAACTTTAGGGTCTTCTCAGGGTATAAATTTTTCTGAAACCTGTCTCATAACTCTTACCCATGCTCTGTCCTTGCTGGAGAACTCTGCTAATTTTCATCGTCTGAACAGTAATTCACAAGGGAATAGGCAGCCTCTGTGCTTACTTGGTGAGGATTTATGGTACGCCATTACTCAGTGGAGTATTTTCTAAAGATAATGAAGTCCTAGTAATATAATAGCAGGTATTACTGAAGCCTCATTACCTTTAAGAAATATTCTGCAGAGCATTTTCCAGTGTATGCTGAACTGTTATCAGTAATTAAAAGTCAACTCCAGTTGTCAAATACAGGAACTAGGAATGTTTAGCGATAGTATTTGCATTATTCATTGCTTCAGCCTCTGGGGCATGAATCATCGAACATCTCGTTTGCTCTGCTCTGATGAGCATGTTCTCGTGACCAGTTCTCCGGTTGCACTGAAGCATCGATGGGCCAGCTTTATCGGAGCAGGCCCTGTGTGTGAGTTGAGAAGTGAGCCTGTGCCACATCCTAAATGGTTATTAGCTGTGTCCGGGGGGGGTGTGTGTGTGTGTCAGTAATAACACAAATACATCTTCTGCTGCAAATTTGCTTGTTGGCATGAATGTCTGAACTAATGGGAAATGGTCTCCTTCCCCTTCTCTTCTCAGAAAATATCTTCACTCAGCAACCAAGTTATTTCAGTGACCTAGACGAAACTCTGCCCACTGTCCTCCAGGTACTGCTTTCCTGCTTGGCCCACGGCTTGGATTTCGTCTGGAAATGTGGCATAGCTTAGAGGGTGGAAGGGAACAAATGTGGTCATAGGCAGGCAGAATGTATTTGCTATTGCTGACTTTCTCTAGTTTATGCTAACATGGGTCAGGTAGGTTTGAACCTTTATTACTTGATGACTATTTCCTATTACCTTCCTTCAGCTTCTGGCCTTCTCTGCAGTTAATCTCAAGGTATTTTTGTTAGGCAGTTCAAAAAGTATTCTTTGTATCCCTCCCACAAGCATTGAAACTTAAAACAACAAAATAGAGACCGTGAGAGGTAGCTAAGACTTGAGAGTAGAATGGGTTAGTGTTAACACTGCAGGCTTTCAGGAGTAAATGAAAATCTGTTGGAAGGGATGCATTATTGCCATAGAAAAGGTATTTAGCACCTCTCCATGTCTAAGCTTTCATTTTTATAAGCGTTTTTTATATTCCCCAGACTCGGTAAGCAGGATTCACATTTAATCTGAGGGGGGAAATCAAGGTGCCTTGACATCTTTGTACCCTGAAAATGTCATATTTATGTCCTCAAAAAGCTCACTTATGCACAAAAATAAACAACCGCAAGATACCATTTACCCCAAGACACCTATAATGTCACTTGACTTTTGAAAGTCCACATTCTTCTTTTTTTTTTTTTTTTTTCTTTGTGTTAAGAAACTGAGGTAAATCTCAGAGGTGATACCACGTTTAAAAAATATTCTAGGATGTAAGACCAAACCTTCAAATGAATTACTGGGGAGGACAGCAGAGATTCCATTTGCTTTTTGTGATGTACCATGCCAGAGCAGTTTCTCTGCAGAACACTGCTTCTTTACTCTGTGTTTTGCAGGGTGATACCAGTGTATCTCAAGTGTACGGGTGCAACAGCTCAAAGAAAGATGTGTCGTTACTGATCCATAAAACTATTTATGTGCTTACGCTGTCACTGAAAGGAGTTGATACCTGTGCAGGTTTAGGAGCTTGCGTGCCCTGTAGAACAGTCGTATTAACACCAAGTATGCAACTTCAGGACCTTTAGCCACCCATTTACGTATCTGTGGGAGGAGGGTTTGATAAATCTCTCAAGGTGCAAATGTAGAGGAGTTGCTTTTAAGCTGGTCCTACACCAAAGGTTATTAGCAATCCAGAACCAAATTCTATCAGCTTCTCCTCAGATTCTTTGTTTATAAACAAGAGCCACAAAATCTGTCCTGCTAACCTCAGGGGATGGGACAGGAAGGCTTTGGGACTAGCTCGTAAGCAGGAGGTGGTGTTAACGTCCCAGTTGTCCCACTACTCCCTTGCAAATAGGGATCCTGGGTGGCCTCCCAGCGTTGGCCTTGCTGGCTGATTTTTCTCACATAGCTAAGGATTTGGATGAGCTGCAATCCTTGTCTCAGCAGCACAGCCGTATGCAGCTGCACTTAAATTGCTTACAAGTTGCATGGAGTTTCAGAAGTGCAGCATGGCCCTTCCTGCTGTAGCTTGCAAGAGTCTGTTGCAGCTTTCGTCTTACACAGCTCCGTGCTGTATGGAAATAGTCCCATATTGCATACGTGATCATAGCAGTGATTGTTAACAAGATAAAGCATGTCCCACTGCTTTCTCCTGTCTGTTTTAACACTGTTCTGTTCTTTTGATTTAGGTGTTCAACAATATTTTGCATAAGTGTGGTTTGCAGTGTGAAGGAGCCTCTGCTGAGCCCCAGAAATTGGAAGAAAAAGTAAATGTAACTGCGGGGAACATGCCCCTCCAGGTAGAACTGTTGCTCCTTGCACTTTACTGTTTGTAGTCCTGCAGACTGAACAGTCCATGGAGCAGTAAGACCACAGAGGGTCATTCTGTTCCCAAACACTGGTGGCTCATACAGCACATGGTTCAACATCATTGTTTCACTGTTTGTCATATGACTTCATGATAAAGCCTTTCCACCGTGAGTTGGTTGCTTTGCATTTCAACCATATCCATTGTGTCATGCGTTCTTTTTAAACATGGCATCTTTTTTGCTTAACAGCTTATAAGTAATAGAGTATCTGACAGAAGTCTCCATGTAACCCTGACAGTGATCAGAGTTGGATTTTTGGTTGTGTGTTTTTTTTTTTTTTTCCAGAAATGTTTGTTGAACAACAGTGTCCTTTAGTTAGTTAAGAGGGATTTTTCTTGTGCTGGGTGCTGTACAAAGACAGGCCTCACATCAGTGGGCATGGTCTTCTACAGAATCTTAATCATACAGTTTGTGTGTGGGAGTTGTTACAGCTACCCTGGAAACGTAGCTTGCACTGAAATGGAGCACTGAAATCATCCCTTTAATTCTGTATTACTGCTATGTAGTGCTTCCAGCTAGATGGGCAAGAATTCTACATGTGGAGGGTATATTGAGGACAAAACCACTGTCCAAAACACGATATGATGAGAATTCTTGTAATTTCACAGAATCTTTAATAAGAGTGGGCAGTTGGGATTGCATTATAGATCTTTAAAGGATAGAAGTTTTAGTAGAGACATTGTCTCTGCCTCTAGACCCGGTAACATGTAACGTGTTTATGATTGATAGCAGACTCTCTCTGTGCAGTCAGGAAAAAGCCTTGGTCCGAATGTGATGTGGCCCTGTTAGTGAGTTATACTATGTTCCTAGGAAAACTTGTCTGGCTTTTCTCTCGGTAATTGCTCTTTCTCTCTCAGGAGCTGAAGGATATTGTGCTGTACTTATGCGACACTTGCACGACACTCTGGGCGTTTCTTGACGTCTTCCCATTGGCTTGCCAGACCTTCCAAAAACATGAGTTTTGTTACAGGTACATCTTGGACTGCAGACAGAGCTTGTCTTGGTGAAGTAAAAATACTGAATGTGCTGCTGTGTCCTGTCCTAGTCCCTTCGTTGTTAAAAGAGCAGACAGACTGAGTGCAACTAGAGACTGCGAGGTTCACACTGACAGGAATACAGAATGATAAGTAAATGAGTATAGGGACGTCTAGACTTTGTTATGTTTACCTTCATCATTATCTATGAGTGATCCTAGAGCCAGGCAACCATGACAATTTCAAAACTCAGCTAAACAGTGCTCGTTGTGCTTTGGAAATGGTGGAGAGGGATGAGTAGAAGAGAGCTGTGGACAAAAAGAGCTTCCTGCTGTAGGACCCGAAGCAAGGGAAGTAGAAAGTATTTCAGAGTGATAGTCCATCAAGGTCTGAAAAGAAACGTTTTTGTTTGGTGTTCTGCCTAAGTTTTATGTTAGAGAGTATTACCGAGGTTTGGCAAAAGCTGAGTGCCTGGGAGAGGGTGAGAAGCCAGCATTCTCGCAGCTGGGCTGACAGCTAAGTCCCTGTCCGACTCTGGATCGCAGTGGCGATGAGTCAGGATGGTCTCAAGGACCAGACAGCAGAGTGTGTTCCCCGAGAGGCTGCAAGTCCTGGAGTGGCACTTACCAGTTTTGCTCCAGGTGCTCTAAGCCCCCAGATCATCTTGTAGAGTCTTGCTGTAACAGCCTTTGTTTAGGACCAAGTGAAGTGTTAATTTATTGTCCATATTTCCCCTGTTTTCTTTGCTTGTTAGTGTGAATGAACACACATTTGTATTTTGCTTTTGTTTCCAATCACGTTGCAGACCTCTGAAGCCTTACAGCTGCCAGTGGTTTATGGACCACAGGTTGAGTAATGCTGCTCTGGGGCGTGTAGGTTTCTGTCCTCCTTGGATGTTGTTGTTGAGTTGGTTATTGAAAGACGAGGAGACTGGTGGACTGCTGGTGGCTGTTTGGATTGGCGAGCAGCACTGCCTACATGCTTGGTTACTCAGAGGAGGAAAGCCTTTTGCTTTTAATTCTACCATTGATGTCAGAGATGTGCTAAAATAGTGTTGATTTCTGTGCAGTGGGACAACAGCAACGTTTTCATTACTTCTCAATATGGACTAATGACTGGGTCTTTGGAGTGTGGGGAGGGAAAACTGATTTACATGTCATCTTTTTGGAACCTCTGAGTCAATCTGCAGGCACTGGCTAATTTCTCACCCTGACTAAAAGTATCAACCAGCTTCTGCTACATTTGCCTCACGGAGACTCATTTAACATGTTTGGCTCTTAATATGAGACATAGACGTAATGTTCCTAATGGAGTCTCTGCTCATCAGTTCAGCAGGCTTGGCTTTTGTGCAAAGTGCTGTAAACTGTTCTTTGTAACATGTAGCTAGTGATGAAGCAGTACTGGCTGTTGTTCCCTAAGGGCGTTTCTCCGCATCTCTTGGGGCTGTGTCCCTGAAGGAAAGGGTCTGCGTGGGCTGCCTGGCATGTCAAATGTGAAACTGGACCAAACTAACTTTCTTTGTTTCCTCCCTGCCCCATCCTATTGAAACATCCTCTTAGGCTTTCTGCATACCTTCATCTAAATGCCCACCTAGAGCAGATCCGAATAGCGAGACCAGTAAGACTTTATTGGAAATCACATCCTGTTTCATACCCAGTTTTTTAGCATACAGCAAGATAGGGCCATAAGGATATCGGAGTGGGAGGCGGTGTTTCGGGATGGACTTGAGCCTATCAGCTCTTTGCAGACTGCAAATTTGTGTTTGGGATGTTTCTTGGTTGGGCAGATTGTTCTCCTGTTCAGTGGCATGATGCTTTTCCAATGCATTTCTTTGCCTAGGTCTTCAAAGACACTTGGATGGTTTCCTTAGAGTGCTGCTCTTTGTCTATTGCATATTTGCTTGCTTGTGTTTCAGGGAACAAATAACAAAATGGGGTAATGCTAATGAGTACTGCTAGTGAGGAGAATTTAATGAAAGTAACCATTTGATTTGTCTTTTAGCAAATGATTTTTGAAACCTCAGTTGACAGTTACTGTTTTGTTGCCCCTTTCTACAGATTAGCTTCGTTTTATGAATTGGCAATTCCTGAGCTGGAATCTGCAATTAAGAAGAGGCATTATGAGGATAACAGGTGAAAATGTCTGCAAAGACTTGCATTTTCTTTTCAATAAAAGTCTCCCAGGGCTTAGTTAAAAATTCACTTCATGCTGCTTTACCCATCTCTGCAGAGTCTTTCTATCTTTTTTTATGCTGCTTCAAAGAACTCTGAGGAGATGGCTTTTCTAATTCCAAATTTTCCTGGGCAGTGGGGTGACTAATGATTTCTTTCGCTGCTGTCTAAGAAGAAACTTGATGGGAGATGCATTCAAATTGTAACAAAGTGGGAAAACATGAATGATATCTCTATGTATAGATTGGTCTCATTTTAAGGTGCAGACTATGCTGGTACAGATCTCATGTGTCTAGCTGTCAGGACAATTGATGGTTGAGACCAGCTTTGTTTAGAGCATGGATTTTTCCTTAATGAGTACAAAATGGCTCTAATCTCTGGTCCTTGCAGCAAAGAAATTATTCTGCTAATGAAATCCCTCCTCTCGAGGGGTAACTGGAGTAAAGGTGTGTTAAAGATTCAGATTTCTTGTGCCGACACCAACAGTGTGTTCTTTTACTCTCTCTGAAGTGTTTTTGCTGATTTGTGGAGGAGAATTTCACATTCCAGGAAGAAGATGATAGAAGCTTTTCACATCCTAATAAACCAAGTCTGTCTGCAGCCCATCTTAGAAAGCAGGTAATGGCACTTGGGCTCTGTGGTACAAGCCAGTTATTTGATTGCCATTGTGGGGCAGATTGTTTCTTCGTTTTCAGATTTCCTGGAGCAAATGAACAGATACTGCTATATGTGTTGGGGTCATAGCCAAAGACTTTGACTAAGATCAGCAGTCTGATCCTGCATAGCAGGAATGTCCCAGATGAAGCTATAGGATCCAGAACTGGTGTAGTGAGCTGTGTGTTGACCCCACTAAAGTGGGATAAGGCTGTGGTCCAGCAAGCTTTCTAACCTCAGTTTATGGCTAAGGTGCAGGTTCTAATGCTGTGCGTAGACACCTTGACTGTCAGCACAGTAAAAGCGATGCAGGGTTACAGATCATTGAGAACAGTTCTTTTGAATCTAGATACTGGTCCTTTACCTAGTTCTACCCCCACTCCTATTGTGAGAATTGTTAACCGATAGCTCTGTGAGTAATCTGAAAATGAAGGCAAGTATAGCTATCCTTATTTTAAAATAGAGAAATGAAGTGACATGACCCAAAATCATGCTGCGTATTGGAGACAGAGCCAAGAACCTGGATCTTGATTGGAAGGCCAGTGCTGTCTTGGGCTGGTCTCTCTTTGCCTGTACTCGTTACAGGTTTCATAGATCGCTGGTCTCTGTGGCTGCTGTTCTGCTTGAATATTTTCCCTGGTTTGATATCAGGAGGGTTGTCCAAGAAGATGAAGAGGGTCTGTTGGTGGAATTCCTTATGAGACCTGGATTTGCTTCCTTGACTTCCTCTGTGACCTGGACTAAATCACCCAACCTGTCTGTGCTATAAGTCCAATCCTTAAAGGATCAATAGTAGCCTTGCCTTACCCTTGCATACCTGAGTATTGCCTTTCAGTACCCACCGGAATATTGAAAGTATAAAGGAACCAATGAGTGTAATGTGTTCAGATTCCACAGTATTAAGGACTATATATACTTCAGAGGTAGTAAAGGACAGCTCCAGACACTCATTGCCAATTTGACAAGAGCTACTGTGAAAACAAGATGTCCGGCTTCTAGGGGAATATCTTTTTCTTAACACTAATCTACTGCAGAGGCATTCTGTCTTGCTGTGAGGCTTGATGCGTCAGCAGCAATGGGAGGTTTAGGCGTTAAAACAGAAAGGTTGCAACAGGAGTTTGCTTGGCATATGTTCTTACATAGGTGAGCACATATTTTCTGGCAGGTTCACTGGTATAATCCCAAGGCATATAATAAGAGCGCAATTACAAAAGCGCTACACGCCCTTTTCTGCTTATTGCAAGTCTGAGGCATCAAACTATGATTTGTAAAGTCTGTCAGAAGTCCTGTAATTCTAACTGTGATACAGCTTTAATCTAGCTGGCTGAAATGTTTGCTGAAGCCATAAAAGAAACTTGTTTCTGTTGGACCCTTTGCTCCTGTGAAAGCCAAAAAGTGGACTGAAATCTGTTTTCAGATAGGATTTTCCCTTGATGTATGAATGTGACTAGTTTGGCTAGTGAGGCAGAATGTGGAGATAGTGGTAAGCCTACCGCATTGCACAGTTTTTCCCTCTGTTGTGCCATTGTTTTCTGCAGCTGTGAGAACATTCAGCCTTTTATTGAGGAATTTCTACAGATCTTCACTTCGGTGCTTCAGGAAAGGAGGTGAGTCTGGCTGAAAGAGGCCCAAGGGGAGGGTCCGCTTGCCTTCCTCTTCCATTCTTTACAACAGAATTGACCGAGACATTATTATGAGGCATTACGATGCATTTGGGAGTTAGAAATCATTCTAACTAGTTGGGAGAACTGCTGTGAGAGGATTTCAGGCTGCAGTACAGACTTTATTGTAAAGGTGAGGAGGATGTTGCATGACACTGGAGAATGTTATTCTTCACTCTCTTTAATCTAGGCTTTCAAAGTGGAGGATAGCAATTTAGCCATTAGCTACCTTGACAAGTTAGGCTATTATTACTAATCTGTGCTTTTCAACTGGGGTGACCAGACCAGAAAGATATTAAGTGCTAATGCTGAAGATGTGAAGTGAATAAGTGGCAGAACTGGGAATTCGATCTTGTCCTCCCAATGATCCTGACATTCTGATCATGTTCAAGTCATAAACCATATTTTCTCTGTAATGCGGCACTGGGTTACAGGTCTCAACATCATGAGGAGTGTTGCGGCTGGCTCTGATGGCTTGGGGGGAAGTGTTGCTGCAGTATAACAGGGGCAAAAATCAGACATGGCAACCCCTCCTGAAATTCAGCATTGGGTGAGGGGTTGTACATGTTCCTGCCTGAGCAGTGAGGAAGTCAAAGTGGCGTACCAGGGATGGTAGTGTCCAACAGGTCTGCTGGTAATTTATTCTTGAGTTCGATTGATTAAACTCGCTTCTGTGCTTTCAGATTTCTCCGTGACTATGATGAACTGTTTCCTGTTGAGGATGATGTCAGTCTGCTTCAGCAAGCATCCTCCACACTGTATCCTTTGCTGTCACCCTGGGGTTTTGCAGACCTGGCTGCTCTTAGATTCTTTCACGCCAGTGGCATTTCCAGTGTTGCTGCCTCTGGTTAAGCTGCATGACTGGCAGCGAGTGATGGAAAGTTTTTTTTGGTTTTGGGTTTTTTTTTTTCCTTAAAAAAAGAAAAGAGGGAATGGTAATAAAGAAAAGAGGGAATGGTAATGTAGGCACAGGCTTGGGAGTCACTGAAAATTGCATAGTTGCTTCAAGGTGAGGTCTGAATATGTGCATCTAGAAATGTCCTTAATGCTGTCCTCTTAGAGATGAGACCAGGACAGCCTATATCCTCCAAGCAGTGGAAAGCGCATGGGAAGGGGTAGACAGGAAAAAAGCACACGTTGTTAAAGATCCAACACCACCAGCAGCATCTAATGGAGCATCAGCAATAGTGGAGAGCGCTGCTGAGGATATGGAAGAGCTCGGGGCTGCATATGCATCAGAGGATGAGGTGAGTAGAGCTGTGTGGATAGGACTGGGTTCTGCTCTTCCTGTCCTTACTTCATTCGTCTCTGGAGAGAGGATTGGTTTGCTCGGTTTTGGGGATTACATGAGATTTAGTCTCACTTCTTAGCTTTGCTAGATTTCAGTGCAGCCCTGAGTGCCTTGTGAAATGAGAAACAAAGCTACACCTGAATCCCGGCTTTCTCTTTGAGCAAATGGCTTCTAACTCCTGTTGGCTTGGGTTTCCTATTGCTGTGGTTTATTTAAATACCGTGCTTCATCACTGTCGTTCATGTGCATATTTTTTAAATGCACAGCTTATATGTTATTTGAGGAAGGGATTCTCCAGAGTATTTGTACTGACTCAGGGACAGGCACAAGTAGCTGTGTGCCCAAGTCTGTGTCCTAGAGCTTGCGTAGTATAAACAGCTTAGCTGATTTCTCTTTTTTTGACTTCAGTCTTTGACTTCTTTGTGTTTAAATTCTGATAACCCAGACTGTTCCTTTCCCTTTCTTAATGCGCATACCTGCCACCCTTCAGCTGCTGTCCCTTTCCAGTAATGCCACCGATTCTGTTTGGTGTATGTAGTGTGCCGGTGCAGCTGCTGCGCCCATTGTCAGGGTCTCAGGGGTGGAGCTGGACTCTCTGATCTCTCAAGTGAAAGACCTGCTGCCAGACCTTGGTGAGGGCTTCATCCTGGCCTGCCTGGAAGAGTACAGTTACAACGCGGAGCAAGTGATCAACAACATTTTAGAAGATAAACTGGTGCCGTACTTGGATAAGCTGGACCGAACAATGCAAAGGTGCGGGATAACTTCTGGCGTGGCTTTGATGCCTTTTGTTTTTTCGTTTGTGGGTTATCATTAGGGTCTAGAGCACAAGTCTTATGAGGAGCGGCTGAGGGAGCAGGGGTTGTTTAGCCTGGAGAAGAGGAGGCTGAGGGGAGACCTTATCGCTCTCTACAACTACCTGAAAGGGGGCTGTAGCGAGGTGGGGGTTGGTCTCCTCTCCCAAGTAACAAGTGATAGGACAAGAGGAAATGGCCTCAAGTTGCACTAGGGCAGGTTTAGATTGGATATTGGGAAAAATTTTTTCACTGAAAGGGTTGTCATGCACTGGCACAGGCTGCCCAGGGAAGGGGTTGAGTCCCCATCCCTGGACATATTTAAAAGACAGGTAGATGTGGTGCTTAAGGACATGGTTTAGTGGCGGACTTAGCAGTGCTAGGTTAACGGTTGGACTTGGTGATCTTAAAGGTCTTTTCCAACCTAAACAACTCTATGATTCTATGATTTAACATAATTCTTATTGAAGGTTAGACACTTGTAGAGCTCTGAGAAGTTGCATGTGTATTTTCTAGGGGTAGATAGCTGGAGTGAGAGCTTCTCATTGCCATCTGCCACTAGCTTTCTGCCCTCGTTGTGTCACTGCAGAGGACTGGAACATTCACTGTTCAGCATCTCTGTAGAGCAGATGCTTTGTTGTGTGTTGTGATGGGGGACAAAAATACTTGTACATTAAACACTCAAATAAGAACCATTAAAATTCCATCATGGGGACATGGGCTTAGCCTGGGCTGGGCAATAGAATGTGTTGCCTTCAAAAGTTATTTTGCTGCAGAGAACAGGGTGTTAAAATCCCAGCTGTCCTGCAGGAAAGGGTATCTTCAAAGGAACTAACTCAGCTGAAATTCAACCTGCAGGGTCAAATATAGTATTCGAAAGGCTACAGTTTTGCGATTTGAAGATAAACTGGAGAGAGATTGGAAATGGCAATTTAGATCCATTTTTGTCTACCCTTTGACAAACTTGCCAGGCTTTTGCTTGCTTCTCTGGGTTGTACATGGGATGTAGGGTTTATAGCTGGCAGTGGAATTGAGTTGTTTTAGTTCGTCTGCAGCTGCTAGCATGTGTTTGTGCTGCAACAGCAGTTTCTGACTGAGTGTCAGGATGTGAATGTGCTGTTTGCTCACATTTCATGGAGGAATGGGCAGACTGTCTCATTGTTGCATTAAAAAAGGAAAGCATCTTTATCAGAAAAATGATGTAAAAAAAAAAAAATCTTAGTTTTGCAACAATCTTCATGTTCTCACAGTCAGATCTGCTGACTTTGGCATGAATGATGTGGGGTGGGCTTTTGGAAGGGTTGTGTTTTTCTGGAAAGCCAGCAGTTACAGAAGATGGGGCTGGGTTTTCTTTCCTGCCTTTTGCATCTTGTAACAAAACTGTCAGTTCTATAGCAAATGTAGAATTTTGATCACTGCTGATCTTAAAAGTGAGCACAGCAACGTTTTCAAATGCCCAGCTGAGCTAACAGCACCAACAAAATGAATGTAAAAATAATGGTTTTTTGACTTATAAGTTGAACAAATGTAAACCTGGAACCCTGAGAAAGAATTAAGAAGGAACCATAGGGAGATAAATATCCTGAAATCAACAGCGGCAAATTATTGGAATTTTTTCCAGCATGTAATTCATCATACTTAGTGGTTGGCTTTACTGAGTCACTGGTTTGAGACCAGCAGGCTGTTGAATATTGCATGCTCCTGTACAGTTTGACTTATTCTTAAATGAACAGAAGAATTTTGTTTTTGCTTTCTGTAAGTTGCTTTGGTTTCCCAACAAAGATAAGCTTCAAAAACTGTGCCCTTTATCTTTAGATCAATGCCACGTAGTGGTCGTGCATGTACTATCGCGTGGCTATGAAATGAAGGAATAGCAATCTGTGACCCAGTCAGCCAGCACCACGAAGAGGATCTTGGCATGCTGTGGATGACTTTGAGACTGACAAAGAATAAACCGAGGTCTTAGGAAGGAGAGGACTTGGTCTTCCTCAGTTCACCTTTGTTTTTATTCTTTTTTTTTTTTTTTTTTTTTTTAAAACAGACAGCTGAAGCCAGACCCTACTCCTCTAGTCACTTCTCGCTGTAATGTTTTCCAGAATGATGAGTTTGATGTTTTCAGTAGGGATTCAGTGGATGTTTCTCGGATACAAAAAGGCAAGCGGTGAGTATCGTGCGCCCTTAATTAACCCTGTCTGTCAGGAGGAATAAATATCTGTGAACCTCCAAATTTATTTCTCGTGCAAACCTCCTGCAGGAATTTGTTGGCAGGGGGTAAGGCTTATCAAAAAATATTTCCCACCCGTTTCTTCTGTTTCTCTAGGAAAGTAAAAAGAGATATTATTATGGGGTTGCTTTCAGTTAGTCTTTTTCCTAATTGGCTTTCCTCTGTATGCTGCTAGAGATTGCTCTGCCAAGCTCATTTGTAATGTCGGGCTCTTGCTTCTTGGTTTTAATGTCAAACTTGTAGTGAACAACAAACCTTGCAAAGCACCCGTCTCTACCAGCCTGGGATTGTGACTCAGAACTGAGAATAAATAATGATTTGGTTTAGATCCAAGTGAAGCTTCAATATCCATCTACTTCAAAATCTGATAACACTCAGTGGCTTAGACTTCTTTTGTTGTTCCTGCTGCTGTAAGCTTCCTGCAGAAGGACATTTACTTTGCTTTCTGCCTAGTTTGGCGTGTTGTGCTGTGCCACACTCCATGCAAATTTAGGTTAGGGCATTGTCCTGCTGGCTCCCATTGATGTCAACCGTATCTCTATAATACGGTTGATTTGTTTCAGATTCTTTTTATACACTTTCGCTAACCAGCCAAGTCTGATCTTTACGTTGGTGTGTACCTACCCAGAATGTAAATAGAAGTCTGGCTGGAGACTGAGCCACGTGACCCTGGGAGCTTCCAGTTAAGGTTTGGTTGCAAAGCTGCATCAAACTCTCAGGAAAAAAAACACTTTTGTCCCAAAGTCCAGCCAAACAGCTTCTCAGCAGCAGTGCTGTAGTGTTTATACTGGCTTGGCTAGGCAAGAGAACAATTTCTCTTCTCTCTGGCCAAGGCAATGACTTCTGAAGTATCCATAGCTAAGAATTCACAGGTACAATCTCTCTCCTTTCTCCTCCTCGTGTTGCCTGGCTCAGAGTGCAGGCAGGCACCTTGTCAGCAAGAGCTTTGTGCACAGGCGCGCTCGGTTCTCTCCCACCTCCCCAAAGTGTTGCCCATGTGGGTGGCTGCAGCAGCAGCCGGACAAGGCCAGAGTGCACTGTCTGAGTTCAGCACGGTGCATCCAGCACATGGAATAACCCTGCTGGGAGCTCCCTCTGCAGATCATTAACAGAGCTTTGAAAGTTGTAAGTCATCCCAGAGCTGGGTTGTGGGACCCTGCTCCCGTGGCATTGCCCTCCGGCTGCTGCTAAGGAGGCTGTGTCTTCTCTCCAATGGTAACATCGCTCCTTGAGAAAGTTGTCATCTCTTCTGCTATACTGTTACGTCACCTCTTGGGATTATCCTCTTACTGCTGCTGTTCCTGGTGTCTCTTGGCCTCCCTCAGGATATGTCTTTGTTTCAAAACAGTTCTTCTTACGCTGAGAACGCTCTCTCTGCAGGACTCCAGACATGTTATTTATGTTTTGAGTGTTTTTTTTAAAACCTGGAGGTAACTAGCTGGGATCAGCAATGCCCAAAGTTGACCATATCTAACTAAATCAAAGGATAAGTTATAGTACCTTGCTCTCTAGGCTTTAACGTTCAGAACTCCATAAATATGAAGAGCGTCCTTTCAGCAATAAAAGTGCAACTTCCTCAGTAGTCCTTGTTCCACAACAAGGAGCCTGATGCTTTAGCCAAGTGTTGGGGTAACAGGTTTCTCCTAGTCTAGTGTGAGATCTGCTTTGGATTTGAATTGTATTGATATTTTTTTTTTTCTTTCTCCTTCTTAAAATCTTTTGCTCACCAAATTCTGCTTGTATTTAGAGTGCCGTTGCTGCCTAAGCATGATGTAGCAATAGTGCTTCAAGAGCCAGATCAGGTTGGGTCCCATTGCGCTAGCTGCTGTGTGGGTAAGCATAAGCAGTTTGGGGCAGGGACTGTTAATGTGAAAGAGAAAGCCACACCAGGATGAGGAGAGAAACAAGCATGAGGAAATGAACATACCAGCATATACGTGATTCTTTGCTGATGCTGAAAAGTGATCTCACCTGTCTCTGCCTGTCCATCCATAATTGCTAGCTGAATCTGTCTCTGGAAGTCAGAGCATGTCCTGAACACCATGGGACTAGAGGAGTTATCCCACTGTTTTTCCTGGAATTGGTGTCTGAAACATTTTATTGCAGCCCTTCTGCAGTCATCAGACCAGTTCAACAGGAAACAATTATCAAATACTTAGTTCAGTCTCATGCTGAGTACCAACAGAAGGTGTTATCCCAGCCTAGGTATGTGTGAACTAACCACAGGCTTTCTAGGGCATTTTGGAGCTAAATGCAGGCATGTAACAGTGAGTCACGGAAGAGAGGGGAACCACATCTATCTGTAATGTTACTTTGGTTTGAGGTTCTTAATGAAAATCAGGCTGCTTAGATCACTTCCCCACTACTTGCTGATATGTCACATAAGTCTATCCATTCTTGAGTCACTGACAGTCTGTCTTGGATGGGTTCTTTCTCTGATAATATCCAGATGCCAAATAGATCACTGATGCATGTTCCCCCTAGGCTTTGAGGGCTATAAGTTGTCCTGTGAATACTTGACAGTGGAATCCCTTGCTGCTTTGCTGTAAGCGTATACTTGGCTGGTCTGAAAAATGGGACTTCAAAGAGTTCATGCTTGTGCACCTTGAGAGGCAGCATCTCAGTGGCTGCTTTTTAATACCTCTGTCAAAATTCTGTTTCTTGGTCTTCCCTTCTTTAAAATGACTATAATTTACTTGCCTCCTAAATTAAAAAAAAAAAAAAATTTTTACATGCAGTGCTTTGAGATAGCTTGAATCAGAATCACTAGTCTACTCTGTTTTGTTTGTTTCATTCTTAGTTGTGCTTATTCTAATCCTTGCTTGCTGCACTGGTAATTTTTTGGCTCTGCCCATCTACATTCGTCGTTTGCATCTCACGTTTGTAAGCTAAGGTTCTTGACTGTAGGAACATACGTGTCCGTGCAGCAGTTGCTCTAATGCAGCCCTGGTCCGTGATTTGCAGCTGTGCGTGCTACCGCAGTGAGACGATACTGCAGCATGGTGTTAGAGGACACTCTGGGCCTTGCAGAGCCGTCTCGTAGGCTGGAGTCTTAGCCCTAACAGCTTGCCATTCAAGATTCATGGGACTTCTTGTGTTATTTGGATTTTGGCCAAATTTCAGCTTGAGTATAATTGCATTTGGCCTCCTGTAAAAGCTTCCTTTCTGTCTCAAATGACAGTGGCGATCTCCAATTCCTGTTCTTATCTGCTGTGTAATCTTGCTGGGCTTCTGTTTAAAAATGACCTTGTTCCAAGCCAGGAGTGGCTGTTTTTAGTAGCCGGACAAACAGCCCTGTTATAAATCAGAGGGGAAATAGGTAGGCTTAAGTAGTGCTTGTGGAGTTTGACATCAGACTTCTGTTGCTTTGGCTTCCACTTACTAACAAGAAAAAAAAGTAACTTATAGAGAAGATCTTTACACTGCCTTTCTGTGTCTGCTTCTCTATTTCCATGCTGTGGAGTGCAGGAGGGAGAAAGACACGACCAGGAGTTTGCTGAATGACAAACGCCTGGTTGCTGAGCAGAAGGAACGCTACAGCCAGTACAGCGTGATCGTGGAGGAGATTCCTGTGCAGCAAGGAGAAGCTCAGCTCTACAGGGAGGACTATGAGGACGAGTACGATGACACTTACGATGGAAACCAAGTGGGGGCAAATGATGCTGACTCAGATGATGAGCTGATCAGTAGGAGGTGGGTGCTGTGGCTGCAGTGAATGGGAGGCTGATGGGAATCACTGCCTAGAGTTGTCCGGCTCACACAAACCTGTTCAGTGCTGGGTTTTGGCTCTGTTCCTCAATGAGGACGTGCATGCTTCAAACCACCCCTTTTTCTGCTGCTTTCTCTGTAACGTGCAAGGAGGGAGATTTGGGTCTCTCCTCTCCTGTTGGTAGGGAGTGTTGCCATGGTGTGCACCCAGGACGTTGCCAGGCTTCTGCTTTCTGTGTCTGCAGGACTCGGCCATTGCCTCAACTAATCAACAAATCTAAGAGGGAAATTTGCCATTGTGTTGAAACTTGCACTCACCGGTGCTTCTGCTTATAGAAAACTATCCTGCAGCAGGGGAAAATGGGCTGTCTTGAATAACCAGGATTGAGTGTAGCTGGGCAATGTAAAATGGCTGGTTAGCAAAGGAAAAGTTCAAAATTTGGAAAACTGTACAACCAGGCTTCTTCTCCTTGCCAATCCCCCTTGACATCTGAGAGTGCTGACACCTGGAATTCAGTCCTTGGTGGACTGCACAGCACTCTCCACATGACTGACAGCTGGAGACAATTAGCTTTTAGGAAGCAGAGGGTTAGTTTGGGATGGGGGTTGTAGAATATTTATTTTAGAAATAAGAGCTAGAGATAGAAAACATGTTTTAGAAGCTGGTTTAACATTTCTGAAAGTGGCCTTTTAAATTCTGATGTATGATGAAGATGTCACAATTTCTAATCTCAAACCAAAATGCATCTTTGGAGTTCCTTTGTCCCTTTTGCTTCCCGCCCCCCCAAAGCATAGTGAGGCTTCAATTTAAATTCTTTTTGTTGTTTGCCTGTAACAGTGTGGCACTCAGGTCTTTTCCCCTATTTCAGGTGCTCAGTGCTCACTGCTCTTAGAGAGGCAGGGGAACAATTAGTGGATGTTACTGCTGAAAACTAGATCTATAGGTTTGAAGTAACAAAGGCTTTTCTGGTTTTACATTTATTTCTTTGACAGTGGAATGGTGGATCTGAATTCCAATAGAATTTAAGCACATGCACACACACATACATACATATTAAAGAAGAGCTATAGGTATGTGTTAAATTCTGCCTCCACCCCCCACCCCTCCCAGGCCCTTGGCGTGTTCAGGGTGATCCATAAAGCTTGACGGATTTCTCCAAGTATTTCCCCCTGTGCAAAATTGGGGCTCTGTGGATAACCGCTGAGCAGGTTTTAGAGCACAGCACTTTCTGAGCATTAATGTTTCTGTCTGAGTTTGAGCTTGAGGTTTGAGGGTTTGTCTGTGTACCATAGATGCTCCCTGACTGGTGAGCTAAAGCCTAGCAAAGTGTACTCCTTACTAATGCCTTGTGGCTGTGCCTGGATCCCCTTCTCCCAGAGGAAGCAGTTGTTTCCTTGGGGAAATTCCTTGTGAGGTTTCAGGTTTTTCCTGACCTGCTGCTTTTTTTGACTGTTACTATTTTCAGTAACAATGTCATAGTGAACATTCCCCAGCGAAAAACATGTGTTTGTTAATTGTCCATAGCAAATGTGTCATTAGCTACTGTTTGGGGTTTTTTTGGTTTTTTTCCTTCAGAAGAAGAAGCGAGTCCATGAAATTTGTAGACTCTCTCATTTTCAAAAGATATGATGCAAACCCAAAAGGGTACGCTCTTCAGTGAAACGTTTGTGGCTGCACTGTCTTCCTTGCTGACTGTTTGTGTCTTAATTCTCAGGCCATTCACAATTCCTCAGGTCTTGAGACCTAAAGGACAGGAGGAGGGACAGGAAGAAGAGGAAGAGGATGAAGAGGAGGAGGAAGAAGCTGAAAAGGAAAGAACAAAGGTGACAGTTTGTGGTTGGAGTTGCGTTAAGATTTACCATGTGTCTTATCTGCTTCACCCGTAGAGTGATGCGGAGCAGATTTCCTCTTTCAGAGAGTGAATCTTTTAACAGTAGCATGGAGACTGAGCCGCTTTTCAGCGTGGCTACTTCTGCGGTCTGCTGGACTGTGAAATGTCCCCTGAGTACAGCTCTCCACTGCCTCCTAGGCTAACTGTACTAGAGCGATGACACTTACTCTGTGGAGAGGTTTCATCTCCTTTATTCCATAGATGGATGATGCCAGCAGAATGCTTTGAGGGTCACTAACACTCTGTTGTCATGGATATACTGGAAACAGTGATGTTGATGGTGTTGCTGGCAGAGGTAGGATGTGGGAAGAAGTCTCAGTCAGATTTTCTGCCAAGTTTTGTGTTTAGAGACACCAATCTTGCTGGCTCAGCCAGAAGAGATAATGAATGATGAATTGACTCTGTTCCGTGGTCCAACAGAATCACCTTCTGCTCTAGCCTTTTGCGTGATGCTGATGAGTTTACTGACCTCTTTCCTTTCTTCCCATGGTAGGACCATTTTGTGCAGGACCCAGCTGTACTGCGGGAGAGAGCTGAAGCCAGGCGGCTGGCTTACCTTGCAAGGAAGGGGTAAGTAAGCATCTCCCTCTGCAGGGTGAAACTGTGGCTCTGCAGTTAGCAGGTGTTTTGCTGCTGACTGGAATTGTTCAGGGTATACCTGTTCCTTAACATTCCTGTACGTCAGGGTCACTACCACGGTGGTGTTAACTTCCTCACCCAACTTTTACTTCATTGCTTGTTCTATCCCATTAAATGGGTAGAATGACATTTCACCAGCCATTCGTTTCCTTTTGTACTATTTATAATTCTGAGAATTTTATTTTCGTACTGGCTCCTTGCACCCTCTCCGCGACTCAAGCGGGCTTCCAGGCCACACAGCGGGCAGCTCTGAGAGCGAGGCTTCCCTGGAACAGTCTCTTTATTATAAGCAGCAGAACCCTGTGCAAGATAGGATCTTGGAGAGCACAGCTTCCCAGAGCTTGAACAGCTCCCACAGGGGTTTCAGGATGGTTTAATAGCTGGCTTTAGCTGACAGACTCAATGTATAGAAGGACGCAGCCATTGCGTGGCTAATGCTGATGCTCAGCTATTGCAGAAGCCCTGCAGAGCTGGGGTGAGCTAAAGCTCAAGGCCCGATGGCTGAACTCCCCACACCCACTTGTTTCTAGGGATTGGTATATTTTGTCCCCCAAGTGTGCAGTGTTCTCGTTGTGATGTCCTTTCTCTGTGTACTCCAGGCACAAGCACGACAGCTCTGCTGTTGTTGGGAATGTGAAGGGCCATGGGCAGAACCGGGAAACAGTGCAGGAACGAAGGAAGAAGGAAGCAAACAAAAGCACAAGAGCTAACCATAATCGACGAGTCATGGCTGACAGAAAGCGGAACAAAGGCATGATTCCTTCCTGAAAAGACTCTTAGCGCAGGTGTTGCATCATCCCCAGTCCTCTGCTTAGGCAGAGGCGGTTGTGCTCCACTCTCTCGACACTCCCTTTGCTCAGGGGACTGGATGTCGTGGTTCAATACCTGGCACTTCAGCTCGTGCGGAATTGCACGCCCCGCAGGAGGGGTGCCTGTTCACGGAAAGGAACTGCCCTCCAGGCAGACCCTGGCTGCTCTTCAGTTTATAGAGAGACGCGTGTATGACAGTGGGCTGCACCGCGATGCATCGGACAGGCTGCACCAGCCATTAGTTTCCTTTTGTACTATTTATAATTCTGAGAATTTTATTTTCGTATTGGCTCTTTGCGCCCTCTCCGCGACTCAAGTGGGCTTCCAGGCCACGCAGCGGGCAGCTCTGAGAGCGAGGCTTCCCCGGAACAGCCCTCACAGCTTTCTGCTCCACTGAAATGCCTTATCCTGAAGTACAACTTGAAGGTTGGTAGGAAACTGCTCAGGCTGTTCCCGTTGCTGACAGACACACAGGAGTTCAGGTGAATAAGACCTTACCATAAATTTCTGTCCCTTGAGTGAGGCGTGTGAAAACAGAATGTGCAAATAAATGATTTAAATCTTTTAGTTGGTGTTTTAGGCTCTTACGAACTGTATTGATCTTTAACTTGGAGGAATGTCAACAAGGCTTTTAATGTGCTGTGTCTGCAGGCAGTGAAATTCACTTGCTGTTTTGTGCTGGTTTAGTGGAATGAGATCTAGCCACAGCCACTGAGACTAAAGATACTTGAAAATCAGGATGGAGGCGTCCTAAGCAAGGTGACAGTAGTATGGAAATCGGAGTTGAAGGCAGAAGGGTCAGAGTCCCTGGGGAGCTGCCTCCTCAATAACCGCTTGTCCCACTGTGAAGCAGAACTGCCCTGATCATCATGTTTGCTCTTGGAAAGGCTGGGAGCTAATAGTAAGCAGCAGTTTGTAGTTGCTGGAAGGACTTTCCCTATGCAGGGAGACACACAAATTACTGAGTTTACTTTGTAACCTGTCTGTAAGGTGCTCAGATGCTGTGGCAATGGCTGCTACGCTGTGCCTAGGTGAGCCTGGAGTATCTGCCAGCAGCTGGTGATAAAACCGTTCCAGTCGCTGTTGTCACGAAGCATTAGCATGTTTTTGGAGTGATGTCCCATCATGGAGACAAACTTTTGGGTAAACAAGTAGACTTTGCTTGGTTAATCTAATGGTGTCATCTCCCCACCACCACACTCTGTTTTTTCTAATATTGCTGTATGAAGTAGAGCAGGCAAAGGTGCCTGGGGTTCTCACCTGCCTGCTGAGAAAATTAGCAGCGGGTTACGTAGCGTTAGAGCTACTGTTCAGGGTAAACCTAGTGCTGCCTTCCCGCTTCCGAACGCCGCAGAAGGAGTGCTTTGGTAATAAGCTCTGTAGGCACGTACATCACCGCCTAGTTTTACGCAGAGGGCGGGGACTACAGGGCTGTATGATGAGCGCTGCTGCCAAACACTATTGTGCTGGGGCTGTTTTGGGAAAGTGTAGAAATGGCTGTCACCATTATGCAAATAAGATGAAGTCCTGAGTGCTCCGAGGACAAGATTTTTCTTTGCGTATCAGTACTGCCCAAACCCCCACATGACAAGGCATCGGAAAAAGGGAATTACATTTACCAACTTGCCCAAATCCACTGTCAAGGGAAATCACCTGCTAGGATAACTAACTCTGCTCTTCTGTAGCTACTGTTCTCTGGACTAATAGCTTCATTTACTCTCCGCCAGTCCGCTACAATGCTGTCTCCCCCTTCCTAATACTGCATTCATCTTCAGTTCTTGCATCTAAGAAGCTGCAAATCTCTTATCACCCGCTCAGCATAGCGTGAAGCTATCAGCACTGCAGACAGATCTGGTAGTAAAGCAGGCAGTCTTAAACTCTACAAGATTACCTGAAGAAAGCTTAAACCATTCCTCTTAAGCATCTGTATAAAAGCACAGCTGGGGCTGTGAAAGCTGCAGTTGTTTTTTGCTCAAAAACCACAAGCACAATTTTTAAATCCTCTTTGTGTTCTTAGAGTAAATGTTTTACTCCTGACACCTATTTGCAAACCCAATAAAGCTGCTTTCGTTAGCATTGGCTCTAATTTGCTCTGCCTCATCCATTGCTAAAATTCCTCCTTATTAGTGAAAATATAGTGAGGAGGGAGAGATGTGGCTTCTGGGCTGGTACAGTGGGAAGAGCAGGAGTCACTCAGCCAGATCTTCCTACAGCCACCTGAGAGCCCGGAGTAATTAACTGAATCATTACCCCAACCAGTACCTGAGCAGCCCTTCCCTGTGAAGAAAGACATGTTTGAAGTGGCCGCTGAGGACGACAGGGGTGGACTCTTCAGTGAAGCTGCTAAGAGAATTACTCCTTCCCCTCCCACAGTCAGCGGCTGGAGCCACACGCCCAGAGCGCGGCTGAACGCTCCTGGCAGAGCTGCAGCTGCGGAAGGCAGAGGAATCACTTGGCTCTGCAAGGAGCCAAGAACCAGCACAGTCCTGCATCCAAGGCGTAGAGGATTTACAAAAGAGCATGTAAATTTAAGTCACTTTTCTTTGAACAAGACTAGAAGAGAGCAGGCAGCTCCCTACCCCTCAAAGTTCTCATCAGACAGAAGCCAAGGGTAGCGGCCGTGGACCACAGCTGTATAAATGCTTTCAAGTCTTTCAAACCATTTTTAGGATGTTGTGATTTCTTAGTGTCTTGAAACTAAGGTGTGGGGCCATATTTAAGCATTCTCCATCTGCTAGATAAGGAGAAGTTACAAGCAGGCCAAAGGATAAGTCAGGTGGACACACAGGCATGAGACATGGACCAAGAATTTTTTATTTTAATACAGTAAGTTTGAGTACAGCAGCAGAACTCCTTGAGTCCATCTTGGTTTACATCATATCAGTAGGTGGCTGATATAATCTGGCTTGGAATTGTTCAATTGGGAATCCATTTCCCATTTGATACAACCAGTTTCAGGAGACCGAATCCTTCTCTGCAGTGTCTTTTGCCACCCCAGGCTGGATCCTGCTGCTGAGCATTTCAGTCTTCACTTTTCTCATACTTGTGCTTGATGTGTTTCCACAGTTTCTGTAGGTAAAACAAACAAACAAAAAAAAACCCCAAATGATAATCTTAGCCAGCTTTTCAGTGGTCCTGGGATAAAGTTTCACTTCAAAATGCAAGTTATCATGAAACCTACATCCGCAACAGGCAATAGCAAGAGAGCAAGGAAGAGATTGTACGAAAACACATCCACAAGTACCACCAGGGTACAAGTACCACCAGGGGGGGCACGCCCTGCTCCACAACAGCAGCCCTCCCACACAAAGGTTTGAGGAGCAGCTGAGAGGCCACGGGCCCGCGCTGGGCACAAAAAGCTGCTTTCTGCTGTGGAACAGACACGGTGGAACAGTTTGTCCTCTCACCGCTTTGTCTGTCCCCTCCACCTTCCTCCCCTTCTGTGGGGGCTCAGTGGGAACAGCACCCGCTGATGCTGCTGTGCCTCAGCTCCCCTGCTCCGGGAGGAGGTGGCGGATGAGTCCTGTACCCAGGTCTGCGGGACAGGAACAGCGCGCAGGGGGCTCCGCGGCTCTTAGACTAGACAGGGAGGAATCTGCAGATGTCCCGCTTCCCCTCTTCTCCTATTCTGGGAGCCAGTATTCCAGTCACATCGCCTTGGCTTCCCACTCAGACCGGGGAACGTATTTCTGCTCCCAGAGATACGGGATGCACAGAAGAGTCCTATTCCAGGTACTGAAATCTGCTGGCACAACGGGGACTGAGGGAAGCGCTGCGCAAGGGGAAGGCGCGCGCCCTGCTTTGCTGTTTGTTGTAGACAACGCTTTAGATTTTCAAGAAGAGTTAACTTCCTTGATAATTTGTTTTCAAACCCTGCTTTGGGTTCAGCCTCAAGCTGCGCCAGGGGAGGTTTAGGTTGGATATGAGGAAAAACTTCTTCACCAAAAGGGCTGTCAGGCCCTGGCACAGGCTGCCCAGGAAAGTGGTTGAGTCTCCATCCCTGGAGGTATTTAAAAGATGGGTAGACGTGGTGCTCAGGGACATGGTTTAGTGATGGAGTTGGCAGTGACAGGTTAACGGTTCGACTTGATCTTAAAGGTCTTTTCCAACAAAACAATTCTGCACATAGAAAACTAATGCTACAATTAAAAAAGGGAGTTGAGTGCAAAGCTGAAGTTCAGATATGATTTTATGTCAGCTTTTAACAAATGACTGTTGCTAAAAAGGAGGAGAGAGGGACCCTGGTCTCGCTCTTACTGTATTTTCTCAGCTCACCCAACCCCTCGTGAGTTACTTCAGGGCAGTGAAGATGTCGCTTTGTGTGGTATCAGTTCTCAGCTGGTTTCGTGACCTGGTTCAGGAGGCCAAAAAGCAGACATCACGCTGTCAGGGAAGGCACAGGGCAGCTCTTTCCAGCATCAGAGCCATTCAGATGACCTGGCTATCCTAGGAAACTGCACCCTGGGTGCTCCGAGAGACCTGAGGCACATCAGCGCTGCAGGACGGGGAAGAGAACTGCTGTGCTGCAGACAGGAATGTGCAACACACTTAAGGTTTTTTTGTACTTGGTGCAAGGTGGAAATAACAGCACCTTTTCTTAGGGCACGCGCTGTATCACCTCATCCTGTCCAGGACACTGTAACATGTCCTGTCCGTAAGACTCATTTTCCAGGCAGTTATTATCCTATCGCAGCTCTACTTTGAAATGTAAGGATGACTTGACCCATCTCATCGGCACTGGTGAGGCCGCACCTCGAGTGCTGCGTTCAGTGTTGGGCCCCTCACCCCAAGGCGGCCATGGAGGGGCTGGAGCGTGGCCAGAGCAGGGCAGCGAGGCTGGGGCAGGGGCTGGAGCCCAAGGCTGGGGAGGAGTGGCTGGGGGAGCTGGGGGGGCTCAGCCTGGAGAAGACGAGGCTGAGGGGAGCCCTCATCGCTCTCTGCAACTGCCTGAAAGGAGTCTGGAGCCGGGGGGCGTTGGTCTCTTCTCCCCAGGGCAGGGGCTGAGTCCCCACCCCTGGAGGGATTTAAAAGCCGGGGAGATGTGGTGCTTAAGGACATGGTTTAGTGATGGACTTGGCAGTGCTGGGATAACGGTTGGACTCCATGATCTTAAGGGTCTTTTCCAACAAAACGATTCTATGATTCTATGATCCACGCCTGGGAGAGCAGACCCCGCTGTCCTGCACGTCCCAGCCACAACTTGACAGCACCGCACATTCACCAGCCGGCATCCCTGGCCTCCGCCAAGGGCAGACCAGGAAAGGTGGAGGGCTGCAGACCTGGGGAGTGCAACGCAAGCTCAATCCATTTTAACTTTCTCGCATCTCACCGTCTTTGATACCTTCTCCCCACCGGCCTTCGCAGCCAGAGGAGCCCCAGAAGACACCGCAACCCTGACTACCAGGCGCCACGGCACCAGCAAAGCCTCTACAGGCCGGGCAGCGCCCAGCTGCGGCCCCGCGGCCTCCTCGGGGAAACCAAGGTCGCATTTCAGCCGGGGGAGCGCCCACCGCGGGCCCGGGAAGCCGGGGGCAGCCGGCGGTGCGGGCCCCGGGGCCGGGCCCAGGCGGGGCCGGCCTGACCTTCAAGGCCGGGCCTACGCCCGGGTGGTCCCGCGTCGCGTCGCCGCCCTTCCTTACCCCCTCGTTGAGGTGCTCGAAGATGGCGTCGGCGCCCTGGTCGAAGGCGCGCTCGAAGAGGACGGCGCCCAGGACGATGGTGAGGGCGAAGGTGGAGGTGCGGCGGAACAGCGCGCTGTACGCCTGCCGCAGCAGCGCCATCTTGCTCGAGCACTCTGCGCATGCGCCGCCGCCGGCGCGGAGCATTCTGGGGGTTGTAGGCAGCGGCACTCCCGCCCGCCGCGGGGCCTTCTGGGGGATGTAGGCGGCGCTCCCGGCAGGCGCGGCGCGGCCTACGGCCCAGGGCCGGCGGGAGGTGAGTGTCGACGGAGCGGAGGAGGCGGTTTGAGGGCCTTACCCGGGCTGCGGGTCGAAGCACCGTCCCCTCCTGGCACCTCTTCCCTTCAGCGGCTTCCGCTGGGCAACCCCAGTCTTTATTTTCTGGTGTGTTTTTGTTTTTGAGGTGAAATCTGCAGCGTTAGCGCAGGCCGGGGGGCTGAAGGCCTCATCTCGTCTCTGAGCAGAATGATGCCTGTCGGGTGAGGCCCTCCCCGGCTGCGGGGGCAGTGGGCCTTGCTGGGGGGTAGGAGACCCCCTCTGCCCGTGTGGAAAGGGGAAGAAAGAGGGTTTGGCGTTAAAGTTCTCTTCTGCTGACCCCCGGGGGGGGCGGGAGTAATTTGGGCGGTTTCTTCTTGTTTGTGCCAGCTGCGGAGGGCATTAAGCATCATCAGCGTCGTCCGAGCGGGAGGTGGATGCTGTGGCTCCTAAATCCTGGAGGACGCTCAGTCGGCCACTCCAGAGGCCTCGAGAAGAGCGTGACATGGCTCCCTGTGGCATAGCCAAAGTGGAAACGTTCCCGTTTGCCGCCCTCTCTTCGTGTTTTTCTTTCTGTTTCACCTTGGCGAGGGCAGAGGGGCCCCAGGGTAGCTCCAGCACCGGTGGAAAAGCGAGAGAGGTTTGGGTTTGGAAAGGGAGGACAGGCACAGAGGGTGGGGGAATCTTAAAACTGAAGTCATCCCGCAGCCGGATTGTTGTTAAGTGAGCACCTACATTAAATTTCAGAGCAGATCCTCAAGTGACACTTGCTCTGTCGTTTCATTTGTCTCGGCTGCTCAGGAAGAACGCGTAGTCTGGCCGCATAGTCATTTCTCTTAATTTATTTATGTTTGGTTCCCTGCATGTAGCTACTGTGGGATTTCTGGGGTAGGGTAAAAGCTCTGCTTGTGCTGGAAGCCCCTACAGAGGCTGGAAGGTGCCTAGCGTATTCCCGTGCCCTGTGTATAGAGTCGTCCCTTAGGCCAGCCCGTTGAAAAGCTCAACTATTATTTTTCAAAGTTAACTGCTAGGGATTGTCTCTAAGACAAATCTCCCCAATAGCCTATAAACTGCTACCCCTGGGGGGGGGTTGTGTAACAGTCAGGTTGACGTTAATCCCGAACCGAGCCGGTGGCTCTGGATTTACACTGGGCGTAATGGAAATCAGAATCTGTCCCTCTGTCATTGTGAAGGTGCAGACTCTGCCAGCGTTTTGCGTGTTCCCACAGAGATATGACCACGTCTAAATTGGCAGCTGAGTATCATCAGCTCAACACTTGGATTTAATTAACTTCACATCTGTCTGGATACCCAAAGTGGCTGAAATGGCCCCGAGCCTGGGCTATAAGAAAGCAGGAAATTGAGGTCAAGGCCCAGCAGCAATTCTCAGGGTTCGGCGTGGAGAAAAGCCGTTACACCCAGACGAAAACAAGTCTGCCCTATGCCCGTTTCTGGGTCATCTTCTTCCCTCTGTTCACATCTCGGGGAAATCAGTGGAAGAACCCCTGGAGAGTCCTAAATAAAATCTGTAGCTAGCAGAGCGCAAGGTGGAGTGTTTTGGCAGCAATTTGAGAAGGGAAAATGTCGAATGGTGCACATGAGATCTTGCCTGGAGTTTTACCAAGCATGTCAGCTAGATGAGCGAAACACCTGCTAGGTGTCGTGGAACATGCTATTTCTTATAAAACATTGCTCCAAGAGGCTTACAGCAGAGGATTTTTTTGTTAATACTTTTAAGCATTGAGATACAAGACAAAGCTCTGGGTTTTTTTTGTATTTGGATTTATGCAGAAAGACTTTTAAGCTGGTACAAAGCCTGTCTGA
This sequence comes from Nipponia nippon, assembly GCF_047370975.1. Lineage (NCBI taxonomy): Eukaryota > Metazoa > Chordata > Aves > Pelecaniformes > Threskiornithidae > Nipponia > Nipponia nippon. Next base: position 4,674,894 of record NW_028262348.1, on the reverse strand, counting down.
AATCATTTATGGCTGCCTTTGGGTCCAGAGGTCTATTCGCCTGAATTCAATTGCAAATTAGGGTCTAGAAATGTTAAGAGGAAGTGGCCAAGCTGAAGCAGTTCTTTATAAAGCAGCTAGATTTACTTTATTTCGTAATGACTAAGATGGATTTAATTAGAAAACATCTCTGTTTTCAACTGAATAATGCTCTTTGTTTACTGTTTGAGCCGTTCGGGAAAATGGAAATAGGTTAGCCAGTGTGGCTCAGAAGCGGCTTTTATTCCTACGTACCAGTTCAGCGCAAAGCGCTGTGGATGCTGATACTGCAGAGAGTTGTCAGAATCCAGCCAAGATAATCCATGCAATTGAATTCTTAAAAAGATGGAAATAAGTGTTCAGTGTAATCTTTGGAGGGGGCGATCTCTGGGAGAATCCGATGCTCCTCTATTTGCCTTTTTTTTTATTCTGTTCATCCCCTGCAGTGGGAATTGCTAGGAGAATTTGGGAGCCGGCACCCCTGGGGTGTGGGATCTGGCTGCCTGAAATCTGTAGGAGCTTTCTGCCTACATTATTGGGGAAGGAGGAGGAACGAGCTTCTGCAATTATTGCCATCGGGGTGATGAAAGGAAAAGTTTGAAATATGATTTCAAAGGCTGGCTGCTGCTGGGCTTCTGCAGGCAGAATTCCCATTGAGATCTGTGGAAACTTGCGTGGGACCGCTGCAGGATCTCATTTGTTTTCCCCGTTCACAGCAGCCGCTTCTGCAGAAAGGGAGTGCAGGAGCCAGCAGCTGAAGCAGGAAGCTTTTATGTTACCAGAAACTTTGGGAGACTATGGCACAAGATGCAGAAGGGGGATTTTTCAATACTTAAAAGCCACAGCAGAGCCTGCCAGTGGGCCAGACGCTGAGGGTAAGAGCGTTCCCTCTGGATTCCAGCAGCCCCACCACAGTGCAGCAAAGCTGGCTGCCAGGCTGGCTGTGAAACTCTGGAATGATCTAGTAAAGGACAGAGGAAAATTATGGCTTCATGTTCGTTAAGCAGCACTTGGTTTTGGTTTCTTGGGCTGGAGTAGGACAATTTCAGACCTCAAGCCCTCCACAGCTGGTTTACACCTTCCAAGCAGGAGCCAGGTCTGACCGTGTTTGTAGGTGAAGCAGTTTGCAGTCGTGTCAGGGAGAGGTGGCTGGCTGATCAGCACCGCCTCCCAACAAGGTATTTCACCTGGAGAAGGAGGAAAGGACCTTAAAACAAACAGATTTCAAGTTCAGTTGAGTCTCTGAACATTTTACCTTCGGTGTGAAGGTTTGCAAGCCGATTCAAAAAAATCAGGTGGTCTTTCTATTGAATGTAACTGGATGCAGATGGAGGAGACTACGTTTTAACTTGTGTGCGGACTGAGAGATTTCTGGGGACGTGATTTTGAAGCAGCGGTTCTCGGGAGTGGGGGAAGGAAGGGAGTTTGGCACAGTTGCTCATGAGGTGCCAGGATGGATGGCTGGCAGGAGGGCTTGGCAGAACTGCTTCGGCTCAGCGTGCTCGACTCTGAGGGATTGCCTGTTGCCGCTGCTCTTCCCGCTGATTCTGAGGAATCGTTAGGGAAGCTGTGATTGATTCTGACCCTGTTTTATTTATAAGATCTTTATTTCTTGCGCTGCTTTCCCTGCCATTTTTTAAACGCATTTGGCTGTCAAGGTGTCAAAAACTGGAGAATTGCTTTTGGAGTTTATCTCCCAGTCCATCCATCTTTGGCATTTATCAGGTACCTTTATATCACTTGGGAGAGAACTTACAGCTCCTTCAGGCTATCTGTTGCACCTCCAGCAAGGACAGCAGGTGGGGACAGGGCTGCACTTCATCACAAAGCCCATCTGCCCTACCGGGGTCTGGGCTGCTCCAGGCTCAGCACAGAGAAGAGCACCCAAATTCTCTCCTCTTACTTCTCGATACTCCGCAGCAGAGTCTCCGGACTCCAAATCCATGTGTGATAAGCCCCTCTTCCCTGTGGGAGGAGGAGGACCGGGCATCTCCAGGTTGCTTTCAGTGGCCGTGGAGTTGGGGGTTCTTTCCTCCTGGCTGTAAGGCTGTTGTGATCATAGTTATTGCACGTCTTGTACTCGCTGAAGCAGACACATCTTGCTGCCATAGGCTGCGGAAGATGAGGAGAGCAGTCCTTGATGTATAGGAGTAAAGAGGGCTAGGTGAACTAAACAAGATGTTATGTCCTTTAGTGTTTGTAATGCAGCTTCCCACTTGTGGTACAGGTGAGATCAGCTTTTTTCAGCTTTGTGGAGTTGCTGAGTTTCTTCCTTACCTTGTAGAGATGGACACGGGGGAATTTCCTTCCTCTCGCATGGCAGCTTGTGGAGGTTGTCTGTGGTCTTGGGTTAAAGTCCTGGGGCCCCAGATGGAGGCTGTGGCATGGATCTCTAGCTCCTGTTTGCACACTGGATGGTTTGCTGCACCTTCCCTGGCGCAGGTGGTGGCTGGGAGCCGCTGGCTCTCTGGGGTCTCTGCTTTGTGTGATCTGAACTCCGGCACACTCAGGAAAGGAGAATTCTTTCAGCAGAGACGTTGTTGCTTTGAGTAACGGAGGTAAGAAATGCAGATCTGAGCCTGTTCTCCCATATACATGCAGTAGATGCTGCCTTACCAGTCTCTGATGGACAAGAATGTATACTACTGGGTCTCACTTCTTTCTCTGCCTGCCAACCCTAAATGATTTGAGTTCTACTCCTTTGGAAGCAGGCGCTGTAAATCTTGGATCCTCCATCCCCGGGGCAGGCATGGCTGGGCGCCGAGGAACTGTCTGATGTTTCCCAGGCTGCACTGATGCTGCTCTGCCAGAAGAGAGATGGGGAAAAGATACTTCTGTGACTACTGTGACAGGTCCTTTCAGGACAACCTTCACAACAGGAAGAAACACCTCAATGGAGTGCAGCATCTCAGGGCTAAGAGAGTCTGGTACGACTCATTCCGAGGTGAGTACTACCAACTGTCTGCCACTCCCTTTCTGGGACTGGGGAGGTGATGGATGAGGTGTGGGGCGGGGGGAATAGCTAAAATAAATCAGCACTGATGATTTATGTTCAGATTGTCTGTGCCAGTAAATTGTGGGCTTGATACTGTTGCTGTCGAGCAGTCTCAGAGGCAAAACCCTCATGTGCCTGGATGTGGGAAGGGGAAACTGTAGACGTCAGCTGGGACTTGAAATGAGGTGGAAGAGATAGGGAGGTTGTTTCTGAGAACAGGAGTTGCAGATAAAGCTCTCTTGGCATTACGGGCAAATCTGAGACGAGACCTGGGAGAACAAAGTGGGTTATGGTTTCTGAAGGTGTGTTAGGTGCCTTCTGCAAACCAGAGTTGATCTCTGACATGCAAGGAGCAACAGATATCAGGGGCGGAGGGTGTAGATGGAGAAAGTGGGCTGGAAGGCAGGCTGTACACATGGGGTGTGTGAACGGGTGGGAAGCTGGCAGCAGTGCTCTGCGCTGGGTGGAGATGTTGGTTCTGAGGGTGGCCGTGGGAGAGGCTGAGGATGCGACTGCTTGACTGGAGACCCCAGAAGGGTGAGAGGGCTGGGGAAGCAGCTCAAAGCAGGGTACGCTCAAAACTATCTTAGCCAAGCAAGGGAGCAGAGGAGGAGGGCTAGGTGCACTGGGGCTTCGGCAGAGGAGGGATTGGAGTTTTGGGGCTGGAGGCTGCATTAGGATGTGCTGAAGGAAAGCCCTGTGTCCTCTGTCTGTTTAACAGGACTCTTCTCACCTAGCTCAGTGCTCTGACCCGGCTCGCCACACAGTTACATGTGTTTTAGTGCCAGCCTGAGGAATATGGTGGGAATGTGTGTCCAGGGTCCTGAGAGCAGTAGCAAACACTTAGTTCGGGTTCAACTGATTGTGAAACCATTGCCTGTATGTTCCTTTGCTTCCTTCTGGTTCCTCAGGATCAGGAGTTGCAGGCTGTGCTTGTCTCCTGGCTAGCTAGGTGAGGAATACCCTGTGGAGCTCTGGGTAGCTCTGCTGTCTGCTTAACCATACATGGAATTTGGAAAGGCTCTCAAGTGTGGAGGACCAACAGCCCCAGCCCAGCACAGTTCTAGCTGGGTTAGTGATGGCAGATTACTTAGCACTTTTCTTCTCACCAGGCTGCAACCCTTCATTTCCCTCTGATTGATAAAATTCCTCATCCCATCCCTGATTAGGAGGGTCATCTCCTCTTGTCTCCAGACTCTGTGGCGTGGCATCAGCCAGTGCAAGTTCTTCCACAGTCTATGGGAGCTGCTGTGTCTTTGGGGTTCGCTTTCTCCAGGACATCTCCAGGAGGTGAAGGACCATTTCAGTGGTGTCCACTGGAGACTCAGCACACGGTTCTGTGAGGCCTCACACAGTTTTTGTGAGAGCTCTGTGAGTCTGCCTGGTCTTTCTCTGCTGCACAAAAGTGCTGCAGAGTCCTTGCTTTTCTGTCATGCTTGTTTTCCCCTACTGGCGTGGGGAGAAAGCATGAAGCAGAAAGCAAAGAAGGTGATATTAGCAAGCCAGTGAAAAGCTGAAGCCAAGGGTACAGATAGGGACTGTTAACTGTCAATTTGTCTGTGGCTTAAGTTCATGGTTGTCACGTAAAGTGACTTCCCACTAGGGAACTGACCTGTTTGGGACCATGATACGATGGGGTATTGCTGTGCAAGAGATCTTTACCCTGTTTTGTCCTTTGTCTCCCATAGATGCTGCCGCTATCCTGCAAGAGGAGCAAACCAAGAAACCGTGTCGGAAGTTTCTGCAAACAGGTGCGTTCTTCTGAGGTAGAAATAACTGCCTGAGCTCCGGCAGCTCCTTCACGAGCCAGCCCAAGGCTGTTCTGGAGAGCCCTGGTATGTGTGTTTGTCTTGGAGGGAGTGAAGGGCTTGGGCCTGTGTGTCTGGCATGGAGGTGGCAATGGATCTTGGGTTTGCATGCACATTTACAAGGGAGGACCTTGCGTGTGCGGTTCTCGTGGAGCTCCGTGACTTTTCTTCCAGGACAGTGTGATTTTGGGTCCAACTGCAGATTTTCCCACATGACAGAGCAGGACCTAGAGAAGCTGAGTGCCCAGGTTCAAGGTGAGTCCTCGAATAAAAAAATGTCCAGGGGTCTCTGAGGAGGGGGAGTTGCTGCAGGGAGCGTGGGCTGCAAAGGGGCGTGTGAGGGGTTGTGCAGCAAGAGCCTGCAATCCCGCGCTGCCTGTATGTAGCCAGCTGAGCGTGGATCCCTCCCGCCTGCCTCTCCGTGCTATGTGAGTCTGTAGCGTGGCTGTAAGTGCTGCAGTTTTTCATATGCTTTCTGCTCTTGATCTGCTGGCACAGACACAAACCTAGAGTTGAGCAATGCTATTACTACTTAGCAGCAAGCATCTGAAGCAGAGAGTGGGCTTTCTGAGCCCTCAGGGTTTTGTTCAGGCAGGGAATAAAAACTGTCAGCAGCAGAGGGCACTGGTACATCACTTCCCCTTAAATTTATGGATTTGATTTCCCCCCACCTCTCTGCTATTACCAGGGAGCTGCTGCTTCCACTCAGGAAGAGCTAGCCTGCTGTCGGTTGGGTTGTCCTGAGGAGAGGACACAGGGTCCTGGATCCAGAAATGGCCTCTGCTCATGTGGCTTTGGGTGGAACTGAAGTTTGGGCAGAGGATGAATGGCAGCTGCTCCCCTGCTGTGAGTCTCCAGAACAGTTTTGAACTTTTTCGTTCTGGGAGTACCACCTCCTTGCCCTAAAAGGAGTGGCAGCTCTGTTTTCTCTATAGGATTCATTACTTTGGTGGTTAGAGAAAATGTGAGAGAGGTGTTGGTGAGAACTTGCGGAATGGTTGAGGTCTCCACTGGAGATCTAGTCCCAACCCTACCTTGCTCAAAGCAGGGTAAACTAGAGTGGGCTGCTCAAGGCCACGTCCAGTTGTGCTTTGAATATCTCCAAGGCTGGAGACTCTACAGCCTCTGTGGGCAACCTGTTCCAGTGTTTGACCACATTTGCAATAAAAATGTTTGGTTTTTTTTTAATATTTAAATGGAAATTCCTCTATTTTGGTTTGTGCCCATTGTCTCTTGGCTTTGCTGGACTCCCTCCAGTATGTCCCTGTCTCTGTGGTGCTGGGGAGCCCAGCGCTGGACACAGCACCCAGACATGGCCTCACCAGTGCGGAGCAGAGAGGAAGGATCCCTTCCTCGACCTACTGGCAATGCTCTTCCTAATGCAGCCCAACTCCTGAGCAGATCTTGTGCCCACACTGCTAGCTGAAGCCAACTGTTGTTTTGCCAATAGTCTGACAAAAACAGGCTTAAGTGTTGAAAGCGTGTGTGTGTGTGTGTGTACATGCATGCGTACATATGAGATTTGGGGTGTGCGTGGGGTAGAGACTCTCTCCTGGCCTTCCTGAGGGATCAGATTTGGGGAGGCATGGCTCTGGTGAACCTGGGGGAGCAGGAGGAAGGCAGGCACTACGGAGCTATTCCAGTCCTTGCCGTCGCTGAGTCAGTCTGCGAGTCCCCGAGGCGACTCTGTGAATCAATCGCTGAACAACGCCGGCAGTCAATAAAACCCATCTCATCGGGCTGCGCAGGAGACGGAGCGCTCCAGCCAGCCCTTCTCGGAGCGGCAGTGCCGGGCTGGCAGTCGCGCTCCTCTTCCGCGCTGCTAGCCCAGAACCTCTCCCCGACCCTTCTCTGCTGCGGGGTTTAAGTGCTGGGTTCCCGAGAGGTGGCACAAGATGTCAGCCTATTTGCAGGAACCTGCAGTGTTTCCAGTCATTGAAGACTGTTTATTGCAGGGGAAGTGAAAGCTCTTTGGAGCAGAGCGGAGCTGCAGGGGAAGGCTGGCAAGCTCCTCTGTGGTTGGGTAGGTTCCTTTGCCAATTACACTTGTTACTGAATATTGACTTCTGTCAAATGGGTCAGGTGTAAGTGGAGAATTGGCTAGCGAGAGAGCTGATTCCTGGGAGATTACTTGGAAACCTTACATTTGTATTACCGAGTCAAACATTTAATTAAACAATTAGACTTCAAGGAGCGATGGCCAGGGGACGGCAGGGTGCCCTGTCCTTGGCTGTGCTGCTCTAACACGAATGCCTGGTTGTAGAGTTAAATCCTGCTCACCTCTCTCATGGTGTTGCTCCATGGAAATCCCATGTGAGCCAAGCGAGTAGGCTGAGCATCACACAGACCTCTAAATCCAATCAGTTGAGCCCACAGAGAGCTTGGAGGGATCTGATGGAGGGAAGAGCTCAGCAGGACTTGGTGGAGAAGAGGTGGAGCCCGTAACACGGCAGACTGGGTGGAAGTGTCTCAGGTGGTGAGGCTTAGGGCAGAGCTTAAGGCAAGCTTGTGTGATGGCAGGTTGGACTGCAGGTTGCAGTAGTCATGCAGGAGACCTGATTCTTGTAGCCTGTCCCTCAGGCGCCTCCGTCAGTCATGTCCCTATATCCATTAGCACCTAGTCCCAGTGTTTCTGTACTGTGAAGCATCGCTGGCCACTGCCAGTGAGACGATACAGGGTAGAGCAGTGGTCTGGATCAGGCTGCCTCTCACTGAATTGTCAGTGTCCTCAGAGATTTCCCATCTGAACCCGCAGCGTTTGGGAGATTTTGACAGGCTTGCAGCCTGGGGTGGTTGGGGATTTGAGGTGAGCTAAGAGGCTGGAAGCACCAGAGCCCCCTGACCATTTTGTGCAGAGCCTTGTGTGACCATGCTGGAGATGACCACGCTCTGCCTCTGGCGGGGTAAAAGTGGACGGTCTCTTGGTGGGTCCCCAGTGCTGCTTAACTCCACTTTCCTCAGCTCTGGTGCGAGGGCATAGAAGCAGAGGAGCTGTCAGACTGCGTTGAACCCGTGTCTCGTCTTGTCCAGGGGCAGATGCTTCAGCAAAAGGTGCAAAGAAATCCTGTGGTGAAGTGGTGTAGCCCAGTAACCCGTGTTCAGGGGTGAGCTTGCATCCTAAACCACAACAAAGCCTTTTCTGACTTTTTATAACACTGCTAAACCGTGATGGCACTTTCTTTGTCATATAAATATTGAACCTGTCCCTGAATCCCTGTTAAGTGTTTGGTGTTGGTAGTTCTGTGTCAGTGAGCTCCCCTTGCTAATGATGCGTTTATATTACAGCCAAAGGAAACATTACATTATTTTTAACATTTGGCCTTTTTAATGCAGGGAATTCACCCTGCTGTTTGTGTTAGTCTTGTGGGTTAAGTAGGAAAATTTCTGGACGATTCGCTGTTCTATATCAGCTTAGAGCATGTCCTAGTTTGGCTTCAGCATTTCTGCACCCCGTAGAATATACTCATCAAGGAGCAACAGTTTCCACCTTCAGCAGGGAGAGAGGCATATTCCCAGCTGTTACCGCATCAAAGCATTAGCCTTCTGCATCTGCTGCATCATTCATCAGCGAGACACTTCCAGGCTGTCATTTTAAGTACAGTCATGTCAGGAAAAGTCACTGTCAAATTGCCATCTTCTTGCTTAAAGTTATTGGCTCCCCGCTACTCTGCGTCACTTCTGCTGGTAGTATTGACACAACCCAGCCTCTTTGGTGAGCTCCAGCTAGCCAGAACTGCAAGGGGAGAGTAAGGACACGGTTTTGCAATATATCCATGTGACTGAAAGAATATGAGTGACCCTGCTGGGGGTGGCTGTAGTCAACCAGTTTAACTTGGCGATGAGCAGGAGGAGCGCTCTTGCAGTCGGCTGCCGCTTCTTGGCTGCGGGGCGGTAACTTCTTAAGCTGCTCATATTGCAAGACCTCATCAACCTCATCTCTCAGCCGCAGTCTGCTGCTGTTCATGTGCTCTGGAGGAGTTTGGGCTGCCACATCTTCCTGCCCAGGGAGGGAGCTGAAGGATTACGTGTAAATCCCTTTGCTGGGTGACTTGCTCGGAGCTGGTGGTTGCATCTCACATATGGTGGTGTCTCATTCAGGAAGAAAACTCATGGTAAAGGTTGCATGGGGAGAGAAGATAAATCTGGGCTCCCACTCTGGCATCATTAGAGAGGCACTTCATGACTACAGACGCTCTTTTAATTGGCTGTAATTAGACTTTGAAACAAAAACCCCAGTGAGAAGGAGGGGGGAAGCACCTTCACACCTGTCTTGCTGCTGCAGTCTGGCTGGCTGCACGACCAGGTAGGAGGAGTAAGGGCTGTAATTGTGTTTGAGTTACAGCTTGGAATACCTGTTGACATTCAGGGGGTATTTCCTATCTCATGGTGGTTTTGGTGGTCCTTGGATGGGACATGTGTTTTTCAGAGGAGGACAAGATGAAAGATTTGCGTTTTTGATGGGCACATGCCAAGGTGGACAGAGCCAGACAGTTGCCTGTACCTGCTGCCGCACTTCTCAGCCCACAGGTTGGAGTTACTTTGGAGCAGTAACTTGTGGAGCTGTGTGAATGGGGAGCCAGCTGGATGTCTTTCTAGTCTGGACACCTGGCGCCTCATTTAGGCCAGTGTGAGTCTGGAGTCGTTCCACTGCAGCCAGTGAGGTTTTCTGGACGAGACCAGTGGGTTGTGGCTGCTTCAGTCCATGGGCTCCCACCAGTTCCTGCTGTGGCACTTTGGGGCAGTGGCCCTGGGGCTCCCTGCTCTAAAGAGAGAGGCTTTGGCAGTTTTTGGGCTGTTCTGTGTTGGGGCTTGGAGTGGTGGGAGCGGTTTCTCTCTGTGATTTTCTTCCCTGCCTCATTGAAGCATCTCACAACCAGTGCTTGTCCCCTTGCTGAGGTGGGGTGTGCCCAGGCACTCGCTAGGTGGAGAAACCTGAAACAAATGGAAATAAAGTGGCTGTAGCCAACGTTGCTGGAAAAGTCTAATCCGGGAGCTGAATTCAGATACCCTGAGACTGAGCAGTGCCCGGTTCACCAGACTGAGCTTCTTGCCTCCCCACTGCTCTCGTGTGGCCAGGCTCTTGGGGTGACCCAAAATAGCTCTGCTGGGGCTTTGCTCCTTGGGAACAACTGTAGGAAACTTGAACAGTCCTGTTTCCAACTGTACCCTTATCGCCGGGTTGCAGAGCAGCACCTCGACATCAGGACCACAGCAGGCTGTCTTTGTGGTGGCAGCGAGTACATCGTCACCCCTCTCAGCAGCAGCAGATGAAAAGGCTGGATGACAAATTATCCATCTCCGGCTGCTCATTGTGTAGCACGTTCCTGCCATCCTTATTAATATTCAACAGGCAGATGAATAATTGGTTGCCACCACTAGGATGAAGTGATCCTTCACTCTGCCCAAGCAATATTAATTTCACACCCTGTCTGGAAATGTATAATATTTTCCTTAACCGTGTGACATATGGCGGGTAGGTGTGGAGGAGGCTCCTGGTGGGCACGGCTGCAGGATGGCTGCCACCGTGGGACTGCTGGTGGGTTGATCTCTAAATGGGATCAGGGTTCCCCCAGAGCGCTTGTCCCTGGAGGGTTTGATGAGCCGGGCAAAGGGGAATGACACACAGCTGCCTCGGCTTCCTTCTTATTAATATCAGTGTTTGTTTTTCAAAGTATCGCATTCCCTTTTCTGTTAGGTGGGAACTTTCCACTAGGCTGGAGCTCTAATAGCTCTGAGCATCTCTTCAGCCTGCGCTGCCTGACGCGCTGTCAGGAGCATGACTGTTGTTTGTGTCGAGGACTCGTGCTAGACCCTGTTCTCCACTAGCATCCCTTCCTGCTTTGTCACTGGTGCTGAGGGGGGACCGAGGAGCTTTGCTAACTGGGCAGCTGCGGATTTCTGCCTGGTGGGAGGGACTGGTGAGTGCTGGACTGTCCTGCTGGCTCTGTGCCCTTCTGCCCAGAGAGGACAGTGCTGCAGGATGGGGTGGTGGAGGGGTTGAAAGCTTGAAAGGACGTCAGGCTGCCCTGTCCCTTGGTAGACAGCAGAGGTTTCCTACTGGTCTCCTTGCTTGTTCCTAACTTACATGAGAAAATACAGGAACTTGTTCCCCTCCCTTCCTCCCTCCCTCTGCCATGCTCTGCTCTGATTTTGCACCTGGGCTGAGCAGAGCTGGGCAACAGCCTCCCACCCTGTCTCTGCAGGGGCTGGGGATGCATCACGCAGCACGCGCCTTAAACAGACCTGACAGCATCTCTGAAATCCCGTCTCCTGCTTGTACGCGCACTCTGAACCTTTCAGACTCCCGCGGCCTGCCAAGTCTGCATCGATCTGGACAGACGTCCCTGTCACTCCCTCCTAAGTGGGCAGAGGTGGCAAAGTCCCTCCTGCCAGTAGGAGGGACACGTCTTTGGAAATGGCTCAGGGCTTGGGGCCAGCAGAGGCTGTTCCAGGCGAGGATGAGGATGATCTGCCCCGGGGGGGAGATGTCAGACTCCCTTCAGTTAAGTGCCCGAACTGCTGCTGTGCTCTCTGGCTTAGTTCTTGTTCCCGGCTCTGTCTGGCTGGAGCTGTCACCAGTGAGGAGGCCAAGCATCAGATGGCGGGTGAACAGTGGAGGAGGAGGGGCCGCCACAGGCAAATTGCAAACTCCACCATAAGAACCTATGCAGGGTAATGAGCAGCGGGTTTAATGGAGTGAAAGGACTGCAGCGCAAGCGTCTGATAGCCCTTTCTCTCTCTCAACCAGGGGAGCAAAGGTTGAAGGAGCTGCGGCAGGAGGGAGCAGATGTCCCGCCTGGCACCATTGAGGACTGGCTGGAGAAGAGAGCAAAGAGACTGAGCGCGGCTCAGAGTAACAGGTACTGGTGGCTGGAGAGCATCCGTGTGAGGGCTGGCTGCTGCTGCTGGCCCACACGATGCAGAGGGGGGATCCCACAAGAGGGGTGTGAGTGGGATAGGAGAAGGCACGGGTGATCAGAGGTCCCAACTCGCTGGGACCCCCCGAGCCTTGCTGCCTGTGGCTGCTTCCCTGGGGAAGGCGAGCAGAGGGGTACTCCTGTGCTCTCTGCAGAGTGCGCAGATGTGCCTGGAAGGACAGTGCCACCATGGGGCTGAGTTATTAATGCCCGGAGTTAAGTGGCAGGAGCCCAGTCTCAGCTGTTGACAGCTTCTCCATCCTCTGTCTGCACATCTCTGCCAGTCCCTGCCAGTGAGAGGGTGGAATTAGCTCCTCCTCGCGGCATTCATTCGGATTCCGGTGCCTGCCGGTGCCTGCTGTTTCCTTGCTCACCTGACTGTGCCGCAGGCTTAATTGGATGACATTTGGGCAGGTGCCAAATCTCTCTTTTGTTCTTTTTCAGTTTGCTCCTGTCCTCTCTGTGTTTGATCTGGGCAGGATCTTCCTTCTGGTGCTTGTCTGGGCTTGTTGCTTTCTGTTCGCTCCATCCATCAGTTTGGCTGCCCTTAGCCTTGCAGCGGTGCTCACTGACAGCCGTAACCTTCCTACCCTCCATACACTTCACTTGCCCCATTTTGCTTGTCCTGCCCCTGAGTCCCTTGGTCTTGGGGTAGATCATCTCTTACAGAAGATAGCCATCGCTATACCCAGAGCAATTTCCAGACCTTCGTAACTACTTAGTCCCTGCTGCCTCCAAAGGTGCACAAGACCTGGGATTTTTAGGGTTGTTGCTTTCTACCCAGCCTCTGTGTCCCTGCAGGCTCAGAAACCGCCTACTACAGGAACTAAGCACCAACTATTCAAAGCTTCTCTTTCTCTATCTGGCCTTGCCGACGCCTGTCCCTTTTGTTTCTCTTCTCCCCTTGTGCTCTCCAGCCCCAGCATTGCCCTTCTGAGCAACTGTGTGTTTTGTTTTGTCGGCCAGAGAAGTTGTTTTGCATTGCCAGGGAAGAGGGCCTGTTTTAGGCAGATCCCTGTGCTCCTGGTGCCTGGGGAGTCTGTGTTCCTCCTGAAAATGCTTTTAAGAACAAGGAGCTCCCTCTCCCTTCTGCAGTCATAGAATCGTTCAGGTTGGAAAAGACCTTTAAGATCATCAGGTCCAACCGTTAACCTAGCGCTGCCAAGTCCACCACTAAACCATGTCCCTAAGCACCACATCTCACTGGCTTTTAAATACCTCCAGGGGTGGGGACTCAACCACTTTCCTGGGCAGCCTGTGCCAGGGCCTGACAGCCCTTTCGGTGAATAAGTTTTTCCTAATACCCAACCTAAACCTCCCCTGGCGCAGCTTGAGGCCGTTTCCTCTCGTCCTATCGCAGTCCTCAAGGTCCCTGAAATGTGGCAGAATCTCTGGCAGGGTCTAACACTGCTTTGGGGAATTTGTGGTTTTGGATGATAATCTGCCTAGGGGCTGCCTTGCCTGGTTGGCGATGTCAGTAAAGACCAGTGGTCTGCACAAAACAGTAGAGAAAGTGCTCTTGAGGGCAGTCATCTCTAACAGGGGATGCTGGAGACCCAGCTCCACTTCTGTCTTCTCTGGCAGCACTGAGTAGGAAGGATTCACACTGGGATGGAAGAGGTCTTGGAAGCGTGATCTCCCAAAGTGTGATGGGAAGCTGTTGCTGTGTTAAGCCTCAGCCTGCGAGCGTAGCTGAGTTTCTGTCTCTGCCTTGCCAGCGGCTTTCTAGCAGGATACCCAGTGGAGCTACTGCCTTGCATGGTCTCCAAGTACACCACAGTGCAAAGAAAACACTGCGCTGGACTAGAAGTGGCCATGTGGCCAGGTATTGCCTTGGCTGAAGGGTAGCACTTTCTTAAAGGCAGTAACTTGAGCACCGTTTCTGACTGTCACCTAGCTTAGCCCCATGGATCGAGAGTTGCCGCGCTGCCTTCCACCCATCGTTAGTGCAGCCGCTCTCCCAGCCTGGCTGGGCTCAAGGGGACAATCTTCATTTGGAAGCCTCTTACCCAATGCGTTTTTTCAAAGTCACGCTGTGCCGTTGCTTTCTGGAGAGCTGAGGTGGAGTTGGATGGGGTTCGTGTAGTTCTCTTGGTAGCGGAGCTCTGCCAGGGTGTGATTGATTTTTTTCACCTGATTTCCAAAGGAAACGGAGCATGGCAGCGCACGTGAGTGTGTGCTTCCGCCATAACTGCCGTGGAGCCCACTTGCTGATCTCCATCAGAAAGGGGGTCTGAGGCCTCAAAGACAGTAAGATACTACAGGTTTCGTGAACGTGGGAGTAGGTAGAGGAGAGGGATCCCATTAATGCCTTCAGAAAGGAAATATTCTTGACCCTTGCTAGACACCAGAGAATCCACATGGGACAACCATTCTGAATGCTCCAGCTGTAGGTAAACCTTGGATAGCACTCGTATCTTATGAGACCCCAGGGAATTGCGTACCCAGACAGCATCATCCCTATTGATTAGTTCTGCTGCTCACAGAACAGCTCATTAGTTGATAGCTGTGCTGTTCCACCTTGCAGCATGCCTTGTCCTGCTCCCCACCCCACCGTACTGCTGCTGCGGGGGCTCCCCTGCCTGCGTGAGCGACAGTGCCTGGATGTAACAAAAAATATTCCTGCCTGAGAGGGGCCTGGTGTGTGTCCTAGCAGTCTTGTCTCATCCTCGGCTCTGAAGAATCCCCATCAAGGGGATAAGCATCAGACCAAATGACTTTGCTCTGTGTTAGTTGCCTAGAAAACACCGCACTCAACTTCTATAGCTGGCTTTCGGCCACGTCGTCGGCCCTGCAGGGAGAGGAGGGTGCTGCTTCTCCGGAGTATAATGTAAAGGAGTTTGATTAGATATCTTCTGGCATAACAATTAAAAAGATTCATCAGGATCAGAGGTAGAGGCCTGAGAAGCTGGAAGGCTGCTGCCAAGGCTTGCGCTAAAGAACAAATGAGTTTCCTGCACTCAGGAATTAATGGAAAAGGTATGTTTCCCATTAATTTAAACCTGCCCCGGCCAAGCACTTTCTTCAGCTGGAGAAGAGGGAGCAATGCTTCTTGCTTTTGCACTTCTTCAGTCAGGTGTGGTGTTTGCAGCAGCCTCAACTAGTAAACTTGAGGGAGAGAGACAGAAAAAGTGTTTCCCAGGCTGTGAGTTGGAGGAGGAAGCCTGTTCCCTCTGCTGAAGGGTGCTTCTGTGAAAACACCCCATCGTTCTGGCAGTTTCTCCGTTTCCGAGGGGTCCTTGTCCTTTGGGAAGTGCACAGCTGGCTTGGGATTCAGGCTGCTCGGAAAGAAACATCTGCTAATTTTGTTTGTTCTTCTCAAAACTCAGCTGTGTGGAGAGTGGAGAGCAGCTGGGGGTGGGAGGGGACGGGGCCAGCCATGCTCCCAGCACGGGGCCTCTCCTGCTGTCAGCTGGCTGGGGCTGGCGCTGCTGCCCCTCTCGGGGGGCTGCGCCTGCTCTCCCCCCCGGCAGACCCCCTTAACTTAGTGCTCCCACCTTATTTTTGCACTACGTTAGCAAGCGCCAGCTGCTTGAATGGGCTGGGGGGGGGGGGGTTACGCAGCAGTTGTGCTGTTGGATTTGGTGGCAGGGGGGGAATATACCTGCTTCTTGATAACCAAAACCCTCCTCTGCTGGACCCCTCCTCTTTTGGGGGCTAGCGGAAGGCGCGCAGGGAAGCTCAGCCGCTCAGCAGGGTCTTGCTTTCAAACTGAGACGGCCCCATCTCCCCTCTGTCCCTTCCATCTCCCCACCTCCGCAGTGCTCTGCCTGAGAAACCAGCGCCTTTCCAGTACCCGCCGGGCTGGCCACCAGTGCAGGATCTGCCCCCGTCCCTGCAGGCCCCCCCACCTGGGGGGTGGCCAGTCCCCCCCAACCTGCAGTGGGGCTGAGGCACAGGGACCCCCGCAGAGGTTGTGCTGGAGATGGACTGCTTCCTCACCTGCTCTAAGAAAGGGACAGAATTATTTATATACACTTTTATATCAATAAAAGCCTTCCCTCCCTGTTGCAGCCTGCATGGGTCGTGTTATTTCTCGCCTGGCAGCCTCCCGTGGGTTGAGCCGGTCGGGCGGTTGTCTCCCTGCCACTGGAACGGGGATCTGCGCTCCGCGGAGCTCCAGCCCTGCGCGGAGGGGCTGTCGTCTGGAGCGGACAGCCCCCGTTTCCTGGGACAGGATCCATCCCCTCGGACCGCTGCTGTCTGTGCTGTGCCCTGCACTGGCCGCTCTCAGTCAAGCTCTGCGGCTGATCCAGGCTGGGGAAGGAAGCTGTAACCAGGCTTTTAAAATTGATATTTACTATTTCCTCCAGTGTTTATGACTTATGTTTGCTTCTGGTAAATTCAGTGTGTAAAACTGCTTCAGTTCAGGTGCTGGAGCTCCTAATGAAGAGCTTGGGGAGCTCCCATAACCCCTCTGCTCCTGCTCCCACTATGCTGAAGGCGAGAAGCAAGGAGAAAAAAATACCCTAAGGTTTCTCCTTCTCCAGAAAACTAAGTAAACGGTGAGTGCCAGCGGGGCAGGTACCTCCGTGGGTCGATCCCTGCTGTGGGAGCTGGCTGGCCAGGCGTGTGTGCTGGGGGCTTGAGCTGGGAAGGGGCGAGGAGGGACTCTGCCGCCATCCCACTCGCTGCGGGGCTGCGCTGGGAGCCGAGGGCCAGGCGCAGTGGCCGGGGAGGCCAGCGTGCCTGCCTTCAGCTTCTCTTTACTGCTCTGGAAGGGCTGTGCTGGAGAAGCACACCTATAGGGGTGCTTTTAGGGTGCAGTTTTGGTATGGCCAAGCCCAGGCAGAGGCAGGTTGAGCCCAACCACGTGGCTGCTGCAATGAGAGTTTCACAGAGTCATCTCACCAGGAATCGTAGAATCATTTAGGTTGGAAAAGACCTTTAAGATCATCAGGTCCAACCGTTAACTGCCAAGTCCACCACTAAACCGTGCCCCTAAGCACCACATCCACACGTTTTTTGAATACTTCCAGGGACTGTGATTGCACCACTTCCCTGGGCAGGCTGTTCCAACGCCTGACCACTCTCTCCGTGAAGAAGTTTTTCCTAATATCTAAACCTCCCCTGGCGCAGCTTGAGGCCGTTTCCTCTCATCCTATCACTTGTTCCTGGGGAGAAGAGACTGACCCCCCCCGGCTCCAGCCTCCTTTCAGGCAGTTGCAGAGAGCGATGAGGGCTCCCCTCAGCCTCCTCTTCTCCAGGCTGAGCACCCCCAGCTCCCCCAGCCGCTCCTCCCCAGCCTTGGGCTCCAGACCCTGCCCCAGCCTCGCTGCCCTGCTCTGGCCACGCTCCAGCCCCTCCATGGCCGCCTTGGGGTGAGGGGCCCAGCGCTGAGCACAGCACTCGAGGTGCGGCCTCACCAGTGCCCAGCACAGGGGCGCCATCACCTCCCTGGTCCTGCTGGCCACACTATTCCTGATACAGGCCAGGGTGCCATTGGCCCTCTTGGCCACCTGAGCACACTGCTGGCTCATGTTCAGCCGGCTGTCAGCCAACACCCCCAGGTCCTTTCCTGCCAGACAGCTCTCCAGCCACTCCTCCCCCAGGCTGCAGCGTTGCATGGGGTTGTTGTGACCCAAGTGCAGGACCCGGCACTGAGCCTTGTTGAACCTCATTGAACCTCAAAAAAAAGGCAAGGGAGGGATGAAGAAGGCCCTTGGCTTGGCTTTCTCAGGAAGGCAAGTGGGTGCTCGGCTTCACCGCAAAGCTGCCGGGCATGTGGGGGACCCCAGCCAGCCGCGTCCCGGGAGAGCAGCTCTCCGGCAGCAGGTCTGTCCAGGACAGCCGCAGCTCCTGCCAGTGCATTTCAGGTTTGGCTGCGCACGGCGGCGGTGGGTCCAGATTCATGAAGAGCGCAGGCAGGAGCCAGCTGCCTTTGGCCAAATCTTGCCTGCATCACGCCGGCGCTCGGCTGCCCGGGACAGAGCAGAGCTCCGGCCTCGGGGTGTGCAGGCAGCTGGTCATGGGGAGCCGTCAGCCGGAGCACGCCCCATCCTGGGACACAGCTTAGACATGAGCAGGGGCTGGATGTGACCGCAGCGAGGCTGGGTGCGGAGCTGCCTGAGCCCTGCTGCAGCGGGGAAAAACCAGCCTTGGCCGGAGGCTGGTCAAGCTTTAAGCCAGACTAAAGGGTGTTTTTATCCTTCCCGGTGTGACTGCGGTTGCCCTGCCGAGCCCTGTGCTTGCTGGTCTTGGGCTCAGAGGACGCAGCATCAACCCTGTGTCCCATCCTCGCCTCCCCTTGCAGGAGCTGGCACGTGGGTAAAGAGCACCCGTGTGGCACCCATCTGGTAAATTGAAGTCACCTGGAGGAAGGGGACCCCTGCCCTGAATGCGGAGGTTGCACAGCTGCAGGAAGCCAATTGGGGGGGTAAAAAAACCCCAAAGGGGCTGTGGGATGCCCTGGGGTGGAGGCATGAGGGCTCTGCTCTCGGCCATCACGGGAGCAGCTTTGGCTGCTCTCTGCAACCTGCTTTGATGTGCATCCCCCCAGCACAGCACGGGGGGGAGCCGGGGGCTGCTGGGGGGCTCAGCCCCTCACCCCCACCGCTCCGCTGACTTCAAAGGCTGGCAGACGGCTTGGCTGCAACTCTGAGTGGCGGCAGTGGCAGCCAGGCCACGTGCGGGCACCTTCCTAACCAGGCCACGGCTGCCGCCGCCGCTGCCGGCAGACGCAAATCAAAGAACAACGCTCCCATCTCTCCCGTGGATGTTTTGAGGACGGCGGCAAAGCGTGTGCCGGCTGTTTTGCAGTCAGCTGTCAAAATACCTTGCAGTTCCTCGCCCGTGTTTGGAGATGTGCTTTTATCCAGCCCCAAGAGCCCATCCCTGCTCCATCAGCAGATCCTGGTGTGTTTTGGAGCATCCCTGGGAGGGTGGCTGGTCCAGGAGGTGTTGCTTTACCCAACACCCACAAGCTTCATGGCTCTGAAACTGCTCCCCAGATCCAGCTTAAATTTGGGAGAGAAACACGTCTCCGGCTGAGCAGGCTGGAGCTCCAGGCAGCTCCCTGGGTGAGCTGCAAAACTGAACCGTAAAAGAAAATTACAGTGTAAAACACAAATGCAGCCACAGCCCCTCCACGCTCTTCCTCGCTCCCGAAGAGATGAGCTGCTTGTGACGCAGAAATTCCCAGTAAAGCCGGAAAGCTGCGAGCGGGAGCGTTCCCCGCCAAGCACCAGCCTGGCCGGGGGAGGCTGAGAAGGGCTGGCGAGGGGGTTTAATTAAAATCGGGCTTTCCTGCAAAAGCTCGTGGGATCTCCGGCCGTCCGGGCTGAGCTGAGCATCGCTTGTAGGGTGTCCTGTATTCACGGAGCCGTGTAACTCCCAGGTACTTGTAGGAGCCTGTAAATTACAGGCTTTTATGGGGGCGTATTTTACAGCGTGGTGTCAGGAGATGTAATGATGGCATGTATCACTGCCGGGGCCGGGACGCGGCTGGCGTGGGCTAACCCGAGGAAAAAAACCTCTTTGCAGAGAGCTGCACGGTGGGGAGGAAAACGCCGAAGCAGGACAGGGCGCTTGTCTCCTTCCCTTGCTCCCACTGCGGGACGGCTGGTGCCCGGCTCCCAAAGGATGCTGCAGGGATGCTCAGCATCCTCGGCAGGTCCTGGCTGCCCCGGGGTGGGCGAAGAGGAGCTGCGGCCCCTTAGTGACGGCACGAGCCAAAGTGCCTTTTATAGAGCAAGAGCGGGAGTAATTTATCGGGAAGCTTTTAGGGAAATGAGCAGCTCCTGGGCCCCTGCCAAGGCGCAGCCCCGCTGGGCTCTGCCCGGTGTCCTCTGGCAGCTCTTGCTGGGAGAGGAGGGGGGGACGGGGATGGGGATGGGAATGGGGAGAGGGTGGGGAGGGGGATGGGGACAGGGATGGGGATGGAGATGGGAACAGGGATGAGGACAGGGACAGGAATGGGGACAGGGATGGAAATAAGGATGGGAATGGGGATGGGGATGGGGAGAGGGGACGGGGACGGGGATGGGGAGAGGGGATGGGGACATGGATGGGGCTGAGCCCATCTCAGACTGCTGGCAGCACCAGAGGGAGAAATAACCTTTACCAACTTCTCCCCTCCCGATCCCAAAGCACTTCTCGGTGCTATGGCAATCTCAGCGCTGCAAGCCCCAGTGGTTTTGGTGCCGGTTCTGCTCTGTCCGGCGGGGACCGGAGGGGTCCCTCTCCCCCTCACCCACAGCAGCCCCACACCTCCCCGGCACCTTCCCTCATCCCGCTGCAGCGCTTGCAGAGTAAAATTTTTTTTTCCTTTCCTAGTGAGCATTTAATTAAATTAGCGAGGAGCATCGCTGTCTCGCAGCAGCCGCAATGAGCCGTCCCCGGCTGCGGCAGAGCGGTGCGAGGCTGGCGTGCAGGGAACGTGGCCGGGATCCCGTGCTGCCCACCTGGGGCCCGGCGGCTCCTGGATCGGGAGCTGCGATCTCCAGCCCCGCCTGAAGAAATCCCTTCTCCCAATTCCCATTAAAATTAATTGAGCAGCTTTGAAAAGCTGAGCTTGGGGGATCGCATTATTCCTTTTATCTAATTTTTCTTTTATGTTATTGTATTTTCTAGCAAATTAAATTGTCCTCTTTTTCTTTTTGGCTCCCTTATGTTTATTCACAACGTCTATAATAGACCTGGTTAAAAATATATATATACACAGACATCTCCAAGGCCACGTGGCTTCCTTTGGAAATGCCAGTTCATAAAAAATCAAAACTTTCTGCGGGGAGATGGATGAAATTTCATTACGGGCGCAGAGCCTTCCCCACTTTGCGAGGCAGCCGAAATGATTTCATTGCCGTGGAGCACTTCCCATTTTCATTTCTCATTTGGACGTTCGGTTCAATTTGTTTGATAAATTATACGAGATCAAGGAAAAAAAAAAAAAAAAAAACACCAACCCAAACCCCAAATCAATAAACGCAGCCGATTCCTCCCGGCATCCCAAAAATGGGGTGTCCCCCCTCTTGGTGCTGGGGAGGCCCATCTGGAGGCTGGGAAATCCCTGGAAATGTGTTTTCCCCATGAGGGGATCAAACAGGGCTCCAGGGAGGTGAAGGCTGGGGTTGCCCCAGCCCCAACGCCCCGGGGATGGTCACCTCCAGCCCCTTCCCCACGGGGACCCCCCCAGCACCGCCTGCGGCGGGGGGCAGCAGCCTTGCCCCGCACGCTCACCGCACCGAGAGCTTCCCCTGGTTTTATTTATTATTTTAATCTGTTTGTCATTAAAAATGCATCATTCGGGGGCTTGGGGAGGGCGCTCCATTAGGCGGACGTGATTGCCACGGTGGTTTGCACGAGCACGGCCGTGTTTTCATCAGCGGGACGGTGTCGCTCAGCACGGAGGGGATTACACCACCCTGGTGTAAATCAGGAGTAAGAGGGTTGCTCCCCTCCCTGCCAGACTCCGGGCAGGACGGTGACCCCCCCGGAGCCGCTCTGAGCCCCCGGTGCTGCGGGCCGGATCCTGGCTCTCCCTGGATTTGCGGTTAAGCTGGGTGAAAGCACTTTTGGGAACATGCTCGGGCCGCGTGTTCTCCCTGTCAAGGCGCTTTGTAAGGCAAATGGCCTTCAACCATTTGCCAACATAAAATATCAGGGCATGGAGACAAGGCAGGGGGAGTAAAACCGCTCAGCGCTTGCACCGATGCATGGGAAAGGGCGGCATCCACAGCAGGATCCACGGCTGGACCGGGGTAGGTGACACGGGGGTGTAACCCCCCCCGGCGCTGGTGGGAGCCACTGGGTCCCCTCCAGCCCAGGTTTGGGGATGCTCCGGCCCCTGGGATGCTGGGGGCCACAGAGCCCCGGCCATTGCTCACCCCCCTTTGCCAGGAGGACTCGGCCACAGACTGGCAGCAGCTCAGCAGCACCCATGGGTGCCCCCATGGCCCTACACCCGCCTGGCACCCATCACCCCATGTCTGTCCCCACCCCAGCCCCGTCCCTGCCCCCCACATCGCCAGGAGCCCCAGCAGCCCAGAGCACTTCAGAAATGCCAGTTTTATTTCAGATCAGAAACAACCAACCAGGAAGAGAAAATAAATAAATAAATAAATAAATAAATAAATAAATAAATAAATAAATAAAAACAAACCCCAAAACAACTCCAAAGAATGAGAAACGGCCCCAAATCCGAACCAGTCCGGTGCCCAGGTGGGTGCTACATACAGGCTGGGGGGGCTCGGGGTGCACAGGGTGGGCTCCCCAGCCTCGGGGTCGCTCCAGCTCTTCCCAGGGCGTTCGGCTCAAAAGTGCATCAAGCAGGAGGTCAGCGGCGTCCCCCCATCTGGAAAGTGGGGAAACCGAGGCACGGCGCGGGGGCCGGGGTGGGGGTGCGGGCGGGAGGGGGGTGAAATCCAGCCCTTGGCAGCCAAGTCCATGCAAACGCTCCCATCGCAGACCAGAAACCATCTCAGGCGCGTGTATTGCTTAGGGGATGATTTGGTTTTTATCATAAATATAGAGCTATAGACGCTAGTATCGGTGTATCCGACGGGATCCTACGCCCGGGGGGGCAATCCGCCCCCGGCGCGGGGAGGGGGCAGCACACGGGGCTCCATGCACGTTACATGCACTTACAGGTTTAGGGTTTTTTTCGTGTGTTTGTGTGTCTTTATCAAAGTTTCCATGTTCTGCAAACAGCCATGCGATCGCGTCGCACCAGGACAGTGGGGACCCGGCGCAGGTCTTCCCCCCTCGGGTTTGCCCCTCTCCCGGGGGGGGGTTTGTGTGTCTGATTCAAATATGGAGATATATATAGATATATATATATATATATATCTATACTCCCCACTATAGGTGTGGCTCCCCGTCGGTGGCCAGAGGCAGGCGCTCGGGGCGGCCCCGCTACTTCATGCCACTGCGCAGCACCTGGTTGGCAGCGATGAGCATCACGCTGATGATGAAGGCGATGGCGAAGGCGCAGATGAGGCTCTTCCGCACGCAGGTCTGCCGGATCTGCTGGCTGGAGCAGGCTGGAGAGGGGAGAGCCGGGGATGTTACCCCAACGCCCCTCCGTACCCCGGGTACCCAGTGCCATCCCCGTGGCATTGGGGCTGGGGTGTTTGGCATCCCCAGCCAGCCGGCACTCACTCTCCACGTCGACAGGGCACTCCTCGGCCGTGCCCATGTGGCTCTCCTCCTCTGTCATGATGATGTTCTCGATGTCCTTCATGGAGAGGTGCTCGCAGAAGGTGTCGTACAGCAGCCGTTTCAGCTCGTCCACCGTCAGCTTCTGCATGTCACACTGCGGGGGCGGGCGGGGGCTCGGGAGGGGGCTGACCCCACGCTGGGACCCCGCCAAGGGGGCCGTGGTGATGCTGTGGGGTCCCCCGGCACCCTCGGGTGCTGCATTTTGGCTGGATCCCTTCACTTTTGGTGGGAAAAGGGCTGGTGACCTGCTTAGCCCCTGGCAGAGCAGGGCTGGCGGCTCCCAAGAAGGGCACCCAGCGGGTGCCCAGCCTCAGGCCGTCTGCCACCCCGTGCCGAGGCAGGGACAGAAAAGCCTCAGACTGGTGAATCCTAACCCTGACCCTGATCCTGACCCCAGCCTAACCTTTCCACTAACCCTAACCTGGAGCCTGAGCTTGACTCTCACCCTAATCCCAACCCTGACCCTAACCCTGACCCTGAGCCCAACTCTGACCCCAACCCTAACCCTTAAACTAACTCTAACCCTGAGCCTAACCCAGAGCCTGATCCTGATCCTAACCTTCAGCCTTGCCCAAACCCCAACACCAGCCCTGACCCTAATCCTAACCCTGACCCTAACCTTAACCCCAAACTTGACCCTAACCCTGACCCTGACCCCAACCCTGACCTTGACCCTAAAGCTGACCCCGAGCCACCCCCCGGGGCTCCTGGTGCTGGGCGAGGGGTGGGGGGGGGTGGTGGGGGGGTGTCCCTACCTTCCAGAAGACGGTGTCGAAGTCCGTGCCGTGGAACTTCTCCGGGATACCCGAGGTAGACAGCTTGGGCCCCAGTAACGTCACGAACTCCTCGAAGTCCACCTGCCCGTCGCCTGCAGGACACGGAGGTGACCATCACCCCCTGCCCGGGCAGGGGGACGCATGCGACTTCCCCTCCCACCCCCAGAAGGGTCCCCTGGGTGGGGACACCCTGGGTGATGCTCAGAGGTGCACCCCTGCGCAGCCTCAGGGGGGCCCCGCTCCAAGCCTCGGTGTTTTTTGGGAGGACCCCACTCCTGGGCTTGGCACTGCTGGGGACACCCTGCTCTGGGGCTGCCTGGGGGGACCCTGCTCCTGGGCACAGCACTTGGGGGGCTCAGGCAGCGCCCAGAGCCCCCCAATCTTGCCCATCCACCCCACAATGGCCCACAGCAGCAGCCGGTATTACGGGACCTTGGACTCTCAGATTCAGCAGCCAGGGACCCCCAAGCTGGCTGGGGACGCCCAGTACCAACCAGGTCCCCATTCCTGGCCAGGGACCCCCAAAGCCAGCCAGGGACCCCAACACTGGCTGGGGACCTCCAGCATGGCTATGGGTCCCCCAACATTGGCCAGGATGCCCAACACTGGCTGGGGTCTCCAGTGCCAGCTGGCACCCCAATGCCATCGGGGACCCCCTAGTGCCATCTGGGGACCCCAATGTTGGCTGGGCCCCCCCAAAACCAGGCAGGGACCCCAACAGTGGCTGGGGACCTCCAACAAAGTTTGGGGTCCCCCAACATCAGCCAGGATGCCTAACGCTGGCTGGGGTCCCCAGTGCCAGTTGGCACTCCAATGCCATCCGGGGACCCCCAATGTCGACTGGGGCCCCCCAATGCTGGCTGGGGACTCCCAATACCATCCAAGGCCCCGAAAACCAGCTGGAACCCCAGTTACAGCTGGGACCCCAATGCCAGCTGGGGACCCCCGTGGTGGCTGTGACCCCGGGGCGGCACTGGGAAGGGGCTGGGTGCAGCCGGGCTGGCCGCATCCTGCAGCTGCGGAGGATGCTGGTGTCGGGGCTGGCAGGCCGGCACTAACGATGAGTAATGAAGGGAGTGGCGGCTTGGCAGCGCTGCCGGAAAGGCTTTTAAATGGGGGAAAAAAGGAAACCAATAAATTAACGAGCTCTTTAAGGTCCTGATGAGTGCGGGAGCGACGGGGACAGGCAGATGGTGGCAGCGAGTGCTGGAGGCGCATGGCCAGCCTGGCCTGCTGGGTGGGGAGGGCATGGCCCGCGGTGCAGGATCCGACCCAGGGTGCAGGATCCAGCCCGGGGTGCAGGATCCGGCCCCAGCAGCCCAGTCCCAGCTGGTTTGCCGAGCCGGGAGAGGTGCCATTCCTGCCCACAAGTGCACCAGGATCATTAAATCCTCCTAAACGAAGCTGGGGTGGCGATGACGATGACGATGACGATGATGATGATGGATGCAGGAGGCTCCAGGCACAAGGCAGAGCCTGGATCAGGCCCTCCCGCATCCCACATCGGGGCCGGCAGCCACCAGCCAGCGGGGCAGAAACAGGGCAGATTGGGTGTTTCCCCAAAGGGAGGGTGCTGGGGTCCCGTCCCCATCCCTGTCGCGGGGCGCCAGGGTCCTACCGTCCATGTCGAGGCGCTGGATGATGACTTCCAGCTCCACCTCGTTGGGCATGTAGCCCAAGGAGCGCATGGCCGTGCCCAGCTCCTGCTTGGAGATGAAGCCATTGCCATCCCGGTCGAACACCTTGAAGGCTTCACGGATCTCTGCGGGGGGAGTGGGGATCAGTCTGGCCGTTCCCCCGGCCCTGGTCCCCACAGATCCCCCATGGGCAGCACTGGTGGCCCCAAATGAACCACCCACCCCTCCGGCCATAGCGGGGTCCCCCTTACAGAGGGGAAACTGAGGCACATGTGCACACACACACACACACGGTGTCCCCAGCAGCTCGTGCCCCCACAGCCTCCCCAAGAAGGGCCTGACCCCCCCAAAGGGCCACTGACACAGCCCAAGGTCTTTGCTCCCACTCCAGCCACCCACTCACAGCACCCACCCTGCCCTTGCCACCGCCTGGCCCTCTGCAGCCGAAAACCCAGCATCCTGCCCCAAACTGCCCTCCTGGGATGTGCTCGAGGTTGGGGTGCCCACCAGGGTGGGAGCTGCGGGTGGGGAAACCCCCACGGTGCTGCAGCACCCGGCTGGGAGCATCCCCGCGCCCCGGCTGCTGGCACGGGGAGGGTGCTGTGCACGTCCTCCCTGGGGACTTTGCACCCATCGCAGGGTTATGCAGGGTGGCCGCCAGAGCTGTGCCACACTTCAGCCAAAAAAAGTGCCAGCTCTCACCAGGGTCGCTTCAGTGTTCAGCCCTCTCCCGTGCGGAGAAAGATGGGATGGAGACAGGGAGGATTTGGGGTTTCTGGCTCAAAATGAGTCCTGGGGCGCAGGGGAAGGTCCCAGCGGGGTGGCAGGGAAAGGCTGCACTGAGCTCAGAGGGCAGCAGGGAAACTGAGGCACGGTGCTTGCCACACCGCGTGGCTGTCGCCCACCCAAAAGCCCTGCGGTGTCCATAGGCTCCATCCCACCTCCCACTGCGCTCAGGGCTTTGCTCCTTTTTGGGGGAGTTTCTGCCTTTTTGATGCCCCCCTAACATGCGGAGCTCGAACCAGGCCGATGGGAAAGAAGGGACTGAGCGAGTTTGTATCAGGAACACTGGGAAGCTGAGCCGGGATGTCGTGCCCTCTTCCTTCGCCAGGCGGCAAAGCTGCCGGCACCGGGCAGCATAAACGTGCAGGTCTTTGCCGGTTGCCAGAGGGATTCGTGTTGGAGGACCCCGACAAGGAGAAACAGGGGCTGAGAACTTGGGTTTTGGGGGGGGGAAAACCCACGTAGGGTTGTGCTATCGATCCCCAGCACTTGGGGACGTCCCTGCCCAGATGGTGGCCCATCGGTGACGTCTTCCGAGGTGTTTTGGGGGAGTTTTGGGGGGTTTTTGGCCTGCCAGCCCGATGGGTAAAGCTTTTCCATGGCCGGCACCCCTGCCTGGGCAGGGGGATGCTCCTGGTTCCCCCTGCGCTCGCGGGGAGCCCCGCTCCAGTCCAGGCACCCCCAGAATGCATCCTTCGAGGATGCTCATCCCAGCCCGCCCAAAGGCGGGTCCCCATCACCCGGCTCAGGGTGCTGGGGGAAAAGCAGGGGCATGCTCCGACAGTGGCCAAACTGGGGTCCCACTGGGGGTGTCACCCCCCCAGCCACGGCACCCCAACTCTCCCCAGCCAAGCCAGTAGCACCCTGCCCTGGTTTGCACCCTGCGTCTTCTCAGCCCCAGCGCAGAGCCCCGAGGGGCGGCTGCGGGGACGGGAGGACGGCTGGGTGTCACGAACGTCCCCCCCAAAACTGGAGGGTGACCGGCGGGAAGGTGGCAGCACGGCTCCCCCCGCAGCGCTGCGGGCGTCTGGCACCTCGCGGGGTCACCTTGGGCCTCCTGCCGCTGCCATCGATCCCCGCGGGCCTGCAGCCGCAGGTGGGGTGCTGGGGGGGACCCGGGTGCTGGGAGCACCCCGGGGCCTGGCAGCGCCCGTCCGTGCTGCGCCAGGCTGGGTGCATCGCCACAACTCCCTGGTGCACGTGCACGCACACGCAGTGAGCGTGTGCACACACACCCGCTGCAGCGAGGCTGTGTACAGGCACGTCGATGCACAGGCACAGCTGCAGTGAGGTTGTGTGCACGCAGACACCTTGCAGCGATGCTGTACTCGTGCATGCACACATGCACCAATGCCTTGCAGTGACGTACTTGTGCACGCACACAAGCACCTTGCAGCAACGCTGTCCTTGTGCATGCACGCACATGCACGCATGCAGAACCACGTTGCAGCAATGCTGTATTTGTGTGTGCACAGACACCTTGCAGCGATATACTTGTGCATGCACACACACGCACAGAACCACCTTGCAGCGATGCTGTACTCGTGTGTGCACACATGCACTAACGCCTTGCAGTGATGTACTTGTGCACGCACACGCGCACACAAACACCTTGCAGCAACGCTGTCCTTGTGCGTGCACACACACAGAACCACGTTGCAGCGATGCTGTAATTGTGCGTGCACGAACACCTTGCAGTGATGTACTTGTGCATGCACACACACACAGAACCACCTTGCAGCGATGCGCTACTTGTGCGTGCACACACACACCTTGCAGCAACGCTGGACTCGTGCACACACAGCGCCACAGTGCAGCGATGTACTTGTGCATGCACACACACCCCCCCTTTGCAGTGACGCTGTACTTGTGCATGCACACACACACACACACACTCTCTGCAGCAGGGCTGTGCACATGAACCCGTCCTGCTCTGACGCTGTACGTGTGCGCACACACCCTGCAGCGAGGCTGCACATGTGCACGCACGCCCTGCAGCGATGCCGCCCGTGTGTACACGCACGCGCTCACGCAGCCGCCCCGCAGGGAGGCTCTGCGTGTCCATAAAACTGCACGAGCGCACACATGCAACGCGCGGCAGGGCCGGACGAAGGGGTGTGCGTACCCACTCGTGCACACACACACACGCAGGCACAACCCCTGCAGTGAGGCTGTAAATGGGCACGTAAGCACACACGCACGCAACCCGCAGAGCCATGGGCACACGCGCGCTCTCGCACACCCGCCGTGAGCCTGTCTGCCCACCTGCTCGGGGCTCCAGGCCCCCAGCCTTGGGGCTCCGTGCCTCAGTTTCCCCACGGGGTGTCCCCAGGGGCTCCAGGCCTGACGCCGAGCCCCCTCCATCCCCTCTCGCAGGCGTAGCGGGGCCATGCATGAGGCCACCCCGTGCCTCAGTTTACCCTGTGGTGCCAGCGCCGGGGCAGCGATGGGGCTGGGGGTGCTGCAGCCCCTTCCCCCCGCCCGGGGCTCCCGGGGGACACCCCGAGTCGGGGCAGCCTGGGGGTACCGGTAACACCCATCCCGCCGCCCTGGCAAACTTTTAGGGTGGAAAAAGCCATTCTGGCCAGAGCCAGCTGAGACCGGCCCCGCTCATCGCAGGGGTGGGCAGAGCCCCGGCGGCCGCTCCTGCCGGCCGGAGCCCGGTGACAGCGGGGCTGCGTGGGTCTGCCGTGACCCGGGGGGGGTGCCACGGGTGACAGCGCCCCCGGGCCCCCCCCCCCGCCACTCACTGTCATATTATGACAGCGGGGAGGGGTGGCCCCGCCACGCCGGGGGGGTCCGGCCCCGTGCTGCCACCGCCGGTCCCTGCTGTGTCATATTGCCACAGCCGGGGCCGGGCCCCCCCCCCCAGCCGCCCCCCCCCCCCCCCCGCTGCCCGGCTCTCTCCCACGCTCCTTCCTCCCCTCCTCCTCCTCCCCATCCATCCGCATCCCGCTCGCCTCGAACCTCCCCAGGGCGCCGGCGGGGGCCGCGCACCCCAAAACCCCCCCGGGGGATGGGGTCCCGCCCCAGCCCCCAGCCCGCTCACCCTCCAGCTCGTCCTCGGGGATCTCCACGGGGTGCTGCTCGGCGAGGATGTTGGGGATGGTGTAGATCCCCCGGTACATCAAAGCCGCCGTCACCGGGTGGAAAGGCATCTTCAAGGCTTCCCAAAAGCCAAAGTTTAAACCCAAATTTCCTCGGAGCGGGGGGGGGGGTTTGCCCCAACCGGTACCGGGGTAGGCTACAAATAAGTTCCCGCTGCCCGCCGCCCCCCACCCGGCACCCACCGGGCAGGGGGGGGCCGGGGCGGTCGCTCCCCGTCCTCCGGGGCCGGTGGCGGGACGGGGGGCTGGCGGCGGAGCCCCTCACCGGGGAGTCAGGGCGCGGGGGGGGGCCGGGCCGGAGGAGGCTGGGGGCGGCCCGGTTCCCCCGCGCACATGCCCGCCCGAAGTGGCAACGGGAGGCGAAAGCATCCAGGCACCGGCTAAATCCCGGCGGCGGCGGCGGGGGGGACGGCGCTGGCCATGCCGCTCCGGGGCCCCCCCTCCGCCAACCCCGGGCCGCTCACAGCCCCCGGGGGGCCGCTGCCACCGGGCCACGCTCCCCGGTGGGGCCCGGCATGGCGGGGCCGAGGCCGAAGGCGGCCTCTTCTTCTTCCTCCTGCTTCCTCCTCCTCCTCTTCTTCCTCGCCGCTAAGTGTCCCGGGCAGGGCCGGGGCTCGGTTCCCCGCCGCTGGCTCAGCCCCCGGCGCCGCGCACACGCTCCCCCCCCGCCGCCACCGGCGAACGGAGCATCCTCGGCCGCGGCCCCGGGGAAGCGGCGGCGGAATCCGGGGAGAAGCGGCGGGGCCGGGCGGGTTTTGAACGGTCCCGCCTGGCAAATGGGGCTGGGGGCGGGGGGGGGTGGTGCCTCCCCCCCCATCACCCGTGGGGGGGGGTGGGGGGGGTGGGGGGGAGTTGCGGCAAAGGGGGTGTCACAGCCACCCGTGAGCGTCCCGGGCCGGATCCTGCTGGGGGGCTGGGGGGTGCTCGAGGGGTGCTGCGGGGGTGGAGAACGGCAGCGCTGGGGTCCCTGTGCGGGCAGTTGTCACCCCAGGATCCCCACAGGCAGCAACCCATGCCCAGGCAGTCGTCAGCCAAGGTCCCCACACATGGCACACATGGCACCCCAAGGTTGTCATCACCCCAAAGTCCCTGCACGCAGCACCCCGGACCGGGGCAGCCATCACCCCGAGGTCGCCGCGCTTGGCACCCTGTTCCTGGGGCAGTCATCGTCCCAGCGTCCCCACACACGGCACCCCAGGCTGCCGTCACCCTGAGGTCCCCGCAGGCAGCACCCCAGGCCATCATCACCCCAAAGTCCCGGCTCACAGCACCCTGGATCATGGCAGTCGTCCCCCCGAGGTCCCCAGGGAGCTGCGGGGTGGCAGGGACACCGCGGCCAGGCCTCCTGCCCCTGCCCCAGGGCAAAAATGAGCCGTGGAAGAGGAGCGAAGCGGGGCCGGGAGCGAAGCCCTCCGTCCCCACCCCCATTTCCAGCCGCTCCCCACTTGCCCCCAAGCCCCGATCACAGTTTTCACCTTATTTCTCCCTTTGGCACTGATTAACCACAGTGGGGCTCATGCGCCGGGGCCGTGCCATGTCCCCGCGGCATCCGTGTCCCCATGGCATCCGTCTGCACCCTGGTACCTGGGCAGGGAATCCCAGATGCTGGGATTCCCTCTCCTCCCAAGTCCCACTCTCCATCTTGCCTGGCCTGTCTCCCTGGCTGGGGGTGGCCCCGGCAGACCCCAGCCTGCCAGGAGACGGGGGTCACGGTGTCCCCCGTGCCTTGGTGGCATCTCTGTGGCTGGGCATGGTGGCGTGGGGAGGCTGCCGAGGCCCCCGCTCCCCGCTGGAGGCTGCTGTGGTGGGAGGGAAGGGGTTGGGGCAAGAGGGAAAACGTCCCCAGAGCCGGAACGGGGTGGGAAAGAAAAAGGGGGATGGCGGGCACCTCTTAGGGGCTCATCCGAACCCCAAAGGTGCTCAAGAGTGATGGGGAAACTGAGGCACAGCCGGACAGGCTCCAGAAGTGCTCCTCACATTGGGACTGGTGCAAGAACCCCCAAAATTTTAGAATGGGGTTCCTGCCACTGCAGCCTCATCATTAAAATCCCCCCGGCATCTCGCAGCCGCCCCGGCCACGCGCTCAGCCTCAGCCATTGCCTCGTTCAACTCAATGCTGCCGGGAATTTTGGGGCAGACGGCAGCACCAAATCCTGCACCTCTGGCGGGAGCAGCGGCCGGCACCCCACGCCGGGGCTCCCCAAAACCCATCGTCCTTCCCCACCCGCCTCCCGGCAGCGCTGCCTGTTTGATTTTAACCAGCTGGGGTCCCCTTTAAGCTATTTTTTAGCTGGGAGAAATTTCCTTCTCCGGCAGCGGAAAACCACCACGGCCGTGCTCCGGAGCTGGGGAATTACAGGGCTGAGCAAATCCCCGCTGCTGTGGGGTGGTGGCTCCCAGGGCAGGATCCTTCCTCCCGGGATGTCACAGCTCAGGGCTGGCTTTTCCCAGCTCTGATAAAAACTTCATCCCCCACCGGGGCTTGGGACAGCGGTGGAGCACACGGACCTGCGCCCCACGGGGAGTCTCTGGTGTCTAATACTGCGGTTGAGCTCGCAGCACGGCCCTGAGGGGGAGGATGCTGATGATAAAAAGGGATTTTTGGGGAGAAAGAAGCCCAAAAAGGCAAAGTACCCTAACTGAAAACCTCCTCCTTTGTTCTTAGAAGATCAATTTGCTCCCCAATGTTAACGAAGACACCCTCCCAATTAATTCTCCGTTTGCCCACCGGAGGCCCTGGGGTGGAAGCTCATTAATTTCTCACCACCCAAACCGCGGCAGGAATAACACCGCAAATTTCTGGGCTTTTCCCCACAAATCCCCCCAGGAGATCTCCGCGCTCGGCAGCAATGGGGACCTGTCGGAGCATCCTTCCCCACGGACGGGGGAGGCAGCCAGTCCCAGCTCCTGCTGCTTCATCCCTGGGGATGGAGAGCATGAGCACGCGGCGGCACGGGGGAAAAATGAGAATTAAACAACGGCTTAATTACATTTGAAGTCTTGGTTGGTTTTGTGCTCATTAGGGATCAGCAGCAGAGCAGTCTCGGCATTCCCCCTGTGCCCAGCTGGAGACCCCCACCGCATCCTCTTCCTCACGGGATGAAGGCTGGGACCTTCCCCCTGTACAACCCGCTCCATTGCCCACCGCTCTGCCCCGCAGCTTCAATGTCCATGCTTATTTTGGGGCGAGAAGCTCTGAATTGGTTTCCTCAGACCTCGGTCCATCACCACGCACCGCGATGACGGGGTGGAGGCAGCGGTGCCCCCAAACCCCAGGGATTTCAGCTTAAAATCCCAGCCACAGCCGGGTGATTTACACCTTTCCTGCACCGCTGGGACGTTGCAAATGTTCCTCTTCATAATTCCTCCATTATTTTATTAGCTGTTTCTCTTCACAGTTCTCCCTTCATTTTAGGAGGGGCTCGGCCAGCCCTGCCAGCAGGTCAATGCCGCCTCTCCCCCCATCCCCGCGTCCCTCCCGTGCTGGCAGCACCTTCCCGATGCTCGCAGCTGGTATCCTAATTAGCTGATCCCGCTAACGAGGCAGGAGAAGCACGATCCAGGCCCAGCATTTTGCATCTTATTTGCAGCTTTGCGAAGACCTTGCTCTCAAGAGCTCCTGGGTTTGCATCCCGACATCGTCGTCTTTATTTCTCTCAGGAAGATTGAGAGGAAAAAATTAAAAGGGATAAAGCCGTGCTGGCACAGAGGCGGTGCTGATTTATCTTTAATTTAATCTTCTCCTCCTCATTTATTACTGAGCCTGCTTTCCCAGCCTCCCTGGCAGGGCGGAGGTGGCCCTTGCTCCCCGCCGGCCCCCTGCCCAGCAGAGACTCCTCTGTCCCATTCTCTCCCTGTGCGTATCCCGCCAGCTCCGTTTATCCGGGTGCTGGCAAGTCCGGTCTCTGCCACGTCCCCCAGTTGAAATTCCCAATTGTCCTTGCAGAGGGGAGAGGGAACCTGCCAGGGATGGGATGGGGATGGATGAGGATGAGGTTGGGGATGGGGATGGGGGTGCGATAGGGATGGGATGGGATGGGATGGGATGAGATGGGGATGAGGATGGGGATCCCTCACAGGGGTGGGGATGGGGATGGATGGAGATAGGATGAGGATGGGATAGGGATGGGGATGGGATAGGGATGGGATTGGAGATGGGATGGGATGGGATGGGATGAGATGGGGATGAGGATGGGGATCCCTCACAGGGGTGGGATGGGAAGGGATGGAGATAGGATGGGGATGAGATAGGGATGGGGATGAGGATGAGGATGGGGATGGGGATGGAAATGACGGGATGGGATGGGATGAGATGGGGATGAGGATGGGGATGGGGATCCTTCACGGGGGGGGGATGGGAAGGGATGGAGATAGGATGGAATGGGATGGATGGGGATGGCAATAGGATGGGGATGACATGGGGATGGGATTGGAGATGGGATGGGGATGGGAATCCCTCACGGGGATGGGAATCCCTCACAGAGATGGGAAAGCTCACAGGGAGGGGGAAATCTGGCAGAGATGGGGCTGGGATGGTGCAAACCTGGGCTGGGTGCCCTCAAATCCCCCAGGACACCCTCACGGATAACTCACCCCGGGGCAGCGTGAGGATGCTGGGGTGCAGGGCAGCACCACAGCGTCCTCCGGGATACAACATCGCTCACGCTGAGCACAGGGAGGGGACGTGAGCGGCCCAGGGTGGCCATTGTGTCATTTTAAAGTCACCCGCTGGCACCGAGCCCTCGGAGACGCTGGAGGCATCAATCTCCCAGGGCCGTTGCTGTCAGCTGGGCATTTAGTGAAATGTTTCTTAAATGAATGCTTGATGGAAGAAGAGGGATGGCTGCAACACACCAAGCCGCAAGGTTATCCCTGCCGCCGCGCCGGCTGCCAGCTCCCTGTGCCCGCTATTAAACCCAGGGAGGGCGGCTGTCAGAACCCAGCGGGGAGGTTTCGGGAGACGCTACCTGGGGCAGCCGTGGCCGTTCCCACACTGGGGTGCATTTCGGAGCAAAGCCGGGAAACGCCGTGCAAAGCTCCCGGCAGCTGGTGCAGGTGGGGAGGGAAGGGAGAACGGGAAAGGCTTTGAGACCCCCATTTAATTTGGGTTCACAAGGGGGAAAATAGCCCCTCCATGGGAGGAGGCAAGACTTCTGCTTAGGAGAAATTTTTCTTTATGAAAACCAGGAAAAATTGAAACCAGCCTGCTCTTAGCATCCCTCCAAGCGGATGCGGCCCGGGATGCCAAGGGCAGTGGCGGTTCCGCTTGCCAAGAGACCAAGCGGGGAGGTAACTCCCAGAGACCTCAGTCAAGGACCTTCTTAAACTCATTAACAGCATAAAAAAGACTGGTGGGAGGCTCAGCCTGCGCAGGAAGGAGTGCGGCAGCGCAGGGTGGGATCCAGCCTTTCGAAAGGGATGCAGGAGAGGGGGGCAGGGAGGGCCCTGGCCGAGCCATACTCGGCCCCAGAGGCACCGCGCGAGGGTGAAGCCGTCCCCGAGCCACCCGGCTGACCGTCAGCCCATGCCCTCAGCGACGGCGGCAGGGAGAGGGGTAAATGCAGCAAACCCCAGGTTACAGCGCCTGTGCGTCCGACACAGGCGGGCGCTGGCACCAGGCAGGTCCCTGAGCCGCTTTTCCCTGCTACAACCAACGCCGAAGGCAGACTCCAAAACAAAACCCTTGGCTGAGCGTTAAAACTGTTTGGAAATGGTTTCCACACCTCCCTCGCAGCGTCCCTACAGCATTTTCCTCTCTATGCATCACCCCAACAAATCTCCTTGCAATGAGATTTACCTTCAGGACACGGCCATGCCGGGCCAGGCTCTGCTCCCATCCTGCCATCGGCACACAGGCGATGCTCGCCAGGAGACACCAGCAATCAGCCATGCCCCAACGGCACAGCGACCTCAGGTAGCAACACTGGCTCCATCTCTCCCAGATGCTGCGAGCTGTTGCCCTGGGACGCCCTGGCACTGTGATGCCAGGACCCGGCGGTACCCAGTGCCACGATGCCAGGACCTGGTGGTACCCAGCACCACGATGCCAGGACCCAGTGGTACCCAGCACCACGATGCCAGGACCCAGTGGTACCCAGCACCACGATGCCCAGGCAGGCAGTAGGCAGCATCCCAGCTGGGACGATGCCCGGTGTCCCTGCAGCAGGTGATGCTGTGGCCGGGCAGGAGGAGGTGATGGGAATGGGACCCCAGCGTTCCCATTCCGGATCCGGCCCAGGGGTCCCCAGCAGTGGTGGCAGCAGATGCCCGGAGGCCAGGAGGGATGATGCTGCCCGAGGTGATCACCAGGGAGGGGGAAATGAACGGCGAGGGTGAAGGGGTGGAATCCTGGCTGGTGGGATCCTGGCCGAGATGGCGTCTCCTTCCCCAGGGCCGTGTCCCCGTCAGGGCCGGCCGTGTGCTGGTCGGCAGCACCTGCTCACTCTCTTCCATGCCCGGAGAGATATCAGCCCTTGTGCTCTCAGGGCAGCAGCTCCCCCGATCTCCTGGGCACCGGCTGGTCCCAAGCGTGTTGCGTGGTCCTACACCAAACCGCATGACCCTGCGACCTGCTGCATGGTCCCGCACCCTGCCGCATGGTCCTGCAGCAGACTGCGAGGTCCCACTCCCCACCATGTGGTCCTGCACCAAACCATGTGGTGCCGCAGCCTGCTGCACCATCCTGCACCAGGCCATGTCATCCTGCAGCCTGCTGTGGGGTCCTGAGTCCCATTGCACAGTCGTGCAGCCCACCGCCCCATCCTGCACCCCATCACATGGTCCCACACCCCATCACATGGTCCCATACCCTGCTGTGCAGTCCTGCACCAAACCACAGCATCCTGCATTCCCACAGCGGCCTGCGCCCCACCGCAAGATCAGGCACCCCATTGCATCATCCTGCACCCCACCATGTGGTCCTGCACCCCATCACATGGTCCTGCACCCCACTGCACGGTCCTGCACCCCATTGCAGTCCCGCACCCCACTGCATGGTCCTGCACCCCACCATGCAGTCCCACACCCCGTGGTGCGGTCCTGCACCCCATCACACGGCCTTGCGCCCTGTGGCGTGGTCCTGCATCCCACGGTGTGGTCCTGCACCCCATTGCAGTCCTGCACCCCACCATGCGGTCCCACACCCTGTGGTGTGGTCCTGCACCCCATCGCACAGTTCTGACCCCACCGCACGGTCCTGCACCCCCTCACACCTCGCCCAGCATCCCCCCCGCTCGGCCCGAGCCCCCTCCAGCGATTCATCCTCCGCTCGCAGGGAAGCTGCGGCGGCTGGAGGAGCTCCACGCGCTTTTTATTTTATAGCATCCATATATCGTCCCCTCCCCGGTGCTCCGCCTCAGTGGCTGAGTGGGCACCTCTGGTACCCGCCAGAGGATTCAGCTCCGGAGCTGTGGCTTCCCCACCGCAATCCTCCCGCTTTGCCCATTAAGCCCTTAATTAAGCCGACAAGACACGCTGGGCTTTTAATTACAGCTGTGCGGCGGCTGCCCCAGGGGAGGTGTCGGGGCAGGGGGAGATGCACCGAGCTGGCCAGGCCTCTGCTGGGTGCCTCTCCCCGGCGAGGCTGCCTCTCCCCTCGCCTCTCCCTCCTCATTTCATTTTCTTTCCCCTTTTTTTCCCTGGAAGACAAAGGGCCGGGAAGAGGAAAAGGTGGAGGGACGCTGCCAGCAGTGCTGTGCCATCGGCCCGCGCCGGCGGTGATGGCAGAGGGTGGTGGGGACAGCACAGGGCAGGCAGCCACCAGCCAAGGAAGGCAGAAGGCCCCCACGTCCCCAAGATGCTGTCCCCAAAGAGCAGGACCCCAGCCGGCTTTGCTGCCGGGGAGCCGCATTTTACGTTGGCATCTTGCAACCTGGCCCCAAACCACGTGGGAGCTGAGCACCCATGGGTGCCCCGAGCACCCCAGGGTGCCTGAGAGCAGGGATGGGGTGTCCCATGGGCTGCTCCCCTAATTCCCACCCTGCGCTGGGGCCCCGTTGCCGGTGAGCCGAGTGCGACCCCGCAGAGCCACCCGCAGCCCTGGGGTGCCCCAGCTCCCCCCGGCTCCAGCCTGCACCCATGGTGGCCCGTGGCCAGGCGCCTGCTGTGCCGTGCCGTGCCATGCCAGCCCACATCCATTAAGCAGTGAGTCAGAGCCGGGTCGGTGCTGACTAACGCCTGTGTGCCGGCTCCGAACACCCGTCCTGCATGCCAGGGCACCCGCTGCACCCCGACATCGCTGGGGTGCACCAGCGCACGTCCCTGCTTCACCTCCCCGTGCAAATGCACCTCCCTGGGCACGCACGCCCCGCGTGCAGGTGCACGTCCCTTGTGCATACACTCCCTTGATGCAAAAGCATCCTTCATGCAAATGCACATCCCATCTGCAAATGCCCTTCCCTTGTGCACATGCACTTCATGCAAAAGTACCCCTCGTGCAAACGCAAATCCCTTGTGCAAATGCACATCCTACGTGCAAATGCCCGTCCCTTGTGCATACACACTTAATGCAAAAGCACCCTGCTTGCAAATGCACTTTCCTCGTGCAAATGCTCTTCCCATGTGCACACATACCCTCGATGCAAAAGCATCTCTTGTGCAAATGCAATTCCCTTGTGCAATCGCTCACCCTGCGTGCAAACACCCTTCCTGCGTGCACACACGTGCTGCCCGACGAGCCCACACGTGCAGGAGCACCCCAGCCCTGGCACTGCGGGACGAGGCTGGCACACCAACCGGCAGCCCCCAGAGCTGGCCAGCATCCCTGGCGCCAGCCCTGCCTCAGTTTCCCTGTCCACCCCGGCTCCCTGCTACAAGTTGGGGTTTGGGCACAGGGACGCCCAGGTGAGCAAGAAATTGTCCCCAAGCCAGCGCCAAAGCCACCGCCACTGTTAACGCGCACGGAGAACCGCTGCCGAGGTGCTCAGTTGCTGCCTTGGGTTAGCAAAATCCCCGATTTCCTTCCCGAGGGACGCGTGGCCGGAGGGAGCTGGCACGGGCCTGCCCGCTGCCGCACGGGGCTGCGCATCGGCAGTGCTGCCGGTGCAAGGCTGCGAGTGTGCAATGCAGCGAGTGTGAGGCTGTGAGCGTGCGAGGCCCTGAGCATGCAAAGCTGGGAGCACGGGAGGCTGCAAGTATGCGAGGCTGCAAGTGTGCAATGCGGTGAGCGTGCAATGCTGCGGGTGCCTGGTGCTCTGAGTGTGTAAGGCCGCAAGTGTGCAAGGTTGCAAGTGTCCAATGCCGTGAGCATGCAATGCTGCGTGTGCATGGTGCTGTGAGTGTACAAGGCTGCAAGTGTGCAATGCTGTGAGTGTGCAATGCTGCAGATGCATGGTGCTGCAAGTCTGCAGTGCTGCAAGTGTGCAAGGCTGCAAGTGTGCAATGCCACGAGTGTGCAATGCTGTGGATGCATGGTGTGGCGAGTGTGCAGTGCTGCACATGTGCAATGCTGTGAGCATGTGGGGCTGCAGGCGTGCAATGCTGTGAGTATGCAAAGCTGTGAGTGTGCAAGGCTATGAGTGTGCAAGGCTGTGGGGGCATGGTGCTGCAAGAGTGCAAGACTGCAAGTGTGCAGCACTGCAAGCGTGCAATGCTGTGAGCATGCAAGGCTGCAAGTGTGCAAAGCTGTAGGTGTGCAATCCTGTACACACACAAGGCTGCAAGTGTGCAATGTCATGAGTGTGCAATGCTGCAGTTGCATGATGCTGCGAGTGTGCAAGGCTGCAACTATGCAGTGTTGCACGCGTGCAATGCCATGAGCGTGCAATGTTGTGGGTGCATGGTGCTGCAAGTGTGCAAGGCTGCAAGTGTGCAAAGCTGCAAGTGTGCAATGCTGTGAGTGTGCAATGTTGCAGGTGCATGGTGCTGTGAGTGTTCAGTGCTGCACATGTGCAATGCTGTGAGTATGTGGGGCTGCAGGCATGCGATGCTGTGAGTATGCAAAGCTGCAAGTGTGCAAGGCTGTGAATGTGCAAGGCTGCGAGTGTGCAATACCGTGAGTGTGCAATGCTGTGGTTGCATGGTGCTGTGAGTGTGCAAAGCTGCAACTATGCAGTGCTGTGAGTGTGCAATGCTGTAAATGTGCCGTGCTGTGAGTGTGCGGGGATGCAAGCGTGCAATCCCACAAGTGGGCAATCCTGTACACACTCAAGGCTGCAAGCGTGCAATGCCATGAGCGTGCAATGCCGCGGGTGCATGGTACCGCAAGCGTGCGGTGCCGCGAGCGTGCAGTGCCGTGAGCGCGCAGGGCTCCAGTGTGTCGGGGGGCAGACGGAGACCCCCCCATGTGGGACCCATCCCTGTCCCCCTGTGCTGCTGCCTCCGGCCCCGCCGCCGTGGCCTGGGCTGGCTTCGCTTTGGGGCTGGGGGCTCTGCCCGTCCGCCGCAGGCAGCACAGGCAGCGCAGGCAGCGCAGGCAGCAGCTGCATTATCGACACCGGTGGCTGCGGGCAGTGCTCCCGCCCTGCGCGCGGGAAATCAGGTCGCCCTCCGCTTCCATCGCCCACCGCCTCCCAGCAGCCCCGAAATCTCCCCCGTTTCCCCATCAGCACCCCTTTGCCAAAAAAAAACCCAACCCCATCCCATCTCCAGATATGATAAGACATGCAAACAAGCACATCCATCGCTGAGCGCATCAAGGCGCGGCGGGGCCGGGAGCAGCCCCCCGGGGTCGGATCTCGGGGTGCTCGGCACGGACGGCGGGGTGGTGAAGCCCCACCGGCAGCCCCGGCTCAGGGCTGGCAGCTCAGCTGGCTCCCCGCATTCCCAAAGGGGTTTTATCTATAATTAATTTAAAAATTGAGGTCAAGGCAGCATATCGTTTCTTTATTCCAGGCAGGCCGAGAGCAGGCAGCATCGGGCAGAGTCCCAGCGATGGCAAACTCGGGGCTTGGCCCCTCCGGACACCCCAAACCCTGGGAGGGAGAAGGGCAAGCGGGGATGGAGGAGCCCTGAGGGGCTGCTGAGAGCAGGACCCTGGAGCGACGGGGAGGGGGAAGCCATCCCGGTCCCACCGGGAGCTGCCGGAGGGATCCCAGGGCCACGGCTGTGCTTCCCATTAAAATCTCTCCTTGCTTTAACTGCGGCAGCGAAGGGCTTTGCAAGGATTTTCCCAAAGAAAAAAGACCAAACAAGTCCCAGCTCCCCCTCCCAGTGCTTTGAATTTTTATTAAAACAAAGGAGAAAACCATTATTTCTTCCGAGTACAACAGTCCAGGGGACCGGGAAAGCGGCCATGCCGGGCCACAGCCACCCGAGCGGGAGCCACGTGCGGGGAGTCGATCCGAGGCAGCGCGGTTTTAAATAAAACGGCTTCAGGACGTGATCTGCTACGCACCAAGCCCCGGGCTGGCCCTCCGGCCGACGGCGGTGTGGCTGGAGGTCGGGCGAGGGAGGAATTGGGGGTCCCGAGGGGACGCAGGGGATGCTCAGGGCAGCACCGGCTCCGTATTTCCCCCTGAGCAAGGGCAGGATTTGGGATGGAGACAGAAGGGAAATGTCCGGGCATCCCCGTTCCCACCGCGGCTGCCGGCGGGGGGTCAGAGCTGTGAGCAAAGGCACCCGCTCAAGGACAGGCAGGAGCAGGCAGCCCCAGCGCTGCCGGGACGCAGCCCGGGGAGGCTTGGAGGAAGCTGGGGGGGCCCACACCGCGTTAGGGGTGCCGGGCCTGGGCACCCAGGGAAAGCTGGGGCCGTGCCTGCCCTCTGCCCGGCTCCGAGCCCCCAGAGCCCTCCCGGCCTCAAGCTGCCCAGGTTTGTCACAGTTTGCAGGAAAAAAAAACAACAACAAAAAAAAAAGGTTTCATTTGGTTGGCACTAGCTGTTCTGCTCCTTATCCCTTGCAGAGAGAAGGAGGAG
This sequence comes from Nipponia nippon, assembly GCF_047370975.1. Lineage (NCBI taxonomy): Eukaryota > Metazoa > Chordata > Aves > Pelecaniformes > Threskiornithidae > Nipponia > Nipponia nippon. The sequence continues at coordinate 4,633,844 of NW_028262348.1, read as the reverse complement.
GAGACCTTCCTCCCCACCTCCTGCCCCTGCCTCCTCTCCCCAGAGAAGCAGCAGCCCTGATCCCCACAGACCGAAGCCCCTGCAGCCGCTGCGATCCCGCTCCCTGCCCGCCTGCCTCCCACCTCTGCCGGGCGCTGGCAGAGCCGGCGCGACGGCCCCTGATTTACAGCACTCCACTCGAACATGCTCTGGGTGCCTAATGGAGCTCCAGGCACCGCCAGCCTGAGGCTCTGGGGCTGGCGGGCCGCTGCCGGCAGAAGGCAACCCGGAGGGTTGGCATCCTTGCCAAGGGAGCCCCTTGGGCACGCTCCTCCGCTGGCCGCCGGGCTGGGGGGCACGGCCGCAGCCCTGACCCCGGCACCGGGGGAAAGCCTGGAGAGCCAAGCCAAAAAACTACACTAGAAAAGTAAGAAAAAGGCTGGAAAAAAGAAAGGCAGGGAGGAGGATGAAGGGACACTAAGCTAGAGAACATCACACAGTCCGTGGGCAGCCGGGCCCCGAGTCCGTCGGTGTGCAGAGGCTGGCAGCACCCGGCGGGGACCGGGGGCGATGCCTGGCTCCCCGGCCCCGGTTGGGGCACACCGGTCCTGGGGAGAGGCTCCGGCTGGTGGGGAGCCGGCCGGCAGGCAGCAGCGGTGCGGAGCGACTGGTTGCTTCCTAGAGCTCCTCGAAGAAGGCCACGCGGGACTTGGTGCTCTGTAGGGTGAGCTGCAAGAGAGCAGAGGGGGCGGCTGAAGGGGGATGGGGCTGACCCCCTCCTTCCCGCAAGGCACCCAGCCCCGGCTTCACCCCCTCCAGGAGGGCACCGGGCTGAGCAGGAGGCAGCTGCTGCCTGGATCCCCTCCTGGCCCAGCCCCTGCCCCTCCGAAAATACCCGGGAAGGCAGAAGCAGGGACGTCGCGCGCGTCCTCGGCAGCCGAGCCCCCCGCTGCAACAAGCGGAGCCCGAAGGCAAAGCGCGGGGCGAGGGGAGGCGGGCTGGGCTGGGGCAGCGCGATGCCGGAGCAACACCGTCCCCCGAGCAGAGGCTGCTGGGGGGCCACGGATTCCATCACCATAATTAGCGTGGCCGCAGCTTCTAGGCTGTGGGATACACAGGGGCATGGATCAAAGGTGCCAATGCTGGGCATGGGACGGTGCCCTCGGGGTCCAGCGGGCTCCCTCTGTTCCTTGTCCTGATGGTGGGGGACACACAGGGCGCTTGCAAAGCTGGAGGAGACAATCTCCATCAGCTGAGGACATGGAGAAGCATGCTCATCCCTAAACCCACAGCTCCCAAAGCCTCCGGGACAGCCTCCGTCACCGGTTAGGGACCATCCTCTGTCCCGTGCTCACGTCCAACCCCAACCCACCACCCGTGATGGGACGAACACACATGCCTGGTGCGGTTCAAGCAGCCACAACGCGGCTCGCCACCACCGTCCCGGCACCTGCATGGGGCTGACGCCTTCCCCCTGCCCCGGGACCTCAGCCCAGACCTGCTGCCTCCATCCCACAGGAGGATGGAGCTGGAGAGCCCTCGCTTGCAGGACTGCGGCCTTGGAGCCAAGGCTCTGCAGGACTTGGAAACCTGGCCCAGAAAAGCTTTTTGCAGCGCTACTGAGGCTATCTGAAAAATAATACCCCACGGAGGAACCACAAGCTCCTTTTCTAACGGGCCAAACAAGAGATGAAAGAAACATCCTCAGCAGCGAGGAAGAAATCACAGTATTTCCAGATAACCACCCAAAGGAGCATGGCGGAAGAAGTGCCACCTTCCAACCAGCTGCTGAATCACCACAGGAGTTTGCCAAACCAGCCAGCTAATTGCAAAGGCTTCATTTCAGCTGGATTAAGCAGCGATGCCTTCCGCCAGGGATGCCGGTTTTGCTGAAACAGGAATCCTAGGATCACGTTACAGTGAGTTAAGCCCCCGCGACGGAGCTGCCAAGTGCTTCTCCCCTCCCTGCTTCCCCCCACGGCCTTTCCCTCGGTAATTCCTTCACAGTCTTAATGTCATTCTGAAAAAATCTGTATTGCAGAGGAAATTTCTGCAGGGGCTTAATACCCTTTGCTGGCAGCATCTCCTGGGCCAGGGCTGGCTCTCCTCCTCCTCCTCAGCATCCCCTGCAGAGCTGGATGGAGGGGGGATGAGATGGGGCAGGGGCTCCGTGGGCTATGGGCAGCTCTTTGCCTCTTTTTCAAGCTGGAAAGGGGGGGAAAAAAAAAAGCGTGGGCAGTCCCAGCCTGCTGCCAGCCCCAGTGTAGGCTTCGTTCCGGCTCTTCCAGCAGAGATCACGCCCGTGATCCCAAGCAGACACCTGGCTGGGTCACAGGCCAGAGAATTTGGCAATAAAGCTGGAGCGGACATCCCGGCGTGCAGCACGGTCCTGCCCTGTGAGCAGGGCTGCTGCCTCCCGCCGCAGTGACCTGGTGCAAGGACGGGGACTGCGGTCGCCCGGCAGAGAAGGGCGGTGGGCGAGGGGGCAGCTTCGCTTTCCCGTTTCACCTGTGGAGACCTCTGAGAGACCAGACACCCCCAGGGAGGAACATTTACCTGCCAGCTATCATCTCCTAACACCCTGCCACTGAAGCTCTCTCTTCTGCAGGCTAGATGGTGAATCCAAGCACCCCACCACCTCCCCGGCCTGCAGCAGCTCACGGCGCTGCTCTGTTAAAGCACAGCAAGGGGAGATGCCCCCCAGGTCCCCCCCAGCAAACCCCACACTCTGATGGAGAAAAGAAAGGAGCCAGTTCCAAACGCTGATGAGGCAGAGAGGGAAGATGTTTTCCCCAGGCTTATACAGGAGATTCGACTATTTCGAGTCTGCTCTCTGCCTTTAGCTACACACAGCTCTGTTAATCCCCCACGTGCTTTCACGGTCCTGGGGTACCTCAAAGCACCGCTCGGGCAGCCGCCTCCGTGCCCAAAGCTGGACCTTCCCAAGCAAACACTGCTGCTGCAGCGCTGGGGGAAGCACGCGGAGGCAGAGCTCCGAGGGCATCCAGCACAGGCGCAAGCGGAAAGAAGAGATGCAGCCCTGCTCTTTCACCAGGGGCTTTCATCCGTGACCTTCAAAGGCTCCCTGAGATGCTCGATGTTGCTTTTTTTAACCTACCAGGGAAACTGAGGCACGGGAAGAGCAGCCCAGCTGCAGGCATACAGGGAGCGGGAGCAAAGATGGGGCTCGATGAGATGGGGTGCCGCAGAGAGAGGGCTGTGCCCTGCGGCTCAGCGGCACTCAGCAGCGGCCAGATTTTGCCACCTGAAAGGCAAAGACCACAGGGATTTCAACAGCAGCGGCGCAGGCACCCACGCTGCCACCCTCGCTCCTGCCGTGCAGGGCACCCCCGCATCTCTCATCACCCCCATGTTATGCTCCGGCTGTTTCTGAGAAAGCCAGGAGGCTCGGGCAGTGCTGGCATCTGGGCAGGAGGATTTCTTCCCATTTAGGCTCCCCAAACAGGAGCCTCCGGCTGTTTCTCCCCAGTAACCTGGAGGGTGTTAGAAAAGCAGCACAGGAGCGGGGCAGGGGCAGAGTTGGCCTATTTCTCCTTAGCAGGAGCTGGGTTATGGCTCAGACCTCGGCAGTGGCTTGGGCAGCAAGGGGCCAGCCACTTCAGGCTGCTCTGCCTCCACCACCCCTGGAGCGAAGGCAGCTCCGGCAGCCGCCAGCGGGAACCTCCGGCACCAGGAACGGGGCTGCCCAGCAGCTCCCAGCCTCCTCACGTCCGATCGCAGTCAGGCACATCAATAAACAGAGGGGACATTAGGATTGCTCTTGACTGCACACTGACTCTCCACCACCATGCTCCACCGCGCCTGGAGGGAAAACTCCTCCCCTCCCTTTTTCTTTTATTTTATTCTCGTTTTTCTTGCTGTTGAGCAATTGCAGGCAGGGCTCTCCTCGCTCCCGTCGCGGGCAGGTGGTGTGGCCTCGACAGCGAGCTTGGCAGGGCTGCAGCATGACAAAACCCGAGGGATCGGCTGGAGGAAGATGGGCAGAGGCAAGGAGGGTCCTCGGGGCAGAGCCCCACGGCAGCCTGGCTCAGCCCGGCCAGCGCCGCGGGGGTACGCAGAGGTGCTGCCTAAGCCAGGGGGCTGAGCTCTCCTCCCCTCCCCTTTTGATTGCAAAAGCACGAGCCCCAGACAGCTCTTTGCAGGGAAATCCCATTCCCTCATGCCGGGAGCAAGCAGTTTTGCTCTTTTCTGCACCGGAGGAGGAGAGCAGGCAGGGAGGAGAGCACAGCCCTGCTCCGGCCTCTCCGCCATCTGCCAGGGGAAAGCCCTAAGGTGGCCTCCAGCACCTCCGCAAACTCTTTTTGCGCCGTCTGCCTCCCCTCTGCCCAGGCAGGCAAGGACAAATAAATATATATATCCATACCGTAACACTGTGCAGGCGAGGCAGAGTGATTAAGAGCAAGTTACATTCTCGTCAGTGCGGAGAGAGGGGAAAAAAAAATTGATTTACAAGCAGTATTATGATAATCTCCTTCCTGCAGGAGGGAGGGTGGGCTCCACAACGCACTCCCAGAGCCATCAAAGACAATTTAGAGCGAGAGAGAGGGAGCGCAATTAAGCGACCAGAGCTCAAATGAATCAAGATATGAGAAAGGGAAGAGTCCCGCTCCCTGCATTCCTACACTGGGGCTCCTCCGAGCTCTGCTTTTACCCAGGGCTGCTGGACTGATTTGATTTGAGAAAAACAAACGAACAAAAGCAACCCAATAAATCCCTCATAGCCAAACACGTTTTAGAGCAGCTAACCCAATAACTGCAGGCACATAACTTCGGCTGGCAGGGCAAACCGAATAGAGAGAAACCACCTGGGCGCCCAGCAAGCCCACGGGAGCCGGTGCCTCCCCACACGCTGGAGATGGGGCGCAGCAGGAGAAGGGGGCTGCAAATCACATCAACATCCTCCCGGGTCCCGAGGAATGGGGAGAAGTTTAAAATTTCTCACTTCCTTGCTGTTTTCTTGTTTATCCTGCAGCCCGGCCAGGCTGGAGGAAAGGGTGACCCATGCCACCCCCAGCAGCATCGCCTCACCCCACGCGATGTCGGGGACGTCTTCCCGCGGCTGGGAGGGAGATCTACCATCCCTGCTAAATCATCACCCGGCGCTGCACACAGTAAATCCTCTTTATTCCCCCCGCCCCGCTCCCCTGAACGTCCTTCTCCACCCCTGCCCACTCCCCAGTCCCCACCGGCCAGGTGGATGTTTCAATTCCCACCTTTACTTTTGAAACCAAAACCTTCCCATTTTTTCCCTCCCCACCCCCTTTCCAATCCCCACCTCGCCATTTCTCTCTTACTCCCACGCTGCCGTTTATTCTCTCCCAAGCACAACTTTCCCCTGGCCTCCAACGCTTTGATGAGTGCGTTTAAAAGAGAGGAGATGACGCTCCATTTGAAGGAAACACTTTTCAAAGGCTGCCACAAAAATAGCTGATAGGCCTGACGTTTCCTAGTTTCCTTTCGCTCCTTGTAAACAAGGAAAGGAGGCTGCCGTGTCCCAGTTTAGCTGCCAGGGAGTTTCACTTCCCAGCTCCCAGGAGAAGCAGGGCAGAAAGAAAATGAGCCTAGCGTGGACGCGGCCTCGCACACATGGGGATGTGTGGGCAAGACCCACGCAGGTTGCGCCTCCGACTCCTGCTACGCTCAAAAAATGTGTGCCTAGAGGTGTCCAGAGCTGCTCAGCTCACTGGGTATCTCCCGGCTCTCGCCTGCATCCCAGGCGGGTGCCAGGCGGGGCGAGAAGCCAGCATCCTCACTCATCTTTTCTCTACCCTCACAGCTCCCGAGGTGATGGGAATGCCAGTGCTGCTTCTCCTGGGAAGTCCCTCGCTGGTCACGGTCCTGCACTGCAGCATGCAGCCTTCCCCTCTCCTGGTGGGAGCGGATTATACAGCGATGCCATGGCAATGCTGCAGTTCTGCATGAGACTAAAGATCCGTGTCCAGGCTGTCGCAGGATCCACAGGAAAGGATGGACGCACCTGCGTGCGGCTCAGCCCAGCCTGCCCTGTGCCACCCAGGCTCCCTCCTGCCCTTCCCAGAGCCAAAGGATTTCTTGTGCTGGTCCCCTCCCTCCGCAGGATGAAGCTCCAGAGGCGCAGTAACGTCCTCCTTGCCTGAAATGGCCGTGGTCCACCATCTCCCCAGCAAACTGCTGAAGCAAAGCGGACCCATTTCACACAGGGGAGTCTGCAGTTCCCAGAAGGGGCGAGGCGAGGAAGGGAGTCCCCAGGAGATGACAAAGAGACCCCACAAGATTTGTTGAAGTCCTTGAGGGACATGTCTCGGCGACCCCTAGCAAGATGCTAGCCAGGCGCAGCTGGAAAATGGGCAGAGAAGCCGGGGAGAAAACCTTCAGCCTGTCCAGATGATTAAGTAGCCTGATGACATTCGGTGGTGGCACAGCAGCTTCGTATCTGCATCACGAGAGACTCGGATGGCAGTGCCCATCACTAACTCACCAGTGTCCTTACTCTGCTGTAGAGGACAGACCACAGCTTGTCTCAAAGGTGAGAGCAGTGAGGACGAGCCTGCAGAAGTCCACTTTGCTCTGCCTCGCTCGCCCCTCCGTGCTTGGCAGCCAGGAGCTGCTCATTGCCTAAACCCGAAGGGGTCCGTAGGAACGTGGTAGAACATGACCGTTCATGGCCCAGTGACGGAGGAAGCCCAGTCCAGTCTACTGGTGATGAATCAGCAGATTTGAAGTAGTTTATCCAAACCCCCAGTGCCTCAATGATAGGAAAAAAATCCTGCATTACCCGAGTTGAGGGCAACGCTGCACTGCAACCAGGATCAGCCAGGAGAGGAGCTGACAAGAGCACCATCAGCAACAGCTCACCCCACCGTCGATGTCCACACCAATTCCCACGGGCACCAAGACCGCTGGCCCCAAGGAGCCAGCTCGAGCCCCAGGGAAATGCTGCATCCAAGAGAAAGCCGAGAGCCGCCTGAGAGCGCGGCAGGGAAAGGCCAAGCCTGTCCATCGAAGGACCAGAGCGCTGCTCAAGGACAAAGCTGCTTGTCTGGGAACAGGCATGGAGATTTGCTCCTTGCCTGGATACTTCAAAGGGCTTAAATCACAGTAAATAAGCATGACTGTGCAAGAAGAAAGCAACTGGAATGAAAGACCTGATTGTGTTTTAGAGCAGCAGCCTGCCCTGGGAGCCTTCCTACACCGGAGGATGCGAGGAAGAAGTGGGTTTTTTCATCTTCTACCGCAGCCTAAGCGGCAAACCCTCCTGAAGCCGAGCCAGCTGGAGTCAGCAGCGCCAGCCCACGGCGGAGAGCGCTACGGAGAAGGGAAATCAGTTTCCAGATGAGGTGCTTCTGCTGTGCCCACAGAGCTCATAAAAAAGGATTAGCATGTTAACCACGTAATTAAACATAAAAAACTTAGCGGGCGTCTTCAAAGGCGGGCAACAAAACCCAGAGGTCACACCGCAGCACTTGCTGTGCATCTGGTTTAATTATGGGGGCTCCTCCCAGGCACGAAATCTCTCCTGGCTGCTGAATTAGGCTTTCCACAAATTGCCAGAGCATCATTTCACCTCCTCGTGTTGCGGCCACAAGTGGATTTTGCCCAAATTTCACCTGCCACAGAGTTCCTCAAGCCAGTCGGGATGGGACAGCGGGTTTCAACCACGGCCAGCCTGCCCCAGAGAGACATCCAACGCCTCCCCCAAGGTGTCCCAGACTTGCAGGGTCACCCTTCGTTTTAGCCACGTCCTTCCTCTTCCCAAGGAAACACTTAACAATGAGAGTGGCTGGTCCTGGGAATATCCGTGGCCCCCCCGAGAGTGGCTGGCAGCAGCCAGCCAGCACAAAACCCTAACTGGAGTCATTTACCGCGCTGCCTGCAGCCCTGAAAGGGCTGGTCCGTTCAAGAACAGCACAAACCTGTGCTGATCACTTCTGGGTACTGGCCAGGGAGAAGTCTGCATCTAAAGCATCCTCCTGCCTCTGCTACAGAGCTCCAGAGGTGCTGAGAAATTGCTCCACAGTTGGCTGTACGTGCCCGCCATGCAGGCAGGGCTGTGCAAGCCCTCAGAGTAACTTTTAACAAAAGCCTTTTCCACAGGCGTTTATCACCAGGTTTGCCACCCGCCTTCGTGAGCGCTGCCACCGCAGCATCCTTGCTGTTCCTTCCCTTAGCGCTACCACTCAAAACTCGCTAAACCCCGTGGGTGTGCAAGAACCACGGTTGAGGAAAGAGCAAAAAAGCTTCCCCAAACTAATCCTCCCGAAGGAGGGAGTCAATGCTCTGCACACACACAGCCCGCAGATCGAGGGCAAATCCTCAGAGGAAAGCAGGCTCCAGAAAGAAGAGACATGGCGTTAACAGAGCAGGAGGCACCGGCGCGCGGAAGGAGGCAGGGGACAGGCAGAGGCATCGCAGGCAGGAAGGAGAGCAGCTCTGACAGCCGGTGTCCCTGGGCGCGACGGTGACCAACACGGCTACCTCCAGCACAGTCTCCGTGGACCACCCCCAGCCTTGCCCAAGAGCTACCTGCAGACGCCGGCTGTCCTCAACCATCTGCTTTACGTCCCCGCGATACTTCTCAAACAGGCGGAAGCTGATAATGCGTCCGCGTGCTGCTCCGCTCCAAGATGGAGGTGTGCATTTTTAGCCTGTTATGACAGTTTTGGCAGCAAAGAGTTGGTCGGGTCTGTTTGTTTGTTTTTTTAAATCCTGAATTTCTTTCTGCAGCAAACGAGTGGGAAGGTCCTGGTTTACTTCATTAAAGAAACCTTCAAAGGCCACCCTGCACCTCCAATAGATTCCCAGCCACCAGCAGCACAGCAAAAACAGGCATGTTTAAATATTTAAGCACCTATGCCTGCACTCCCCCACTGATGTTGCCAACTCAACTTCTGCCAAGAAAGACACTTCCCAGCATGGAGGATCAGGTGCAAAAACGAGTGCAGAGAGGCCGTGAACGCCACCGAGGGAGCAAGAGCCGGGCAGGGCGGCTGCCTGCGACATGCTGCACGGGTCCACTGCGGGGACAGGCAGGGTGCTGCGCCGCGGCGAGCCTGGTCTCACCGGCGCCACACCCCGCTGCGGTGCGTAAGGAGCGTTGTAGGGGTGGCAGCAATGGGAGCTGGCTAGAGCGGTGCATATCGCAGGCAAGCTCATGCACGGGTTAGTATTACAGCCGGTGATCCCATCACCCCACGCAGAGTACCTTGGAATAACCTACTTTGAAGTCTCAAATGCAGATAGGTCTTCTGCCCTGGGCTTGAGGCTAAACCAGCAAAATAAAATGAACAACAACAAAAAAAAATAATCCTCTGTGATACGAGTAATGTCAGGTCATTCGTGCAGTCTGTACAGTTTGCCCAGAGCGCTGAAGTGATCAGCGGCTTCCAGGTGGGGCAGAGGGTTGGTATTATTTAAGTGTTGCTAAACTGCTATCCCATTTCCAGCATCTTGCATGTTCCTTTCCATCACAACTGCAAAGACAAAAGCCCTCCTGACCTCCTGGTGGCATGAACAAAAGCAGTCTATAATTTTCTTCTGATGTGCTCCACTAATAGACTATTATTTAAAAGCCTGAGATGCAGGAGCCCGGCAGCCTCAGTCCCCTCCTGAAGGGAAGGGACAGGACAAGGCTCCAGCTTCAAAGGAACGAAGACTGACCGCACAGTCCCAATTACAGCGATTAGCCCTGACAGACATCGAAATGATTGCCCAGCCACCTTCTTCAAATGAGACAAATGGGACCATCGGCTCTCTATGAACTCGTCTCTGTTAGAAGTGAAAATTTAGCATTTTCTGTTTAAACTGAGGACTCTGAGCACGGAGACAAAACCCAGCAAAAGCTACTGGGAGCAGAAATGTCTTCAGATTCTACGATGACAAAAGGGTCTGTGAAGATTTTTTATGTTCTCCGCTCTGGAGGGACAGGAACCTGAATAGCTCAGGGCTAGCACGGGGAAACTGGGAAGGGAGACACGCTAGATTCATTTTCCTGCCCCAGTTCCGTGATCATAAACTCCCAGCCACAGAAGTCAGCATGAACTGATATTTTCAAATCCTTTCAGACACAACTCTCAGCTGGGGGTAGTAAAGAGATAAGGATTTGTTTTTAAAACCTGGAGTTGTTACCACAACCTGCATCCCATGCCATACAGATTTCTGAATCCCTCACAAGGACAGCTGCTAGCAAAAACCCAGCTGGGTAAAAGCCTTTGCAGGCTAAAAGCCTTTGCAGGTGAGTGGGGCTGACCGCTACATCCCACCGTACCAACTATGGATGTGCCCCCAGCCCCTCGTTACACTGAGCCCAGCTGGGAGAACAGCAGAGCTACTAAGCAAAAGGAAAAGGACTGGATGTAAAAATAAAGAATGGGCTTGGTTGTGACCTTTCAGGTGTGACCGCCGGGTTAGCAGACCCAGCCATCCTAACTTTTTGGCTAGGTAGTCACCCCAAAGACATTTCGAGAGGCAGGTGGTTCCAGGGTCCACAGCACCTTGCACACACCCTGCTAGCAAAAGATTTTGCTGTTAGTATTTGAAGCTGCACTACAGGTTACTCAAGAACAGACTAAAAGAGAGGACGAGGCTTTTGGCTTTTTCTACTGAGAGCCCGTAAGTCAGGAGTATTTTTGCCCTTATTATTCACCAGCCAAGCTCAGGACTGCTTCCTTGCAAGGCCTTTAGGGAATGGTTGCGATAGGCAGGTAGGGCTTTGCTGTTCCTGGGGTCACTAGGGTAGCAGATCCCTTCTAACAGCATCCCTGTACAGCTTTTGTTAAGGTTCAGCAAGACCTTCAAGCCTCGAGACCTTTGCTTCCCCTCACACAGCACTGAAGAGCCAAGGCTTGGTTGTGGCCAATATAAACCAGGAGCCACCAGAAGCTGAAATTCTCTGCACCCTGGTTCAAAGCTAAGCAGCCACGGAAGAAAGCCTAGATCAAATAATTTTATTATAACAACTTGTGCAAAAGCTAAATCAAACGGAAGGGTTATTTTGTTGTTGTTTTTAAAGGATTTCATCAGGCGAGATACAAACTGGAGCTCTCCGATACCTTTTTAATAGTGTTGTGCTTGCTGTTGCCTCGGCTGGCATTCTCGTTGTGCAATATATCCAGAGCTGTCTCTCTCTCCTTTAGCTTCAGTGCCTCAATTTCTGTCTTCAGCTCGTTCAGCTGCTCCTGCAGGTGCTTGCTCTTCTCCATGTACTCCACCCTAGCACACACAAAAGAGGCCTGGGTTAGTACTGGCCAGCTCCACGTGCTGACATGATACCGTGGCAGCCGATAACAGAATTATAACAGAAAAACCTTATCTTGTTCGCTTCTAGTGTGTGGAACTGACAACATTAGTTTACAGCACACAGTAAACTACCCCGAGCATTGATTTGTTCGTTATTAGAAAGAGGACCCAGACAGCTGACCCAAGAACAAAATTGTAAGTTATGTTACTATAAAAAAAACCAAAGCCAAACTGGAGCTGCTGGGTGATATTTGTGAGCCTCCCCATTTCCGAGCGAAGCTGCACCACGACATAGGTTAACATTACCCAGTTTCAGTCTACAAGAGAGCGGTTTAAGCAGCGCTGCTCTACTCACTGCACCCTCTCTCCAACCCAGCTCACAAACTCAAAGGCACGAATCCTTCCAGAAAGGACGGACCCTGATGTACTGACTTCTCACGTTTTAGAGGGATTTAGCTTGTAAACCACGTGGGAGCAAGCACTGTCTCCAAAATATCAGGTATCTTTTAGACACACAGCATCCCTGGGAGAGAGAAAGGTCTCCCAAAAAAAGAAAGAAAGAAAAAAAACCCAAACCCAGCCGTTCTGATGACTCGGCCCTAACTGCCTTCCACGATGAAACACTGACTGGAGAAAAATCACACCATGCCAGCCTCGTACTTGTGATTAAACACCGAGACCCGGGTCACAGCACCAGCAGACTAACAAGAACCTTTTCGGAGTGCCAAAATTTGTAGCAGAGTTTATCTCAGCACCCGACGAACGCAAACAGTCCCGGAGAAGTCAGTGAAAGCATGTTATTGCTTTCAGCATTTGGCAGAGACAAGCTCTCCCTGCTTTGGAGAGTGGGATGACCTAGTTAGCAACCTGGCTACAGAACCAGGAATTATCCTGTTATTTTCAGCTTCTATCTTTTTCCTTCTAGCTTTAGGAAAAGTTTTTAACCTCTGTCTCTAGCACAGTGCTCTGTTATTTCATACACAGGAGAGGGTACTCGGCAGAGGCAGAACAAACGACCCCTCTGGGATCCAGGGGCGTTTCATTCCAGCCCCAGGAAGTTTTGGCCGGAGCGCTATGGCAGAGCCCTTCTAGCTTTGATCTGCTCCCCAATCAATGAACAAAGCACATCATTACCACAGAGATTAAAATCTGATCTGCTTTGATTTCTGCTAAATTTGTAATTTTGAAGGCTACACTTACACCCCCAGGAAAACACAAGATCAAAGCTCATAATCACATCCAAACTTGCTTGCGCACACTTTTTATGTATAAACATGACACAGATTCCAAGAAAAAGGGGTTAAAGCCCTAACGCGGGACCTTCGCACAGACTCCGGCTATCTTTACGTTCTCTGGACACACTACAAATGCACAGCTATTGCCAGCCTGCAATAGTTCAGCGTACCAGCAGCCAGACTGCTCTTAACTCCTTCTACCAACATGGACAATCCAAGCCTAACCAAGAGCTGGGTTAACCGTACAGAGAGGAACTGACCGGTGCAGGGCTCAGCATGCTTAAACTCGCCTTTAAGCAGGTACTAGGGATGCATCTGTGACACCAGGTCCCCACCCAGAGAAATGGTCAACCAGCAGCTACTAATGACCTGGTAAAGGTGGGCTCAAAAGCCTTCTCCCTCTTCCACCTCACACCGGTGCTCGTCTGGAACGTAAAAGTCCCATTCAGCCCCGGCGCAATTCCTCCCACTGCAACCGAGGCACAAATCCCAGCCCTGGCCCGGACTGGATGCATGCCACATACTTCTCTTTTTCGATTTCCATTGAAAGCCTCTTCATGTCCGTATCTTTGAAGTCAAAGGACAGGCTCTCGCTGATGAGGTTGAAGCTTGGCAGGTCGGTAGGCAGTGCTGTCGTACTTGAGTTCATGGACTGCTAAAGAGAGAGAGCACAAATTAATCACTTTTGGCCACACAAATGTTGCTGCAGCAAACGTTCTGCAACACAGAGGTAAAATCAGAGCAACACGCAGTACGAGGTGCTACTTTCTAATGCCGTAATAATCCTGATCTGCTACTCACACAGGTAACAGCACACTCTTCTTGGAGTTGGGTGTATTCTCCTTGCAGTGGTGCTGAACTGGAGGGATCTCATCATTTGCACGGGGAAAGGGAAGGGGCACCTGTATTCCTGATGCAACACAGCCCACAACCCCATTTGTCTGAACCAGCCTCAAACTTTCTGGAGAGCAGATGATGAGGCTCTTTTTCAGCTGGTGATCTTTTAACACAGAAGATGGCAAGCACCCCAAGGCGCTGCAGAAGCAGAGTGGCAAACAAGCCCAGCGTCCCGAGCACCAGATCAGCCTGAAGAACCCCTTGCTCCATTCACAATTTGCTCTTCCATACAGAGCGATTGCTCCTCTGGGACCCCACTCTTTGCAGTAGTGAAGAGGAGACAAAACAACACTTGCCTTCAGAAGCTATTGACAAAGCTTCATAAAATCTACATTTTATTACTGCTGTGCCACTTAACGCCGGACAGAAGCTGCCTCTTGGGTGACACCTGACAGCTATTTAACATTAAATCAAATTTTAAAAGTGCAAGCTGTGAACAGGGGCAACGTGAGACCCTGCGTGACAGCAGAGTCCTGCGCTCCACTGCTCCCCACAGCGTGAGCAGAGAACACTGTAACCCCAAGGGTTAACTCAGGATGCAATTTCCGTAAGGTCCATGGAGATGCACCGAGACATTTTTCTCTTCGCAGTAATTTACAGTTCCAAGTGTTTAAGAACCACTGCTAGATTCAGTTGGAAATGCAGAGATAACATAGGGAATCACTCATATCGCACCTGAGCAAGGGTTTGGGACTTTCTTCCTCCTGTAAAATGCTGTGATATCCCCCACCGACACATGCTGCCAGGCCCTCAGATTTTATCTTCCCCTAAAAAAATGACCCTCCTCTCAGTCAAAAATTCTGTCATACCTCTAACAAACGGGCTCATTACCAGGAGAGGCAAAGCACCCTGACTCAAATCATCCCTCTGCTCTTGCAATACGTTAGATGAGGTCGCAAGCAGCAGCACGCGTCAAGAAGGGCACAGCAGCTTCAGACGGCAGACTGCGCGCGTGGATCTGAGTCAGAACTGCTGCTGGCGTGCTCAGCCCTCGCTGTGGAAGCGAGATAGCCAGCCCAGCATACAAAAGGTCACCCACCTCTCTGCTAGATGCTCCTTCTGGCTTTAAGGGAGTCCTGTAATGAAAACAATGTGCCCAAAGCATCCTGGACTGGGGGACGGCAGGAGACGGTGCTGCAGAGACAGGCTGCTCTGGCAGCACGCGCCAAAAGCTGGGGGGATGGTTCTAGGGTACCTGCCCCAACAAACGAGATCTTGAGCTTCAGCTGGTTATTTCTTTCCCTCATTTCTCCTATTTGGGATACTCCAGGGGCTGTCTGCAGCTAGCTCCGCTTCAGCAAGAACCACAAGCACCAGAGCAGTGACAGATTTACTCTGCACAATAACCTGCCTCTTCCCTCACCGCCAGCTTGGAATTCACAAACAGCCAGGGCTCGTCCCCCGCTCGCTCTTCGGCTGGACAAACCTGAGAGGGACGACATTTCATTCACCCTGCTGGTATATAAAATGGCAAAGCGGGAATGCAAACACCTAGTACAAGCATAAACAAGGCGGCACCCGGACCTGCACTGCTTGGTCTGGCTGGAGTGTCACAGGTACGTTAGACTCACACGACAAGGAAACACGATTTCTTACTCCCCTTTGCGATCACCGCTAGCGCAGAACACAGCTGCATTAATTCTGGAGCAGGCGCTGAAAGGGAGAGCTGAGTACCTAAATTCCAGTCTGGAAGGAAAGGGGACAGGTCTGCCACTGAACCAATTTAAATACTTGCATCACATTAACATTCAGGTCCCTTCCCTGTAAGGCTCACAGGTGTTTGCAAAGCCCTCCCCACGTGAGGTTCTATGATCTCTGCTGTGCAGGGGAGCCAGGATCATCAGAACCAGCCTGCCGGCCTTCAAACAACCTTTAGCTTTTTTTTTCAGCACAAGCTTTTTGGGTTTTGTTTTAAAAAAAACCAAACGGCAGCAGTAACAGTTGAGCAGGAATTTCAGTTGCTGCAATCATTAAGTCCAGATGCCAATTTCTCAGGGTTACTACAGCCACTTCCTCGCCTTTCCTCAGCACTGCTGTTTCACAAAGCAACGAAAAATTGGTGGAGAAATCAGAGGAGCAGCAGCGAGGAAGAGTAAGGAAAGAGCAAAGAGCATGCTGAGGGCTTGCAAAGGCACAGGCTTAGTATCTGGAGCAAAGCATTTCCCTGCCATTTGCAATAATCCTGGGCAAGTCTTGCACAAGGTGCAGCGATTTTTAATCCAGGGGACATGGGGTGTCACTGGGACAGAGGATGATAAAGGGGACACAGACCTTTTCCCTTATGTGTTTCCTCACCTGGAACAAACTGCATAACCCTGTTACTGCATTAAAGCAATTTCCTGCAGTTAATAGAGGCAAGCACTACGCTGACAGCGTTCATCCCTCTGGAGCACAGAGCAAGCGAGACAGGCAATACGGAGGAAGCACGGAGCAAGTCATGTCCTGAGGCTTCCCCCGCAGGGAGAGCTTCTCCTGTTGCTGCCACTGCCTTTACTTCGCTGCTCAAGAATTTGGGCAAGCCCAAGACAGCCACTTCAAGAGGATCAGAGAAGAGATGACTGCCTTTAGTCTTGCCATGAGTGGTACCTGAAGGGCAATGAAAGAGGCAAAGAGCCGTTGCCAAGTCAGTAAAGAATGAATTGTTCTCCCAGCCCTGAGACTCAGATTCACGTCTTCTTTCTCATGCATCACCTACCAGTCCCATCACAAAAGCAGCTTGGGCTTCAAGGACTAAAAAGACACCGAAACAAGCTTTAAAGAAGGATGGGAGACTGGAAAGTTACAAGAAAAAAATAACTGTTTCTTGCCTTTTCTGCAACACATCCATCCACTCCCCTCTTCCTCTCCTGCTCTTGTTGCCCCAGAGGGAAGTCCTGTCTGGCTCTCGGTGCCAGGGGACGACACAGCACAAGCGCTGGGACCACAGAAAAGAACAAGCTCAGCGTTACACCCTCATTAAGGAAGAGAGGAGCTGGAATCCTGCGCCGTTCAGTAGAGCTGCCATTTACCTGAGGGACACGAGCCTCCCAACAGCAGCTTTCAACACCGGTTCATCCCTCAGGCCAGCCTGGGCTCGTTCCCTCCCTTGGGCTGCGCTTGCCTGCCTCTGCGCGCTGGCAGGGGAGGCCGGCTCGCCCGAATCCAGCTTTCTGAAGCGGTGCGCAGGACCAGGATCTCAGCACATCTCACTTGTCTGCCCCAAACATGCATGTGGCAGAGCCACGAGAGAGGCCACAGGGGAAGGGAGAAGCGAGACCAGCGTAGGAGGGGACGGAAGGGTCAGCAAGGTGTTGTCACCTAGATACAGGCGCAACGGTCGCATTTGCATCCTCCTGACCTTGGAAAACAACAGCTGTGGAGTCTGTGCGACACGGTGCTCCTCCCAGGGCCACGAGAGGGGCAGGAGGAGCGGCAGTTGCACGAGGAGACCCTGCCACCTAACTGGGGAGGAAAAAAGCATCCTTCCTTCCCTCCTGGCATCAGCAGCTGTGTCAGGAAGGCCAAGGCTCTTTAGGGAAGGGAGAGGACGCAGCGCCATGTGTCTGGAGGAGGCAGTTCTGCGTGGATTGCCTCCAGGCAGATGCAGCTGGAGGGGTGGAGCTGAGCTCCATGCAACCCTACAACATTCCCACTAATGAGGCTTTAACTCCGCAGGCAGGAGCACAGCCATGCGGCTGCCCACTAGCACGGGGATTTACGCAGAAGGGCTCGCTAGCTGGGGTTCTGCCGGTTCGACTACGGATGGACACAGCAACACGAGGGAACGCGGACATGTAAGAGCTGCCCAAACATCAACACTGGTGCAGCCATGCAGCAGAGTTTCAATGAGGATGCTCCACAAGTTAAACCCAGAATTAAAGACCTGGTGGATCCCAGAAACCTAGCGACTTGTAAAACAAGGAGCACTCCAAAGCTAAGCTTTATAAAGCACTGAGGTAGCCAGCGCTTGACTGAGTGTCCTATGGCTAAGAGCACCTGACTGTTTTCCATCACTGCCATTTTTGAAAGCTTCTGAATATTTTTGCAGGGTATTTCAGAGAATCAGAATGAAAAGTTACTTCATCTCAAACCCTCTTCAATCTGCTCCTGAAAAGTTTCCAGAGGAGGGGGGAAGAAGCCTGCAGGTACAAATTAAAACTTCAATACTAGACAGGTCGATAATTCCCACGTACGTCTGTTGAGTTTATTCCTGAAACTGCTGAGCTCTTTCCCCTTCACCCCTCAGGACAGCGAGGCAGCCAAACCAGCAGCCGTGGCAGGTGTGAGCTACAGGGAGGGGAGCACTTGATGGGTTTTTGCAGGCCCTGCAGCACAATTCGAGAAGTTGAGGATGGCAACTGCCAGACGGATCAGAGCAACGGTCATTTAGTCTGGCGTTTCAGTCCCCAGCAGCAACCGGGACCAGATGCTTCAGAGGAAGGTGTGAAATCCTCTTAATGGGCAATTATGGAATAATCTCCCTTCAAGGAAGGTTGTTTTTTTTCCAGCACATAGAGGCACAGTGTCCAGTTTATGCCCAAAGAATGAAATTTACAGGTTTTGAACAGTGTTTATCCCACCTAACAAGAATAAGGACATCCTCCGTTTCATAAGTATTAAACCCTGTTGCTGAGCTGGTATGCTCCACACGTGCTAACAAAGCATGGCTCTGATGTGATTGTTAAATTGCTTTAAAATTTGCTGCCTTTAACTGGATGGGGTGCCTGGATGAAAAGGGCAAGCGCTGCTAAGGGTTTCCAAACAGCTGTAAGCAATGCCAAGAGACAGCTCGTACCCCTCCACCACCATGATGGAGATACGAGACTCCTCCAGGCTAGAGAGGAGGGCATGTTCGCTGGCTGGGAACTAGGGATTACGATACAGAAAGTTCTTACTGTGTAGGACGACTTGCTGGTGATCTCCAAAAGCTTCTGCTTTGCTCTCCGCTCAGACTCGCGAGCCTCCTGAAGGTCTTGCTTTAGTTGATCAGCCTCCTTCGCCCTACAAAGAAAAATAGCAAATGGCAAATATCAGATTGAAGCTGAGAGGAACGAGAAGATGGAGAAGCAAGATTACAGTGGAGGTGCAGAACAGGTTGATATTTGTCCCACAACAAGACCTAAACTAAGAAATCATTTGGGAAACGCCACAACCTCTGACAAGTGGGATGTTTTAATGAGCACAAAAATCCAAGCCATAGGAGGGCAGCTCTGACATGGGCTCTGTGTGAGCATCAGTGAGCAAGGCTAAGGCCTGGAGAAGCGTGCCGAGATGCCAGAACGGGGAGAACAACTTCAGAAGTTAAGCTCAGACTTGGAGCAGGAGAGGCACTTTTCTGACAAGTAGGCCTCTACTAATGATTATTTACCACATTCAAAAAGGAAAAAGCACCCGAGATCGCACAGCTTTGCCTACTTGCAGGGCCCAGCTATTCTGAAACTAGTATTTACCCTTGAGCCTCAAGGACCCCCCCATGAGGAGAAAGCCAAAGGAGGGAAGGAAGCTTTCTCTGCCGGATTGAAATTTGAGTGGAGACTTCACAAAAGAGAGACCAAGGCAAGAAGAGATGGACAAGGGCAGCGTTCATCCAAGCAGAAGGGCGGACGCCAAGCAAGCTCTCACCCAGAGAGGAGTAATCAGTTGGAAGGAAACAAGAATGATCTTTCACTTGCTCGCTACCAAACGCACCATGGGACCCGGGCTCTGGTATCAAGAGGACGGAAATACCAGTTTTAACAAGAAGCAAGGACTCCAGGAGCTAGGGAGACCTCAAGGCTAGCGTGAAACAGAGACCTCACGACTGGTAAGGAGAACTAAACAACTGAGAGGTAAAGAGAGGAATAAAGAGAAAATAGGGAATGTAGATCTACCATCCAGAAGGAAAAAGAAAAAAACCTCCAAGTGTTATTAATGTTGTCAAATACTTTGGGGAATGCAGTGGGTGTTTGCAGAAATCACCCAAAAGTAGAGCTGGCTTCCGCTGCTGCTGTCAGGGGGTGGAAGGCAGAGTGCCAAGCACCACAGTTCCTTCTCCCCTGCGAGCTGACGGCCCCTTTCCCTGCTGCTCTCACCACAGTATCTCTCCCAAAGAAGGCTTCAGAGAAGGGTCTCCAGCTCCAATCCAGGGAAAGATCAGGGCCACCACTGCTCTACCAGCACCGTTTCCCACTCAGGGACAGCCCAGCTGTGGCAAACAGCGAGATGGAGAGAGAAACCAGCTGAGTCCTGGGGCCATTTGCTGCTGTACAGGCAGGGGAGGCCAAGGGCTCCCTGCAAACCGTTGGTCGGACTAAGTCAAGGCATGAGCCACTCGTTCAGCTAAGTCAGAAGGGGGCTGGAAAGCAAAGCAGAGGCAGCTGCAAGGTTGTACCCTCTGACCTCCTCTCCGACTCCTCCGCCATTTTCAGTGCCAACATCTCTGCCTCTAGCACCTTCTGTTCCATCAGTCGCTTCTCCTCCTCCGTCCGGATGGCCGTGGCTTTGATTCGCTGCATCTCCTGTTCAGCCTCAGCTGCTTTCTGAGCCAGGAGCTTGGCCTCCTCCTCCGTGATCTGAGCCTTCTCAGCCAGCAAGTCCGCTGTCTCTTCAGACCTCATCTGAGAATTAAGGCACATTAAGCCATCAAGCGCGCTGAATGTCTCCCCGAATGTGCTTACAAACCCCGGAGCAGGGCCCTGAGCCGCTCGCTCTGCACAGCCCATAGAGTCCCACCCTTCCGTGAATGCCTGCAGCCTTCTGCAGCCAAGACCTGGCTGTGCCCAGGCTCTGTCCCAAATCATCCTCCTTTGTGCTCCTGCCACAGCAGGCTAGCAGGATGAGATCAGCCCCGTCCAGCCTCCTGATCACCATCCACCAGCAGCAGTTTGAGAACAGCCATAGGACAGTCACAGTGTGCCTCCTAAAACGCTTCGGCAGTGGAAAGGGTGAGGAACAGTTGCAGTGCCTTGGGAAACAACCTCCCAGAGACTCACCAGAGCCTCGTTGGCCATCGTTGCCTCTTCCTTTAACTGCATCAATCTTCTCTCCAGCTCATCCCTTGTCCTCTCAGCCTCTTCTCTCATTTGCTTCTCTCGGGCCAGCCGCTGTCGTTCCATCTAGGAAAAGGTATTGGGGAAAGTGAGGAGAAGTAACTCACATTCGAGAGGCTTTCCATAGTATGAGAAAGGGTCACTACGTGAGGGTTAGAGCACAGGACTGCACTGCTGCCTCCTCTCTGCTTATCAACACGGGGAACTTCACTAAATGGGGGTGATCTGATGCACCCTGCTCCCTTGAAGAGTGCCATTGCCAAGACAACCCCCTGTCCTCTGATCAGGCAGTTACCCACAGCGATGCCTGCAAGCACTTACGTCCCCAGACAGCAGCCTCCTACGCTGACCCACGGGGTGGACACAGACAAATAGGTCCCAGGAGCTCCAGCTATGCCTCAAGTTTCTTACGGCAAGTTGAACTGATGGCAAGATGGGGCTGAAGGACAGTCTGAGGGCATCTTCCAAATATCAAATATAGACACACCGCAAAGGCAGGGGTTTGAAGGATGTGGATAGCCGCTACTTTTGATCAGACATCTAACTCGGCATGCTGGAAACTTCACTTCCACTCATTTATAGGGGAGGTCACAAAGAGCGCGACCACCCCTATCAATTTCTAGCTATGACAAACTCTCTCCCTCCAGCTCTGACTGCAGGAATAGCAATGCTTCTCCAGGAGGGGAAGATCCAAGCTATGCTAAGACATCCCACCAGAATCCTGCCGCCTCTTCCCAGAAGATGCTGAGAGTGTTGCGCAGTCAGAGCGTGCCTCTCCGCTAGCCAAGCGCCCAAAGGGAGCCATCGGGCTAATTAACACACCAAGTTTAAGCACTCCGGTATGACAGAGATGGGTGCATTATAAATATCCACGCTACAGCAAGGATTCGCAGCATCGCACAGGCCACCTGCTGGGTTTAATAAGGGAAATAAGTGCGACAAGACACATTTCTCTGCGCCTTGGACACCAACTGTGTTCTGAAAGCAGGACGCCCACTGCTCTAGCGGCTCTGCTTCCTTCTATTAAAGGTTCCCCTCATTAATTATCATTACGATCTGTGTCCCGCTCAGGACTTCCATTAATGAGAATTCCCGTTATAAAAGGACTATCTGGAATCAGTTAACAACGGTGAATCCTGGGGAGGGAGGAGAGAGCAGGCGAGACAGCACGGTGGCTAGCTCGGGAGAGAGCAGCCAACCCAAGCAGAAGCCTGACCTTTCCTGTAGAGCACAAGTGCTCTGGATTTGAGAGCTCGGGCGAGGCGATAAGCTTCTGCTCACTCTCAGTGCCCGTGGCTCCCCTCCCTCACCTCCCCAAATAAGCACAAGATCTCAGCTCTTGCTGGTGCTGTTCAAATGCACCAAAAACTCAGAAGATATTGCAAAACCTGTCCCTGAAGCCACCAGCGCTCAGACACCACGCTGCTCCTTCCAAGGAGGACCTTTTTTCCACTAACACCAACTCCTTCCTGACCAGAGAAATCCCCATGGGAAGCAAACAGCCCCTCTTCCCCAGAGGAGCTGGCCTGGTTACCCTCGTAGTGGCTCATGTCCTGTCCTCTCCTGCCACCCCACAAGCTATGGGAAGGAGAACTGCTTCAGGAGGTGCCTACAAGAGAAGCCACACCACACCTCCAGGCCAGCTGAGCACCTCAACCCCAACTCCAGCATCGTGCAGGCACCTCTGTGGACATGCTCAAATCCATTAACTTAGCAGTCCCTTGAGCATAAGACTCTCCTGGCTGCAAGCAACTGCTTTGGTTTCTTCTGCTGCTATCTAGCGGCTTTGTTGCGAAAGGGACATTTGTATCCTAAGCACCAGTACTCAGATTAGCTGTGTGGGTTTCAGTGAGTAGAAAAGGTCTACGAGCAGAAAACAATGATTCATACAATCCAATTTGCTGATATATGCTCATCGGCTACACGCTGCTGCCTCCAAAGAGCCGTGTTTGCTGCCTGGGCTGGCCTGCGGCAGATAAAGGAGGCCAGCACCGAATTAGCATTCAGGCTGCAGACCCCGAAATGTCGGCGTGCATTCCATCACCATGTAATTAGAAAATGAGGCGAAGAACTACGGCAAAGCACAGCTCCCCCTCACAGCCCCTGCTTTAATTACAAGCAACTACCCCAATATACTACATCTTTCCAGCTACGGCACCCAGGCATAAACCGAGGCAGGGAAGATGTAGGCACACGTGTAGGACACCCAGATTAGCCCTTCCGTCCCGTCCTCCCGGTTTTGCTCCCGAGTGCGGGGGCTGGACTCGGACTGCCAGGCTGCCATCAACCTGCAGAGCCAAGTTGAGAATGACTGGTGAGGTGGGAGCAGGCTACTAAAAAGCAACGTTCAGCTGGCCCATCCCTCAAAGCTGCTCCATGTGCT
The DNA here is from genome assembly GCF_047370975.1 of Nipponia nippon. Taxonomy (NCBI): domain Eukaryota; kingdom Metazoa; phylum Chordata; class Aves; order Pelecaniformes; family Threskiornithidae; genus Nipponia; species Nipponia nippon. The sequence continues at coordinate 4,611,108 of NW_028262348.1, read as the reverse complement.
TGATGTCATTCTGGAGACTGTTCCTTCCCAAGTTCATTTGCATTTCTGATTTTGGCTCACGGTCTAGTTACACGAGATGTCTCTCACCTGCTTCCTGGCTTTCTCCTCCCTGGCCTGTGCTTTCATCTGCTGGACCTCCAATGAGTCTGCCTTTCTCCTCCTCATGAAGAGGTCGTGGTTTCCAATACACAGCTGAAGAATCTGTTCCAGTCAAGGGTGAAAAGCAGAGAGAAACAGCTGTACATGTGATGATGATGAGGTGGTTTGTATTCTTGACACACAAACCCACTAAAACTGCTTTGGTCTGGTGCTTGTAAGCACTTCCACCCACTGATCTCCAACCCTATGAGCTCTCACACCCACAGGAGGGGCAGGGAGCCAAGGCACAGCCAAGGCCCATACCAAACACCAGCTCCCAGGCTATCAGCTCTTTGCAGAGACCAATTTTCTGTTTTCTGGGCATCCAGCACAGCACGGTTCTGGCAAGTTTTATACAGCCCCAAAAAGGCACTAGGCCAAATAACGAAACAAAGACTTCTACAGTTCCCTGGTTCTCACTGCCCCCTTTCTTTAGGTTCAAGATGAACTGGCACCTTCTACCAACTGCATGTTTAAAGCATTGAGATTAAAAAAAAAAAGAAAAAAAAAGAAGGAAAACCACTTTCCGTCTTGGACAAACAGAAAGGCTTATCAAAAACTTCCTTGGACATCTTCAGATACCTTTGCTAAAGGGTTTTAAGGACCAGTGTGGTTTCCTCTGGTACTCAAGGTGGACAAGGAAGGTGGCAATACTAGAGGAGGGTTAGCAAAGGGGTGGGCACCCAGAAGAGTGAAAGCTCTTTTCAGCAATAAAAGCAGGTTTCTAAACTCAGATTCTTTTTCTAAAGGACTGATTCACAGGCCCGTCTTCCATTTCACAAGTCACGAATGACTTCTCTGGAGTCAGAGGAGCTGCAGCACTAAGAACCTGATGAGTGCAGCGAATGAATCCTTTGTCAGGAGCCCCACTTCCCTACAGCACGTGAAGTACAGGACAGCAAAGTTCCCCTCCCTCTTTTATAAGGATGGGAAAAATATCCCCCTCTGCCTTCTGCAGGTCCCTTGTGTGACTTAACACAGTGCACAGCTACTACAGAATCTGGATCAAAGCTCCTCCAGTTACCAAATCCAGAACACCAGCTGAAGCTGCTTGCTAACACGGACGCTGAACAGAACAGCTCAACGTAGCCCCCTCTGTCCTTGTACAAGGAGAGTGTCCTCAGAGGGGACCAGCCTAGGAAAAAAACAGGACTGCAGTTCTGATAATGGTGCATCCCAAAACAGGGAGATGTACGTCACATCCCAAAACAGGGAGATGTACGTCACAGGGCAGAACAGAAAAGATCTGCAGGAGAAGAAAGGGGATCTGGAGCAAAGATGGGGGTGACAAGAAAGTTTTACTTACTAAGTGCTTCCACCATGCAGGTCAGCTGTAACCAGAGAGCTCAGAAAGGGAGCACAAAAACGGGAGAGGGGGGAGAGGTTCTGTGAAGGAGCTTGACTTGAGCTTCCCCCTTCTCTTCTAGAGGCTATGACCGAGTAGTAACTGCTACGCCAAGTCACATCTACAGGCCAGCACGCTCCCTCCAACTGCTCGAACGAAAAGCCCCAACAGAATGTTGTCTTGTACTGCCAGCAGAAACCACTGCTGCAGGCAATAAAAATTACTCCGTCTGTAGACTTACCAGCTTATTCACACGCAGCTTTGATGAATTGAATTTAAAAACATCAATCTTTTTGTCCAATGGCTTAATCGTAAACTGAAAAGGAAAAAATAAAGAGGGAGAGAGTTATCAGAGAGCGGTGCATTTAATAAAAACGCAGCTATAAAAGTCTTACTGAAAGCTTTGGCTCAGAGGAGGTCAGCAGTGTCAGCCAAACAAGGCTGAGAGCTGTCCCTGTGGCTTTTAGCCAAGCAAGAGAACTAGTATCAAAAGCGACCAAGGAGACAACTGTTCCTCCAGTCAGAAAAACGCGAGTGCCACACAGAAGCAACGAGAGCGCTGTCCACCTACAGACTGCAATGCCCGACAGCCGGTGTTCTCCGCAGAGCACCTTGCAGAGGGCAGAGACAGCTCAGCACCTCCCGAGAAAGGCAAGACGCTGCTCTCCTGGCAGCTGTAGAGAACAGAGAAGGTGTGGCAGAACCTCACGACGCTTCTGAACGGGGGAAGAACCAGCTCCACTGCCCGATGGATGGGCAGGAGGGTTGCATTAGGAACACAGCAACAGGAGCTGCCATCCTTCCCACTGACACCTCCACTGGCAAGGGCTCCCCAAAAGGATTTTCCATGCATTTTGCTCTCCAGAAGTCAGCCATGTCGCAAGACTGCTCCGCAATTCGAAATATTATTCCCTCACTCTAACTTGTATTTACGGTCCATGTGCCAGCCAAACAGCTGTAACCATGGCCTGGGTTTATGCTCTCCAAAGAGCTCTCCCACAGCGGGTCTCTCAAGAGGATAGGGGTGGCATCGCCAGACTCGAGAGTTTCGGGAAGACAGCCCCTGGATAGACAGAAGACTCTGAACTAACAAAAGGATACTTGAAGAGATGGAGTGCTCCGCAACACCACATTTTTTAGAAGGCATGCATCTATTCCATCACTCCCCCACACACTACAAAAATAACCGGCTGAAGAGACAGCACTCGAGCAGGCAGTCTGTGTCCATTAAAGTAGGTCTATTTGTCAATACATTGTACTGCCTGAAAAGGGCTCCGCAGAACTCGCCCTGGCAGTGTTTTGTTTTGTCAGTTTAAGAGCCAATCTTTTAAGACTTTCACACAGGCAGACGTGCGTGAATGTCCCTGGACTCTGGCTCCAGCAGAACCCCCTACCAGTCACTGAAAGCAACAGCAGAGATATGCCAGGAGAGGAATTTCAGTTCCACGTAACCAGTCAATCTTTGTTACGACAGATTAAACCCCTCTGTTGTGTCAACGTAGCTGTCATACCCAGCTGTTAAGCCTGTTTACTATCACATCAGGTCTACTTGCGGTCATCTCATTACACAGATGATTGACCTGATGGAAGGTGGCAGTCCTTTCCCCCAAGAGAAAGCTCTATTCCAGTCTTGTGTCAAGGCCTGGTGACGGAGGCTTCAGTCCCCAGGTTTCTGAGGCAAGGCCTGATCAGACGGCTTCCGCCGCACTCGCGTGTCACCAGCAGGAAAGCCTTCGAAAGCCACTACGTGCTGGGCTGTTCTGCCGAGTTGTGAAGCTCTTTATTTTTAAGGAGTAAAACAAGTGAAGAGAATTCCAGTAGAGCCTTACTACTTATAAAACTTCACAAGACATGCAATAAATGCAGCTGATGAGAAACGTTTAGCTTTTACCTTGATCAATATCACGTTTAGATTGGAAAACAATTTTTAATTAAGAAGTTAATTTTCTTCCTTACCATAGAGGCAGCTGGTTCTCTTTGAGCAGCTCTCACAGACTGAAAATTGAACAGATCAGTTTCCCCTCCACAGCCAATTTCACTGCTATTCTCAAACAGGTTTGGTGGCCAACGATTCAGAAGATTCATATTTACGCTCTGGATTTAATAAATATCTATCCAATAGCAGGCTTAAATTACTCAACTTCCTAAAAAGATTCCAGCTGTTACGCTAAGCCCGGCAGCCTGAAAACTCAAGATGATGTAATGATATGGCAAGAGGCAAGAGCTCTTCTCGCCAGGAATACATCTCACTGTATTTCATAACACAGTGTATACACACAGTAATATATACTGTCATGCATACAGTAAAGCAGAGATCTCAACTTCTGAACTCTGGTATCCTGGCTAAGCACATCAACAGCAATTTTGTTTCTTGAAAAAAATTACATAGCGGGTTTGAGCGTACTCTAAAACCAGACAGGAGAATAGCTCCCAGTTGACCTCTTGTACCCCCGTTGCTGGAAGGTTTCAGAAGGCTTGGAATGAAGGTTTCAATTGGAGAAGCTGAGCTGCCCTTAGCTAAGCTGGTGATAGCAAGCACAGCAGACAGAGAAGCTAAGGGAAATAATTTTAAATTGCAACTGTGTTCCTGCTGCTCTCAGGGAAGAGGGGAGATGCATCCATACCTCTTTATCGCTGTATGAGATATTCCGGATCTCATTCCACGGAAAGGAGATTTTAGGGGTCAACCTGTTGTCTGGGTCATAAATGTGAAGACCCAAGGCGTCAACTCCAAGGAGCAGTTCGGTGCCCTTTTTATTCTATGGAAGGAAAGAAAAGAGCAGAAAACCCTTTTATTCCACTCAGAGGGTCTGACACGAGTCACTGTTAGCTTCATCGACCAGCCCTGAGCAGCGACCCACCAGCACTGCGTATTAAAAGAGCTTCTGCCTCCCCAGCAGCTAGCAGCAAAGCACGCTGCAGCAGGGACTCCCACCCACGCACCGCAGCCATCTCCCAGGTCTGCTGGCTCTCCAGGGCTCCACTCATCCAATCTCACAGCAACACAAAAGATGAAGACTAACACAAGAGCTACGCCAGCAAGAAAACATCACCCACAACCTACACTCACCCTAATCGCAAAATAGTTCACTCCATACATCTCCAAGTCCTGAGCTATCTTCAAATACTCCATTTCAGCTTCATCTCTGTCAGACAAAAAAAGGCCAGTGTTACAATGTTTGGTAGGATCAGAGAGAGGGGGATGGCTGCTCTTTCTGATCCTAAGCACTCACAAGGCTTTAAAACCTGGACTGTCTCTATCGCACAGGTCAAGCCTGTCTTTGCTGGCAGGATCAATAAAGTCCAACAGCAAATCCCACTCTGCAGCTTGCTGGCATCTTAATGGCTGCGGATGCCTGCCTAGCGAGATGCAGCACGTTAAGCCTTGCTTTCTCCATCTCCCAGTCCCTTAAGCAGAAATAGGAAATCCCTGGCTGGGAGAGGGTTTCAGATCCATCTGACTGTAGGCTTATCCCCGACAAGGAGCATTTTACCAGCCGAGGCAGCAATACACCTCATCAGTCTGAATCCCCATTTCTTTTCCTGGCCCAAAAAGCAGCCCGACCCCTCAGCAGGCAGGGCTGCCTGCCTCCCTGCCCCTCTGTAGGTGGCCCCTCACTGAGCATCGGTCTGAGATCCTCTTGAGGACCCCGTCAGTGACCAGGGGACAGCAAGGCACATGCAGAGCAATCAAAGAAAGCCCTTTGCGAGTCTGCTACAGAGGCGTGCTGCGATTAACCCTGCTGTCAGCAGAGCTCATCCATCCCCTGCCCAAGCCCCCCAAACCCTGGTGACTCTTCAGGCGAGGGGACTGACCCTGAGCCACCGCTGCAGCACACACTCACCTCGCTCTGCCTCGGTGCTCCGCGTACCAGGCTGTTATCCTTTCCTCCCACATCTCTGGAGTCATCTGGTACAGGTTTATTACCTGAGATACACGAGGAGACAGAGACCAGGTCACACTGCTGCTCTTGTCGGAGTCTCCTTAGCCAGCAAGCAAGCCAGAAACACCTGAGCCCCAAGCAGCCCCTTCCCAGCACCATGTCCGACCTGGCGACTCTCAGCAGGACACGCTCAGCCCCGCACCCTGCCATCGCCCAGTGCTCGCTCAGCCCTCCCGAGCACGCAGCACAGGCAAACTGTCCCCCAGCCATCGTGGGGAGATGCAGGCAGGATGAAACCGTGAAAACATTTGCTTCTGTTTTTATTAAAATATGTCAGAAAAAGATTGAATTCTCTTCCCTCAATACATTTTCTTGGATTGTTTGCCTTGGTAAGGAAGCCCAGGGAAAGCGAAGCAGGGTGCACCCCGCTGGCAGTTCCAGAGAGACCTTCTCTGCAAAGGGCTCTGTTACACAAAACACTGCCAGGCTTGGAAACCTACTCCTCTGCTCAGCCAAGCTCCTTACCCGCTTTGGAAGCAACTCCTCTTGCGCCAAGAAGCCTCGCTTATGGACGTTGGGATCATAATCACCGTACTGGAAAGAAGCACAGACATCGTGCCCACCCCACATTAACAACACAGGCAAGTAAAACTCTTCACCCTTACACATCCACCCCTTGGGGAGAGAGCAAATGCAGACTACTTACACCCTTCACGTCACAACCTGTTAGCGCAGAGAACATATGCTGCTCGGTAAATTTAATAACTGTATTCTCTTTGTGATTTGATTGCTAATAGAAACTAACATCCTCCTTCTACTCGTGCAGCAGAGGTGGAAGCAGAACAAAACTTCCCACCATCAGTTGACGTCCACCATCAGTTGACGTCCACCATCAGTTGACGTCCACCATCAGTTGACGTCCACCATCAGTTGACGTCCACCATCAGTTGACGTCCACCATCAGTTGACGTCCACCATCAGTTGACGTCCACCAGCTGGACTAGACGATCGTTGTAGGTCCCTTCCAACTGAACTATTCTATTCTACTCTAATTACCATGCCCAGAAAACACTTCCCCCGATGCAAGGGAAGACTCACTCTCTAGCTGAGAGGTCCTTGCCCTCCCTGGTGGGACAGGGAGTCAAGATATAGACAAAGACCTGTCCCCAAAGACTCATCGATACCAGTAGTTCAGGTGAGGCAGATGGCGGTTTCTCTGTCACTGCTCACCACCTTAATGAACAAATACAAAAAAAATTACAGGAGTTTGACAGACTCCTCTCAGTCAGGTGTTGGCTTTTCTCAACTGGGTCGTGGAATCCAATTCAGATTTGTTAAGTGCATCCAGTAATTCTAGTATTTGTTTAGATTTACATCTTTTTGAGCAGCATACAAAGTGACTGAGAAATAAAACCGCTTATTAACAGATTGAAAAGCCGAGTGTCCCTGCAGTGCATGTGAAAATGAATTTACCTCCTGTACAGCTTAAGAGGGCAGGAAGCCACCAGAAAACGGCACCTCAAATAACCTAGCAAGTTCAAGAGAAGAGGACAAGGGATGTGAGGCACGTACACGAAATGCTGCGATTTCCATTCACCTGGCAAACAGGACTTCTGCAGTGACATTACCCAATCACACAAGACACGGCGACGTTTGCTCAAGTCACTCATTTTGCAAGGGAGACAGCCCTTCCCTCCCTGCTTTTCTGAAGGGCCTCAGCTCAGAAAGTACAAAATGGAGACAATTTTTAAAACCAAGACCAAGACACACATGGTGGTCGTGTAAGAAGCCAGGAAGCTTTCCATATCAGCCTCCTTTTAATGCCAGAACCATCACGTTGTACACTAAACTCAGAGCTCAGCATCAAAAGTCTACACATAAATCCTCTCCGCAGCCCAGCAAGCAATGTTTCATAGACGACAAGCAGGGATTAAAGACGCAAATATTGATCTGGAGCCAATGCAGATGCAAAGGAAGCATGCAACAATCAACACTGACTCAGACTTCAATTAATATAACAAAACCGCCACGGATTTCATTCAGAAGGGTGCTGAGCAGCAGCAACTGTCTGTCTTCCAAGGTCTACAGATGCTCGGAGCTCCTCAGAAAGCAGCGCATTGCAGGTACGCGTCCCTTGAACCCACATCAAAAGGGAACAGCAATAAAAACGTGGCACTGGCAAAGGAAACAACTCCAATAACCTTGGAGAGGCAGAAAATAAATCATTTTTAGGTGATGAAAATAACAGCAAATAGGATTAACGCAATTATTTTTTGTTGTGATCTACCGTGGAGATCCAAGACTAAGTATGGATTATGTGATTTTCATGTGGTGAAAAATATTGCCACGTCCCAAAGGAATATTCGTACTAAGAGAGAGCCTGGATGAGAGCATTAATTATTCACAAGTCAAAAATCAACAAATGGCTTAAGTATTGCAGTGCATGTTGGCTCAAACGATTCGGCAAACATACTTTAAAAGACCTTTTCAATTAAATCATTACTTCAAAACTGTCATGGAATTTCAGCTCCCGTTAATTGAACTATATGATTAATATTCACGGTTCCACAGGGAAGTTGCCTTTACCTCATCCATACACCTGGCTTACATTGTCCTGGATAAACACAGGCATGTTCAGCTTCAAACTATTAACACCAAGTATTGTTTGTTTGGGCGGGGGGGGGGAACAAAAATAAAAGAGCCCTTTGCTTGTCCTACAAGATTGGAAGTGCTGAAAGGGCTGCAGCATGGCAGCGATCTGCATTTAAGGGGCAAGAAATGGAAGAACCTCCTGGACATTACCGTTTTCTGCCGGAACGCATTTTTCAGTAGATTCCACGTCTCTCCTGGCTATTTAAAACCTGAACCGCCTCCAACATCTGAAAGCAGTGTGGGTGGTTTAAGTGCAGGGCTAGGGGGGAAAACACATAGTAATTCCCCAAATGAACACAACAATATAGAAATAAATAAGCTTTTATTTTTACGACCCATACGCTTACTTCGTTATTGCAGGTAGGTGTGCAACAACACTACAAACCAACCTGGCTGTCAATCAAATGGCTGCAAACACACCGCTATGTCAGGCTATTATGCCCCTAATCATGCAAATCAGCACGTTATTAGTGAAATTACTGTGCTCAGTGGCCGCTTTCTTGTCCAGAAAGGACATCGTTATCCTATTTAACTGGAAGGAGATGACCTGCAACATCTTTCTTCCCAGCTCCATACCGAAGATGTGCTTTCAGCTTTCTCCTTTGCTGAAAAAAAAAAAAAAGCAGAAGGGGAAACCCCGCCTGGAGGGGCAGCAAGGAAAAGCGATGTCTGATGCAGACATGAAAGCACATTAGCAAAGGTCGGAAAAGGCATCCCTCTTCCACCTTCTCACAATCTCTGTGCAGAATCAAGACGTGCAAGGTTAGGACAACTGCTCTGACTCCAGCTGACCGCCTCCAGACAACCAAGCATCGAGCACGTCGAGCCTGCTACTGAGCACAAGGTCAGCAGCCGAGCCGCAAGAAGAGAAAGGGGACAGCACAACAGCCCTGTACCGAATTACAGCCTGTTCCCGATCGCGCGAGCAGAAGCTGTCACGGCCAAGAGTTAACAGCGCTCAATATTTACCCAATGGTTTATTCATTTTGGCGACAGGAAAAGTCATCCCCTACGTATCCTCAGCTCAGCAGGTCAAGGGAGAAAAAGCCAAGTAAGTGTTTACTCATGCACTCTAATAAGAGTGATGAATGTTTCACACAAATAGAAACATTTCTAAAAGCAACTCGTCTTTCCCTGGCTGATGAGACTCTCGAACAAAGTACAGTTTCATCGATATTCTGACTATGAGGAGAAAACATCTTTTTCTAGTCAATTCAAACACTCATCGTCAAAGAATACTGCTGCACGTCACCCAGGGCTGTATTCAGACAAACCAAAAAAGTCCAAAGCATGGACTAAAGGGTCACGAGGAAGATTATACAGCAACATGGAAAAAGCCACGGTGAAACACTGCGGACTGGCCTCCCGGATCAGGCCCTCTCTTCAGGCAACAGAGCCAAAGCCCCGCTCCCGTGCTGCCAGCGAAGGTGGCTGCGCAGACCGGAGCCACTCTGCTTCTCCAAAACTGCTCGACAGTCCTGCTCCTCCAGGACCCAGGCACGGCCACCTGCCTGCGGTCCCGCGAGCCAAAACACCGCCCTAAATCGCATCCGGAGAGTCAGAACCAACTACGACCACGAGGCTACAGCGATAACGTAGCTAGGCTGCAATCGGACTCCAGCTGCTCCTTTTCCAAAGACATTATCTTTACACACACAAACTGGAGATTAGCTAGAAGACTCGTTAATTGAGCAGCAGCACGTTGTGCATATACAGGGATAAATTACTTCCTCTCCTGCGAGAACGTCCCCGCTTCTGAACCTTGGGCTGCTCCCTCTATCCCTCGAGTCCCTCTGCTGTGGGCTGCTCCAAGCTGTCCAAGGCTGCGTGCTCCAGACTGGAAAACAGTGTTCTCTTAAATAAATCCTCAGCAAAATGCACTGACTCTGGGTCCAGAGCAGAATTTGGCCAAGGAACGAAGGGAACTTAGTGAGCATTGACTTCTCCCCCTGCCTACTGAGGCCAAACACCCAAGAACAAACCCAAGATAAAGGGAGAAGTCAGCAAGAGCCCTTTAACACTGCAATAACAGTGCCGTGGCAAGCTGTAGCCCTCAAAATGAAGTAGTTATCATGATGACAAGTATTCTGGGGAAGCAGCAGAGCTGTGAGTCCCACAGCTGGTTTGCCTCTGGCTGCAGCAGCAAGAGCAGGGAGGAGACCCAAAAAAGCACGGGCTTAGGGAATTCACCTGCTCCAGTAGCAAGCCACACTTGAGCAGGCACTGCAGCTCATAAACTGAGCGCTTGCTAAAGAGTCCTGGAAACAGGAAAAATCTGTCCAATGTCCGAAAGGCAGCCAGGAACCGGCCGGGCAGAGGAGACGACAGTGCTAGCGTAGGCCCCTCACTTCCCAAGTTTTAACAGCTTTCCTTGCCTTCCCCTTCCTCGGGAAGCGGGTACGTTGCAAAGCGCCTCGCTTCCCAGGAGCGACGCTAACCCACTGCCAAGGTCAGCAGGGCCCTGGAAAATTCCCCTGTGCCTACCTTGGCTTGGACGGCGTAAGAGGCAAGCAGGACAGAAGCTTCAGGAGGACAGTAGATCTTCTCATCCAAAATCTGCTTCTTCACCTGCGCATAGCAGTAAAGGATACATAACACACACTTAGCAGAGCAGTGCAAAGCATGACTGTCACAGCAGATGGTTGCAGTTTGTTTTAACTCGAGCTGTCAACCATACAGTTAACAATTTTCCTAACACTGATTACAATTCAGGCCCAGGAAGTCTCTGGTGGCTCGGAAGGGAAGGGCTCAGGATTTCACAGGCCACCTTTTTCAGACAGGTTTGCGAGAAGAGCTAAATTTATACATGGAAAATGACAGAACCCATATCCCATTGCTAAAGGCAAGGAGGGGGAGAAAAAAAAAAAAAAGTCCTGCATGTAAAAATGGAGATGAAACCTCTTAAGGCATAAGCTACGGAATGATATGACATCTATACACAACACTAAATTAAAAAAGCAGTTTGCAGCCAAGTCTCCGAGCACACAAAGGTTTTGCTCTGGGCTATTCAGGCCTCATTATGAGTCAGTGCTCACCTGTGCTGGAGGCTAATTCCCTCCGATCCCACCAACAGCAAGGAGCGCTGCGGGTCATCTCCGTGGCAGTGCTTTTAGCGGCAGGCAAAGCCCGGCGCGCGCTCCCAGGAGAGCCAACATGCAGTTCCCAAAAGCCACAGCTTTACGTTTCCTGGCTTCTGTGCATTAAAAAATTAAACCTGTCATGTTGGATATTTTTTGGTTTTGCACACTTAATTTTCCTGAATAAAGATAGAAAAAAAGCCTACTATTGCCTTGGAGACTTAAATGGATTGTCACAGAGATGCAGTAGCATCAATTTGAATTTATAACATGCTTTGAGTCCTCAAAGTTGGTTACAACATAATCACAGAAGATATTCTCCTGCCTTAAGATAAAAACAGGAGAGTTTGCGAGCTTATGTGTGCTCCCGGTTCCCATTCGCATTACAGGAGCCCAGGCTACTCTCATAATCAGAAATCCTAGTAGAAAAGTCACAGTCTGCATTTATAAAATGCAGCTTTAACTGCTTTTCCTCTCTGATTTTCCTTTTCAAAGATGCCAACAGTACTTTTCCTCATCAAGGATAAAGCCCGTGGCAAATGGGACATTTAAAAATAGCCCTAAGGAGACCCTAGTGCACAAGACAGACCTTGGAAATTAAGAGCAATACTTTGCATTTAAAAGTCCTTTAGCTCTGAAGAACAAGGATGAACTTTGGAAGAGCGAGGAGTGCCAAGAGCTGGTGAGCTCACTTTGATATCCGTTTCAAAGGGCAGGGCACACGGAAGTCTAGAGCGGTATTTCCAAGAGCATCCAAATCCAGGTTGCCTCTACTTTGGTGTAGCAAACATCAGAATAAGTGTCTTCTTTTATTTTTATAACTTACTTATTTTAGAAACTTCACATTAACAGCCACAGAGCAGCTGAAACATCCCAATAAGTACCTAAGGGTCTGACTAGGACTACTCCACTCCCCGTAACCGTACTTAGAATCATAGAATCATAGAATCGTTAAGGTTGGAAAAGACCCTTAAGATCATTGAGTCCAACCATTAATCTGTCACTGCCAATTCCACCACTAAACCATATCCCTAAGCACCACGTCTACCTGTCTTTAAATACCTCCAGGGATGGGGACTCAACCACTTCCCTGGGCAGCCTGTGCCAGTGCCTGACTGCCCTTTCAGTGAAGAAGTTTTTCCTAATATCCAACCTAAACCTCCCCTGGCGCAGCTTGAGGCCGTTTCCTCTCGTCCTATTGCTTGTTACTGGGGAGAAGAGACCGACCCCCACCTCGCTACAACCTCCTTTCAGGCATTTGTAGAGAGCAATAAGGTCTCCCCTCAGCCTCCTCTTCTCCAGACTGAACAACCCCAGCTCCCTCAGCCGCTCCTCGTAAGACTTGTGCTCCAGACCCTTCACCAACTTCGTTGCCCTTCTTTGGACACGCTCCAGCAGACTTGACGCGACCCTTTACAGGACACAGTTTCAGAAAATTGATCTTGTCTGAAAGGGAGCTCCTGTGATAGAAGCTCTTCATTACCAGCCATGCAGCACTGCTACAACAACGTCAGCTGAGCTAATTTCTCAGAACACCAAGTTCTGTAGCGTACTTTAAATAAAAAAGAAAAAAGCCCGAAGATGTGTTCACCACAGTTTCCAAATGCTTAACATAAGGGCACGAGTTACGGCGGCAGGTGGGACTGTTAGGTTTCCCCTTCTCCTCTGCTTTTGCCATCAGTCTCTGACGGAGCTGTGCTCCTGGGATCGTCTTCTGCTCCAGTTATTTGAAGGCTGTTTTGCAAAGAGGTGAACCTTGGTGTACAGCCCGAACACAAAACAGGTTGGTTGCGCTCTGTTCTGGAGGATGAAATTCCCCTGCTTCACATAACGATGCTATCACGTACAAAGGCAATTGCCAACCCTCAGCACAACTGATATCCACACCCTGCAGAGAGGTGGACTCCAAGGCTGTGTGTGTCACTCAAGCCCACATCTGACAGATCCATTTTCCCTAGCTACCACACACTAACATTACAAATCACCTAATCATTCCTGACAGCCAGTTTACGAGGTCTGCAAGTCTGGGCATCTGTGACTGCTTCATCCAGACAAACCATCTTTGTCCTATTTTAAGAAGTTTTTGTTGTTGAGGACAACTCTCTTTGGAGAGGTGTGAACATAACGATGAGGATCCACACTCTGCTGACCAACTTTCTGACCCTGGAACCTTCTCGCACTTCTGCTCATCCTGGCTCCTTCTCCCTCGGGCTGGAAAACAGCGTATTGACAAGGTTCCTACCTGCAGGAAGAACAAGTGCTGTGTGATTTCCTGGACCAGTTCCTCCTCTGCGTTCTCAGGATAAAATTTGGCTAGGAAGTGAAAGGTGACAGGCTCCTCTGTTGGAACATCGTGATCCAGAACCTGTGGGATGGGATACAAGAGCCATTCTCAGCTACTCCTTCCAGCTTCTCCAGTGCTCTGTCTCTTGGAGTCAAGACACAGTTCCCTTCTGTTCAGATCAGCACATCTTTTGTCAGGCATTTTAGACATCTAGAACAGACGAACCAACCTAAGTAGTTCAGAAACCACAGTTAAAAAAAGAAAACAAACAAACATTTCTGACACTCATAAGGATGCAAGAAAACAAACAAGGCAGAAACAAACAGCATGCGAAATGAGACAGCAAAGGTCGGTCCTGATCTGACGTGCGCACGTTGCCTCTTCCGAACCTCGCAGAGCAATGCTATATCCTGCTACGCCACCATCCGTCTCTCTCGTCGTTTCCCTGCACTGCCGCCTCTTGTATTTCACTGTTGTTCCTTTGCTACCTTTCTACTGTGCTGGCGCTGTCCAGTTCAGATTCACGTTGGTTTCAAACCTTGGCATGACAGGCGAGACACCCAGACCTCCCTCGCAGTCTCGACCACCATCTGGTTTTAGCGTAACATCCTTTGGATGCAAACAGAACTACATCTATCACTTCCCTAACCCACCCCTCAGCAACCTGGAGGCTCACATATTTGGGAAGCGTTTGCTCCCTTATCTCCATCTCCTTTTCACTCCTCTGGTTTTCCTCCTCCCTAGCTCTTTGTACATCTCAACAACAAAAGAAGCCAAGGTGCAACTTCACTTTTCCGCTAAAGGTTTTGTCTTTCAGGGGCACAGAAGAGAGACCTCCAGGTTTCACTTACGTTACAGTCACCCAGAAGCCCTGCATCCCAGCATGGCTGGCTCCAAAACGCCTCAAGGGGATTCAGCGTGCACAGTCTGAGGCTTCACAGCTCAGAAGGAGCTGGGGTGGGGTGTCTCTGCCAACTCTTCCCCATTTGACTTACGGGTGCTATGGGGATGAGATTTAAATACACTTCACCCGGTTCCCTTCGATACCACATATAACACAACCTCGGGCAATCAAAGAAAGAGGAAAAAAGTACATTCTCCTTTGTCATCCCACGCGACCTCTCAAGGGAAATTTGGTTCCAACCTTCTTGTCCATTTTGAGCCAAGCCACTGTATCCTTGATAGTGTATTGAAGGCCGAAGAACCAGGTTTCTCGGAGTCCTAGTGTCCTGCATACGAGATCGAACAGGTCCTTCCCTTTCCACTTCACCTGCAGGAAAGCAAACGGGAAACAGAGTTATAAAGATGGATTTCAGAACTTCGTCTCCGTTCAACCAAATCCATCCTGTTTCACCTCACAATGCCTTTGCAGGCGTGGAAAAGGCATCTGGTACAGATAAGGAAACATCCTAACGAAGCATACTTTATATCCTTCCATCTGATCGCATCTGCCCATCACCAACTCCTCCCTCACTAGGAAACCGAGATGTGATTTTTTTTCCACCCCTGCAAGCACCACTGTAAATAACTCCCCCCATTTCTTCCTCTGGCACCCACCGACATTCAACAGGGGACCCAAAGGGTCCCTTGAGGTTGCTTTTGAGCCGTGTGCTGCTACGAGCAGCCTGTTCCCAGCAAGAAATAAAAATCACTCTTAACTGCCCCTTAGCGACTTTAATGTCTCTACTTATAGCCCCAGGAAGCCCTGCGCAAACTCCAGTACCAGCAACAGGGTTTCACAGACAAGGGCACAAAGCACTCCTGAAAATCACAAGCGGAACGATCTATGTACGAAGTGCGTTCGTCCAGAGCTACTGACCCTGCACACGTAAAAGGAAAAAAGAGCTCAGAAAAAAAGAAAATTATCCCTGAAGTCAGCGGTTCTCTTGGAGCATGTTTTGATAGAGTCAAGCCGCGTTTTCTGCTGAAAATGTTGGTGACAAAAGCAGCTCGGGAGCTGAGAAAATTGGTCCTGCTCAAAGACCGTGTCCTTCGAGCAGTCTTGCAGCTGCATCTATGTTGTTAGTGAAGTTTGCTCATAAAAACAGAAGGCGTTGGGAGGCAGAAAGGTGAAGAGGGACATAAAACAGATGAATCTAATATGCCAAAGCCACTTTGGTCTTCCATCTGCACTGTGGAAACAATTGCTGGACCAAGACATACGGCCGTTACTCTAAAGCCCTAGGGCAAAAGGGTCTGGGCGCATTCTCCTGTCGCTACAACTCAATCTTGGTGCCACCTGGACAGCATCAATATTAATACTCAGGCACGGCGGGGACGCGCCGCTCCCGCTGTCACCCACTGCCGCCTTGTGGGCAAAGCCGCCGAGGACAAGCTTATTGCCATTCCGCTGCCTTTGAATAAATGAGTATATCGCTATTTTCTCCCCCTCCCGGGGCACACACACGCACGCTAACAGCCCCAGAATAGAATAAAGTCGACACTACCCTCCAAAAACACCACCCCAGGACGGCTCACCGCAGCCTCTTCGCAATTTGTATCAGGCGCCATCAACACCTCGAGGTCAAAAACACCAGGAGGAGCAAGTTTTGCAGTGTTGTAATTATAAAACCCTAATTTCACACATTTAGCTAGCCTCCAGTCCCCATGATGAGCTCCAGCTCGGCACAGGATGGCGCAGATTGCAGAAGATCTTTGCCTATGATTTTAAGAGGGAGGTTAATTCGAGGGTTCAGACAAAACAGAGCAAGACACATTTAAACCGCTATTTTGTACCATTTCTGTAGGCACATAAAACCAGGCTGCCATCAAAGGGCTATTTCTTAACCAGAATTAAACTGCTTTGCATAAAGCGTTATTGGCTTTTTTTCCTTTCTGCAAAGGCCACATTTCAGCCCATTGCTTTAGTGGAGCAATTGGTGCCTGCACGCACCCAGCCCTGCACCAAACCTTTCCCAGGACAGGCTCCGGCGTGCCGTGGACAGGAGTATCTCCTCCCCAGACCTCGCTCCGCATCCCATGGGATCGGTGTTTTGAACAACCCTACCGAGTGTCCCCCCCCCCGGGCTGGGATTTCCACTGGCAGTTCGTTTCCAAGACCAGCAGCAAGCATTAAAGCAAGAACTTTGTGTGTTCCTCACCCCCCCCCCCCATTTTAATTTGGTGATGGGAATATTTTAAGCGATTGCTTCTGCTGCTAGATTTTACACCACCACTCTGTCATTGCACGCATACGTTATGGCAGAAATATATATTTAACATTCCTGGCTGCACGGTGCTAAAGTCTCCAACCATAACATTGCACAGACATCCTCCCCGACTGTGTTGAATTACCTTCATTAAATATATAAATGGAACAGCAGCCACGTTTATTTCAACATACATGATTTCATTCCACACCTCGGTACTTAAAATAACGATCTGCATTCAAGTGGCATCTTTTGGCAGCTGAACTCCAACTGTTTTACAGACGTTCAGGACCTCAGCCCTCCTTACCCTCACTCGATCAGCCTCGTATCATTAACTGCCACATTTCGTGGCCATAAAACACAAAAAAAGACCCCCCCAGGCACGGGGAGATGGAGAGCGCTGCTGTCCAAGGCTGAGCAGAGAGCCCGGGGGAGAGCCAGGACGGGCTGGCCATTCCCCATCCCCTCCTCTGCCCGTAACGCCGTTCCCCTGCTCTGCACTAAAGCGACACCTGAAGCACAAAGTCGATTTTGCAAGCCGCTACGAGCTCCTGAAAACAAAACAAAGAGGCTTAGGGGAGAAAAATCCCCTCTCAGCCATATGCCAGAGCGGCTGGCACGACACTGTAATAAAGCTCAATCTCCCAATAAAAAGCTACATCACGATAACCTCAAGCCGACCCGCAGGACAGAGCCGGATGCGACCGCGTCGCTTCAGCATCCTCGATCAGCTGCAGGCGTCACCTCTCGCATCGGCAGCTTTGCTTTCTCCCATTAGCATGATGGCAGCACGCGTTGTTAGATATATTCGGCGAGTCGTTGAAGGAATACGTGGACGAACTGCTTTATAAACAGGGTACGCGCTGCAAGGCTGTTATTCTGTGGAGCTGGAATTTATGTTCTTTACCAAGTACAGAGTGCTTACAATTTATCAGCAGAGCGTTTTAAGTAAACAGCACTAAACACTTAAAACTCAGCAGCCAGTGGCTAGAATAGAGTACTTCCAGTACGGGTTATTGGCATCATCTTTTTCTCCAGCAGAGACATCACATTTGGCATCTATTAACAGGGTTTGCATTATTTATTAACCTGCACCAAGAGTCATTTCCAACTAGCAGGCAACTGGACAATTTATTTCGGTGCCTAACCTTTCTGTCAAGTTTCACAACCGCTCCTTAGCTAACGAGTCGATAAAGCAGCCGCAAAAACGAGCAGAAGGGTTACGATATCCCCTCATCAGGGGGTGACAAGGAGGGAGGCCGAGCGCCTACAAAAAATGGGCGCAAGAGGGTGCAACCATCCTGCGCAGAGAGGGTTGAGCAGGGGGTCAGCAGAGAAAAGCGGTTCCCAAAACCCACTGGCATCAGCTGATGCTTTTCTGCCAACGATGTCAAATTGAATTTACACCAGCTATGTGGAAAAAGGAGGGGGGGGCGGGATTAAAAAAAGGACATTTTTTAACCATTTAAGATTAAGGTTCCTCACATGGGAAGCTCTCCTCGGACAACAGGGAGGTACCTGAACTCCAGGGGACAGAACCCGGCTCTGTCCAGGGACGGTGGATGGAAATCTTGCCTCCTTCTCACCACAAACACAAGCCACCCGAGCTTCAGCCATCCCTGGGGTCAGGCTGGGGAATAAGGGCACGAACAAGTGACTGGGGGACACCACGGCAGCAGTCACCAGCTCAGCCCGGGCACGCCGCCTCCCAGAGCAAACCCATCGCAACGGTCCCTCCGTACCCCGCACAACGCAACCACTTTGCACGGTACTGGGTTAAAGCATGACCTTGAAGAAATTACTAACATCTATAAAATATTTTACTACACCAATTCATCCTTAAATAATGCAGAAAATGGCTTTTCACCTTAGCAGATCATTTTATTAACTGTTAGTTCTGTGCCAGAGATGAGAAGACAGCACAGAGCCCCTGTCGTAATGACGACAGTCTAAAAGACCACACAGAAAAGGGGGCCGAGCCCCAGAAGCAATGCTCAGCTTCCACCGTGTGATGTTATTTCCATTTAGAAGCAAGTTTTAATAAGAAGATGTGACACCTCTGCACTGAAACAGGGAGGGAGATGGCAGAAGGGAGATGGCAAGGGCCAAGCATCCCTCCACTACCCACCTGGGACACAATACGTGGGTAGGCTGTATGCCCAAACCAACCACCCACAACAGTTTACTACTGAAACAGAGACAACTTTGAGACTGCAGACCACATTTATTTCTCCTTCTGGACTTGGACGATAACAGCAGTGCCACAGACAACCACTTATTTGGATTTAAAGCCCATTTGGAGCAAATGGGGAATCAAATATGCAATATTCTTCCTTTTTTTTTTTTTAAATAAAATGATGTCAAATACTTCCCATTGCCACTTACTGAGCCACAAGACAGGGTTGTAAAAGTTATTTTTATTTACTAATGCTACACGACAACTCAATAATGAGCTTTTAATTAAAATCTATTTCTGTTAACCACCGAGGAGGCCAAAAACTCGCCCAGGCGTAACAATGCAGATGGTGCAGCCGAGCACATTTCGTGGTGTCTGCCCAAGACAGAGACAGAGCGGAGTACACGGGAGAACAAGCTGCTGCAGCTCTGGCCAGCCGGCACCGAAGCGAGCAGGAGAGGCGGAGGGGACAACAACCGATGATGTCCCAAAGCCCCACCTCACCCAGCAAGGGCCAGGTAGGGCAGCGATCCCAGAGCCGAGCCTTACCTCCGTGCGGGAGCTGACTGCTGACAGACACGGGGTATTTCAGCACAAGCCTGACCTGCTCTGCTGATCTTTTGCACGCTGATGAGCTCTGAAAACAAACAGCTCACCCCAGGGAAAGCCAAGCTAGGCTTTAAGGAGCCAGTGTTGTCAGCCTTAGGAAAGAGGCTTAGCCTTGCCCGAGGAACGGCAAGTTTACCTGTGAATGAAGCAGGGCTAAACACACGTATGCTGTCAAATGCCTCTCTTCCAATGCTAAGGGCTGTTTGATTTTCTAACAGAGTGCTGCCTCCTAGCTTCAAGTGGATTGTTTCCGGGGCTGCTTCCCTGTTCAAGTACTTTTAATTTCAAAAACCACCTACTTGAAAGCCACTGCCTGTACAAAGGAAAAAAAGAGGTATTAAATGGCATCAAAATTGGAGTACATACACCAAAAGAGAAAGATTTTCTGTCACAAATGCCTTCCCTCCTTCCCCTTCGCATCAACACAGCTCCTCTGGATTAACCACAGAGACCGAGGATTGACAGCGGTTTTGAGCCATCTTTGGAGGGAACTGGATAACACCGAGTTTCATAACCGGCTTAGAGGAGGCTGCAGTGGGACATGGGGGATCCAGAAAGCATTTCAGATGCCGGCAGAGAGAAGCCAAAGAGGATCTGTGTTCATAGTAAGTCTCATGTGACTTGCGCACAGCTTAAGGGAATGCAGAACCAAACCGCGCCACGCGAGACATCTCTGAAAAATTAATTCCCAAATGATGCTGTTGTGAATCAGCAGAATTTCTGACTTTTTTTGGCATAAGCCCCTCCAAGACACGAAGTGAGAAAACAGCCCTTACCTGCCGCGCCTTGTATTTAAAGAGAGATCAGCAGCAACCAAACAGCCCAAACTCCTGAGCGCTCGCAGAGCCGACGCAGGACCGGGGCAGATGGGCGCGTGAAGGAACCAGAACATTGACTTGACAGCTGGTATCCCAACAATTTACTGAAGATCATTTCATAGCTGAGGGGGATTATTTCTCGCAGCTTTTTAAAATAGCTGTTACTGCCTACAGATTCGTCTTTTCCAGTTAACTTTCTGCCTGCTTGCAGAAGCTTAGCAGCACCGAGAGAGGTCACTGCCCCTACTAGCATCGCTGAGCTGCTGCTAAACGTTTAACTGCGGGTGGAGGGATCTTTATGAAACCCCTTCCACGTATTTGGCAAAGCAGAAGGGAGCTGGGGGCATTCTGCTCCCTGCTTTCCTTCTCTTGCCTTTTTATTTTGGTGCAGCAACCAGACAGAGCTCAAATCTCGACGCCGATTTACTGTGCCAGCTCTTACTCAAAAACCGATTTGGCCCTGGATTTTCACCACCGAATCTTCGCTTGCTCCTGTTTCAGAAGATGAGCTTTTGCAGCTCAGCTACGTAACTCCCTAATCTGTTAAGAGACTAACGCTTGGCCGCACGCTGCTGAAATTGGGTCTCATCTACTTACAAGCGAACAGAAAAGCTTTACAACCAACCTCATCCAACTGGCCCTGCCCCGAGTGGGGCACTGGGCTACAAAGATCCCTTCCAACCAAGATTATCCTCTGGAGAGAGGGGAACAGTTTAAGCATTGAAGCAGTAACAGGATGCACGTTTAAACCAGCAAATACATCAGTCCAAACTTGCCTCTTCTTGCTGCTTGAACACTTAAGCTGTTTCTCTAGGTTGGCTGTAAAGCTTTTTCATTCATTTTTAACTTAAGACCTGCAGAAGCTGCTGCTGTCAAAGGATTAAGGTCAGATTAAGGCAGCTAGCTGCCCCTCGGTGGAGTAACCATCCCTGCAGGAGTTTCAGGCCCAAGATCAAAGGCACAATAGAAAGGGCTAAAGAAAAAACACACCCTTCAGAAAAGGTGCTGTGGCTCCGGAGATGGAGAGCCACTAATCCGACTGACCACTGCAAGAGGAAGAAATGGGCAAAGACACGCACGAGACCAAAAGAAAGACTGATGGGTTCTATCAACCAGAAACTTGCTTCTTGGAGGACAAAAACTGCGCATCGGAGCGTGTGAGACCAACCTGACGCCAGCCGCACTACACCACCGCCATCCCGCCGGAGGGACAGGATGAACGATGCCTCGGAAGACACGGACTCAAAAATACCGCCGAGTTTTAAGATGTTATGCCAGAGATAACAGATAACCAACTACCTCATCTAGAGAGGCACCACCAAAATCACATTAACCTTTGCCACGTTGACTACTTTAATTTGGTTCAGGGCCACCGTCAGCAAGTTGCACCATCGGGGTGGCAACGGCAGTGGAAACCATCGGGCACGGCAGGCTCCTGGCACCGCGCTCTGAGCTGACATCAACCCATTAGTGCAAGTACCACACCCTGGCGAGCTCTGCTTTACGCTACTGCCGCTTAAAATAGCTTCCCAAATCAGTACTCAAGCAGCGCACCGCCTATCGCGGTGTTAATCGCAGGAGAACATCAACATTAAATGTCTTTCGACAAGATTCCTCTTGGGCTCCTCTCCAAGCACAGAAAGCTGAAGGACCGCACGGGCTATTTGAGGGTGTTCTCAGGAAGGTGGGGCAGCTAGGGATTGGCTTAACACGGGGATTTTAAGAGCTATGCAAATGTCTATCCTTCCTCAAGATGCTATCAATTAATTAGGTATCAGGCTCAAACAGCCACGATGGAAGAAACAAAAAGGAAGACACTCACTTTGTGCCTTCAAGATTTCCCCAAACAAATTATAAGTCTTTAAAGTGAAACCCCAACTGTGACTATTAAGCTTAATCGCCATGTTAGAAAGATTAAGATTTCATTTCTACAAATTATTTTAGATTTAGGCTCAATTTAGAGACATCATTTGCAGAGTAAACAGATGGAAAGCTGGTTTAATCTCTTACAATACCCAGCTGGGAATTTCTACAGGGCAGATTGAAAAATTAACACAGAAAAACAAGGTGCCCCCCCTGCAGCTCCGGCGGTGTCGGTGGGGTCAGGAGAAGAGGGACTGCTGGGACGAGAGCCGGGGCTCTACGGTTTGCACCAAGCAACCTGCAGTCCAGCCCCGAGAGCCAGCCATCAAGCCAGAGCAGGTTACGGATTCAGATCTCTCCGCTGCTCCGCACGCTCTCCTCGAGGGCCGGAGCAGACCTCACCAGCTCTGTCTGCTTGCCGCACTGCCCAGCCGGTCGCTGCCAGGCCTTACACCCCGCAGCCTCTGCCATTCCCAGCCGCCGGGCCACCCTCGCGGTCTTGGGCCTCGGCTGTCACTGCCTCGCGGTGAGGACGTCGCCTCTGTCCTGCATGGCGGGGTTGGGAAGTCTAACTTGTGACAACACAGAGCACACATCGAGAGCTCTGGAATCAAGTTTAAAGAAAAAACATCCATATTAATCCCAGACAGCAAAGCGCTGATCACGCCAATGTGGATATCAGCAACGCGATCAATACCCGTCCAGCAAGCCACCAGTTAAGCTATGCTAAAGACCAGCCCACGTAGCGTCAGCCTCCCCAGAATGGCCACACGCACCCTGGACTGCTCACCGGCCAGGCATCCAGCTTCTGGAGAAGGAAAAAGGGGGAGAAAGCAACACGGCAAGGCTCGGAGCATCAAGGTAGGGCACGGAGACGAGCAGTGGTGTTTTGCCATGGGGTGGAGGGAGGGTGAGGGCTTCTGGAAGCGGATGGGACCAGAGGGCGTGATAAGATGGCACAGCAGGATGACAGAAATCAGCCTGCTCTGCCCGGACGGCAGCCTTTCCTCCCCGGGACCTGCAGTGGACACAGGAGGGAGCAGGAATTTCCCACTGCCCCATCCTGCTCCAAACAACCACCTCATGGCTCCCGAGGCTTGGGCAAACCATGCTCATCGGGACGGCTGCCAAGCAGGCAGGGCTCCCTGGCGAGGCCATTTGGACGGGCAACCTGGGGCGAAGCCGAGGTGTCAGCGTGGATTAGGCAGCAAAACTTTCCCGCACTCCTTCCTCTGCCTGCTTGGCTGCTGTTTATCGAGGGGTGCGAAGCCCGAGGCAGGGAGCAGGCTCCAGCACACCAGGTATGCAACAAAACCCAGCCAGAGGTACAACCCCCGGCCTCGCAGAGGAATTGCTGAACCCCCAGCTCATTCCTGTGGCGGACCCAGGAAGTGCCTGCGGCCAGAGAGCAGCAATGGAAAGGACAAGCACGGGCAGGAGAAGCCAAGAGGCAGCAGCAGTTCCCCCTGCCCGGCTCGGCAAGGAGAGGAGTGCCCCTGGCAGCAGGCTACCAACGAGACGTCCAACAAGCCATCAGCTCTCCATCCCTGTCAGTGTGAGGCAGCATTCGCAGGCAGCAAAAACACATCTCAAGAGCCCCCCAAACAGCAGGAGAGCCAGACTCCCACTGCACCTCCTTCCACTAATCCTCTAAAGAGCGTTTGTGCAGCAGGTTTCACCCTCCGCAGCCTCCTGCTCAGCTCAGCAGGCCTCCTTCCCGCCTGAAGCAGCCCACCACCTCGATGCACGCACAGATATTCGGGCAAACATAGAGCTGCTCGCTCATCTCACCCCTCCAGGGCCTCAGCCCGGCAAACCTTCGGACAGGGGACAAATCCCTTCAAGGAGGAGCACGGTCCTCCCCAGATCATCGACTCTCTCACCCCTTTGACTTTCAAGAGGAGCAGCCGAGACCCCCGCGGGTGCAAGCTCTGCTCCCGGCTCCAGGCCTGACCGCGGCGAGGCCCAAGCCAAGCCCTTCCCCGTGCCACCTTCCCATCCCCGACCCCTCCCTCACATCAGCCCCAGCGACTCGAGGTGTGTCCAATCCCTCTGCAATGTCAGGCGTGGGGCTCGGTGCGTTTCTGCAGAGTCAGAAAAGCGAGGAGCTTCCCCCAGAGCCGTACAGCTATGAGACGGGGGCAGAGACCCGGCCATGGAGCTGGACTGCTCGAATAAAGCTTGAATAAAACTCGGGCCTCAAGCTAGGCTGCCCTGTGCTTAAATAAAACACACCCCGCCTGCACTAAGAATGGTGTGAAACAGCCTCATCACCCACCTGCGCCCAACTATTTCCCTCCGCTCGGGCGCTCCACGCTGAAGGACGATGCCTGAATCCCCCCGTGCATCCCGTGTGCACCAGCTCTGACAAGACGCAGGAGACACAAGCAGGACCATACACGCAGCTCGTGAGCTCCTTCCTGCGCTCCCAGGAAGGCTGGAGAAGCCTATCCGCAGCAACAAGTTTTTTAGGCAGGAACCTCCCCAAAAAGTCATCTGAAGACGCACAAGTTGCCCGTTCAAATCCCACCCGAGAGCGTTGCTTTACCACTGCACAAATTCCCTAACCCCAACGTGAAACGACAAGTGGCCGCACCATTAAAAAAAAGAATTATTTACTTTTCATCATACATTATTACTGACAGCCTCGGAAAAACATGCAGGAACAGAGCCAGGACATTTAAACTCTCCTGGCAGCGCAACGCTGGGAAGCTCGTGCAACTACTGTCTAAAATAAATCCTTAATCCCTGGGAAAGGCAGAAAGCTCTTCAGAGCTGACAACAGATCTCAAGAGCAAGAAAATTTATGATGACAAACACCCAGTGCTTATGGGCACTGGAATTCCATCAAGATTGGGATCAGGCTAATGAAATATAAACTATTAAATAAGAAAGTTAAACCGGGTAGAGAGGGCTTGCAATGTTTGTGTGTCCAGTCTCTCTAGATCAGCTGAAAACACAGCACCAACAAACCAGACCCCTGGGGGCTGACAGCAACCGCCCCGGGGAGCAAGAACGCTTCAGCGTTACCAAGGGCCCAAAAAAGGAAAGTATCGGAGAAAAACTAGACACAACGGGAGCAGGCGCCGGGACACAGCCCCCCGGAACACCCCTTGCCCACAGGACCGAGCTAATAAGTCAGGAAAACGCGAAAATTTCATTCTCGTCCGTTTGTTGAGCGCTTTGAGTTGAACCCGGGTGGATTCAGGCCTCCTGGGACGCCGCAAGCCCCGGCCTCCTCACGACAGCTGCTGTGCAGCGGGCGACTCTAGCTGTGACAGCGAAATAAACCGGAATTATAAAGAAAATAAAGGGAAATTATAAAGAAAGTAAAGCGAATTATAAGGAAAATAAAGCGAATAATGACCAGGATGAAGCGGAGCTGCCCAGCCCCGCCGTCCCACCCGTGTGGCCCCCCGCGGGTGCCTCCGTGACCCCGCACCTCCCACGGGCGGCGGGGAGCCGGCCCAGCGCAGGCCCCAGACCCCCCCCCCCGCCCCGCTCCCGCCTCCCCGGGGCTCAGGCCCGCTGCCGGCCCGGGGGAAGCCCCCCCGGGCGGGCGGGAGAGGCCGCGGAAGCCGCCGGGGCTGCGGCCCACCTCAGCGGGTCCCCCCGCCCCGGGACCCCCGGCCCGCCGCCGCCCCGGCCCGTCACCTCGCAGCTGAACTCCATCTCGGCGTCCATGGTGGCGATGCGCACCGTGAAGGTCTTGGGCTGCTTCCTCTTCAGCGAGCTGAAGCTCATGCGGGACGCGATGGCCCCAGCCATGGCGGGAGAGGCGGCTTCAGCGCGGCGGCAGCGCCATGGCGGCGGGGAGGGCCCGGGCCCCGCCGCTCCGGGCCGCGCTGAGCTGCGCCAGCCCACGCCGCCTCGCTATTGGTCCGAGACGGATTGGTCCCGCCCCCGCCACGCAGGTCGCGCCGTGGCGGAGCCAATGGAAAGACCTGTGATAGAGGAGAGGGAGCGGAAGCGTCGATGATTGGGGAAAGCGGACGCCGCTCAAGGGAAGGGGGCGGGGAGAGGCGGAGCCACCGCCTAGAGAGGTGAGAGGGCGGTGGCGCCCCCTGGCGGCGGGCGGAGCGGTCGGCGTGCTCGGGGGCGCCAGGCGCATGCGTGGGAGGGATGGGCGGGGCGACGGCGGGCACTAGGACCCGGCAGCGGCCCGGGGCCCCCAGGCCGCCCACGGTGCCACGGGTGTCCGCGGCCCGGGGGTGTCCCCGTCCCCGTGGGGTGCTCCCGTCCCCGTGGGGTGCCGCCCCCCCGACGTCCCCCGGGGCCCCTCTGCCCCGGCCGGGCCCCTCCGGCCCCGCGTGGGCGCTGCCCAGTTCGGCCCCGGCGCGGGGGGGGCAGAGACTGGGACCAGTGCCCGGGGCGGCGGGGATACGGGGCGGGACTGGGACCAGCACAGGGATAACGGGGCAGGACTGGGACCGGGACAGGACTGGCACCAGTAACCGGGATAACGGGACGGGACTGGGACCAGCACCGGGATAAGGGGACAGGACCAGTACTGGGATAACAGGACAGGACTGGGACCGGTAACCGGAATAACGGGACAAGACCGGGACCAGTACAGGACTGGGACCAGCAGCGGGATAACGGGATAGGACCGGGACCAGCAGCGGGATAAGGGGACAGGACCAGTACTGCGACAACAGGACAGGACCGGGACCAGTACCGGGATAACGGGACTGGGAGCGGGGGGCCAGGACCAGCACCGGGATAGCGGTATGGGACTGGGATTGGAACTGGGACTGGCGCTGGGTAATGGGATGGGACTGGGAGCAGAACCAGCACTGCGATATTGAACTGGGATCGGGGGATGTGGACCGGCACTGGGATACTGTGATGGAGACTGGGATGGGGACAGGCACTGGGATGATGGGATGGAGACCGGGACCAGCACCAGGGTTATGGAACAGGAACTGGGACCGGCACGAGGATAACGGGATGGGACTGGGACCAGCACTGGGATAATGAGACAGGGACTGGAACCAGCAGGGGATAATGGAACGGGACTGGGACCAGCTCAGGGTTACCGGGGTGGGAACTGGGACCAGCACTGGGATAATGGGATGCGACTGGGACTGGCACAGGGATAAAGGGATGGGACTGGGACCAGCTCAGAATTACTGGGATGGGAACTGGAACCAGCATGGGGATAATGGGATGGGACTGGGACCAGCACTGGGATAATGGGACAGGGACTGGGACCAGCAGGGGGATAACAGGACGGGACTGGGACCAGCTCAGGGTTACCGGGATGGGAACTGGGACCAGCATTGGGATAATGGGATAGGACTGGGACTGGCACGGGGATAAAGGGATGGGACTGGGACCAGCTCAGAATTACTGGGACAGGAACTGGGACCAGCACAGGGATAACGGGATGGGACTGGGACCAGCACTGGGATAATGGGACAGGGACTGGGACCAGCAGGGAGATAATGGGATGGGACTGGGACTAGCTCAGGGTTACTGGGATGGGAACTGGGACCAGCACTGGGATAATGAGATGGGACTGGGACCGGCACGAGGATAACGGGATGGGAACTGGGATCGGCTTGGGGTCACTGGGATGGGAACTGGGACCAGCTTAAGGTAATGGGATGGGAACTGGGACCAGCTCAGTGTTACTGGGACGGGAACTGGGACCAGCAGGGGGTAACGGGGCGGCCCCGGACGCCGGCAGGAGTGGGCGGGGGAGGGGCAGCAGGGGGAGCCCCCCCCCCCGGGGCACCCAGGCCTCCGGGCGCGGCCCCCCCCCCCGCCCCGGCGCCCCCGCAGCGGGAAGAACAGGTCCTCTGTCCCCGCGGGGACAATGGGGACATTGAGGGGCCCCGTGTCCCCCCCCCCCCCCCCGCTGCCCACGCAGGACCCCATGGCAGGTGGTGACGAAACCCCGCGCCGGGCCCCCGGCCCGGGCACCCAGGTGGGCACGGGGGGGGCTGGGGGGTATGGGGGTATGGGGGGAGCTGAGGGGGTTATGGGGGGGCTGGGGGAGCTGGGAGGCTGGGGGGGTCGGGGGGTTATGGGGTTCGGGGGGCTGGGGGGGACATGGGGTTTGGGGGGTCTGGGGGGGTTATAGGGGGTATGGGGGGTTATGGGGTGTGTGGGGGGTATGGGGGGGTAGGGGAGGGTATGGAGGATATGGGGGGCATGGTAGGGTATGGGGGGATATGGGGGGGTAGGGGAGGTATGGGGGGAGCTATGGGGGGCATGGGGGGCTATGGAGGGATACGGGAGGTATGGGGGGAGCTGGGGGGAAATGGGAAGGTATGGGGGATATGGGGGGGTAGGGGGGTATGGGGGATATGGTGGAATATGGGGGGGAGCTGGGGGGGGGGGCATGGGGGGCTGGGGGGGCCGTGGGGAGCTGGGGGGGATGGGGGGGCAGAGGTGAAGTGGGGCAGGGGGGCTGGGGGGGGCCCTGGGCGCCCCCCGGCCGTGGCTGGCCGCCGGGGGGGGCCCCCCCGAGCCCCCCGCCCTGGGTGAAGCCCCTGCCCAGCCCTGCCGGGCCGTGCCGAGGGTCCACGCCTTCGGGAAGGGGGGGCAGGCGCCGCGCAGGGACCCCCGCGCCCCCGCCGCCATGCGGGGCTGGCTGGGCAAGCAGGTGCGGGGGGGGCTGGGGGGGCATGGGGGTTTACGGGATTTGGGGGGGTCTGAGGGGGGCTGGGGGGGTTATGGGGTCTGGGGGAGTGGAGGGTGCTGGGGGGGTTATGGGGGCTGGGGGGGGCTGGGGGGGCTATGGGGTTTGGGGGGGTCTGAGGGGGGCTGGGGGGGTTATGGGGTCTGGGGGAGTGGAGGGTGCTGGGGGGGCTGGGGGGGGTCCTGGGGGGTTATGGGGTTCGGGGGGCTGGGGGGGACATGGGGTTTGGGGGGGTCTGAGGGGGCTGGGGGGAGCTGGGGGGGTTATAGGGGGGCTGGGGAGTTATGGGGTTCGGGGGGCTTGGGGGGCATGGGGTTGGGGGGTCTGAGGGGGGCTGGGGGGTTATGGGGGCTGGGGGAGTGGAGGGTGCTGGGGGGGTTATGGGTGTTGGGGGGCCTGGGGCTTGGGGGGGTCTGAGGGGGGTCTGGAGGGGTTATGGGGCGGGGGAGGTCGGGGGTGGGAGGTCCTGGGAGGTGTTATGGGGTTTGGGGGAGCTGGGGGGGCCTGGGGTTTGGGGGAGTCTGAGAGGGCTCAGGGGGGTTATGGGGTGGGGGTCCTGGGGGGGGTTATGGGGTCTGGGGGGTTCTGGGATTTGGGGGGTTATAGGATTTGGGGGATCAGAGAGAAATGGGGGTTCGGGGGTGTTGGGGGAGTCCTGGGGGGGTTTCGGGTTTGGGGGGCTCTGGGGTGGGGGGAGGTTGGGCGGGTTGGGGTGGGAGCTGTTGGGGGGTTATGGGGTTTGGGGGGATCTCGGATAGAGGGGTGCTGGGGGGGGTCGTGGGGTTTGGGGGGCTCTAGGGGGGTGGTGGGTCCTGGGGGGAGATGTTATGGGGTTTGGGGGATCAGAGGGAGTTGGAGCTTCGGGGTGGTCGGGGGGTCCTGGGGGGGTTATGGGGTCTGGCGGATCGGAGGGGGTCGGGGGCCTGGGGAGTGAGGGGTGCTGGGGGGGTGGGGGGTCTGGAGTGGGGGCGTGCTGGGGGGATTATGGGGTTTGGGGAGCAGAGGGGGTTGTGGAGGTCTGGGGTGCTGAGGAGTGCTGGGGGTTATGGGGTGCTGGGGGGTTATGGGGTCTGGGGGATCGGAGGGGGCGGGGGCAGCGGGGGGGCCCGGGGGAGGGTGGGTTGGGGGGGCTCAGCCCCCCCCTCCCCCAGGACAGGTCGGGGCTGCGGGTCTGGGAGCGCCGCTGGGTCGTGCTGGGGGATCTCTGGCTCTTCTACTACCGGGGTGAGGGGACCGGGGGGGGGCTTGGGGGACCGGGGGTCCCTGGGGGTCCCTGGGGGGGTTGGGAGGTCCCTGGGGGGCTGAAGGGGTTCCTGGTGGGGGGGGGGGAGGTCTAGGGGGGGTCACAGGAGGTTTGGGGGCAGCCAGTGGGACTCAGAGGAGGTCCCCAGCATCCCCCCGATGGTGCTGGGGGTCTTGGGGTGCCGATGGGGTCCCTGGGGGTTCTTCCCCCCCGCAACTGAGACCCCTCTGCCCCCCAGACAGCAGCGAGCAGCAAGTGCGGGGCGGCCTCCCTCTGCCCGGCTACGAGATCCGCGTCCTGCCCCCAGCCCCCCGGGCGCCCCGAGCTCCCCGATTCCTCTTCACGGTCAGGCCCGGCACCCCAGATCCGGGGGTGCCCTGGGTAAGGGGGGGGACAGGGCCCGGATGCCTGGGTTCCCCTCCATCGTGGACCCCCCACCATCCCCAGGCCGAGCACCCCGGGATGCGGACGTACTGCCTGGGGGCCGAGACCCCCGAGGAGCTGAACGCCTGGGTCTGCGCCCTGCGACGGGGCGCGTCCCCCCTGCCTGGGTGAGAGGGGCCTGGGGCAATGGGGGGGCTGGGGTAGTGGGGGGTTTGGGGGGTCCCGGAGGGTTTGGGGGGCCTGGGGGGGCAGTTAACCCTTTAACCCCTGTTTTCTCCTCCCCCAGTTTCCCCCTCTCCCTCTCCCTGCAGGCGCCCCAGGAACCCCGGGGTGCGGGTCCCCCCTCGCCCGCCTGCCCCCACGGCTGGGGCTCCCTGTGCCCCCCGGGTGAGGGGCTGGGGACCCCACCCACGCCCCCTCCTCACCGCCCCCCGGCCCTTCCGCTGCTCCCCGGCAAGGTGAGCTGGGAGGGGGTGACCCCCAAACCAGCCTCCTCCCCCCCATTCCGTGGCATTTGGGGACTGGGGGAGGTGGAGTAAGTACCCCCAACCCCCCAGCCTAAGCCCTGGTGCCCCCCAAGCTGTTCCAACACCCTCTGTCCTGGGGTCCCATCGGTGCTGAGGTGCCCCATGGGTGCCAGTGGGTGCGGTGGTGCCCCCAGGAGCAGCAGCTGAGGGGTCTGCCCAGGGTTGCGCACCCACGTCCCACCATGGGGGATCCTGGCGGTTCCAGTACCCCCACAGCCGAGTACCTGGGGGGGTCCCAAACACCCCCGGGCTAAGCACCCCTGTTCCCCAAGGCTATGGGGCAGGAGAGTCTATGGGGCATGCTGGGGGGCTATGGGGCAGGAGGGGCTATGGGGAGGGCTGGGGGTCTATGGGGCAGGCCTGGGGGGCTGTGGGGCAGGAGAGGCTATGGGGCAGGCCTGGGGGGCTATGGGGCAGGCTGGAGGGGGCTATGGGGCAGGAGGGGCAACGGCGTGAAGCCGTGGGGCACGACGGAGCAGTGGGCACCCCGTGCCCTCACCGCGGGCAACCCCACCCCAGGAGGAGGCCCCGGCCCGGGGGGGGCGCGGCGGGACGGAGGACACCCGGGGGGAGCCGCGGGGTCCCCCCGTGGGCGCCGCCGCCGCCGCCGCAGGTGGGTCCCGATCCCGGCCCCGGTCCCGGCTCCATCGCGGGGCGCCCCCGGCCCCGCCCCACCCTGACCCCGCCTCCCCTAGAGAGGAGCCCGAGGAAGCTCCGCCCCCCCGAAGCAACGACCAACCAGCAGCTGCTCCCTCGAACCGTCAGGGGGCGGGACGCAGCGGAGCAAGACCCCGCCGCCAATCAGACACCGCTCTCTCCAAATGGCTCTTCTGATTGGCTGCCGGCATCCGAAGGCTCCGCGGGGGCACCGCCCTCCCCGGGCACCGCCTCCCCGCCATCAGCCAATGAGGCCTCGCCCTGGCGGCGGGCGGGAGCAAGTGGGCGGGGCCGGGAGCGCGAAGGTGTGGCCGGCCGCGGGGCGCGGCGGCCAATCAGAATCACCCTTCTGCGGGCGAGCTTCTGAGGGCGGGGCGGGGGGGGCGTGGTCAGGCTCAGAGGCGGGGCTGATGAAACCACGCCCCCCTCCGCCAGGCCCCGCCCCGCTGCGGGGGAAGATGGCGGCGGCGCGGGCGGGCGGCAGCGCGGCGCTGCGGCGGCTGCGGGGCGGCGGCGCCCTCGGTGGAGCGCGGTGAGCGGGGGCGGCCCGGGCCCCCCCGGCCTTGGCCACCCCTGGCCCGGCGGCCCCTTACACCCCCTCCCCCCCCCCCCCCCGCTTCTTCCCCGGGGGCCGCTCCCGGCGGGCGGGGCCGGGCCCTGCCGTTAATGCTTCACCCGGCGGGCAAAGGTCCGCCCGGCCCCGCCGCCCCGGGGGGGTCCCGCCGCCCCTCGCCCTCTTGGCTACCACTGGGGCAACCCAGGCCACAACACACACCCCCCCCCCTCCGGGGCGGGCAGAGCCGGGGCCTTCGTTTCCCCCGCCCCCCTGACAGAACCGGGCCAGGCGCCTCGGCCCCCGCCCGGGACTGAGCCCCCCCGGCCCCGCGGTGCCGCCCCGGGGCAGGACGGGCAGCACGGCCCCGGGCCCCCGCTTCCCCCTGCAGCTGGTGGCTCCCGGGGGCGTCGGGGGGCTCCCCCGGCGCTGACCCCCCCGGTCCCGCAGGGGGTACTCGAGGGAGGCCGAGGGCAGCTGGTTCCGCTCCCTCTTCGTGCACAAGGTGGATCCCCGCAAGGACGCCCACTCCAACCTCCTCTCCAAGAAGGAGACCAGCAACCTCTACAAGATCCAGTGTGAGTGGCCCCCCCGCTCTGCTGGCCCCCGGGGACCCCCCCCGGCTGCTCTGCCCTGGCCCCCGCTTCCCCCCGGGGCCTCGGCTCCAGCCCCTCTCTTCTCCCCCCGCAGTTCACAATGTGAAGCCGGAATGCCTGGACGCCTACAACAGCCTGACGTGAGCCCCCGCTGTGCGGCATGGGGGGCTCCCTGGGGCGTTGGGGTGCAGCTTTGGAGCGAGGGGGGGTGGGAGAGCTCGTGCAGGGCTCCTTGAGACCCCGGGTGGGTCTGTACCCCTGCTCCTGGCCTCAGTTTCCCTCCCTGTGAAATGGGTGCACCCCCCCCGGGGCTGCTCCAGGTCCCGTTAGGGCAGACCTTTCCGCGCCCAGACCCCTCGTGCTGGGCTGAGGAGGGCAAACGGGGGTTTTGGGAGCATTTTGGGGTGGCTGCCCCCCAGCCACCCTCCCTGCGGCCCTGCAGGGAGGAGGTGCTGCCCAAGCTCCACTCGGACGCCGACTACCCCTGCGACCTGGTGGGGAACTGGAACACGTGGTACGGCGAGCAGGACCAGGCAGGTGAGGGCAGGCAGGCAGCGTAGCGAAGGTGAAGTCCTCGGCTCCTGCCGGGGGCTGGCTGTCATGTGGCGGGGAGAGCTGTTGGGTGGGCTTTTGGGGCGCTGCTCCCCATCTCCCCAGCCCTGTGCTCTCCTTCCAGTGCACCTCTGGCGCTTCTCGGGCGGGTACCCGGCCCTCATGGACTGCATGAACAAGCTCAAGCAGAATAAGGTACCGCTGGGATTGGGGCGAGCCCCCCGAGCTCTGCCCCTCGCCTCTGCCTGCCACCCCCAGCCCGGGTCGCGCTCGCCCCCACCCCGAAATCCCCAGCTGGGGCTGTCCCCAGGAATACCTGGACTTCCGCAAGGAGAGGAGCCGGATGCTGCTGTCCCGCAGGAACCAGCTGCTCCTGGAGTTCAGCTTCTGGAATGAGCCCCTGCCCCGCCAGGGACCCAACATCTATGAGCTGAGGACCTACAAGCTGAAGGTGAGCAGCT
This sequence comes from Nipponia nippon, assembly GCF_047370975.1. NCBI lineage: Eukaryota > Metazoa > Chordata > Aves > Pelecaniformes > Threskiornithidae > Nipponia > Nipponia nippon. The sequence goes on along the minus strand of NW_028262348.1, from coordinate 4,577,491 downwards.
GTGGGGGGCCAGCCCATGCCTCGGGGTGGCTTTCAGATCAATATACCCCCGGGGCGGGGGTTCTGCCTGGTGTTTTGGGGGGCAGCCCCCCCAAATTCCTCCCTCTTTGGTGAGGAGACCCCAAATGGGGGGAGCAGGTGGGATCTGGCTGCTCACTCTTTTTTTTTTTTTTTCTATTTCCAGCCAGGGACCATGATCGAATGGGGCAACAACTGGTAAGCGACCGTTTTCCCGGCACGGAGGGAGCTGAGGTGGGAAAAGGTCCCCCTAGAGCCGGGGGGGCCCCCTGGGCAACTCCCCTCTCCCGCGTTTGCCACATGCCAGGGCTCGGGCCATTAAGTACCGGCAGGAGAACCAGGAGGCAGTCGGCGGGTTCTTCTCCCAGATTGGGGAGCTGTACGTCGTGCATCACCTCTGGGGTAAGGGGGCTCCCCACCGCACCCCCCCGGGTACCCCAGCGAGGGGGCTGGGTGTGGGGGGTCCCCAGGTGCCAGCCCCGTCCCTTCCTTGCAGCCTACAAGGACCTGCAGTCCCGGGAGGAGACGAGGAACGCGGCCTGGAGGAAGAGGGGCTGGGACGAGAACGTGTACTACACAGGTGAGTGGGACCCCCCGCCCTCGCCGGGGACCCCCCGCCCTCACTGGGGACCCCCCGCCCTCACCTCTCTCTCCCTTCCTTTTCCAGTTCCGCTGATCCGCACTATGGAGTCACGGATCATGATCCCCCTGAAGATCTCCCCGCTGCAGTGAGCGGGGGTCTGCGCCGGGGGTGTCTGCCTGCACCCGGAGGGGCTCGCTCCTTGCCTGCGCCCTGGCCCTGCTGGGGAAGGACTGGGGGGGGGGGGTGTCTCTCCTTCCCCTCCCCCACCCCATTTTGGGGTGCCCTGTGAGGGATGAGAGCAGGCAGGGGTCTGCGGCCAGGGAGGGGAAGGGCGGCAGCCCCCCGTCCTGCGGCAAGTCCCCAGGTGGGGCAGGGGACGGCGCTGCCGTGGGGGTGGGCAGGCTGCAGGGTGGGGGGGTCCTCAATTATTCCAAAGGGGCTCAGTGGGTGCCGTTCCCGCCGGGAGCCTGCCCGCCTGCACCTCGCCAATTAAATATTTAATATGCCAAAGCCTGGCCCTCTCTGGGGAGGGGGGGCTGGGGGTGCTGGCCCCCCCCGGCAGGGGGAGCAGACCCCCCCCCAACTTGGTCCCATCCGGGGGGGCCACCCTGCCCCACGCCTGGGTGCCCCCCTGCGCCCGAAGCCTCCCACCCGTGCGTCCCCCCCCAAAGCCCCTCTGTGCCTCCAGGGCCATTGGGGACCCCGTACCACGCCCCCCAAGCCCGTGGATACTTCCAGGGCCGCTGGGGACCCCCCAAACAGGGCCCCCCCCCCCCCCCCGGGGGGCCCCCCAGCCCGCGGGTGCCCCCAGGACTTGTCAATGGGGGCGCTGACCCCGCCCCTTTGCCGAGGCCACGCCCCCTGCTCTTGTCGCTCGCGGTCCTCCGGAAGCGAGGGTCCGCTAGGGGGCGCCTTTAGCGGCGGCCGCTCTGCGCCGCCCTCGTTTGTTCCGCTGGGGTCATTTCCGGGCGGCGCTGACCGGGAGGGACGCGGTGAGCGGAGCCGTCGGCCCGGGGGGAACCGGGGCGGGACGGGACGGGACGGGACGGGCGGGGATGCGGCCGGGGCCGAGTTGAGGCGGGGGGGGACGTCCCTGGGGCCTTGCGCTGGGGGTTTGGGAGGGCTCCGGTGGAGCGGAGGCCTTGGGGGTGCTGGGATGGGGGAAGATGGCGGGGACGAGGCCTGGGCGGGCGGGGAGGGGGTGCTGGGGCTCACTGGGCCGGGAGCCTGCGGCGTCCGAGGCGGGCTGGTGGCAGGAGCCCGGGATAGCCCCGGTCCCAGGCGGCTTGAGCCCCCCTTCCCCGGCCGACGGCTTCGCCTCTCGCCCCCCAGTCCCTGGCTGGCAGCGCCATGTCGTCGGACTCCAGCAAGAAGAGGAAACCCAAAGTGATCCGCACGGATGGGGGCCTGCAGGAGGGCAAGCGGGGCAAGGCCGATGCCGACCAGGTAGGGCCCCCGGCGGCAGCAGGCTGCTTGCGTCCTCCTGCCTCGCCAAGGGCTCTTCTCACACCCGCTCTTTCCTGGCCTTATTCTCCCCTTCGGGAAGTTCTCCCAGAGCTGAGCCGGCTCCCAGCGCCTCTGAAACTCTCAGTCTGAGTTTCTGAACCCACTCCTGTCTCCTTTGGGAAACACAGCCTTCACAGAGACAACCCTTTCTCTTGAGACCCAGGGAGAGTGAGCACAAGGCTGAAACGGCCCGTGGGGGTTTGCAGGTTGCCTTAAAACACTCCTGCGAGCAGCGGTGTAACCTAGGTTCAGCCAGAGTGGGGACTGAGGTCGAAGCAGTAGTCGCCTTCCCCAGTTTGTCCTCTGTAGGAATTTGGATCTGCCTGGTGCAGGACAGGTGCCAGTTTAAACTGACAATAACTCTATAAAAGGCAGCCTGAACTCCCCAGGCGTTTTAATGCCCGGTGGCGTTTGTGTCCAGGATCGTTACCAGAGTCCTCGTCCCGTGTGTAAAGTCTCCTCAGGCGCGGGATTAACGGACAAAGCCAGGAATCGAGACTCAGCGGTTTGTTTCCCAGCTCCCTTTCCAGAGGAGGTGGAAGGAACAAGCTGTAGAAAGCGCTTTCTGCCTTTGCAGGATGTTAGGTACTACAGCGAGGAGTGCGAGGTGGATCTCCGTGACCCCATCAAAGACTACGAACTCTACAGAGAGACTTGCCAGGAGCTCCAGAGGCTGATGGCAGAAATCCAGGAGCTGAAGAGCAGAGGCATCAAGGACAACGTAAGGAGAAGCCTCGGTGCTTGATTTAACGTGTTCTGTTCTTTGATGATTTTCCCTTAATCTGAGAGGAACGGGAGCAGAAGCCGTGACGTTCTCTGGGGAGCGTCAGGAAAATGGAACAGCCTCCCTTAAATAAAGTCAAATACGATTTAGCTGAGGTGTTGGTCTCAACTGAGCAGCCATTGTGCAGACCGAGTCCTTCTAAAGTGTCTCTGGGCTCCTCGTGGGTCGTGCTGATGGGTCGGGGGCTCCTGGGGGAGGAATTGAGCCCCTGCTGACTGCCGGGGGGTGGCTGGGCTCCTGCTGGCCCACAGTGGCCTGCCAGCCTCGGCCCTGGCTGGGAAAGCCCTGTGCTCCGACTGCCTGCGCAGCCCCCTGCGCAGCAGCGTGGGCACTTTGGCCTCAAACGCCTCTGTTCCTGCTGCCGAGAAAACACCCTAGAGCGAGCCCAGAAACTCCTCCTATTTATTTCTAGCGGGTGACCTGCGAGCCTGGCAGCAGGAGGCTCCCGCAGAAGCCCTGGTGACGTTAATCGTGGCTCCTTAGCGAAGCGCAGAGCCCCCTTTGAGACGGGGCTTGCAGGAAGGGCCTGCAGCAAAGGGGCTTTGTGGCGAGAGCCGACTCTCCCGCTTCAAACGCCTCTCTCCTGCCACTCAGGCTTCGGAGATCGATGAGCGGCGGATTCAGAGCTGCGTCCACTTCATGACCCTGAAGAAACTCAACCGGCTGGCGCATATTCGGCTGAAGAAAGGGCGAGATCAAACCCATGAGGTACAGAGTGGGCTGGGGGGGCGAGGAATACCGGTCCGGATTTAGCGGGATCAGAGAGCGCACCGTTTCTGCCAGTTCTGTCTATGGCCACGTGGGAGGAATTGGGGAGGAATCAAACACCAGCCAGGCTGTGGGTTTTGAATTAGGGGTTTATCAGGGGACTCTACTGCGGTGCAGCGCAAGCTCTGATTATAACGAGTGATGAAAGAGCGGTATCTGCTTCTGTCTCAAATATAACGGGGAGTTGGAAAGCTTTGTCTTGAGAGTCTGGTGTGCTGTGGGCCTGAGAAGCGTGTACGTGGTTGGCCCCGAAGCTCCTTACCCAGACTTCTCGGAGAGCTTTGCACGGTTAGTGAAAAACGCTCATTTTCGTTGTACCACTGAGGAAGCTGAGGCACAGGGACGGGAGGGGACTCGGCCCCTGTACCCCAGCAGGTCTGCCCTGTTCTGTGCCGTGTCCCTGAAACGTGCTGGAAGGGAGTGGAATCAGTTTGATATCACGATCGTTTGGTTTCCCAGCCCTTGAAAATGTCTTTTTTTTTTTTCCCCGAAAAACCTGTTGCACACCCTAAAACCTGCCATCTCTAGCTGGTACGGTGAGAGGGTGTGTGTTGGTGACTCTCCTGCGGGGTGTGTTTGCTGGGAGGATGGTAACAGAGCTTCATCTCCTGCTCTGGCCGTGTCTGTGTTTCAGGCAAAGCAGAAGGTCGACGCGTATCATCTGCAGCTCCAGAACTTGCTCTATGAGGTGATGCACCTGCAGAAAGAGATCACCAAGTGCCTGGAGTTCAAGTGAGTTTGGCTGGGGAGGAGAGGGAGCGACGGTGTGTCTGAGGTGGGGCAGAGGCCTCGAACGTTTGGAATCTCTTGCCCCGTTGCCTTGAGCCCCTTGCGGGAGGAGAGCGGGTGCTCCAGATGCCACCAGGCAGGAGAGATGGGGTGTCCCAGAGTTCTTGTGCTGGGACAGGGGGGAAGAGGCTCGTGTAGGGAGGAGGGAAGAAGGCATCTATGGTGATGGAGGGATGGTGGAGGGGAAAACAGGTAAATGTCAAAGATGTGGCCACGCTGGTCTCTTCGAGGACTCTCTGGTCTCTATATATCAGGAGTTTTCTCCGAAAGCCAAGCATTCCGTCTTGCCTGTTGCACAGGCAGCGCTCTGGGCTGTGTTTAGACTGGTGCCTCACACAGCGCTTTGGTTAATCGTTTGGGGAAGGTGTCTCTGTGAAAGGAGGGACCCTGTTCAGACCTTTCTCTCCTCCACTGAGCTCTGCTGCGGTTCAGGTCACCGACATTGCCGTGTTTCACATAGCAGAGGGAAGCTGGGGCACAGGGCGTTGGCATTGACCGCTCTCCTGCAAGGCATGGTTGAGTTTGGCCCTGCTGCGGCATTTCCCACCCTTCCCTGATCTGATCCCTCTGTCCTTGCAGGTCAAAACACGAGGAAATCGAACTGGTGAGCCTGGAGGAGTTTTACAAAGAGGCCCCCCCTGAAATCAGCCGGCCCGCCATCACCCTGAACGAGCCCCACCAGCAGACCCTGGCCCGCCTGGACTGGGAGCTGGAGCAGCGCAAGAGGTGGGTCGGCGGCGTGTCGGTTCGGTGTCAGCCTGCTGCGCTCTTGACAGACCCCTGGCGTGAGCTGCGCGGCTGCTGGGGGAAGCAAACGTGGGTGGTGGAGGTTTTAACATCCTCTTGAAACAGCCAGTGTAGAACAAGTGACAGATTTATTGCGTAACTGCGGCGTGGAGGATCACTCTTTGTGTAGAGCTGGGCTTGCTGGGATCCTTGTTTCGTAGATCAGGGAGTTTTCTTTCACCTGCCTGATGAAAGGGAGCCCCAGGGGATCCTGGAGAGCAGAGCAACCTCCAGACCTGCGCGAGAGCGGCTGCCTGGCTGGGGCCACACCTTGTGCTCTGGGTGACAGCAGCAAAGCCATCTCGGCTCTCCTGATAATCCCACGTGTTATCTCACTGAGGAAGCAAACATAAGTGCTGGCTCTTGGGTATCAAGGGAAGAAAAGGAATTTTATAGTTTGACATTTCCCCGGCGTCTGCTTGGAGGCTCTTGCAGCAGGGAATGGGGACAACGCCCACCATGGGGGTGACATTGAAGGATGGACGGTTACGCGCTTCCATCCAGAACCTGCTTCCACAAGATGTCCCACGTAGGGTGAAGCGATCCCTGTTTTGTCTGCTGCGCTGTGGTGCAAGGAGGAAAATCAAGCCAGCCTGGCTTGGCGGCACGGTCCGGTGCTGCTGCCGTTCCTGCCTGCCTGTGCTCCTGACGCTTGCCACGGCGGGGAGCTGCCTGCGTGGCGCTCGGCTCGGCCGCGCTGCCCTGCGGGGCTCTAACCCCCCAGGTCCCTCAGCTGGTGCAGGCAGTCTGGGTGGCTCAGCTGCTCCGTCAACTCTTGCCCCGTGCGAAAAGCAAACGTGATGCCGCGTTCCCATGTTCTGATAACGGCCAGCAGCTTTTTCAGCCAGGCGGCAGCTGAGACCAGCGGTCTGGAAAGATCAGCCTGAAGCTGCCGGTAGGTGCTGCAAGAGCAGGGCAGCTCAGCAGAGCAGACTAGGGAGAGGGGCTGCAGTGGCTCTAACACCTCATCCTCCGCCTCTCCCAGACCCTTCGCATCAAACCCGGCTTCTTTTGCCCGGTGGAAGGCAGCCGTTCGCACTGCAGCCGAGATCCTCCGGACGGCTCTGCCTGCGGCTTGCGGAGGAGCGTTCAACCTGGAGACCTCTTGAGGATTCTCCTTAAAAACGATTGTTCGGTGCAAACTGTGTAGAGGGCAAAGACGAGCTGAACGGAGCCTGTCCCATGGTTGCATGTTCAATTGCTGAGAAGCCTTGCAATTCCCAGTCCTCGCCCCGCGGTATCTAGGGAGCGGCACCGTTTTTCTCTTGCTGCCATTGTGGTGGGAAACGGCCGCTTCAGCTGCCTCAAGCAGATGCCGGTCGTGCTTTGGGCGCTTTCTGATGCTGTTGGTGTTGTCAGCGTCCATCCATAACAATCCTGTTGTGGAGTACTGGATTTGTCTTGGTTGCTATTCCGAAAGGCGCCGTTTAACGGCGTCACAGGGATCTTTGCTGCTTTTGCTAGCTTGGGGAGCTCAGTAGAGGTGTTTGAAAGCTGGACTTCAAAACTGCATTGTGTCGGAGCCTGTTGGGGCATGCTGACTGAACACAGTTTTGCTTGGAAACAGAAGTGTTGCAGTCCTGCAATGGCGGGTCAGTTGTTCCCCCTCTGAGGGGGGGTCCTCCGCACTGCGGGTGCTCTCATCTGGTGGGGAGCAGGGTCCTGAGGGGAGAGCGCAGGAGCCCCCCCAGCCCGCTGTTCCCCCTGCTGTGGCGGTGGCTCGTCCTGGGCAGCACACCTCCATACCCTGCTGTCCCTGCTGCTGCTTTCTGCTGAGCAAGAGGTTGCGATTGACAGCAACAATGAGATTTCACGCGTCCTCCCTAGACACGAGCGTACCCGGGGCTTGGGGGTTTGTGGTGAACTTGCATTTTCCTGGGTTTCCTACCCAGTTACAGAGGAGCACTTGCTCATGTATTAAACCTCAACTCTCACGAGTTTGACTAAGGAGGTGATGTGACATGAAGCGACTCTGGTGTTATGAAGCGGGAAAAGCCTCTTCAGGAGCTTGGCGGGGTCGGCAGGGCTCCGTCGGCGCGGCTGCTGGCAGCAGAGGCTGGCATGGGAGGAGGTCTGCTGAGAGCAGATCTGGTTGCTGTCCCTTCTCGGAGCACGGCACAAGGCTGAGCTTCCGTTTTCTCTCCCTCTTCGTTTTTCAGCTCTAATCGGTTTCTTTCTGCCTCCGCTTGCCCTTGGCGTTAAGAGCTCTTTGTTTGTCACCGTGTCTGGGCTCTCCTGGTTCCTGCAGTGACTTTTGTCAGGTCTGGAGAGCTGGGGTCCGTGACCCAGGCAGACCCCAGCAGGCTTTGTAGCTGTGATGTGCGATGGTAACCGAATTCCCACCCCTAGGCTGGCAGAGAAGTACAAGGAGTGCCTGACCAGCAAGGAGAAGATCCTGAAGGAGATCGAGGTGAAGAAGGAGTATCTGAGCAGCCTCCAGCCTCGGCTCAACAGCATCATGCAGGTACTTGAGCTCTGCAGGAAGGAGCCGAGCTGAGGTCACGCTCCGAGGGCTGTGTTAGAGAGATGCAACGCCTGGGCTGATACTGCTTTGGAGATGTTTCGCTCCCAGTCAGCGTGGATGAGGGGTAGATCGGCTTCATGCTGAGGCTCCTCTGGAGTCTCCTTGTTTATGCGGCAATTCCTGCAGAACTGCGGACAGAGGAGTCGTTAAATGGGCCTTTCCCTCGAGAGCGATACGCAGTTCCAGCCCCTTGTGAGTGCCTTGGGAGGGAAGAACAGGAGAAGGAACTGGGTTATTTGCAGATCCAAAAGTTTTCCAGCAAAGGAGAGCTGCCAGCCTTTCCCTGGGGCCTTGCCGTGCCTGTGGCTGCGTTTAACCCCGCACCACAGCTGCTGTGCTGGTTTCCAGTCTCCCACTTGCCAGTCTGGGGTGAAGGAGAGGGTGAGGAGGGTGAACTGTTCTGTTCCCAGTGATGAAGGTGAGCCCTCTTGTTCCCCCAGGCCTCCCTGCCCGTCCAGGAGTATCTCTTCATGCCATTCGACCAGGCACACAAACAGTACGAGACAGCCCGACACCTCCCGCCGCCTCTCTACGTCCTCTTCGTTCAAGCCAGTGCCTACGGGCAGGCCTGCGGTGAGCACCGAGGGGCTGTTGCCAGCTGGGGCTGGGGGGCAATGGTCCCGCCACGGGCCAGATTTCACTCCCGCTTGCAGGAAGCACTGTTTTGGGGACACTTTGGGAGGTCCTTTTTGTCCCATCTGCTCCGCTGCTGGATTCTGCTGAGCTCAGAGCAGTGGGGTGGCCCCAGGGCCAGCACAGTGAGGCAGCAGCATTTGAAACCTTGTTTGCTCAGCTCCCTTGCTGGAAGAACTGCTTGGGAAGCTCGCTTCCCACCTCTGCCCCGCTTTCTCAAGGTCGGCAGGAGCATCCCTGCAGCCTGCGAGCTGGCTTGGTGCTGACGTGGCCTCCCGAGAGCTGTCACCCCGTGGGGTGGGCGCTACGTTGTGCCACCCATGGGTGGTGGTGACTCCAGAGCAGGCGGTACCTCTGCCTGCCCTCGCAGAGGCCTTTCCCCGCAGCTCACCTGAAAGCCTTGATCCCCTTCGGCAGCTTTGCATTTCGAGGGGCTTTCTGAAGCCTCCCTGAGTTGGCAGAGATTTCACAGCAGGGCTCAGGATCCCCCTGGGCCGTCCGCATCTCCTGTGCAGAGAGAGCTGTAATCCCACCTGCTCTCACGCTGCTCTGGGAGTGGGGCAGGCGGCAGAGGAGCATGGAAGGACCACGCTGTGGCACTTGGCCGCACCAGCTCATAGAATCACAGGATGCTTTGGGATGGAAAGGACCTTTAAAGGCCATCCAGTCCATCCCCCCTGCCATGGGCAGGGACAGCTTCAACCAGATCAGGTTGCTCAGAGCCCCATCCAGCCTGGCCTTGAATGTTTCTAGGGTTGGGGCATCCACTGCCTCTCTGGGCAACCCCTGCCAGTGTTTCACCATGCTCATTGTGAAAAATTTCTTCCTTATACCTAGTCTAAATCTACCCTGTTGTGGTTTAAAACCATTCCCCCTTGTCCTGTCGCAGTAGGCCTTGCTAAAAAGACTAGTCCTCGCTAATGAGTACCTGCAGCCCTGATGACCCAGCTCCTCACTCCCTGCTTGTGCCAGCCAGATGCCAACCCTTCTTGGCTCTTGATAAAGATCTGGCCTTTACGGTTTCCAGGGACAGTCCCTCAAAACCCAGCATTTTTCCTCCTCTGACCCCGTCCTGCCTGGGAGATCCAGCCCTGTGGTGGCCCCACGGAGCCCTCTGGACAACTGCCTCTTCCCACTGACCCTCGGTTTGAGCTTCCTCTGCCACGGGGCTCTGCCTTGTGCAGCCATGAAGCAGGAGCTTTCTGGGGCAGGGCTGCTTCTAACTGCCTTTCCCATACAGAAGTGGGCTTCGTAGCTTAGTTTTCATGTCTCCTCTGTAGATAAGAAGCTTGTGGTGGCCATTGAAGGGAGCGTAGAGGAAGCCAAAGCCCTGTACAAGCCGCCTGAGGACTCACAGGGTGAGTTGGGATGGTGTTGCCACAGGCAGGCTGCCTGATGCTCTGTGCAGGCAGAGGAGTCGGGTAGAGAAGCGGGTGGGCTCGGGGGTAGATGCTGGAATGGCGCAGTGCCTGGTGTCTGTGCCAAAGTCCCTGGCAGCTGATCCCCTCTGTCCCCAGCTCCCGAGAGATGTTCGCAGCCCCTCATCTGTCCCTAGTACCAGGGGTCACTCCAACATGTTCCTGTGTGTCTGTGGCCTGCTAGGGCCCTGCTTTTGGGGGACAGTGATGTCTGGGGGAGCTGTGGTCTCAGAGAAAGGGCCGGCAGTCCTGCTGGTTGTGGGAAAGCCGCTGAGCCCCAGGCAGTCCCCGCTTACATCCCTCTCTTTGCGCAGATGATGAAAGCGATTCTGACGCAGAGGAGGAGCAGACCACGGTAAGGGATAGTACTGTCCCCTTCCCAACGTCCTCTCCCAATGCTGTATCATGGACAAACGGATCTGTGCCTGCTAACTGGGCAGTGCTGGAGGAGCTGGGCCTGAGTGGGGCTGGGAACTGGTCCCTACACACTGTGAGAGCGTGTGTAGCTGCACTGATGTTAAATCCAGCTGTTTCTTGAGAGGAGAGAGGGGCCATTTCCAGTTTCTGTCCCGAATGCTGTAGAATCAGGGTACAAATCTGCCCAGCTCACGTCCCACCACGCTCGCATCCCATCCGGCAGCAGCGGCCACCTCACAGCTCTCCGGCTGGAGCTGTTCCACTTTGTATAAATAGCCTGGGGCCGGGGAGGCTGGCTGGAGGCTGGCGTCCGGCGGGGAGAGGTGCCTGCCTGTCCCCCTGCCATTTGCCAAAAGCGTTGAGCTGAACTCTGCACCGGGGGTTGTTCGGACCTCCCCTGGGGTGGTGTTTAGGTCCGTTGTACATTCTGGATGCTGGGGAGAGGCCGTAGGCGCTGGCTGCCCCCAGCGTGGAAGCCCGCGGGAGGTCTGTGCCGCCGCTCCCCACCACCCAGCAGCAGCGCCTGGTGTTTCAGGCTGTGCTGTGGGGAAGGGTAAAGGGAAGGGTCTCAGCTTCTGCCCCTCGAGGTGGGGAAGCTTTTGGGGCCTGCAGGTCCTTGGCCCAGTGTCACAGGGGCGGGGGTGCTCCTGGGAGCTGAAGGAACGACAGGACCCAGAGCTGCTTTGTCCTCGCCCTGCAGCAGGGCAAGGGTTTCCTGCTCCCCTCCCTCCCCAGGGCTGCTCCGTGGCCGCTGTGCTGGGGGATTGGGGAACTGGTGGGAAGGGAAGAGTGGTGGGAGAGGAGGGTGAGGGCCGAGGGTTCCCAAGGAGCAGGAGAAGGATCTGACAGCTCTGTTTCGCCCTCCCCAGAAGCGGCGCAGGCCCACCCTGGGCGTGCAGCTGGACGACAAGCGCAAGGAGATGCTCAAGCGGCACCCCTTGTCTGTCACCGTCGACCTGAAGTGCAAAGGTAAGCGGGGTCTGGTGGCCCTTGGCGGAGACCACCCAAGAGTGTGTGACAGCAGGTCAGGGAGCAACTTGGCAGCAGCTTGGGAGCCTCGGGGAGAGCTCGGGGTGCAGAGAGGCTTTCCTGCCCTTGGCCCAGCTGCCCCAGCAGGGATGAGCGTGGCCTTCCAGGGGAGACTGAACAAGGTGGTTTATCAGTTCTGTCTCCCGGAGCTCCTCTCGCCCACGCGGGTGGAGTGACCTTGCTCTGAAGCTTCCTCCCTCTAACTGGGAGCTTTTCTCTTTTCTGATGGGGTCTTGGGCCTGACGGATGCAGCCTGGCAAATGCTGACGGGATGGCGTTAGGGCTTACAGTGCATCGGTTGCCAGTTACTCCCCGCGTTGCTTGTCTGCCCCGTTTGCTGTTGTGCTAGCAGGGGGGGCACGCGTATCCCCCTCTGCAGGGTGCTCCGAGGTAGAGCAGACAGCAGCGTTGCCCCTTCTCTGTTGGCGCAGATGAGAACGTGCTTCACCTGACCTTCTACTACCTGATGAACCTCAACGTCATGACGGTGAAAGCCAAGGTGACCACTGCCGTTGAGATGACAACTGCCATCAGTGCCGGGTGAGGAGAGCCCCGGGGGCACTGAGCCTGGAGCTCATTGGGCAGCGATACCTCCGCTTGCCACAAATGCCCTGCCCTGGTGTCCTGCCGTGCTCTGCTCAGAGTTACCCATTGGCAGAGTGATGTTCTAAGAGCAGCATGTGGTGGCGATGTCTCTCGGCTGAGCCATAGCTCCTGTGCCCAGCGGGCCAGGGATGCTCCACACCCAGTTGCCTGCTCCCAGCGGGTGAGGTTTTAACCTCAGTCCCTCTCCTTGCCTTACCTGGGGCACCTTAAGGGCCTTTGTGCAGAGGTGCGGTTTCAAAGCGCTGTCTTGGCTTGTCCTTTGATGGGCAAAGGAGTCGCCAAAGAGCACAGCTCCACCTCTGCCTCTGGGGAGGGCTTTCACCTTGTGCATCCTCTGCCCTGCGGTACCCTTCCCCTTAGCCCCAGGGCCCTGCCCAGAGCCCTGCCAGGCTGCCACGGCCCAGGCAGCATCCTCCTACTCTCCTTCTGTCACAACAAGCCGGGGCAGGGAGGTTGGGAACCTCTGAGGGGAGCGGTGCCAGACCTGTCAGGAGCTGGGGGAGAGCCTCTCCTGCTTGTCGCGTTCAATCACCCTCTTGCAGCCGAAGTGCTTTCCTCCCTCCTGCAGCCTGTGCCTGGCAGCTCCCGTCACCTGCTCGCTCTGCAGGTCACCTTGTCTTGAGCGCCAGAGACGCGGCTGCCTCTCCCTGGGCTCCCCAGAGAGCGCTGGAGCCTGATTTGTGTGAGGAATAGCTGAAATGGCAGCAGTGGGAGCCTGCCCAGGGAGATCAGCTGCCGGCTCTCCAGTGTCTCTCTCTGGGCCAGGAGGAGGTGCCTGAGGAAGAGGGAGGCGGGAGAGGCTGGTCTGGGCTACCTGGAAACAAGTGCTGCCTCCCAACCTGTCCCATATGAGGCTTCCCAATCCTCTTGGGGTTCTCTTTTCCCCGTTTTCCCCCACAACCCTCCGTGACAGCAGCTGGAGTCTCCGCAGGGTTCCTGTGCAGGGTGCTCCCTCCCTCGCAGCTGCATTACCCCAAACCAGTGAGGCTCTGGCTTGAGCCAGACCCCAGTCCCTACAGCCCTTTATGCTTGGTCGGGCTTGTGAGCACAGACGTGACAAATCTTATTTCATTAAGCAGAATTCCTCTGCTTAAGCTTATTGGGTGGCAAGCAGCCATCAGGCCATGCCCTGCCTACGCTGCCCGTGTTTTTTCTGTACACATCAGTGGGTTTCGGAGTTAACGCACTGGAGTGAGCAGCTTCCTGGGAAACCGGGGAGCTGGTGCCCCGTGATTTCTATCTTCTTCACAGCCAGGGAGGAGGCAGATCTTTTGGAGTGGAATTAGGGGAAAAGCTATTCTGGTCTTGAAACCCAACTCGTGGAGCTCGTAATCCCCTTCTCTAGGCTCAGAGTCTGTTAGTGACCACCCCAGAGAGACGTGGAGCCCAGGCTGCTGCTAATTAATCTCTTTCCTCCTCCTGGCAGTGACCTGCTCTCCCCAGACTCCCTCCTCAACTGCCTCTATCCAGGAGACCATGGGAGGAAAACGCCCAACCCAGCCAACCAGTTCCAGTTTGATAAAGTGGGGTGAGTGGGGCGCTGCCCAGGTGGTTGGCGTGAGCGTCCCGGCATGGCACGTCCCTCCCCAGCTTGCCAGGGAGGGCTCGGTGGCCGGGAAGCCGGTGTCCTGTTTGGCATCGGGTGGGCCTGCCGGGCACAGCTTGGGGTGCAGGCGAAAGAAGCACCTGCTCCCTGCGGCTGGCTCGCAGGCCAGGCGGTGGGGGGATGGGGCGGGAATGCTCTGGGGTGGCGTAACCCTTCCTCCTTGTCCCCGCAGCATCCTGACCTTGAGTGACTACGTGACAGAGCTGGGGCACCCCTACGTGTGGGTGCAGAAGCTGGGCGGCCTGCATTTCCCCAAGGATCAGCCTCAGGCACGTCACACCCCCTGCCATCTCCCCCGGAACGTCAAGCTGGGGTTTGGGGAGGTTTTGGGGACAGTTGTGTCCTGTCCTGTCCCCCCAGGCCCCAGAGCTCCCACTGGCACCAGCCGCTCCCAACCCACGCTGCACCCTTGGCTGGGACAGGCTGTGCAGCGGGGCCATGGCAGCGTATTTTATCTCCCACCTGTGATTAGTCTAAGCCCTATTATGGGGGCTGAGCAGTGACTTGAGCATGTGCCTGTCCCTGTGGCTGGGTGGGGTGGCTTCTGGACCATGGGGTCCCCAGTGGGGGCCCCACAGGCTGGCGTGAAGGTGACGGTCCCTTCTGCCCACAGCACACGGTCACTGCGGACAACTCGCTGAGCGCCAGCCACATGGAGCTGACGGTGAAGCTGCTGCGGACGAGGCTGCAGTCCCGCCTGGCTCTCCACAAGCAGTTTGCGTCGCTCGGTGAGTGCCTGGCTCCCCACCCTGTGCCTGGCGACGCAGTAGCAGGGTCCCCTTGCGGAGGAGAGCTGCTTGATGTCACCTTTAATGGTGCTACAGATCTGTAGTGCCACCCTCAGCGTTCCCAGTCATTCCCTCTGTCCTTGGTGGTAGCAGGGCGCCAAGGGCTGCCCTGTTTTGGGTGGGAGAGGAAGGCTGTGCCCCCTCTGGATGCCCAGCACCCCTTTGGGACTGGCCATCCCTGCACTGGGAATCAATTCGGGCCGTGGTGGGAGGTGAAGCACACGCCCATGTGTGTCATGTGCCTGTCGGGCAGGCCAGGCATGCGCTGCTGAGACTGCGAGCGCCAGTGGGATCGCAGCCGGGGCTTCCACAGTTCCTCTCTGTGCACCTGATGAAGGTGTCGGAAGGATAACAATGTTCCCAGGTCCTGGTTTTGGAGCATCCCCACCTGCAGGACAGCAACAGAGCTCTGTCCCCAGCCCTGCCCTGCTCAGGTGGCCTTGTCCTTGGTTTCAGAGCACGGCGTTGTGCCAGTCTCCAGCGAGTGCCAGCATCTCTTCCCTACCAAGATTGTCTCGCGCCTGGTGAAGTGGGCTGCCATTCCCTACGAAGATTATGCGGTAGGTGCCGAGCACGAGGCCATATCCCTTCCAGCTCCCGCGTGGCGCCGGCAGCTGCTCACTCCTCCTCTTGTCTCTCCTCTCAGGAGCTGCCCTACACTAAAGATGTGATCGAGGCCGGCTTGGCTGAAGACACTCACCTCTACTACATGGCTCTGATAGAAAGGGGAACAGGTAGGCATGTTTCCTTCCCCTGGCAGTGGCCAATTCCCACACTGCACACCCCCAGGGCAGCTTCTGGGGGGTCTTCATGGGAAACCCCTCTGGTTGGAGGCCCCTTGGGCAGCGGGTGACATTTGTTCCCTGCCCCACTCAGCCAAGCTCCAGGCCGCCGTGGTCCTGAACCCCGGTTACTCCACGCTGCCGCCTGTCTTCAGCCTGTGCCTGAACTGGAAGGGAGAGCGAACCAGCAGCAACGACGACAACATTCGGGTGAGCTGGGGCAGTGGGAGAGGAGGCTGGAGAAGCGCTGGCTTTTCAGGGGTGTTCCCGGCGGTTCTGTGTCCGTATCAAGTGAGCTGGTGGCCGGGCAGCGCAGGGCAGGCCCACGGATGCAGCCGTGGGTCCTGGGAGGGCAGAGCAGAGACCCAAGCCTGCACCGTATTCATCCCTCTGCCTCTACCAGGCCATGGAGAGTGAGGTCAACGTGAACTACAAGGAGCTGTGGGGGCCCAAACCGGGCTACCAGCTCCTCACCAACCAGCTGCAGCGCCTCTGCATGGTGCTGGACGTCTACCTGGAGACGGAGCCCCACGACACCAGCGTGGAGGGACCCAAGGAGTTTCCCCAGGAGAAGATGTGTCTGCGCCTCGTCAGGTGAGAGCCTGGCAGCACGGGGGACCCTGGGGCAGTGAGAAGCCTGGGTGTGGGGGGTTGAGGGTGCTGACAGGGGCCTGGTGCCACTGCTGTCCCATTGCCTGACCTCTCCTTTAGCTGCCTGTGGGGGGTCTGCCCCCCCCCCCCAGCCGGGCGGTACCCCAGGACCAGGCCCTTTTTGTGGGTTCCGCAGGCTTCCCGACCCCCGTGGGTCAGCCTCTCCCTCTTCTCCTCTTCCAGGGGGCCTATGCGCCTGAAGCCCTTCAAGTTCAACTACCCTCAGGGGTTCTTCAGCCATCGCTGAGCACCCCTGGGCATCGCTGCGGGCTGGGCCTCATCCTGTCCACAGGGTGGAGCAGCCCCATCCCACCATTTCAGTTTCTTTTCCCAGGTTTTGGGTTTCGTCTGAAGGTTTTGTAGCTGAAGAGATTAAATGCTGAACTGAAGGAAAAGCGTGTGCGTGCCCTGTCTGTGCAGAGGGCTGGGATGGGGGGGGATACGTGGGGGCTGCAGCAAGCCCTGTCCCGTGTCCCTGGGCTCTTGCTGCCTGTACATCCCCTTGCCTGGGGTGCTGCCTGCCTCCTGCCCTCCCTCCCCACCACAGGGCCTCGGCACTGCAGAACTCAGATGGCTAAAAACTGAGATGGCTAAAAATAGCCCCTTTCCGGAGCCCGCACTGCAGCCCCAGCCTGTCCTTGCCTGCACTGGCTGCCAGCCAGCTGACTCAGCACAAACCCCGCAATGGGGTGGGGGGCTTTGCTGCTTCCCCCAGCTCGGCTCCTGCGAGAGGCAGGACCTCACGGCACCGTGCGAGGGGTCGGGGTGGGCATCTCCAGCGCCTCGCAGCTCTCTACTGTGGATCCCGAATGGGGATGGAGCCCAGCTCCCAAGGTCATCGTCCCTCCTGGCTGCCACCCTCTCCGCTTCTCCCCTGTGGGTGATTTCTTCCCCCGGGAAGGCCGGCAGAGCCCCTCCGCACTCCCGTGCAGCCCCTGCAGTCAGCGCAGTGCTGCTGTGCAGGGCAGTGCTGCAGCGCTCGGGTTAAACCGGGCCCTACCACCCTGATGGGAGCCACGCTTTAAAAAGGGAAGGAAGAGAAAAAGCAAACCACTACGCTCCTTTTGCAGAGAAGGGGGGGGCTGGCCCTGTTTCCAGCCCTGGAAAGCCCCCTATCACCCCCCCCCAGCCCCCCAAGCCAGGCTTTCCTGCCTTCCTTCACCACCTCTCCCCCCGTCCCCGCCCCAGACATGAGGCCAACAGAGTCAGGACGTCTCTCTAAGCACTTTATTTGGTTATTGCACGGAAAGCAAATAACAGTGGGCTGAGGTTCCTAGTGCACCGTGTGTCCGTGAGCGTCCCTGCAGCGCCCAGCCCCTCCCAACCGAAGCTGGCTGCAGCCTGGGTCACTGCTCGGAGGGACGGTCGTCACCCCCGGGCCAGGGAAGGACCCCAAGGACCCCACCAGCCCCCGTCCCAAGCAGCTAGAGCTCTGCGTTGCACTCATCCATCGATTGCACATACATTAAATAAATGCACTTATTGGAGAAGGGCGGTCGGTTCCCCCGGGGTCTCTTCTCCTCGGTTATAATTCAAGTGTTTACATGTGGCGCTCGGCGTATATCACATTCTGCTAGGGAAGCTATCGGCCAAACCGCCGGGGCAGGGCAGCGAGGGGCTGCGTCTCTCACACAAACATATTGCTAAGGTAAAGCCCGGCCCTCGGAGGGGAGCAGCGCAGCTCCCGTGCCCAGAGGTGCTCTTCGGCCCCCGCGGGGCTCTGCTCACTTCTTCCCTGCGGCGGGTGCCGGCTCTGGGGCTTTGCCCTCCTTGCTGGAGGGGGCCTCGGCCTTGGGGGGCTCCTGACTGGCTTTGGGCTCGTCTTTGGGTTTTGCTTTAGCTTTGGGCTCCTCCGCCTTCTCCTTCTTGGGCTCCTCCACCTTCTCCTTGGCCTTTGGCTTCTCGGCCTCCTTCGCAGCCGCTTTGCTGACCTCCTGCTGAGGTTTTGGCGGAGCCTCCTTCTCAGCCTTTCCTTCTTCTGCGGGTTTGGGGCCCGGCTTGGTGGTCTCCTTCACCTGTGGGGCCGGAGGCTCTGGCACAGCAGCCGCCTTCTCTTTGGGCTTCTCCTCCACCTTGGCTGGGACATCCTTCTTAGGAGCTTCCTCTTCCCTGCCCTCCTCAGCTCCAGGCTTGGAGGGAGCCTTCACCTCCTTGGGCTGCTCTTCCTTTGTGGGGGCTTTTGGCTCCTTTGGAGGGGAGGGGGTGGGCTCCTTGGCTGGGGCCGCTTCCTTCTGTGGAGACTTGGCCTCCTCCTTCACGGGAGATTTTACTTTCTCGGGGGACTTCACGGTCAGGGTCTTGGTCTCCTCCTTTGAGGGGGTTGGGGGCTTCTCTGGGGACTTCACAGCCGGGGTCTTGGCCTCCTCTTTAGAGGGGGTTGGGGGTTTCTCTGGGGATTTGACAGCTGGGGCCTTGGCCTCTTCCTTTGCAGGGGGTGCGGGTTTCTCTGGGGACTTCACTTTCTCTGGGGTCTTGGCCTCTTCTTTCAAGGGGGTTGGGGGTTTCTCTGGGGATTTGACAGCTGGGCTCTTGGCCCCCTCTTTTGAGGGGGTTGCAGGTTTCTCTGGGGATTTCACTGCCGGGGTCTTGGCCTCCTCCTTTGAGGGCGTTGGGGGCTTTTCAGGGGATTTGACTGCTGGAGTCTTGGCCTCCTCCTTTGAGGGGGTTGGGGGTTTCTCTGGAGACTTCACAGCTGGGCTCTTGGCCTCCTCTTTTGAGGGGGTTGCAGGTTTCTCTGGGGATTTGACAGCTGGGCTCTTGGCCTCCTCTTTTGAGGGGGTCGGGGGTTTCTCTGGAGACTTCACAGCTGGGCTCTTGGCCTCCTCTTTTGAGGGGGTTGGGGGTTTCTCTGGAGACTTCACAGCTGGGCTCTTGGCCTCCTCTTTTGAGGGGGTTGCAGGTTTCTCCGGGGATTTCACAGCTGGGCTCTTGGCCTCCTCTTTTGAGGGGGTTGCAGGTTTCTCCGGGGATTTGACAGCTGGGCTCTTGGCCTCCTCTTTTGAGGGGGTTGCAGGTTTCTCTGGGGACTTCACTGCCGGGGTCTTGGCCTCCTCCTTTGAGGGGGTTGGTGGCTTTTCAGGGGACGTAACAGCTGGGGTCTTGGCCTCCTCCTTTGAGGGGGACTCGGGTTTCTCTGGGGACTTGGCTTCCTCTTTTGCAGGAGACTTGGCCTCCTCTTCACCTTCTGCTTCAGCTTTCTCCTCTTTTTCCTCCTCCTCTTCAGCTTTCTCCTCTTCAGCCTCTTTCTCAGCCTCCTCCTCCTCTGTGACCTCCTCGGTCACCTGGATTTCCTCTGTCTGCTCCTCCACAATCACTGTCTCCTTCTCAGATTTTTCCACCACCTTGATCTTCTCCTCACTCTTCACCTTGATGTTGGTGGTGATGCTGGGAGCCTTGGGGACCACCTCAGGGAAGGAGAGCATCCCAAAGCCAGACTCGATCCGATATTCCTCCCCTTCCAAGAGCTTTCTGCCAGGAAAAGACCAGAGCAGGGCAGTCAGTGATGGCTTCTCACACAGCTCTCACCTCCTCCCATGCCCAGGAGCTGCCAGCCATGCCCTGTGGCTCCTTCTCCCTCCTTGCTCTGCTTTCCAGCTGCTGGCTGACCCTCCTGCTCCTACACCCTGGGTTGTGCAGGTTCCCTCACCCTTCCCTTCACAAGCCATGTGCAGGCTTGGGTCACCCAACTGGACAGTCTTGGAGGATGGATGGTCTCTTTCTCACCAAGAAGGGCCCAGGTGTTAGCGAGGGCCCTTGAGGAGTGTCCCCAGAGCCACCAGCACTAGGGACTGGCTGAGACCCTCCCGCCCCATACCTATAGGCAGCAATTTCAATGTCCAGGGCCATTTTGACGTTGAGCAGATCCTGGTACTCCCGGAGCTGAGCTGCCATCTCCCACTTGGTGTTCCTCAGCTCGCTGTCAAGCTGCTGGATGGTTTCCTGCGGGCAGACAGAGCAACTGGTGACATGGGGGGGCCAAGTCCCCAGGAGCAGAGGGACACAGAGCACCCCTAAACAGTCCCCTGGTCTCTGGAGGAGGGGCTGCTCGCAGTGGGGTCTGCAGCCACCTCCCCTGGCAGACACAGAGGGAAGGGGACGCAGCCAGGGGCTGCTTCACTGTGTCCAGTTCCCTTGGGGGAACCAGTGGGAGCCCTGCACTGGCTTGGCTGAGAGCTGCACTGTGGCCAGCTGAGCCCCAGCCCCCTCCCCCAGGGACTTTCGAGGACTTGGGTGAGTCCACCAGTGGCGTCACCCTGGGGACAGTGTTACAGTCTGTGGCCACCACGTTGTGCAGCCCTCTGTGCTGCAGCTCCCAGCTCTGGGATGCGAGATGTGGCCTGAACCCTGGGCGCGGTTCAGTGGTGGCTTTGGCAGCTCAAAGCCAGGCAGAGGCACGGGACAGCTCCAGCGTGGGTGAGGGACACAACAGCCCGTGTGCAACCTCAGGCTCTGGGTCCCTGATCACTGGCTCTAGACACAACCCTGAGTATTTGCCGCTGGTCATCACCACCTCTGGAGCCAAAGCACCAGCGCTGCTCCTCCCCAGCAGCTGGATGGTTCCCTCCCCACCAAACGCCAGGTCTGGGATGCTGCCCGCTGCACCACGTTACCTGGTAGGACAGGACATCTGCATGATGGCGCTCCTCCGAGTCCTGTCTCTGCCTCTCCAGTGACTCCTGGGTCCCTTTGAGGGCTTCGAGCTCGGTGGTCTTGGACTGGAGCTGGCGGCGGTACTCGCAGATCTCCTCCTGGGCCAAGCGGATGGCGTCTGTGTTCACCTTGGCAACCTCCGAGAGCTTGTCCAGCCTCACTGCAACGAGGGAAAGGAGAAGCTGCAGGGAGGGAGGGAGGCTGTGGGCTCCCCTTCTTGGGGAACCTCAAATCCAATACTGCGCATCCCCTGCATGCATCCCCTGCAGCGCTGGCCCCATCTCCCCGGCTGTGCTTGGCTTTACCAGCCCTCGCTCCGTCTGTGCTCGTGCTGTGCCGGGGAGGTGAAGGATGGGCTGGGCGGGTTTTTTCGCCATCCTGGCCTTTATCCAACGCAAACCCACACTGCAAACCTCCCTCTGCCCTCCTGCCGCAACCCCTGTGACCTCCAGAGCTGCCAGCACCCACCGCCCTGCTGTGCCCGCCTCTGGCCGGGCCCACCCTGCTGCGGCGAGGCAGGGGGGGTTGCCGCAGGGCCCCGGGGGGGACAGAGGGACGGACAGAGGGACAGACAGAGGGACAGACAGAGGGACAGACAGAGGGACAGACAGAGGGACGGACCCCACTGCTCCCAGCTCCCACGGGTGCGGGCCCGCCGCTGTCCATGGTGCTGAATGGCCGCTGTCCGCGGTGCTGAACCCCGCCCCGCCACCCATCGCGGTACCCCTGGGTGCTGAGCCCCGGGGTGCCAAGCCCCCCGCCCCCCCCCCGTAGTGCCCCACCCAGCAGCGCAGCAGGGACACGCCCCACCCCCGCGTCAGGGCTGCGGCACCCTCCCCACCCCCTCCCCGCAGCGCTCCGCAACCCCCCCGGCCTCGCTCCAGCGGGGGGGGGCACCCTGCAGCACCCCGGCACCCCGAAAACTTGGGGGGGGGCGACCGGGGCAGTGTCCACCCCACCCTCCCCCAAGCACACTGCGGGGCGTGGGGAGCAGCGCACCCGCAGACACCGGGGAGCCGGTGGCAGGGGTGGGGGTACCCTAAAGCCCTCCCGCAGCGCTGGATACACGGCGAGGTCCCTCCTCCCCCCGGGGCGCGGTTGCTCCAACGCCCTCCCCGGAGCTCCCGCAGCCCAGGGGGTCTCCGCAGCCCCGGGGAAGGGTGGGGGGCTGCCGGCGGAGCCCCCCGCGGGTGGGGACACACTCACCGCGGAACCACTCCTCGGCCTGCAGGGTGCTGCGGGCCGCCGTCCCCTCCAGCTGGGCGCGCAGGTCGCGGAGGGCGGCGGTGACGCCGGGGCGGAGGGCGGCGGGGGGCTCGGCAGGGGGCTCGGGGCGGGCCCCCCGCAACAAGGCGCCCACCTCGGCCCGGTGCTGCCGTCGCAGCAGCTCCGCCTCCTCCCGCAGGGCCCGGGCTCGCTCCTCCAGCGGCCCCCGAGCCCGTTCCTCCTGCGCGGAGCGCTGGGCCAGCCCGCGGGTCGCCGCCTCCAGCTCGGCGCGCTGCCGGGCTTCCTCCTCCAGCCTCCCTCGGAGAGCGGCCACGTCCTCGGCCAGGCGCGATCGCTCCAGCCGCAGCTGCCCCTTCTCGGCGCCCAGCCGCAGGACGGTGCCCCGCATATCGCGCAGCTCCCGGGCGTACAGCTCGCCCATGGCCGAGCGGCCCGCCTGCTGCTGCCGCAACGCCGCCGCCTCCGCCGCCAGCGCCCGGTTCTGCTGCTCCAGCGCCCGCACCCGTTCGATGTAACCGGCGAAACGATCGTTCAGCACCTGCAGCAGCTCTTTCTCGTTCCGAGCCCGCGGTTCGCCGTTCAGCGAGTCCAGGCTTTCGGTGGAGGAAGCGGCCGCGCTGCCGCCGCCTCCCCCGCCCCGAGCTCGCCCCACCGGGCCCGACCACGAGTGGAAGCCGCTGGAGGCGGCGGAGCGCGGGGGAGCGCGGCCCGGCTCCTTGCGGAGCCCCCCCGGGGGGCCCAGCAGCGTCTCCAGCATCAGGCTCATGGCGGCCCCGGTCCACGCTGCGGCACCGGTACCGGCACCGCCCGCTTTATAGGGCTCGGTGCGACCGCTCCGCCCCGCCACCAGCAACGGGGATGGGCACCGGTACCGGCACCGCCCCGCGCCGCAGCCCCGCGGGTGCGGGGGGACCCCGCGGCCACGCCCCGGGTGGGGAGCGGCGGGGGGGACGGGACCGGTGTTGGGGAACGGGGGCCATTCGAGAAGGGAGCGGGGACCCCCCCCGGGAAGGGGAGAACGGGAGCCCCCGGGGCGGAACGGGGACCCCCGGGAAGGGAGCGGAGACCCCAGGAAGGGAGCAAGGACCCCCGGGGCGGAGCGGGGACCCCCTGGGAAGGGAGCGGGGACCCCCGGAGGGAGCACGGACCCCCCAGGCGGGGAGCAGGACCCCCTGGAAGGCAGCCGGGACCCCCCGGAAGGGAGCGTGGAACCCCCCGGGTGGGGAGTGGGACCCCCAGAAAGGGAGTTGGGACCCCCTGGAAGGGAGAGGGGACCCCCGGAGGGAGCAGGGACCCCCCGGGCGGGGAGCAGGACCCCCCAGGGCAGAGCAGGGCCCCCCCGCGGGGTGAAGGAGAGCGGGGACCCCCGGGGGCGGAGGCCGCCCCCTCCCGCGGGGGGGTGACCGAGCAGTGGGGATCAGCCCCCCCCCCACTTCGCGACCCCCCCGGGGCTCGGGCACCGCTCGGGGCCGGGGGCTCCCGCCGGCGGGGGGGCGCTGGGCGGCCGGGGGGTGCCGGGACCCCCGGGCCCAGGCGGGCAGGGGGCGGCCCCGGGGGGGGGCTCCGGGGGGCTCCCCCGCTTCGCCCCGCCCCCAAGCGCGCCCTTGGACCCCCCCGGCCAATCAGCACTGGCGGCTCATCTGGCCAGCCAGCAGACGGAGCCCAGCTGGCCAATCAGCACGGCTGTAGCCCAGCTAATCAGCATAGAAAGAACTCTGCCAATCAGCAGGTACCGCCAGCTGGGCTACCCTACAGGTAAGCAGAGCTCAACCAATCAGCAGACAGCTACATAATTCTAGCTAATCAAAACTCAGGTACATAGAGTCTAGCCAATCAGCAGCCAGCCACATCCCGCCCAGCCAATCAGCACTCCCTCAGCACCGCCCCGTCTCCATCCCCGTCCCCGCTCCCGCCCTCCGCCCCACCCACCCGACATTATCCCCGCCCAGTCTCCGCCCACCCCGCCCTAGCCCCGCCCCGGAAGCGCTCCCCCGCTCGGCGCTCACTTCCGCTGGGCCGGTGGCAGCGGGCGGCGGCGGCAGCAGGTACGGGCTGGGCCGGGCCGGGGGCGAGCCGAGCCGAGCTCAGCTCCAGGCGGCCCCGCTGCCCGCCTCGCCCCTCCCCTCCCCGGTGGCGGGGGCTGCTGGCGGGCTCCGGCTGTGCGCACCCCGGGCTGGGTCCCCCCACTGGCGGGCTTCGCTCCGGCCCGGGCCGCCCCCCCCCCCCCCCCCCCCCCCCCCCCCCGGGCTCGGACCTTTCCCGCCCCCCTCGGCCCGGCCTCGCCCCTCGCCCGGGCGCGGCTGCCCACGGGGCCCCCTCCAGCCACGAGCCCCGGCTGCGGCCTCCCCCGGGCCAGGGCCGCGTCCCGCCCCGCGGTGCCGCCGTGGAGCCCAGCCCCGGGGCCGCGCCTCCCCCCGTGCCCCTCTGTAGCTCTGTGTCCGGCCCGGGTGGGTGCGCGGCGTCAGCCCCGGAGCCCGCTCCCCTCCGCCGGCCCTGCCACCCCCCGCAGCACCCGGGGGTCCCGGAGCCCCCGGCGGGCAGAGCCCGTTGGAAGCAGGGGTTTCCCTGCCCGCTGGGGCTGCGAGGCCCGGGGCGTCCCCCTTTGCTTGCCCTTGGCCCTGACAGGTACGGCCCGAGCGGCCCCGGTGGAGCCCGGACAGGGCAACCCCTCGAGGACAGGAGGGGACAGGACTCGAGGGCCAAAGGGCGCACGGAGCTCACTGGGGGCGGTGGGTGGCTGTGGAAAAGGGGAACCCGCTCCCTGCCTGCCGCTGCTTTGGGTGGAGCAGGAAACGCTTGCTGGGCTGGGGCGGCTTTGGAAAAGCCGTCCCTGCCGTGGGCCCGCCGTCGGTGGCCGCTTCTTGGGGCCCAGCTTCCACGCCGTGGCTCAGAGCTTCCCAGATCTGTGGGAAGAGGTCGGTACCGGGCTCCACTGAGATGTGGAATAAGCTGGGAACGGGGCACGGATCAGGCAAGGAGGTACCCGGGGTGATACCCTGTGCTTGCTGCCTCCTCTGTGAAGCTTTTAGGTGGGAAAAAATCCCCAAACTTCATAAAAAGGAGCCTGTGAAACAGCTTCTGCCTAAAGGAGATGTATTATAGGTGCGCCTTCTCATCCTCTGCAGGTGTTTCATGTTGTACAGAGTTTGCCACAGTTCTAAAACTTGTCGGGGATCCCCCTGCCCTGTAGCAGCGGGGGCTCACACGGAGTTTTGCCGTCCGCTCTCGCGTGGGATGTTAAGTGGGTGCCTTGGATAAGCAGCTGGTTCCGTGGTTTGCTGCCCCCCAGGCCTGGCCGCGGGATCGTGGGCTGCTCCCGCGCCGCTCAGGCAGCCAGGCTGAACGGACCTGGCGCTTCGGGACCCCGAGGGGCTTTCCAGAGGTGTCAGCCCGTACTCGGATCCCGCCAGGCTGAGAGCTCTGCGGTGGGAGGTGTCTGGCCTCGGAGCCCGGCTTTCCCAGGAGAAGAACGTCCCCTCTGCAGCGGGAAGCTGTCGGTGGGGCTGATGCTGCGGGACAAAGCTCGTCTGTGCGTCCCGACACCTCCAGGACGAGGCCCTCGGCATCTCTGAGGGTGCTGAACGGGTGTTTTGGGAGGGACGCTGGAGGGGTTATCCCTGCTCGAGGTGATCTCTGGGCTTACGCTGCTGGAAGTCCCCCCCGGCTCTGCGGAGCGCGATGCTTTGGGCCCCGTGGCGCTGGGATCCCTGCGTGCGGCTTTGCCCGGTAGCGTGTGGTGCCGGAGACGCCTCGGGACTTCCCTTTTTCTGTGTGTGGGCTTTAGTCCCCAGTTATCGGTGGGGCTGCATTGGTTGTGACTCGTTTTTAATGTGTACGGCTGCGCTCGTGGCCCTTCTGCCATCTGTGTTAATTAAGGGCCAGGTGCCGGAGCTTTGGGGCTTCGCTCAAGCGGCGACTTGGCAAACGAATTGATCTACCCTGATTTTGGGCACCTTGCTCATGCCATGGTAGCTTTGGCGGGGCTTTTAACCTGTAGTTATTAAACCACGGCACCTTAACCTGTTGGTTGACGGGAGACGGGACCCTCTTGGGTCGCTCAGGCTTGTGGGAGGATGCGCTGGCTGCCGCCCCGCGGGGTTCGCAGACCCTCGTCTGCGCTCAGCGCCGCTGTTTGTTCGCGGCCCCTCTCGTTACAGGAGGTGCGGGATAATTTGCGGTGTTCGCTGGCTTTGGGCAGTTCCTTTTTGGGGGGATGCTGCGGGGTATTTTTACACCTTAGGGGGGAGCCGCGGGATCTTGCCGGTCCTTGGGGTTGGGCGGCGCGGTGCTGGGTGCCTGCGCTGTGCTGGGGTTGTGCAGGCACGCTGTTTTGCAGCAGAGCACGGCCTGGCCGTGGGGTGGGACAGTCCCGGTCCCTTCGGGGTGACGCGAAGGTTCGAGCCGAGCTCAGGACACGACAGCAGGCTCACAGCCCCACGTTGCTGCATGCTGCAGGGCTCGTGTGTGAGCTAAGACTGGCTCAAGTTAGGCCAGTCCTTAGGAAAAATATCTTCCTAGGGAGCGTGCGTGGGGCTGGTGTGAGCCCGTGGGGCTTTGCGCCGGCTGCGGGGAGAGGCGTGGGGCAGAGGTGGGGAGGAGCACGGGGATGGGAGCTGCGGATGGGATGCACCACGTAACGCTGCTGTGAATAAGGAGGAAAGAAGAATTGGGTTCCGCGCGAGGCTCTTTAGCTGCTGGCTCTCGTATCCTCAGCTGCTCGTTCTCCTCTTCCAGGCTTGGGTTTTTATCTTCCCCCACTGGTGTCTGTGCCTGGTCCGGAGGGTTTATTCGCCGAGGACATGCAGTGCTGCTTGGCAGTGTGGGGGCCGTCACTGCCTCGTGCCTTCCTGGCCTTTTGTGTTGGCTTGAAATTGGCTCATATCAACAGAGAACAGTTGTGTGAAGTCCCCAGGGCTTCAGTTACCCCTCTCAGTATTTAGGATTTTTTCAGTCTGCCTTAAGTTTCTTTAATTATGCCAACTTACTGGGTTTTACTGATCCACCTCCTGCCCTCAAGTGCTTTATTTGCAGCTGCGGGAGGGCGTGTTACTTGCTCACAGGAGGTTTTTTTCCCTGCTAACCCTCATCTGACCCGCTGTTTTCTAGGTGAGCTGTCTCCTAGAAGCTTGCCCTTTGCGTTCCCGCTCCTCTTTGCCTCTCCCTCCACTTCAGGTACCAGCACGTACCCCCCAGCACGCCGGGGACGTGTGTTTGCGCAGGGCTGGAGCGGATGCATCTCCCTGCGTTTGCTTCCTTCCTTCCCTTCCCGCCTGCCTCGTCAGACCCTCCTGAAGACGCGCGCCAGGCTGGGTAGATCAAAACTTACTGTCAGCCCATAAGCTCCTGTCCTGGGCTGTCACAGAGTCTGTAGAAAGATCGGCGGAGCTACGGCGAGCCCTCTCGCCGTAATAACCAGGCACCCGGGTTGTCCTGGGCACGGTTTAAATGCTTGTGTGATGCTTAGATGACTCGTTCCTCTGGAAGAGCGGCAGCGGCGCTTTCCCTGCATCCCTTCCCAGGTAACGGGTCTCTGTTGCTAGAAGCTGAAGAACTCCTGTCAGCAGCATCTCAGCCTCCAACAATGGAGGAATTGCCCTAAAACAGGGCAGTAAAAGTAGCTGGGGGTCACTAACGAGTTCTCTTCTTCCACTCTCTGTAAGAGGAAATGAGTGGCACCAGCAACAGCTTATTCAGCATCGTGTTGTCCCTGGGAACTCGCTGGCAGCACCCACCTCGGCGAGAAGCACCACGCTGTGTTTGTTGCTGTATCTCGGGTTTAGGAGCATCTTATTCACCCGGGATGGCTGAATTTGGGAGCGCGCTGGCGTGGTGGCTGGGAGGAAGGGAACGGCTGAGCTCTGCTGCATTGCCAACCCGAGGGCCTGAGGTGGAGGAGGGGGCTTGTGCCGTGCCCATTTGGGCGCGTCACCGAAATGCAGGGCCTGGGAGGAAGGTGCTGTCCTGCCTTCAGCCCCGTGAGCTCCGCTGCAGGAGCACCGGGTTCTCCTTCAGCCTCAAAGCACTTCATGAGCAGCAGCAAAATCAGATGCTCCAAACCATGGGGCTTCCTCCAGCTGGGCCACAGGCTCCTTGGTGCTGCATTGGAGGAGCAAAATAACCTCATTAAAGCTGTGTCCATCAAGGAAGGTGTCTGTAGCAGCACCCAGCAGGACCCTTCTGCTGTGCGTTGCGTGAACGAGGACGATGCTTCCCACCCCAAGGCAGGTGGAGGGGGAGCGTAGGAGGTAGAGCGGCGTGGCCGCTGTCGTGCCGGGGGCCTCAGGAGAGCAGTATTGCTCTGGGTCTTCTGGGGCTCCTGAATTTAGTCGTCCCAGGTGAATAAGATTGGTTCGGAGAGCCCCTTTCCCCCCAGCAGCTGGTGCAGGGGGGCTGAGCGGGGCTGAGCAGTGCTGAGCTCCCCACTTCTCCATCTCGCTGAGCCTGGCAGGCGCAGCCCATGAGGTGAGAGGTGCGGGAGGGATTGCTGGTGGCACGTGCTCTGCTTTCACCGTTAGCAGGGGCTTCAGAGAGGAGATCTCCCACCGCACCTTGGCTGGGGGGACCGAGGCAGGAGGCTCTGCAGCAGGGCAGGGGTCGGATGGCGCGGGAGCCCTCGCGCCCTGGGGTGGCAGATCCAGGGTCACGGGGAGGGTGCGGGTTTGTGCCGCTGCAAAGGCTTGTCCTCAAAACTGAGGAGCCCAAACTAAGTGCAGGTGAGCTCTGGGTGCTTCCCTCCAACAGCCAGATGCCATTTTGCTACCAGATCCTTACAAACGCTTTCAACCCCTCGAATCCAGTTTGCAAGACCGGCTTAAAATAACTTTGGCAAGAAGATAGGGTAAAATTTGAGCCACCACAAGGTCAGGGGCTTTTTGTCTTCCTCGTTTTGTTGCTGCTAATCTTGCATCCTGCTTTTTCTGAGGGCTGGTGCTGCTCCCGGGAGCTGCTGATCCGCTCAGCTGGGACATCAGTGAGTGCTGGGACGTTTTTCCCAGCCTGGAAGGGAGCTCTGTGGGAATTGCTGGAGCAGGGGGAGCAAACGCCCGCGCTCAGCTCCTGGCTCCGCACCACGCAGTGAGCGCTTGCTGCCATCTCCCTACTCATTTTTGCTTGCCGGGTGGAGGGTGTTGAGCAAGGGCAGAGTATTTGCAACTCGCCATAATATCTCTAAACAATCAGATCTGTCCAAACGAGATGATTGAGGCTGTTGGCTCTGAATCTGACACCCCCTCCCCTGCTCCTCTGTGCCAGAAATCTGCCTTACTTACTGTCGGGAGAGGGGACCCTGCCCCATCCGTCCCTTTGCCCGGTTCAGGCTGGACAAAGACGTGTGTAGAAAGAGATGGGGTAACGCAAGAGCTGCTCTGCAGTCCCTGAACCGTTTCCTTTGCTCTCCTTAAAACTGGAGCCAGGCAGCAGCGTTGGACCCTGCCCAGGGGCTGAGCTTGGGGGAATTCACCTTCAGCAGGGCTGTGCCAGCGGCGGTCGCGTCTCAGGGCTGGCAGGCAGCCCTGCCTTGTCGCCCTTGGTTAGCCCAGAGGGGCCGCACACGGTGCAGGTGCTGAGCACCCAGCTTTGGCGGCTGTTTGGAGCCTCGCTCGGCCTCTCGTCACCCTGCTCGAGGCGCTGGGTTGCTTCAAGTCTGGTCCTGCCGCTGGGGAGGTTGAGGTGTCGGCATGGGGAGCGAGGGTTGCGCCTTAATTCTCCAGCTCAGGCTGGAGGAGGCGACGGCATTTTGCTTTTTGGAGGCTGCTGTTGGCACTGCAGGGCTTAAAGGAGCGGGGGAGATGGGTGGCCGTCTCCATCTCTGGAATTAGTGGGGTTTTGGATGGCTGAAACACCCGCTGCAGTACCCGGGGGCTCTGGGAAACCGGGAAGCCGCAGGAAAGCAGCAGGCGTGATTCATGTCTCTGAGCCGGCTGCAGAAATTCCCTGGTAGGCTTCAAGTTTGCTTTCTAGGCACTTCTGCAGAGCAGGGCTGGCTGACTGCGAGCCAGGTCCGTGAAATCGGAGGGACTGCAGTAAATCCTCCTTCCTCCCTCTCTTGCAGGACGGGATCTGCAGTGAGGCGCAGAGAGCTGCTGCGGCGCAGCCTGGGAGCTCCCGCTGTTTGCTGGAGAGCCATCGACCTAGGGGGGGGAAAAAAAGGCTCTGAATAAATCCCAGGTAACTGAAGCAGGGAGGAGTGTCGTGTCTTACACGAGGCTGCCCGGGAAGTGGTTTGCTCACGGGGCGGCCTCGGCAGGGCTGGGGTGGCACGGTGGCAGACTTGCCCCCTCTGTAACAGCATTGGGACCGTGCTGCCAACACCCAAAGCGAGCCCCGAACCGATGCAAACTCTTTCTCTCTTACTGCCCGCCAAGCTGGCGCTGGCTGTGTGCTCTGCCCCACAGGCTCAGCCCCCAGATTTTATCCAGATTTTCTTTTTATCCCTGTTGGAGATCGCTATCCAGCTTGGACAGGGAACAGAGGACACAGTTCCTCTGGCCACATCTTGTGTACTTGCAGGGGATTGCTGCATTTGGCTTTCAAGACGCTCATTTACATTTTAAAACCATTTGCAAGCTCTTTTTCTTTTTTTTTTTACTTGGCTTTGCTTTCTGTGCTCCTGCCCCTCCAAACCAGCAAGGCCACTGCGGGCTTTCAAGGACGATCCTCCGGTTTCTTTGCTGTTGAAGGAAAGATGGGTGAAAACAGCCGTAAAAGACAAATCCCCGCTGACCTTTATGAAGGGCTATCTGCTGCCTGCACATCGGCCTTCCTCAGCCTGCCAAGCTGTAAATCTGCCCTAAACTGCCTGAATTATATCATATAGCCCCAAGCGCAGGGCGGAAACCTCGCGCCCTTTGAATTTAAAGCAACACTGCTGGAGCAGGGATGGTTTCTGGAAGAGGCTGCTTTTGATCTTGCCGGCGTGTTTGGTCAGGCGCTGCAGACGCGTGCCCCCCTCGGCTGTGCTCTCTCCTTGCTCCGGCGTTGGTCTGAGCCTCGCCTTTTGCTCAATTCCTCTTCCCATCCCAGAGCTGTTCCCTGCGTAGGTGTGAGGGAGGGCTGGGGGTGAATTTTCCCTAGAAAAGTGTTTCTCAGATGGGGAGACACAAACCCAGGGGAGATCACTGAGCCCTTGCGGCAGGGACGAGGGCTGCCCAGCTCCGCGTGGGATGGGGTAAGTGAAGGGGCTGCTGCCGCTGGTGAGAGAAGCGAGTCGGGGCTGGAGCTTGAGCAGGGGTGAACGCTGGCGTCTTCAGCGGCTGCTTTCCTCCTCCTCCTCCTCCTCCTCCACATCCTCGTTAGCAAACCAGCTGATTCCCCACTCATCGGCAGAGCCCGTGGTGTGCTGGCGTGGCTGCAAGGCGCTCGCCCTCCCCGGGGGAACGGGCTCCTCTGGCAGTGCAGGAGCCGAGGACTTCTCTGGGCACTTCATCTCCTTCTGACTCTTCCCATGAGATCCCAAGCTCTTTTGCTCCCCTTGTTTTTCCTTCCCAGAGCTCTCTGTAGCGACCTCCGCAAGGAAACTATCAACCCTCAACCTCTCTGGTCTGCCTCTCTTCCCAGGGACGTGCCGCTAGCTGGACACCACCATGACGGACTCGAAGTACTTCACCACCACAAAGAAAGGTAAGAGAGGGAGCGGGAGGGTCTCACAATTTTTCCCCAAATAATCAGGTTTTGCTTGCAGCAGGGCTGTCCCTGCAGTGGGAAGCTGGTGGAGGTGCCAGCTGTCGTGGGAATGCCCTGAGCCCATGCGGGATGCTGTGGCTGACACCCTGCTCCTCGCTCCGACACAGCTGGGGTGGCTCTTGGGCTGCCGTGGGGTCAGAGCACCTCGTCCCCAGCCCCCTGAACCCAGACAAGGCTGTTGGCAGCTGCGTTATTGGCTTTAGCAGCTCAGGAGTGGCTGCGGGACATGGCCTCTGCCCCAGGCTCCCTTGGGCTGGGACAGAAGCGCTCGGGGTGTTTGACTTAAGCACTTTCCAGACCAAGGAATTAATGTGGAGGAAAGTCATGTGGCATCTTCCTCTTCGATCTGCCTGCCCGGGAGTGAATAAAAAGCTCAGCGTGGCTTTGCAAGGGCAGGAGACGATGCCCTTCAGCTGGGCCTGGAGCCACTGGTTGCCCTCAGTGAGGCGCTGGGTTTGGGGGATTGCTGCCACATGCGGAGTGGGATTTGGGAGCCACCGTCCCTTGTGCGGGCTTGAGGAGCAGTTCCCAAAATCTGCCTGCATTCGCTGCTGCGGGTGC
This sequence comes from Nipponia nippon, assembly GCF_047370975.1. Lineage (NCBI taxonomy): Eukaryota > Metazoa > Chordata > Aves > Pelecaniformes > Threskiornithidae > Nipponia > Nipponia nippon. Next base: position 4,545,685 of record NW_028262348.1, on the reverse strand, counting down.
CTGCCGTCATCTGGGCTGCGGTGGGCTCCCCAGGTAGGGGAGGGCCTCCCAACAGCTGTGTGTGGGGCTGGGGCTTGGGCTCCGCTGTGCGATAACTGTCCCACAGCCAAAAATACCTGCCGAATAAACCCCGTGTCCTGTGCTTGAGGTGTGGGGTGCTTGTGCTCATCGCTCCTGCAGCATCTCCCATCCCTAAATCCCTCTTGGGGCTCTCCTGGGGCTGGAGAAGCTGCAGGGACGCACCAGAACGCTCATCTCTGTTTCTGTGGATGAGAGCTGAGCCCCCAGAGAGGCCCTGGCCCTCGGCGAGACATTTGGGAAGTTAAATCCCCTTTTCCAGCTCCTGGCACCCTGGAGTGGCCAGGAGGTGTGCTCACCCTCCCCTGGGAGCAGCACCCAGCAGAGGAGTGGGTGCCCCGTCCCCTAACCCCCTTTTCCCCTTCGTCCAGGGGAGATATTTGAGCTGAAAGCCGAACTGAACAGCGACAAGAAGGAGAAGAAGAAGGAGGCCGTGAAGAAGGTGATAGCATCCATGACTGTCGGCAAAGATGTCAGGTGCGTGGCTGTGCTGTGGCGGGGATGCCTGAGCCAAACGGTGCCGGGAGGGTGCCCAGGTGGCTTGTGGGCTTCTCTTTTCCCCTGGTGCCTCCGAGGGGTTTTCGTGCTGGCTTTCATCTCGGGCGAAGACTGAGCAAACTCCTGGCCACAGCTATACCTCCTGCTACGGGAGGAAAATGTTTGTGTAAGCGTGGCCATCTGGCAGGTGGGGGCTTGCCTGGCTTTGGTAGTAATCTGGCTAAAAGAGGATTGGTCTGGCTACGAGCTAAGTTTGTTGGGATTATTGCCGCTTCCTTCTAGTGTTACTAAAAACAAGCAGAAACCCCCTCCAAGCCTTTATGGCAGAGGGTCAGTGTCTCTGCCTCAGTGTCAATAAGCTTTTTGCAGCCGCTCCAGTCCAAAAGGTCGGGCGGCTGCTTTTCCCTCTTCTCCTTTATCCAGCTGACCGAGCAGCACGTGGCCGCCCCAGGTCCTCCTCCCTGCACGGACCTGTCCCTGCACACCCTTGGCATTACACACAACGTCAGCACTTTGCTTTTCATGGTGTATTTGAGAGTAGATGGAGGAAAACCACGGTATGAGCTCTCTATTTGGAAAACTGTTGCGTCCCCAGCTCCCAGAGCACTCGCAGCAGCAGGCGGTGCTCTGTCTTGGGGCCACTGTGGAAAAGGTGACACCGGACATGGCAGGGACTTGCCTGAGGCTGGTCAGCGCTCGGCAGAAGCTACATCGATTGGAAAGGAAATATCGGCTGTGGCAGCCCATTTTTTTGGTGTGTGTGTGTATTTTAGGCTGCAAGAAAGCAGTTTTAAGTTCACCCCTCCCTGGGAGGTGCCAGGACAGCTTGGTTTAGCCTGGGGTGAGAACAGCTGAGGTGGGCGCCAGCTCTGCCGGCAGCAGGAGCTCTGCGAGAGAACTAGCAGCGAACTGGATTTGATCCTCAAAGTGATGGCTGGGTTTGCAGTGGCAGAGAAGCTTCCCGGAGCCAAGGGACATCTGTCAGGGTGGGATAACTCCTGCGTTAGCCTTCTGATCTTGACTGCTTCTCCTAAGGTTGTTTAATAGTCTAACTGGGCTGTCTTCATCGTCTGTGGTGAGACGGTGTCTGGCATCCCACAGCTTTAGGGTGTTTAGCACTCGCTGGGTTCAAGTTTGGGAAGGGGAAGCCCCCAGCTCTACGCAGGCAGCTTGGCAGCTCCGCTCCGTCCTAGCAGAGCATTCTTCTGCTGCAGGGCTCGCCTTGGGGAGCGGGGCTGTTCCTTACACCCGGTCCTCTAACGTGATGCTTCTAGCGTAGGACATGGGGCGAGCGCTCAGTGGTTTGCAGCAGGATGGGTTTAATGTCTGCAAAAGCAGAGGACGGTTTTGGTAGGCCTGTGCAGAAGGCAAGGGGGGAACGGCTCGTCTCCCGCGTCCTCTCGCAGGCGCCAGAGGCTTTCGTACCGTCCCATGACGGCTGGGTGGTGTTGCACCTTCTCCCGGGGCAGTGGAGCCGCGCTGGAGCTGGGATACAACAGAGCCGTGTGGGAGAGCTCAATTTCTGTCCATTAGGGGCCGTTTTGAGCTGCTCTTGGTACAGATCTGTAAAGAAAAACCCACTGGGGATGGGTGATTTAGCCACATCTGCTGCAGGGTGGGCTCAGGTCGTGGGAGAGCCTGGGGTCTTCGGGCTTCAGGAGTGGGTTGAGCCATGGGAAGGGGATGGCCACGTGCCTGGGGAAGCGTGGGGTCCCATAGGCAGCGGCGTCTCCTTCCCCTAGCTCAGCAGCGTGGCCGTATCCTGCCTTCACAAAGGTGCTTTGTGTTTCAGCGCTCTCTTCCCGGATGTGGTGAACTGCATGCAGACAGACAACCTGGAGCTGAAGAAGCTGGTCTACCTCTACCTGATGAACTATGCCAAGAGCCAGCCGGACATGGCCATCATGGCTGTCAACACCTTCGTGAAGGTGAGAGGAGAGGGCTGCGTGCCTGAGAGCTGCACACTGCAGCAGGTTGATTCAGCCTGCTACGTTCATCCCTGCTTTCATGCGAGGCCACCACACTAAGCTGCTATGTACCCTGCTCCAAAGAAAGGAGCATGGGCAGGTTTCCAAAGCCTCTCTCCTAGGGAGCAGGGGCTCCCCTCGCTCTAGATAACTGAGCAAATCTGTCCAGTAATGCAGAAGAAAAGCATTTTCTTGGCAGCCGTACTGTGCCAATTGCTCTGTCAGTGGCAGCTTTGGTTGTGGGCAGCTCCCGTGATTGAGCTGCCGTCATGTGAGCTTAGACACTGAAGTCTCTGCAGCTGAGAAGGCCTTCATGATCTTCCAGTTGGAGTTGGGAACTGAAGAGCATGTTTGTTAGGAGCCAAGATATTGCCAAAGCACTTTGTGAAAAGGCTTGGTGGGCATTAGAGGGAGTTTTGTTTTTTTAGGAAGGAAAAAAACCACACCATAAACCCAATAGATGCATTTCCCAGCTCAGGTGGCCGTTCTGCAGGGCAGCAGCTGATTTCAGACACTTGGTGTAAGTGACTAAGACATCAGGTTCCTGGAGGTGTGTTTGGAGTGATGGTGTTAAAACCCTGTGGGTGCCAGATTGCAGAACAAGAGATCAAACCTCTTTCTTGGGTGACTTATTCTTTAGAGCTGAGTGTTAAAACCTCTAGACTTCAGGTGCCCAAACGAGGCTGGAGGTCCTGAAGCCACCACTGATGCCTGTGATTCAAGGAGAAGAGGCCCTGGAAATCTCACCTCCTTCTCTCATCCCCACAGGACTGCGAGGACCCAAACCCTCTGATCCGGGCTCTGGCTGTGCGGACCATGGGCTGCATCCGTGTGGACAAGATAACGGAGTATCTCTGTGAGCCCCTGCGGAAGTGCCTGAAGGACGAGGACCCGTACGTGCGCAAGACAGCAGCCGTCTGCGTGGCAAAGCTCCACGACATCAACGCCCAGCTGGTGGAGGACCAGGGCTTCCTGGACACCCTTAAGGACCTCATCTCAGACTCCAACCCCATGGTGATTGTTTTTTGCCTTCTCCGTCCTCTCTTCTCTTCATCCGAATGGCAGTAAATGCTCTCCCTTCATCTTTATATGCTGACTCCTTTCCTCCCGTGCTCCCCTTCACTCTCTTTTTGGTGCTTAGCAGACAGCTTTTGGGGACAGCTGTTTCTGAGGGCTGCAGGCTATGTTCCTTGTCCTGTAACCTTGGCTCCTGGATGGAAGATTTCCCTGATTCCTTGTCAGTGCGTTATTAGTCTGTTCCCAGTGGGGAGGAGGCTGCCCCAGCCAGCTCGGAGCAGGGGGATGGTGGCAGAGGGGAGCTGATGCTTGGCTCTGGTACCACGTAGTTGGTGGCTTTGGCCTCTGGTGAGGGTTTCCTAGCAGCTGGGCTTTGGCCAGCGTTAGTCTCCCTGCCGTTCCCCAGGCGTGAGAAACTTGAAAGCCTGCTTTCTACAGGGTTTCTCTTCTCCCAGCCTTTGCTGCTCTTCAGATCTTGCCACAGGCGTAGCAGTGAGCCCAGGAGCTGCCGCAGAAAGTGATGGGGCTCCACAGAGCAGCCCGACTGCCTGGGGAAGGGGAGCAAGAGCAGGCTTCTCCGTGCCGGGCACGGGGCCAAGGCTGACTCTGGCTGAACATGTGCGAACTGTTGGAGATGTGGCGTGGGTGGTGGGACCGTGCTGGCGGTGATTGCTCATCTCCTGAGGATCAGCTGGTGGGGAGGAGAAGCTGGTGCCCAGATGTCGCTGGGATGCAAGGTGCCGATACCGAGAATGCAGCTCATCCGCTTGCACCAGCTTTTCCTCAGGCTGCTGAACTGCATTTGGTGTCACCTAATGCTTGCTGTCACGTAACACGTGCCCTGTCCCCTCTGGCAGGTAGTGGCCAACGCAGTAGCGGCTCTCTCGGAAATAGCAGAGTCTCACCCGAGCAGTAACCTCCTGGACCTCAACCCCCAGTCCATCAACAAGCTGCTCACGGCCTTGAACGAGTGCACCGAGTGGGGCCAGATCTTCATCCTGGACTGCCTGGCAAACTACATGCCCAAGGATGACCGGGAAGCCCAGAGGTGAGGGAGGCTCTGGGTGCTGCTGGGGCTGCGATGGCTTCAGGGCACCGTGGACTGGCCGGAACGGGGCTGGAAAGGGGAGGAGGACAGGCAGGTATCGACACTGCCCGTTCTCCAAATATCTTCATCCTGCTGACCCTTGGTGTCCTGCTGTGGGAGGTGGGACAGCAGGCATCTGCCAGCCACCGTGCCTTGGGCACAGCCACCTGGGGACTGCCCTGGTCCCGTAGTGAGCCCTGTCCCCTTGCCGGCACGGGGGTTGTGCTTCTTGAGCTGCTTCAAAATGTGGCCTTACCCTGCCGCAGGGGAGGACAGGCACTAGGGAGCTCGGAAAGGGGGGTCACTGCAATAGGGTTTCGTAAAGGCTGGGAAATAACCATCATCAGGGCATTTAAGAGGCAGTTCAGCATCTCTTGGGAAGGCCTTATGTGCTGCTCAGCTGTCCTGCTGCAAACTCTGCCACTGCTTTGTTCTTCTTCGTCGGTACTGGCAGCAATGTTTAAGCAGGGAGACGGGTTGTGATTGTTTTCTTTCCCTTCTCCTTCCCCCTCGCCCCTGACACCTCCAGCATTTGCGAGCGGGTGACGCCCCGGCTGTCCCACGCCAACTCGGCGGTGGTGCTCTCGGCCGTGAAGGTGCTGATGAAGTTCATGGAGATGCTGTCAAAGGACCTGGATTATTACGGCACGTTGCTAAAGAAGCTGGCCCCGCCACTGGTCACCCTGCTCTCCGCAGAGCCCGAGCTGCAGTACGTGGCTCTCCGCAACATCAACCTCATCGTGCAGAAGAGGTGGGTGCCCCGGCGCGGCAGCAGGGACAGCCTGGCTCGGGCTTTCCGTCTTCCCTACGGGCACTGCTTCCCAGTGCTTCAAACCCTCTGACTGCAACAGTGTCGGGGCTTTGCCGGCACAACCCATCGTATGAGTTTTTTTCCTTCTCTATTATTTAAAATCCAAGGGCTGGGCACAGGAATCATGAGAGTTAACAGGCAGGGAGCTAAGCTGGGATCTCCAGGAGGGGTTTATTTTAATTTATTGTTTATTTGGGGCAGCAAAGGATGGAAAGGCAAAAAGCTGAGTCTTTGGTTTAGTCATTAAATGTCTAGTGAGGAATTTTCATGAGATCAGCTTGTTTCTATGTAATCATCCTCTTTGAATAAGTGCTGAGAGTCCTTTTGTCCCTTTGCTGATCTAAAATTGCTGGTGGGCAGGAGGTGTCTGAGGCCCCACACGTGGCAGAACTGGCCAGCTGGAGAGCCACACTCCGCAGTGACAGCCGCAGTCAGATGATTTGTTGTCCCACCAGTTATCGCCGTAGTTGTCTATTAAAAATAGCAGCAACTTCTGGGAGAAGTGGAAAGCAATTAGTGTCCCTGGGAGCGGGAATGTGGAAGGCAGGTTGGCTCCCTGGAGCTGGACCTGGCCTGTCCCATCCCCAGCTTAGAGGATGATCTGGTGAGAAAGGTCCAGCCTAGCCCTGGGGTCTGGGTTTGTGTCCATGCTCCCGCAAGACGTCCCTTCCAACCTTGGCAAGACAAACGTCCCCTGTTGCCTTGCGTCTGGGCTTTGTTTGCGGCAAGGTTGTGCTCTGTCCCCTGCGTGCCAGCAAAGGGAAGCCAAGGGACAGAGCCCGGGGGGGGAATAATCACGGTATCTTGGATTCCTTGGCATTGAACAGGCCCCCAAAACCTTGTGCTTGTGGCCAAGGAGTCTCGTCCTCCTGGCCCAGAGCTGCTCGCTGTCCGGCTCCAGGTTTCCCCAGCTTATGTCCTCGGTGTCCTCAAGCCTTCGCCATCCCAGCTCCGGGAGCGATGATTCATGCTTGTAGCTGGCTAATGGAGTCACAAATTTGCACGGACTCGGGGCGTTAGCTGGCTGCAGGGTCAGGCGAATGATCCCCATCTGTCTCCTGACTGGTGTGCAGCTTTCTGGGTAGGACAGCTCCCTTTCTGCATTGCTTTGCCTGCTGGTCGCTGCCAGGGTCAGAGCCTGGAGGTGAGAGCAGAGCTCAGATCTTGCTTCTGCCACTAGAGAAATCATCAGATAGCAGTGTCGGGTGTCCAGAAAGCTCTGGAGAAAACCGTGGTTTCTAGAATATTTCTGATGTCTCTCTTTGTGGTCAAAGTGAAGGAGCGTGCATATCCCTTAATCGCTGCCTCTCATTGTCCTCCAGGCCTGAGATCCTGAAACACGAGATGAAGGTGTTCTTTGTGAAGTACAACGATCCCATCTACGTCAAACTGGAGAAGCTGGACATCATGATCCGCCTGGCTTCCCAGGCCAATATTGCTCAGGTCAGGGTTTGCCTGATGCTGCTGGGTGGGCACCAACGGGGGCGTGCAGGGGTCTTCAGCCCTGCGGGGAGGGGATTTGCCTGAGAAATCCTAGACCCAGCTTTGCAGGGTGCTGATGGGAGCAGCTCTACCGTCTGCTTCTGCTGGGTTGCTACCCTGCTTTGCTGGTGGCTTTTCTTGCAGCTGGACTCTCACTGTCTTGTCCCCTCTGTCAGGTGCTGGCAGAGCTGAAGGAGTACGCCACGGAGGTGGACGTGGACTTCGTCAGGAAGGCGGTTCGAGCCATCGGCCGCTGTGCCATCAAGGTGGAGGTGAGGGCTGGGCCACTTTGGGTCCCGATGGCAGCTGTGGCTCGACAAGGCATCGCTCTCCAGCACATGTTGGATGAGCTGGAGGTCATCCCACCCCAGGAGTTAACGCTGCCCTGACAAGCTAGAGCCTTCGTGGGCCTGGGGATGAGCCACAGTTGTTCCGTGGGGCACGTACAGGGCGTAAGGAGGGTGTTTCATCCCCTTCCCCTTTGCCACTGGAGCTGTTTTAGGATCCCTGCCCTCCCCGTGCTCCGTTGCAGACCCAGCTGCCTGCAGCTGTGCCTGATGTGTTAATGCAGCGGATGATACGAGTGCCTTGTTCGGGGACCTAAGGGAGCTAATCCCTTACTGAGGGGCCAGGAGGCTTTGCTTCCCTTCGGGGATAATTAAAAACCTTTGCTGTGGCTCTGTGTGGCCCAGGTACAGGCAAGGTTCAACAGCTTTCAGCCAGCTGATATTGCACCGTGTTTACCGCAGAGCATCCTCAATCACGTGAGACAAACAGCTCGACACCAGCAAGCCAGGCGCTGGCGAGAGGCAGGAGGAGACATGCTGGAGCTGGCTCAGGCTTTGCCTCCCACCGGGAGCTGAGCTGGCCTGGCTCTGCCACTAGAGCGATCCCTCCCCTCCGCAGCGAAGCCAGCCTCTCCCAGGGGGATTTATTGCCATGACATTAGGTGTTTTTCCCTGTTAACACTGAGCTGTGTGGCTGTGCAGATCCCAGCTAAGGCGAGATGCTGCTGCCCTGGCAAGCCGAGGTCTGGGCTCGCTGCTGCGCTCCTGCACCCAATGGCCTGAAATGCATCCCGTGGGAGCAGGGAGCAAGCAGTGTCGGGGGAGAGAAGGCTCTGGGAGCGTGCAGGGGGGATGAGGAGGAGCCAGACCTGGATTAAAGGGGCAGGAAGGGGAGACCACACTTGTGCATCCCCCGTTCTGGTTGGAGTTGGGTTTGGGGGAAGTATGGAGGGGATAAAGCAGCAAGGAGGGACGGTGAGAAGGGCAGTGGAGGCTTTGGATGGGGATGTAAAAACATCGCTGCTGACTGACCAAGTCCCTCCGACAGCAATCGGCCGAGCGCTGTGTCAGCACCCTGCTCGACCTCATCCAGACCAAAGTAAACTACGTGGTGCAGGAGGCCATCGTTGTCATCAAGGACATCTTCCGCAAGTACCCTAACAAGTGTGTGGCAGTGGACGCTTCCGGTCCTAGACGGGCGCTTTCTGCCCCTCTGTGCTTGGGGGGGCCCTACAAAGACCTGGGCAAGGGCCGAGCTGCTGCTCCCTCCTGGTGCGATGGTGGGTGTGAAGCCACCTGGAGCCTCCCTGCAGCGAAGGTGGCTTTGGGTTTTTTGCTACTGGGGGTTGTGGTCACCAGTCAGTGCTGCCCCAAGAGTTAAGCTGGGGGCAGGAAAACCATCCCCAGCCCGACGGTGGCCGTCCCAGAGACCCAAACAGACAAAGCTGTCGGAGACTTTGAGGCCCCTTGTGTCAGCATGAACAGTCTCTGGCTCTTAATTTGGCATTCCTGATGCCGGAGCGAGGGCGGTGGGAGGAGAGGGGAGTGTTCCAGCTGAGCCAGGATGAACGGGCGGCTGCGTGATCAGGAAGTTCGTGTACAAATAGTGGTAATAAATACTAATGAACTGAACTAGCAATGGACTAATCTGCACAAATAATCAGTGACTCAGGGCTGCTGCAGAGAGGACAGAGGTCGGATGAGCGGGGCTGGGAAGTTAATTCAGAGGCAGGGCTGGCGAGCAGAACAGGCTGGAGAGGGATCGGCATGGACAGTGTCATGCCATGCCACAGCCCTGGGGAGAGGGGACAGCCCCAGGCAGGTGGCAGGGGCTCTTGCTGGTTCCCTCAGCGATGTCCTGGTTCTGCTGAGGGTGATGGGACGTGGTTTGGAGTTAGAGTGGAGCTGGGACTCACGTTTCTTGCTTCTGGTGAATGTGTGTCCTCTCCTCGGGAAGGTATGAGAGTGTGATCGCCACCCTCTGCGAGAACCTCGACTCTCTGGATGAGCCCGAGGCCCGGGCTGCCATGATCTGGATTGTGGGAGAGTACGCCGAGCGGATCGACAACGCCGATGAGCTGCTGGAGAGCTTCCTGGAGGGCTTCCACGATGAGAGCACCCAGGTGCGGTGGGACGGGGGGACGGCCCCCCATGCAATGGGGGGGTTCTGGCCACCAGCAGGACCAGCTGGTTGAGGGGTGACACCGTGACAAAGCTTGTGCTAATCGGAGTGTAACGAAGCAATTTGCTCTAGCAGGGTGCTCTTGCAGGTGTGCGGGTCAGTGGTGTCCCCGCAGCAGCTTTGGGTGTAGAACGTGGCCCATGAAATGCCACCACGGTGGTGTCCCAAGCGCCTTTCCTCCTTAATAGCTGGGAAGGACCCACTGGTCATTCCTCTGTGCCAGGACAGGATCAGCCCTTTGGAGCTGGAAAATGGAGTCAGACGGCTGAAACGAGCAGAGGGACGTGCCTGCCCCTTCTGCCAGGGCAGCTGAGGCCAGTGGTTTTGCCTGTGGAAATTTTGGGGGGTTTCCATCTATGGAAACTTCCTACAACCCCCTGTGCAAAACCCCATGAAGCTAAGTCATGGTGAACAGGGGAAAGTCTATAAATGCAAAATAGCAAAGGCAGCGATCCTGGCTGCCCTGTCTCAGGTCTAAAGGAACCATCGGAGGTGAATTGCTGCTGCTTATCCTCGGGAAAGTCAGAGGATGCTTTGGCCTTCGCCCTTGTGGGACCGCGTAACCTGGTCCCGAGATCTTGCCCAGTAACCTCTGTGTCAACCTGTGGCTCTGACGGTGTGGTAATCTGCTTGAAATGGGCTGCAGACCTGGCTGGGAGCCACGTGGGCTGCCCTGACACTTGGGCACTTAAGCGGTCACTGTGTGTTTGGTCCCTTGAAAGGCAGGTTGGGGTTACATCCTGGCAGCACGTAAGGGAAAAATTCACGTGTTCTTGCATAAAAATGGTGTGAGCTGCCTCTCTGTCTCCCTCTAAGCCTGTTTGTCTGTCTGCAGGTTCAGCTGCAGCTGCTGACGGCCATTGTGAAGCTGTTTCTGAAGAAGCCCACTGAGACGCAGGAGCTGGTGCAGCAGGTGCTGAGCCTGGCCACGCAGGTGAGAGAAGAGCTTCCCATAGGCTTCGTCTTCCCCGCCAAGGCAGCGGGAATGGCTTGGTAATGCAGTGCCCATGACAGGAGGCAGATAATTGGAGCTTAATTCTGGAAAAGCTGGCAGTTAAAGTCCTGGAGAGGAAGGACGTAGTCTACCATAGCACAGGAGGCATCTTGTGCTGTTCCCCTGCTAAGGCTGGTGTAGCAAAGCCTCTGTACACCAGAGGTGTGACATAAATAGCTTTAACTTTTATCCCCGTGATCCCTTTAATACTACAGCAAGACTTAGATAGGGCCAAGATGCTCTGAGTTGCTATTTAGTAGCTGCAGCTTTCCCTGCCCGATGGCTTCAGCACTAACCCCCGTGCTTCCCGAAGGACTCCGACAACCCTGACCTGCGGGACCGCGGCTACATCTACTGGCGCCTGCTCTCCACCGACCCCGTGGCTGCCAAGGAGGTGGTGCTGGCGGAGAAACCCCTCATCTCCGAAGAGACGGATCTGATCGAGCCGACGCTCCTGGACGAGCTGATCTGCTACATCGGGACGCTGGCCTCTGTCTATCACAAACCTCCCAGCGCCTTCGTGGAGGGGAGCAGAGGGGTTGTGCACAAGAGCTTGCCCCCACGAACGGGCTCGTGAGTATCTCCGCTTCCCCAGGGTGACTCCCAGCTCCGCGCAGGGACTTCCAGGGCTGGATCCATGCGATGGGCAGGTCGGATGCTGAGCCAAGAGGCTGTGGGGCTGCCATGGCTGCACACAACACTGTGCAGAGCTGGCTGTGTCCGTTGAGCTCGGAGCTGAGCTGAGGCCCCCCTTCCGAAGGGGAGGTTCCCCTGTAGGAGCAGGGCTGTATAGATTCAGTACTGTCCTTACAAGGCTGAAGGAGTGACCTCAGACCTAAGTGGAAGGTGATGTCAATGAGAACTTGTTGAAGTGTTGGGAGCCATGCTAGGACAGGGTGTCTCTTCGAATGCTTGCTGCGAAGCCCAGCTGGGTGACCCGCAGCCCTCATGTCTCCAGTGGGACCTGTTGGCTCAGCTGGAGCTCCTCAGCATCTCATGTCTCTCCCTCACCCTTTCTTTAGGAGCGAGAGCGCCGAGAGCCCTGACACAGCCCCCTCAGGGGTGCAGGCAGCGGAGCAGCCAGCCGTCATCCCCACTCAGGGCGACCTGCTGGGTGACCTGCTGAACCTGGACCTGGGTCCCCCGGTGAGCGGGCCTCCCATCGCCACCTCCTCTGTGCAGATGGGCGCCGTGGACCTCCTCGGAGGTGGCTTGGACAGCCTGGTACGTTACAACCCCACACGCTCCTTCCCCAGTGGCTGGCTGCTCTGGCAGCATCGTGCTGGGCTTGATGCTGGCTCCGGTCTGGAGCTCCTGGGGATGGGATGGGCTTGTCCACCTGGAGACACCTGGGCTAGTGCTTTCCTTCTACAGCTGGTGAAAATGGAGGGGCACTGCACCCCGATTTATCCTGTCTTCGTCAGATGGCTGGAGTGGGGCATGGGGTTAGTGCTCCTGAGTGCCTTTTCTCTCGGTACATGAGGTCTGTGTAGGTGCTCCCGCTGTCCGCGCTGTGCTGCAGGGGTGACTCCTCTTCCTGGGTCCCCTCTGAACCCCAGTTAACCCCCAGAGACGCCCATTAAACCGCGCTGTGGGGTCGAGACGTGCTCGCTCACAGCCTGCAACTATCTCCTGCGCTGGGAGATCTGGAGGTGACAGCTTGTCCTCCTGGGAATGCAAACCAAGCAGCGGTTTGGCCACAGGGTGAGGAGGGATGGAAACCTCTGCCTGGTTGGGACTGCCTGCCCTGCAGGTGCTGGTGATGATCTGGGCTTCCTGAAGGAAAAAAAGAGTTTGGAGTTTTCTCCACTGCTCGTAAAAGCCAGCAGGGATCCACGAGGAATGGCAGCATTGCTGTCTCTTCGCCTGCTGCCTCTCCTGATCTGTAATCCCCCAAGAGCCGCCCTGGCTCTTTGTGGACTTGTGGAGTTTGGTAACGGGCCAGCACTGAGGGCAGGGACGAGAGACCCTGGTCACGCTCTGTCCCCAGGCTCCAGGGCAGCCATGGATGGACAGATGGACGGGTTGGCAGTGCGGCAGGACTAACCTCTCTTCCCTCCTCCCCTTCTCTTGTCTCTCTGTTTTTTGTCTCTTCTCTCCTGGCTTGTCTCTGCATGTGGCTGGCTCTTCTCTCCACCTTGCCTGCTTCTGCTTGGAGATGGGGGACGAGTCGGAAGGGGTATGGATCAGCCCTTTTCTTAGCTCTCTAGACCACGCGTGGCCCCGGTGCCCGTGCCAGCCCCCCGGTGCCCCTGCACCCTTCCTGCAGCCTGAGCCCTTGTGTTCGGTGCCCCAGTGACACCTCACTTCCCTCTGGGGACAGCCAGGCCCACAAACAGCTCCTGGTACGCCAGGTCTGGGACCAGTGGAGCATCCTCGCCGACTCTGGGCCCTCGCTAGCCCACACTGATGCTTTTAGAGAGCACCCGTGATACAGAGCGTTTTGTGGGACTCCTGTGCCCTTGGCGCGCTGGCCCCTGCCCCTGCTGATGCCCCTTTCTTGTCTTTTGCAGCTGCGAAGTGATGTGGGAGGCAGCCCTGCTGTGAGTGTGCCCTCGTGCCCAAACCCCTCTCTCACCCTCTGCATCCTCCTCCTCCTCCTCCTCCTCTCCCCTGCCCCGCAGTGCCCCGCATAACCTGCTCCCTTGTCCCCCACAGATGGGTGGCGGCGGCAGCTTCGCACCAGCACCCAGCACCGCGATGCCTGCAAACCTGGGGGCACCCCTCGGCAGCGGCCTGGGAGACCTCTTCGACCTCACCGGTGGGGTGGGAACCCTGTCGGGATCCTATGTGGCACCCAAAACGGTGAGTGGGACAGCCGAGCCCCAGCCACCGGCTACTGGAGCAGCTCAGGGCTGCAGCATTAAGATGGGCAGAGACCCCCTTGTGCCCGCTCCACGCTGCAGGGCCTCCCGGGGGGAGGTGGAAGACAAAGCCCCTTTTCCTGGCGTGGTAGCAAGCTGAGCGAGGGCAGTGGTCTGCAGATGGAGAGGACGTTACAGCGCTTGCCCGGGTGCGGGGATGCGGGGCAGAGGCGGTCTGCGTGTTTCCCCGGGTGGCACGGAGCCCTCGGCAGAGGGGAGAGCAGGGATCTAGCAGGTCACGGCTCTGATTTTTGGGGCCGTGCTGTTTCCCTGTGTGTGGGGTGAGGTTTGGAAGACTCGGCAGCAGCATCCCACAGCCCTGGCTGGGGTGAGGGTGACTGTGCCCATGCCGACTGTGTGTCGGTAGCCGTGAAATTCTCCTGGTTTACAAACACCCTGCACTGCTCTGCCAGGCTGGAGAGGACCGAAGGGTTTGCTTTGGGTAAAACCCCAAGGGTTTCTTGTCTCCTTAACCCAGGTCTGGCTCCCTGCCATGAAAGCCAAAGGGTTGGAGATCTCCGGCACCTTCAGCCGGCAGGTGGGCTCCATCTCCATGGACCTTGTGCTAACGAACAAGGCTCTGCAGGTCATGTCTGACTTCGCCATCCAGTTCAACCGCAACAGGTGAGGTCCCTCCGGTGAAGGTGCTGCCTGACACCTCCGAGCTCAGCCCTGGAGCGGCTGTGTGTGAAGAGTGGGAGGAAGGGGCTGTGAAATGGCTGCAAGGGCTGGGAACGGCCTCGCATGATGACCCTTCTCTCTCTGATGGCTGTGGTGGTGATGATCATCAAACCAAAGCCTCTAAGAAGTTGACTGAAGAGACTGTTCCTCTGGGGTCTGAACACCGTCCCGTTATTTGTCCTCCTGGTGAACCAATGCTTCCATTTCCCTCAGAGGGCCACAACAAAGGATGGCCCTGAGGGAATGAGGCAGGAACGCTAGAAATGGGTGTGAGTCTGTGTAGGAGGAAGGGGTGTGAGATTTTGGGGCTACCTGTTATTGCCCCAGGGTGGGCAGGGCAGGAGCCAGCCTGGTCCTGGACTGTGCAGGGGCAGCAAGATGAGCTGGGGCATTGCTGGGGTCTGGGTAGAAGAAGGCAGGGAGTCCTGAGATTGGCCCGGAGTGGGTGCGCAGTGCCTTCTGCCATCGTCTGCTGACCCCCTGCCCTCCTGGGGTGTCCCCCAGCTTTGGCCTGGCCCCGGCAGCTCCTCTCCAGGTCCACGCGCCCCTCGCTCCCAACCAGTCCGTGGAGATCTCCCTTCCGCTGAACACCATCGGCTCAGTCATGAAGATGGACCCCCTGAACAACCTGCAGGTGGGGAGCGCCCGGGCTTCTCCCCTCCTGGGGAGCTGGGGTTGGGGTAGGGGGTGCCCTGGGCTGGGTTTGCTCCCTCGGGAGGGAGGTGTGACAGCAGGAACCAGACAAGAAGAAACGCTCAGCTCATCCCTCTGCTCTCAGAGCTCAGTCTGACTCCACTTTGACATCCAGCCCCACGCAGGCTGCTCCCTGCGCAGAGGAAGATCCTTGCTGACAGCGGCAGAGCCGAGCCTTGGCTGAGCATCTGCTCGCAGCATCCCAGCGTGGGGGTAGACTGCGGAGCTGTAGTTCCCAGGAGGGAGCAGGGAGAGCAGGCTAAGGGGGTGCAGCCCTGGCAGCTCCCCCATTTCCCCAATATGCTGGGGACGGGGCATGCCTGGGAGCGCGCTGGCGTGCGGGGTGTGGATGCTGGCCTCTCCAGCTCCTTCAGGCAGCTGCCAGTCTCTTGCCTCTGATGCTTGCTGGGTGAGACCCCGCTCCCAAGGGATTGGTGGTGTACAGTGGGATGGGATGCGATGCTCGCTTTGGGAACAGCTCGCCTGCTGTAGGTCGGAGGAGGTGTTGATGTCCCTGTGTCCTTCCATCCCAGGTCGCAGTGAAGAACAACATCGACGTCTTCTACTTCAGCACCCTGTACCCGCTGCACATCCTCTTCGTGGAGGACGGGAAGATGGGTGAGTTGGGGTGCGGGTGGCTGTGGCTCCTGCAAGGTGCACTTCTGCCACCGGTCTGTGGGTGCCTTCCCAGCCCCTGAAATCCTCCTGGCCATGTTTCCAGCCCTGGGGAAGGAGCAGGGAGCCGTGGGGAGCCAGATGCCCCTGGCAGGCTGGAGCAGACAGGGACACTGCCATGCCAGCATGACCAAGCTGTGGCTACCTGAGATGGCCCGAGCCACTTTCTAACTCCTCACTGCCAGGGAGAGCTTCCCTCGCTGCTTATTTTGCCTTCTGTGGCACTTGTTAGTCTCTTCCCTGAGCCAACGTAGCTTGAACACCCCCCAAAGTGGGTAGATTTCCTGCAGCTGGGTGAGGCTGGTCCTGGGTGGCTGCTGGAGGGGGAGGGTGGCAGCGTGGCAGGGTGAGATCCCTTCAGCCACCAGTGATGTGGCAGTGTGGCCCGTGTCGTACCACCCTTAGGAGGTGGAGGGGGCGGCCGGTTCTGTGGCTTCACCGTGTCGGTTTTGTTCCTCGCTGCAGAGCGGCAGATGTTCCTGGCCACTTGGAAGGACATTCCCAATGAGAACGAGGCCCAGTTCCAGATCAAAGACTGTTCTCTTAACGCAGGTGGGTCCAAACCCTTCAGAAGGACCTGGCTTGGCTCACGGCTGGCTGCTGGTGACCAGCTCTTCCCAGTTATCCCAGTCCAGGCTGCAGGGAGATGGGAGATCCTTTGCCCTGTGCCCACCCGATATCTCTGTCTCCAGGAAGGAGCTGCTGCTTTGCTTGCCGTTGGCTAGCTGTAGAAACTTGGCAGTCTCAGAGATGTCCCTGCCATCGGGGACAGTTGCTGTGCCCACCCTGGCATCAGTCTCGTTGCAGAGAAGCTGAACTAGATCGTGCAGCCCTGATGCTGCCCAGGCTCACAGCAGCCTGTCCTGGCCAACCCATGGGCCGGGCAGCGGTCCCATGCTTGCGGGCAGCCGTGGGCAGGGGCTGGGGCCAGGCTCCCTGGTGCCTTCTCACTCCCCCAGCTCCTTCTCCGGAAGATCTGGTGCCAAGTGGGACGTGCAAACCCTGGGCAGGGACAGCCAAGTCCTTTCAGTCCCGCTGGCAGCAGCGAGTTGACCTTTGTGGAGTAAAGCGGGGTGGCTCCGCTTGTGAATTGAGCTCTGGGCTGTTGCCTGCCCTCCCCGGGGAGGACCTGGGAGGCCGGGTGAATGGAGCCCTTCTCCTCGCTGTGTGGGGATGGTGGGTTTTGGATGTGCTGCATCATGGGGTGGGGAGAGAAAGGGGAGGAGAGGAGATTGGGCAGGAGCAGGTCCAAAGGGAGCCGGTGTTCAGTCCAGTGCCCTGCCCCCAGCAGCCCCCGCAGCAGCTCTCTCCTCCTGCGCAGATGCCGTTAGCAGCAAGCTCCAAGGCAGCAACATCTTCACCATCGCCAAGAGGAACGTGGAGGGCCAAGACATGCTCTACCAGTCCCTGAAGCTCACCAACGGCATCTGGGTGCTGGCAGAGCTCAGGATCCAGCCCAGCAATCCCAGCTTCACGGTATGCCTCTTCCCCTGCCTGCCTCCCAAACAGCCCCGAGACGGCTCCGAGCCGAGGCTGCTGCCCACCCTGCCTTCACCGCTCGGAGCTCGGGTCGGGCTGGATGGTCCCACAGCACGTCTGCAGTGGCAGGACCCCCTCGGCTGCTGTCGGTGCCAGCTCCCTGCCCCATGCCTGTCCTGGCCTCCCTCTCACGTGGGGAGGGCGAGACACAGTCTAGTGCTGCCTGCCTGGGCTCTGCAGCAACACTCAGTCTCCGCTGAGCTGCCCTCCTGGCACCGCGGTGGCAGCAAAAGGAAAGAGAGTGGTCCCAGGCCACCGACACATCTGCCTTCAAATAAAAACCCCAACCCCTTCTTGGGGCACCCCTGGCTCTGCCCGTGCGCTGGGCAGCCCAACTGCAGCTGCAACCAGCCTTGGGGCAGAGCTCTGTCCTCGTGTCGGACATGAGCTGTCCCCATGTCCCACTTTTCCTGGCCCGGCCCCTTCCCCACCTTCCTCGCAGCCTGTTTTCTTTGGGTTGGGACGAGCTGTGTCGCCTTGACTCACCTCTCTGTGTATCTCTGTACCTGCTGCCTGCCTGCCCTCGCCGGCCTGCCCGCTGTTGCAGGATTTGGAGGTTAGCAGACCGGATTTTACCCCGGCTTTGGGCTGTCTCTGGCTGCTGCCTGGTTATTTCTCCCCTGATGTTTTCGTCGGAGGTGAACGTTTCGGAGGATCAGGGCATTCCCACCACCCTCCTGGGTTCACTTGGGATGGGGATAGCTGCAAATCCTTATCCTGGAGGATTCCCCGCTCGGCACCCCTGCGCTGAGCTCTCCCCCCTCGCCTGCGGGCTGAGGAGCTAATTGATTTCAGAGTCATTTAATATTTAATCTTTGAGCAAATAACCGAAGGGGGCTTGTACTGCTTAGAATAGGAAGGTGCCTTTGGGGGAACCGTTCACCCTCGAGCTACAGGCAGTGAATCAAACCCCAAGAGACCAAGCGTGTGTGTGCCTCTGCCTGCCTCCCTGCCTGCGCTGCATGTGGATGTCTCTGCTCCTCAGCCGGGCGGGGGGAGCACCAGCAGCCCGGGGAGAGGGAGTTTAGGGGGCTCGGTGCCTCTTAATATCATCTTTTATCCAGCTGAAACAAGGAGCTGGGGCCACCCCCTGCCCTGCGGGGGGGATGCTGCAGCATGCAGGGCTTTGTGCTTTGGGGCTGGCGGCTCAGCGACGTGGGGCGAGGCGCCATGACCCCCTCTCCTCCTCTCTCCCCACAGTTGTCCCTGAAATGCCGAGCACCGGAGGTGCCCCAGTATGTCTACCAAGCCTACGAAACCATCCTGAAGAACTAAGGTGCTGCCGCAGCCTCTTTTCCTCCTCTCCTCCCTTTCCCGCCCGAGGAAGTGGGGCAGGACCCGTGTGCATGTCTCCTCTCCTTCCTGCCAAGGAACCAGCCCCTGGGAATCTCCCTCCAGCCCTGGAGCCCTGAAAAGGGAGCCGCTGCTCCCATCTCTGGCGGGGCTGGGGCGGGTGGAGGAGGGCAGGGGCATCCCGGCCCTGCATCCCTGTAGAAATCTGTCTGTGAGTAATGCGGTGTCCTCCTTGCTGATGTTGCCCCCTCCAGAGCCCTGTTTCACCTGCCGGGTCCCTGTGACTGCGCTTTTTTTTTTTTTTTTTTTTTTAACCGAGCTGCCGCAGGTGGGGGGCTGCTCTCCTCCTCCCCTGCAAAAATCCACCTCCCTGCTGGTGCTGGGTCTTGTGTCTGCCCAGGGTGGTGTCTGGGGAAGGGTTCAGCACGCCTTCTCCCCAGGAATAGCACCCCGGGCCTCGCTCTGAGCCTGTTTGGTGCTGGTCAGCACCCGAAGTGCTGTGGGTTGGGGGGGCTCTTGCTGCAGATCCCCCCTGGAGCCCTGGCTTTGTCCTTCCCCTGCGGCAGCTCCCACCTGGCCCTGGTTTTTTCCCCTGGTTCAGGAGAGCCGTGGGTGAGCCCCTGGCCCTCTGGAGAGGGTCTCCCTATCATGGGAGCTGTTTCCAAAGGTCCCAGAAGGGCTTGAGGATCTCAAATTTGAGCCTGTACTTACAGGTGCGGTAAAAAAAAGGGCTTTTCCAGCCCCTGCAGTGGGGCCGGGAGGGCTCCGAGCATCAACTCACACTGCCCTTCTGCCCGCCTCCCCCGCCTCATGGCTCCCTCTGCTCCCCGCTGTCGCCCATGGGTGCCGCAGAGGATGTGCCACCTTCCCCCCGTGGTGACACTACTCCTTTCTCTCCTTGCCCCCCAAAAAGCCATGGGTCAGCCCTATCTAGAAGCGTTTGGTGCAGGAAATATCTAATATATAAAATATAAATGTATTGTATGTTCACTTGTTTTAAGCGAACGTTGAATAAAGTTGACATCTGCCCACGGAGCTGCTGTCAGGGGCTTCCCCAAGCTCGGTGCCCGAGCCATGGCCTGGTGCTCCTGAGGGAAGCAGGATGCTGTGAGCTTCCTCTCAGCAGTGCCTTGCCCTCAGCAGGGAGGAGATAGCCCCTCTCTGGGGCTGGTGGCCCTGACCTCTGGCTCGGCAAGGCCTGAAGCAGCAAAATGCCTGGAGCTGGGCATGCAGCCAGGGGAAGCGGGGCACGATGGTCCTGCGGAAGGTCGAGCGGCAGCTCCCGGCCCTGCACTCTGCCCCCGCCTGATGCCAGAGCCTCTAATGGCTCCGCCGAGGCCTACGGCAGCCCCATGCCCAGTGCTGGGGCCCAGCTCCCAAGCCTGTCCTGAAGTTGGGGATGGGTGTGGGGTCCCCAGGAGGTGCAGCTGGTCCCGGTGGGGTGACAGCCCCGGTGCTGGCACCACTCTGACCACTGGGCTGGGCACCAGCACCCCACTCCCAGGGCAGATGCATGGCAGGTACTCGGGGACCACAGCAGGCACCCTGCTTTGGGAACCCCCAAGTGGCAGCGGGATGGCCACCACCACGGCCACCCACCACCTGCCCAGCCCTCGGCCACACTGGGCAGTGGCAGAGCATGGCCATGCCCCTGGGGCCAGCAGCTCTCGGCCATGGGGTGCCCCAAGGGCTTCGGGGATGTGGAAGGGTCCCACATGCAGCTGAGGAGTCCCCATGGCTGCAATAGGGTGCAGAACATTGGGGCTGAGCCTCACCCCGGCTCTTCCCCTCTCTTGAGACCCCAGCCCATCCTGCCTTGGGCTTGGGGGTCTCACGCCCCTCCTGCTCGCCTCTGGCTGCCCCTCAGCAGGTCCCAAACCCCCTGGAGGGGCTCATTCCCCCGCCCCCCTCCCCCCCCCCGGACAGATGACTGGACATGGTGGGCTCAGCTCTGTTGGTCTTTACTGGCTTGGGAGAACATGGAGGGGTGGGGGCTGTGGTGGCCCGGGCAGGGGCTCCACGCACAGCCTCCTCCCATCTTAGGGACATCAACACATGCTATGGACACGGCTGCGGCTGATGGGTGCTGGAGAGGAACAAGCGATCCCCCTGCCCCAAGATATGGGTTGTGACAATAATAAGCTGCACATCCCCAAGTCATCTCAGATGTGGAGAGAAGAGGAAGAGATGAGAAAAAGAAGAAGAGAAGACAAGAAGAAGAGAACATGACATGAAGAGAAGGTGGCCAAGAAGAGAAGGAGGAGATGAAGAGGAGATTACATGAAGATGACAAGAGAAGGTCAAGACGAGGAGGAGAAGACAGACAAGAAGAGGAGAACATGACATGAAAAGAAGGTATCAAGAGGAGGAGAAGGCCAAGAAGAGAAGGCCAAGAAGATGAGCAGAAGACCAAGAAGAGAGGATGGCAAAAAGAGAAGAATGAGGAGAGAAGATGAGAAAAGAGACAAAAAGATCAGAAGAGAAGAGCTGGTTGCTTTCCAGCCCTGTTCCCAGGGGGCTGGGATGCAGCTCTCTGCTCTGGCCACTACCACCACCGTGACCATGCCGTGGCCACCCCCATGGAGCTGCTCTCCATGGGGACCGGGGCGCCTCCGGGGCCCTTTGCACCCAGCTGAGGCCGGGAGCTCCTTGCAGAGCCCAACCCCAACTGCCACCAGCCACCAAGGAAAGGAGTCCTGGCTCCCCGGCCACCCCGGCTCCGTGGCCACCGCCTGGCCGGGGCCTCTCCGTGCAGGTGCCATCACCAGCAGCAGCTCCGTCATGTCCCCGGGGGGTGGCCGAGGGGGTGCTGGGCGCTTCTCCCCATCCTGCCTGCCACCTGCAGCCACCAAGCTGGGCATCTCATGGCCAGGCGTCCTCGTCCAGCCCCTCGTGCTCGCGCAGGACCCAGGTGGGCTCCAGGAAGGAGGAGAGGACGCTTTGCAGAGCCCCCCAGGGCTTGCGCTCCCCGGGCTTGGGGCTGCCGGCGGGGGGCCGGGGGGCTGCCCCGTAGCCCCGTGGGGTGGGGATCCTGGAGGGCTTCTTGTGGGGCTGCGTGTCCAGCCGGGGCTTGGCCCAGGGGTGCGGGGACGGCGCGGGGAGGGAAGGCACTGGCTCGGGGACCCGCGGGGGGCCATCCACCATGGCGGGGGTCTCCTCTGTCTCCGTCAGCTCGTCCTCCCCCGGTGCCCAGTCGGTGTCGGACTCGGGGCCCCCCCGGCTCTCCCGGGCATCCCAGGAGGCTGGGAAGCAGCTGCTTTCATCGGAGGAGCTGGAGAGAGCCGGCCGGCGTCCCGCAGCCGCCATTTCGGGGGCCACCGGCAGCAGTGGACCGGCCCCGTTCCCGCTCCGCCGGCCGTCCTCGGCGGGGAGCCCGTGCTTGCCGAAGACGTTGAGGGAGGACGAGGAAGAGCTGGAGGAGCAATAGGCCGAGTCGGCAGCGGTGCCGGGGGCCGGCGTGGGGGGCGCGGTGGGGGTCTCCCCGTCCTCCATCTCCTCCATCATCCGCGTGTTGGCCAGGAACTCCTCCTCCAGCCGGCGGAAGAGCTGCTGCTCCTGGCCGGGCTCCAGCCGCAGCGGGGCCTGCAGCCGTCGCGCCAGCTCCTCCAGCTCCCGCTGCAAAGCCTCCCCGGCCCCACCGCCATGGGGGGCGTCCCCGGGGACCCCCGCCCGCCGCCCCCCAACGCCTTCCTCCAGGGAGGAGCGGCGCGGGGTGGGCGCGGGGCTGCGGGCAGCCGGCCGGGAGGGTGTCCGGCTGCGGGCAGGGCTGCTGGGCCGGGAGGGGGTCTCCGCCCGCGTCCAGGAGTGCTGCCCGTCCCGCCGGCGGCTGATGAGCAGCAGGGGCTGGGGGCCGGGGCGGCCATGGCTGCGGGCACGCGGCGGGGCCCGGCCAGGGCCGTTGGGCACCCGTGAGCGGCCACGTTCCTCCGGAGCTGCTTGCCCGCCCGGGGAGGGTCCAGTGTCGCGGGGCAGCTGCGGGGGGACCCCCCGGCTGGGGTCCCGGCGGCGAGGGGTGCCCCCGTCCCGCGGGCCCGGGGGGCCGCTCTGCGCCGAGGAGGCTGAGGAGTCGCTGTCACCCGAGCAGCGGCGGGCGCGGGCAGGAGCGGGGTCGCGGGGCCTGGGGGGGGCACGGAGAGGAGGGTCGGGGGGCTGGGGGGCAGTGCAACCCCCATTGCACACCCCATTATGCCCCCCCCATTGCATCTCCATTGCAAACCCCGTTGCACACTCCATTCCACTCCCCATTACTCCCCCCATTGCCCCCATTACACTCCCCATTGCCCCCCGTTACATCCCCCATTGACCCCCATTGCTCACCCCATTGCACCCAATCCCCCCCCATTTCCCCCACTACACCCATGTTGCTCCCCCCATTACTCCCCCCATTTTCCCCATTACACTCCCCATTGTCCCCCTTCACCTCCCCATTACGCCCCATTGCCCCCTTTGCAAACCCCATTGCCTCCCCATTGCACCCCCAATGCCCCCCTTCACCCCCTCATTGCACCCATTGCCCCCCTTGCCCTCCTTCACCCTTCATTGCACCCATTGCCCCCCATTGCTCACCCCATTGCACCCCCCATTGCTCCCCCTATTACCCCCCCATTCCATTCCCCATTACCCCCCCTTTGCCCCTCCCATTGCCCCCCATTACACTCTCCTTTGTGCCCCATTGCCCCCATTGTCCCTCTTCACCCCCCATTACACCCCCTTTGCCCCCCCTCAACCCCCATTGCACCCCCATTCCACCCCACATTGCTCCCCCCATTACTCCCCCATTGCACCCATTGCCCCCCATTGCACCCCCCATTCCATTCCCCATTACTCCCCCCTTTCCCCCCATTGCACACCCCATTATAACCCCCTTTGGCCCCCATTTCCCCCACTGCACACCCCATTGCCTCCCCATTGCATCCATTGCCCCCCTTCACCCATTACACCCCCATTGCCCCCCTTCTCCCCCATTGCACCCCCATTCCCCCCATTCCACCCCACATTGCTCCCCCCATTGCACCCATTACCCCCATTGCACCCCCCCATTCCATTCCCCATTACTCCCCCCTTCCCCCCATTGCACCCCATTACACCCCCCTTTGCCCCCCATTTCCCCCCACTGCACACCCCATTGCCTTCCCATTGCATCCATTGCCCCCCTTCACCCCCCATTGCACCCATTGCCCCCCCATTTCCCCCATTCCACCCCACATTGCTCCCCCCACTACCCTCCTATTACACCCATTGCCCCCCCCACATTCCACTCCCCATTGCTCCCCACTTTGCCCCCCCATTTCCCCCATTCCACGCCCCATTTCCCCCCCATTCCCCCCATTGCACGCCCCTTCCCGCTCTCCCAGCCCGCCCTGTCAATCATCCCGGGGGGGGGCGTGGCCACGCCAGGCCCCGCCCCATCCCCTCGCCGTGCGCACTGCGCCTGCGCGCTGCCGCGGCGGGAAGAGGCGGGGGGGTGGGGGTGGGGGGGCGAAGCCCCCAGGGCCGCGACCCCCAGGACACGGGTGGCGTGGGGCCGGGCTGGGCTTTGCCAGGGCTGGGGCACCTCACGGGAGAGGTGGATTTTGCTCCACGGCAGGCCCCAGCCCCACGGCGGGGGGGCTGGGGCCTGCCGTGGGGCTGAGGCCTGCTGTGGAGTTGGGCCCTGCTGTGGGGCTGAGGCGCTCTCCCACCCTTCCCCTGCCATAGGGCGATCCCCCCCCCCCCCCATGGGTGCCCTACCTGAGCGCGGGGCTCCTCGAAGGGCTGGCAGAACCAGGCAGGGTTGCCAACCCCCTCCTTGGGGGCAAACCCTCCTGCTTGCTGCTGGACGGCGGCTTCGGGATGCCCGTGTCCCGGCTGTGGCCGCCCCGCTCCGTCCTGGTGTGGCTGTTGTCCCCTCCGCTGCCCGAGGAAGGGCCGGCTGCGCGGGGGCGGCGGGGGGTGCCGGGGCTGGGGGCGCGGGGCGCCGGGGAGAAGCTGCCGGGAGATGGTTTTTGCGGGGAGAAGCCCGGGGCGCGGGGCTGGGGCAGGCGGTGAGCTGGAAACAGAGACGCCGGGGGGTCTGGGGGGGGCCATCCCTCGCCACCCCCCAGCCCCTTGGTGTCGTGCCGGCACCCGGCTTTTCCAGCCAGGGCTTCCCAGGCTGTCGGTTAATCCCCTCGGGAATTAATTTGGCCAAAACCCCGCCTTTTCTCACCCAGCCTTTTTCCCCTTTTAGTCGGATCAGCGCCCCGAGCAGCCCAGCCCCGGGGAAAGGAGCCCCAGGGAGAGCCAGGAGCTGTGTGAGGTGATGAGGTGGGGTGGCAGCGGCCATGGCGGGGCTCCCTGGGCCCCGGCATCCCCAGGGGCACTCACCAAGGGAGGAGCAGCGGCACGGGTCGTGCTTGTCCAGGTAATGTTCCAGTGTGTCCCAGCCTCCGCCGACGCGCACCATCACGTGGCTCCTCAGCACCTGCGGACAGCCCGTCACCCTGCCTGCCCTGCCTGCTGCCTGGGACGTGGCCAAAGAGGCGGGGAGCGGCCCACCAGGCCCCCAACGCGGGGCAGCTTGTGGGCAATAAATTCGGCTCGGGGCCCACCCCACCACGGGGGCCCTCAGGAGGGGTCCCCACCGCGCCGAGGAGTGGGAGGAGGAGGAGGGTCGGGGATCCCGGCGGGGGGCGGGGGGAGGATGGGGTGAGAGGCGTGGCGGCGGCTCTTACTCGGACGAAGATGAGGGTGCTGGAGTCGCCCACTTTGTATTTACCCTCGGAGACCTTGACCATGGGGAACTGGGAGGGGCAGGAGCAGCAGCCCAGGATCTCCCGCACCTGCAGGCAGAGAGGGGAGAGGTCGGTGGGGCGCAGACCCCCAGCTATAGGGCCAGCCCTTATAGATAGGTGCACGCGGAGGGGCTGTATAGAGCCCACAGGGAGTGGGGAGCCGGCTTGGGCCCAGCCTGGCAGCTCCCCTGCTGCCTGTGCTTGCCCTCGCAGGAGCAGGCAGGCCTGCGGGCAGCGTGTTGCCTGTACCTGCCGGGAAGCAGCTGGGTGGGTTCGTGCAGGAGCCCGAGCCGGCAGCTCCCACCGCAGCCCCAGGGGGTGGGGAACACCCACAGCACCCACGCGCCGTGGGAGAGGGGCCCGGGGGGGCTTCCCACGACCGGCCACCCCTGAGCAGGCTGAGAACGGGCACAACTCGCTTCATCCGCCACCAGCCCCGCTCCCTGGAGCCCACCCGCTCTGGGACCCCCAGGTGTGGGGACCTCAGAGCCGCCCCAAAACTGGGAAGGAGGAGAAGCCCCCCCCCCAGCCCTGCTAACCCCCAAACCACGGGGGCTTTGCCCCCCCCAAGCACCCCGCTATGGGGCAGGGGCTAAAGCCCCCCCCCCCAATTTTAACATCTGGCACCGATAAAAAGGCAAAGGGAGGACTTGGGGGGGACAACCCCCCCATCGCGGTGGGGCTGCCGGACAGCGCTGCCTGCCCGGCTGCCTGCCCGCCAGCTGCCCGCCCTGCCCGCGGCCTGCCCGGGGCTGACGTCAGGGATTAGGCAGGGAGCCACGGGGGGACGTGGGGACGCGGCCGCATCCTGCCCTGGCCCGGGGGGGGGGGGACGGACACAGCACAGCACCGCCTCCCTCACCCCTAAATTTGGGTTGGTTTTTTTTATAATTCCTCCTTTTTTCTTTTGTTGCCGTTCTGCCCATTGCAGGGCTCCAGCCAGGGCAGGATCCGGCCACTCCAGTTCCCATCCGGGGCAGCAGCCGGGTGGCAAGGTCAGCCCCAACCGGGGAAACTGAGGCACGGGGGGGGGGGAGGGGAGGGGGAGCTGCAGCTGGGAGGGGGGGGGTCCTGACCCTGCTGCCATCCCGGGGGGGACACATGGGGACCAGCCGGGCCGGATCCAGCACCGTCAGGCTCCTCCCTGGCTCCAGCGCTGCCCATAAAAGCTGATGGCGAGGAATTACGCAGCCCAGAAAAATGCAGCCGGGGTTGGCAGCGCTCGGCCAGGGGGGCTGGGGGGATTTGGGGGGGCAGCAGCGAGGGGGGGGACCCCCCCTTTGCAGTGGAGGGGGGGTGCAGGATGCTCCCCCCGCCCCGAGCATGGCGGCTGCGGGACTTTATGAGGAATCGGGGGTTCAATTAAAAAAACGGCTTTGAGCTTAGGGAGTCAGGGGAGGGCAGCCCCCCCCGCCCCCCCCCCCCGTTGTCCCATCGTCCCCTCCCCGTATTAATCCGCTGCCTCGCACGCGGGCCGGATCCTGCACCCAGCCCGGCTTTAATCCCTCCTGAGCCTCCCGGCCCCCGGAGGAGGGGGGGGGTCCCTGCACCGCTCCCCTTCCCGACACCCCGAATGGTGGCTGTGAGCAGCTGGGATGTCCCCACGTCCGTCTGTCCGTCCCTGGGGACAGCAGCTGGGAGGAGGAGGGCTGGATCCGGGCAGGAGCAGGTTCCTGGGGTGGGGACCGCTGTGTCGTCGTCCCCCGCCGCGGGGAGGAAGTGGCAGGGGCGGAGGTGCCACCCGTGTCCCCCCTGTGATTATGGCCACGGCCACCAAAATAACCCGTCCTGATGTCAGGAGGCTCCAGAGGGCACGGGGGGGGGCCTGGCCAGGCGGCTGAGGACCTCCCACGGCCACCAAGAGCCCGGGTGGGTGGGTGGGTGGGTGGGTGGGGAAGGACAGCCCATGGGCTGCAGCCAGCCCGGTTGGGCGGACAGAGGGGACCTCCCATGGACCACAGAGCACCCCAGAGGACCTCCCATGGACCACAGCAGCAGATGGGACCTCCCATGGGCCACGGGACCTCCCATGGGCCACAGCACCCCGTTGGATGGACAGACAGGACCTCCCATGGGCCACAGAGCACCCCATTGGGTGGACAGAAAGGACCTCCCATGGGCCATAGAGGCAGGTGGGACCTCCCATGGACCACAGAGCACCCCATTGGGTGGACAGAGAGGACCTCCCATGGGCCACAGAGGCAGGTGGGACCTCCATGGGCCATAGAGCACCCCGTTAGGCAGGCAGAGAGGACCTCCCATGGGCCATAGAGCACCCCGTTGGGCAGACAGAGAGGACCTCCTGGGGACCACGGAGCAGCCCGTTGGGTTGGGGGAGCGCGTCTCACCAGCTCGTCCAGGTTCTTCAGGTCGCAGAGGGCGATGGGCCGGGCCCTGCTGGGGTAGGCGGGCGCCTGGGGGTCCCGGCTCTCCTGGCGCGTGCCCAGTGCACCGTAGGCCATTTGGTCCCTCATCTCCTCCTCGATCTCCTCCTCCATCTGGATGAGCATGGGGGCCAGCATGCCAAACTTGGAGCCCCTCCTGGCCACCTCCAACAAGCAAAGGACAAAGTTCTTCTCGTTCTTCTTCAGCACCAAGTCATTGGTCTCGAACATGAGGACGTCCTGGATGCCGAGGTCCTGCCGGCACCACTGGATGAAGTTGGAGACGTTATCCCGGGCGATGAAGGAACCGGGCACCACGTTCTTGGCTTGGAAGACGACCTCGTTCTGAGGGACGCGCATATGGGCGGCCACCTCGGGGTGCCGCTGCTGGAAGTCCAGGGCGATGCGGTTGACGTTGTTGGCGTGTCGGCAGAGGTGACAGCCCGTCTCCAGGCTCTCCAGGAAGGTGTCCACCTGGATGTCCAGGTCGTAGAGGGTGTTGAACCACTCGGCCAGGTCCTCCTTCATGGCCTCCAGGTACTCCTCGCTGGAGCGGAAGGGGCGGATGCTCTTGGAGGCGGCCGACTGGATGTGGCTGGGGTCGGCCATGGCGAGCTGCCGGCCTGGGGGGGCGACGGGTGCCGTTAGAGGGAGGCAACACCCCCCAGCGCCCCCCGTCCCCCACCAGGCTCCTCGCCAAGGGGAATTTGGCTGCCTGGTGTGTGTCCCCCCGCCACCGGTGACACCCCCGTGCCTCAGTTTCCCCCACCCGCAGGCGGGGGGGGGGGGTCACCACTGCCATCTCCCGCCTGTCCCCTGCCACCCCGTGTCCCTTCCGCCCCCCCCCCCGGGTTAAGGAGTCACTCGTCACCGATCCCCCCCACCCCAAAAGCTGCCCAGTCATGGTGGGTGTCACCGTGGGAGGAGGTGACGCCCCGAGGGACCGCGGTGCCGGTGGCAAGGAGACCCCCCCCGCCATGGCTACCAACCCCCTGGGGCGGGGGGTGCTGGCCCCAGCGCTCAGCCATGGCGGGGGGGGGGGGCTGCACCCAGGGGGGTGACCCCCACCCTG
Organism: Nipponia nippon; assembly: GCF_047370975.1. Lineage (NCBI taxonomy): Eukaryota > Metazoa > Chordata > Aves > Pelecaniformes > Threskiornithidae > Nipponia > Nipponia nippon. Next base: position 4,517,329 of record NW_028262348.1, on the reverse strand, counting down.
CTGGGGGGGACCCCACGGGCCGCCCCCCCCCACCCCCACACCCTGGGGGGTCCTTGCCGGGGGGGGGGTGTCTGTCCGTCCGTCTGTCCGCCGGGGGAGGGGGTCAGCACCTGCGAGGCAGATGCCGACTCGTGCGGGGGAGGAGGAGGGGGGAGGGACACGGGTGGGGACAGGCGGGGGGGGGCACAGGGACAGGGACCCCCCCAGCCCCGCACTCACCGCGCTCCGCTACCGCCGGGCCGGGCCGCGCCGCCCGCTCGCTCCCCGCTCCGGGCCGGGCCGCGGCTCTGAGCCCCGGGGGGGCCCCGCCGCTGCCGCCGCCGCCGCCGCCGCCGCAGCCCCCGCCGCCATCCGCCGCCGGGAGCGGAGGGACCGGGAGGGGAGCGGGGGGGACCGGGAGGGGAGAGGGGGGGAAGGGGAGCGGGCAGCGCCGGCCCGCAGCCCCGCAGCCGCCGCCGCCGCCGCCGCGCCCCGGCCGGGAAGTTGGGAGGCGGCCCAGAAAGGGCCGGGGAGGGAGCGGCGGGCGGGGCCGGGCCCACACGCGGGACACGGACACGGAGGGGGGGGGGGCACACGGACGGACGGACACACGTACAGCGACACGGCGACCCACCCCCCTCGGTGCGATGTGACACGGAGGGGGGGCCGGTTGGAGCTGCCCCCCCCCCCCCCGCAGCCAGCGGGGGAGGGGGCACCCAGGATCGGGCCCTTTTCCAGCTCCTGGGAGCGCAGCCCCGCTGGAGATGGGGAAACTGAGGCACGGGGGGGGGGACGACACAGAGGGGGCTGGTGGCTGCGGGAGGGACGGATCCGGAAGGTTCCCCCCCACCCCCCCGCCGGGAGCGACGCTCTCAAGAGAGGCCAGAATTGGTACGTTTATAAACATCGGGAATTTTTATTTAAAAAAAAAAAAAGAAAGAAAGAAAGAAACCGTCACAAAACCATTAACATCGTTACAGTTCGTCGCTGCGCGGCATGCTCACGACAAGGGGGGCGCGCGGGTTTAGTTTTCGTTAAACAACCGTGTTTAAAGGGGGGGGGGGGGGGGGCAAAAAAAAACCCAAACTCGGCACGCTACCGTTGAACTTGGTTTTAATGTTTCTCCACAAACGGTGAAAAATACTAAAGTACAGACAAGGAATAATCATAATGTTGTGGCCAACATTATAAATATGGAATTATAAATTTAAAACATTTTCTGGTTTAAAAAATAAATCTGGTAGTAAATGCAGCTCTGCGGGGTCCGTCTCTAGTAGGGCCGGTCTCGGCGCTCCTGGCGATGCTCGCCCCTGCGAGTGGAGGGAGAGGCCGGGTCAGTCAGTGCCCCCCAGGCTCCTGCCCTCGCCTCACCAGCCGCTCGCCCCAACACCCAAACCCGACCTGGGGAAGGAGCGGGGCCCCGGGGCCCCTCCGCCCCTTTCCCCGGTGACTGGGGTGCCCCCTGCTCGCGCATCAGGGTTTGCCTCAGCCCCCCCCCCGCCCGCTCTCCGTACGTACTTGTCCATCTTTCCCGGTCCTCCGCGCCGTCCACCTCTGCCTCCGCCGCCCATCTGTTCCATCAGGGGTCCCGGGGGGCCCCCGGGGCCTCCGCCTCCTCCTCGCCGGCCGCCTCCTCCGTAGCCCCCTCGATCCATACCCCGGCCTCCTCTGAATCCACCTCTGTCGCCACCGCGGCCACCTCTGAACATGCCACCGGGTCCCCCACGGTCCATGAGGCCACCTCCTCGCCCACCTCTCATCCCCCCGGGGCCGCCTCTACCGCGGTCTCCGCCTGGGAGAGAGGAGAAGACTCTCAGAGCGCTCCGAGGGGAGAGCCAGCCCGCTCCGGACACTCCGAGAGAAGAGGCAGCCCGCTCCGGACGCTCCGAGGGGAGAGCCAGCCCACTCCGGATGCATCTCCGGCCCATCACACCCTGCCCCCATGAACCCGGCGCATCCAGCTCCGGCACTGAAAATGTGAGCAGGTCCAGGAGCAGGTTGGGAAGCCCGAGGGCAACCAATGCTGCAGGGGAGCACAGCAGCAAGCACAGGAGAGCCGAGGCTCGTTAGGGTGCTGCCTAACGAGGTGAAAGCGGTGCTCTGGGGCACCGAAGTGCTGAAGACAGCCCCGGGGAAGAGCCTCGGCAATTCGAGAAGAGCTGGCAAGCGCGGGAGGAAGAGGAGAGAGCGGGCCCGGCCGCCATTTCGCAGCTCCGGGAGGGCTGGAGCCCCAGTAGCTCCTGGGGCTGGAAAGAGCCGCTCCCGGCGCAGCCGGGCGCCTCCAGCCCCACCGCCGCCCGCGTACCTGGAGGGGGGAACGGCGGGGGAAGGAACCCTTCTGGTTTCGGAGCCTTGCACTGGTTGCACTCCGTTCTCCAGGCGAAGTTCTGGTTTCCGCATCCCCTGGGTTAAAAACAGCAGTTAGGGAAGACCGGGAAGGCATTCCTGGCTAAATAACGGCGGGAAGTGCCACCAGCTGTCAACGGGAGAGCACAAGGAGCAGAGACGCAAAAGCTGGTCAGTGGGACCTGGAGGAAGTCAGCCAGGCTACTGGTCCAGCAGCAGCGACACCAGCCCTCCCTCCCTGCTCCCGACGGGAGAAAGGAACTCCCTCGGAAGGCCCAGCGAGTTATTTTAGGAAAGGCCTGTTTCTCCCGGCCAGCACCTTGGACAAAAGGGCCCCCGACGCTCCGAGACGGCTGTTATCAGCAGGCGGGAGCGACCACAGCGGTGCTGGGCTCACGTGGAGCTGCTGTGATGCGCGGGCAGCACGGGATACTTACGGATTGGGACACTGCCAGTCGCCGGCTCGGTGCTGGACGCTCCCGCCGGAGGCGTTTCCCCTGGATCCCCGTGGTCCTCTCGAGGAGAAGCCACCCCTGTCTCCACCTCTGCCTCCCATCCGCCCCATGGGGCCGCTCGGGCCGCCAGGCCCCCCCGGGCCACCGGGTCCCCCTGGACCTGCAAGGAAGGCTCCGTTAACCCCGGGAGGCCACGGCTGGAGGACGGGGTGCAAGGGGGGACAGACAGATGGACGTTACCTCCGCGGAGAGGGGGAGGCATTCCCCGCTGCTCACGTGGGGGCATCCCGCCTCGCATGCTGTTCATCGGGCCCTTCTTCCGCGCGAGGCTGACTTTGAGCTTGCTGCCCTGGAAATCCTTCCCTAAGGAGCGACACGAGGGCAAGAGCGTCACTTTGGGCTGCGACCCTGGTATCGCACGCGTCTTTCCACAGGGGACACAACTGCACCGAGTCGTTAATCACAGGGAAAACGTTATCTGGCGAAGGGCAAAATTCCACCCGTGGGACTGAGATTAAACTCCCGCCACAGGAGACAGCAGGTGACAGAAGCATGGGCAACTGAGGACAAGCACAACCCAAGCACCAGGCTTATCTGTTCCAGTTAAACGCAGGAACCTCTTAAAGCTCGACCACCTAGAGCCAGCCTTAAACGACTACGATCCTCCACGCGCCAAGGAGAGACACGCTGACTTCCGCCGGACGAGAACTTAGTTCTGAAATGGAGAAGAAAGCGGTTCCATCCCACAACACACCCCGCGTACTCACCATCAAACCACTCGACGGCTGTTTTGGCAGTAGATGGGTCATCGTAAGATACCGTGGCATCTCCTTTTGGTTTGCCGGTTTCTTTGTCGATGTAGAGGTTTATCATAGGCTGCCCAGTCCTCTTGTTCATCTAGCAGGACAGCAAAACGTCACCTCGAGCCACATCTCCCCATAAGCTGAGCGAGGATTTATTCTTCTCTGTTCTGCTTTTGACTTGAGACAACCAAGCCTCATTTCTGCGACTCCGTGGCAGAAGAAAGGGCCCCTCCGGCTTACCACGGGCGGCAGCTGCTGCTCGGCCCGACAGCCGGCACCCGTGTGCACTGGGCAGCGCAAGAATCAAGCTGCAGCCTCCCCGCGTCCTCCCCCGCTCTCCCCGACCCCTCATGCTGCCACACATCCCGCCAGCAGCGGATCCACAGAGGCACGCGTCCTCCGCGGCTGGAAGCACTGGCGCTTCCGCAAGTCTAATCACGCCGCTGAGGGACAAATCATAGAATCACAGGATGCTTTGGGATGGATGGGACCTTTCAAGGCCATCCAGTCCATCCCCCCTGCCATGGGCAGGGACATTTACAACCAGATCAGGTTGCTCAGAGCCCCATCCAGCCTGGCCTTGAATGTTTCCAAGGTTGGGGCATCTCCCACCGCTCTGGGCAATCCCTGCCAGTGTTTCACCACCCTCATCGTAAAAAATTTCTTCCTTATATCCAGTCTGAATCTCCCCTCTTGTAGTTTAAAACCATTCCCCCTTGTCCTATCGCTACAGGCCCTGCTAAAAAGTCTGTCCCCATCTTTCTTGTAGGCCCCCTTTAAGTATTGAAAGGCCGCAATAAGGTCTCCTCGCAGCCTTCTCTTCTCCAGGCTGAACAACCCCAGCTCTCAGCCTTTCCCCATAGCAGAGGTGTTCCACCCTCTGACCATTTTGGTGGCCTCCTCCGGCCCCGCTCCAACAGGTCCACGTCCTTCCCGTGCTGAGGACCCCAGAGCTGGAGGCAGGGCTCCAGGGGGGGGTCCCCCCAGAGCGGAGCAGAGGGGCAGAATCCCCTCCCTCGCCCCGCTGGCCACGCTGCGGGGGATGCAGTTCGCTTTCTGGTCTGGGAGAGCACATTGCCGGCTCGTGGCCAGCTTTTCATCTATCCGTACCCCCAAGTCCTTCTCCTCAGGGCTGCTCTCCATCCCTTCACCCCCAGCCTGTGCTGATACCGGGGATTGCCCCGACCCAGGTGCAGGACCTTGCACTTAATCCCGCAGAGGTTCCTTGGGAAAACTCGAGCTACAGCTCAGCGCCAGGCTGTGGCCATCCTCCTGCCCAACCAGGCAGAGACCTGCCGGCTGCTGGAAACGAAGGGCAAAGCGGAGACGAGCTTTGCGCAGGCAGGGAGGAGGCGGGCAATCCCTTTCCCCCAGCGGCTGGAGGCCGACCTGCGCACACCTCTTCCCTCTCACCTTGACAACACCGCACTGTTTGAAGAAGTCTGCCAGATCCTCCAGGGTCACATTATCATTGAGTCCCTGCACATAAACCGAACTGTTGTCCGAGTCCTCGTCTGGGTCCATAGGTGGGCCTAGAAGATAATTCACGGTGTCATTGCAGGGAGAGGAAAGGCAGCGATACAACATAACGGACTACTTTTCATCACGTCATCCCCTCGGCCAGCTGCGGCTTCGCTCTCAATGAGGGTATTTACGAAGCGACCCGAAAACCCAGGCACCGAGAGGGGCGAGGCTCCACCACCGCCTCCATGCAGGCAGGCGCCGCCGGCCGCTTCTCCCGCCGCAGCCACCCACACGCAGCCAGCGCGAGGAGAACCGGGCAGTTCAACTGCTCGGTTATGACGGCAGACATCCCAGATGAGACGCGAGGAAGACCTTCGCATCCTTCGGGCTCCCGCACGTGGATTTCCAGCCCCCGCTTCGCTGCGCTAACCCCCCCCTTTCCGCAGCAACGTGCCGATCCTGGAAGGCTGACGCATAACTTCCAGACGCGCCTGTGCAACAGGAAGGAAAAAGCTGCACGGCAACGGGCCAGGGGTGGCACAAGAGGCGGCTACTGGACCGGCGCGTACCAGGCTGCCCGAAAAGGGCTTTCTGCTGAACCAAGCAGCTGCAGAGCAGCTCCCCCAAAAGCCCCCCGAGCTTCCGCGGAGGATCGTAAGCGTCTCACAAACACGTGCGGTTTTCCACCAGTCCGGCTGTTCCGATGAATCGGGAATCAAGAAATAAATGAAACGGCCAGAAAGAGACTGCGAATGGCAGAGCATCCTTGCGCTCTGACAGAAGGGAGCATCGTCTCCCGCGGCTGCAGCCCTCCTCCCGAGCAGAGAAGTCTCAATTTCACGAGCTCGGGAGAGAGTCCCACCAGGGATCGGCAATTACCTAAATCGAGGTCCGGTCCTTCTTCCATGTGTCCTGCCAGTCGGGAAAGAATCATAAGAAGCGGTGTTAGTGCACGCCTTGCAGGCCGAAGAACCGACACACACAATACTATCTACTTATAACCACCATTCGCTGGCGCTGGTTAAACTCAAATTGACCTGCATTGCACAAACATCAGCAATGCACCTTTTACTTGGTGATCGGTTTGCTATTTTTAGCAGCCTTTCAAACCATTAACCACTATTACACTTTTTTCTTTTTTTTAATGCTTTACCAGGCCAATCAAGTTTTACGTTCATTAATAAAAAGTTACTTTACAAAAAATTTATTAAATCCAAACCATTTATTTTCCCCAAATTACAGAAGTGGTTGCTCAATTCTTCCACGTTACCCTGTGTCCTGTAACCGCATACCCCTAGGCATTGCCGGCAGTACCCATTACAGTCTTGTTGCATATGTCATTTTAACCACTTAAACTAATAAAAATTACACTTTGTTCTAAAAACTGACTGCAATTTTTTTTTTTTTTTTTTAACACTATCCATTGTAATGCTCAAAAACTTACCACCAGGCTTATTGAAGCCACCTCGCTCTCCAGCGCTGCTGGGGGGATAAACGAAGAAATGAAGGCCTTTCCCTTTACAAAGCCAGTACCGCTCTGAGCCTCTGCGGCTCACTGGGAAGAAGGGCACTGGCTAAACATCTCCAAACAATGCATCTGTCTCTCTCTCTCTCATCTCGGCACTATGCCTTTCTTCAGGGCAGCTCGCTCAAATTTCCTTTACATATACGCAACCTCGCTTGTCTGGTTTTAGACACCACTTTGCTGTCGGTACCCTTGCATTACTTGTATGGGTATTATCAGTGCAATACTTGGCAAAAAATGTTTTCGAGCGTTATAAATTGGGTTTTTGCTTCGGAGAAATTGTGAGGTCGTTCGCTGGTCAACTCCCTCCCCGCTGTGTGTACATAAAGGTGCACCCTCAGCCTCTCGCAGCACGGGAGCGAAACGAGCCCGCGGGTCCCTGACATTAACAGTTAAAAAAGGTAGGAGACAACCATACGCGATACCTACAACACAGTTCAGATGACATTTCTGCTAAAAACCTCGGTATAAAGCCATACATTCAGGTCGCTACTGAATTTAACAAGTCTCTGTGGAGGGAGAACTTACAGAATACAGCGGGGGCTCGAAGGCCTGGGGTGCAGCTTTGTGGACACAGACCAGAACGGAAGATTTCGGCAGGCGCCAATGCAAACTCAGGGCCACAGCTTTCGTGAAAAGCTTTGGCTGAAGCGTTCAGCTAAGACTGCTTTCAAGCGCTGCTTAATTAGGAAAATGCCACCTGAAAAGGATTTTGATGTTTCTTGCTCTTTTTGGAGAGACAAGAAGCTGTTTGGAAGGCGACGAGCAGAGGAGGGAGAGCACCGCCTATTTTCTAGCAAGTATTGCACCTCTAATACTGGAAAAAAAAAAGTTGTCAATACACAGTTTCAAGCTGTTGCATGCAGCTTTGCCTCCTTTTGTTAAAGTACACACCATTTACGTAATGTCTCTCTTTTTAAACATAGACGTTTACACTTTTTAACGTTACACAATTCTAAAGTAGTATACCTCCTCTGGTTTTATTACCAAACAACAAGTATGCAGTTACCAAAGTTACAGAAGGATTCCATTTATACAATGAATACATTTGGTTAAAAATATTCTATGTATATTTTTCCTCTCCATATGGACACCGTGTCTAGTCCCACTTTTCATTATGCTGCCGGCTGAGTACTGAGTACGGGTACTTTTTAAGTATTGAAGTGTATACAAGGCTCTCACTTTGTAACCTGTAGCATATAAATGCGACAAAGCATGTTAAAAAGTTTCCATGTTTAACAGCCAATGAAAATATAAAATAATTGAGTCAATGAAAAAGGGCACGTTAATAACATCGAGCTCCTTACCTGCCGGAGACACTGAAATCCATCACCACAGCATGATAAGAGGGGCCGAGTTCCCCTACCTGCCCCTCGGCGTTCATAGGAAGGCCGCCTTGTCTATGGACAGCAGAAAGTCTACGTCCATAAGGCAGGGGACCCTTTGTAATGGTCTAGCCAGGTGGAAATCGCTACGCACGCAATTTAAGCTCGGATTAGGGCGTGAAATCAGAGACGGGTGACAAATCTTTTGCATGAGAAGCTCCGGAGGGGCTAGAAATTTTAAGATGTGATGATAGACATTTCAAGTGTCTACATCTACTTTAAACCGTTAGAGATAAATACAGCATGGGTGAAATCTTTATGCAGAACCGTGGAACTCTGTTCCACTCAAGCCAATTCAAGCCGGCTGGGTTCCAACACAAGCCGGTCTTTTTCTTCTGTTTCCGTACACCGGTAGTTGTATTTCTCCGATAAAGATTTCATGCCACTTCAATTCATTTCGACAGAGCTATGCAGAATGGGACTATCGATTGCCAAACTCCGGTTGCCACCGGGTTGTAAAACACCTTCAGAAGTTGCCTATCGAGGAGAAGCTGCAATTCCGGCTGCCCCGTGAAATACCAGGGCTAGCGCCGTGCATCCCACGCCACATCTCCAGCGGGCACCTAGGGACCCTCTGCATAGCTCTGAACGACGGTGTGAGGGATGGAACACACACAAAGCTACACCTTCCTTCTCTTAGGAGCCTGTGGGATTAGTCCTCCTTCCTTGCCGCTAGCAAAACAAACATCACGGACAGGGAGACAGACTGCTGACCTGAAGGCGTAGGTTTACCAAACCAGATTTTGCCACCGGTTACCATGGCCAAACTGATTTAGACACCTGAGAGCTCCAAGGGGGAGCAGTCCTGGGAGCCAGGCCAGGTCCCTCTGCTTTCTCGGGGTCTTTCTTCGCGCTCCCGCCAAGCTCTAAGTGTTCTGGCCACTCAGAGTCGTGGCTTCGAGAGCAGCCGTACGCTTACAGACGCAGCTCTGCGTGCTGCTGCTAAGGTGAAGAGGCTGATGGCGTAACACGGGGCTGACACGAGGCTTCTGCCTTGTACATACCTGCGCTGCCAAGATCCCCGCTGCCGAGGCACAGGGAATGACTCCTGGACCTGGCGGAAGGTTTGTGTGTGTTCAATCCGGAGTTACTGTTAAACCCCGCAGAGGATTTCGCCTCTGTGTGACCACGAAGGGAGCTGAAAGTTCCAGGTTTAGCAATAACCCTAATTCCCCCCCCCCCGGGGCCCAACCAGCTGCAGGGCAAAACAAAATAGATCCTGCTCCTATTTCCCCTAGGATAATATTTCCATGGATTAGAAGCAATGCTGCCATAGAGATGTTCTCCATGGAAGTACCGTTGGGCATGTCAACCTTTCAGTCCCTTCTTTCCATTTCAAATCCTATGGGTAAACCAGAATTAGATAAAAGGAGAAAAGATTTGCTCTTACCCCATTCCACCGCGTCCTCCTCCCCGCCCACCTCTGCTCATGCCTCCGCGATCATATCCCCCTCTTCCCCTGCCCCGGCTATCAGGGCCGCTCATATTCCGGTTCTCTCCCGGGCCTGAAAAGCCTCCGGATTCCTGTCCGTACACGTTCATGCTGCTAGGATGGTCCTGACGGAATGAGCCTGAGGAAGTTTGTAACAAACACGTTAGGGAGCTGCAGACAAGAGTGGGTCGAGGCTGCCTGTCCCCTTTTTAAGCCCTTTTACCTGCCTTCAGCTTGCTACAGCGCTTACAGCAACAGCGTTAATTTAAGGATGCTCCGCTTTCCATTTGCAGAATCAAGTTTTACGTTAGGCCCTACCAGCATGACTTCGGCAGAACTGCCGCCCGGCCAAACACCGGTGTTTACACCAAGCCTTGCCCACTCCAGCCACAAGATTATTTTGTACTTCTGTGTTTTTCAACCATCTGTTCACCTTCGCCGCGCCGAGGAGAGCATCACAATTTGCCGCTGCACCAGGCACGCCGTTTTGGGGCAAAACCCAGCTACAGTACGCTCTCCCTTTGACGCAGCTGCAAGCTTTAGACCCAAAGTAACGCCAAGCCTCCTTCAGAGGCAGCCCACCCTGCGAGGGCAAAGGAGACCGACCCTTTCCTCCACAACCACGCAGCTCTGCTAAGCACACTCACTCTGCTGGCCGTAACTGCTGCTCTGCTGGCTGTACTGGCTCGGGGCCTGGCTGTAGGATCCCGTCTGGGGTGGGTAACTAGTTGGCGGCGGCTGCTGCGCGTAGCTGCTTTGCTGGCCGTAGCTAGTCTGTTGTCCGTAGGTGCTCTGTTGCCCGTAGGTGCTCTGCTGGGAGTAAGTGCTCTGATCGTAACTGCTTGGCTGTGTGGAGGAATAGCTGGAAGACAAAAGCATTGGAAAGATGAGCCAAGTCACTGGCAACGTGCATTAGGCTGCAGAAGTGGCTCGCGCTAGAAGGTAATGCAATTACAAGCCATATGTACTCTGGTAAACCATTTAAAAAGGTGAAGTCATCCTACGGAGGCTAGTCTGGTGGCAGAAGGGAAAATAAGCCCGGTACGATGGCTAAAAGCAAAATCCACGCGACCGTTCACAATTTATTCGTACCTCCAGAAAGAGGCAGAAGCGCCAGGGCAAAAATCAGTGGCAATGCAAGCAGCAGTCTCCCCTTCTGCCTTGCCACTGAAGTATTTTCAGTGGATGGAGAATAAAACAGTCCCCCCCTCACGCCTCTCAGGCTTTGAGAATTTCAAAACATAGGCTTTACAAGTCAGCATCAGCACATCAAAGACACCTGAGGGGAAGAGGCGAGCCCCTTGTCAAAGCCACGTGTAAGGAGGCAGCAAGAGGTCACCGTAACACACCCCCTATCTAGGAAATTTCTTAAAAAACATTTGTCATCGTTACACCTTGCTACTGCAGGTATGCATGCAGAGACACGCGCTCAATCCTAGCCGCATCTTCCCTACGACAAGAAGTAAGCCAACAAGAACCACGCCTCCCTCTCCTCCCAGGACCCCAAACCTCCTTTTACATCTGTTCGTTTGAAATCCCTTGAGAAAACCCCTTTTGCCCCAGCTACGCTGAAAGTTCCCGCGCCAGCTGCGTGAGGCTTCGAGCGCTGGGAGCGTTACCTGGTAGGAGGATAGGAGGGAGGCGCGGTGACCGGCTGCATGGGGTAGCTGGCAGGCACCTGAGGATAGCTGTAGTTGCTCTGTCCATACCCTAGGCTGGGCTGGCTGTAGCCTGGCGTACTCGATTGCGGCTGGCTGGTCTCTGCTGGTTTGCTGCCATCCTGGGGTCTACGGAGCAATATCGAACAAGAAGGAAACGTTGGTGCAAAGCCCCACCTCTGGTAGCAGTGAAGGCGCTCAGATCCCCCCCAGGACGGAACGGCACTACCTATTTCTTCGGGTAGCATTACAAGCTGGCATCACATCGGTGTCCGTCCCTCTGGCAGCAGCTAATTATGCTTGTTAAACACTAAACACTTTAGCACCTGCTAACTGGGTATTTGCGCACTCCCCTGCCATGAGGAAAGGCCCGAGCAGCACCCTGAACAGAGAGTGCAGAGCACCACAGCTTCTGTTCACCGGCTGTGTTATAACACCAAAGGAGAGAGATTTAAATTTTGGCTCTAGAATCGAGTCGAGGATGTGAAACAGGCAGGAAAGCAGTCGGCAGCACCGCCCCTCCACTCCAGCCGGTTTTCCACAACGCTTGGAAACAATTAGCTCAAAAGCAGCCAGAAACGCTGTCAGTCAAACGCACCATTGTTTGGTTTAGAATCCAGTGCAAGCAGGTATTGCCCCATACACTTATCCGATGAAAGGGAAAGGATGTTGGGGGTTGGGCTAGATGACCTTTACAGGTCCCTTCCAACCCAAACTCTTCCATGATTCTGTGTTTAGTATTAACCCTCGAGGCCTGAAAATAAAGAGAACCCTTTGCACATGACTCCCATGTCCCCCCCTTTTATATTTGTCCCACACAGTTTCTAATCTCTAAGTGCTTATCAGAGCGGAGTAAAAAGAGTTAAGCTACTTTTGTTGTACAAGCTGGGAAAAAATTATTTTAAATGATGTCAGGATTCATCCTTAGCAGTGTAATTGGACAGAGCTGTGCCAAGCTCCGTCTTTCCTTACCAAAGTGGTTGCTACAAACATCAGGTAAATGAATAAAGCAGTTTTTACGCCCTACTAAACAAGTTTCCATTACATAGTCTAAATTTTTCATATCCTGAGCAAACAATTAAACTAAATATACTATTGACAGTGCCCAGACACAAGAGATTTAAAAAGGAAATTGTCTACAGCATGTACATCCACTCCAGAAGCCACAGCACGTAACAGTATCCTGGCTGACCCCGTGACTCAAGATCAGACCAGACTGGTCCATTTTCTCTTCTACGTCGTGAGTCAAGAGCCCATTTTTGCTGTTCATCTCCCAGTAACGGCGCTGACTCACCCTGCCAGAGCAGAACCAACCTACGCGGCTTCCCCCAGCCCTGAAACGCAATGGGATCGGATGTGGCGAGAGCAAAGCTCAAGCGCAACAGGGAGAGAAAAGGTGTAAGCAAAACCAGCAGGCCCCAGTTCAGCTGGTGGTGTGCTGGGGCTCTCCCCGACAGCAGAGCCAACGCAGCCTGAGGAAGAAGAGAGGAACCAGACGTTACCTTGCGGGAGCGGACGCTGCTGGCTGCTGCCCGTAGGCTGGGTAGGCGGGCTGGGTGCCGTAAGCGGACGGTGCTGCGTAGGAAGCCTGGGTGGTGGTAACCGTAGCGGTGTTCGTATCGTAGGCGGCTGTGCCGTATCCCTGGACGGGCTGACTGTACGCTGGGGGTGCAGTCGGGGTGGTATAACCTAGAACAGACGACAGCCTCGTCAGATTAATTTGGCGACCTTCACTCATACCATTTCAGACTACTGCGCTTCTGTTGACGGTTTATCGGACCTCGGGTACAGCACTGATTTTCCCACTGCAAAAATATCACAGATAAGCCAAAAACGATGAACTAACCCACGCCGCCCCTTCGCCTTCCTCGGAGAAACCCCCTGCCCTGGGAAGCCTCAGCCTACAGCCCTAGCTCTACCCTCGCCATCCAAAAACCACGCTCCAAGGAGCTTTCTGGAAGCCACCCTTCGATCAGCATCCAAAGGCTGTTTGTTTACAGCTACTGAAGCTCACGGCTCATGTCATAACGCGCACACAGGGCAAGCTGAGGCATGCAGCGTCTTCTGAACACAGGAAGGCTAAACAAAGCTCCTGTTAGCCCTAAAGTAAAAGAAATCCAATTGATTTAAGAAGCACGGTCCCATCCTTTCAACTGAAAAATAAAAGCACAAAATGGCACCAGCCTGACTCGACAAGTTTTTTTGAGCCATTTATGAAGTCTTATTTTAAATCAGTAATTCTGGAAACAAAAGAAAAGCACTTTACATTTGCTTTAACTGAAGAGAAAGGTCAAAAAAGACACATAAGCTAGCTCCTGATGTTTTATGTACCTCCACCTTTCTTCGAATTTCAGTTTGTTTCAGGTAAAAAGCTTACAGACCATACATTTATTTCTGAACAATTTCACAAGAACATCCAAGATCCCCAAACAGCTCCATTTAAATTAATCCCTCCAGCAGCTGCCGCTGTATAATTTAGCCGACCATTTGGCTTGTCACAACGGTGAGCTATAACCCTGGCATTAACACGGTGGCTTTTTATAGTTAAGAACCTTGCAAGCAGGTTTTGAAATTATGAAACGGAGACTTACATGAAAAAAGATCAATTAAAAATTTTGTTAGCAAAAGCTGACTCACTAAAAATACAAAACATGGATTGCCAAAGAGCAGTTAACTGGTCTCAGTCTTGTTGATGTGATCTTAATTGCATCAATTAAGATAACAGCTTCTCCATTGCTTATTTTTAATAAACATAGGACACTTGTGACATAGTCTGCCTTCTAATTACACAGCATTGTAGGCAAGCTGCAGCTTTTTATTTCAATTCCCTAATTTGAAAAAGCGATACACTTCCAGCAGAATACAGCGTGCCTTCCCGGCCCACCGCAGTACTTCCACATCTCGCTGTCCCTGCTACCGCAGCAGGACCCTTCCCCACGGCTCTCTGAATCAGCGAGTAAAGAGAAAGAGAAGTGAGAGGAGGAAGTTTGCACAGCACATTAGTTAAAAAAACAAACTTTAGCTTTCTGTCCTGAACTCTTTGAGTTTTCTGGTTAGCCTCGGGATCCTGATGAAGGGGACGCAAGCCTGTCCGCTCTTGTCACCTGCAACAGCTAGCCTAAAAGCCGCTGCCCGCTCCCACAAGCCTCATTCCTCCTGCCCTGGGCCCCCCACGCTTGTCACGCTACCGCCCTCCTGCTGAAAGCTGCGGGCTGGCTTCCACATCGCAGGGCTGCCAACCTGGAAACACGAAAGCCAGAGAGTAAGCTCGTCTCCCACCAGGAAATAACGTGCACGAATCACTAGTAAATCAGCTTTCACGGTCATTATTCCTTTTTGCTGAGAAGTTCTCCAAAAAGCAAAGTCCTGTTCTTGCGTGTTGCTGAGCAGGGTGAATGGGATGATGCCGAAGAGGATAAAATGAGCATGATTTTTAGAGCCTCGGACAAATTTATACAGTCCAAACGCTTAAAATGTCAGCCACCACAGCATTTCCACAGAGAGCACCGACACCAGAAGTTAAAGGAATCCTTATTTGAACTGGCCCAAGCCTGACCACTTACTAAAAAAGCCTGCTGTTTGTGTAAGTAGAGTCTGCAGTAAGTACCGCTGAGGCCACAGCCGTGCCCTAGGCTGCTCTTGTCAGACCCAGAGCCACAGGGCGGTCCTCCAAAATCTGGGCCCCCTTTCTCAGCACTGTTACTGGCAGCACCAACCTCTCGAATCAAGGAAGCGAGCAGGTTTGCTAACACCTGGCTCTGCCCAGTCGACAGAATAAAAGGGAGGGAAAAAAAAAAATCCTGAATTTTAATGGTTTGGCCCTAGATGGAGCGTTTCCGTTGTGCGAGTGTGCTCAGCAGGAAGGGTTTGTACCAAAGAAAGAAAAGGCGGTGATTTAACATCCCACTGGTCTAAATTTTCATTTCAACCACTTAGTTTAGGTACTCTGAAAATCCCCAAGAGCTGTATTTTTGAGGGGGGCATTTACATTACATCACTTCTCTCTCCTCCTGCTGCCAGGCGGCAAGATAAACGGTGAGTCTGCAGAACAGATACTGTAAGAAAAAGGTAACAGAAGAACTTTGATAACCTGCTTAAGAAGTCCAGTTACGTGGCTCAGTTTCCTCTCAAAGTATCCAAGCCTGCAGGCAAAACCCTTACTGAAGTCTAGGAATTCTTCAGGCGGAGGGGAAGCTTGCAGGATTTGGTCCTCAGAGAACATCAACTGAAAATACTGGATTCAAAGAGATTTATTCTGAAACAAGCAGGCTTCGCGTCAGCTAGCAGCAGTTTTTAAAGGGTTCTCTCTGCTGCAAGCAGTATTAAAAGCTTGGGGGTCTGCGTGCCCAAAGAGAGCTGACTCCTGTTTGGCATGCATATCTTCTACCGGCGGCGTCTGGAGAAGGGGACGGAGAGGCTACCCTCTCTCTGCTCTATTTTGGTGTAACAGATTATTGCGGTAGCCAAGACAGCGATGGGTGTGTTCGTTTCAAATTCTAAATACATTAGAAACTTAAAATATACATAAGCCTAAATTTCACAGGTAAAAAGAGAAGTGGGGGCTGGCTGTCTTTAAAGAGTAATTCCCATGTAGCTACTTAAAGGAGATTCATACTTGGACATTTGAAATGATGTCTTTACCCCCAAACGACATCGCTAAGAAAGCCAATAACCCCAACAGATACAGCTCTTTATTTACTCTTGTAATTCATGCTTACACACCGCAGCGATTAAAGAGCAAACCATGACCACAGATCTGGTGGTGCCGGTTAATCCCCTAATCCCGTTGCCGTCCGGGGAGCTGCAGAGGAGCCCACAGGCTCCCGGACCCCTCTTCTCCGTAACAAACCGATGAGGTGACTCCAAGACACCTTTTCCTTCAGCCCCGGGGAGGGAAGAAGCGCAACTTGGGCGGTGACTCTCACCTCGGGCGGCCCGGGAGTCGGTGCAAGGCTGGATGGCAGAGAGCTTGGGACAGGAAGGTCCCCAGGGAAGGCTCCACCAGCGCTCACCTGAGGCGATGCAGAGGAACCGTCTCTGCCGTTCCTGCAGAGCCCCGAGAGGGTGTATCTGCACAGGATTGGAATTTCCCTGACCACAACGGCATGTTACACAAAAAACAGGCAAAGACAAAAAAAGGCACTCTGCTTTTAAGTAATTGCAGACATCCCTTTGCTACAAAAAGGCGACGCCTAGGAAAAATAAATTGAGATTCAAGCATAAAAATTGCATGTCTCTTAGGGCATAAAGATGTAAGCCCCAGGCGACACCCCAGGCTTTATTTAGTACGAAAGGCAGAGGACAGAGCGAGGAAGACAGGCTTTAAGCACTATCGGTCTCATTTGCACAGCGCTGGCTCCTCAAGGAGAGGCAGGTGTAGGAAGAATAAATACAACCTGGCACTCTGCCCGGAGACCGACATCAACAGTTCTGCCGCAGACCAACGCTACACCAACTGAGGCAAATCGTACTCGAAGGTCTGATACGATCTTTTGTTTGACCACTTCTTGAGTCTTTTGGGTTTTTTTGATGAAAAGAAAAAGAAGCTTTTTGCCTAAAAAGAAGCAGCTGTGCAGAAAAGGTGATTAATATTATTATTCCTCCAGCAAATACACTCTTAAGGGACAAGCAAAAACATGAACAGTGCAGCTTCCTGCGACCCCTGCGGGACTGGGGTCCAGTAAGGATTAAGGGACTCAAACATTTTTAAGAAAGGAATTCTGGAAGTCCACAAATCCTTTTTGCTGCCAATTTATGCCCATATACTTTTAAATGAAAGGAAAAAAAACCTGTAGATAACCCACAGCGACACCAGCTAAAGGGTACTGGCTCTCATTCTGCAGGACACGCGCTAGCTGCCTGGCAGAAACTTCCCTCATCCCTGCAGAGATGTTCAATATTTTAAGTGCCGTGTAACTGGACGGACAATAGGATAATGTTTTCTCTCCACCTCTTCCTTGGGAAGCATTCCCCGAGGGCTTCTGTGGCCAGATACCCCATTGCCCGGTATTCCCTTGCTTTGGGAAGTATTTAAGCAAGCTCCCACTCTAACAGACATTTGTAACGTCTCTCACAGCAAAGGATGAAATCTGCGGAAAACGGCACCCAGGGCATTACGTGGAGGAAAATCCATTTTCTTTTTCAAAGTCTCCTAAATATTCAGTCCGAATATACCAGAACTGAACGATGTCTCAATAGTTTCTTTCAGACATTAAGACACTCGTACGTACAAAACTCCAGTTCAAAGAGCACATGTTGGAGTAGTGTACAGCGCGTTAACGGACACGTGACGTACGCGTCTGCACTGGAAATCCAAAGACAACATGGAGCATGCAAGACGTCAAGACGCCTGGACGTGTCTCACCATGCTGTTTACCCTTTAGGAATCGGTCATTGGCGCTCAGGAGGTTTTATCCATAGAGTACGCCGCTCGGAGGTTTTACAGAGATACGGAGATGGCAAACACCATCGCAGCCTAGCAAATTCTTACTGTCATTGCGTGCGCGCGCTCTGATGCTGGGCATTTTTAGCGCTAAAACCAAGTGACACCTAAAGGGTTAACACCACAAGTTTAGACAGGATGAGACAGCGTTTTCCCCGCAAGAGTGAGCAGGATAGTCAAACCTGTACCGGTCCCTTCTACTGTGGGAAGCGCAAGACAAAAAGTAGAGGGTACGCTATCAGAACAGGCATACATCACTTCCACTGATTTGATTTTTAGGCAACCGAAGCACTGAGGACACGGGTTCTCAAGCGCAGCCAGGGTACAGGCTCCCAGGGAGCGCTGCCGCGCCGCTCGCGTTTGCTTTGCTCTAAGCGCAGTACGCTCCGCAGCCACGCTTGGTTCCACAGCATGAACCAGCACCCAAAACGTTCCCTGAAAAATTAAACCGGCATGTTGATTTACTCCTTCTCAGCCCACCTGCATCTTCGCATCATTTTAAACTGCCCTTTGCTCAAGGCAGGCTCTTGAGGAAGGAAGGAAGCCCTTTCCACATCAGAGCTGCCCAGAGGAATTCTGTATGGTTTGGGATGCAGTTCCCCAATGCAGACTTGAGCTCAACTCAAGGATTAAGTCAGGCCTTGCAGGCATGGGGCTCTTACCGGTAGGAGGCTGCCCGTAGGACGTTGCGTACGCAGTCTGCCCGTACGTGGCGGTCGTCTGGGGCTGTGTGTAGCTGACGTCGGTGGGTTGTCCGTAGGTTCCGTAACTCTGTTGCCCATACGTCTGCTCCAAAGGACACACAAATTTAATTCATGAACAGAAGGGACTCACAGGCGTTGCAGAGATACACACAGACTGTTTCAGTGATGTACACAGACTGAGGGATCTGTGTTACCTGATGCACTGAAAGCAACCAGAGCCAAGCCAAGGCTACTGTGAAAGTTTGGGCGCTACTGCAAATTTCGGTTCAGATCTGTAACGAAGTTACAAACGCAGTTTTTCAATGCCAGGACTGGAGGGGCAGCCTCTTACATTTTCACAACACGCCTCTGCTCTACGTAATGCAAAACACGATAGCATCCAGCTCCTCATAATTGCCTGGGCACCCGTCAACGCTCACAGGTACCTCCCGAGGGCTAACGTGAAACACGGGGAGCGGGACTACTCGGAGGGCAGAAGCACACAAAGTAAAACAGGTCAGTTACTTCAGCGTAAAAATGCTTTCGTGTTCACTAGAAGTAACCTATTTAAGGTTTCAGTGAAGTTATTCTGAATATTCATGTCCACTGGCGAATAGTTTGAAAAACAGGAGTTTACGTAGGCACCCGAGGACGGGCTCAGCAGGAGCATCCAAGGGCTTGCCATCACCAAACTGGCGCGGTGACGGCTGCTCCCGTCCTGGCGCCTTTGCATTCAGCGAGAGATCAGCTCTCAACTCGCACCTTCCCTGGAGCTCATTTTCAAGCCTAGACTATCACTAAAGGACCGCTTCTGCCCATCATCCGCCTCAATCCTGAAGACGGCACCGCAAAGCAACTCCTCAGCCGCAGCGATCCGATCGGCAGCACAGCCTGACTGGATCAGCGCAGAGCTCCCGGCGCTGCAGTTTTACCAGCTCCCTCAGCCCCGTGCCACGGACCAGCCGGCTCAAACTTCAGGCACCAGCCGCCTTCCAACAGCTTTGTGCGGCCAGCAGTTTGGTTTAGGATAAAACTCTAGTTACAGCTCAAGAAGCAACGTGAAGACAGCCTTAACGTCCAGATTCCCAAAGGGATTTACTGACTCCTGTGGGAGCCTGGAACTTAAACACCTTTTGGGATCTAAGCCTGTGTTACTGGAGAGCCAGCCTCCTTGAACTCAAGCCCGCAGATCTTAACCAAGAGTAGAAAAGCCTTGACCGGAGCACATAGGTCACGGTCTGTGGAAGCTCATGCATCGAGAGGCAGGAAACGCTGCAAACCTCCCGTGGCCATTTGCCTACAGCTGAGTTTAGTTGGTTAGTTGTTTTAATCTCACGCTAGAGGATGTTGTTGAGGCCTTCTGTTCTTACGCTTGCCAGACTGCTTACACTTGTCCTTCCGCGTAACCCGCACATTTGGTAGCGGTTCTTGCAATTGTTCTGTCTCAAAATACTTATTCAAAAGAAAAGCTACCGTCACCTTCATTTAAGCCGAGCCAAATGCCAAGACTGAACCCGTGCTCCTCCTGTAACCCTGATATTTTTCGCAAAGGGCCTTCTCACCCCGCCGCAGGAACAAGCGAGTGTGGTATTCACGCAGCCTCACCTGCCTTGGACTGGCTAGTGCAGGCAGCAGCAGGCAGCATGGCACAGGCAGAGGAAGATAGCTCCTGCTCACCCTTGCAGCACCAAAGCCAAGCTGTTGCTGCAACCAGAATTAACCAATTTAAAGCTGCTCACTAACGCTCCAAGATGACAACGTGGTGGTTTTTATCTCTGTAATACAGACGCACTCTTAGGCAGCAGGATTTTCCCTTCAAAAACCTTTCTGGAAAGGCGAAGGAAAATTAACCTAGGCTACTTTTCGAGGACGAAAGCTTACCTTAGAAAACATACTTGGAGTGCCTATACAAATGTGGTTTTAGTAACTTGTATTTTAAGGATTAAAAATAAGCACGGTTTAATTAATCTCTTAAAGATCATCATCACTTTGCAGTCTAGCCAACTGAGAGTATTAATAAGTTCAGCAACAATAACTCCATGAAAAAAATCTATTCTCTCCTCCTGCTTTGACCAACCGCGGCAATCTCACAAATGGCAATTTCCTCCCCCTTTTTCTTTTAAGGTTTTTCTCTCCTACACTGCTGAGTAAAACACCCACCACCACAGTGGTGCCAAACGTACATCGAGAATTAGGCTTTTATAACCCTCTCGACAACAACCACCTTAGGCACGGATATATTGACAAAGGGGACTGTTGAGGCTCCTTGATGTTTAGGCTGTGTACACTTGAAGAAAGCAGTTCGGGCTGTGTGGGAAGCTACAAGACAACTTTTAATGACAGATGTTGACGTTGTCGCTCAGCGTTTTTTGTGGCTGGCAGAGCCCCGTGTAGCTCACTGGGAGGCACGTGATTCAGCAGCAATTATAAAACCGTCTCGCATTTTACCTGGGCGGTCTGTGCATATCCTTGAGCTGGCTGAGGTGCATACGCGCTGTAGCTGTAAAATGAATTTAAAGACATTTATAACGCATGCCCGTATTTTTGACTTGCGCAAAACATGTATCACAAGACAATTTTCACATATCCGAATGGTTTCTGCTGAAATACGAAGGCAATGCAAAATCTAAAAGCTAAAGGAAAACCATAGGATTTACAAACATACCCAAGTTAAGACTAAACCACAATTATTATATACTTATATTACATCTTTTTAAAACAGAGAGGATAAGACCGTAATGCTACTTACCCCTGCTGAGCTGCAGCTTGGCTATAGGTACTATAATCTACAAGAAAAGAAAAAAAAAGAAAAAAAGGTTGACAAAGGCTTAACAAAATTAACAGTGCAACAGCACAGCAGCTGGAATTTCCTCCTGCAGCTTGAAAGAACTGCTATAAACCGCTGGAAATCCAGTTTCAAAAGAGTGTAAGGTAAATGCACTTTTTCAGTCTTTGAAGGAAACAAAACCTCTCTTCCCTTCATTGTTACTGCTGTTTGCAGCAGCAACTTTGATCTCAAATGACCCTACTTTAATTTAACTGCCACCTTGGATGACACCCAAGGGGGCTGGCAGGAGGGTGTTTTGTTTTGGAACAAAAGAAACGCTGGGGCTGACACTTACAAACCCCCCACCCCGGTTTTGCAAGCTTTTGGCTCTGTAGAAACCACCACACTTCACTCTTTCCATTTAACTTTCAAGGACGCGAACAAATGGCTGTGGAAAGTTCTACCGCAGGGTTTGAGACGGGCAGCTAGCAGTAATTCCTTCCTCAAAGCCCCCATCCACACCAGTACCCTGATTTAGAGGAGAACTGAAATCCTGAAAATCCAAGCAGAAAAGTTTATGCTGAACTGGTTTGCTGGCGGGAATGGAAAATGTGTCCACATGGCAATTACAAGGCTATATTTGAAATGATTACAGCTCCTAAATGTACGCTTTCCCTCAAAGTCACCAAGCAACTCCAGTTCCCATCCAAACTTCTAGAGCGAACGATGAATTCATCGCTCAGACCAGACCTTGCCAGCCAGATTCCAGCTCTCCCGGGACCACAAAAGTCCCGAGGACGGAGATCAGGAATTAGTCCAGACCTTGCTTGCGTTTGCCGCTCGGGCTATGGCATCTGACCGAGCTGAAGACAGAAGCTGGATGTTAGCAGAGCTTTTCTCAGGCAGAGCCACATCCTCCTGTGCGGGAAGAGGTTTCGGTGTTTCCATCATGCTGGCACCTCGGGGTACGCTGACCTCGGTTAGAAACCTAACTAACAGATTTGAGGAACCCGGCTGACAACCTCCTACAGCCTTCCGTTATCCCTAGGCTGTGAGGACCGCTTTAATGCCTTCACCACTTTGTTTGTAACTGAAGGTGACGGAGCACCAGGAATAATTTTGAAAATTTTCATACACCAGAACCTCCTGTTACGTGAGGCCACGGATTCAGCCCTAATAAAGCTTTCCTCTCCTCCTCCTAACCCCTCTACGTGAGCTTACGGATCTTCCTCCTTTGCACTTCCCTCCGCTGATGCCGGAGCTCAGACCCTGGGGCGCGTGTTGACAGCCGAGGAACGGAAGCGCCGTAACTCTGGTAGTGACTTTTGACAGGTATTAATTACTTCAACCTCGCACCAGACCACGGGAATCGGTACGAGTACACAAGGAAGACGACTGAAATATCACGCATAGCAAAAAGACACTGAACTGATATCCAAAGGCTTCCACGCTCCTGAGACGCACGGCACAAGTTGTTAAATTACTCTGGCACTGCTCCTGCTTTCCTTACAGGTTGTCACGTTTAATATTGAAAAATCTAGCTTGTTAAATTCAGGGTCGCTGCTCTTTTATTTTTTTCAGTCTACACGTGGCTCTAAGCTCTGCTAAATCCTGAGTGTTAGAAACCATTAACGCCCATTCCCCCTCATCCATCTTCCCTCTCCCACCACCTCCTTCTCCCAGCACCCCTCCATCCTCCCCCCATCTCGCCGTATGCCCTCCTCCGCCCCTGCCTCCTCTTTTCCAAGCCTGTTCACCCTCCAGCCCCCCAAACCTCCACACTCCTCATTTAATTCTCATTTTCTGCACCCCCTTGGGTTACCACAGTGCTCCGGGCTGTTAAAAAACAGCCAGGTGCTGAGCACGGACCTCCCCAACCTTCACCCCTCGCTGGTAGACCCCCAGCAACCTACCGCCCTCCCGAAGAGCTGCCGGGGCCTCGAGCTACGCACACCGTCTTCAATTAAACACCCATCACGCAGCCCTTCTTACAGCCTTCCCCCAGTCCGACCTAGACACGACGTTTTCCCCTTTGTAGGATTTAAATCCAGGTGTTGAATTTGCAATTTGTCTCCGGTAATCCTTCTCTTCTAATTTGCTCGAATTTAGATTAACGCAAAACATTAACAAAAAACATATTATGGTTCATTTAGTTAAAACCATCTCCGAGCCTTTATTTCCAGTGGGAAATTAATCTTCATCCTTCTATTTCACAAGGCTCAAGAGCACAATAGCACAGCCGAAAATAGCAGCTCCCACAGAAGAACATTTCCATGTATTAAGCGGAAAGACAGCTGTAGTTTTAAACCCCACTTTGACAATTGCATTGGCACACGTGTCTTTAGTAATTTTTTTTTTTTAAGAAAACCTCCCCAAGGTGATATTAGTCACGTTCCCGCACGCTCCATGGCCTGTGACATTTTCCTCTGCGGAGAGGTCCAACCTTCGGCTGTTGGGCTTTACTTTAAGGCTGATGCTGTCGTGGTTGGTAAGTCTCAATTTTGACCTATTCACATTCAGTTGGAGCCCTCGCGTAAAAGCATGTTTCCTTCTATGATGCTTCCCTGGTTTTATTAAAAAAAAAATTACATTTGCACCAGAAACCGTCCCGAATAGCCACCAGAAAGGCCGAAGGCATGGAGGAAGCCTTCAGTAAGGACAGTGATATCCTGAACGAGCACAACCCAAAGAATCTTCTGGGGCTGGAGCACCGAGGATCCGCTAGTGTAAACAACCCCTTAGCGAATCTCTAGCAGGGAGAATCTGGGCACTGCGGCCCCGGGGAGGCACCGGGGGGTCCCGGCCGCCGCGGGGCCTGCGGTGCTGGGGGCAACCGGGCCCGGCTGGGGGCCGGGACGGCGGCGGCCCAGCCGGGAGGGACCGCGCCACCGCAGGGGCCCCGCCGTGACCGGGCCCCGCCGTGACCGGGCCCCGCCGTGACGGGGCCCCGCCGTGACAGGGCCGCGGCCCGGCCCCGAGGCGCCCCCCCCCCCCCGCCACCGCCCCGCTCCCCTCAGCCCGGCCGGCCCCAGGCTCAGCCCGTCCTGACGGGTGCCGGAGGCCGCTCCGGCTTCAGCCTCTGCCGCTAATGGGGCCCCCGCGAAGGCCCCGGACCGGCCCGACCCCCCCGGCCCCGCTCACCCGTCGACGCCATTTTCTCGCCTTCCTCCTCCGCGCTCCCAACGTCCGGCCGCCGCCGCCGCCCCGCACTGCGCATGCGCCGCCCGGCCCCGCCGAGCCGTACCACGGCGGCGGCGGGGGGGAGCCGCGGACGGCCGCGCACCGAGGGCTCGCCTCGCCCGGTCCCGCCGCCTTCCCGGTGGTCTCGGACCCCCGTAGAGAACCGAGGCCGCTCCGCGCCGCGGCGACTGCCGCTGGGGAGGGCAGTTCTCCCGCGGCGCTGGGGGCTCCCCCCCGCCGGACTGCAGAATGGTACGGCCCGAGGCCGTTAGGGACCGTCGCGCAAGAGCCGTTCGGGTGGTGAGGCGGAGCGGGGAGGGCGGGGCTACGGCGGCGTGATGTCATCGCCGGGCGTCACGCGGCAGCGAGCGGCGCCGCGGGGCCGTGCGCGGGGTCGCGCTTGACGTCACACGCCAGCAAGTCGCGCCGCGCGCGGCACGTGGCGTTAGTGCCCGGCGGCACGCGGTGTGCCGTGGTGTAGTATCATCGCCTGACATCACGCTCCTGCAAGTGACACCACGGGCTGCGCGTGACGTCAGCAGGTGTCACGCCTCACGTGCTAGCAAGTGACACTGCAGGCCAAGCCCGGTGTTGTGTGGGATCCCACGCTGTGCCTGGCATTGCATGCTGCCCACGCAACGTCATAATGTGAGCGTGACGGGGTGACATCACACGTGATGTCAGCCCACCCACGCTGCCAGCAGTGTTGTCCCATGATGGGTGGGGAGGCAGGTATGCCACAGGGATGGCCCTGGCTGGTGTCCCCGTCCCCAGCAGCTGCCACCCCCCGTGTCCCCCCCAGCACCCTGCTGCTGCCTGCCCCTGCCTGCTGCTGCCTGCGGGCACCCGGCCTCGTGTGCCCCAGTGGGTGCTGGGGGGCTGCAGCGTCTTGCAACGCCTGCATGGCATGGGTGGGTGTCCCATGGGTGGCATAGAGTGGGTGGCTGTCCCAGGGGTGATGCGGCATGGGTGGGTGTCCCTGGGGTGACGTACAGTGGGTGGGTGTCCCAGGGGTGACATGGCATGGGTGGGTGGGTGTCCCAGGGGTGATGTGGCGTGGGTGGGTGTCCCAGGGGTGATGTGGTATGGGTGGGTGACCCCGGGGTGACGTAGAGTGGGTGGGTGTCCCAGGGGTGACATGGCATGGGTGGGTGTCCCATGGGTGGCACAGAGTGGGTGGGTGACCCCGGGGTGACGTAGAGTGGGTGGGTGTCCCAGGGGTGGCACGGAATGGGTGGGTGTCCCATGGAAGGAGTGGCACAGGTGGGTGTCCCAGTGTGGGTAGGTGTTCCATGGGTGGCATAGAGTGGGTGGGTGTCCCAGGGGTGGCACGGCACAGCCACGTGTCCCCTGGGTCCCCCTGCAGGTCACCGCAGCCCATCTCCCTGTGGCACCATCCCACCCCGCTGGCAGCCCCGGGGAGGCCCCGTGGGACCCCACCACCGTCCCCACGCCACCCACTGTGGGCAGAGGGGACCCGCTCCAGCCACCCACGTCCCCACGGCAGCACCCATGGGTGCTCGCTTCACCCGCGGGGGTCCCCCGAGGCGCTGAGGGACGCCGCAGGCCACGGGTTCAGGAGGCGTTTAATGACCTTGAGGGGTCCCAAAGCGGCGGGATGAAGCGCGCAGGGCAGTGGGGTCCCCGCCTGGGGGGTTCCCCACTGCTGGCCCCCCCGGAGCCCCTTCCCCGGCGCAGGGGTGGTGGCGGGGGCTCAGGCCAGGGACAGAATTAAGCACCCCCAGAGCTGCACATCGGGGTGGGGGCAGAAAAGGGGCAGGGGGGGCCCTAGCACCCCTTTGCCCCCCCCCCGGGGGGGGGGTTCAAGCAGCAGCGAAGGC
The DNA here is from genome assembly GCF_047370975.1 of Nipponia nippon. Classification (NCBI taxonomy): domain Eukaryota; kingdom Metazoa; phylum Chordata; class Aves; order Pelecaniformes; family Threskiornithidae; genus Nipponia; species Nipponia nippon. The sequence goes on along the minus strand of NW_028262348.1, from coordinate 4,491,369 downwards.
GGCCAAAGCGTGGGGGAGGGGGGGCCGGTGCCGTGCCACCGGCTAGCACCAAGTGCCCTGTGGGGCCACGGGGATGCGGCGGGGGGTGGCCCCCATCCTGCCCCCTCCGGGGTGATGCTCCTGCCCGTACCGGTGCAGCGGTGGGCGCAGGGTGGGGAGGGTGACAGTGGGTGACACACCCCCCCCCCCAAGCTGTCTCACTGGTTGCTGGGGGGCCACCGGTGGGGGGCCACGATGCGGTAGGGGAGCTGGCCACTGCCACGCTTGACACGGGGTGGCCCGGGTGTCACCGTGCCAGGGGGGCCGCTCCCTGAGCCAGGCTCTGGTTCTGCGGGGAGAAAGGAGGCAGGCGTCAGGGTGCCCGACACCCCCCCCCCTCCCCCAAAGTCACTCTGGCATCGGGTGCTGTGGGTGGGGGTCCCTTGCCCCACCGAAATGGGGTTCATTGCTGCCTGGCCACGCGGCAGCGTCGAGCCCCACGGCTCCGGCTGACCCCTGGGACCCGCATGCTGGGAGAGGCACACTAGGACTGGGCGGGGGGGAACACGAGGACCCCCCGGCTGGCACCCCCTGCGTGGCACCCCCCGGCCGGCACCCCAAAAGCCAGGGTCCCCCCTGCAGAAAAGCACAGTGGGAAAGTGGAGGTGGGGGGGGGGGTAAAGAGAGGGGGGGGCACCCGCTGCCCCCCAGCTGGGCACCCTGGCACGGCAGGGGCTGGGCACCGGGGTCTCCCTTGGGCCAAGGCGGGGCGGTCCAGGGGCTCCCTCCATCCAAGAGGAGTGCCAGGGGCTCTCTGGGTTGAAGGGCTCCTCCTGGGCCTCCCTTCATCCTTGGGGAGCTCCAAGGTTTTCCTTGGCCCAAGAGGGTCTCCATGGGTCTCCCTTGGGCCAAGAGGGTCTCCATGGTTGTCTCTCTCAACCCAAGAGGTTCTCCCTGGTCTCCCTTGGTGCAAGACAGGCTCCAGGGTTTCCCTTGGCCCAAGGAGCTCCAGGGTTTCCCTTGGCCCAAGGAGCTCCAGGGTTTCCCTTGGCCCAAGAGGGGCCCCATGGTCTCCCTTGATGCTTGGGGAGCTCCAGGGTTTCCCTCGGCCCAAGAAAGTCTCCAAGGGTCTCCCTTGGTTTGAGAAGGGCTCCATGGTCTCCCTTGATCCTTGGGGAGCTCCTGGTGCTCCTTTGGTCCAAGAGGGTCTCCATGGGTATCCCTTGATTTGAGAAGGGCTCCATGGTCTCCCTGGAACCTCGGGGAGCTCCAGGGTTTCCCTTGGTCCACAAGGGTCTCCCTGGTTGTCTCTCTCAATCCAAGGGGAGCTCCATGGGTGTCCCTTGATTTGAGAAGGGCTTCATGGTCTCCCTTGAACCTTGGGGAGTTCCAGGGTTTCCCTTGGTCCACAAGGGTCTCCATGGTTGTCTCTCTCAAGCCAAGAGGGTCTCCATGGTCTCCCTTGGCCCTGGGGGGCTCCAGGGACCCACTCCCAGGGGCTCCAGCCCCCCGTGCTCCATGCCTGCTCCCGGGGGGGGCCACAGCACACCCAGCTCATGCAGGGAGGGGAGGAGGGAAGGCGGCGCGGTTACCTGGCCAGATGATGGCTTCCAGCAAGGTGACCCTTCTAGCCAGGACCTCCAGCTGGGCCTGCTGCCGCAGGAGGGTTTGGAAGCTACTGGCCTGGGGGAGAGTGAGAGAGCAGAGCAGAGCGCGCGTTCGCCCCGCGGCGGGCACGGCACGGGTGGCACGGCATGGCATGGGTGGCATAGCACGGCGTTGGTGGCATAGCATGGGTGCAGCCCCGGCAGGCAGGGGGGTGCCGGTGCAATGGGTGGGGGGTGCCAGGTCTCCCAGGAGGATGCTCATCCTGGTGTCAGAGGGGTGCCGGGGGCTCCCGTGGTCCCAGGGGGATGCGAGGGCCTCCCCCATCCCTGTGGGTCCAGGGGGCCCGGGGGGCCCTTGCGCTGACCCTGCCCCAGCCGCAGCTGCCTCCGTGTCCCCAGCAGTGCCCCGATGGGGACACGGCTGTCCCCTGCCCAGGCAAGTCCCAGCGGGGTGCTCCCTCTGCCACCCCCCAGCACACCAAGCCCCCGGACACGTGGGGGGACACGTCCCCAGCCTGCCTGGGGGGCCACCGGCTTGTCCCCAAGACGGAGACTGTCATGGTGTCCCTGCCAGAGGTGGGTTCCTGGGGTGCCCAGCCGTGGGTGCAGGCCAGGGATACCCCAGTGGCCCTCGCCCTACGAGCGGTCCCCAGTGCTGGCCATGATGCCACAGGGTGGGTGATGACATCATCCACAGCTGATGACATCACACTGCAGCCAAGGTGGGGCCGACGCCTTGCCCCGGTGCCTAGCCCCCCGTGGCAGAGGGGATGGGGTGCCAAGGGACCCCTTCCCGCAGCTCCATGACATCAGCGAGCCAAGGGCCACCGTGATGTCATGGGGGCCTGGTGACCTGCCAGCAGGGATGGGGGCCACCCTGGGGGTCCCTGTCCCCTCCCGCGGCCCGGGCTGGCCCCCCCCTACTCACCGTAGAGCCCAATCATTGTTTCCAAGATTAAAACCCTCTCCGCTAAAATCTTCAGCGCCTCGCGGAGCTGGTGCAAACCCTCCCCCTGGGGAGAAGAGAGGGACGGGGGTGAGGGGGGGCTGGACCCCCGCATGGCCCCAGGACCACCTCTCCTGGGGGGGGGCACGGAGGGGACACAGGTACCCCCCACCTCCCAGCACCCCCCGACTCACCGCAACACTGGGCATAGCCGGGGACCCCCACGCCATCATTGGCGGGCCCAGGGATGATACATGGGGGAGAGCAGGGGAGGGGGCCGGGGGTCCCCCCCATGCCCATCACCACACCCCCCCGGCACCCATGGGTGGCAGACCCCTCTCGGTAGATGTGTCCCCGGTGTCACCCCCCCACTCACCCAAGTGCCCTTCTCGCCTGGCTCGCCCCTGGGGCCCGGCTCGCCCTGAAACACAGAAAGGAGAGGGCCTGGCAGCGGGGGGCACGGGGGGCTGCGGCCCAGGGGGGCCCGACCCAGCAACGTACCTGTGCCCCATCCTGGCCACGGCTGCCCGGGTGGCCCTGGGGACCCTGGAGGGGGGGGAGAACCCGTCAGCATCCGGGGGGCACGGCCAGACCCTGCATCGTGGGAGATGCTGGCAGACCATGCCCTCCCCCCCCCCCCCCCAGCTGAGACCTCCCCAACTCGTGTCACAGTGCTGGGCTGGTGGGGACTCACCCTGTCTCCCTTCTCCCCGGGGGGGCCAGCAGCTCCGGGTGCCCCGGCTCTACCCTATGCAAGGACAAGGTGGGTGCCATCAGCTGTGGGTGGGAGCCCGGGGGGGGCTCAGCCCACCCTGCGCCCCCCACCCCAGTGCTCCCAGCACTTACGTCAGGTCCTGGGGGGCCGGGTGGCCCAATGGGACCCGGGGGGCCAGGGGGACCTGGAAGGAGAGGGGGCACAGATCAGCTCGGCCCTGGCAGAGTGCCCCACACTGGTGAACACCCCAAAAATGCTGGGGGGTGGACACACTCACCCATCGGTCCCACAGGTCCGGGGGGTCCGATGGGACCCATGGTGCCCCCGGCGGCTTCGGTGAAGGTGTTGGAGAGGAGTGGGTCCCCTGGGGGAGAGCATGGGTGGTGGGCAGGGGCCAGCCCCCCCCGGGGCTCCCAGCACCGCCCGGGGAGGGGACCCCCCCCACCCCAGCCCCTCCTTACTGGGCTCGGCTATGCGGGGTATCGCTGGCCCCACGGGGGCAGGGGGTCCCGGGGGGCCGGGGGGCCCAGGTAACCCCTTCTCTCCGGGGAGCCCCCTGGCTCCATCCCGGCCAGGTGGTCCTGGGGGGCCGGGGGGACCTGCAGGGAGGAAGAGGAGGGTGAAGGTTGGGGGGCTGCCTGTTAAACCCCCGATGCCTGAAGCTGTGCAGCGCTGGAGCCCTTCTGAGCCCCAAAACCGCTGCACAGACCCCCCTGAAACCTGCCCACCAGGAGAAGGGATTGGGACCCCTCTCCCCCTGGGGCTCCCTGTCCCCCCTTACCTGGTGGCCCCGCTGGACCCTTCACCCCAGGAATGCCCGACGGTCCCCGTCCTCCTGCATCGCCCTTGGGGCTGGAGGGTCCCCGCAAGCCCGGTCTCCCTGCAGCCAAGCAGCACCCTGAGGGGAGCACCCCAGGGACAGCCCCTCGGAGGGTGCCCCCCACCCACACCCGGTCCCCACCATCACGCCCCAGCACAGCTCCCAGCTGCAACCCTGTTGTGGGTGGGGAGAGCATCGGTCCGGGGGGACACCCCAAGGGCAGCAGCCCCATGCCTGTGCCCCCACCCTGCCCCAAACCAAAGCCCTTCAAATCCTCCCCAGAGCTGGCCTGGTCCCCACGAGTGGCTCAATGTCACCACCATCCCCTGGGGACAGCTGGGGTGGGACTGCAGCGTGTTCCCCCAAGGTGAGGGGCTCCAAGATAGGGGTCCCCCAGGTGCCCCCCCAAATATTGAGAACACCTGCGTGCTTTTCCTGGGCAATGGCACTGCCGGTGCTGCCAGGTGGCACTGCCACCACCGAGGATGTGGCATTGCCACCGCCGGTGCGGCAGGATGCGGGTGGCTGCCCGTGGGGGCATGGGGCAGCCGCCTGCACTGCCTGCCTTACCGTCATCCCCGGGGCTCCCGCGGGCAGCCGGAGACCCCCAGAGCTGCCCGGTCTCTGGTCCCCTGCCCGCGACGCTGCCTTTGGGTGCTGGGGAGGTGGGGGGCTCGGCCACTGACAGCCGGGCCACCTGGCAAAGAGACGGGAGGGTTGGGTGCCGCAGCGGGGGAGACCATAAGGTGACCCCTCCCCGGGTTCCTGCGCCCCTCAAGGGGTGGCTGGACCCAGGGTCGGTGGCACTTTGGGGGCCTCACCTGTGCCTCGAGGGTGGCGAGCCGGGCTGTCAGCTCCCCGAAGCGGCTGCAGTTCAGGCACCCTGCGGGGGGAAAGTGGGAGGCACGGGTGGTTGGGTGGGGGGCACCCACCCCTCTTTCACCCACACTGATGCAGCGTGGGGTGGTAAGGGGGGGGGGACCCACCTGAGAAAGCCGTGGGGCGCAGGGGGGGCCGGCGCGGGGCAGTGCTGGGGCGGCCAGCGTCCCGCAGGGCGACGAAGGTGTGAGCCTCTGCTGAGGGAAGGGGGAGTCAGGAAGGGGGCACCCCCTCCCCATTGCATTGCCTCTGTTGGGAGACCCCCAAGGGCCACAGGGCTGGGAAAGCCTCCTGCCCCTCACCCCAAAATAGGGGGGGGGGGGGGGGGTGCAAGGGCTCCCACTGCTTCTGCCCCATCCTCGCTCCTGGTGAACCTCAGAGCCCCAAACCCACCCATGTCCCCAAGCCAGATCCCCCTCAAACCCGCAAGTGACCAGCCAGATCTCCCCAAACCCCTCCGGTCCTGAACCAGACCCCCCCAAACCCACACCAGATCCCCCAACCCACCCCATAACCCTCAGCCAGCCACCTCCAAACCCCTTCATGGCCCTGAACCCCAAACCCCCAAACACCGCTATGGCCCCCAGCGAGACCCCCCAGCCCCAGCTCGAGGGTGGCTTTGGAGGGGGGGCCACATTCCTGGGGACACTGCCCACATCCACCACCCATCACGGGGTCCCAGCACCTCATCCCCACCGAGGGACCTTGGGGACAGCGGTTCGGGGCCACCCGGGGTGGCAGGAAAGGGGTGTCTGGAGCAGAGTTGGTGGCATTGCACCCCCCCACTCCCCCGGCGCTGCCACCCCACCCCGGCACAGCCACCGCCATGCTGCAGGGGACAGCCAGCGCCGCTCTAAGCGGGCCCAGATGTGGGGCACCCGGCCAAGCACGCACGAAGCAGGAGGAGGAGGAGGAGGAGGAAGAGCCCCCCGCCTCCCTCTGTGCTGCTGCCACCCAGCTGGCTCCGGAGCCCCTCGTGCCAGCCACTGTCCTGCAGGCCCTCGGTGCCACCCCGGTGTCCCCAGGGTGCCCCCACCCCTGGGTGCCACCCGCTGCCCCTACAGCCCCTTACGCCCCCCGCCCCCCCAATGCCCCGCATTGCTGGGGCCAAGGCTGGGGACCCACAGCCAGGATCTCAGGGGAGAGGGAGGAAGGAGGGTGTGGGTGACGATGGGGACAAAGACACCCCACCCCACCCCACCCCCCGTAAAGAGGCAGGCTGGGGGCCAGCTGCCGAGGCGGCAGCACCCGTCCCACCACGCATGGCACAGCCTTGCACCCATTCATCCCCCGCGCGCGCAGGCAGCTGCCCACCCGCCCTCTGGCCGCAGGCAGGGACAGCGGGCAGGCAGCCATCTCCTTGCAGGCACACAGCCATCCCCTTGCAGGCACAGCCACGCACCCACCCACGCAGGAATGTCCGACCGTCTGTCTGTCCATCCATCTACACCCCATCCATCTATTGACCTTTCCAGTTATCCGTCCCCAGGCACAGCCAGCCAAGCGTCCATCTGCCCACCCACCCCTGCATCTACCCATCCAGCCAAACGTAGGGCCATCCACCCGTCTGTCCACCCACCCACAGGAATCTCCCTCCATCTATCCACCCACCCACTCACCCACCTACCCACCCATCCGCATGCAGGGACATCCACCCCCCTATCCACCCACCCACCGACACAGGAACATCCAGCCAGCCGTCTATCTGCTTATCCATTCATCCATCCATGGACACAGCCATCCAGCCATCTACTCACAGGAACAGCCACCCACCCACCCATGGGAACATCCATCCGTTCATCCATCCACTCAACCACGGGAACATCCATCCACCCACCCAGTCACCCACACAGAAGAACACCCACCCACCGACCCACCCATCCGTCCGTCCACTCAACCACATGAACATCCATCCATCCACCCACCTATTCACCCACACAGAAGAACATCCATCCATCCATCTGTCCGTCCATCCATCCATCCACTCAACCACAGGAACATCCATCCATCCATCCACCTATTCACCCACACAGAAGAACATCCATCCATCCGTCCGTCCATCCGTCCGTCCGTCCACTCAACCACAGGAACATCCATCCATCCATCCACCCACCCACCCATTCACCCACACAGAAGAACATCCATCCATCTGTCCGTCCATCCATCCATCCACTCAACCACAGGAACATCCATCCATCCACCCACCCACTCACCCACACAGAAGAACATCCATCTGTCCGTCCGTCCGTCCGTCCACTCAACCACAGGAACATCCATCCATCCACCCACCCATTCACCCACACAGAAGAACACCCATCCCTCCCTCCCTCACTCCACAGAGGAACATCCATCCATCCCTCCATTCATCCATCCCTCCATCCAGAGGAACATCCCTCCCTCCATCCCTCCATCCACCCACACAGAGGACCACCCACCCAGCCATCCCTCCCACCCACCCATGGGTCCGTCTCTCCATCCAGCCCTCCCCACCCTGCCCATCCCTGCCACTGATGCCGACGGCGGGGGGCCACAGCCCCTGGGTGACACCCCCCCACCCCAGCCACAGAGAGGACCAGAAGCCCAGCACCGGGGCAGGATGAGGCCCCTTCCCATGGCCGTGCCACCTCCCACCTTCCTCGCAGTTGGCCCCGGTGTGCCCGGGGCAGCACCTCCACTCCAGCGCCGTCAGCGTCTTGTAGGTGACCCTGTAGATGGGCCGGACGACAGTGCGGTAGCTGCTGGCACAGAGCAGGGCAGCGCCTTCAGACCCATCCCAGGGGTCAGCCCAGCAGAGCACCCCAGGGTGCTGGGGTGGGATGCCGGGTGCCCGCTCCCAGGGGATCCCGGTGGCACCACTCACCTGCCCCCATTGCAGGCCAGGGGCCAGCGGCAGCCCTGGAAGACCCGCTGGAGGAAGGTGCCGTTCTGGACGTGGCACGACACCGTCCGTGTCACTGTGTAGGAGCACCAGTTGCTGGAAGGGAAACCGCTGGTGCCATCAGCCCTGCCTGGGGGACGCCACGGAGCTGGCGGAGGTGGCGGTGCCACCCAGGGTGTCCCCCCGTCCCTGTCCCAGGAGGTTCTGCCCCCCAAATTGCCCCAGGAGATGCCCACCCCCAGCTTTCGGGGTGCCCATGGAGGACCCTCCCAGACGGGGGCTGCCCTGGCACGCCGGGGGGAGCTGGGGCCCCACATTCCTGCTGCATTCCCGGCCGGCATGGCGCTGGCGCCGGCTGGCCTGGAGCGGGGCCCGGAGCCCCCCCCTGCGCCCCCGGCCCACCCCACACAAAGGCTCCTTTCTTTGGGCGCCTGCCTGCCCCACGCCGGCTCCTCATGCCAGGCTCTGCCCACCCTGGGCATCCCCCCCCGCCAGCCTCAGTTTCCCCCTGCAGAAGGAGGGGACACCAGTGCCACAACGCCAAGTACCCCCGTCCCTGTGGCGGGCAGGACTCAGCTCTACCCTCAGCGGGGCTCCAAACTCCGAGGCTGCGTAATTTGGGTCAAAACCCAAGCTTTTTGGGACCGCCGCAGCACTGCACAGCCCCTGCAAGCAGGGAGGCGGTGGCAGCGGGGACGAGTGGGCGCTGCGGGGGGACAATTGTCTGGGAGGTGCCGGGGGGGCGGGGGGCGCAGCAGGGTGGCACAGGGCTTTCCGGCCGGGCAGCGTCCCAGGTGGGCCCTGTGCCAGGGCCACGAAAGCACCAAGCCCGCCGGGGCTGTCTCCACGCTTCTGCTGCCGCCCCACGATGCCAAGGGGGGTCCTGGGGGGCAACGGCACCTCCGGCCCCCCTACCCTGGGTGACAGCATCGTCCTCCCTGGGTGGGCATCCAGCTCCCGGGCAATGCTCCCCCATGCAGATGGGGATGGCACGGGTGTTGCGTCGGGATGCGGCCACGCCGTCTCAGGGCGAGGATGCAGCAGCGGTGCCAACCCCAGCTGCGCCAGGCGCCCGCGGGGATGGGGATGGGTCCCGGCCCGTTTCGCCTCCCGCCTGGCAGAGGGAGGACGTGGGGGAATGCCCTCCCGGGGAGCGGGGCAGGAGCTGGCGGGCATCGGCGTGCGAGCGCTTGCATGGCCTGGCCTGACCTTGCCCACCCGCTGCCGGGCCGGCACTCGTGCACTGAGCGGGCCCGGGCTCTGCTGCCGGGGCATGCACACACCTGGGGCAAAGTCCACGCCGGGGTTGGCTCTGAATCCCACCCCCCCTTCCCAAATCCAGCCTGTTGGCTTTGTGCCCCCCCAGCTTGGGCATGTGGGACCCCAGTGATGCGTTAGCCCAACGAGAGGGATGGGGTGGGGGCTCGCGGGCCCCCCAATGCCGACAGCAGGGTGGTGGGTGCTGGGTCGTGGGCTGGGGGGGAACACGGCAGGGTGGTGCCAAGGCACCAGGGGCTTCCTGGGCTTGGCTGGGAGGGGAAGGGGAAATGAGGCAGCTTCTGCCCGTCGCCTCACCGACCCGAGCGGAACCGGGAGGTCCCGGCAATCCGGTGCCGGAGACACGGCCAGAGCCAAAGATTTCCTGTAAACAACCCCCCCGCCACCCCGCCTGCCGCTCCGCCGGGCCGGGACTGTGGGGACAGGGACCACAGCCCCCCGAACCGGGCAGCGGGCTGCCCCGGTCCCCACCACCTCCCAGGGACAGGCAGGACCCTTGGGCCGGGGCCGCTCACCCCGCCCCAGCCCCAGCAGTCCCAGTGTGCCCAGCTAGCCCCAGTAGTCCCAACAGCCCCAGTATGCCCAGGCAGCCCCAGTAGCCCCAGCATCTTGCTAGCCCTGGTAGCTCTGATAACCCCAGCAGTGATGCTAAACCCAGTATGTCCTGCTAGCCCCAGTAACCCCCCAGTAAACCCCAGAAAATCTTGCTAGCTGCAGTAACCCCCAGCCCCAGTAAGTCCTTCTGGCCCCAGTAACCCCCAGCCTCAGTAAGTCCAGCTAGCCCCAGTAGCCCCCAGTATGCCCAAGCCCCAGCAGCCCCCAGCAGCATGGACCAAGCAGCCCCTGCCCTGCCGTCCCCAGCAGCCGGTGTCCCCCGGTACCCAATGCCCCCCGTGCCCAGTACCCGCAGCCCCCCGTACCCACAGCCCCCCAGTACTCGATGCCCCCCAGTACCCAGAGCCCCCCGGTACCCGCTGCCCCACCGTGCCCACTGCCCACATCCCCATCTCCCCGGTGCCCCCCACGCTCTGTGCCCGGTGCCCCCCGTGCCCGCCGCGCCCCCCCCCCCCCGGTGCCTGCCCTCCATCTCCCCGGTGCCCCCGGTGCCGGTACCTGCGGGCGGCGGGCTGCAGCAGGGCCGGGCTCCAGGAGCCGGCGGCCGACGGCAGCAGCAGGCAGCAGAGGTACAGGCAGAGCCCCAGGGGGACAGGCAGGGGCAGGCAGCGGCGGCAGGACCCCCGGTCCCGGCCCGCCATGCCGTTCCGCTGGGCTCGGCGTGGGGCGGCGCTGCCCGGGCACCGGCACCGGCACCGGCACCGAGCGGGGCGGCGGGAAGGGGAGGGGAAGGGAGGAGGAGGAGGAGGGATGAAGGAGGAGGAGGGACCCCCCGCTCCCCCGCCTTCCCTCCCGATGGCGACACGGGGGGGGGGGGGGGGGGCGCGATTTGGGGGGGGCTCGGTGCGGGGGCTGCGCCCAGACGCGGGGCCGGTGTGAGCCCCGGCGCGACCCCCTGCGTGGGGCACACGCGTGGGTGCGTGCGGGCGTGTGCACGGTACACACGCGTGGGTGCGTGGGTGTCGCGCCTGTGTGTGCGTGCGTGTGCATAGTACACACGCGCGTGTGTGTGTGTGCATGGTACAGACGCGTGTGTGCATCTGTGTGTGCGTGGATATTGTACGTGTGTGTGCGTGTGTATGCATGGTGCACACGCGTGTGTGCATCTGCATGTGTGTGGGTACACACACGCGTGCTTCTGTGTGTGCACAGGTACACACGCATGTGTGTGTGCATGGTACACATGCATGCGTGCATGTGCATGGGTACACACGTGTGTGCGTCCTGGTGTGTGCACAGGTACACGTGTGTGTGTGTGTGCATGGTGCACATGCATGTGTGCATCCTGGTGTGTGCATGGTACACACGCATGTGTGCATCTGCATGAGTGTGGGTACACACGTGTGTGCGTCCTGGTGTGTGCACGGGTACACCTGTGTGTGTGCCTGTGTGTGCATGGGTACTACACGCGTGTGTGCATCTGCGTGTGCGTGGGTACACCTGCGTGTGTGTGGGTACACACACATGTGCAGTTCTGTTTGTGCATGCATACACACGTGTGTGTGCATCTGCGTGGGCACGGGCAGACATGCATGTGTGCATCCTGGTGTGTGCATGAGTACACACGTGTGTGTGCATGGGTACACACATACGTGCATTTCTGTGTATGCCTGTGTACACATGTGTGTGCATGTGTATGTGCAAGGGCACATGTGTGTGTGCATCTGCGTGTGCATGGGTTCACACGTGTGTGCTTCTGTGCATGCACGTGTACACACGTGTGTGCATCTACGTGTGTGTGGGTACACATACACGTGCTTCTGTGTGTGCATGGGTACACGCGTGTGTGCATCTGCATGTGCGTGGGTAGACACTTGTACGCTTCTGCATGTGCATGGTACTACATGTGTGTGTGCATCTGTGCGTGCATGGGTACATGCACATGTGTGCTTCTGTGTGTGCACGGGTACACACGCATGTGCGCACCCCTGGGTATGCGTGAGTACACGTGTGTGTGCATGGGTACACACCTATGTGCATTTCTGTGTGTGCCTGTGTACACGTGTGTGTGCGTGTGTGTGCAAGGGTGTGTGTGCATCTGCGTGTGCATGGGTTCACACGTGTGTGCTTCTGTGCTTGCACACGTACGCAGGTGTGTGTGCGTCCCTGGGTGCATGCATGTGTGTGCATGGGTGCACATGCGTGTGTGCATGAATGTGTGCACGGGTACCCCTGCCTGTGTGCGTGTAGGTGTGCGCGGGGACACAGATGTGTGGTTATCAGCGTGTGCGTGAGCACACACATGTGTATGTGTGCGTACATCTGTGTCCTCACACCCACACCCGTGTGTCTGTCCGTGTGCGATGCACCGCAGGCCCGCAGGCGTGTTTGCGTCTGCGTGTGCGTACGCATGTGGACACGGCCCGGGTGTGTGTACGTCCGCCTGTCTGTCTGCGGCTCTTCTTCCGGCTGCCTCTTCCATGTGTGCGTGTGTGTGGTCCCTGTGCCAGGGCGTGCAAGGAGGCCGCATGTGTGCATGGGCGTGCGTGGGTGGTCCCTGCCGGGGGTGTGCGGGTGGGGGGGCCCTACAGGCAGCGTGTCTGTCTGTCTGTCTGTGTCTGGGGACACGTCCCCGCACCGGCAGCATGCTGGGACCCCCCCCCCCCCTCCGCGGGGTGCGGGTGGTCGCCCATCCGCAAACCTGCTGAATCCCTTCCCACGCAGGCGGCGGGGGCACCCAGGCGTCCGGGCCCCCCACCCGTGGGGTGGGGGCGTGCGAGGGGGGGCTGCCTGCCCCCCCCAGTATGGAGCGAGCCCTGGAAGGCCTGGAGCTGGGCTCGGGGTGGGGAGAGCGGGGCGGGAGGACTCTGCGCTGGAGCGGATGAGGGAGGGCTCCCATGGGCCCCCCCACCCATGGGTGCTGCCTTCCACTGGGCAGGGACCTGGCAGAGCGCAGGCGGGGGGGATGCACCCACCCGCACCTGAGGGGACCCTGCCGGCCCCCCCCCGGCTGGCAGCCACCCCCTTGGTGGGTTAGAGCCCGGGGGTGTCCCCAGCCCCCTCGCCGGCCCCCGCAGTGCCGCTGGCAGCCTGGCCCCCGGCGCGTCCTTGCCGCGGGGCCCGGGACGTGCTGTTTACCCTGGTGGGTGCTCGGAGGAGCTGAAGGTCGCCCGCGCTCCTCCTCAGACTAAACAAGCCCCACCGATGGCCTTCCCAGGCTGTCCCCAGCCCCGTGCTGAGCGCATGGGTCCCAGCCTCGGGCTGCACAGGACCTTGTCCCCGCGCCTGCCCTGAGTGACCCCTGCCTGGCTCTGGGGTCCCCTCACCCATGTCCACCCCCTGCTTGATGGCTTGGATCCCTCCCAGGCTCCTCACGCATCCCAGTCCCAGGTCCCTGTCCCGGCTCCATGTCCCCATGGCATGGCCCAGCTCCCAGGCCCCATGCCATGTCCCTGCCCTGGCTCCCCATCCCCATGCCGTGTCCCCATCCCAGCTCCAGGTCCTCGTGCCATGTCCCAGCTCCAGGTCCTTGCCCTGGCTCCATGTCCCCGTGCCGTGGCCCAGCTCCATGTCCCCATGCCACATCCCCATCCCAGCTCCCAGTCCCCATGCCATGTCCCAGCTCCAGGTCTCTGCTTTGGCTCCATGTCCCCCTGCCATGTCCCTGTCTCAGGTCCCCATGCCAAGCCCCCACCCCAGGTCCATGTCCCCATGCCATATCCATGTCCTAGCTCTATGTCCCCATGCCTTGGCCCAGGCCATGGTGCCAGCCCCCCACCCCATTTGCCCCGGGGCTGGCTCCTGTCATAAGACCTGGGTGCAGCTCATTGCATGGATGGGGCAGTGGGTGGCCCCTGCCCATGCGGGCCGACGGGGAGCCGTGTCCCCCACCCTGGGGATGGGGACAGGGACGGGTGGGTGTCCCCATGCTCGACCCTGCTCAGCCCCTGCCCGGCCAGGGGCTCGGTACCACCCCGGGCTGCCACGCCGCGTGGCCGAGGCCACCAGGTGGCACTGCGAGGCCACCGTGGCCATGGCTGCCCGGCCCCTGGCCACCCCCGGGGCCAGCCCCGGTCCCCGGCGGTCCCGGGGGATGCGGCCTGAGCATCCCTGCCCGGCGGGGGGGATGCGGCCGGAGCCCAGGGGGAGCAACTCCTCTGTCCCCAGATCTGTCCCCAGTCTGTCCCTCCACGGGCATGGCCACAGTGGCAGCCCCTCTGTCCCCAAATCTGCCCTCTCCATGGGTATGGCCAGAGTAGAAAACCCTCTACCCCAAATTTGTCCCCAAATCTGTCCCTCCATGGGCACAGCCAGAGTGACAACCCCTCTGTCCCCAAATCTGTCCCTCCATGGGCACAGCCAGAGTGACAGCTCCCCTGTCCCCAGATCTGTCCCCTCTCCAAGCACAGCCAGAACGACAGCCCCTCCATCCCCAGATCTGTCCCCAAATCTGTCCCTCAGCAGGCAGAGCCGCTAGCCACTGGGGCCAAAGTAGGTGGTGATGGGGGCAAGCGGGGCAGCCACTGGGGTGTCCCCAAGGCTCAGGGCCTCCTGCCACCTCCCGTGCCTCAGTTTCCCCATGGGGCTGTGGGAACCACATGCCCAAAGGGGGACAAGGTCCCCCCCCAGCCGGGCTGGTCAAGCTGGGGGACAGCCCCCCATGGGGACAGCCCACCCCACGCATGTTTGTGAGCACATGCATGTTCGCTGCTCTGACATGCCTGCGTGCCCGTGGCCCAGGGCTGGGCCACCTGCGGGTGCCGCTGCCTGCTCCTGCGCTGGGTGCAGGTCCCTGGTGTGGGTGCTGGGTGTGGGTCCCCACTGCGGGTCCCCGATGTGGGTGCGGGTCTTGGCCTTGTGCCCGGTGTGGGTGTACGTGTGACTGGTACCCTCGGTCCCTGGGTGGGCACCCACAGCAGGTGGGGGTCCCCGGTGTGGGTGCCCATGCCCAGTGGGGGTCCCCAAGGCAGGGCACTGGTGTGTGTCCCCAGTGTGTGTCCCCAGTGGGGGTCCCCAGTCCCCAGTTGGGGGGCCTGGCCCCGGTGCTGATGCCCAGTCCCCTACATGTCCCAAGTGCGTGTCCCCAGTCACCCGTGCGTGTCTCTGGTGCAGGTGCCCAGCCCTGGTGTGGGTGCCCAGTCCCAGTACAGGTCCCAGGTGCAGATCCCTGGTCCTCTACACATCCCTAGCATGTGTCCCCAGTCCCCCACGCGTGTCCCTGGTGAAGATCCCTTGTGCGTGTCCCCAGTCCGTGGCCCTGGTGTGGGTGCCTGGCCCTGGTGTGGGTGCCCGGCCCTGGTGTGGGTGCCCAGTCCCAGTACAGGTCCCTGGTGCATGTGCCCAGTCCCCTACATGTCCCCCGTGCGTGTCCCCAGTGCAGTCCTCAGTGTGTGTCCCTGGTGTGTGTGCCTGATCCTGGTGTGTGTGCCCAGTCCTGGTGTGTGTCCCCAGTGTGTGTGCCTGGTCCCGGTGGGTGTCCCCAGTGCGTGTGCCCAGTCCCGGTGCATGTGCCCTGTCGCAGTGAGTGTTCCTGGTGCGTGTGCCTGGTCCCAGTGCGTGTGCCCAGTGTGGATGGCCGGTCCCAGTGCGTGTGCCCAGTCCCAGTGGGTGTCTCTGGTGCAGATGTCCGATTCTGGTGCGTGTCCCCAGTGCGTGTGCCCGGTCCCGGTGTGTGTGCCCAGTGCACGTGCCCAGTCCTGGTGTGTGTCCCCGGTGCGTGTGCCCGGTCCCAGTGTGTGTGCCCAGTGTGTGTCTCTGGTCCCAGTGCATGTCCGTGGTGCATGTGCCCGGTCCCGGTGTGTGTGCCCAGTGCATGTGCCCAGTCCCAGCACATGTGCCCAGTGCGGGTGGCCGGTCCCAGTGCGTGTACTCTGCCCAGTGCGGGTGGCTGGTCCCAGTGCGGGTGCCCAGTCCCAGTGGGTGTCCCTGGTGCAGATGCCCGATGCTGGTGTGTGTGCCCAGTGCGTGTCTCTGGTCCCAGTGTGTGTGCCCAGTGCCTGTGCCCGGTCCTGGTGGGTGTCCCCGTTGCGTGTGCCCAGTGCGTGTCTCTGGTCCCGGTGCGTGTGCCCAGTGCGTGTGCCCGGTCCCGGTGCGTGTCCCCGGTGCGGGTGCCCGCGCGGCCGTGCGCGCCGCCGCCGGTGCCCGTGGCTGCCTGGCGCTGGCGGAGCGCTGCCGCCGCCCGGCCCCGCTCCCGCTCCCGCTCCCGCTCCCGCTCCCGTCGCCGCCGCTGCTGCCGGTGCGGCTGCGGGTCCCGCTGCGGCTGCGGCTGCCGGAGGTAGCGACGCGGGGCGCGGGCGATGCCGGGCGGCGGCGGCGGCCATGGCGGGGCGGGGGGCAGCGGCTCCGGGGGGGGCGGTGGCGGGACCGTGCACCGGGGGGGGGGGGGGGGGGGGGGCACCGGCGGGGGCCGTGCACCGGGGGCCGGGCCTGGCCTTTCCAACCCCACCCCCCCCCGCAAAGCAGCCGGGCCCCGGGGCGGCGGGGGCTGGCACCGGGGCTTGTCCCCACAGTCCGGTCCCGGGGGGGTCCCGGGGTTGGGGTGAGGGTGCCTGCAGCTCCGGCGGTGCTTGGGGTCACGGCGGGTGCTGGGTGAGCGCCGGGGTGCACACGCGTGTGGAGGTGTGAGGGTGCGCGTGTGCACGCCTGGGTCGGTGCGTGTGTGTGCATCCCTGCGGGGGGGGGGGTGGTGTTGTTGTGCTGCCGTGGGTCCCTGTGGCTGGCTGTCCGTCTGTCTCGGTCCCGCTGCCTGTCTGTGTCACCGGCTGTGTGTGTGCCAGCGCGTGTGCCCGTGCGTGCGTCTCTGTGTCAGTGTGTCTGTGTGTGCCTGGCCGTGTCCGTGCATCTGTCTGCTTACGTCGGCTGTGCAGCAAAACATCCCCCCCCCCCCAGCCCCCCACCCACCCGCGTGGGGCTGGGGGGTGCCGTGGGTGCGCGAGGGGCTGGGCTGGGGAGTGGGGGGCCAGGGCCGGCGGCCTGGGATCACCCCCAGCCCGATGCCTGCAGTGCAGATCATAAATCAGCGGCGGCTGGAGCGGGCTCGGGGGGCCACAGGCTCGCCGTCACCCAGACTGCCTGGGCAGGGAGCCATGGGGCTCCCCAGCCTTGCGGGGCCCCCACCAGCCCCCCAGGTGTGAGCAGGGTCGCCTGTCACCCCCCTGTCCCCCTTGTCCCCGCTGTCACGTTGGAGGCCGGCAGCCGGCCGGGGCTGGCAAGCAGCCCACGCTGCCAGGGCTGCGGGCAGTGCGGCCTCGCTGCCCGCCGGCTCCGTGGGGGTGATGGGGACGGTCCCCCAGCTGCCACCTGCCTGGCGGTACCTGGGGTGACCAGCGTCGTGGCCCTGTTTTGCAGGTGACACCCCCTCATTTGCCACTGGTGATGTGCTGGGCGACGGGGACAGCCGTGGAGCCACCGAGGACATAGGCTCAGCGGCAGGACACGAGGAGGAAGAGGAGGAGGGGGTGTCTTGGGGACAGCACCGTGGCTGTGTGTCCCCAGCATCGTCTGCATCCACCAGCCACCCTTGAGCCGATGCAACCCGGGGGACTCCCGGTGACTTTTTGGAGCCTGAGCCTTGCCAGTGCTGAGGGGAGGAGGAAGGGCTGAGGAAGACGTGCCGAGTGATGGATGGCCCCAGCCCGGCGTGGCAGCCCCGAGAGAGCAGGACCAGGCGGCTTGGGGACCTCGGGGACCTGGCTGGCAGCACCCGTCTCTGCAGAGCCCCGCAGTGTTTGCTGTGCTGAGCTCCGCAGCCCGCAGCCGGCGGGAGCCGGGAGGAGGATTCGGAGGGGCTCCGGGTGAGCCCCGCATCCCTGTGCCGGGGCATGGCGCGGGGCTGAGCCGCTGTCCCCCCGGCATGGCGCGGCAGGGCTCGGGGGCCATGCTGGCCTCCAGCGGCCTGGGCTTCCCCCCTCAAAACCTGGCCCGCGTGGTGGTTTGGGAGTGGCTGAACGAGCACGGGCGCTGGCGGCCCTACTCGGCTGCCGTCTGCCACCACATCGAGAACGTGCTGAAGGAGGATGCCCGTGGCAGCGTGGTGCTGGGCCAGGTCGATGTCCAGCTGGCGCCCTATGTCATCGATCTCCAGTCCATGCACCAGTTCCGGCAGGACACAGGTAAGGGGCTGGTGCTGAGCTGGGAACATCCATCCACCCATCCTTCCTTCCATCCTTCCATCCTTCCATCCCTCCCTCCATCCATCCTTCCATCCATCCTTCTGTCCCTCCATCCTTCCATCCCTCCCTCTATCTTTGCATCCCTCCATCCATGCATCCATCCATCCATCCATCCTTCCACCCAGTGTGTATCTATTTATCTGCTTGTTGTTCCATTCATCCATTTGTCCAGCTGTCCATCCATCCATGCATCTCACTGCATATTTCTGTCTGTCATTCCATCCTTCCATCCATCCTTCTGTCCATCCATCCATCCGTCCATCCATCCGTCTTTCTCTCCCTCCCAGTGTATCTCTACTTACTTGTCTGTCACTTCATTCCTGCATCCATCAATCCATCCATCCACCCATCCATCCACCCATCTGCCCGTCCATCTGTCCCTCCAGCCCATTGCACACACCCTCCTCTCCGTCCATCTGTCCCTCCCGTTCCTTCTCCCCTCCCCTCGCCCTGCTGGGCTCTGCTCCCCCCGTGGACCCCATGAGGCTCCTCCTGCCCTTTCCTTTCCCTGTCCCCACTTTCCCCCTCCACTGTGGACCCCTGCCCCGGAGAGACGTGTCCCAAAGTCCCTCCATCCCCTCTCACCCCGCTGTGGGGTGCTGTGGTGGGTGGTGTGTCCCACTGTCACGCTGGCCACCCATCTGCCCCACAAAGCTGCTCCATCCGGGATCCCCAAGGAACTAGGGAGGCCCCAGTTTGGGCACTGGGAGCTGCGGTGGGCGCTGGGCTGGTTGCAGCCGTGCAGCTGTGGCGGTCGGTGCCTGCCTGCCAACGGCGCCGTGCTGCGGCGTGCATCCAGGCCACGCGTCCTCGGGGGAAATCAAAACCGGTCCCGCGCCGGCATAGAGCCCAGACCCCATTAAATGTGTCCTGGTCGCGGTGTGACCCATTAAACCGGCGCATGCCGGCTGTGCCACTGGGGACTCGCCAGTTCGGGTGCTTTCCTGGCCATCCCTGCATCCCTGCCTGCTGGGAAGCGTGAGGCTGCCGAGGGCAGGGTCCGGCCCCAGGCCAGGCAGAGCAGGCAGGGGACCTGCCACACACTGGGTGCCACCCCTAGCTTCCCCCCAGCTTGCCTGGGGCCACCCCAGAGCAGGACCTCCATGGCCGTGGTCCCCCTGCCCGGCCACTGATGCCACCATTCCCAGTCACCAGCGATGGTGAATGACCCTGCGTGCGAATGTGGCTCCTGTGATGGGCTGGGGACCGAGATGGGGACCGAGCCAGGGACCTGCCACCCTGCCTCTGCCATCAAGCCTGGCTCCGAATCGGTCTGCAGCCGGTCACGGGCTTGGCAAGGGGCAAATTGGCACCTGCAGCCCCAAGTCAGCGCGGCTGCAGCCACCGGCACAACTGGTCGCGCTGACTCAGAGCTGTGGGTGCCACTGGAACACCCTGGCTGTCCCCATGCCAGCTCCTGCCAGCTTTGGCCAGGACCCATCCTCTGACAGCAGACACCTGGCATCGCATCCCATGGCCACGGTGCTGGGTGCTCCCAGGGAACACGTGCCCATGCTGGGGCTATGGCTGAGTTTGGGGGTGACACGTCTCTGCTGGGAGCAAAACAGCTCTTCCCGGCATGTCCCCGAGTGCCGCTGTCCCCGTGCCAGCAGGGCTTGGGGACAGGGATGCTGAGAGAGGGGCCTCGCCGTCCCCAGGGATGTCATGGGAGGGGACGTGGCCATCACTTTGGCTGCATCCCGTAGATTGTCATCGTCATCTCCGTGTGCCCCATCCCTGTATCCGTCATCTCTGCCCTTGGATGCGGCCTGCGGGCAGCCAGCTTTGGAGGCTGTCAGATGTCTCTGGAGTCCCGTGGTGCTTGGGGACACAAGGGTCCCCCATGCTGAGGGTGCTCCCGGTGCCCACTGTGGCATGGGGACACAGGGAAGGTGGGCAGGAGGCTGGGGGCAAGGGGGCTTGGCCCGTGCTGTGCCTGGGGAGGGAGAAACCCAAGCCAAAACGGCGACGGTGTGAAATGAGGTGACCCCGTTCCAAGCAACGGGGACGCGCACCCCCTCCCTGTGGTCCTGGGGATGCTGGCTCGGCCCCGTGGCTCCCGCATGGCTGGTGGAGGTGGCAGGGGCTGTGGGGCTGGGGCAGCTGGTGGCCCTTGGGGACCCGGAGCTGTGTGTGCCCACATGCACAGGCTGGGGTGTCCTCCCCTCATCCTCCTCTGCTCTGCGGCAGCGGGATGCAGGATGCGGGATGTGGCTGTGAGCGGGCAGGGGGATGCGGGATGTGGCTGTGAGCGGGCAGGGGGACATGGGATGCAGCTGCAAGGACCAGCGGGTGCGGGACATGGATGTGAGCGGGATGCGGGATGCGAGCAAGAGTGGGCAGCAGGATGGGGGGACATGGATGCAAGGAGGCAGGCACGAATGTGAACACAAGCGGGATGTGGGGCATGGATATGAGCGGGATGTGGGCAGGAGCAGGCAGTGGGATGTGGATATGAGCCAGCAGTGGGATTCGGGATGCGGGCAGGAGCGGGCAGCGGGGACGAGCGGTTCTCCGCGGGCTGCCAGAGCGGGGTGAGCAGCTTCCCTGCCTTCCTCCCGCGGGGCTGCCGGCAGAGCTGCCTCAGCACAAGCCGGCACTGGGGCCAGGCTCTGCTGCCTGACGTGGCCGATGATTAATGACCGTTATTAGCCTCGTTAATCAGGCTGGGCAAACAGTGCTGGCGAGGGGATAGAAACGCACCATGCTGCGGGAGCACTGCCGGGGCCGCGGCTCGAGGAGGGGGCTGCGATGCCTCCCCCCACCGTGGAGCTTCGGAGGCGGCTGCAGCATCTGACTTGGTGGCAAACAAGCAGCAAGGGGCCAGGATTTGGTCGTGCACGGGGGACAACGCCTCGCTCCTGTGACTGCCAGCGCCGGCCAGAGCCACGGCAGCTGTCAGGAAACCCCTTCTGACCGGGAAATGCTCCCCCCGCCCCAGGGATGGCGAGGGGACCCCGGCCGGGGAGGGCGGAGACGGGCCTGGACCAGAGGGATGGAAAAAGGCACTGGGGGCCGAGCAGCATCGCCCTTCCCGTGGCGGCCAGGGCCGTGATCCCAACCGCCGACAGCCCGGCCGGCGGCCAAGCCAACACCGCCGCCACCGCTAATGGAGGGTTGTTGAGCCTCATGAGTCCCCAGGGAGGCGTAGCCCTGCAGACATGCCGATCGATCCATCGCACGCCGCGGCTGCCGCGGCTCGGCAGAGGGGAGGCTGGTGCTGCCTGTTGGGGTGCGGTGGCTGTCACCACTCCTACACCCTGGGGTGCTTTGTGGTGGGTGAGAGTGGCTGCTTGCACCCCAAAGTGCCTCTGCATCCCCATCCCTGCGGGGTGCTGGGCTGGGAACTGGACACACACACGTGCGTGCAGGCGCGGGTCCCTCCGCCAGCACCCTGGGGTGCTGGAGCCCTGCGGGCGCTCATCCCTACTGTCTCCCCAGGGACCATGCGCCCCGTCCGGAGGAACTTCTACGACCCATCCTCGGCCCCGGGGAAGGGCATCGTATGGGAATGGGAGAATGACAACAGCTCCTGGACACCCTACGACATGGACATCTGCATCACCATCCAGAACGCCTACGAGAAGCAGCACCCCTGGCTGGACCTCTCCTCCCTGGGCTTCTGCTACCTCATCTACTTCAGCAGCATGTCCCAAATGAACCGGCAAACGCAACGCAAGCGCCGGCTCCGGCGTCGCATGGACCTGGCGTATCCCCTCACCATGGGCTCCATCCCCAAGTCGCAGTCGTGGCCGGTGGGCACCAGCACGGGGACACCCTGCTCCTGCCCGCAGTGCCTGCTGGTCAACAGCACCCGTGCTGCCTCCAACGCCATCCTGGCTTCCCAACGCCGCAAGCTCTACCCAGGTGCCGTCCGCCAGAGCAGCACCTTCGCCGGGGCGGCTCTGTGGCCAGCAGGGACGGGGACGGCGGCAGTGGCGGGTGGCACGACCAAGGGCGAGGGGCTGCGGGTGCCCAGCGGGGCATTCGCCCCCAGCCAGAGCGTGCCTGGCGGCGTATCGCTGCCCGGGCTCAACAACCTCAACCGGCCCGGCACGCAGCGGGGGGCTGGACTCGGCGCCCGTGCCACCGTCCCCCCGGGGTAAGCTGGCTGAGGGAGGGTGGCCTGGGGAAGGGGATGGCCACGGTGTCACTGAGGCTGTGGGGATGCCAGGCAAGGTGGGTGCAGGGGTGGGCATGCAGAGGAGGGGGAAAGGGGAGATGGAGGTGCCCCGTCCGCTGCTGTCACCTTGCACAAGCAGCCCCAGCCCTTCCGGCACCGCGTCACCTCTGGCCCCAGGCTCCCCACCCTGCGCCCATGGTTGCAGGAGGGACAGCCCCAGCAGCTGGCTTGTCCCAAGTGGTCCCTTGGATCCCTGCCCCTGCAGAGAGGCTGCGGTGATTTGTGCAGCATGCTGTGTCATGCTGTGCCGTGCCGTGCCGTGCCACGCCGTGCCATGCCAGCTGGAGGAGATGGAGTGCCCAGTCCCAGAGGACTTGTGTCCCTGCTGTCCAGCATGGGGTGTATGACCCTGGCTTGTGGCCCGGTGCCACCAGGCAGGTCTCTAAGGGGCACACGGTCATGGGGACCACAGCCCCGTGTCCCCTGCATGGGTGGGAACAACTCATTGAGGGCGCGCGGGTGGATGAGTGGACCCCAGTGGGGTGTCCCTGTCCCAGCACCCAAGCCCCCATGGCTGTACCCCTCGGTGGGTCAGCCTGGCATCCCCGAGGGGCAGGCAGGGCAGGCAGGAGTGGCCATGGCCCCGAGCCCGACCTGACGAACAAGCTGTGATGGCATGTCTGGCAGCCTGCCAGTGTGGGAAAGCCCCGGTGCCGCTCGCTTGGGTGGGAACCAGCCCGGATCCAGCCCCGAGGTATTTGGTCAGAGACCCCCAGAGGGGAGCGAGCGCCCAGGGCTGCAGCAAGCCAGGCCGGGGCACAAGGGGACAACCTGTCCCATCCATCCCAGCTCCCTGCCATGGGGACAGGATCCGGCCCTGGGCTGGGGGACATGGGGGGAGGCAGGGGGGCCCCAGCTGGGGCTGGGAGATGGGGGCTGGGGGGGCAGGCAGGTTCGCTGAGCCCCGGCAGGTCCTGGCGTGTTTCCTTCCCCTGCTGACGTGCTGCTTTCGCTTCCGCGTGCTGGGCGCTGGGCCAAGCAGTCCCTGTCCCCATCACTGTCCCCGTCCCTGTACTGGCACGCAGGCCCCATCCCATGCATCCTCATGGACAGGTAGGAGGGGGCCAGGAAGACCCTGGGGGGGCTAAGCTGGGACCTCCACCACTGCCCCTGCCTTGGTGTGAGTAAGGGCAGCTTCGGGAGTGGGAGGGAAAACACCCGCAGCCCCAGCTCATGTGGGGCTGAGCGCTGCCGAACTCATCACCGTGATGGTTGTGTGCATGGTGGGCTTTTGGGATTGGGGAGGGGGGTGACACCGCTGGCGGGGGCTGCTGAGCTGGGGCAGATCCCTGGGGCAGGAGAGCACTCGGGCACTGTGTGGGGCTCCTCTGCTGGGCTTTCTTGCTTGTCCTCCATCCCAGTGCATGTCCCATCCATCCATCCATCCATCCATCCATCCGTCCATCCATCCATCCTCTTGCCCAGCCACACATCTGTCTGTCCATCCGTCTGTCCATCCATTTCTCCGTCCTTTCCCACCCACGGGCACAGCCACATCCATACCTGCACACACCTGCGCACCAGCCCCCAGCTCCCACCCAGCTCTGCCTGCACACGCATCTGCCTGCGCTCCCAGCTGCACGCCCAGCCTTGCACGCACGGGTGCCCACCCAGCCACGGGTGCACACACGGGTGCACACGCACATGGGAGGTGCCCTGGGTTAGTGGGGGTGGGCAGGCAGGGAGGCACTGTGCCATCGCCCCGGGGGTCTTGGTGCTGGCAGCCCTGGAGGGGTGAGGGTCCCCTTGGGGCACGGGAGCGATGGCCAGGGTGATGGGTGAGGTGCCGAGGCGCAGGGATGGTCCCTGTGGGGGATGCGGGACATGGGGCATTGCCATCGGGACATCCCAATGAGGCGCCCACCCCGTGTCAAGGAGGAGGCGATGTCCCCAGCACCACTGGGTCCTTACTGTTGGGCTGGCACTGGGTGACAGCCCTATGAAACGGACAGCAACCCCCCAAGGCTGGCCAGGGGACACCCTGCTCTGTGTTCCACGGGGAGGACGCTGCCCTGGGGATGTGCCACACGTGGGGGAGACAGTGCCAGCCCTGCCAGCCCGGCTGAGCCCCTTCCCCTCCCGTCTCCGCGCAGGGTGCCAGCCCTCCCGGTCAAGAACCTGAACGGCACCGGCCCTGTCCATCCCGCCCTCGCAGGTAAGGGGGGATCCTGCCACCGGCTGGGTGTCACCGCCGGGTGACATTGTGGGGCAGGCGGAGGGAGGGAATGGACAGACATTGGGTGGACGGATGGACAGCACCTCTCCCCTGGCGCAGGGATGACGGGCATCCTCATGTGTGCCGCCGGGCTGCCCGTCTGCCTGACCCGTGCCCCCAAGCCCATCCTGCACCCGCCGCCCGTCAGCAAGAGCGACATCAAACCTGTGCCTGGTGTCAATGGCATCTGCAGGAAAACCAAAAAGAAGCATCTCAAAAAGAGTAAGGAGGTGCCGGCGTCCCTGCGCACCCTCGGCTGTGCCAGCCCCTGCCAGAGGGGAAACTGAGGCACGGGCGCTGCTGCTGCCTGCGGGGGTGGGGTTTGCCTGAGGGTTTTGGGCTGATGCCCGTGGCTCTTCTGTGCCACATGCTGGCACCCCGTCCTCCTTGTGCTGTCCTGGTGGCAGGGGTGGCAGGGCACCATGGGCAGGCTCTGATGGCATCCCCCCCTCTGCCCGCGGCAGGCAAGACCCCCGAGGACGTGGTGCGCCGCTACATCCAGAAGGTGAAGAACCCCCCGGACGAGGTGAGTGGGCATCCCTGGGCACCGCGGCTCGGCCACGGGCTCACCCCGGGGCTGCTGGAGGTTCATGGGGCTCAGGCGTGGGCAGAGGTGCGGACAGGGGACAGGCAGCCCCCCATGGTGGGCAGAGAGCCAAGGGTGAGCTCCCCGTCCCACCTGGGTGCTGATGCCCATCAACCCGTGCCCGGCAGGATTGCACCATCTGCATGGAGCGGCTGGTCACCTCCTCCGGCTACGAGGGCGTCCTCAGCCACAGGGGCATCAAGCCGGAGCTGGTGGGCAAGCTGGGCAAGTGCGGGCACATGTACCACCTCCTCTGCCTCCTGGCCATGTACAACAACGGCAACAAGGTGAGCCGGGACCCCCCCGGGGGGAACACCCTCCCTGCGGTCACCCATCCCCGCGGGTGGGTGCTGCGGGGTGGGTGCCGTCCCTGATGCCCGCCCGGGTGCCCGCGCAGGACGGCAGCCTGCAGTGCCCCACCTGTAAGGCCATTTATGGGGAGAAGACGGGCACGCAGCCCCCCGGGAAGATGGAGTTTCACCTCATCCCCCACTCCCTCCCGGGTTATACCGACTCCAAAACCATCCGGATCGTCTACGACATCCCCACCGGCATCCAGGTGAGGTACCTGCGCCCACCGCCCCTGGAGGACCACCGTTGGGCTGGGTGCCCCCACCCTGTGCCACCCGCTCACCCCATTGCCCTCCCACCCAGGGCCCGGAGCACCCCAATCCCGGCAAGAAGTTCACGGCACGTGGCTTCCCGCGGCACTGCTACCTGCCCGACAACGAGAAGGGCAGGAAGGTGAGCGTCCCCGACGGCACTGGGGTGGGACGGGGTGGGATGGGAAGAGATTGGATTGGATGGGGTGGGAAGGGATGGGATAGGATGTGAAGGGATTGGATGGGATGTGAAGGGATTGGATTGGATGGGGTGGGAAAGGATGGGAAAGGATGGGATGGGATGCGATGGGATGCGATGTGATAGGATGGGAAGGGATGGTAAGAGAAGGGATGGGATGGGATGGGATGGGATGGGATGGGATGGGATGGGGTGGGATGGGATGGGAAGAGATCAGGAAGGATGGGATGGGATGGGAAGAGATGGGGAAGGATAGAATGGGGAGGGATGGGATGGGAAGAGAAGGGGAGACGGGATGGGATAGAATGGGAAGGGATGGGATGGGAAAAGAAGGGATAGGATGGGAAGGGATGGGATAGAATGGGAAGAGATGGGATAGGAAGGGGTGAAATGGGATAGGAAGGGATGGGATGGGAAGGGAAAGGGAGGATGCAGCAGTGCCGGGGTGGGGCAGGAGTGTGCCACAGGGAAGAGTGGCACCATGCAGGCACTGTGCTGGGGCTGAATCCTGCACCCTGGGGTGCTGAGGGCCGTGCTGTGCCGGGAGGGCTTGGGGTGCCGGGTGGGCGAGCGACGGCTGTGCCCGCCCGCCGCAGGTGCTGAAGCTGCTGATCGTGGCCTGGGACCGGCGGCTCATCTTCACCATCGGCACCTCCAACACCACGGGGGAGTCGGACACGGTGGTGTGGAATGAGATCCACCACAAGACCGAGTTCGGCTCCAACCTGACCGGCCACGGCTACCCCGACCCCAACTACCTGGACAACGTCCTGGCCGAGCTGCTGGCCCAGGGCGTCTCCGAGGCCACCCTGAAGGACTGAGGCAAGGGTGAGGGGCTCCCCACCGCCCCCTCGGCCCCACGTCCCCTCCCGTGCCACCGCCGCCCGCGCCGCTTCACTGCCGACGCCGCAGCCCTGCCGGGTGGGCTCACCCCCCGCATCCCGGGCCACCCGGTGCCACCCACCACATGTCCCCGTGTCCCCGTGTCCCGTCCCGGTTCGCCCCGCTCCCGTGGCGATAGCATCGTGGGCTGGTGCTTTTCTTTTTCTACCCGTGGCCTCTTTGCGCGTCAGCCGCCGCGTGCCACCCGTGCCACCCGCCGCCATCCCACAGAGCCGCGTACAGCCGGTGCCATGTGTACATCTCTGTGTTACAGAATACACGCCGGGCCAGTGTCCCCGTGTCCCCACTCGGGTCCCTGCAC
Source organism: Nipponia nippon (assembly GCF_047370975.1). Classification (NCBI taxonomy): domain Eukaryota; kingdom Metazoa; phylum Chordata; class Aves; order Pelecaniformes; family Threskiornithidae; genus Nipponia; species Nipponia nippon. The sequence goes on along the minus strand of NW_028262348.1, from coordinate 4,464,552 downwards.
CTCCCGCCCTCCCGGGGTGCTGGGTGGTATCACCGCAGGGTCCGTCCCCCAGCGGGGTGTCGCTGAGGGTGGGTGGCGGTCCCTCCCTGCGGGGATGCTGGGCTGGCAGGGGGGGCTTGGGGCACCCCCGTGGGCAGACAAGCGTGTGTGTGTGTGCTTGCACACGCGTGTGCCGCGGGCCCCCACCGAGACGGGGGAGGCGGGGGGGGGCAGCGGGGACTACAGCTCCCAGCAGGCCCCGCGGCGCGGGCAGGCCGGGCTGCGCGCGGGGGGGTGGGCGCAGGGCATGCTGGGAGTTGTAGTCCCAACCGCCGCCGTTCAAATGGCGGACGCCGGGGGCTCGGCGGGCCTCGGGGGCGGCTGCGGGGCTCCGTCCCGGCGGGCGAAGGCGTCGTGGGCGATGTCCAGGTCCCGCAGCACCGCCCGGAGCCGCCCCCCGCCTGCGCCCCCCGGCAGGGTCAGCGCCCGGCACCCACCCGCGGCACCCACCCCCGCACCCCCCCCCCCCCATCCCACTATGTCCCACCCCGTCCCCCCGTGTCCCCCCATCCCATCCCGTCCCCTCGCCCCCCCGCCGCCCCCCCAAAGCCCCACGGACACGGACAGGCACTGCGGGGGTACGTGGGGGCGCGGGGGGGGGGGTGCGTGGGGATGGGGCGGTTTGGGGGGCGGGGGTGCGTGTGCAGGGGGCCGCGCGTGTCCGAAGCTCGGTGGGGGTGCGGGGGAACCCACGCACGCCCAGCGGCGCGCGCCCCGGCGTGCACATCCGCGTGTGCGCACGCGTGCGTGGGCGGGTGCATCCAGCCGGGCGCGTGTCCCTGGCCGCGTGGATTTGCTGTCCCCTGGTGGAGGGGGCCCGCTGAGTGCTGGGGAGTGTGCATGCGCGTGCATGCCTGTGGAGGTGTGAGCAGGTGTGTGCATGTGTGTGCAAGCATATGCAAGTGTGTGCACGCATATGCACGCGTGTGCAAGCTTGTGCATGTCTGTGCAAGTGTGCGCATGCCTGTGCAAGCGTGTGCATGCCTATGCATGCCTGTGCATGTCTGTGCATGTCTGTGCAAGTGTGCGCAAGTGTGTGCATGCCTGTGCAAGTGTGTGCATGCCTGTGCAGGTGTGTGCAAGCATATGCAAGTGTGTGCAAGTGTGTGCATGCCTGTGCGAGTGTGTGCGTGTGCATGCCTGTGCGAGTGTGTGCATGCCTGTGCAAGCGTGTACAAGTGTGTTGAAGTGTGTCCATGCATATGCAAGTGTGCATCGGCGTGTGCATGCATGTGCCCGCGTCTGCCAGCCGCCCCATGCAGGGGCTGCCCCAGGCAGCACCCCGGGGTGCAGGGTCCCCATCACCCCCCCGCAGGGCTGCCCGTACCTGCCTGCCCCAGGCAGGGGGGCTCGGCCTCCGCGCTGCCTTCGGGACCCTCGGCCCCCGTCGCCCTGCGGGAGAGGGACCCTCAGCACGCTCCCACCTTCCCTGCCAGCACCTGGGGTCCCCTGGGGCCAGCACCCCCCCAGCCTCACCGCAGCTGGGCCCCCGCTCGCCGGAGGTGCCCGTAGAGGGTCTGCGCCGCCGCTGCAGGGTCCAGGGGGTCCCTCCACTCACCCAGCGCCACGGTGCCATGGGTCCGGCTGCACCCGGGCGCTGCCAACGACAGCCGCAGTGGGGGTGCCGGGGGACCCCCGCACCCCCTGCCTGGGGGAACCCCCACCCTACGCTGCCTGCTGGCCTTACCGGTGCAGGCAGGCTGCAGGCAGCAGGTCCAGCGGCCGGCGCGGAAGGTGCCCGGGTGGCAGGTGGGCAGCATGGCCTCGTTGGCGCTGCTGGCCTGCCGCAGCGCCCACAGCCACTGCCACAGCTCCTGGCCGCTCTGCGGGGACAGGGAAGGAGGGTGGCACCCCGCCGGGCACCAACGGGAGGAGGAGGAGGGTGGAGGTGAGCACGGGCGATGCCGACGGGGTCCCCAGCAGGGGTGGGCACTGGGGATGGCGGTGGGGACTGGGGGTGCCGGTGGCCACCAGGGCCAGGTGACCGGGAGTGACAGTTTGATGGCAAAGCTGCCCAGGTAGGACCTGGTGGGGAGATGGCACCGCGGGAGCCGGGGTACCCCAGTGACGCCAGTGCAAATAGGGCTGGGACCCCAGTGATCCCAGTACAGAGAGGGCTGGTACCCCAGTGACCCCAGTACAGATATGGCTGGAAACCCCTCTGCTCCCAGTACGCCAGAGCTGGTACCCCAGTGACCCCAGTACGGCTATGACTGGATACTCCACTGATCCCAGTAGCCCAGAGCTGGTACCCCAGTGACTCCAGTACAGCTAGAGTAGGATGCCCCAATTTTCCCAGTACAGCCGGAACCCAGACACCCCCTTGACCCCAGTACAGCCAAGGCTGTGCACCCCAGTGTTCCCAGTACAGCCGGTGCCTGGGTACAGCTGGATTTGGGACCAGGACCATTCCCATTGTCCCCATGGGACCCAGGGGTGTCCCATGGCGGGGTGCCGGGAAGGGGGCTCCCAGGGTGCTGGGGCAGGGGGTTCCCAGGGTGCCCGGGGCGGGGGCACCCACCTTGCACTGGATGTAGGTGGTGTGGAGCTGCCCATCGCCATCCTGTGCCACGATCTGCATGACGTGGGGGTGCTGGAAGGTGCCCTCGTCCACCCGCTCCACCGCCCGCATTTGCGGCACGGGGATGGAGCAGCGCACCTGGGGACCCCGAAACACCGCAACTCACTGCACCCACATCCCCTTCCTGGGCACCGGGTGTGGGGTGGGGGTCACGGGCAGCACCCACCTGCCGCTCAGGGGATTTGGAGTAGGTCAGGGCCTTGCTGCTGAGCCAGAAGTACCTCTTCTTGAAGGTGAAGCGGGGCAGCAGGGCCGGCCCCCCTGCCGTGCGGGTGTGCAGGTACCCCTCCTTGATGGTGGCCGAGGGCTGGCAAAGTACCGGCAGCAGCGGCCCCTCGCCCGCTGCGGCCACAGCACGGCCGGGCAGGGAGGCAGCGGCGTCACCCCAAGTGCCACCGCCTCCCCCAGCCGGAGGATTCCTGTCCTCAGCCATCCTGGCAGCGTCCGCATGGCACCCAGCGGGTCCTCCGCCCCAGGGATGCTCCCAGGGTGCGGGGGACAGCAGGGATGATGCCACCCCTCCGTGTTGGGTGCTGGCATGGCCGGACCCAGCACCGGTGCTGTCCCCCCAGCGTGCCCACTCACCCTCAGCGCTCTCCACCGTGACCAGGCTGTCCAGGAAGGCTTTGACACGGGTGACACTGGGCAGCAGGATGGCGTGCAGCGGGGCCATCCACGGCTCCTTGCCCTGCCCCAGCTGCAGCCCCAGGTTGCCGATGCTCTGCAGCGCCTGCCCCATGCAGGGAAGGGCTCACGCTGCCATACTGCCCATGGTGTGGGGGCTGCAGGGAGGGACCCCCACTCTCGCCGCTCCCCTGAACCCTGGCGACTTGGGAATTAGGGAGGAAAGTGGCAAAGTGGAGCAGCCCAGTGGGTGATGGGACCCAGATGCGGCCCCAGGCTGGCTCCTGCGCTGTGCCGACATGTGGTGGCATGGCCCGGTGATGAGCAGGGCTGGCATCAAGCGTTGTGGGAAGGAACCAGCCCGTGGCAGGTGGCATGGGGGCAGGAATGGCTCTGCCCTCCTTGGGGTCCCCATCATCCCCTGGGCTCACTGCCCCTTCCCAGGTTCCCCATCCCTCCCTGGGATTCCCATCCCTCCCCTGGGTCCCCACCCCTCCCCAGGGTCTCCCTGCCTTTCTGGGGAACCCATCCCTCCCTGGCATTCCCATCCCTTATGGGTCCCATTTCTCCACAGGGTCCACATCCCTCCCTGAAGTCTCTGTCCTTTCTGGGGTCCCTCCCTGGAGTCCCCATCCCTCCTTGGGACCCCTGTCCCTCCCCAGGGTCCCCACCCCTCCCCAGCGTCCCTGTCCTTCCCCAAGGTCCCCATCTCTTCCCAGGGTCCCCATCCCTCCGCAGGGTCCCTATCCTTCCCCAGGTTCCCCATCCCTCCCTGGGGTCCCCAACCCTCCCCAGGGTTCTCATCTTTTCCCAAGGGTCTCCATCTCTTCCAGTGGTCCCCAACCCTCTCCAAGGTCCCCATCTCTCCCCAGGCTCCCCATCCCTCCCCAGCATCCCCATCCCTCCCCAGGGTCCCCATCCCTCTCCAGGCTCCCTGCACCTTGGCGAGCAGCAGGAGCGTGCGGCCAGTGCGGGGGTCAGCATGCTGCTCCCGGAGGCTGAAGAGCTTTGGGGTGAGGACGGCGGGGGCGAAGAAGCGGAGGAAGAGAAAGCTGCTGATGGAGAAGTACTGCACCTCCTGGCCGGGGATGGGGACAGCTCAGGGCTAGGGGTGGTGGACCTGGTGGCGTGTGGACCCCCAGTCCCAGCCCCGCCGCCTGCCCCACCTCGTGCTGTGCCGAGGGGAACCGCTCCTCCACCCGCCTGCGGAGCTGCTTGAAGGCCACCCTCATGAGGAGGGGACACTTCTCCACTGAGCCCACGATGGCGTCGACGATGTCCCCCAGGTAGCCCTTCAGCAGCTCCAGGCTGCTCTCCCGCACCTGCGCCTCCGACAGGGATCCCTTGAAGGAGATCCTCCTGCGGGGATGCCACCGGGTCAGGAGGGAGCCGATGTCCAGGAAAAGGGCACCCCGAGTTGGCCAAAAGCCATCGAGGTGACCCATGGGCTCAGCAGCAATAGGTGGCCCCTTCCCGCAGGAGACACTGGGATGGGGATGGCTTGGGACGTGCCAGGCACCATGTCCCCCCCAGCCGTCCCCCCGCACTTGCCTGCTGCGGCTCAGCTCCATCTTGCCGGGGTCCAGCTCCACGTACTTCTTCTCCTCGAAGATGCGGTTCACCACGGGCTTCAGGACCTCGTGCAGGTAGTGCAGCCCCACCACCTGCAAGGGATGGGAAGTCACCATCTTTGTCCCCAAACTGTTCCCAGATGCCCTGCTGGGACAAAGCCTGGCTCTGTGCCCCGATGCCACCATGGGAGGGCACAGCGGGGACCCGGCTGGTGTCCCCTCCCACGCTCACCTTCATGAACTGCTCCACGGACTTGGAGGCCAGCGAGTTGGCACGGAAGAGGGTGTTGGGGTCCGCTGGAAGAGTGCAGAGGCCATGGCAAGGTGGGCACGGGGTGATGCCCTAGCCGTCCCTGGTGTGCCCGACCCCGCGGACACGTGGCACCTTTCCTGCCCCCCCCCTTGGTGGCCCCACTCTTTTCCCCATGGGGGTTTGAGGGGGACCCTGGCAACCCAGTTTCCCGGCTGGGGGGGTGCAGATGGTGCCCCCAGCCCTGGCACTTACTGGTTCTGGCCAGCTCGTGGGTGGTCAGATAGTCCAGGAGGGGCACCGCCAGCCCCTGCCCCAAGAAGATCTTCACCAACTTGGTGGCCACATCCTGCCGGCTCTCCCCCGAGGTCACCTCCTCCAGGACGGCCAGGGCCGTGTCGGTGGGGGGCTGTGGGGAGGGCAGGGTGGGCACAGTGAGGCCCCTGCACCGGGGTGGTCCCTGGCTGCCCCTGAGGGTCCCCCCCACCCCACAGCACCCACCTGGCCCGGAGAGAGGATGGGCTCGGTGAGGAGCTGGATGAGGGGCTGGTAGTAGTGGGGGGGCAGGACCCTGTCCTCCACCAGCCGCACCGCCAGCCGCAGGGCGCCCAGCTGCCCCCTGCAACGACACGCGAGGGGCTCGGCCGCATCCTGCACACACCGCCCTCCATCACCCCGGCTCCTTCCCGGGATGGGGGGATCACCCCATGCTGCCCTGGGCACAGCCGCCCTGGGGAGCTGCTCATGCAGGGTGCAGGCAGCTGCCTGCACTCACCCGTGGTCCTCTGTGGTGCTGGGGAAGGGCAGGAGCTGGAACCAGCCCTTGGTGGGGTCCGTGCAGATGGTGTCCAGAGGGAACTCGACCTGGGAGGGCCGGAGGCAGGGTCTGAGTGGAGGGTGGGGGCACACGCCAGCACCCTGTGCTGCACCTTGCTTCCCTTGCCCACGGGGACCCCTCCTCAGGGGAGAGCCTGGGACGTGCAGGGGGTCTGGATGCGGCCCTGCCCTGGCTCAGCGGGTGCACGTACCCCTGCCCTCATCCCCATCCCTGTGGGTCCTGACCCGTGGTCACCCAGACCCCGAGCACAGGGAGGGTCTGGGGGTGCAGAGGTGCCCCTGGGACTCTGCCCCGTACCAGTGTGCCCCAAGGTCCTCACCCGTCCCAAGAAGTCGTTCTTGCCCACGATGTCCCAGTCCCACACCTCCACGCTCAGCACGGCCTCCCCCAGCTCGCCCTCCGCCAGCTCGAACTCCAGCACCTCGTCCCAGTGCGGGAAACGGGTTTTCTTAATCACCTGCTGGGGACGGGGACCAGTGGCTGCGGGGGACGAGATGCCCGAGCCTCTGGGTCCCAGCACACAGCACCCCAACTCACGGCTGTCTCCAACGTGTGCCCGCAGCACGACACCCGGGCAAAGGGGTCCGAGGTGCCCGAGAGGTCCCGGGGGGCCAGGTCCCTGCAGGGAGGTGGGGGTCAGTGGGGACGCAGCGGGCAGGGGGCCTGTCCCCACCAGCACGGTCCCTGCACCCCTGTGCCTGCCCTTCCCCCGGGCTTGCCTGGGCCCACTGAGCACTGGTGGGGCAGTCGGCAGGTGCTGGGGGATGCTGGTGAGAGTGGGTGCCCATTCCCCAGAGCTCCTACCCCGAACCCCCTCCTCCCCTGGTCCCTGGGGGCCAAATGGCACAGCGGGGGGGGCTCCGCTGTCCCTCCTGGCTGTCCCCATGGCCATCCCGTTGCCTTGGTACCCGCTTCGGTTGCCATGGCAGCGGGATGCTGCCTCTGCCACCTGCTCTGCTGGCAGCAGCCTGCCGTCTGGCAGCGGCCTGTGTGGGCACACGCGCACACGCACACACACAGACATGTACACATGCGTGCACGCACATGCACACACGCCGGAGCAAAGCAGAGGGGCAGTCTGGGGCGTGCCTCAGTTTCCCCAAATTGTGAAGCCAAAGGGGAGAAACCCAGCATGAGAGCCAGCTGGGCTGGTGGGGACCGTCCCCAGGTACCCCATGACCCTCTGCGCCACTCAGCTCTGCCCCTTGTCCCCCCTGTCCTCATCCCCAAGCAGGGCTGGTAGTGTCCGAGGCAGCGCATTCCCTGCTGAGACCCCACAGCATCGTGACACGCGGGTTGGCATCATCGATGTCCCCAAGCAGGACACAGTGAGGGCCCTTCCCAGTGCTGAGGGGGGAGGACAAGCCCCGTGCCATCACTGTCCCCACCACCTCCCACCACCCAGAACCCCCCAGCTGAAAATAAGACCCCGGGACGGCCACAGCTCCGTCGTGCCCCGCCAGCCCCCCGCTACCTGGCCTCGATGAGGTGGCAGCGCAGCACCCGCGGGTGGCCCTGCTTGGGGACCCACAGCTCCAGGTGGATCTCACCCTGCACCTCCTCATCGGGGTCCACGGGCGCCAGGCTGAGCCAGCTGTCAACACCTGCCGAGGGGGATGGGGTGGGTGCCCCGAAGCGTGGGGATGGGCCCTGCCGCTGCCCCCAGCCCCCCATCATGCCCCCCACTCACCCCGGGGCTCAGCCGAGATCTGCTGGTGGCTGAGCAAAACCTTGCCGATAACATCATCCTGCCTGCGAGGGCAGAGACACGGTGGGTGCTGAGGCCACCGGTGGGGACGTGCCACCCCTTGAGGGGCTCCCCGTGGATGGCTGGTGCCCACCCGTGACCCCGTTGTCCCCTTTACCCGATGGTGTCTTCATCCAGCACGTAGACGGCGAGGCTGCGGAAGCCGCGGGGCAGGCGCAGGGTGTATTCCTCTCCCCAAAACGGGTTCAGGCTCTTCCACACCGTGGCCGTCCTGCCGGTGACGGGAGAGGTGGCTGCACCCCCAGGGAGAGCGCCCGTCCCAGTGCGTCCCCTCCCCGGGGTGGCGTGGTGTCCCCCCTACCTGGCCACCACCTCGTTGTCCACCTTGACCACGCAGTAGGGATCGCTGGAGCCGGACCTGGGCAGGGGAGGTGGGATCCAAGCATCACTTCAAACCCCACCAGCCAAGCGCCAGCTCCAGGGGGTGAGACGAGTTGCCCGGTCTCAGCCCGACCCCGCAACTGACACCAGGATGGGGACAACACCTTTTCCTGGTCCCCACTGCTGGCCACCCTGAGCCATCACCCTGTGTCCTCGTGCCCCCCACCCGTGGGTACCGGTGTCTTGCCAGCACAGCTTAGTCCGAGTTTCTGTGGCAACCCCTGGTGTCAGGGTGACACCAGCCTGGCCCAGGGCCCTTCCCAGGCTTAACCCCTTCCGCGGGGGAGGATGGGATGCGGGGCTGGATCCAGGGCTCTTCCACCTGCTCCCTGCAAAGCCCCTTCTCCGCTCATTTACGGCAGCCAGACCTGCACCAAGGGATGCCAGCCTGGGGTGGCATGCCTGGGGTGATGCTGGAGCCCTGAATCCCCAGCTGCTGGAGGCAGGGGATTATGGGAGGTGCTCCAGCAAGGAGCCAGACCCCGGATGGGGCAAGGGAGGTGACCCCAGCCATGGGCTGGGGGACAGGAAGGTCCTGGCTGAGGCTGGGGGCTCAGCACCACTTGCTGCGAGCCCGGACGATTTTGTTAGTCCTCAGGGGTGTCTCAGCACCTCTGGGCAGAATGAAGCCCACAGCCCGGCCGGTCTGGCAGGGACAGGCAGGCAAACCTCAGCAGTGCACTGTGGGGTTGACAGCTCCCAGCCCCCTTGAGAGCCCGGACGAGAGTGGGTCACCCCGAGCCCCTCCGCAGTCCCAGGACGGCCCCAAGCTGGATTTGGGGGGGCTGGGAGCGGCACCGGGTACCTCGCCCCCATGTCGGTGGGTCTGTGTCACCTCGCTGTGCCCAGACCCCCCAAGCGGGGCACCCAGCACGGCACCACGACCCCCACGGGGTGGGGAAACTGAGGCAGGGAGGCCCCACTGCCCGCAGCCGTCCCTGGCTGCCTGGCCCTGGGAGCGGCCGGCGGTGCCAGGCTGGCACATCCGGAGGAGCCCGGGGCTGCCAGCTCCGCCGAGGCATATCCGTGAGGCAGGAGCAGGCAGGGGGTCTCCCTGCCCCCCTCAGCCCCCTCCCGAGGGCACAGATGGCCACTGGGTATGTGGGGGTGCAGGGGGGCTGTGCCCCCCCCTCCAGTGCTACCCACAGCCTTGGGGGGACACCCTGTGCCCACCCTGCTGGGGAGCAGCAGGGGGATGCCTGAGGGGTTGGGGGGCTCATACATCTCCTACGGGGGGGGGGGGCTGAGGGGGCTGGTGGTCCCCTGCCACCCCCAGACCCCCTGTTTGGGGCAATGGGTCCCTGCCAGCATGGGTGCAAACAGGGACCCCGAAAACCACAGGGAGAGCAGAGCACCCAGGGCACCCAGTCGCCCCCCCCCCCACCATGTCTCCCAGGGTGGGGGGCCGGGGAAAACTGGGGGGCCGAGAGCCCCCCGAGCCACTCACATGTCCTTGGCGGGCAGGTCCTTCCCCTCCACCACCCGGCAGTACAGGGAGGTGGTTTTGGCCATGCCGGCGGACTTCGGGGCGGGCACCTAGGAGTCCATGGGGGTCTCTGCAGCGGGTGCCCCGGGGTGCCCTGAGCCCCCCGCACCACCGGTGAGGTTGCCGCCACCTCCTCTCCTCTCCGATTGTTTCTCGCTGTTGCTTCTTCCTTTTTCCTCTTCTCAGTTGTTTTTCTCGCCGCTTCGCTCCCCACCTGCGCCGGAGCCAGCGAGCGAAGAGCAAGCGAGCCGAAGCGCGCGGGCACGCGGAGGCTGGCGAGCTCGGGTGGGCTGGCCTCGTGCCCGCAGGCCCAGCGGACGAGCAGCTCGCTGCGGGGGTCCCCCTATGTACCAGCGACCACCGGCATGGGCAAAGCCCCCCCCCCCCACTAATTCTAGCCATGGGGAAACTGAGGCACAGGGCCATCGCAGAGTGCTGGCCCCTCAGGGCAGGGGGGGCAGCTTCTGTCCCATCACACCTGAGTGGCACAAGGGACTGTCCCCAGGCTCGGGGGGGCTCTCCCCGGACCCCGAAGTGGTGATGGGTGCCATGGGGAGCCTGGCATGAGCGTCGGCCTTGGGGTGGGGATGCAGCGGAGGAAGCAGCCAGCTTGGGGGAGACCCTGAGACCCCCATGGGACCTTGCCCCCGCCCAGGTGCCCCCTGCCCTCGCAGAGGACACCCTGAGGCAGGGCAGGGAGACTCCAGCAGACCCTGGGGTGCCTGCGGGTGCAGCACCGCGATGCTCCCCGGATCCCCACGCTCCCCGCGCCCCGGCTTTTCCACGCCGGGGACCCCAAGCCGGGGTGGGGGGGATGAAGGGGGGTGAGCGCTAGGGGGTGAGGTCCCCCCTGTCCCCACTGCCCTGTTGGAGTGTGGCACAGTGAGGGGCACTGGGGGGGCCGGAGAGATGGCGAATCTGGGGGGGAGACGCGGGGGTGGGCTGGCCAGATGTCTCCTGCAGTGACTCACGGTAGGGATTGCCAGGGCGGGCGTCACTGAGTGGGTGCTGGGTCCCTGGGGGGGGTCACTGCCGGGGGTGTCACCGTGCGGGTGCTGGGTCCTGGGGGGTCACTGCTGAGGGGTGTCACTGTGGGGGTGCTGGGTCCCTGGGGGGGTCACTGCCGGGGGTGTCAGCATGCAGGTGCTGGGTCCCTGGGGGGAGTCACTGCTGAGGGGGTGTCACTGTGGGGGTGCTGGGTCCCTGGGGGGGTCACTGCCGGGGGTGTCAGCATGCAGGTGCTGGGTCCCTGGGGGGGGTCACTGCTGGGAGTGTCACCGTGCGGGTGCTGGGTCCTGGGGGGGGTCACTGCTGAGGGGAGTCACCGTGTGGGTGCTGGGTCCTGGGGTGTCACTGCTAGGGGTGTCAGCATGCAGGTGCTGGGTCCCTGGGGGGGAGTCACTGCTGAGGGGGTGTCACTGTGGGGGTGCTGGGTCCCTGGGGGGGTCACTGCCGGGGGTGTCAGCATGCAGGTGCTGGGTCCCTGGGGGGAGTCACTGCTGAGGGGGTGTCACTGTGGGGGTGCTGGGTCCCTGGGGGGGGTCACTGCCGGGGGTGTCAGCATGCAGGTGCTGGGTCCTTGGGGGGAGTCACTGCTGAGGGGGTGTCACTGTGGGGGTGTCAGCATGCAGGTGCTGGGTCCCTGGGGGGGAGTCACTGCTGAGGGGGTGTCACTGTGGGGGTGCTGGGTCCCTGGGGGGGTCACTGCTGAGGGGTGTCACCATGCAAGTGCTGGGTCCTTGGGGGGCAGTCACTGCTGAGGGGGTGTCACTGTGGGGGTGCTGGGTCCTCACTGCTGAGGGGTGTCACTGTGGGGGTGCTGGGTCCCTGGGGGGGGGTCACTGCTGAGGGGTGTCACCATGCAAGTGCTGGGTCCCTGGGGGGCAGTCACTGCTGAGGGGGGGTCACTGTGTGGGTGCTGGGCCCTTGGGGTGCTGCTGCCGAGGGTGTCACCGTGTAGGTGCTGGGACCTCAGGGGGGTGTCACTGCGGAGGGGGTGTCACTATGTGGGTGCTGGGACCCTGGGGGTGTCACCGTGTGCGTGCTGGGTCCTTGGGGTGCCACTGCTGTGGGGGGGTGTCACCGTGCGGGTGCCAGATCCCTGGCGGGGGGGTCACTACTGCGGGTGTCACCGTGCGGGTGCCGGCTGCCGGGGGGTCACCGCCAGGGGTGTCACCGTGCGGGTGCCGGCTCCCGGGGGGTCACCGCCAGGGGTGTCACCGTGCGGTGCCGGCTCCCGGGGCTGCCCCTTGGGACACCGCGCCCCCCGCCCGGGGGCCAGGCCCCCCCGCTGCCACCCCGCCGCACCGGGGGGCCGGGGACCGGGGCGTCCCCGCGGGCGCGGCTCGGGGCTGTGTTTGCCGTCAGACCCGTTCCCGGCTGCCTGCTGCCCGCCTCCCTCCTCGGGGAGCGGCGGAGCCCCGGGGCAGGGCCGTCCCCGGAGGCCGGCGGGGAAGCCGAGCCGGTGCCTCCGCTTCTCCCGCCCGGGGCTCCATCCCCGCTGCCCCCCGGCTGCCGTTGCCCGGGCTCAGGCCCCGGCGGGGCGGTGCCGCCCGGAGGAGGAGGCGGAGGCGGAGGAGGAGGAGGCGGCAGCCGGGCTCCCCTCACCGCGCCGCCGCCGCCGCCGCTACCGCCACCCTGGGCCTGGGCCTAGGCCTGGGCCCGCGGAGGCCGCGCCCGGCCCGGCGGGGCTTTGCCGTGGCCGGGCGGGCCGCAGAGCCGCCATGAAGCCGAGCGGAGGTGAGGCGGGGCGGCGAGCGGCGGCCGGGCTCGGCGGTGGCCGGGGCCGCCTCGCTGAGGGCCGGGGAAGCGGGTGTCCCCCCCTCCGGGACCCCCTGTCCCCATGGGGAGGGCGGGAGGAGCGGGGCGAGGCCCAAGCCGGGGGGTAACGTGGCCGTCCCGCCGCCCAGAGGAGCCGGTCCTGCTGGCGGAGCTGAAGCCGGGCCGTCCCCAACGCTACGACTGGAAATCCAGCTGCGAGACGTGGAGCGTGGCCTTCTCCCCCGACGGCGCCTGGTTCGCCTGGTCGCAGGGACACTGCGTGGTCAAGCTGATCCCCTGGCCCCTGGAGGAGACCGAGCTGTGAGTATGGGGGCAGCTGGATGGAGACGGGGCAGATGGGGTGGGGGTTAACGTGCATCCCTCCTTTCTCCCAGCAGCTGCAAAACCACAGAACGCAAGAGCCGCGGCAGCAAAGCGGAGGCCAGGAGCCGAGGGGTGGCCAAGGAGAAGACGCTGGAGTGCGGCCAGATCGTCTGGGGCCTGGCCTTCAGCGCCTGGCCGGTGGCGGAGGCGGGGGAGACGGACCCTGCCTGCGCCGTGGGTCTTCCCTGCCTGATCCTGGCCACCGGGCTCAACGACGGGCAGATCAAGGTCTGGGAGGTGCAGACAGGTGAGCGGCCCTCGCCGACAGCGGGAGCCGTCGTGGCTTCAGGCTGGTGTCTCTCCCTTTGGAAGGAGATCCCGTCTCCGTCCTTCCCTAAATACTTCCCCGGGGTGAGCGGGAGCCCCTGCCCTGTCCCAAAGCGGGGCTGCCTGCGCCTGAGGGGCACTGCCTCGTTCCCCATGGAGGGACGGCGCCGAGCATGGCTCGTATCCACAGGACACCTCCTCTTCAGCCTCTTGGGGCACCAGGATGTCGTCAGAGACCTGAGTTTCGCTCCCAATGGAAGCCTCATCCTTGTGTCGGCCTCGCGGGACAAGACCTTGCGCGTCTGGGACCTGAGCAGAGATGGTAGGAGCGTGCAGGGATGTCCCCGGTGCTGGGTCACCCCCGGCCGAGGCTGGGCTCTGCTGCGGGAAAGGGGGGAGAAACCCACCCCGGTAGGGGAGATGGTGGGAGAGGATCATAGGGGACAGTATTCTGGGCAGAAGGGGTGAGTCCTGCGACACGGAGCAGAGCCATCTTCTTGCAGGTGGGGCCTGGGAGGCGCAGGAGGGGGCTGCAAGTAGACAGAGCCTGGGATCTGCCCAGAGGAACCCCCCAGCCCCGTGCGCATTCCCTCTCGGCAAGGGGAGCGGGGGAGCGGAGAGCAGGGGCAGGGCCCCGCGCTGCCTCTCGTGCTCCCCTCTCGTGACTCGCGTGTCTGCCGTCCCCAGGGCGGCAGGTGCAGGTGCTGTCAGGCCACGTGCAGTGGGTCTACTGCTGCTCCATCTCCCCAGACTGCAGCATGCTCTGCTCCGCTGCCGGAGAGAAGTCGGTGAGTCCTGCAGGCTGGGAGCCATCCTGTGTCCTGCTGAATCCAGCGCTCCCCTCAGCCCTCCGTGTCAACCCACGCGAGAAACCCCACTATGAGGAGGGGCCGGGCCAAAGCCACCCTCACTCCTTGGCCGTTCTGGTTCTGCGTGGAGGAGCTGGGACCAGAACCCGTGTGCCTTCAGCCCCAAGGGGGAGATGCTTCTCCTCCATTCCCACCCCAGGGATGCTCCCAGCCTCAGCCCCTGCCCGTGTCCCGCAGGCGCTGCTGTGGAGCATGCGGTCCTACACCCTCATCCGGAGGCTGGAGGGGCACCAGAGCAGCGTGGTGTCGTGCGACTTCTCGCCAGACTCGGCGCTCCTCGTCACCGCCTCCTACGACGCCTGCGTCATCATGTGGGACCCCTACACGGGGGAGCAGCTGAGGACGCTGCGGTATGGAGCCGGGGGGGCAGTGAGGGACCGTGGAAGGGGGACAGAGCAACGCCATGGGGGTTTGTTGGGGCCTTCCCTTCTAGTTGGGCACAGCCAGCGCCTCTCCCCTGTCTCCCGCAGCTGAAGGGGGGCTCTGACTTGCCAGGTTTGGCCCCGCTGCCAGCCCTGGAGCACTGGGGATGGGGTTCACAGCAGCCTGGGACTGACGCTGGGCTTGTTCTCCCCACCCGCAGCCACGTCCCCTTGCACTCGGCGGTGGACTACAGCAGCGAAGTCCACACCAGCTCCCTGCGCTCCGTCTGCTTCTCTCCTGAGGGCCTCTACCTGGCCACGGTGGCAGACGACAGGTGAGTGAACCCCCTTGGGGACCTCCAGCGGGAAGAGGGTCCCAGGAGGACACCACCAAAACAAACCAGGAGCTCAGGACGTGCCAGTGGGGAGCAGACCTCGCATGCCAGGTCCCCACCAATGCCCCGGCGTAAGGGGAAAGGGCCTGGGACACCGCGGCTTGGCTGTGGCAAGGGGTAGCAAGGTCAGGGCCCTGTCGCCCCTCAGGGCGATGAGCCGGGGCCCGTGTCCTCCTGCGTGCTGTGCCGCCCTCGCTGTGCCCCTCAGCACAGTCACTAGCTCTGTCTGCATCCAGCTCAGCTCTACAGGGGACAGTGCCTCCTGCCTTGCTGCCGTGTTGTGACACTCCTGGGATGCTCTAAGCCCATGGGAAGACAATCCTACTCCAGAGTTTGCATGCATTCAGGTGAACCCAGAGGCTTTATTTTAGCTGCAGGCACTGCGTGGATGTGGGCCTGGCATTGTGTCCCCTGCCTTTTTCCCTAGGCTCCTGAGGATCTGGGCATTGGAGCTGCGGTCTCCGGTTGCGTTTGCTCCCATGACCAATGGTCTGTGCTGCATGTACTTTCCACACGGCGGTTTCATTGCCACAGGGTGCGTACGTAGGAGAAGAGAGCGGAGAAATACGTGGCTGCTCCCTCCTCCTGCAGCTCTGGGTCTGCTCAGCAAATTGGGGGCTTCCCTGGGGGTGCAGACTGGTTTCCTGGGCTGGGGAACGCACGCTTGCTGCAAGCTCGGGATATTTGGGGGTAATCGAGTTTTCTCATGCTGCTCTGCCCCGTGCTCATGGCTTGTTCGGGTCACGTTGCAGGACCAGAGATGGCCACGTCCAATTCTGGACCGCTCCAAGGGTCCTCTCCTCGCTAAAACACTTGTGTCGCAAAGCTCTGCGCACCTTCCTGACGACGTACCAGGTTCTCGCGCTCCCCATTCCCAGGAAACTGAAGGAATTCCTCACTTACCGGACCTTTTAAGGCAGCGCAGAAAGTGGAGGCACGGAGGCGAGAGCCCTCTGCCCGGCGGCGGGGCTCGGCCTGGGTCAGAGGAGGCACTGCAGCAACGACGTCTCGCTGATTTGTGAGCCGTGGGGCAGGATTGCTACTCCCCTTGTTTTGGGGCTGTGTCTGTGAATGTGGAGGGATTTTTCGGTATAATAATCCTAGAACCCAGCAAAAATGCATGCAGAGGGCAAGGGGCACAGCTGCGGTGGCCCTGCAGGGGACACAGGTCCCCCTGTCCCCCTGCTATCTGCAAGTTTTGGGTCAGGTGCTTTTGCTTCCAAGTGCAATGTTGTGGGGTGAAGGTTGGCACCCGCAGTCTGAGCAGAGCTTTTGTCGTTCGTACGAATACGGGGCCGCAACCGTCCCTGACAAAACCGACCCTCACCGGGACTGGCTCGCGCTGTAGCTTAGTTGCCGGAGCATTGTGGGCTCTGCCGCTCTCCTGGTCTGGGCGCAAGCTGGACAAACCCGAGCAGGTCTCTGCGGACTAGACAACAGCAATGACAGAATAAAAAATGATTCCTCACGTCTTTCCTCTTGGTTCGTAGAGGTGACCTGGGGATACCTGGCAGGGCAGGCTCCAGCCCTCCTGCTGCGGCTGCCGGGGTGGCAGTGAGCGCTCGCTCGGCTCTGAAGTGCAGCAGACCAGTAAGCGTTCAGCAGTGGGTGCTGGGGAGGATCCGTCCACCGTGAAGGTGGGACACAGGGCTTCACACAGCCCGCAGCTCCCGTTCCTCTGCTGCTTTCTCTCCCTGCTGGAGCTCGGCGCTCCGGCAGCCCGGTGTCCAGATGTGCTGCGCATGAAGCAGCCTCCTGTGCTTCTCTCCCTCCAGCTTAGCTGGTTGCTGGAGTGACAGCACGTGCTCTGAGCCAGAGCCCGACGCTGTGACCCCAGATGGTGGAGAAGAGGGGGAATGTCTCCTCTAAACTGCTCTGTGGGATGTTTTCCCTCGCAAGCAGCCGAACCCAGAAAGCTGGTGTTTCCCTAACCCCTCCAGGTGTCACCCACAACTCTGTCCCCTCTTGTAACAGGGGGATGTCACCGCAAGAAGCCGCGCTGGCCCTGCGCAGCTTGCTGTGCACGGCTGCCCCGCTCAGCTGCACGAGCGAGGGGGTGGCACAAGCCATGGTTGTGCTCCTCAGCGTGCAAGCATCCGGAGCGGCTCTGCCCTGCAAGGAAGGGAGGTTTTTGCAGGCAGGTGACAGCAGCTGGACTTTGGCCTGCGTGGGTGCCACGCTTTTGCAATGGGACAGGGGCAGGGGGTGAGGCTCGACCACCTCCCTTTGGTCCTTGCTGTACAGGAGGGAAAAGACAAGAGAAGTGCAACCTGCTGGGCTTGAGGCATCTGTATTTCCTAGTGACGCTTAGAAACAATGCTGCCCGACGCTTGCGCCCTGGCTGTGGGCTCAAAGGCTTGCAAAAAGGAAACAGAAAGCTGCAGGGAGCAGCTGCGGGCGCGGGGCTGATGATCCCTTCCAGCTTCCGTGAGATCCAGCTTTGCAAGCAAGGATCCACCCGGCAGGACTCAGGCTTCGGCCACGATCAGGTCCCTGGTGACTTGGAAAGCCGCGATGAGGGAGCTCAGCTGAATCTTTTCACTGGTCCCAGCAGCCAGCCGGTACCTGGAGCAGGGGGGGAGGACAGGTTCGGGTGTTTACACCACCATCCGCGTCCTGACAAAGCGACAGCCCTGGCCAGGCTGGAGCAAGCCAAGCGCAGCGCTGGCGGGTTTATGCGGCAGGGACGGATGCACGGGGGCGTTTGCCAGCTGTGCCCACCAGCTGCCAGGACTCGGCACAGCACGGTAGCGGTGACCTCCATGGGGCGGGCGTGCTGGCAGCCCCCCAACCAGGGTGTTGCAGGGCAAGGAGCCGGGCTGAGCGGACACTTACTCGATGTCTGCCATTTTGATGAGCAGCTGAATGCGGACCGAGGGTGGGAAATCAACTGCGGAGAGAAGGAGACGGCGTGCGTCACCTCGGGATGGTTGGGCCTCCCGGGGTCAGCCAGGAGCCGGCCCCGCAAGCCCCTACCTCTGTGCACAAAGAGGTGGATCTCGGTGAGGATGTCCTGCAGGGCCAAGCCCTTCAGCGTCTTCAGCTCCATGATTTCTGAGATGGGAGCGAGTGAAGGGCTTTCTCCCATTCCTTTCCCCGCGAGATCCCACTCCTCATCTCCGCGACAACCCCGAGGACCCTCCCCAGCGAGCAGCACCCACCCCAGCCGGAGCAGGAGGTCGCAGGACGGGAAGCCCTGGCAAAGAGGAGGATTTAAAGCAGCGGGGATTAAACCCCAGGGCCGGCGGAGGACAAAGGATACTGAGATAGGCGGTGGAAAAGTCCTGGTTCAGCATCCAGTCTAGGATGTTGGCAATGTCAGACTTGAGGGGGTGTCCCGTGCAGGTGTAGACGTTCTCCTCTGTCACCTTCCCGAAAGCCATGGTGGTGCTCTGAGGAAGAGGAGGGCGGAGGAGGGATGAAGAGCCCAGCCAACCCCTCCAGGGCAGCTGCCTGCGGGGGGGCAACCGCTGCCGGCTTACACGAGGAGAGCGCGGCCACGGTCCGTACCTGCAAGATATTGAGGGCTCTGCGCATGTCACCGCTCGAGAGGGTCACCAGAGCCTTCATCCCGTCCTCAGTCACATCCACCCTGGAAAACAAGACCTGGGGCTGCAGAGGGAGCCAGCGCTGCTGGAGGGAAATACAACCGTGTGGAAAGCGAAGCCCACTGCCCCTCCCCGTGTAGGGGAATGGGGAAAAAGGGGGCGCAGAAGATGCTGTGGAGCCCCCCGCGTCCCGCGACGCCCCTGGCTCACCCCTCCTCCTGTATGACGTGCCGCAGCCGGGGCACCATCAGCTCCGGGGTGAGCGGGCCGAAGCGGAAGCGCGTGCAGCGGGACTGCAAGGCGGGGATGATCTTGGAGAGGTAGTTGCAGATGAGGCAAAAGCGGGTGTTTTCTGTGAACTTCTCGATCACTGTGAAGAGGAGGGAGGAGAGGCTGGTCCTCGTCTGCCGCCTCGTGCAGGCTCCCACCCTGCACCGGGCTGGGAAAGGCTGAAGGGGTGCCAGCGGCGTGGGGTGCCCAGCGCCCCTCACCTCGCCTCAGGGCGTTCTGAGCATCCTGGGTCATGGCGTCGGCTTCATCCAGGATGACGAGCTTGAAGCCTTTCCTTAAAAAGGGAGGAAAAAAAAGGGGTGGCTTTGGTCCCACCTGCTGGCTTGGTGCTGGAGAAGAGGGGATTGGGGGATGCTTATTCCCAACCTGACCCCCACGAACGCTCCCGGGGAGCCCTCCTTTCCCCTCTGGAGCAGCATCTTTATCCCTCATCCCTACCACCCTCATCCTCCCCGCTTGCAGGGCAGCCCTGGCTCCTTCCCACCCGCTCTGGCACGCTTCCCACCCCAGCAGCCCCCCCAAACCCCAAGCCGAGCGCCGGGGCAGGCTGCATCAGGGCGGGGGGGGGGGGGATGACAAAGGGACGGGGAGCTTTGGGAAGCGCAGATCCGCCGCTTACTTAAAGATGGTCCTGGTGCTGGCGAAGCTCAGGATGGGCCCTCGGACGATGTCGATACCCCGGTCATCGGAGGCGTTGAGCTGGAGGGAGCCGGCGTGGATCCACATCCCCGTCTGAGGATGCTCCCAGGGGTGGGGGGGACCCCACCATCACCCCCACCCCATTCCCATTTACCTCTAGCACCATGGAGCCAAACTCCCGCTCCCGGTAGAGCTGCCTGGCGCAGGCGAGGATGGTCGATGTCTTACCGGTGCCGGGCGGACCATAGAGGAGAAGATGCGGGAGTCGATCTTCGCTGATAAACCGTTGTACTGGTAACGGGATAAAGGGGGTTGGGGGACGCCCGGTACCCCCCGGTGGTGTTAATTACCGGGGAGGGGGGTTGTTACTCACCGGTGCTGAGGATATCCCGGTGCGACACCAGCTCCGACAGCGCCTGCGGCCGGTACTTCTCCACCCTGCACCGGGGAGAACCGGGGGGAGGGGGGGGGGGTCAGACCGGGGCAGCTCCCGCCGCTTCCCCCGCCCCGCTCCGGTCGCGATCGTACCACGGCAGGTTCCCGCCGCCGGCTCGCGCCATTGTCGCGACGTCTCGCGAGAGCACCGGGAGGGGGCGGAGCGGGCGTAGGGCCGCCCCCTCCGGGGCTGTGGTTGGGGAAGAACCGGGGGGGGGGGGGGGATGGGGGAAGCGAGGCGACGCCGGGGCTCGTGGGAAGAGCGCGGTGCTGGGAATAGCAATGGCTTTAGCGATTCCCGGTGCCGTGCTTTCCCCCAAAAGCATCCCCGCTGCTTCGCTTCAGCCATTCCCAGCACTGCGCAAGGTTGCGGGCACGCTGCTGGGGAGAGCGCGGTAGCAGGAATTGCTAAAGCAGGATTGCGGGCATGGTTTTGGGGAGAACACGGTGCTGGCGCTCACCAAAGCAAGGTGGTGCCTGGGCTTTTGGGGAGAGCGCAGTGCTGGGAATTGCTAAAGCAAAGTTGTGGGCATGGTCCTGGGGAGAGCACGGTACCAGGAATTGCTAAAGGAAGAGTGCAGGCATGGTTTTGGGAAGAGTGTGGTGCTGGTGGTCATCAAAGCAAGGTGGTGCCTGGGCTCTTGGGGAGAGCGTGGCACTGGGAAGTGATGAAGGCAAGTTGTGGGCATGCTTTTGGGGAGAGCGCAGTGCTGGGAATTGCTAAAGGAAGAGTGCAGGCATGGTTTTGGGAAGAGTGTGGTGCTGGTGGTCATCAAAGCAGGGTGGTGCCTGGGCTCTTGGGGAGAGCGTGGCACTGGGAAGTGATGAAGGCAAGTTGTGGGCATGCTTTTGGGGAGAGCGCAGTGCTGGGAATTGCTAAAGGAAGATTGCGGGCATGGTTTTGGGGAGAGCGCGGTGCTGGCATTCAGCAAAGCAAGGTGGTGCCTGGGCTCTTGGGGAGAGCACGGCACTGGAAAGAGCTAAAGCATGGTTGTGGGCATGCTTTTGGGGAGAGCATGGTGCTGGGAATTGCTAAAGCAAGGTTGTGGGCATGGTTTTGGGGAGAGCGCGGTGCTGGCATTCACCAAAGCAGGGTGGTGCCTGGGCTCTTGGGGAGAGCGCGGCACTGGGAAGTGATGAAGGCAAGTTGTGGGCATGCTGTTGGGGAGAGCGCGGTGCTGGGAATTGCTAAAAGTGAAGTAGTGGGCATGCTTTTGGGGAGAGCACGGCACCAGGAATGGCTAAAGTAAGACTGTGGGCATGTTTTTGGGGAGAGCGCAGTGCTGGCGTTCACCAATGCAAGGTGGTGCTTGTGCTTTTGGAGAGAGCACAGGACTGGGAATTGATGTAGGCAAGTTGTGGGCATGGTCCTGGGGAGAGCGTGGTGCTGGCACTCACCAAAGCAAGGTGATGCCTGTGCTCTGGGGGAGAGCGCGGCGCCAGGAATGGCCGGAGCAAAGTTGTGACCATGCTTTTGGGGAGAGCGTGGTGACCCTGCTCTTGGAAACCCCCTCGGGCGAGAGGGGCACTCGAAGGCTGTGGGCTGGGGCCGAGGGCAGCAGCTCCGGGGGCTGCCTGGGACCGGCTGTGGTGCACCCAGCGCGACGGGAGCAGCAAACTCGAGAGGCGGCTGCGAGGAGAACACCTTTATCCCCGTCCCTGCCGCTTCCCGGTGTGGGAGAGCAGCTCGAAGATTTGCAGGTCTGGTTGACTAACTTGAAAAATCCAGCCCCGTCTTCTGTCCCTCGTACTACGAAAGCACTTGGCTGAGTAACGGGGCTGTCTCTGCCTGCTCCCCGCTATTCCTGGAGGTGCTGGATGTGGCCTCTTCTCACCAGAGTCACCTCCAAAGGAAGAGGGGTCCGTGCTGTTTCAGGCTGGGCTTTGGGAAATGGCTGGAGTCTCCTTAGAGAAGGGGCTTAGAGGGAAAAATAACCTAAGCTGGCTGGCGGGGATGCTCAGGCGCTGCTTTGGTTTAAGTGACATGGATGGAGAGAGAAAGGCAGGGCTGCAGCGAGAGGCTTTGGCTGGGAAAGCGCAGGCGGAAAGATGACGGAAAGCGATCCGTCGGGAAGTAGAGGTGATAGGGAATATATTGGAGGGGTGAAAAAATCATAGGGAAATCCTGTCACTGGCAAGGGAAGGGAAAAACATCAAGAGCTCCAGGTTGAATCCTATAGAAACCCAAAAAGCTGCCAAAGGGCAGCTGCTTTCCTAATTTTTTCCCTTTTTTTATTCCCCCCCCTTATTTTTCCACCCCCCAGCCCCATAAGGGAAAGCAGGAGCTCGAAGCTGAGCTCAGCAAGCCTCGGCCGTTCCTCCGGGCGCGTGACGGCCGTGACAGATGGCCCTTGCGATGGCAGGCGCGGAGCTGCAAGGTCCTTCCCCAGCGCCTGGGAACCGGCTGGGAGCTGCGACCCGGAGCCCTGATGGGCTTGGGCTTCTCCCCTGTGTAGCAGGTCCGGAGCTGCTGTTCTCTCCTCACATCTGCCTTTGCCTGGGGCAGGCTCCTGTCCTTCAAAATTGATTTTTCCAGACATTTCTTCCCCCCCTTGGCCCATCATTAATAAATCTTGAGCTTCAGAGCAGGCAAAATCTTTGGAGCGGGCAGGCAAAGTCATCTGCTTGCGGCCGGTGCGTGCGCTCAGATCCACGGTGCTGTTTCTCACGGGCGATTTCACCTCTTTCTTGACCAGATTGCTTTAAAGATTATCTATTTTTTCTGTTGGTTGTTGTTTAACATGGTTAAAATTGATGGGTGCATCCCCCCGCAATGATTCTGCATCGTTAGGACCGGCTGAATTATTAACCAGTGTCTGAGCTGCCTGTCTTGGCTTATTTACCTTTATATCTCTTGGGCAGGGAACTGGCAGGTCACATCAGACTTGGTAAATGGTGCTATAAATTTATAGCACTATCGATAGGTTCATTAACAGCCCTGAGGCATCAGGTGCATCCCTTCGGAGGAGGACGAGGGAATTCCAGGTAGCTGGTGGCAGAGGTGATGGTGGCAGAGATGCTCCTTCGCAGGGAAGAGAAAGGGGGGCTCCTTGCGAGGCGAAGTCCAAAATCATGGAGGCAGAGATGCTGTTTGGCATGTTAATAATAAAGAAATAAAAATGCTGATATCGGAAAGGTCCCTTGCGTGCGGAGTGGCACCCAGCCTTTAAGATGAGCGGAGACAACCCTGAATTTAAGGGGTCACCAACAAGCCGGGGCAACAATTTAGCACTCGAAGCCAATGGTCAATGGCACTTGAAAGCCTCACGGGGTGGTTTTATGGGGAATTTGGTGGGAAAAGCCTTGTGTGACGCTGCGGGGGCTCTCAAACCAGCAAAGGGTTGGTTTCACAGGGGTGGGGTTGGCTGAGGTTCGCCTGGCGGGTGATGAGCCGGCCCTGCCGACGGGATGCTCTCTCCCTTCCCAGCTGGATGCTGTGCCCCAGCAGAGCATCCTCCTCGCTCGGCACCGCGTGAAAATGAACCTGATTTCAGAGAGCCTCTCGGTAGCTCCGAGCTTACTGACATGCAAGAAAAGCAACACAGGTGAATTAAGTCATTACAAGATACATTTTATATGAACCGATTGTGCCGAAAACAACTTGTGTTTAAGAAATGAAGCAGTTAATGTTGCTGAGTAACAACGCACACAGCTAGCCCGTGTAGGGAATCCAGGCACTGATAGTGAACAATGTGAATAATTCAAGCTGTCCAAGGCTGTAGAATAGAAAACCACAGGTTTTCTTATTGATCTCGGGCCCGTTCCCGCCGTCCATAACATGCATCTGCCTTTTGCACCGTGGGCCAGCCCAGCTCCCAGCGCGTGAGTTGTCGCATTGACTGCAACAGGGTTTTTTGGGGAGCGTACGCCCAAAATCACTGCAGGTCCAGTGCTGCTGGTGGGTTTGGGTTGGGTGGTTTTTTCCCAGCAGAGCCACCCTGCTTGCATTTTATTTTTATCTTTATTTTGTCTTTATTTTATCTTCATTTTATATTTATTTTTATTTTTACTTTATTTTACTTTATTTATTTTGAAGGGCAAATACTGTGATAGTGGAAATTATTCTGCACTGGAAGCTGTCGGAGTCACGGGGAGGAGGAACAGCAGTGTGGGCAAAGGATGCCAAGGGGGATTGCTTGCTCCCCAGCACCCCAATTTTGAGCTTCGCTTCGCAGCATCCTCTCTCCTCTGGGTACCATCCCACCCTTCCCTCCCTTGTAATCGGATCTGGGAACAGCGGACCCAGAAATGGCTGGGCTTGTACCTTGGATGTTTTAGGGGAAAAAAAAAAAAAATTTGTTGTTGCAAATGCGCTGAGTATAGATTCTGCCTTGCCCTCTTATCTCCAGGTTGGTTATTGAAAGACTTGATTAACCACAGAAGCCATCAGGAGAGAAAATTTCCAGCGTGGTGGTTTTTTTTCTTTTCTCCTGTGCTCCAGTTAATGACAGGAATTGCATCGCATTTCCAACACGGGCGATAGTTAAATATCTGGTGATTACTGCCTTCCCCAAGCGCCTGCCGCAGCAGTCAAGCAAATGCCGGCCTTTCCAGAGGGCTCTGTCTCCTTCTTCCCAGAGGAAAAGTTGGCAGAGTGGGAAGATGCTTCTACCAGGGGACCCCCACAGCCCCCAGGGCTGCACCAGTGCCCACCAGTGCCCCCCAGTGCAACCCAGCTGCTGCAGCGCTGCTTCCTCTCATCCACCCCAGCTAAAACACCCAGTTGAAACATAAATATACATATATATGCATGTGAAATTAAGAGCAAAATTGAGAATGCAGCCCAGCTAAAATGGGATCCTCTGTATTATGAAATTGCACCAGGCTTTTCCTTCCAGCTGCCCACTCTGTCACTGTCATGGTTTAACCCCAGCGTGGCCTTACCCATGAGCCACAATGCCTTCAGAGACAGACCTGCTCCAGCGTGGCCTCACCCACAGCCACAGTCCCTTCAGGAGTAAACCTGCTCCAACATGGCCTTGCCCATGGCTGCAGTCCCTCCAGGGGTGTACCTGCTCTGTCGTGGGCTTATCCATGGCCACATGCTTTGAGGTGCTCCAGCATGACCTCATGCGCAGCCAGTGATGCTTCAAGGTGTGCCTGCTGCAGCATGGACTTATCCACAGCCACGGATGCTTCGAGATGTACCTTCTCCAGCGTGGACTTATCCTTGGGCCACAATCCCTTCAGAGGTACCCGCTGTGGCACAGACATAGCCACGGCCACAGACGCTTCGAGATGTACCTGCTCTGGCATGGGCTTATCGATGGCCACAGGCGCTTTGGGGTGTCCTGCTCCTGCGTGGACTCATTCACAGGTCGCAGTCCCTTCGACTCCAGTTCACGCTGGAGTTCCAGCCTGTCCAGTACAGCAGCACAGAAGCAGCAGAGATGCCCTGGCCATCTGCCAGCCCAGGCGCACGGCCATTGCTGTTATCAAAATGTTCCCAGGCACGGCAGAGGCAGATGATAAGCACCACAGCAGTCCAGCAAGCAGCGAAAGCAAAAAGCAGCCACAAACGAGCACTCGACTCTAATATACAGGAAGGCAAGCAAGCCCCGTGGCAAGCACAGGAGCCTGTCGATTAATAACTAAGTGGCAATAACAGCTATAAATTCGATCTAGCACATTCCAGTCAAATCTGTCGTTATCTTGAACCCTTCAAGCCCCACGTTGGGTGCCAAAAAGGACTGTTGTGGTTTAACCCCAGCTGGCAACTAAGCCCCACGCAACCGCTCGCTCACTCCCCCCCAGTGGGATGGGGGAGAGAATCGGAAGGGTAAAAGTGGGAAAACTCATGGGCTGAGATAAAGGCAGTTTAATAGGTACAGCAAAAGCCGCACACACAAGCAAAGCAAACCAAGGAATTCATTCCCTCCTTCCCATCGGCAGGCAGGTGCTCAACCATCGCCAGGAAAGCAGGGCTCCATCACGCCTAACGGTGACTTGGGAAGACGCCATCGCTCCAAATGTCCCCCCCTTCCTTATTCCCCCAGCTCTGTATGCTGAGCATGACACCATATGGTGTGGGATAGCCCTTTGGCCAGTTGGGGTCAGCTGTCGCAGCCGTGTCCCCTCCCAACTCCTCATGCACCCCCAGCCTGCTCGCTGGTGGGGTGGGCTGAGGAGCAGAAAAGGCCTTGACTCTGTGTAAGCACTGCTCAGCAACAGGGAAACCAGCCCTGTGATATCCACGCTGGTTCCAGCACAAATCCAAACCAACCCCATAGGAGCTACTATGGAGAAAATGAACCCCACCCCAGCCAAACCCCCCCAGTCGCGCGGGTGGGTTTTTACCGCCTGGGCCCGCTGTAGTTTGCAGAGCGTCTGAGTGAATCCCAGCCTGATCCAAACAGGCTGAGCAGGTAACGGCTCCATGCGGTTTGGTCTGGCGTCTCCTTTTTAATCATGTTATGTCATGTCATGTCATGTCATGTCATGTCATGTCATGTCATGTCATGTCATGTCATGTCATGTCATGTCATGATCATGTTATGTCATGTCATGTCATATCATATCATATCATATCATTATTCTGTTCAGCTTGGGTATGGTAGTCTGGCATCCCCTTTCCCTTTCCCTTTCCCTTTCCCTTCCCTTCCCTTCCCTTCCCCTTCCCCTTCCCCTTCCCCTTCCCCTTCCCTTCCCTTCCCTTCCCTTCCCTTCCCTTCCCTTCCCTTCCCTTCCCTTCCCTTCCCTTCCCTTCCCTTCCCTTCCCTTCCCTTCCCTTCCCTTTCCCTCTCCTCTCCTCTCCTCTCCTCTCCTCTCCTCTCCTCTCCTCTCCTCTCCTCTCCTCTCCTCTCCTCTCCTCTCCTCTCCTCTCCTCTCCTCTCCTCTCCTCCTCCTCCTCCTCCTCCTCCTCCTCCTCCTCCTCCTTCTCCTTCTCCTTTTTTCCTTTTCCTTTTCCTTTTCCGTTTTGATATGATAGTCTGGCATCCCCTTTTAATTTCTATTCTTTCTATTCTATTCTTCTATTCTTCTATTTTCTATTCTATTCTATTCTATTCTATTCTATTCTATTCTATTCTATTCTATTCTATTTTGTCATATTCTGTCATATTCTGTCATATTCTGTTTTCTTCTCCTTATTCTTCTTCTTCTGAAATTGGCTTTTTGAACCCTTTGGATGTATTTTCCTCCCCTTTATCACCCCTCCACAACCCCTCCGTAGGCTCCCCTGGCTGGCGGCAGCGGGTGCAGGCAGGGTCCTGCCCTCGGCCACTGCCCCGCTCTCATCCGGGGGAGCTGCCGCTGTTTCCCATCCTGGGGGGAGTCCCTCGGAGTCCCCTTACAGCCAGGCTTGGGGACGCTCTGCCGAGCCAGGGTGGCT
Source organism: Nipponia nippon (assembly GCF_047370975.1). NCBI lineage: Eukaryota > Metazoa > Chordata > Aves > Pelecaniformes > Threskiornithidae > Nipponia > Nipponia nippon. The sequence goes on along the minus strand of NW_028262348.1, from coordinate 4,437,734 downwards.
GCAGCTTTGGGTCACTTCCCAGCAGGATGGCACACAACCGACCGAAAAGCTAAAATTCCAGTAATTTCTATAAAATCCCCCTAACTTGCTCCTTCTGACCCTCAGAGAGTTTTTGTAGGTAGGCAGATGGGTTGTTAGTGAGGACAAGGGACGTGTGTGGTCATCCCAACATGGGGGCAAGCCTGGAAATTAAACCTTCTCCTTAAAAAAAAGCAAAAATCAGCAAATTTCAAACTTTTTTAGCCATATCCCGACTCAGAGTGAGATGACCACTGCAAGCACGGCCGGCTTCAGTTGATGGATAAAGCTGTTGGGGGTTTGGCTTGTGGTCTCCGTGGAGTTGATATGGAGCGGGATGGGTACATCAGCTGGGAAAAAAGTCAAGGGAGGTCACGGGTGAGGGGAAGCTTTGCTCGGGGGGAGTGGGACAGGCGGAGTTGCTCACAGCATCGTCCTGGCTCCGTCTCTCCCGAGTAACTGCTGAGCTCGTTGGCCAGGCTTAGCCGTTCTTGACTGGCTCTGGGTATCTTTTATAGATATAGATCTGAAAATCATATATAAAATCAGATATAAAATTTTTATATCTATTTTTATATATATACACACATATAATATGTACATAAAATGTTTTATATGTATATACCAAGCTCCTGTAAAGCTTCTCGAGCACGGCAGCCGGCAGAGGGAAAGGCTCTTCGCCAAGGGAAGGGCTTGAGCAGCGGGGGGTCAGCGCGTGCCGCCTGCACCCCCTTTCCTCTGCTGCGCCCTGGGGCTGGGCTGAACCCCAAAATAGCTGAGCGTGCTAAGAGGAGCGGGGTTCGTCCCCTGCGCGGGGGGTTAGTGCTTCTGTAGGGGCTCTGGCTGCTGGGAAATGAGATTCAGGGGTGCACACGGGGCTGGGGGGACTTTTTTGGCTTCTACCCAGCAACCTGGGTGTGAGCCTGGGGCCATCACAGTGGCCACTGGGTGGGGAGGAGCAGAGGGGTGTCTGGGTGCCCTCCTCCTCCCCTGCACCCTGCCGCTGCACCCCAAACTGCGTCCTTGGTATTTCAAATCCCTTTATGGCAGCTGGAGCAGCGGGGGGAGAGGGGAGCTGGGGGGAGAGGGGAGCTGGGGGAGAGGGGAGCTGGGGAGAGAGGGGAGCAGGGGGAGAGGGGAGCCAGGGGGGACAGGGGAGCCGGGGGAGAGGGGAGCGGGGGAGAGGGGAGCTGGGGGGAGAGGGGAGCCGGGGGAGAGGGGAGCTGGGGGAGAGGGCAGCTGGGGGGAGAGGGCAGCTGGGGGGAGAGAGGGGAGCTGGGGGGAGAGGGGAGCTGGGGGGAGAGGGGAGCTGGGGGAGAGGGGAGCTGGGGGGAGAGGGGAGCAGGGGGAGAGGGCAGCTGGGGGGAGAGGGGAGCCGGGGGAGAGGGCAGCTGGGGGGAGAGAGGGGAGCCGGGGGAGAGGGGAGCCGGGGGAGAGGGGAGCGGGGGGAGAGGGGAGCTGGGGGGAGAGGGGAGCCGGGGAAGAGGGGAGTGGGGGGAGAGGGGAGCTGGGGGGCAGAGGGGAGCTGGGGGGAGAGGGGAGCTGGGGGGGAGAGGGGAGCGGGGGGAGAGGGGAGCAGGGGGAGAGGGGAGCTGGGGGGAGAGGGCAGCTGGGGGGAGAGGGGAGCGGGGGGAGAGGGGAGCTGGGGGGAGAGGGGAGCCGGGGGAGAGGGGAGCTGGGGGGAGAGGGGAGCGGGGGGAGAGGGGAGCTGGGGGGAGAGGGGAGCTGGGGGAGAGGGGAGCCGGGGGAGAGGGCAGCCGGGGGGGACAGGGGAGCCGGGGGAGAGGGGAGCGGGGGGAGAGGGGAGCTGGGGCAGAGGGGAGCCGGGGGGGAGAGGGGAGCTGGGGGAGAGGGGAGCCGGGGGGGAGAGGGGAGCTGGGGGAGAGGGGAGCCGGGGGAGAGGGGAGCCGGGGGGGACAGGGGAGCCGGGGGAGAGGGGAGCGGGGGGAGAGGGGAGCTGGGGGGAGAGGGGAGCCGGGGGACAGGGGAGCCGGGGGGGAGAGGGGAGCTGGGGCAGAGGGGAGCCGGGGGGAGAGGGGAGCTGGGGGAGAGGGGAGCCGGGGGGGAGAGGGGAGCTGGGGGAGAGGGGAGCCGGGGGAGAGGGGAGCCGGGGGGGACAGGGGAGCCGGGGGAGAGGGGAGCTGGGGGAGAGGGGAGCTGGGGGAGAGGGGAGCCGGGGGGGGAGAGGGGAGCCGGGGGAGAGGGGAGCCGGGGGGGACAGGGGAGCCGGGGGAGAGGGGAGCTGGGGGAGAGGATGGGGAGGCACGCTGTGGCACGCAGCAGCTTGATTTTCATTTGGTTTTGCTCCCTTTCAGGCCAAATCCCGTTGCTACGGCAGGGATCACAGGGTCCCTCCTTGGCTTTCCCCGGATCCCGCTGCAGATTTCCATCCCGGCTGCCCCCCCTGCTCGTCCCCTTCTGTGCAACCCTTGGGGTCCCTAGGGTGAGGCAGGATTTGGCCTGGCCCTGAGCAGCATCCGCATCCCCTCGGTGCCAGGACAGGTTGTGGGGTGGGAGCACAGCTGGGGGAACCGGCCCCTCCTGCCCCCCAGTGAGGTGAATCCTGCCCCGTTCCTTCCGCAGTGGGGGCTGCAGCACAGTTCCCCTTTGCACCCCAATACGGCACCTTCTGGGGGTGCACATGCCCCGTACCCCCCAGCTGCCCCTGCTGCTACTGCCCTGCGGTCACACACAGCACAGCCCGGCCTGGCCGCCTCTGCAGCAGAGCTCCCTGTCGCAGCAGAACCCCCCACCCCCCCATTGCAGCAGTGGCATTGTCCCCCCACTGCAGCAGGGGATCCCATTGCAGCAGGGATCCTTATTGCAATAGGGGTCCCTGGTGCACCAGGCCCCCCATATTGCCCCAGCCCCCCCCACTGCAGCAGGGGATCCCATTGCAGCAGGGACCCCTATTACACCAGCCTCCCCTTTGCAGCAGGGACTCCCATTGCAGCTGCACCCCAATTGCACTGGGGACCCTTATTGCAGCAGGCCCCCCATTGCACCAGGGGACCCACTTACAGCAGGGGATCTCATTGCAGCAGGGTCCCGTATTGCAATAGGGGTCCCTGGTGCACCAGGCCTCCATATTGCCCCAGCCCCCCCCCTCCCAGCAGGGTCCTCCATTGCAGCAGGGGACCCCTATTGCAGCAGGGGATACCATTGCAGCTGCACCCCAGTTGCAGCAGGGACCCCTATTGCAGCAGGGACCCCAGCTGCCCCAGCCCCTCCAGATTGCGCCAGCCCCCCACACTGTAGCAGGGTACCCCACTGCATCAGGCTCCCCCATTGCTGCAGCCCCCCCCCCCCCGTTGCAGCTGCACCCCAATTGCAGCAGGGACCCCTATTGCCCCAGCCCCCCATTGCCCCAGCCCCCCCACTGCAGCAGGGTCCCCCATTGCAGCAGGGACCCCAATTGCAGCAGGGATCCCTGTTGCAGCAGGGATCCCTATTGCACCAGGCCCCTCTCATTGCCCCAGCCCCCCTATTGCAGCAGGGATCCCAATTGCAGCAGGGACCCCAACTGCCCCAGCCCCCCCCCCCCATTGCCCCAGCCCCCCCATTGCATCAGGGACCCCAATTGCAGCAGGGACCCCAACTGCCCCAGGCCCCCCCCATTGCACCAAGGTCCCCCATTGCAGCAGGGCCCCCAAGTGCAGCAGGGAACCCTATTGCCCCAGGCCCCCCCATTGCACCGGGGTCCCCCATTGCAGCAGGGCCCCCAATTGCAGCAGGGACCCCTATTGCACCAGGCCCCCCCATTGCCCCAGGCTCCCCCATTGCAGCATCCCCCACTGCAGCACCCCCCCAGATCCCCCCCACCCCGCCGCTCCCCCCGCCGCACCATGCCCGGGCTGGGGGCGGGTGCTGGTGCGCGGTGGCGGAGGGACAGACGGACGGACTGATGGATGGATGGGGGGGGGGGGGCTACCGCGCGGAGCGGCGCGCAACGAGCGCGGCCCCGCGGGGCCGGAGCGCGCCGCCCCCGCCCCCGCCCCGCCGCGCCCGGTGTTGGGGGGGGGGGGAGGCGGCCGCGGCGCCGCGCTGACGGGCGGGGGCTGGGTGGGCACGGCGGGGCCGCGATGCTGCGGGCCGCGGCGGAGCGGGGCTGAGCGGTGCGGGGGGGGGGCGGGCAGGGGAGGGAGGGGGGGGGCCGGGCCGCGGCGGAGGGTGGAGGGGAAGGGGAGGAGGGGTGGGGGGGGGGCGCGGCGAGCGATGGATGAGGACAACATGACGAGGAGCGAGGAGCAGCAGCTGAGTCTGCAGAAGGCGCTGCAGCAGTGCGAGCTGGTCCAGAACATGATCGACATCAGCATCTCCAACCTGGAGGGGCTCCGCACCAAGTGCGCCGCCTCCAACGACCTCACGCAAAAGGAGATCCGCACCCTGGAGGGAGGGGCCCACCGACCCCCCCCCCCCCCCCCCCAATATCCAACCCCCCCCCCCCCCCCGGGCCGTGCCGGGCTCCCCCGCGGCGCTGCGGTGCGCCCGAGTGAGGCTGCGCGCTCTGCAGGTGGGTCCGGCATCGCCAAACCCTCCTGCCGCTACCGCCCGGAGGGCCCCGGGCCCGGGCCCCGGCCCCCCGACAACCCCCCGGCCCCACAGCATCCTCCCGGCCCGGCAGCATCCCTCGCCCCCGGCTCCGACCGCCCCGCCAGGCTGCATCCCCCCCCGGCCCACCTGCATCGCCCCGGCCCGACCGCATCCCTTCCGGGGGCTCCTGTTTCCCCATCAGGCTGCATCCCTCCGGCTCGGCCGCATCCCTTCCACCGGGCCGCATCCCTTCCACCGGGCTGCATCCCCCCGGCCTGCCTGCATCCTTTCCATGGGCTCCTACCTCCCCATCCGCCTGCATCCCCTCCAGCCCACCTGCATCCCTTCCACCAAGGCAGCATCCCCCCGGCCCTCCTGCATCCTTCCCTGCCATACTCCTACCTCCTGAGCAGGCTGCAGCCCCTCGGCCGGGCTCCAGCCCCTCGCCGGGAGGCAGGCCAGCATCCTCGCCCCCGGTTCCTCCGCCACGGTGATGCAGCCCTTGCCCAAACCCTCCCGCCTCCCCCGGCAGCAGGGAGAGCCCTGGTGAGAAGGGGAGGCTTCACCAGCCATGGCCTCGATGCTGCTGGGGGCGAAGGCAGCGAGGCCGTGCCGAGGGGAGCGCCAGCTGGATTTATTTATGTTTCATAGATGGGAAAAATACATATAAGTAAAAGCTGTCAAGCGGGGCCCTGTCTGTTGTAGCCCTGTAGGAAGAGGTTCCCCTTGGAATGTGCCGGGACATGGCTGGGGATGGATTTGGGGTTCGGCAGGAGGTTGGCAGGCCGGGATGGGCAGGGAAGGTTTGGGATGGCTGGGGGTGAGCGGGGCCCCACACCGGCGGCAGAGTGGGGAGAAGCGTGGCCACCACGGTGCCGTGACGCTGGGGAGACACCGGCAGGGCCATGGCAGCGTGGAGGTGGCTGACACGGAGCCAGGGCTGTGGGTGGGGGGATTTTGGAGCCCTTTTGGCTGGTGCTTTCTAACCTTGCCACTCTCACCAAGAACCCAAACAATGTGGCATAGCGGTTCCTGTGCTCGGCTGCACAGGACCCTGCCGGGGTCCCACAGCCTCTCTGTGGGGTGGCTTTTGGTTCTGGACCACGACCAAAACTCCCCGTCCCGCTGCTTTCGCTCCTGAAGGTCCTGAGTGCTGTGGGAGCAAGCAGGGCATCGCCATGCCGCTGCTGTGCTGCTCCCGGGGGGCACCCCAGGGTTGGGGTACAGCTCCCACCTCTACATCCCGGGCACCGACTTGTGCCGTGTTCTCACACCAATCCTGCCGTTGCCTTTCCCTGATCCAAGCCCTGTCCCATCCCAGCTCTCTGTGAGGGGCTGCAGGCTCAGCCTGGAGCTGTTGGTCCACGTGTGGCCCTGGAGAGACCTCGGAAGAGGGACAGGGAGGTGGGGACAAAGCAGCAGCGGTTTTAGGGTGTGCGTGAGACTTTGCGGGGGGCAGACAGGCTCAAAGCCCCCCTGAAGAGCCGATGCCCAGAGGTGCAGGACTACAGAACTTTCTCCCACGTGGAGTGACCTCCTCATTAGCGTCAGCATGGCTGATGAGTTACTGCCTCCCTCCCACAGACAGGAGCAAGGGGAGCTGAGGAGCGCGGTGAAGCCATCCTGCTGGGATGCTCCTTCCCTGCATCCCGTGATGGCATGTGGGCGAAGCCCCCCAGGCTCAGCCTGGTCCAGCCAGAGGGTTCGGAGCTGGCTGTGGGGATGCCACCCCGCAAATCCCGGGCGAAGCATCTCTCCAGCCCCTGTGGATCATGCTGTGCCTGCTGCGGGGAGCCCTGGCATCGCCTTCCCTAAAACACCCCCAAACCAGGGTGCCTGACACGTGTCTCAGCCATAGGCATCCCTGCCGATGCTCACGCGTTGCTGTTCCGCACAGGAACGAGGCGATTCCCAGGAAGGGAGTGACAACGGGTGAATCTGGGGCCAGATTCCTGATGCCGGCACATCGGTATAGGTCTGGACTGGCTCCCGGCGGCGTTGTCCTGGGTTGCCGCCAGTGTAAGCAGGAGCTGAGCTTGGCCCTGAGTCCCCGCCGCCACCGCCGCGTCCCAAGGACGTGACGCAGATGCCGAGGCCCCGCTCGGCACTTCTTCCCTTCCCATCTGGCGGCAGCGGAGCCGGGCCAGGCACCGGCGAGGCAAAGGGGACGATGGCCAGGGACGGGCAGGCTGGGAGGACATCTCACCCCAAGTGCCCCGGGGAGACTTTGCAGGGCCCTTGCATCAGTGCAATCCTGGAATACAACAGGTGAATCCACATTTTTTGATTAATCCTTATATGCTAAACCCTGATTTTGCTGGATTAATAGAAGTTTTTCCACTTTTTTTTCTTCTTAAACCACATTAAGGTACACACAGGGCCCCATCCTTTCTGTGCTGTGGTTGCGCGGGGAGCTGGTAACAGCATCTCGCCATGCAGCATCCTTCCTTCAGGATGGGTACCACCGGCTGCAGCCAGCTTCGGTGGCAGCCCTCAGGGCTGGGAGGCTTTTAGGTCTTGCTTGCACCTCGGGACAGGCTCCAGCGGAAACCAAGGCAGCAGCTGGGACCAAAATGCTGACTGACACCACCCGGGGTGGGAGCCGAGGCTGGTTTGTGGCCTGTGGGGTGGCAGCAGATCTGGGGCTGAGCAGCATTGGAACAGGAGGGTGGGAGCCAAGCGGCCACCCCCCGTTAGCCCTGCCTGGTCCTGCACGGGTGGTGGGACTTTATTCCCCGGCTGAGCATGGCAGTCAGGCTTTGCATCTCTAAATTTGGGTTTTGGGGTGTAAATACGGAAGAGGGGTGCTGCTACTCGCCTGTTTGCTGGAGGTCTGGGGGCAGCACGGGGTAAAAGCAAGAAGGAAAAGTCGCTCGGCACTGGGTGATTTTTCTGGCTGTCCTGCACCATGTTGCTCTCTGTGTTACCCCAGTGGGGTCAAACCCCCACCCCATTTCAAAGCGTGCGTCAGGGCTCCCAGGAACCGGCGGGTGGCTACAAGGATAACCCAGGATGGGCAGTTCCCCCTCCTCGGGTTGCCATGATCCCGCCGGGAAGGGGGTACCCTCCCAGGACGCTTTTGGCTGCCATGTGAACATGCGGGTGAGGCTGGGAAGAGGCACCTGGGGAAGAGCTGTGGCCATTTCCAAACTTGCACAGGCCGTGGCCAAAGTAGACGCTGCTCCAGCACTGGGATTTTCACTGCCTGGGTGCATGGATTCTCTGGTGTCTAATACCATGGGCAAGCACAGTGCTCGTTTGAAGCATGGTGTCTCTCTGATTGCAGCCGCGCTGTTTCCGACCAACCTGCAGCCCCCCAGGGATGATGGCAGCCCCCGTTCACCCTGTGCCAGCCGGGCAGCGCTGCCCTGCCAGTCCTGGCTCAGCCCTTTGCCAGGGTAGCAGGGAGGTGGCAGAGGATGGGCAGTATCCTCCCGCAGAGCCAGGCATCTTCAGGATGCTGGCTTGAGCCATTTTGGCCCCTGTACTTCTAGAAAGAGCCCCGGGGACCATTTAGCAGTGCTTGAAATAAATGATGTGCAGAGCCGGAGATGGCATGCGAGCCTAGCAGGGCCTTGAAAGAGCCCTGCGAGGCAAAATATAACCGTGGCGAGTTATTCCCCAGCCCGAGGGTGCTCCAGGTGTCTCTGGAATAACGAGCCCCTTGGTAGGAGTCAGGGAAGAGTTGCTCTGGTTGCGGCTGCACGCCATGGGAAAGCATCCGCTGTGGCCCGCCGCTGTGCCAGGAATATTTGGAGGTGCAGAGCAACCTCTTCGCTTTGCAGCACGAAGGCATCCGGCACAGTCACGTGCCGATCCGGCTGTGCCGAGCGGGATGGGCATCCCGGCAGGCGTGGGCTCCCTCTCGACGGCTCACCGGTTGCCGGTGTTGGCGGTGCATGGCCCAGCCTGCGCGAGGTTAATTAACTTTCAACTCGTGCTCCCGCAGGTGGATTTTCTGCCACCTCTCCCCGGTCTCCAGGCAGGGCTCGGTGCCGTCTCCAGCCCGGCTGACGTCAAGGCGGGCCCAGGGTGCCATGCCGGGGGGGTGCAGCCGCCCTCCCGCTCCTTGGAGACCGCCTGTTGGCTCCCTGTGCCCAGTGCCTGCTCGGGGCGGGGGCAGCTGCTCGCCGCCGTGCCAAGTTTCGGGGTGAGGGCCTGCCAAGGGGAAATCCTGCCCGGGGTGATGGCAGGAGGCTGGAAATCCCCGTCGGGGTGCGGAGGGGAGGCAGGGCTTGCACAGGGGCGAAGGGGGTTCCAGCCCTGGGTGACCCCAGCCCTTCACCTTGCTGGGGTCACCCAGGGTGCCAGGGGAGTGACACAGAGTGGGCACACCCCTCCTCTGCCTGCACCCATCCCCACAGGGCAGCAGAGCCCTGTTGGGGTCTTGTTTTTTAGCAGAAGGTCTCTGCCTCGGGGAGGAGATGGGGGGACCCAGGAGCCACCAGCCCCTCACCATGGCCAAGGGGAAGGGGCTGCTCGTGGCTTTACTCCCTTTTGTCAGAGCGTTGCACCCTCCCTTGCCCCTTGCAGTGCTGGAGGGGGAAGAGGGGCTTGAAAGGGTGCAAAAACCGAACCCCAGCTCCAGGGGAAGGTGCGTGGGCCACCCCGCAGCCCCAGCCCCACCGGCAGCACCCCTGGTTGGACCCCAAACAGCGAACACCCCCCGTGCTGCTGGGACCCCGCCCCCTCCGCTTGCACACCCACAGCACCCCAAGGTGTCCCCCTGCCCTTTTCCTGATGGGTAAACTCAGGCATGGAAGAGCTGAGGGGGGTTGTGCCACAGCAGGATCTGGCCTTTGCAGCAGAGCAGCATTTAGCATGTTTGCAAAACCTCCATCCTGCGCAGCAGCTCAGGGTGAGTGAGAGCATCTCCGCAGCCGCGGGACGGGGCTTTCCCCGTGGCACGGGGCCGTCTCAATCGCTTCCCTTTCCAGCCCCGTTGGTGAAGCTCTCGGCAAAACAAGAAGTGCTTTTGGACTTCACAGAGGTTTGCTGGGCTTGTTTTCCCCCAGCTTGAGCCCCATGGTCCAGAGCATCAGCCCACACCTGGGGCATGGGGGTCCCATTTGGGTCCTCATTTGCGCTAACGATGGCCCCTCTGGTCTCTCAAGGGCTGGGTGGGGTGAATTTCCCCCACCTGGAGCCTGGAAATTAAAGTACTTCCCTCCACTTGCCCTGTTCCTAGGTTGTCTCTGCATGGTGGTGGTGGAGGCTGCCCAGTCCCCAGCTCTGTCCCCATTCCAGGACTCTGACTTTGGCAGTGGGGAGGCTGCTATGGCTCTGGCAGCCCCTTTGGTTTCCCTTGAGCTCTCAGCCTGGGGGGGCTGGAGGAACGAATGAAGAGCAAAGTGGTGGGGTTGGAGGTGATTTTCTTTTTTTAGGAGGGTTTTTGCTGGTGTTTTGCTGTGGTTGGGGGGGCAGGAGCTGCCTCTGTGTGTATTCGAGGTGCCTGCTGCTATTTTCTCTCCAAGGGCCTGGGGTGTGTTTAGGATGTGCGATCGGGGCTGACCCCGAAACCTTTTGCTGGTCTATGTTAGGAGAGTGGCTTTTCTTAAAGAGCAGACCTGGCAGCTCTGAGCCTGTCCAGCTCTGTGGGGCTCCCTGCGGCCTCCCCAGCCATTTGCTTTGCTAGCCCCAGCTCTCTTTTGGGTATTAATTTCCAGTAATTAATCTCCATGGCTGTTAGTCAGATTGGGAGAAGCTGTCTGGTTGAGGTGTCTGGCTTCTGGTGGAGTTGTCACCCACTCGGGTGATGCTGGTGGCAATGTTGGTGGGACATGGCGGTGGGTACTCCCTGTTTGCAAGGGGATGGGGACCACCAGCATCTCCCATGCCTGTGTTGCCTGGTCCCCCTCCAAGCAGCAAGGAGAGGGCTGGTTTTGCCTGTTTTGCACCTCTCTGGGTGCACCCAGCTCACCCCAACCGTGACAGATGGGTGCAGGGGGGCTGGTTCCCCCTCCTGCCCTGTGCTCACGTGCATCCCATCATGCTAAGCCCTGTAGCCATCACTGCTGGGTACCACTGAGGGAAGGGAGCAGGAGAGATGGGGAAGCTCTCCCAAACCCTGCAATGGGGCTTCTCCCCTTGCCTCTTTATTCCAAGCCATCGCGTATTTTGCCCATCTATTTTTGGGGTGCGGCGGGCAGGGGCACAACACCATCTAGTGCTGCTGGCGACGGGGAATCACCCAGCTGGAAAAGCGGGAGCAGGAAATCCCAGCAGGTTTCCAGCGAGCTGGGCTCTGCTCTATATTTCTGAGAAAAGAGGCCAGCCGCTCAGTGTCTTTATTTTGGGAGCTGTCAGGCTGCGGTTGCTAACGCGGAGTCTTTGGCCTGGTGGTGGATGGGCTCGGGGGGCATGGTTGGCGGAGGGATGGGGCCACGGCTGAGCAAAGAGGGGTCGATGGCTCCCGTTGTGGTGATGAGGAGCAGTGGGAGGAAGGAGGGCTAGTAGGGCAGACGTGGGCTGGTGCGGGGGGAAATAAGGAGCAAACACCCACGTCCCAGGCTTGGCACTGTGCGATGCTGCGGTGGCTCCCAATGGGGGATGCTCAGGGGGTCCCTTTGCACCAAGCCTGGGTATAAGAGAGGGGAGTGTGTCCTTTGGGTGCTGGGCAGTGCTGGGAGGGGGTGGTGTTTGTGTTAGTGTGTGGGAGAAGCAATGCCTCTGTGTCCCCTGTCTTCTCTCCTCGTTCGCCCACCATGGGGTCCCCGGGGTGGTGAGGCCTGTCCATCCCCCAAGCAAGACCCCAGTGCTGAAACATGCTGGGTTGGGGATAAAGGAGCTGAGAAAGGGCCTTTTTTTGGGAGGGAAATGCCCCCCCTTGCACCCCGAGCTTGATGCCAAAGGAGCCCTTGGCTGCAGAAGGTGGGCAGCAGGTAACGGGGTGGGGGTTTGAGGGCAGGAGGGGCTGTGTGTGCCCTGGGGATGGGGCAGAGCCCAATCTGCCTGCAGTCACCCCCTCCCCTGTCCCCCTCCTGCCCTGGGGTGGGATGGGGGGGGTCATGGCAGGGGGTCCCACAGGGCTTTTGCCTTCTCTTCCAGAGCAAACTGGTCAAGTACTTCAGCCGGCAGCTGTCCTGCAAGAGGAAGGTGGCCTTGCAGGAGCGCAATGCCAAGCTGGAGGGCTTCCCCCAGCTCCTGCATTGGTTCCGCATCGTCAACATCCGCAAGGAGGTGATGGAGGTAAGGGCTGGGCATCAACCGCACCAGAGCAGGAAGGGCCTTGCTGTGGGTTTGGGTGCTGAACCTCTCCAGTAGTGTTTTTTCCGGGGGTTTGTGGGATCCTTGAGCAAAACTAGGCAAGGGGACAGTTTTTTTCGAGACGGAGACTGGCTTGAAGCCATGCGTTTGGGCCCTGGGGCTGGCGGTGGGGGACCAGAGCAGAGGGACCAGGACCAGGTTGTTCTACTGCAAGGAAAGATGCTGCAAGGCTGCGGTGGGGTGTGCTGGCCGGGGTCACCCCACAGCTCTCCTCCACCCACTGGTGAGGACACTCCATTGCTGTTCCCAGGGAAGGACATGGGTGCCAGGGGGACCTTGTGGGTGCTGTCCCCCTCCACAGCGGGGGTCCCCCATGTCCCTCTCACAGCATGATGGTGGCACGGCAGGTCGCAGCGTCCCTCTGCCACGTCCTGGGCTCCTGCAGGCGATGGCTGCGGTGAAGGAGTGGCACCTGGAGGTGCTCCCGTGACAGCCCTCCCTCCGGGGAAAAGCAAAGCCTGTATCGAAGCTGCCGGTCCCCGTGTGTGCTCAGGGCAGGGGCAGGTTTTCATGGTGTCCCCAGATGTCCCAGTATTGAGTTGGGTCTGGATATGCCTCAGAATGTGGCAAAATTTGAGATAAAGCTGAGGTTCAAGCTATGCCCTCTGGGTTTTCATGTGGATTGAGATGGGAAATGAGTGGTTTTGGGTCTGTGACCCAAATGGGGCAACAGGAGGGAAGAGTTTCTCACCTGCGTGCTCTGAGGTGCTGGTTTAGAGGATGCTCCAGGATGCTTTATTCCTCCCTCTTCACTCCTGCCCCATTCCTCCCCGTCAGGAAATTGCCCCGGGGCAGCTGAGCCTGGAGGAGCTGCTGGACATGACCGACGACCAGGTCTGTGCGACTGTGGAGAAGTTTGGGGCCAACAGCGAGGAGTGTGCCCGCCTGAATGCCTCCCTCTCCTGCCTCCGCAGCGTCCACAAGTCCGGTGAGTCGGGCACCCTTGTACCTGCTGGCCGGGTCCCCTCGAGCCGGTTGGGGTGAGTGGCACCATCCTGTTGCGGTGACACCGGGAGCACGGCTCTAATGTGTTGGAGGTGTTTGCAGAGTCTTCTCCATGGGTTGCAGAGTTCCTCCATCCCTGGGGGATGGCCGGGTACCCGCTGCCCCAGGGGACATCTTTGCTCTGGTGCATCCCTGTGCCTTGGGAGCGGGTGGTGGGGCTTGCTTCTCCGGGAAGTGATGAGTTGTTAGTTCGCTGCAGGGGGGCTTTGCCCAAGGAGGGCGCAGCATTTCTTACAGGGTCCCCCGACCCCTCTTGCAGGAGCACAGCCAGGAGACTCAGAAAAAGCCCCTGAGACTCAGCAAGCTCCTGCCACTCGGCTTCGCTTCCCGGCTGGCTGCACCCCCATTCCCAAAACCCCTTCCCCGGGCATGCACAAGCCCTGCTTCCCCTTCCCACTTTGGGGGTGGGTGTATGGGTGCCTCCCTGCAGCACCCACCCCGGGGTGATGCTGATGGGCACCCCGGGGGATGCTGGTGGCCCCAGATGTGAGTGCTGGGGTGCGGGTGCTGGGCTGGCGGGTCCCCGGGCGGTGGCAGCAGAGCTCCGCGCTGCAGAGGCGGCTGCACGAAGCAGGAGCTGCTCTGGCTTTATCTGCTCTTGCAGCCTGCAGGCAGAGCAAGGCTGGAGCAGGGGACTGGGGCTGGGGGCTGCAGCAATGGCCGTGTTTGCTTGGGGAAGGGGTGAGCAATGCAGGGGGTGGCTGTGCAGGATCTGGCTCTCCTGGCACCTTGTCCGAGGCCAGCTGAGCCTTCTGGATGATGCTGCCCAGGGGGCTGAGGGTTCCCTTCCCTGGGCTGCTGTTGGCAGGGTCTGGCCTGAGAGTTGGGGGGCTCTTCTCTATGTGTGTGCCCTCAAGGACAGGCCCAGCCTTGCCCCCCATGTGCGATGGGGACCGTATCCTGCTGGCATGGCTCTTCCCCACAGAACCGGTGCTTTGGTGCCGGCTCAGGGGAGCGCTGCCAGCACAGGGTGCTGCCCCGTGGGGCACGTGCAGGCAGCAGTAAGGTGGGGGGGACATTCCCTTTTGGAGCAGCTGGGGGGGGAAACAGTGAAACCCCGTTTCATAGTTTAACTCCCCTGCTGTCCCCTTCCCAGGGGCTCCTTTCCTGGTCCTAGCCTGGGGTGATGGTAGCGGGCTGTGGTCCCTGCTGGGAGTCCTGGCCTGGCAGGACCCTTCTGTAGGAGAACACCCAATTCTGGCAGACCCCTGGGCTTTGGTGACCCCAGACCACCCCTGCCTGGCTCCTGTCCCCTGTCAGGGGCTCCTCTGATGTAGCTGTATCCCAGGGGCTGGGGGAGATGGGGGGATGAGCCCTGCTGGGGTGTAGCTGCTGGGTTTTTGGCTGGGCTTTGCAGGTCCAGAGCAGCCCCTGGGGACGGGGCTGGCAGCGAGGAGGGTGATGTGACGTGGTTTCAATGAGGGGCAGCTTTTGGGGCCCGGCGGTGTCCCCGCATTGCCATCACGTGGCATGACATGTTGCAGGCAGGGGGTCCCAGCTCCTGCCCTGGAGGGGTCTCGGCCTCATCCACCCGTTGTGGTTACTGCGGTTTCTCTGGGCTTCCCACATGGCATGGTGCTTCGTGGTGGTGCCGGTGGATGGTGGCAGAGGGCCACCACAAACTGCCACCAGGCTGGTGCAGCAGCCGCTTCCACTCCTGTGCCGCAGGTGCGAGGTGGGGATGGCTGAACCCAGCCTGACATTTCCCACGGAGCACGAGTCCCCCCACGCTCTTTCCCTCCCTAAATCCGGCTCCTGCCTGTGCTCCTGCCCTCCTTCCCTTTGGCATTTTCACTAAGTCTCTCCACTGTTTGAGGAAGGGCATCGATGCCTCCCTTGGAGCCCAGGGAAGGCTCTCAGCCTGCTCTTTGTTTAAACACCTTTGACTTTTAAAACCTGTTGCAAACAAATACTGCTTTACTCGCCGTGCTGGCTCAGCCCAGCCCCTGCATCCCCCCTCCTGCCCCTCTGCTCGCTCGGCCAAGGGAGTTCCCCCGCGCCCTGGTGGGACCCGTGCTTTGGAAAATCCACGTGAGCCTTTGGCTCAGCAGCTACAGTGAAGATGCTAAAACATATCCTTTCCCTCCAGTGGTTTCTGGCTGGCAGAGACGGGGTGGGTACTGGGGGGCTGCGGGATACTCGCTGCTTGATTTGCTTTTTAATGGGGCTGCCAGCCCTCCTGGCGGGACGTGGCTTGGTGGTCCATTGGGTCCCCGTGGGAGGGAGTTTGCTGCTATCCAGGCACCACGTGTGTTTGCCTTCCCCAGCGCTCCATTTAACTCCATCCATCATTGTGCCGCTCCCGGGGGGCCTGCGGGCTGGGCTTTGCGGTGAGGGCTGCTGTTTCGTCCCTCCAGCGTTGCAGAGATGCTGCAGTGGCCGTTCCTGCTCTGCCGAGGCTGGAGACTCGGGCTCTGCAGTGCAACGGTCCCTGGCATTGCCAGCCAGCATGGGTCCCTGCCATGCTGGCGCCGTGTGTGCTGCTGCAGAAATCCTTGGCATGTTGTCCAATGGACAGCACAAGCCTTGGGGACAGGGAGGGGACAGGCAGCTTGGGGCACCATGGAGCACCTGCCAGCCCGGAGGGATGCAGCGGCTCCTCCAGGCAGCAGAGGAGACCAAATCTCCCTGAATTTCCAGACGATTGGGGTGCAGAAAGCTCCACCCAGGTTGGCGGATGGTGTCCTTGTATCCCGCTCACACAGCTGCGTGTCCCCCGCCTCTGTGCTGGTGTTTCCCTGCTTGGCAGAGCCTTTGCCAGGTCAAATGGCCCCGTCTCAGCAGTCCCCCTGCTTTTTGCCCCCTGGGAGAGGGGGAGCACAGCCCCTACCCCTCTTCTGCAGGTGGGGAGATGAGAGTGGTTGGTACCTCTGGCCGGGCCAGGGTGAGATGCTCGCTAGCTGGCCCGGGCTGTGGTTGGGTGGTGGGAGCAGATGGTCCCATCCAGCTGCTCAGGGCCAGGTCTGAGATGCACCATGGTCCCAGCAGCGCATTTCGGTGGGCTGCGGGGATGGGGAATTGGCCGAACAGCGTTTCTGGTACATCGGCGATGTCCCCGCATGCTTTTGGGGGCAGCTGGGACTGAGCAGCAGTGGGGCTGTAGCTCTCCCATCTGGGGTGCACTAAGGCAACACTGTGCTGCTTCTGTCCATCGGTCTGTCCATCCATCCATCCCTCAGCTGCATTTCAGCAGATGCTGAGCTGCTGGCTGGTGACTCTGTGACTGGCCACCAGCTTTTCCCTGTCTGCAAGCTTGGGCAAGGAAGGTCTACGCTGGCTTCGAGAGCTGGCCTGGCTCATGTAGCACCTGGCAAGTGTATGTCCCGTTGGTGTCCCCTTGTCCCCTGGGGCTCCATCCAACGCACCATCAACCCTCCGTTGAGGGTTCTGGAAATGAGCTGCTGGATGTGTTGCCTTGATCCTCGCAGCCACTGGGAGCTGTGTTACGCCTGGCTGAACCCCACCAGCCGGGTGCCTGGGAGGTCTGCATGGCCCCGAGGAGCTGGCTGGGTGCTGGGTGGGGGCGGTTTGAAAAGCAGCTCAGGATGGCAGTAATGATCTCTCGGGATGTAGTGCTGGGATCTCAGGTCCATCGGGTTATCGCAGCCCGTCCAGAAGGCACCCCAGATGTACCATGCTACGGTGGACATGGCTTTTTATCTGCGTTTTATCCCCTTGTAAACCAAGAGACGATCCTAGTCCTGTAAATATAATTAATGAACAAGTTGCTGCCTCTTTAAAGCATCATGTAATTTCTTTGCAAGTGCAGTAGTGGTCGATTTCTAGAAGCCAAGATTAGTATTAATAAAGCAGGAATGAGGTACAGTATTAACCTTTTCCATCAATCTCTATTTATTGAGTTGTTAATTAGAGACATCTAATTTCCCAGGCCAATTCTGCTTGTGTGGAGGCAGGGGAGGAGGCAGGGAGGAAGCAAGATGCTGTTTTATTGCTTAAATGCTGATGAATTTTGCCAGGATGGGGTTTGACGGCGGGGAAGGAGCCCCTTTGCCTACCGAGCATCCTGGGGGCAGCTCCAGCAGCAGGGAAAGCCCCGGAGCACTTTATAAACCAAAAGCATGTTATATTTATTTATCAACTATAGTGGCAACCCTATATTAAACCCCTGCTTTATTGTATTAACAAGTCTGTATCGAATTTTTCTCGGCTGCGAAACCTTACACTTGGCAGCGGTATTTTATTAGCATCCAAGGCGTCAGT
The DNA here is from genome assembly GCF_047370975.1 of Nipponia nippon. Lineage (NCBI taxonomy): Eukaryota > Metazoa > Chordata > Aves > Pelecaniformes > Threskiornithidae > Nipponia > Nipponia nippon. The sequence goes on along the minus strand of NW_028262348.1, from coordinate 4,420,691 downwards.
TTTGAACTCGAAGTGGGATTAATTTATTATTAAGTAAGAGCTGAGCGGGGCCACTGTGGATTGAGGAGTTGATGGCGTGTGACTAGTGAGTTATGCGTGGAGGTTATTAGCTGTCCTATGGGGAAAAATGATCCGGCGCTGAATATTTATGAGTCGTCCCGGCTGCGGGTGGCTTGGGGAGGGTGCGGTGTCAGGCAGGGCAAGAGGAACCCGGGGAGGCCGCGATGGAGCACGGGCTGGTCCTTGCCTTGAAGAGCTGCAGAGTCCTGCTGGAAGCTGTTGGGTGGTGGGGGAAAAGCTTTAGCTTCGGTAGGGATGAATTTTTTGAAAGAAAATTCAATGCAGGGTGGAGAAGGGCAATGTAATGACAAAGTGGTGAGCGTCCTCATCTGGGGCAGATCTAAAAGTTGTGCTGGCCATGGTGGAAAGGTTTGCAGAGTCGGTCCCTCCTGGTGACCGGTGTCCCCATCCCTGCAGAGCCATGCCTCCGGCGTGTCACAGCACTGAAGGGCTGGGTGATGCCGGAGTTTATTTTGCCCCACGGTGAGGGCGGGATCGCTGGGATGCTGCTGCTGGGAGAGGCGGCTGTAGCCATCGGGGTTTCCCTCGCTGTTGAAGCATGCCAAGATCTTGCTCTGGTTTTGTGCACGTCTCCATTTGGTCGGGGATGCCTTTGGGGAAGGAGAAAGAGCGATCACAGCATCCCCCAAGGAGCAGTCAGGGTGCAGGGCTGCTTCAGGTACGGCTCCTCCTTTGCATGGGACCCGCTGCCCCCAGCGCCCTAAGGGGCAGCAAGTTATTCCCAGTGTTTTGTTTTAGGAAATCAAAGCAAAACTTGCTATTCGTCTTTTGGAACGAGGGGAAAACAGCTTTTCTGGTGACATTTAGCCGTCTTTCTGCATCTCTCGATCTCCACTGCGTCCTGACGACGAGCGCTCCTCTTCACCTCCTCCCAGGAGTTTGTTTTCTTGTTTATTTTAATGGAGTGGTTCAGAAAATGCTTCTTCCCTAATGAAGTACGGTGGAGTGAAGGAGGCTGAGCTAAGCAGGGAGGCAGCGGCAGCACCGAGGGGGATTAATAAAAGCCAAATTTGGCCAAGGGGAGCACAAGTCCCTTTGTGCTGGTGGCCAGGGCTCGGTGGCAGCTGGGAGAGGTGGCCCATGGGGTCGGAAGGGCGGTGGGCGGCTGTAGCTGACGCTCATTTCAATATGCAATTAATATTTGCTATCTAAACAAAACAAATAGGCTTTTACGAGCGAACAGGCAGCCTTGCAGCTCCATCGAGGCAGGTAGAGCTTGGGGAAAACTGGGCAAAGGGGAGTTTGCTTTCGTGCGAGCACTTCCCTCGCTTTTCCAGCTGGGAATCGGCTCTGGCAGAGCAGCAATGCCTGGGGGAGCCCTGGGGGGGAGCAAAATCCAAAAGCATTTAACACGCTTTGCAGAGAGAAGAGAGTGGGGATTTTTTTGTTATTTTTGCTTTCAAGTGCGTTCTCGGTTTAAGCGTGTATCGTCAAGCGGAGTGCCCGCTACCTGCAGCATGCCTGTAAGCAACCGTGTGTTGAAAATACATTTCCCCAGCTTATCCCAGGGTATTTTTAGCCCTGACGCACCCACCAGCCCCAGAACGGGTTATTTTTGCTCTCGAGCGCATCAGTTGTGTTACGACACAGCCGAGTGTTGATGGGGACGGCAATGGGGGGGGAGGGACGTGGTGGCCGTGATGCCATGGCCAGTCTTTGGGCCACGGGCAGCAGCCTTGGCTCTCCTTCTTCGTTAACTGCTGCTAATTACTGCTGGGGGTGGGAGCGCGGGGATGCTGCTGGGCCCGCAGCATCCGGGCAGTTTTGAGTTAGGTGAATCTATGCTTGCAGAGCAACCAATGGGGGAGCACCTTGATTTGCATACATGTATGCTGATTTGCAAATCCCTGGGTGCGGATTAATTAACCGGAGGGATCGATGGCTTGCGGGAGGATTTAATTCATGGCGTTGCGTCCTCTCTCACCTATGCCCATGCACGGAGGTGGTGGCATCTTCCCCAGCCCGGGGCTGTGTGTGAAGCCGGGTGCCACCAGCTGGGGTGGCCTCAGGGACCGGTGGCCACCAGTGGCCTTGGGGGCGAGGAGACAGTCCATACATGGCACTGGGTTGAGCACCCAGCGTGCTGGCACGTGGGTGCAGGTGCCCGCAGGCAGGGTGGCCTTGCTGGAGGTGATATGTCCCCATGTGAAGCTGTGACATGCTCCAACCTGTCACCTGCTGTGTCCCTGCTTGGGCTGGGCCGTTTTGGTGAGGAGGGGGCTTGTGCGTGCCCACCGTGGCTTTGGAGATGCAGCAGCGTCCTGGCAGAGGCAAGGCTTTCTGACAGCAAGGGCATTAACTTTTTTTATTAGCTTCTCGCTGGGTTGTAGCAGCTGGAGAAGCAACTCTAAAAGCAGATGGATTAGGACTTGCTTTATTTTTTATTTTATTTTCTGCTTTGGGAGAATGATTCAAGAAAACTCCTTGTCCCCTTTTTCCCTGGAGCTTTTTTTTTTCCAATCCAATCCTAAAGCTCTCATTTCCAAAACCCTTTCCTCCTTTACTTTTCCTCTGGAACTTGAAATAAAACATTCCCGTTGAAACGGCTGGGGAGAGAAGAGGCCAGGCAATTAATAAGCAAAAAGGGGATGGGGAAGGAGCCTTTTTAAAACAAAGAGATTATGGGTTTATGTTGGTTTTCTTAGTGGAGGCAATCAAAAGGAGTTGGTGAAGGGGCCTTGAATTGGGTCCACTGCTTTGGTGCTGTGAAGTTGCTGCTGACAGCCCTTTGCTCATCTCTCTGCTGGTGGAGATGAATAATTGGAAGCAGAGAGGAGCTCCACTTAATTACAGCCCCCCTCCTTTATGCAAATGGCACAACTGGCTGGCACGGGGGCGGGTTGTAGGAGTGAGACGGGGGCATCGGCCTTGCCCAGGCAAGGGGTGTCCCATCCCTGTCGTGTTTTGGGGTGGTGGTGGGCAGATGGGTGATGGTGGGGGGCTACGTGGGCAAAGCACCTTTCGAACCCTTGCAGAGCGTTTGCTTGGCTTTCCACATGCATAACGCAGAGAAGCTTCTTGCTGGTGTTTCTGGGGGGTGTGTGTGGTGACGGGGGGGGGGACACGACACTGTGTGGCTTCTGCCGCGCCGCATGGCCGCGTCTGTGTGCTCTGTCGCAGGCGGCAGCCTCTCCAAGCAGGACTGGACCATCCAGTGGCCCACAACGGAACCGGGGAAGGAGAACAGTCCCGGGTGCCAGCCGGAGCCGGGGCAGTGGGGCAGGACGCACCTCTCGCAGAGCCCCAAGGTCCAACCCAAGTGTGGGCAGCATCACTGCCACGCGGTCTTGCCCCATGGACCCATGTACACCCATGTGGACCGGCTGACCGTGGAGGGTCACCCGGGGCTCTGCCCACCAGTCGAGTCCGGCCACCGGTCCCTGCCACCCTCCCCGCGCCAGCGACACGTCGCTCACACCCCTCCGCGTACCCCCAACATCGTGACCACCATGACGCCACCGGGCACCCCGCCAATACGACGGAGGAATAAACTGAAGCCCCCCGGGACGCCCCCGCCTTCATCGCGAAAACTGATCCATCTCATCCCTGGCTTCACCGCGCTGCACCGGAGCAAGTCCCACGAGTTCCAGCTGGGGCATCGCGTGGACGAGGCGCACACCCCCAAGTAAGTGGGTGCCCTGGGGTGCCGGTGCGCGGTGGGGTGATGAACCCCATCCCAGATCCTTTGGAAAAGTGCTTTGGTCCCTAAATTTTGGGATTCAGTGTCTCTTTTTTTTTTTTGAGCTTTGAGGTAGAAAAGCTCTTTGCAGCTCTAGCAGGCAGCGGGGATGTGGCTGGGATGGTGTCTACTTTGCTCCCCTGGGACCTGATTTTGGAAGTGCAGAGTGGGTGGGGAGCACCTGGAGCTGCTGCTTGGCAAAGCCCCTGAGTGCCAGAGCATGGCCCCGGTGGCATGGGTGGGTTGGATGGTGGGATTTTGCAGCTGCGGCACGGGGATGCACAACCCAGCTGTAAGAGCTGTGCATGGGTGTGAGCGCATGTGAAGCGAGATGGGAAGACTCATCTTTCAGCTGAAATGTGGATATTTTATACACCATGCTTTATATTCCGGAGACCTCCCTGGTATCTTTTTCCATCCCTGCTGGTGTTTGCAGAAGGCTCTTTAGGCCCTGGCCATGCCACAGCTCTTTCCCGCTGCTCTTGCTCTGCAGCTCCGGTGCCGGCAGAGGCTGCTGCTGTGCAGGGAAAGGGCTCCTCGGCACCCACATGCTCCCTCTCCCATCTCCTTTGGGCCCTTTTGGTGGCCGTGCTCAGAAAGCCCTTCTGCTGCCTCAGCGTGGGGTGGCAGAGGGGACCGGTGGCCACCTCAGGGCATCGTCTCCTCTCCCCGAGGATGCGTCAGGATGGAGCATGGCTGGTCCCTGCTAGCCTCCCAAAACAGGAGCCCCGGGACAAACTACACTGCTTGTCCTCAAATTTGAGATTCTTGGAAGATAGGGCAATGCCAGAAGCTCAGGTAGAGTCCCCTGAGGGATGTGGTGGGAGCAGGGGAAAGCCCAGGGTACCCTGGCACGGTGACACAGTGACAGACCCTCCTGCCCGGCCCCGGAGGCAGCTGTGATGCTCAGGCATCTCCGGCTGGGGCATGTGAAGGGTTAAATCTGCTGCCTGCGCGGGGTGCTCCTGGCTGCCAGACCCTCCTCTCGCCTTGTTCTGGCAGGAGCAGACCGGAGGGGGGTTTGGGGCAGCAGATGTGTCCGGTGGCCACAGCATTGCAGTGTCACTTGTTTCCCGGTTGCGTCCCCAAGGCTGCGGCAGCCGCCGGGCTGCGGCCGTTAATGAAATGAGGGCGCTTGTCCTTCTCCCCCTGGCTGGGAGCTTTTGGTCTCTAAAGGCTTTTAGCTTTTGGAAATTAATTTATTTCAGCTGGACAATGCCTCCTGTAAGGCCACCCTCCCCCTCGTGCTTAGGCACTGGAAAGTCATATTTACTTTGGTCCGTCCCCAGCGAGCATCACGGTGTTTGCAGGAGCAAAGCTTTAGCGAGCAGCCTGTCTCCTTTCGTACTTTTATTTGTGTTTCAGCACCCGATCCAAGCTCTACCCTTTGCTAACACAGCAGGTCTCACCGAGGCCAAAGCGTGCCTTTGGTCCCCCCAAGCCATTTGATCCCCACTGTGGTCATTGCACATCCCGGGTCACCCTGACATGGATCTGGGGTGAGGTTTGGACATGGGTGTCTGGACCTTATTCCAGCAAACCCTTTGGTCAGTGATTCCCCAAGCCAGCCGGGGACGGGATGCCTCAACTTTCCTGCAAGGGGAAAGAGCGGGGCAGGGCGTGGAGAAGGAATTTGTAAACAGGGTTTGCATGAACATGGTCACGTCCCCTCTTTGTTCATCAGTCTCTGCTTTCCTTCAGTCCCTGACCGACCGTGTCCCATTTGCCCAGCATCTCTGGTGCTCCCCTTCCTGGTGGTGCTGGGTCACCTTAGGTGATGCAGCTTTAATTAGTGAATTAATAGAGGAAAGAGAGCACCAATATTAACAGGGCTCCGTTGTGCTACCGTCCTACCGGGGGTTCATCGTGTCGATGCGGAAGGACCCAGGCTCCTGAAAGCCGCTCGGAGAACCAGGGAGGTTAATTTTCTTTAATGGCACTTAATGATTTTTCAGGAGGCAACCACTAAATCCTGCTTGCTAATCCCATTAGTGTTTCGGGATAGTAATTAGTGCATTAAAGAGGCAGATTCTTCTTTTTTCCCCTTTTCTCCATCAGAGATGTGCTGAAGTTTTAGCTGTTTATTAGCCTGAATGCTGTGGCTAACACTTTGCCTGGCACAGAGAAAAAGTGGCTTTTTGAGGCTGTCATCAGCTAATTCTTATTTTATGGCAGTGTCCACGCAATGCACGTGTATTGTAGGGTAGTTTGTTTTTAGTGTCATAACTTCTGTGGTGTCCGAGTCCTCTGTGCTCTCTGCAGGAGGGACGTTTCCTCCTGACCTCAAACGTGAAATGGAGCTCATCCCTGAAAAATTATTTCAAGCCTTCTCTGATCAACCCTTTCTGGTTTTAGCTGTGCCAGTGGGCTCTTGGTTTGCTTCGGATCGTGGCTTCCTCTTCCCTGTATTGTGTCCCAGCATGGACAGAGGTGGTAGACCTGCAGAGCTGATAGTCTGGGGACACTGCTGGGGACCCCAAGTGCTGGGTGGGATCTCCTGGGGTGATTTTGGGTCTAGATTTACCCCCATACCGCCTCTTTGCAGACCGCTTTCTGGTGGAACCCATCTGAAACCCTCCCAAGAGGGAGACCAGTGTCCCTCAGGCTGATTTATCTCCTCACCTGGCGTGCCCCATCTCCAGATGGGGTGAAATGGGCTCTGGGGAGCCAGGGATGCCCTTGGCAAAAGGAAAAAGCTCTCTCCCTGTGAGCTGCGGGTCAGAATTGATGGAGGGAAGCTGTTGGGGTGCTGAAAAGCTGCCCCCACAGATTTTTCCGTCTCAGTGCAGGCACAAAAGCAAACCACCGCCATATATCTGGGAGAGCATAGCAGCAACCAGGTCCTCTCTGGAGCGAGGCCACCACATACCAACTTGACTTGTGATGACAGCTTGTAAGTTTGCTTGTGTTCTGTGTTTTAGAGCTTATTTCTCGGGTTTAATCCATTGTTTTTGTATGCTGAAATTTTCTGAAGCAGGGGTTAATTTTTTTGAGCTTACAGCCTCAGATTTTCCTGCACAGAGTCTGTAGCTGTTGACCGTAACTCTGGGGTACGGAACATTACTCCGAAAAAGATCCCCTGCCTTCCATAAATCCACAATCCATAAACATCTCGCGAATGGTCTTGAAACGGAAACAAAACATTTAGAGTGGCTGATAATATAATGCCCATTTAATACCTCATGAATTCCACGGGCCATTTAAATCTTTCATGGATAGTTAATGATTATTCATCAGCAAGAAGTCAGAAAAAAACCCAAACTCTGAACGGGAGGTCTTAAAAATACATTAGTTGGGGAACAAAAGTCAAGCTAGATAAGAGCGAGCTCAAGAGTGTCTGTTAACCCTTGGAAGGGTGCGTATAAAATAGCCCTCTGGAGGCAAGATCTGCCCAGGGGTGTCCTGCCCCAAAGTGGTGGTTGGGTGGTCTTCATCCTTAGACTCATGCAAAGTGGAGGTGAACCCAAAACCTCATCCAGTTCCCAGCTGTGGTTCCTTTTGCCACTCTGGTGTCTGGCCAAATTCATGAACTCTATGGCCTTCAAAGAATAGCCTCCAGCAAACAGCTGGGAAGGGAGGATCAGAGCGTATCGATGGTGAATTAAAGCAGTGTGACCTGACATGGCTGAGCCCCGGAGAAAATGCTGAACTTTCCCGAGAGCTAAAGTGAAGCAGCTGCTGGAGAGGACATGCAGTTTTTGTGGTGTACCTAGGTCAGGTCTGGGCTGGGAGGAGGCTCCTCCAGCTCAAGGCAGCTTTATTTTAGGTAAGTTTTCAATGAGGTCTCCTTAACCTGTATCGTTGTGATCGCATTCAAGGCGTGGATGCAGATAGGGTTAGGTGTTCTGGTGGAAAAGGCTGTTTATCCAAAGTCTTACAATGGTTCTCTTCCTTGCCTTTAGCCTTGTTGACACAGGTGGTTTTTTGGTACTGTTTTTCAAAATCAGGATGAGGATATCCTGGATGGATGAAGTCAGACGTGAAGTTCAATCTGATCTGGTGATAGAGCACGTACTCATTTTCTTCTTTTCCTTTTCCCTTGTATTATTTCCCACTCTGAACCAACTCTAACTTGTCACTTTCTCTGCTGTGGGGTTGGCTTTTTCCATCCCCTGTAACAGAGAAACCCCTGAGAACAGATTATGTCCTGCGGCACTTGGCCAAGTCTAGTGTAGGATCCTACTTGGGGCATCTAGGCAGAGAGGTGAAAGACTGAGTCATAAACGTGCAGAAACCTAGGACCAGAGGTCTTCTCCACCGTCCCCACCACACCGAGCAGCCTGCAGTTAGACTGTCCCTCAGAGTTAATCATCTACGCTGGTCTTAAATGCTACTGAGTGACAGGTCATTTATTCTGCTGCTCTGCAACCTTTATAATAATGACATTTTCCCTCATATCAATTCCAATCAATGCTTCTACCAGGTAGATCAATTATTTGATATTCTGCATGGGTTGGATTTGATAGAGTGGCATCGAGATAGCTCTTGTGCCTGGTGTCTCTCTGACATTTCCCAGGCTTGGAAAGGCAGGTGAGCTCTTGGCTTTGGGGATGAGCAAGAGATTGATGTTTACAGAGCAGGTGGATGCAGTGGGACGCTACCAACACATGCAAATAATCCATATGCAGCATCTTCAGCGTTGTGTTATTTATCCTGTATGGTGTCCGAAAATGTAGAGACCCACCTGGTACTTCTGCAAGGGGGAGAGCATTGAAGTGAGGGAATTTGGAGAGCAAAACAAGCAGCATCTCTCTTGCTGTTTCCAAATAATCTTTCTGATTAATCTCGGTGCCTTTGATGGTGAGTCAGGGCTGTGGAGTTTTGCACAGGCCCTGGATTGTCTCCAGCTCTCTCAAAGTATGGTCTGCACACCACGTCTTGACAGTGATGGGTAGCCTCCGTAACAAACTGGCTCTCTGCTGCAATTATCCCATGGCTCTGGGCTGCCGTTCTCCTTAGGTATGTCATTAATGTTAATTACTGCTGTGGTATTCCATCAAGAGGAGCAGGAGCTTTAACATGCTTGGAGGAGAAACTTTTCACCATGTCCTTTAATGAGAAGTTGAGCCTCCTTTCGCCACTTTGAAAACAGAGAGCGTGATTATGAATTTAGATAAGGATTAACGTCTTGGTGCGGGGGGGCAGGTGAGAGGCGGCAGAGCTCTCTTGCTGCCAGCACCATTGCCTGATTTGCCACCTCCACGGTGTCCAAGCAGGAGGAGAGGGCACAGTGAGGGCAGGTGCTGTGGGCAACATCCTGGAGCAGTGACCGGGAGATGGATTGATCACTGTTGGTCATGATAGGAGGACATGCTTGAGCTCTTCTTAGCTCTCTCTTCCAGCTGTAGCTATGCAGGAAGGACATGAAGCAGCTCCTCTGTCCTCTTCTTTGTGGTCCGAGAGGCTGGTGAGCACATTTCATCACCATCCTGCAGGCCCCCAGTGACCCACTGCTGTGGCCAGCCCAGCGCCCAAGCAGGTGGTGGGTTGGCCAAGTGCTCTGGTGGCTTCCTTGGCAATAATGAAATGAAAACTGAGAAGATGCGGAGAGCAGGCTTCCCAAAAAGCCATGAGACTGCTCTGACTTTTCTCTTTCAATTAAAGGGCTACCCAAGCCCACCATGCATCAACAACCTTGGATCCAGAGGCAGCCTGCAAGCAAACCACAGAGAAAAATTGCCCCAGGTCTCTTCTGAGATGAAAGGTTTGCAGAACTGTAGTTAGTGTAATGAACCACCTCCTCAGGGCTTTCCAGCCGTGAGCAGTCCATGTTTTTCCCTCCAGTGGTGTAGTTTTTGGAGACTTGCCTCCCAAAACAGATCCAGGTGTGTGCACGGGTGCCTGTGCCATGCGAGCGTTGCTCTTCTTGTGTTAATGCAAGTAGTGTAGGCAAGTGCTTGAGTTGATCACATCTCTTTTCTTAGTTGAGTTTTTCAAGCATGGAGATGCTGGTGGCTGGGAAATGGGGTCTTATACCGATGGAGAGTTCTGTGGTCTTCAGCCTACTCATTCCTCTGCTATGAGGACAGACTGAGAGAGCTGGGGTTGTTCAGCCTGGAGAAGAGAAGGCTCCAGGGAGACCTTATTGTGGCCTTTCAATACTTAATGCAGGCTTATAAGAAAGATGGGGACAGACTTTTTAGCAGGGCCTGTTGCGATAGGGCAAGGGGTAACGGTTTTAAACTACAACAGGGTAGATTCAGACTAGACGTAAGGAAGAAATTTTTCATGATGAGGGTGGTGAAACACTGGAAGGGGTTGCCCAGAGAGGTGGTAGATGCCCCATCCCTGGAAATATTCAAGGTCAGGTTGGCCAGGGCTCTGAGCAACCTGATCTAGTTGAAGATGTCCCTGCTCACTGCAAAGGGGTTGGACTAGATGACCTTTGAAGGTCCCTTCCAACCCAAACCATTCTATGAGTCTATGATTTGGTGGGGGGAAAAAATGCCCGGAGCTGACCTGCCTGGCTGAGGTAGTTTTGTCTAGGGATGGAAAAACCCACTCATCTGGGTGCAAATGAGGGACACCCCAGGGCTGAACCAGTGTGGAAATGGCTCCAGCAAAAAGACTCAACCTCGCCATCGTTGGTTAGCCACAGCCGGTGGTGCTCATCCACCACTGCCCTTGTGTGTCCCTCAAAGAAACGTAACGGTGGAAACAAAGAAAACAGAAGGGGTTTAATGAGAAACAGGACCTGCTTCAGGATCCTGGCAATTAGCTCCTCGAGCTCCTTCCACGCAGCAGCCTGCGTCTGCTCCGAGCGTTGTTCCTGCTGCCCTCCTGCAGCACTGTCTCATTGGTGCACAAGTCTCAGGAGGGCAAAAAAACCTGTTTGGCTCGAGCTCCCTTCAAAGAATTTCCCAGCTTTATAATTTGCAGCTGTAATAAAAAGTTACACTTTGTGCTACGAAAAGAGAATAATAGATCAGTAAGACCTGAACCTTAAAATTCAGCCATCCAGGGAAGCAGAGACAGGCACTTGGATAAATATTTAACTGTCGAGGCTTTGATATGAAGAACCTGCTTTTCCTCTGGCTTTTCCTCTGGCAAGGAGGGGTTTGTTGCCTCTTACGGTAATGAGGAGGATAAATGTAACATCTGGTGGATATTCTCTTTTTTTTTTTTTTTAATATCAAGCTTGTATTGCATAGAGCTTGTTCAGATCTGGGTGTATAATGAAGAAATTTCGTCTGTTCAGACAGGTTCAAATAATCCACTGGCTTTACCTGTGTGTTTGCCTTGAACCCTGAAAATGCTAAAGCAGCCGGTGCCATCCTTGCTGCACGGGGAGGGATGCGCGACAGCACTGGACATGGATGCTGTACGTTTATTCTCATGCATGAAAAGTGACCTGGTGCCTCCTTTTCTGGCTGTGATGGCTCTAGCCATGGTAGTTTTGGTCCGAGCTCCCCAAGCCTGTTGGTTTGGGGATGCTTGTGCTGCTTGGCCAGGGAAGCCGCCTGGATTTTTGTCTTTTTTTTGGGAATCCCTGAAGAGAGCAGTTGGGTTTTGCCAGCCGTGTGCCAACACAGGAACCCAATAGGAAGGGAGCAGAACTGACAGCTCTTCTTGCATTAAAAATTGCAAGAGTAAATTTGTGGCGTTCCTTCTTTTTTTTGTCATTGTGCATGGATGCTGCTTGCTTGGGACAGAGGCGACTGCCGAGGCGTGGGGGAAGCACTTTACCTTCTCCTTCCTCTGATTTAATACAGAATATTATGCAATTAAGCCAGTCAAAAGGCCATAAATCTTCTGGGCTGAATCCTGACTGAGGCTGTGCACTTCAGGCCAGGCAGCAGCGATCTTTAATCCTTTGCAGAGAGCTAACTGAAATACCGATGAGAGGAATTTTTTTTCGTTCTATTTCCCTTTCTTTAAAAGAAACGCTTGCATTGAAATTGGACTGTGCTGGAGAGGAGCAAAGTGGTGAATAAAACATAGTCTGGCGCAGTCAGCTGCAGAGTCAACTCACCTGTTTTGGCTAAATTTTAAATTTAAACCTCTCAATTTTTTTTATTACAATAATATTGCCAACTGACAACAAATGCCTGCAGAGCAGGTAGTTATTTACCCGATTTCCATCTTTTATTTAAGAAGCGGGCATGGAGAAGTGAACGCCGCCGGGGTGCAGGGGACCGGTTGGCGATGCTTTGGGATGCCCTTTGGGATGGCTGCGGGTTGGCTGTAGCCCTGGGCAGAGCTGTATGCCAGGAGCATCGTGGGGCTGACAGCCCTACGGCCATTGCATCTCCGGTCCCCATAACGTATAGGTTCCCCCCTGCTCATCCTCATACACCAACTTCTGCTGGCAAGCGCTCGTTTTCCCAGTGCATCCCACTCTTCCAGCCTGTGAATCACCCGGGGCCATCCCAGCTGCTTTGTGCTTGTGCACAGCGAAGCTCCATGCATCCTCGCTGGGTACCTTTCTGTTGGGCACCCTATAGCATCCATACGATCCTGGCTCGCTCTGCGAGCCTGCCAGGCTTCAATGCGTGTAGAGCCTTGCTGGGGATGAAAGGAGTGACGGGCCCTTTGTCCTGGGTGTCTGCTTGTGTTTTTCACCGCCTGTTGAAACCCTCTATTTTTTTTTTTTTCTGAAGCTGGTGATAAACGTTTGACTGATTCCCCAGAGCAGGTGGGGATGAGCCATTCAGTCTGGATTGACACCTAAAGGGATTTGCATTAAGCGCTTCAAACTAGCTGGGCTATTTTTTTTTTTTCTTTATTTGAAAACCATCATCATATATTTAGCAAATTCTTGCATGAAATTATCTCCCTAATAGTTGACGTTTACCTCTCTGTGTGTGGAATTGCTCCCAGCGAGCAACGCTGACTTTCCCAAGCATCCATGTCAGCCTGCGGCAGAAATGAGCTCTGATGTGAACTCTGGTTTTGGGGGGTCTTGGGTGGGGGGTTCTGTGTCTGGTGTCCCCCCCAGAAGATGCACAGGGAAGGCAAGGATAAAAATGAGGGGTGTTTTGGGCCATGCAGAGAGTTAGGGGACCGTGAGAGGTAACGGAGCGGAGCAGGCTGATGGGATGCTGAGGAGGGTTTGCAGGTCCAGGAGCAGCAGTGGGGCTTGCAATGTGGGAAGGGCTGAGAAGTGGCAATCTTGGAAAGGATTTCGGGAGCCAAGGGCTGTGTGGGGCAGGGTCCAGCCCTATCTTGCTGGCAGGGAGCCCAGCACTCCTGCAGCTTGGTGCTTGGTGCTTGCAGAGCCTTTGGGGTTGCCCGGCTTTGCAGGCTCTTGCAGCGGGGATGGGGCTAGGACGAGCACGGAGAGGGGACCTGAGGCTCCTGGAGTGGCAAAAAAAAAAAATAGTTGGGATGTTCAGATTTGGGGATCTGCTCCGAATCTGGCAGGAAAGGAGCCCTTGTCCCCACGGTGGCACTTTTCCTGCCATCCCTTGCTGTAGTTACCCCAGGTTGTGCCCTAGATTTTGGGGGGCTTGAAGCCTAGAAATGGACTACGTGCGGTCCTCTTTGCTCCCCACAAACCCTTTAAAGCCAAAATAAAAAATAACTGGCATATAACTAGATCCCCACTCCCCCTGCCTGGTGCTTCGCAGCCTCCCCCAGCGCAGGCTGGAGTCTCATTTCAGTAGTTGTCCAGCTGTGACTGGAGGAAAATGGTCCTTCCTGGGGGCTGGGAGGTATCGCCACCATCTAAATAGCCCTGTCCGCAGCCCAGTGGCTTTGCAGAGCTGTGCTGTGCTTTCCCTTCTGTCGCGTTTGCTTCTCTATCAGCGTTTCTGTATAATCACCGGGATGTTTTAGCGCTCGCCTTTTCCACTCCCTCCAGCCAAGCAGCTGGAGGCAACTTGCCAGCTTCTGGAGAGGTCTGAAGTGGTGCTTAATGGGGGGATTATTGCGGCCAACCCCCCTGAGCATCGAAGCGAGCCCGGCTCGCATCGTGCGCTGGACTTTGCTGGTTCTTTCAGATCTGGCTGGGGCTCGTTTGTCTGAGATCCCCAGCAGCGAGCTCCAGCCTGGCCCCCCTCCAGGACAGGGGGGGGGTCTGCTGCTGTCTCGGGGCTTTATCCCTATGGAAAATTGAATTCAGTTGATGTTATTCCTTGTTTTTAAAAAAAAAAAAAAAAAATCCCTTTTTGCTTCCACTGTCCTCTCTGGGTTTGGGAGCCTGGTAGGGGGGTGATGCCTGGAGGAGCCTGGCACAGAGGAGGGGGCTCCTCCTGCCCCCCGAGTGTGGGGTCTGGGAGCTCTGGGCCGTGCTGGGGCGTTTAGGCTGGGAGGACCACGATGCATTTCCAGCACACGCTTTTCCCACCTCGTGCAATGCTGGCTTGGGTAAATGAGGGAAAATGGAAATGTTGACCAGAGATGTGTGAAACCGCTCCTGGGAATTGGAAGCTGAGGCCGGCAGTGGTTAGGAGGTAGAGCCTCCTCGGCCCGGGGGATTTACACCCTTATCTCTGCTTACCGCCTGAAAAGCGAGAGACCTTTCACCCCCAGAGCAGAAAAAAACTAATTTAGGAGCGGCTTAGTGCTCATGGAGGAGGAAAGGTTTTGCAGTGGGGCCGGGCTGGCGCAGCCCCGGCTGCGTCTCTCCCAAAGCATGGTGGCCACGTCCTGTGCTGGGCTGGCACAGTCACTGGCCAAAGTGCGTCCCTCTAAGAGCCCAGAGTCCTTTGAGTTTTACCGATTGCCCTGTCGGTAGGTTATGGGGAGGGGGCTGCAGCGTGTCGTCCCTGTCCTGGAGCTCCTTTGGTGGGCTGAGACAAGCACCGGTGGTGCAGGAGCATGGCGTGGTCTGAATGGTTGGACTTGACGATCTTAGGGGTCTTTTCCAACCTAAATGATTCTATGATTTTATGAAATAACATTCCAAAAGTGCCTCCCTAGGAACCCTCTGCAAAGCCCTTGGGGAGGATGCCCTGATGGGCAAGGAGATGCTTCCCACGGGGATGGTTATTGCTGTGGCTGGCCTCATCCTGCACCCCTGCTCCGAACCCCATGCGGCAAGGCTGCTGTTTGACCTTTTTGCGCAGGCAGTCCCAACCGGGGCTTGGTTTGCATGGCAGGGAGGGGGTTGCTCCGTGCCCCGCTGGCACCCCGGGTGCCTTGTCCCCAAACTGGTGGTGGTGGCCTTAAGGCTGCTGTGGAGTGGCTCTTTGCAGAGAAACAGAATTGTGTCACCTCTTGGGATGTCTTTGCAGTTTGCTGTTTGTGCCCTCTGCCACTTGCAGGACTTATCCTCCAGCTTTTGGAACATTTACCAATGCCTTTGCTGGAGGATGGGGTGGGGGTTTGCTCCCTGGGTGCACCACCCAACCATGCACGGTGCTGGGACACCCGTGCCAGTCAGGGGCAAAACCAGGGGGAAGCCAGCAAGGGGACAGCCCTGTTCTCTGCAACCCAGCCATGTGCTTGCCTGGACCCTGCAGCTCCTCCCGGGCTCCCAATGGGTGCTGTGGGCTCTGTGGCTGTATCCTGCCCCGGTGCTGCTCTCCTACAGAGGGGCAAGCTGCCATCGCAGCCTGTTCAAACAGGATTTAAAGCTTGGGAGGGCACCGAGCGCTTGTGCATACCCAGGGAGGTGAAGGTGCAGGTTTGCTCTCAGTCACCCAGCACCCCAGGGACACCTCGAGGGTCTCTAAGAGTTGGGACGCTGCTGTCCCTAATGGTGGGGTGCTTGGAGCAGGATACCTTGTCCCTGTGACCCCCCTGCAGCAGGGGACTTGCCGGGGTGAGGATGCTCCTGCTGCAGCATCCCATTCCTCTCCTTGGTGGCAAGGAGGCTTCGGTCTCTGCTGCCCGTCTTTTGGGACAGGGAAAGGGTTTGAAGCAGCCGACCCTTGCTGGTCGCTCAGTTGGATCGTGGTGTTTGTGTGTATTTATTTATTTATTTATTCCTGAAGAAACAGGGAGAGAGAAAAATCTCTCTCTGTCCAAAATCACTCATCCTTCCTAATAATGAGAGCTGTCACCAGCCTTGCTTGGCGAGGAAATGATGCTCACAGTAAATATTTGGTCTGGAACTGATTTATGGGTGGAAAAAAATGAGATTAGTGGCTAATCATTGTGTTGCAGGAAGCGCTTTGGGCCGAGTGCCCGGGCCGAGCTCGCGGGGAGCTGGGGCCATGCCCGTGCTGGGGGAGCTGCGCTGAGGGCTTCGGTGGAGTCGACGTGGTTGTGCCGCTGGGTTGGGTTGGGATCAAGCAGCACCAATGGAGGGGTTGGACCAGCTCTGGGGGACATCAGGCTTCTTCTCGCTGTGGTGCTTTGCAGATTTGCTTTGAAGACTGGGGGTTTAGGGTCAGGGGCAGCTCAGGACCCCTGGTAGGGCATCACCTGCGGGGCTGCCGGTGCATCATACCCCCATGGGCTCCAAGCCAGGAGGGTTGTGCTGTTGGCCCCGGCTGGAAGCAATCACCTGCCCCATCCCCGAGCCCAGCGCACCCAAAGAGGTCATTACAGCCACCCTCAAGGCAGCAGCAGCTTTTCCTGTGCGAGGAAACAATTAGCTTATTAGAGGGGGGGTTAATTTTCTTCTGCTAAAGGGGGCTGGTGAGTGCAACACGGTCATTTCCTATGGACTGGCAGGGCCAGATGCCCCTGGGCATGTTGCTGGGGCCCGAGGCAGTGGGAGGTGCGTGGCCCCAGGGAGGATGGCTTGCCTGCGGGCAGGGGCGGGTGTCTGAGCACGAGTCCATCTCTGGTTGACGTTACAGGAGCGATGGCAGCAGAGCAGGACCCGGTGCCTGCGCGTAAGCGTAGAGGTGTTTGCAGGAAAGCAGCGGTTGGACACAAAGAGGAAAGTTTTGAGAGAAAGCAGTGCCTGGGTTTATACTCTCCTGATTTCCACTGTAATGGGGCTCACGGCACTGCACAGCATTGCACAGCTCTGGTTTGGTTTTAGGGCCAGATGCTCTGGGTTTCCCTCCTGGGCTGTGGCAGGACAGGCTCAGCTGCTGCTGTCGCAGAGGTGCCGTGATGCCATTGCCTCCCTCTCTGCTCCCATGTTGGTTTCTTGCCTAATTCTAAAAATATAAGCAGGAGCTGAAGACAGTGGGTTAAATTAAAGGCTGTAATTCAGTTGTGCATCGATACTAACTGTGTCACCTGTGAGAAAACAGTCTCCAGCCATTCGTGAGCTGCGCTGCTGGGAGGGCAGGGCAGTCCTTGATGACCATGAGCTGTCACATTGCCTGCTCTGTGCTTGGATGGGCATCTCTGCCCCAAATCCTCCAAATCTTCAAAAGGGCTGAGCTGCCTTTCCCGGAGCCTGCTTTGGGGCAGGGCAGACGATGCTCCTCTCCACCTTGCACTGTTGGAGTGTGGCCAGGGTGGGAGTGGCTGAGCCAGTAAGGCTTACAAGTGCCAGAAACCTGCAGCACAGCCCCTGCAAGCTGTCGGTGTCTGCGTTGCAAATCTTTCAGGTTTGTGTGCTGCTTTTGGGCTCATCTGAGCCACCAAAGTGATGGCTGGTCCTTGTCACAGCGCAAGACAGGTGGAAAAATGGGCTGGTAAGTGAGGGGTGGGTGTCTTGTACACCCCTGCTCTGCAACGTTTTGTTTTTGATGAACCTTTCCCAGTGCTTAGGGTTGTCAGCACCACAGTCCTGTGCCTCGGTGAGCTGTTCCCCAGGTTTCTGTTGGGGCTGCTCACAGCGTTAGCCTTGGGTGACGTGCTCCGCTGCAGTCCACCCCTCAGTTGTACTCAATTCCCCTGCTTGGGCTGTGAAATGGATGTAGGTGACATTAAATGACATTAAAATTGGAGTGGGTGCTGAGTGCTGGTGGTCTGGGTGCCAGTGCCTCCCTTCCAGTGGGAAGGAGCCAGGACCAGCACTGCCATGATGCACAGACAGCAGCATCTCTCAAGCTTAGAAGCACTGTGAGTGCCTAAGTCTGCTTTAGGTGCTGTAGCAAGCAGTGTGAATCTGCTCCGTAATCCCTCCGTGCCTCAGTTTCCCCCATTTGAAGCGGGGCTGGTAGTAACGACCAGTGTTTTGGGATGTGGATGAGCTCTGTGTGATGGCTGCCTTGGAGATCAAGCCTTACCCCATGCTGGCAACCTCTGAGCTGGTATAAAGAGGAGTCGTGATGGGCACGGCAGCACATCCAGCCCTCCTGGCCCCAAATGGGACAAGGCAGTTACCTGGGGTCTTGCGCAAAGATGTTCAAGGACTCGGACGTTACCGCAAGCATGCCTTTTAACCATCAGCGAGGTCCATGAGGGCGGATTTGTGTTGGAAATCTCTTGGGCTGGAGCACTGAGGGGTGATGCAGCCCCACAGAGGGCTGGCGGGCAGTAGGTGATTTCGGGGTTGCAGTAAAGCCAGCAAGGCTGGGGGTGATGGGGCTTTTGGACCAACTGACCCTCTTCAGCCAGGTTTTGCAGGAAGAAGAGCTCTCGAATGCAATGTGTTCCTTAATGAAAATTGCCTTTTTTTTGATGATGGGGGGGGACTGAAAGTTCTTGGAGGGATACGGGTCTAATTATCACACAAGCTCATGGGGTGGTGCAGCACCTCCCCGGGTGAGCAGCCATCCTATGGGTGCCACCGGTCCCTTGGTGCATTGCTCCTTCCTCTCCACCTGTGAGCAAATCCCCCCCGATTTATTGCCCTTCACTTTTCTCTCTTTTTCTCTCCTCCTTCTTCCTTCCAGAGTCAAGAAGAAGAACAAGCCCTTGAACCTCAAGATCCACAACAGTGTGGGAAGTTGTGAGAACATCCCTGCGCAGCGTTCCCCGCTGCTCTCCGAGCGCTCCCTGCGTTCCTTCTTCGTGGGGTACCCGCCTTTCCTCCCCTCCACCCCTCCTGTCCACACCGAAGCCACCTTCTCAGCAAGTAAGTCCAAGTGGTCCCCTCAGGTCCCCCTTCCGTGGGGTGGGTGGTGTTTGATGCCAAGCAGAGGACGTGACTGTGGGAAATGCGAGGCATCCGCCTGCGTGTCGATGGTCTGGAGGACATTGGTTGAGTGTTGCGTAGTGAGCACAGCCCTCGTGCAGGTGCCTTGCACCAGTGTTTAGAGATATGTGGGTGCTTCTGAGCAAATATAAGCCTGGAAACTTGATTATATATGTTTGTATATATACAAAACCACTGTCATATTGAATATTGATTTATGCAAAGAGATATGCTCCCCTATCGCGATAACATGGGTGCAGGAGGGTGGCTACCGTCATTTGGAAAAGCCATGAGCCCTTCCGTGCTGCCTGGGTTGGTGCCGCTAGTTGGCTGTCACTTGAGAGTAACTTTTCCAAGGGTTCCTTTGTAAATCCAGCCGTGGTTTTACCTTTGGGCAAGGAAGCTGCTTTTCAGACCTCTCCTGCTTGCAGGGTTTGGAGCCGATGCAGAGTCTCGAGGGAAGCCGGCCCCAATGCAGACAGGTCTGGTGCAAACCCCACGGAGCTTGATCCCAGCAGCCGGCCCCGATCCTGCCTGTGGGTCTGCCTGGGGCAGTTTGCCCTCTTCCAGGAGATGCTGGTGGTGGGACTCAATGGGTGGGTTTGGGTCAATGAGCTCACCCAGGGCGTTGCTGCTGGCTGAGGAGGAACAGCCTGACCCTTATTTCCTGGTCTCGGACTGGCGCCCCAATGAATTCTGCAGGAATTGAAGCTTTTACAAGCCAGGCGTGGCTCTCAGCTGAAACAAAACCCTCCCAGAAAACGCATGGCAGCTGCTGGGAGCGATTTGCATGCCAAGAGCTGTCGTGGGGAGGGTGAGCTCCCCTTGCCTCTTGTTGCTCAGCTAAAAACTTCCTCCAACTCCATATCCAGGCTGGTTTTCTGCCATCTTCCCTTCCCCAGACTTTTCCCCTGTTTGCTTTCCCAAAATGTGGTCTTTCTGGCTCATTTTGCATTCTTCCAGTCATTCTTACTGCTCGGCTCTTGACTGACAAAGGGGTTTGTGGGCAACGCCCCTCTCTGCCCATCCAGGCCCCTGGCACCAGCAAGTTTTCCTCCTTGCCGTACTTTTCACCGGTGCGGGAGGCAGCACCAAGACAGCTTCACCGGCTGCCCTGAGCACCGGTTTGCAGGTGCTGGGTGCCGGTGTGATGGGGCAGCTCCTTTGCCCTGCTTGCATCCCCACAGCCATACCTCTCCCAGCCCTCTGCAAGGCAAAAACCTTATGATTTCTTTCCTTATTTATTTTTTTACGCCAATCAGCTGCTGTTTGGGATCATTGAAGAATCATCGAGCCATTTCTGGCATCTTTTTTCTCCTCTTTCCTTGGCTTTGGGGACGGTGGGACCTGGCAGGAGCTCTGTGGGCAGGCAATGTTGTTTCTAGAGATGTCCAACTACCTGACTCTCGCTGGCACAGCCAGCAGATTTGCCTTGAGTGAGGGGTATTTTTGCATTGCTATTTCCCCCGCGGCATCGGTTGAGTTCAACTTGCAGCGCAGAACGATGGGGACTAGCAGACCAGAAACCAAGAAATAAAACCCATTCTCAGCAAACCCCCGCCGTGTCTTGTTGCATTAGGTTTCCTCATGCATCAGCGTTGGATTACATCCCGTGGTGTGATAGCCTGATGTAATGTGGCATCGCAGGAACGTGATGCAATGAGAAGTGATGGGCTATCAAGTGACTAACGCTGCTGGAGAAGTGTCTCTTCTCATTTCCTTCGGCCCTCCAACTTTCTTGGTTGCTGTGAATGTTTGTTTTCTGGGCTAGACGTGAGCCGTGGAGAGAGGGACTTGGTTGTACCAGCTGGTTGATCCCTGTTGACAGGTTTTAGCATCAGCAAAACCATTTGGTCCTTGCAGGATCAGTGTCCATGTACTCAGCAACCCTCACTCCTGGGGACCTGCAGGGAAAATTTGATGCAAGGCAAAAAAAATCTCACTAGATTGTAGTTTTTCTAGCTCTCTTGTGTTTCTGCATCATTTCTGTACCAGTAGCCTTGTCCTTGAGCTGCATCCTGGGCTTCTGTCTGCTTCCACATTTGCTTTCTGGTTTGTGACCCTGTGGGAAGAGCGGCCGTATCCTGCACGTGGCAGCCGGGTGCCGAGCATGGCCCTGTGGGGAGGAGATGGGGTTTAATGAAGCTTGATGCCAGGGTTCATTACCTTGCGGGGAGGAGATGAGTTATGCCAAGTGGCGCAGAGGCGTGTTTATTTGTGGGGTGGAGTAGATATCTCTGCAGCTTTCCCCATGCCCAGTGTTGCCGTTACGGGACCTGGGTGGCTTCCCTCCACTCCGGCACACGGTGCCTCACATGTCCTTGGGTCCCCTGCTCTGATCTCGCTGCTGTTCTTGCTGGTCCAAAGCACCAGGACTTGTAGGTCCTATGAGAAGTGCTGGTCATGGTTTGGGGGGGTCACACCTTGCCCCATCTCCCATCTCGAGGCACAGATGCCGTTTGGCAGCCAAGTTCACAATATCCCATCCCTCTGACCGTGGGTACCCAAGATTTTGAAAAGGAAAATGCCTCTTCCCTTTTTCTCTTGTGGGATCAGCACAGCAGTGCCTGGTATGCTCTGGATTGATGTGGAATTACTTCCCTAAGCAATGAAACAAAAAAATGTTGTTATTCTTGGATTGAGATGTGGGAGAGGAGCCTGGCGAGCCCTTGGTGAGACCCTTCTCTCCCCGGCTGTCTCTTGATGATCTCCCTTCAACAGCCAGCATGTCTTGCTGCTTGTGGCAGGAGCATGCTCCCATCTGTGTCATCTCTGGTCCTGATCGGATGCAGCTTTGTATGCTTCTCTCTTATTTTTAACAGCCGATTTACCCTGATAGGAATAGATTTTCACAGACGCAGAGCGAGAATGCAAGGGCTGGCAATGAGCTGCAGAAGGAGCCTCTTGCTGCAAAGTCCCCTTCACGCAGGGCGAGGATCCCCATGAATTTTGGTTTTGAATTGAAATTTTTCCTTAGCAGCCCTTGGAGGGGAAGCGGAAGGGGGGAAGTAAAAACTTTTGAGGTGCCCTTGAACTCTAGCTTGGCCCTGAAATAGCCCAGCCCTGTGGCTGAGGGATAGAAGATGGTTTGTCTGGCTCCATCCAGGACCCTGTCTTGGTGTATCTGGTCACTCCTGTGACTACCAGAAATGTGTTGCTACTTTGAAACAGGATTTAGGACTCAACACCCCATGACTTGGCTACAAGCACCCAGAAATCAGATTGGATCTTCTCCTTTTTATTGTAAAGGCTTATGTCTAGTAGGTCATGTTTACGTGGCTGTTATCTGGGTGTCCTGGAGGCAGCTGGCATTGCTTCTGGGCTGTGCCCTCTGCCTGTCCTCTCCCTGCTGCAAGGCCAGACGAAGCACCGTCACCGTGTGCATCCAGGTGAGGTCACCTGCTCAATGGCCTCCAGGATGGGCCAACGACGTTATTTCCATTCTGGACTATTTAAAACAAAAGGGGGTGGAAGGAAAAACAGAAAGGGCTGCATATGACTTTGCTGTGCTAGGACAGAAAAATGAGCACCCGGGCACGTGGCTGTGCAGGGAATGTCCTCGCTGCTGCCCTTCCTCCAGCTGGTGTCCAATGCTGCAGAAGGAAAGGAGCAGCCAACACAACCCAACCCAAGACCTTGTGTGTACCAGGAGAGAAAAACCCATCATCTGTCCCCAGTGGCCCACAAACTGAAGCTGTGTGTGAGGCCTCTTCATGCAGGGACATTGCTGAACACCTTCCTGCAGCATGCAGCGGAGGGGCTCTTTCTGTGGCCTGGGAGTAAGACAAGAGCCATGGAGCATCCCCTGGTATGTGGAGTGGTGAGCAGACCCCTCAAAACCTCTGTCTTGTTCCTGGAGAGCTGATCATGGCTGTTTTAATGCGACCTCCAGTGATGCCCACCTCCCCTCTCCTCGACTCCTAGCTGGGTACATCAGCCCAGTCCTGTACGTCAGCTCTGTTGCATCCACAGTTGCTTTTGGTGCTGCTCTGGCCGTGTCCCTGGTGGGTCACTTCTCCTGGATCCCAGTCCTGCCTCTGCCTTTTGGCCTTGTGACCAAGGACTTTGCAGTTTATGGCACTGACTTTCTGCTCTGGTAAGCAGCCTGGCTGTGCCTACGGGGAGCTTGGGTGGTCAGGCAGTGATGGCCAAGCAAGCGGCAAGTGCTGAGATGCCACCAGAGCTGAGACGCCACCAGAGCTCCTTGTGCTTCCTCAGCCCCTCAGCATCTGCGAAAGAGCCCTCAGAAGGGCTGGCCTTGGGTAGGTATAGCTGGCAGAGAGAGATTCAAGATAATGTCCAGTAGATCAAGCCCTGCACTGGGAATCCAGGATCCCTAAAATCCAGCCTTTCTGCTGGCAGGACCCGAGGGCATGATGCCGGTGTTGAGGGTGCCATGGGGCACGTGCGTGTGCAGCTAGTGCCATTCAGTCCGCGGCCCTTCTCTGCAGGCATCCTATCCCCAATGCTGGGAGTGGTTTCGTAGCGAAGAGACTTCTCTTAAACGCTCTCCCAGCCCACACCACCTTCAGCAGGGGACTTCCCAAGTGGGACATCATCTCTTTGTGACCATCAGTGGTTTTCTCCTCCCTGAACCTGCCCTGCTGCCAGTACAAGCCACGGTACGAGCACTCCACAATGGTGTTGGGAGCTTGGCTGGGAGATCCCTGCAGCCCACATCTGGCCACAGCTGGCTGCCTCGCCATCAGGCCGCTCCAGCCGGCAGCATGGCAACGGAGGGTTCCCTACCCCGGCAGCGCCGTGCGGAGCTGAAGAATGCAGCTTTGTCTGGGTAAGCCTAATTGACCCTGCAAGGCTGCGAATTGGGGGGAAAAAAATCACAATGTGAGTATTTAAGCCAGCGAAGCAACTGAACATGACATTTCGGCTGTATAAATAGGATTGTCACGCTGCAAAGAGGAACTGCTGGGATTATAAAGTGACTCTGTTTTCTTACTAGAGAGACGCTATGAGAATAGCTCTGCCTTGTTCAGCTGCTTTGGATGATCCCCTCAGCAAGGACTGAGGTTTCTTTTCGACCTGCTGGATTGGATCATCCTTCCACCCGCAGCAGCGACATTGCTGGGTTTGGGCCTGGCTGCGATTGCAGAATATTTGCTGTGTCCACTAACAGAGGGGGCAGGCTGATCCCCTTTTTAGCTTGAATCCTGCACGGATTTTATATCGCAGGGGTAAAGCTGCTGGTGCTGCTGCTCTGAGCATTGCTGCAGCTCCTTTGCTGCTACAGCTGAGGTATTCGGGGACCTCTCCCATCCTATTTTGGCCCTAAAACCAGCCAGAGCAAGGACGGAGGTGTCTCGTGGAGGGACTTTGCACCCTCAGGTGCACCCTTTGCTGTGGAGCAGCCTGCCGGTGTGCTTGGCTCCTCAGCTGGGACCATGCTGGCAGTAACCTCTGCCAGTATCCCCCATCACCATCATGATATGGTGGGATGGTAGAGGTACGCCTGACGCTGGACCTGTCGTTGCTGTCTTCCAGGTGGTTGTTGAACTGTTCTGGGAGCAGGCTGCACCCTGGTGTCTCCCCATAATCTCCCGAGGGGACTCAACCACCCCGGGGCTGGCGCTGGGAGCGTTGGCTGCCCGGGGTAGGTGCGCGTCTGTAGGATGTCTGCAAACAACTGCAAAGTCTTCTGGCCTTTCCTCGGCTTTGTGGTGATTCATCCCGGGATGCTTTCCAAGTTCACTTCCATCGATTTTATCCATCCCATTCATAATGCGAACATCACCCGGTGCTGTTTGTTGTAGTAGGAGGAGGAGGGTTTGTTTATCGGGCTGTCGCCGTGATGGATAACACATTCACACCAATTCCCTGGGCATCCAGAAAGGTGCCAGGAGATGAATAAGAGGGATATTGTGCCAAAACACAGTCCTCATCGGTGTGGTTCAGCATGGCTGCCAGCCCCAGGTGATGCTCCTGGTGTATTTGGTGAGGGTGTTGGGGCTTGCTGAGGGCATCACTGCCCTCCTGATCTACCCCCGGGGAGGGCGGAAACCCAAAATAAACTAAATAGGAGAGCTCTGGCTGGTATCCTCCATGCAGGAGATGCCCAGGCATCCCGCCTCCCGGCCAGGGAGCAAGGAGAAAACATCCGCACTGGCAGCCGAAAGGCGCCAGGGAGCTGTCGGGATGGCAGCAGGGGCAAGGAGGGCGTCACGGCCGAGGCAGCATCCCGGTCCCTGTCACCTCCGAGGTGTGCGGGTGCCACTCAGGGACCAGCGCAGTGGCTGTCACAGCTGCCTGTCACCGCTGGGGAGCCGGGTGGCAGGGCTCTTCTCCCGTGTTGGCTGTCAGGGACGTGCCGGAGGCAGCTGTCACCCTCTGCCTGGGCAGTTTCCCCCCTTCCCTGCTCTCCTCCCGGCACATCTGATCCCCGTCAAGCGCGGGCTGTTGACTCAAGGATAAGCTGTGCTGCGTGGAGCAGGAGCCCTGACCTTTGCTGGCGTGATGCTGCGGCGAAGGAAAGCACAGAGGTTTTGGGGTGTTCGGGTGGAGGGTGGCCTTCCCCAGCATCGGGTGCCCGGCTGTGAGGTCCGTGCCACTCTGTGAGGATCGATGTGCTGGGTGGCATCGGGCAGTGGCATGGCACTGGGGAGCCAGGTGATGGGGGAGGCAGGAACAGGGTGGATGCTCAGCTGGGGGGTCCCCGATGGGCTGCTCGGTGGGTACCAGCTGCATCCTTCCCTGGGAAATTACACCATTAAATACTGTCTCAGAGGAGGAGAGAGGGGAAAAAGAAAAAATCCTAAAAGCTGCCCTCACACACTTGTGCGAGGGGATTTATGGCTAAAAGAGCTCTGATTTTCAAACCATAGATGAGGTTGCCGCTGATAAACGTATAAGTAATGACTGACACGAGGTCAGGAGACATCAATCGTTGCAGGGCAGCTCGGGGTCGTTAGCGCAGGGCGGTGAGCTGCCAGCAGCAGAAGGATGGATGGAGGCGGGCAGCCGGCTGTCACGCTTCAAAGCTCGCGAGGGTCAACTCATCCCGGTGCCGTCGGGGCAGCCGTGGCACCTTGGGTCTGGCACTTCTCCATCATGGGGTCCCTACAACAAAGCCTGTCCCCCCCCCCAGCGGCAAGACACGCTCCCGTGGCCACAAGGGTTTTATTTTTCTTGCAATTGCCTCTAATTGTGGCAATTTTGGGGTTTTGATCAGAATATTCACCCTGTGCTGGGGGGAGGCTCCTGTATCTCCACCTTCCCTTTGGGCATCAGGCTGATTTAATGTCGCATGGGGAGAAACAGCTTTTTCTCCGGGCGAGCAGCTCATACGTGCAGGTGAAAGGGGAGAATCGCTAATTAACTTCAAAGCCCCCCAAACCCTTGGGGCTGTTCCCCGTGGCGGTGCGGTGCCTTCCCCTGCCCTCCTGCCCCGCTTTGCTTGTTTTCCCTCCTGCAAACAGCAGGTCTATTGTTAAATGCCGCGATCCTTCATGTATCGCTCCCTCTAATGAACATAATTAGCTGTGAATCACGTAGGTCTCATTTTTGTTAGGAGGTTAAAAACCCCGATACACTTTAATACATTTTTGCAGTGAGCACATTTAGAAAGTAATTAAAAGTCTCAGCTGTCTTTGCCTACGTCCCCTCTCCCCCTCCCTGGGCTGGCAGGATTTAATTGAGGCCAGCTGAAAGTTAGTGGAAATAAATTGTGGCTGATAAAGCGGAGGTTGTAATTTAATTCTGGGAGAGGAGCTGTTCTTGCCTGTGTGTTTAGTTCATCAAGGACTGGCGTTGAGGCGGGGGGGAACTTATTTGTCTAATATCGTTTTCTCATCATTAAATCATGTTTAGGGAGGAATAGTGCTTGTGTGTGGAGTGGTCCTACTCTTCAGAGCATCATCTCAGGGGCTTGTGGGCATCCCTGGGATGCAGATATCGGGGCAGCAGGAGGGACGCTGGTCCAGGAGCCCGGGGTGGGTTGTCTCAAGGGCTGGTGAGAAGCACAGGTCAAAAATATTGGCATGCTGCTGGTATAAAACAGCCAACCCAGGGCTGGGGGCAGCAATAACCTTAATTGACTTTGTAGTCCTCCAACATCTTAATTGCCGGCTGTGCCTGAGGGGTGATCGGGACCGAGGCAGCGGAGTAAAAGGAGCCGAAGCAGCTGCTGGCAGGAGGTGCGGGAGATGGATGCTTTTTAGGATGCTCCCAAGACTTTTAACAGCGCCTTGCATGGGAAGCGGCATGTAAATGTAACCTTCAGAAAGAGAGCGCAATTAAAACACCCTGCCGCCCGCTATATTAAAATGGCATATTAAAGCAAACAGTGGCTCTCCCCACTCGGAGGGATGATATTGAAAGCGTATTTAGTGAGGGATTTGCTGGCATACTGAGCAAACGGCCGGACTCGCAGCTGGGGTCTGCTGCTCGGCTCTGTGCCGTGGCTCGGCTTGCGTTGTGCCGGGGCTGGTTGCTCGTGCCTGGGAAACCTCTTGAATCTATTATTGAAAATCCAGCCTTTGAATCCCTGGCACATATCCCCTCCCTGGGGCTGAGCATCCTGCAGTGAAGGACCTCTGGCATGGTGGGGGCAGTCGGCAGGAGGAGGAGGAGGGTCTTTGCCCTTGCTGAGGATGAAGGGGGACGATGTGGAGTCCAAGCACGGCACCAGCACAGCCATGCTGCTAATTACCTGCCTGCTCCAGCCGGTGTTAATGAACTTATCTCTTTTTCCTTACCCAGCCAAGGTCCTGTTACCCTTTCTCCCTCCTTTTCCCTTCAAAGGAGAGTGCCGAGGCTGCTTTTTACTTTGCTCTTCTATTTGAATATGAGTTAAATTGCCTTCCAAGTGGCTGACACTTGGCTTTTTGTTCAGCCGCAACCGCAAGACGTGATGTCTTATTAATAAATGATGCAGTTGCTGTTTCAGCTTCGTTTTCCCTTTCGTGTTTGGACATCATGATGTGGGTCCGATAGCTTTGCAATCCTGCTCTGTGTGCAGATGGGTGCAGCACCCATGAGGTGGGTGCATCACCTCCCACCTCTCTCCATGGCCCAAACTGGATGCTGGGGGCTGTTATGGGGGGACAGGAGACCCTGGTTCCCTGCAGACCCAAGCACAAAACCAGAGGCCTCTTGCTTTTCAGAAAGGAAGCCCAGTGGGACATCTCTAAGGGGAAATATCAGGCAAACCCTATTTTTTGTGTGCATCCTTTCCTCCCCTCCCCAAAAACTTGCTGTCGCCTTTATTATCGCCTGATGGTTTTCCCTGTCTCTCCTCTCCCCGCAGATACGCTGTCAGTGCCTCGCTGGTCCCCGCAGATCCCCCGTCGAGATCTAGGAAACTCGATAAAACACAGGTATGCCAAGCCTGCCGCAGCGCCGGGTGAATTCCCTCCAAGGGTTTGGGGGGCTTTGAAGTTAATTAGCGGGGAGGGTGTCAGGAGGGCAGGGGAAGGCACCGCACCGCCGTGGGGAACAGCCAGCATCTGCCTTTCCATCTCTGGTCTGGGATGGGGGGCTCGGGGCCGTTCGCCCTGTTTCCCATGCTGGGCTGTGCTGTCCTAGAAGCCCATTTAAATTCCATTTCAGATCAGATTTGGTTTAGATAAGTTTTGAGCTACTATCAATAAAAGCCGTGTATAATCCGTGACCCTGCCAACCTTCAGCAAATTGCCCATCTCCGGATTATTGCCCTTCCGTATCTACCACAAGAAGGAGAAGTACTAGAAATAGCCTCGGTGCTGCTATTCGATGGGGCAGCCACTTCTTTTTTGGGCTGGAAACTTGGGTCCCCAGGGCAGAGGGGTGTTTTGGGGGCTTTGGCTGCAGCCTGAGGTGGGCAAAGCCGGGGAGCTGCAGCAAGCCGGTGGCTAATGCCCATCCTGGCTGCCTTGGACCCCTTTGGAGCAGGCTGTGCCCTTCCGCATAACCAAAGAGGGGCTCAGACTTGTGTTTTGGCATCCCTAGAAAGATGCCTTGACACTTGCAGCAGTATTTGAGTATATTGAAAGGATAAGTTGAGGCTCGGTAGATAAGCACGGCTTGGGAGATGTTTCTGCCACAGCACGGATGGGGCAGCAGAGCCTCATCTCCTCCTGGCCACTCTCCATGTTTCTCTCCGCAGGTTTTCCACCAAGTACTGGATGTCTCAGACCTGCACCGTCTGCGGGAAAGGAATGTTGTTTGGCTTAAAATGCAAAAACTGCAAGTACGTCGCGGTGCCGGAGCTGTTTGTGTCACTCCTTAGTGTTGCGAGGGGGATAATTAGGGTTTCGCTGCTGGAGCCGAGCAGAGGCTCAGGCACGGGGAGACCAACCAGCCTGTTGCCAGCTCATCCTTGCAGGAAGCTTTAATGAGACATGAAACTGGGTGAAGAACACCCCAAAACGGGGCTGAGGTCGGGTCTGCATGCTGGAGATGGGAGTGGGGTCCTGGGGGAGCTGGCACCAGAGCTCTGAGTCAGATCCTGACAGCCTCCCCGCTTGCTGCCATCCTTGGCCTGGCTTTAGGTGCCCATGTTACAGGGTTATATGTGGAATTATCTGTAGGAGATGGGGGGAATGGATATGCCACACCAGGGGCTGAGCACGGCTCAGACGAGAGCATTGCCTGTCTGTGGGGTAGCTCCGGGTGTCAGATGGGTTTTGCCCATGGCCTTGGGCTATATCCTCTGGTTTTTGCATCAGAAAAAGTCTTGTGGCCCTCTGTTTCCTGGCAATACTGTGGCATTGAGGAGCCAACCCACCCCAAACCGCAATTACATTGTGATGCAAAGGAGAGGGGCCGTGCTGGATGTAAAATGGGGCAGGACTGGAAAAAGATAGCAAGGCAGAGGCTGGGGCCACTTACGCCGCTTTAAATCCGGCGTAGCCCATCTCTTACACAGTATCGTGCAGCCATCAGCACTTAGTAAAGCTGCTTCTGGAGACACGATTGCCTTTTCTAGGGATGGGTGCTGGGAATATGCCGATCGTCTGTGGGTAACTGAGTTAGCCAGAGCTATGAAGTGATAACGATCGCTCTTGCCGTTGATTAAATGCTGATGAGCTAGCAAATTGGGATTTAAACCCGGACAAGAAATGCCTGGTTACTCTGCAGCTGGTGGTGGTTTTCTGGAAGTGATGTTATCAAATATATATATTTTAAAGTGGTGATTCCTATTGCATTCAATGCTCAAGCAACTGGAGGCTTTGCTGCCTGCAAGCCCTGCCTGCTCTGCCTGCCCGGGGCTGGTCCCCGCGTGGGAGGAGGGATGCCGGGACCTGCCCCTGCGATGCTGTGGCTCCGACTCTGTGTCGGTCCTGCTGCCTGTAGTTGCTTGGAAAAGAGCAAATACATTCGGCAGTTGTAAAAAGTTAGGGTGAACGCAAAGTATTTAGGTTCGCTGGCTTTGCCGTAGCCACCTGGCCCCGGCACTGCTTTCTCCAGAAACAGGAGGGGAACAAGCAGGTAAACCAAACAAACAGATCCCAAAGCCCCCCAGGCCTCAAATACCAAATTAATCTCTGCCTTTCCCTCTAGGAACGGCTTTGTAATAAAAGCTAACATGCATGGCTCCTGAATTTTCATTACCCAGCTCATTGACTTGTAGCTGCTGTCTTTTTTTTCATCCTTTACCCTTGTTTTTTTCAATCCTTTCCTCCTTTTTCCCTTTTCCCCTGTGGCTCTCCCCGCTCCGCCAGGGCTGCCGCGGCAGAGTGTGAGCCGGGGATTCGTTTCCATCCCTAATTAAGAACTAACGGGAACGTTTCGGGGCAGCGGGAGCCTACTAATGCCTATATTCATGACCCGGGGGTGAAGCCCTCCATAGACTCCTGCCCTGGCTCTGCGAAACCAGGCAAAACTCTGCAGAATATTCGACGTAGCCATAAATGCTCTCATTATTTTTGTTAAATGTCCTGGTAATAAAACCAGGAGGGAGGGCACAATGGCAGAGATTCATCGGGAGCCAAAGGGGGCTGGGGCAGCCGGTTCCTTCCCCTCTGCTGCCCCTGAATTTAATTAAGTGTAACGCAGCTTTAGCGCTGGGTGGTGGTCAGGGGGAAATGGCTTTCCCTTGAGCATGGGTCTCTGCTCCTTTTATTTCAGCCGAAGCTGGCAGAAATGACAATTTTGGGCATCCTGGAGCTGGCTGGTGGGTGCCTGGTCCCCTGCAGCTGGCGGAGAACGGGGGGAGCTGGGCAGCCCCCCCAGGCAGGGCTGGTTTGGGGGTTCCTGCACCCCTCCATCAGGGCAGATGCACCCACCATGGCTCTCGTTTGCCAAGGGCGTGCAGCCCCTGCGTCCTCCCAGCCAACAGCCCTGATGCTCTGACGCCGTGCATCCCGCATTCTTGTGCCTGCAGGCTTGGGAATCGCGGGTCTTCCTGAGTACAAACTGCAGGACTGCAGGGATCCAGGGAGGGTTTGCCCATGGGACCGCTCAGGCAGCGAGCACCCAGGGGCTGTGCACAACCAAAATATTACATCAAATCATCTTTCTGGGTGGAGAAAGCATCCCCGGTCTGCAGCGATGCTCCCTGCTCTGTGCCACATCCCTATGGCCGTACCGTGATGCTCTGCATCCCCTTCACCCTCACTTCTCACGCCTTTTTCTCTGTTCCCCGCTAGGCTCAAGTGCCACAACAAATGCACCAAAGAGGCCCCTCCGTGTCACCTGCTGATCATCCACCGCGGAGGTAAGGGCCTTTCTTCTCCCTTCTGCCTCCATGGATGTTGCCACCAGGTAAAACTTTCAGAAGCCCCCCGGGCGATTCGGGAGCCTGACCCTCGCTGACGGCCGGCGGGACGGAGGCTCCCGAACCGCTTGGGCGCTCTGTGAAAATTTTACCCACCGTTTTTTCCGCTTGTAGGGAGACGAGCCGTTCGGGGCGAGGCAGATTTGCATTGCAAACCACTTCCACCCACCCTTCCCCTGCCTCCTTTTCTTTTCAGATTCCCCACCGCACGGGGTAAGTGCAACAGGTTTTAGCCTTTTGCTACCGTCGAGAGCTTAGAGCGGACGCGTGGGACCTGAAATCTCCCCGCGGCGCTGTCGGTGCATGGGGGTCCCCGCAACGGGGACGCGGCCGTGCCCCTGCGGATGCTTGTGGTGCTTTTGGAGCTGCCTTATCCCGCTCTCCTCCGGGAGAGCCCATCCTAAAATCCGCAGAGGAGGGAGAACTTTGCAGCAGGACGACGGGCGTCGCTTCCCACCTCTTTTCTTCCAGATTTTGGCCGAATGCTCCCCGACGGCCAGAGGATTGTGACTGCCTAAGGGAAACACTTCCAATTACCATTGCCTTGAATTTTTGAGCTCTTCAGGCCGTTATTGTCTATTAAATACCACTAAAAACATGCTCATTGGTTTAATTGTGGGGAAATGCATTGCGCTGGTGGCACCTTGTAAGGCGAGCAAGGCTGCTGTGGCTCGGAGGGGGGCAATTTTGCAGCCTCCATTCCGGCCCCCATGCCCTTGCTTGCAGCGAATTTGGGTGGAAGGGGCTGAAGACGCCCCCGTCATGCTCCGAGCTGCTACAAACCCTGACCAAGAGGCAGGGAAAGCAGCATCCTGTGCTGCCAGGGGCAGGTGGGCTCCCAGGATGGGCAGAAATTGGGGTTTATGGCTGCGGTCTGCGATGGGGCAAGAGCCGGAGCTGCCTGCTTGCGTGTTTTAGCACGGGAGCATGGAGCAGTGTGGCTTTGGGGCGGCCTCAGTGTCAGTGAAATAACCCCCCAAAAATGCTCTTAAATGCCTTGCCCTGCAGCTGGCCTGTTCCCAAGTCCCCCGGGCTGCAGGCTGGCTTGACCCCCCCAAAATCTCCCCGCCAACAGCAGGATGCTCTGAGCCAGCTCATTCCCCTCACCCTGAAAAGGTGCGGTGAGGAAGAGGATGGTGCCTCCTCCCAGTGCTGGCTGACCCCCCTGGCTTGTGGGGTGGCCGCAGTGGCTGTTGAGCCTCCCCAAATTGCAGCCCCTCGGTGGGGGGAGAAGGGTGCAGTTCGCATCCCACTGCAGGGGGCTTTAAGCCCCCCACGTCCTGGGGGGTTTTGGCTGTAGCCTGGGTGCTGGGGGGAACATGAAGGCTGGCTGCTGTCCCCGGGGCAGGAGCCGAGTGGCTGGAAGTGCCACGGGGGATTGCTTTGGAGAGTGATTCAAGAGCGGTTTGCAAGCGCAGGGTGACCCTAAGTGCACCTTCGAAGCTTTGATGTCTCTCCATCTCTCTCCCCCTCCTCTCCATCCCCTTTTCCCCTCTCTCCCTTCTTAATCCAGCAAGGTTAGTCCGGACAGAGTCGGTGCCCTGTGATATCAATAACCCCTTGCGGAAACCCCCCAGGTATTCGGACCTACACGTCAGCCAGACGCTCCCCAAAACCAACAAACTCAACAAGGTGAGCTGCTCCCTCAGCCCTGAACACCCCCTTCACGCCCACCCCTTGCCAGAGGGGACCCAGCCCCGCGGTGCCCAAATATCAGCACCTTTTGCTGGTTCTTTGCATGCGGCTGCTCTTCTTGTAGACAAGGGTGCCAAAGCCGGTGGCATTTTCAAATGCCACCTGAGTCGGGTGGCTTGAGCCGCCCCATTTGCCTTGGCTCTCCCAGCAGGGATGCTCCTTGCATGAGGCAGAGCAGCTTTTCCAGGGCATGTCCTTCCCCGGAGCATCGATCCCATTTGCTGGGTGGGAGCAGAGCTTGGAAAGTAATTTCTAGAAGAAGGAATTTCAGAGTAAAAGGAGCTGTGCCCTCAAACCCCTTGCCCCTTGGGTTTCCTGCTGTGGGTTGCATCCACCAACGTTATTTCTTTTAAAAATAAAATGGGATCAGCACTTTCAAAATAGCCTGTGTCCCACTGGTCCTGCTCTGTTGTGGCCTCTCAGTCTCCAGATCTAAGCTGAATTTGGGGTGGTTTGAGGTCTCTGCTACCCCCGAGACTTCCGTAAATAACAAATTTATTGTTACAAATAAAACAAGCCCAGAATTTGATTGTGTCCCTGGCAAAGCTGGTCAAGCCAGACCTGATAGTGCACCTGGCTTGCTTGCTTCTGCCCTGCATTAATAGCAATAAAACCAGCGTGGGGTTATTTTTGATGGAAATTTAGACCCAGCTGCCTTCAGTGGAAAATTTCTCACGGTCGGCCAGAGGTAGTGCAGGGTGAGGTGTTTGCAGGCTGGAAGTGCTCAAAGTGACAGAAATCCTCGGTGTGATGGAGAAGAGGCTGTCAAAACCCTGGCTTCCCAAAGCCTGGCAGGGCTCCCCAGCTCCTCATGGACCTCAGCATCTTCTGGCTCTCAGCAAAGGCTGGGTACTGGATGATGCTCTCTTGGATGCAGTTTTTAAACCTAAATCTCTTAGGAGATCCTTAGTGAAACGATCTGCGCTGTTGTTGTTATGGGATGGTGCAAACGGCTTTTTGAGGCTGGAGAACTAGTGCAGGTATTCAAAAGAAATAGAGATGCTTTTTTCTTTTTAGTGCCCATCCTTCCAGTGATTTGTTGCATCAAAGCCCAGCTCATTTAAAAATTAATCAATTTGGACAAAATTACCCGCTGGGGGAGGCTTGTGCAGATTTTCTAACCTTGGAGGGATCCTGCCATGGGTGCGCCTGTCTGGAGATGGGAGTGCTCAGTGCTGACGGTCAGACCCTGTTAAGTGTCCCCAAGTTTGGCAGCAAGGTCACGAGCAAGGTGGGAAATTCTGGCCTCAATTTTCCTTATCCAGGCAGGTTCTCCTCATCCATCTTCTCTCACCCATCACAGTGTCATCGCCATTGCACCCGAAGCTGTTGCCCTTGCCTTGATTAGGAAGGGTCAACGAAGGGCAAGGGATGTTCTTGGGCTGCTTTGGCTGATCCTTTCAAACCTACCTCAACTCAGCCCCCTGGTCCGAGCGAGGCACTGGGTTTTTGGCCTGAAGGAGGTCAGCAGAAGCTGCCAGGTCCTCGATGTCTTTAAGGACTGAGCTCCAGGGATATGGCCCCCAACTCTGGTCTTGGTGGCTGTGGCTCTGCAGAGCCAGCAGGATTTGGGGACCCCTCAGCTGTGGGTGCATAGTATGGAGGGGATGGGAGAGGAGCCCCATTTCTGGTGTGAAATGGCCTTGGTGCAAACTGTGAATACAAATGGCTTTGAAAAAGGTGAAGCTGGGGCTCTGGTTGTTTTCTGGTGCTTCTGGAAACGGGGGACTGGGATGACCTGTGTAGCTCTCGCTTGTCACCCAGGTTCCTCTGCACCGGAGCACCTTTGGGTGGCACCGGCCGGCACTGCTCTCACCAGCTGCTCTCTTCTTCTCTCCTTCCCTGTGTTCCATAGGACCACATCCCGGTGCCCTACCAGCCAGACTCCAGCAGCAACCCCTCCTCCACCACCTCCTCCACACCCTCCTCGCCGGCCCCGCCGCTGCCACCTAGCGCGACGCCCCCGTCCCCCCTGCACCCCTCTCCACAGTGCCCGCGCCAGCAGAAGCAGTTCAACTTGCCAGGTACCATCCTGGGTTCCCCATGGGCTGCCTACCTCCACATCTACCCGATGAGAGGGGCTCGTGCCCCGGGGTGTCCTCAGGGTAAGGACCTGCTCCATCTGCTTGCCTGCCTGGACTTACACTGAGATGGGGAAAAGTTGGAAGCAGAAATGAGCAGCAAAGATGGGTTTAGGATAATTAAGGTTGGGAGGGCACTTGGGAGTCTCTAGTCCAACCTCCAGCTCAAAGCAGGGTCAGAGCTCAAGGCTTGATCCAGTTTGGTTTTGAAAAACCTCCAAGGGTGGAGCCAGCACAACCTCTGCGGGCAACCTGCTGCACTTGAGGCTACAAAAACGTTTCCAGGCATGACTTCTCCGCGGCGTGGGCCCGCTGCATTGCCTCAACAGCAAACGGGAAACAAGGTCTTACCCCTCTACAAGGGTAACTTGGGTTGACTTCACTGTGTCTTTGGGGTGATGGACCTCCAACATACTTGTTGGCAGCGTGTGTGGGGTGATAGAGGGGAGTAGCTGATGCTGGGGGTGTCTGAGGTAGCTCGTCCTACCGAGTCTTGTCTGGGTACCTGGGACCCATCTGCTCCTGGAGCTCAGTCTCTTCAGGGAGGGTGGAAGAAGTAATTGGTCATGGTGGCTGCAGGACACGGGATTTACATTAAATGGCCAAAAAAGCCCCTCCTGGCCTGAGGACATACCAATGCCTGCCCCAGCACGGCTGCCTTCGGGATGTCCTTGGGGCAGTGCTGCTGCTCCAGGGAAGGTCCTTTCCTGGAGGGGTATGGCTGCTCAGCATCACTCCTGGCAGTGTGGAAGAGCTCAACAGTCCTCAGCCACCCACCTGCCTCTCCAGTTGCTCCCAAAAAAGACCTGGTGAAGGGAGAGGAGGGGGAGTCATGGCCCTGACCCATCTCTGAGATCCTGAAACACTCCTAGCTGGCCCAGGGGTGGTGACCCCTGTTTGGTTCATGGCCTCGAGCCTCTTTGATGGGGCAAAAGCCAGGAGGTTGGGGTCTCTCCTGCATCCCAAAACCCCCAGGGTTAATGAAATGGTCCAGGTAGGAAGGAGGTTTGGGACTGCTTTTCCAGACGAACCAGGTAGCACCTTCGTGCTCTGCTGATCCTGCTGCACTGTGGTGTTTCCTCCCTTCCATCTTGACAAGCCTTCAGCTAGAGAGGAGGAGGAGGAGGGAGGCAACAGGGGATTTGACTGGCAGGATCCATCGCCACGATAACAAACATTTCCAAAAGCTGGAAAAAAAAAAAACAAACCAACACAGGTCCTCGCGTGCCTGGAGAGGCTGCAGCCATGCACAAGTCTCACTTGCTGGAGTGCCCAGGGATGCTGGATGGGCATGAGGAAGACAGCGGAGGAGCTGTGAGGAAGCACTGAGCACCCCAAGGAGTGGCGTGACCCATCCGTCAAAGAGGGGCTCGGCTCCCTCTCCCGCTCCCCAGATCACAATTTTGCCAGCCACAGCGCTTGAGCCTCCAAGTGCTGGGAGGATAGTCCACAGCATGGCTGCAAACCTGAGAGCACGGCATGGGTTTCTGTGCCGGTATAACCGAGTTTGTGGTGGTCCAGCCAGAGCCAAAGCATCCTGATGTCTTGGCAGTGTGACAGCCAGGCTCGCAGCGATTAATGTTCCCAGATCACTTGCTGGGCAAACCCTGGACCCTGCTTGTGTTTGAGGGGAAGCGACAGAGTGTCCAGCGTTTGTTGACCCCATCATGCATCGCTTCTGGAGCAGAGACCTCCCTGCAGGTCTTTTGAGACCTTATTTCATGTTGTTTAAAGCAGAAACCACAGAAGTAATCCCCATAGTGGTCAGCAGCATCTCCTTATGGAGACCTGGATGTGCTGTCACTGCTGGCGCACCTGAGCCAGCGCAGGGAGCCCCTGGCACGCTTGCCCGGCCAGCAGGGATGGAGCCGGGCAGGATCAGACCCCAGCAGCTCGGGGCAGTGGTTGCTCCCTGCTTTCATGCCCGTGACGAGCAGAGCCCTGTGGCAAACAGGAGCCGGTCTGACACAAAGCAGGACTTACTGTGCTTTCATCTTCCTGCACGGGAAGTTCTCCATGGTTCATCTCATCAAGATGGTCATCTTGGGGATTAGGATTTGAACTTGAGAAATTGCAACACAGTGACCTTTTTCTGCCAGAATTACCTTTGATTCTCCTTTGATCTCAGCTCAGGGGTGCTCAGGTCCTGCTGCAGAGCTGAGGTTGGTCTTTGGGGTCTCGAAGCTGGAGAGAAGAAGCTGAGGGATGGTCTTTGGGGTCTTGAAGCTTAAGGAGAAGGTGCCTTCTGAGCTGGTGCCAACTTCTGATGGCCTCAGCAGCCCTGTCTTTCTTCATACCCATATCCTGCCTGCCTGCATGAGTCAAATCAGCCCTTGGGTTTTGCCCGCTGGCGACGGGGAGCTGATGGAGGGTACCACCCCCCAGAGCCCTTCTGCAGCTGCCGCCAGCCACCAGCTCCTTTCGGTGCGCCAGGAGGGAGACAGCCAGCCAAGGAAGGACACGTCTCCGAAGCATGGCAAAAATACACCGTTAGATGGGCTGGATTGGGCAAAAAGGGGCAGCAGCAGCAAATCCATCACTCGATGTCTCTGTGATGCCGAGCAGTTACTGAAGGCCAGTTGGGAGCTGAGCACTCAAACCCTGCGGGCTTTTGCTGGCAACTGGGCGTCCAAATCCCACCTCTGACTTTGCAAATGACATCAGCACTCTCCAAATGTTAATTACTGGTATAGAGCAGTAGCTGATGGTGGCGAAAATTATGTTATAATCCAACCAGATCGTTAGAGGGCTAAGGTCTTAATTTTTTTTGGCCTGGGCACCTTACGTGCCATGGTGGATGGCATTGTCTGGAGAGGTAGTGGTGGGAGAGGTTGGGTCATGCAGAGGGGGACATGGAGCTGGGGCTGGAGTTTCATGGTGCAGGACTAGGCGCAGGCTGGAGTCTCTCCAGCGTCTGGCTCTGCAGTTTGGTGTTTAACCCCCGTTTTCTCTTTTCCAGCCTCCCATTACTACAAGTACAAGCAGCAGTTCATTTTCCCAGGTAAGTCTCTTCGAAAGTCTCTCCTGTAATGCCGGGTGCCGAGATATCCCTTAGGGGGTGGGTGCACGGCCGGCTCCCTGGATTTGTGCAGGGGGGTTGTGCTGGGGTGGGATTTCTCCCCCCAACCAGTATATTGTTGCAGGACTGTGCATTACTAAGATGCTGCAAGGCTGGGTGGCCCTAAGTTATACCCAGCTATAGCTAAGGGTGTAACTAAATTGCACCTGGGGACAAAGGGAGGTTTTCAGTGGGATTTAGTTCCCCTGGGTGCCCCTGGCACTGGAAGGGGCTCCTGGTGCCTCCCAGCCTGCTCTCACTCCGTTCTCTTCTTCCCAGATGTGGTCCCCGAGACGCCGACCCGAGCCCCGCAGGTGGTCCTGCACCCCGTCAACTCCAACCCCATGTGAGTGCCTCCTCCTCCTCCCATCTGCCTTCACCTTCCCCTCTCCAAGCAGCGCATCCTCCGCACCCCGCCTGCTCCAGGCACCCATGGGTGCTCTCCTGGCTTTGCAGGACCGGTTTGGAGCTTAGGGGTGCCTTTTAGACAGGTTGGGGTGGATGGTCGTGGTGAGCCCCCAGTGCTCCTGCTGCCCTAACCCAGCTCACAGCTCTGGCTTGTGTCGTGGGGAAGAGAAGGGTTGAAAGGAGAGGGCAGGGGATTGATTTATAACCCTCAGGAAAAAAAATTGCTTTCAGTCTGAGGCAAAACCCACAAGATGCCAAAGCCCAAACGATTAATCTTTTACTAAATTGTAAGCAGAAAACCAGGGTCTTTGAGACAGTTTTAATAAAGGTGGTTCTTGCAGCCCCACCTGTAATATTTTAAAGTCTAATAAACTTTGCACTGAAATGAGTTTTGAAATGCGCTAATTGGCATTAGGACTAGCTCTCTCCGGCAGGTTGGGTCCGAGCTGCTCTGCCGAATCCGGCGTTCACCGAGGTCCCCGTGCCTGTGCTGCCGCGGCAGTATCCCACAGCCACGTTACAGTTCAGGGTTCCTTGCTGGTCCTTTTTATAAATGCCATTTTTGAAGGATTTTATAAGCCAGGAGTTTAACAGATAGGGTTTCGCTCTAGGCTGTGATGTGGTTTCTGTCTGGCTCGCCCACGCTCTCTAAACTGCATTGGCAACTGCCAGGGGGTCCGGCGGATCTCGCCTCTGGGGGAGGCCATGGGAGGGACAGGGACAGAGCCACTGTCCCTGCTGGTGGCTGGGAAATCAATGGCAAAGTGGTGAAGTCAAAGTTTTTTATTTTTTTTTCCCTTCCCTGCCTAAAGCAAGGTATCAGGCGTAGGGCTGGCAGGCTTTTGTGGGAAAATAGCTTTCAGTATGCAAAATCTGTGATTCTCCTCTTGCTCGCCCCACGGAAAATCACCCGTGAGAGCCGCTGAGGTTACCCCAGGCTTGGCTGGGTTAAACAGCAGACTCTGCTTCGGATACTCGGGAGACAGGTATTCGTGCCTGGGTTAAAGATCAGGCAGGAGGAGACTGCTGCTCCTGCAAACCACCCGTGCATCGTGATGGGCAGCAGAAGCCATCTGCATCCACCTGGGTTTTCCATACTGCTTAAAGTATCAGGGTCAGCTCCTTTTATATATGCACCTGTGTCTCCCCTGGGATTTATAGCTCTTTAGGGGCAATTGAATGGGATAGGAAGCACAGGACCACCGCGTCTGAGTGGCTTGGGGAGTGTTATGCCTCTCCTGTGATCTTGTCTCTGGGAGAGGATGCTGTTATTTATGTTATTGATAATAATAATTGATAATACATTTTTATTATGCTCGAAACCACCTGAGCTGCTCTAGCTGATCTTCCCCATGGAATTTCCCTAATTCCCTGTTAGCTGTAGGGTACAGTGAGATCCTGGTTGTGGACCTGGTGGTGGGAGGTGCTGTGTAAGCGGAGAAGAAAAAGAGGATCTCCTGGCCCGGGGAGCTGGAAAACACGACAAATTTGGGTGCTCTTACTGCAGGGAGGGTCTTTGAAACCTCCACTTCTCAAAAATAATTGAAAAATCCCATTTTCTTCTCTTCTGGCTGCTAATCAGCCACGCTTGTTGCTTTGGCTGGTGTTCGTTGGGAAGGTAACTCTGATCTTAGAAACCACCTAAGAATGCCATGAAATGCCCCAAAACTGCCTCGATACACTCAAAAGCTGCGAGGGTGTAAATCTGTCCCTTACCCTGGATTAACAGGGGTGACGTCTCCTGGGGTGCACGGCAATGGTGCATCCTCTGCACATCACCAAATCCATCCTGGAACTTCACGCATCCAATATTAATTAATGCAATAATTAATATTGCTCATCCCTGCTGTCCTCACCCCTCCCGTGTGAGCACCCAGGGACGTCCTCAGGGATGGAGGCAGCCAGGGCGTGGGTGGGAAGGGGCTGCTGTCCCAAATTAGCAGCGAGCCTGGTACTTCTCCTCCCTGATCCCTTTCGTCCTGGTGCAGAGCGATGCTGCGGGAAGCAGGACTCGACGCCCACGCGTGCTCCCCACCTAACTGTGATTTTACCTGGCAGTAACTCAGTAATTCTTTTAACAGCCTGGAAGGAAACCCATTGCTTCAAATTGAAGTGGAGCCCACCTCAGAGGTGAGATGGCTGGGCTCGCGCCTCTGCTTAATGGGCCTTTATTTTATATACATCTTGGGGCACGTTTCACAGGAACCAGATAGGTTTAGCATCTGTGCAGTGAAATTGCTGATAATTGAATTAATGGCCAGGCCTGATCCTGCTCAGGCATCTGTGTCCCCACCCCATGAAGAGGGACCTTGATGGGCTTCGTGTCTGCCCTCAAGTTTATAATTCGATGAGCTTTTCTGAGGTGCATTAAAAATGTGGTGGAGGGGAAGGGGTGAAGGGTGAGGATGAGAATGCAGCTTTTAATGGGTGTTGTAAATCCTGTAGAAAGCATATACAGAGCGTCAAGGGAAAAGGCAGACCTGTCCTGAGGGGCTGGGGGCTGCAGACCGGGGGGTGCTGGGTTGGGAGCAGTTGGTATCAGCAGAGCACAGCTCGGCAGGGCTAGGATGAAACAGTTTTCAGACAAATGAATTAAGTGCCCCGGTGTGTTGCTCTCTTATATTTAACCCTGGGGTAAATAAATACCTCCCTGCAAAATCTGGGTTTCTGCTGGCTTTGCATAAAACACAGCCGCCCGGTTGCCTTTGGAAGGTACCTTCCTGGTTTCTCTGGGTCTGAGTGAGCAGTAGATGTGTTAGTGGGGTTTTGTACACGTTATCTTCCTTGGCCACAGGTTTTTTTTTTCCCCTGTTTTATTGTGCTCACCTCCCTTTGCCCCCCCTGCAGAATGAGGAAGGCACTGAGGAGGCGCAGGAGTCTGAGGATGACTTTGAAGAGATGAACCTCTCGCTCCTCTCCGCACGCAACTTCCCCCGCAAGGCCAGCCAGACCAGCATCTTCCTCCAGGAGTGGGACATCCCCTTCGAGCAGCTCGAGATTGGCGAGCTCATCGGCAAGGGCCGCTTCGGGCAGGTCTTTCACGGCCGCTGGCATGGGGAGGTGGCCATCCGCCTCATCGACATCGAGCGGGACAACGAGGACCAGCTGAAGGCCTTCAAGAGGGAGGTGATGGCGTACCGGCAGACCCGGCACGAGAACGTGGTGCTCTTCATGGGAGCTTGTATGAGCCCTCCCCACCTCGCCATCATCACCAGGTAAGCTCTGACTCCTTGTGCTCAGCTGGAATAATTTTTTCTTTCCAAAACACCTTCCTGCAGTCAGACATTACTGGGAGGCAAAGCTGGCCATGCCTCCCTACCCTAGCAAAGGGATGTTCTCCATCTGCTGCGATTTATGCTGTGAAGCAGATAGCAAACCCATTTAAGTGAGTCCAGGTAGATTCATCTCCTGTAGAAGTGGAGCTTGAGACAGGAATGGTTTGTTTTAACCAGGGACAGGAATGATTTGTTTTAACCAGGAGGATGCAACCTGGTGGGATTGGCAGCTTCTGTTCTGGGGTGGTTTTTTTTGCATGGTGCCCTGGTCAGGTCCCTGGATGGGTGATGGGGTCTGGACCCTGCTTGAGCGCTGCCACAGCATGGAAAAGCCTCTAATTGCGTAAAGCAGCTGGCCACATGCGGACACCAGCTTTCATGAATAACTTGGTGCTGTGAAAACAGCTCGGGTGTCTGAAGGCTCAGCAGGATGCAAGTGTTAGGTGCAATGGTCTGTGAAATGGCCAGGAGGGCAGCAGAGGTGGGAAAACCGGGTGCCTGCAAGGAGAGCTGGTGCTCCATGAGATCGGAGCCTGTCCGTGGGGGTCTCCTTGCTCCCAAGGATGTGGGAAACCTTACAAGATAAGTCACGGTCTCCTGGAGTATTTCCTCCCTTTCCCAAAGCTGTTGTCTCTCTTACACCCAAAATTGGGTATGGGACTAATAAGAGTGAGTTTAGGATGGGGCCAGGGGAGGGAGATTGGGGGCCTGAAGAGCTGCTGGCGGGGTGGCTGGTGATGCTCGGGGACATTGCAGCAAGGTGTGGGAATGAGACTGCTGGAGAGGGCTTCTTGCAGCTGGTTGGGAAGCAAGCTGGGATTTGGGGTCTCTCAAACACCTCCAGGGCTGCCTCGGTCTCAAGGAATTGCCACGTACCTGCTGTCACCTGTGCGCCTGGTGGGAAACGCAGCACCAAGCATGCCGGCGTGCTCCTTGCATGGGTGGGCAATCACAAAATCCCCTCTGGCCTGGAGGAGGGGAGGCTGCAGCTGCTCCCAGATCAGCTGTCATCATGTGAAATACATTTATTTCTGAGTAGTCAGTTATTTCCCTCACCTCTAGACCATGTATTCAGCCAATGGGCTTGATGTGGTGCTGCTTTGCATCTCGCCACAGGTTACATTCTCTCAGAGAAGTTTCCCCAAGGTGAGGTTGAATTTCCAGCCTCTTCCTGGCAGCATTTCAAAAACCCTGGGCTGAAATGGCAATGCTTCCGACAGCCATTAGCAGTGAAATATTGCATCAGCCCTTCCTAATGTCCCCTTGAAAGCAGCACGTCCCGGCCCCCCGGTCCCAGCTGGGCTGGGGCGGCTCTGCGGGTG
The DNA here is from genome assembly GCF_047370975.1 of Nipponia nippon. Taxonomy (NCBI): domain Eukaryota; kingdom Metazoa; phylum Chordata; class Aves; order Pelecaniformes; family Threskiornithidae; genus Nipponia; species Nipponia nippon. The sequence continues at coordinate 4,377,508 of NW_028262348.1, read as the reverse complement.
TTGGAGCGGGGGCTTTGCTCTGCTCCCCTCCTTGCTCAACAGCAAAGGATTTCAACCCAAATTTGTGGCTCCTCATGCTGTTGTTTGCTCCCTGCTCTGGTGGGTTCGTGGACTGCATTTGGCTCGGGAGTTTCATCCTTCACAGACAGGGTGATTCCAAACGGGGGCTGGGTCTCCCCAGCTGGGGACTGGAAAAAATATGCTTTTTATTTTGGATCAAAAAAGAGTCATCTGGGAAAATTCAGCAGCATTTCAGATCTCCATCTATTAGCTAGCTTCAGGCCAAAAGCTTTTTGAAAAGTGTGCAAACACACATATTGATCGATGCATCAGAGACCCCATCCATGTGTTACGCCAGGCAGCGTTGCCGCCTCTACCCAGAGGAAAACACAGCTTCTCCATCCCGCTCCGCTCCGCGATCCCTTTGCAGCCCCTATTTGCTCAGCTTTTCAATCCTATTCAATATCAAAACCTGGGCAATATATTCTTTTTTGGTTTTTTTAGCTACAAAGTGTTTTCTATTCTAATGCCTTTTTATATAAAATCATAAAGGTGCCAGTTTTGACAGTTTGACAAAATAAATATGTGCACTGCAGTAGCTTGATGCATTAATATGAGGTCTGTGAAGCGTGCTGCTCGCCTTGCTTTTCTTCCCAGCTGCACTTAGTCCCTTTTTTTAAGGTCAAAGTACAGCTTTATTGGATTGCCCTAAATATAACCTGTGCTCGCAACGTCTCCGAGCATTGCCTGCTCTTTGCCTACAACCGGCAACTCGCTTTTATCCGTATTCTTCGAAGGCTGAATCAACATTGTGATAGTTTTTCAATTGCATCTGGAAACCTGTTTGGTTTTCTCCTGTTGGGATTTCTGGGGCACGATTGGCTTGTGTCCGGTGCTGGTGGGGGGCTGGCCATGAGGATGCAGGAAAACCAAGTGGGATGCTGGAAGGGGGCTCAGAGCTCAGTCTCAGAGAATTTTTGGGAAGCCCAGGGCTGCATGAGTGCACATCCCTTAGCCCTGAGGTCGTGTACAGACACAATTTATTCCCCTTTGGGGCTCTGTTCTGCTGGTGCTTCCCCAGGAGGCATCTCTGGGGCTTTCAGGGCAAAGCATCCCTTGCATCTCCCGAGGTGACAGCGCAGGGATGCTCCCTTGCCCTTGTGCCTGCCGTCCTTGTCTGGTCTGTCCTTGGCTGAACGTTTTTGAGGGCTTCTTGGTTCATCTCTGATCGTCTCCTGTGGGGAAAAGCCTTCTCACCATGTGGAGGTCTCCATCCCATGCATGTTTCCTTACCTGGCCCTGCTTCTTGGTCTTTCCTAAGGGCTGCTGCTCGGGTGTTATAGGGAATGAGTCTAGGAAGAGGACAATGTGGTGTGAGCTGGACTGGGAATGGTTGGGGATATTGGGAATGGTCGAGGATACTGGGAATGGTCCAGGATGTGGCACTGGGGGAGGAGGGAGGCTGGTGACCCTGCGCAGGGGAGAGCATTGCTCTTCAAACAGGATTTTTCTGAAGGGACTCAAGTTCTCCCCGGGGGTTTGAGGGAGTAACTTTAAACCAGGCTTTGCTTGGAGGGGGCAAAACCAGTCCCAGCTGTCTGATGGGGCTAATTACAGATACAAATCCAGGATGTCTAAATTTCCTCGCCTGCTCCTCCCTGCGTGCATCCCTGGAGCCAAACTGGCTGTGTGCAGAAGAGGCTCCTTTTCTTCTGGGTGCCCAGAGGTGGTTGTTCGAGGATGTTTTTTCCACCAAGAAAAGAGCAATTTCTTGTAGCTGTCAAAGAAATCTCCGTTTTCCTGCTAGCACGCTGGAAGCAGCTGCCTGTCCCTGGAAGGGGCTTTACCACGCCGTGCCGCCCGGCACTGCCGGAGGGGGGTTATTTATAGATAAGTTTATTTTTACTTTTTCACATCCCTACGTTTTCCTTCCTGCTCACTTATGATATTCAAGAATTGTCTCATTAGCAGAAAGAAATCTATCTCCCCCTCCAAACACCATGGCCCACGGGCAAAAGCTGGGAGGGGAAACTGAGGCAGCAGCTTGCCAATGGCGTGATGCTTTGGGTTAATGCTCCGATTTTCTCTGCATTAAACATTGGTCTGGCCAGATGATTGGGACCAGTACTGCTTAATATCTTCATGAACGACATAGACAATGTGCACCCTCAGCACATTTGCAGATGACACCAAGCTGAGTGGTGTGGTTGACACGCCTGAGGGACGGGATGCCATCCAGAGGGACCTGGACAAGCTTGAGAAGTGGGCCTGTGTGAACCTCATGAGGTTCAACAAGGCCAAGTGCAAGGTCCTGCACCTGGGTTGGGGCAACCCCCAGTATCAGTACAGGCTGGGGGTGAAGGGGTTGAGAGCAGCCCTTGCGGAGAAGGACTTGGCGGTACTGGTGGATGAAAAGCTGGACATGAGCCAGTGATGTGCGCTTGCAGCCCAGAAGGCCAACCGTCTCCTGGGCTGCATCCAAAGCAGCGTGGCCAGCAGGGCGAGGGGGGGGTTCTCCCCCTCTGCTCTGCTCTGGTGAGCTCCCACCTGCAGTACTGCATCCAGCTCTGGGGTCCTCAGCATCTGAAAGACATGGAGCTGTTGGAGCAGGTCCAGAGGAGGGCCACAAAAATGATCAGAGGGCTGGAACACTCCTGCTATGAGGACAGACTGAGAGAGCTGGGGTTGTTCAGCCTGGAGAAGAGAAGGCTCCAGGGAGACCTTATTGTGGCCTTTCAATACTTAATGCAGGCTTATAAGAAAGATGGGGACAGACTTTTTAGCAGGGCCTGTTGCAATAGGACAAGGGGGAATGGTTTTAAACTACAAGAGGGTAGATTCAGACTAGACATAAGGAAGAAATTTTTTCTACGATGAGGGTGGTGAAACACTGGAAGGGGTTGCCCAGAGAGGTGGTAGATGCCCCATCCCTAGAGACATTCAAGGTCAGGTTGGCCAGGGTTCTGAGCAACCTGATCTAGTTGAAGATGTCTCTGCTCATGGCAGGGGGCTTGGACTAGATGGCCTCTGAAGGTCCCTTCCAACCCAAACCATTCTACGAGTCTATGATTCTTGAGTTGCCTCAACGCGACCGTCTGGGTCAGAAAAGAAAGGAAGAAATTCAGCATCTTTTGGCAATGGGAGGCAGTGACTCCAAAGAGCGCTTCCATCAGAGCCGCTAATAGATTTTCTCTTGGGTAATGAGTGGTGGGGACAGTTAACATTCATCTTAATTAGTCTTGAGCAAAAGTGAATGGAGCCTTGGTGCTTTGAGCACTGCATAATGGATAGCACGAAACGGCATCAAAGTCCTCGGCCCGGTGGAAATGAAAGGACTGAAAAAATGTCACTTGTGCTGCACACAGGCAAATGACAAGTTGTTTTTGCCAGTGTTGAATGAGACAAAGCCAGGCCTGGGTAAGCTCACGTCAGCTCCTTGGGGCTCCTGGTCCCGGCCCCTGTTGGTGGCAGTGCGGGGAGGGGAGGTAAAGCCTCAGCCACCCAGGAGGTCCTTCAAAGGACAAAGTCTAAGAGTTTTCTAATGCTTTTAAAATGGCTCGAGCCACCCACGAAGGTAATGGATTGCAGAAACTAGCAGGTTTTAGGATTCTGGGTGTTCCTTCGGGGGGGGTGGGGGGGAAGGGATTTTAACGCTTATTGATCCTTCCCAAGGCTCCTGGGTCTTATCGAGTCTGTAATGAAAGTGGGGGGATCAGCAGTGGGTGCGGCTTTCTGAGGGGGCACTGATGGCTCTTGTTGGCTGGGAATGTTGTGTGCAAGAAGGGAGCACGGTTAGCAGGTCTGAAAGGCGGGAGAGAGGAGGTTTGAGCTCCTGCTGACTTGCGTGGGGGATTTGGTGCAGCTTTTCTAAGAAGATTACTTGGGTTTTAGTTAAAAGCTCAAATGTGGCACTAGGAGCCCATGCAAAGACCCTGGGATTTGCACCCTGAGATGCTTCTGGCCGGGTTTTGGCCCCTCTCTCGTTGTGGTGCGATGCCAGAGCGACTCCAGATTTACAGGGTGCAGCTGGGAGCCAACTCAATGGCTGCTGGCGATCCCACCCGGGGCTGTGTGGCCATGATTTATGTCCCTGCCGTGATGCGCCAGGAAGACCAAGGAGAACACTGAAGACCATTAGGAATTAAGCTTGACCATGGCAGGACTATATAAAGAGAATTAATTTGTTGAAGGTGCCTTTCAGCAGAGGAACTTGGAGTATTTCTGCCAGAGAGGGAGCTTCTCCCAAACCCTTCCCTGGAGCTGGTGGTTAGTGGGGGGAAGCTGAGTGCCGAGGACAGACATAAACCCAAGCCCTCTTCTTATGTGAGGCACCAAAGATGAAAAGAGAGTTTGCTCTTTTTCCTCCATGGCAAAGCAAACTGGCTTTAATAACAGGGAACACATTACCTGCCACGAACTAACTGGGAAGGTGTGAGGGCGAGGGACGGGAAGAATCCGCAAGATGCTACAGCTATATCTTACAGGATAACTTTCTTGCACCACATAGGCTAAATGTTGGGGGTTATTTTGATTTTATAATTTATTTCTATGCTGGCTTTTGGCAATGTCTAATGCTTGGCTCCGCTGCTGGGAGGAACAAGCTCGGCTCCTCGCAGAGGATTCTCTCCCATCCCCTGACCCTGATCCCTGTGGGTGTGGGGGAGCTCTGGACAAAGCTTGGCTTTAAACGCTTGGCTTTTCCAAGCCTCTCCCCATGCCAAACCTCCTGACATTTACAGTGTCCCGGCTCAGCTGCAAAGGATTTGGGGCTTGTAAATCTTAATGCTTAGGGAACTGGGGGCCAAGTGGATATTTAATGTGATTTGAAGGATGGGAGTAAATGGGGAAGGGTGTAAGCCATCACACTTAAGATAAAACAGATTGGGGCTGCTTGGTTTTCCTCTGTGGGGCCAGGACAGGCTGCACAAGCCTGTGTGTGCTGCTTGCAGCCAGCCTGTTGTTCTTTCCAGGGAGCAATGTTGGCTGTTTGGGCTTTAATGTACAACTTGGCTTTTTCTCCTCACTGCAACCCAATGATCTCAAAATACATCCATCAGCCTTCTTTCCTGCCTTGGAGAGTGAAGTGGGAGCTCTAAATCCTGCTCAACAGGAGGGAAACTGAGGCACAGAGCTGCCACATTGTTTTCCTCCATGGAAACATGCATGGCTGGAGCCATGCATCCCGGACCCTGGCATTTCCAAGATGCCTTTCAGGTCTGGCCCTTCTCTCCCCGCTCGTGGGTGTATTTTGGGAGCAGAAGCCATGAGGTCCTGCCTCCCCTAACCCTCCCCACATTCAAGCACCCGCTTTGGGAGCCGAAGCATCACCTCCTGCCCTGCCTCTCTGTTGTTTTCCCTCCTCTTACTTTCTGCTGTGTTTCCCCTTTCCCAGCAGTTAAAGTAATGGAGCTCGTAGATCATATAATAAATAGGTATTGACTTCATGCCACGGGCTGGATCAGAATTGATTGACCTGTGGGAATACACTCCTTCGCAATCAATAAGAGGCCATCAGGCTGGATAAATCTTGATAACAATGGACAACAGGAAAGTCGATAAGTGTATTAATATATACGTTAAGCGAGTATATAACTTCCGCCTGGAGACAGCGTTGCTTTTGGCAGCTTGCGGAGCGAGATGAGTTGGGGCGGAGACCGAAATATCATGAGCAAAGAGGGTGGCAGGGATGGGGAAAGGCAGTGGCTTGATCCTCTGCGAGGGTGTTTGATGTTGAAATAAGAGCTGGCTGCTTCGGTGCTGGCTGAGCTTCTCTTACCCATTGTAGCATCAAATCCCCGCCGGCGGCTGTTCGTTAGCGTGGCCTTAACGCGCTCCTCTGGCAGGGGATGCTCAAGGGGAAAGTTCTTCTTTGTATTTTAAAAGTGTTTCAAAATGCCGTAATATTTCTATTTTGGCCATGACTTCTTGGGGAAAGTACTTAACGCAGCAGGACTCGTCGCTGAAGCGCTTTCCTAGAGAGGAAGGGATTTAAGCGGGTGTTTAAGGGAAAGCCTGTGATTAAGTGCCCTGCTGAGAGATGGTCCCACCAAGTCTTTCTGCTGGTGCCAGCTCTTCCCTTCGCTATTGAGTGACATCTCAGCACGATTCCTTATTTTTTTCTGAGCACCCTCAGTGCCGTGGATCCTCTTTGGGGCCGGGGAGGGCTGTTTGCTGGGGCAGGTTGTGGGGAACCCATGTGCTGGCATCCTCCTGCCTAGCCAGGGAAATAGATCCCTCCTGTGACAGCATTATTAATTTTTTATTGAGGATAATTATTATTACTTTCCAAAGTGGAGTTGGGTTCTAGTGAAGCACCCGTCTCGATCAAAAGACTTGCTTCTTCCCTCTCTTCAAAAGAAGTTTTTTTTTTTTAAAATTTCTTTTCCTTCCTGAAGTTCCAAAGAGCAGGAGGATCACGGTGTAGAGAATATATTAGGCTCCCTCAAAGGCAAGGAGAGGTCAAAGCGCTTTCGCACGTCCCCGTACACCCAGCCAGCCCTCTCGGAGCCGATTATGAGCACACCCTTTCAAAAGGCAGCAAGTGCCACCTGAAGCATCAAGTATTTTCGGATGACTTGTTTGCAACCAGGGCTTTAGATAAGCCGCTGGGGCCCGTGGCTGCTTTACATTCACCTGTCTCTTAGCTCTTTTCCCTGCAGCTGTAGAATAGCTCATCTCCTCTGACACTGTCTCCTTCAAATAAAAATGCATGGAGTTTGCTTTTTCTGAATAACTTGTTTCTTTCCAAAGCTGCAATGGAGTTGGAGCTACTTTTCGGGGAGGCTGATCCCCCTCCTCCTCCTCCTCCAGCCCTTGCGGTTTGGCTGCGCTGGCTGTAGTTATCTCACGTGCCAGCTGCCGGGAGAAAAATTTTGCTTCCTAAGTAATATCCATCAAAGGATGGCGCTTCCATCGGGCGGAGATAGCGAGCACGGGACAAGGGGAGCATCGTCTCTTCAGGGCTTTTCTATTTCCCCATGTGAATTTTGCTCTGCAGAGGCTGCTCCATGCAAAGTGGGAGCTGGGTCGCTGTGAGCTCCAAGCTGGGGACACGGGCTTTGCTGTGGCTGAAAACACTGCTCGTGGCAGGTAATGAATTCCCTGCCTCCCCGTTGGGGTTGCTTTCGGAGACTTGTGTAAGGGTTCAATTCGGAGATGGAGTTTGCTGGGAAAAGTACTGGGATGCCCCTGGAGGGACCAGGCTCTGATGGATGCTGATGCTCGGCATCAGGTCTGTGGGCTCCCAGTCCAGCATTTCATGGCACTGTGCTGCTGCGAAGCTTTCGGCTGTTGCTTTCCTCCCTGGTCATGGTCCAGCAAGGATGGATTGTGTTTCTCGGTGCCCAGGGAGGAAGGAAACCAGATGTTGCTTTTGTTGAAAGCAATGGGAGCAGAGGGGAAGGTGGCTCCCCGCTTGCCAGCGAGCACAGCAAAGAGGAGGGAAATGAAATAAAAGTTGTAGGCTGAAATGTTTCCATGCTAAATCTCAGGGCGCTGGGTATGTGTGGCTCCGAGAAGAGCTGCTTCGCTTCACTGGGAGGTTTTGGGGGTGGTAAATCCCAGTGAAACCAGTCCTGAGCATCCCTCAGCAGGGCTGGGGGGACCTGGGGCCCCAATAGCAGTGGATGCCACTGGCATCCCAGTAGGGATAGCTGGCCTGGGAACCAGCCAAGCTTTTTTTATCCACCGCCCTCCCCAGCTTTTCATTGGGGGGGGAAAAAGTATATATATAGGTGTGGGGTCTGACACATGCCGGCTTTCTCCTTAGACTGAGACCTAACAAACTCATTGCAGCTCATGTTGGCGTGACCCCGGTTGTCCCAGCTGGCTGTTCCCGCTGTCCTTGGGGTGGTGTTTAGATGCAGAAGGCTTGGGGAGCTCGAGCTGGATGATGCCACTGCTCTGCTTCGCTCACACCGGCGTAGCATGGAGAGCGTGCGTCAAGGATGCGATATTTCTTATTGATTTTGAGGAAAATAAAGCCTAGGGATAAAAATTAACCCAAACCTCTCCCTTTGCTGCTCTTCCAGCCTCGTTTAATTTTCTGTTTTGTGAAACACATTTGTGGCTGTCTAGTTTCAAAAGCACAATTGCCAGATGTCGGTAAAAGAGAAAAACAAGCCAATATATGGAAACATCTTGAAAACTTCCCAAATAACTCAGGCACGTGCAGGCGTGTGCAGTACTCGTTCTTCCCCTCCCTGCCGCGGCTAGTCCTGCTCAAATGAAATCAAATAAGTCCCAGCTCAGCAGCTCTGGCTGCTGTGGCTGTATCTTTTTTAATCTTCCCTAAAGATTTCTTCTTTTCCATGAAATACAAAAAATCAGTAAACTGATGGGGAGAGTGGAAGCATCTGACCACCCCCTCCTTTGCTCTGTCTTTCCTCAAGCACAGATGCAACCTGCTAGCAGAGGTATTTTTATATTAAAGTACTTATTATTAATTCCCACTCTCTCCTTCTGTGGCTCCCCTGGGTGTGTATAGTGCGGCTGTCACCATGGTATCTGAGCTGGTTCCCCATAAATCAGTATACTAGCAAGTAATGAGCTTCCTGGGGTCTGGCATTTATCACTTTGGGGTGTTCAAATGATCCTATTTAATTTAATGGGCATTTGTGTGGATGGTTGGGCAGAGGGAAGGAAAGCACAAAACACCGGTAAGTAACGGCATCACGACCTGAGTGCAACCACCGTAGCATCAGCTCTGAATTTATTCCTGCTCCTGAGCAGGAGCCAGGCTCAAGTCTTCAACCCTATAGAGGTGATGGCCATCAATATAGAGATGATGACCATCAATATTGCAAGGGGGGGAAAAAAACCCCAATGGGTGGGGGATGGATGAGGCTGTTTTCCCATTGAATGGCAAAAATATCAAAAGGCAGTGCTCCAGCTCTTCCTCACTCATCCCTCCCAAATTGTTCCTCTGCAAGTCGCTTTGGCTTTGCTCCCATTGCTGATGTCTTCAGCCCACGCTGGTGAAATGCAGAGTGTTTATAAAGCAATTTGGGATTTGGCTTGCTTGGCTGAACACTTCAAAAACTCATTTTGAATAGAGAGTTGCATCTGCAGCGGGATGGGGCCGCGGGGCCGCGACTTTTGAAGGGGCTGGCAGGGAGAAGGCTGAGAGCTGAGGTTGTGCTGTGGGTTGAGGTGCGCTCTTGGATGCTGGGGACCCCGGGACGGACCTCTGCATCCCGCGGAGCTGCCCGCCCAGGCTGTCCCTGCTGCTCCTCAGCTCTGGCTGGGGTTTGGTTGCTGCAGGGTGCTGGGGCATGTGTCACCAACCTCCTTGCTCTGCTGACAGGTGGGATGGAGAAGTTTGGGAGGAGAAGACAAGTATTTGTTTATGAATATGTACTTCAGCGGTGAATAAGCCGGGATCTGTCTGAAGACGCAAATCGTCTGCCTTTGTTTCTGGTGTCAAGTGTAGGCGGTCTCTGGCCTTGTGATCTGCAGCATCGCTTGCTCGCAGCCGGCTGGGTACCTCAATGCCGCGGTTCAGCGTAGACCTCTTGAAGTGGAAAGGCAGAAGATGATGTGCATGCCCCGTGAGCTGCGCTTTGTGCCTGCCGCTCCTGCCAGAATGGGGAACGATTGACGGCAGACGAGGAACGAGAAGAAGCGAAATTGTTGAGCTCTGCCATGAAAAGGTTGTGCAGGTGGTGGTTGAATGGGCTCAGGTGCTGCATAATAGGTATCAACCGGGCTTTATCTCTGCATTGGCAGCTCCTTATCCAGCAAGAAAACTCTAACAAATATCAGTGTGGTGGTTGCTAGTTGAATTTATTCAGAGGAGTTATTTATTGAGGGGAGGAGAGAGGCACCTGGGCTGCCTCAATAGCTCTACCAAGGTCTGAGGAGCGGTGGTGACATGTCCCATGCCCTTCACCACGTGCTGGAACCACCACCCTGGGTCTGAGCGGGGGCTGCTCTCCTTGCGCCAGGGCTTGCGCCGGGTACATCCGCTGCCTCCTTTAATGTGGTCCCTCTGTAAATTAAGTGGAGAGATAGGAATCTCATCAGTAAAGGGCTGCAGGCTCCGCTCCCAGGGTTATCTCTGCAGTTCAGATAGACAGAAATTTCAGGATTTTTCTCTAAACAACCCTTTTCCAGGAAAACAGCTGATCTTAACTCACTTTAGGCCTTGAAATCAAACCCTGTTCCAGCGCTAATCTATTCATGGCATTTGCAATGTTGGTTCATGACTAATGCAGACCGCAGGCAGCTTTCTGGACTGGTTTTCTCTGGGGGAAACAAGCATTTGCTGGGGAGCGGGGCAGGCTGGGGGAACTCCTTCGTGCGCAGGCAGGTCACAGGAGGTGGCAGAAAGCCTGTTGCATTGCGGAGCTTAAACCTTTACCAGGTTATTTAGCAAATTAGTGCAAAAGGACTTTATACTGGAAAGGTGGTCTGTCATTATTTTGCACCCTTTAATTCCAGTTGCAGAAACCCAAGGGTTTATCACTTATTTCCAAGTAGCAGTTCGAGTGCTTGGATCTTAATCTTCAGACAAATTCATATTTCTCTGACTGCAGCCAAACTATTGCAGAAGCTAGGAAACAGCTGGTTTAGTTAGAGGAAGATGGTGTTTGTAATTGCGGGTGCCTCGCATTTGCAGTCCAGCTGGAGTGCCCAGGGACGTGCTGAGACACCTGAGCAAGGAAAAGCATTACCGAGGAGGCAGATGCATGGGTATGAAGATGCCCTAAACTCCCCGCCATGGCTTGCTTGCATCCAACAAAGCTATTTCCAACCCAACCTGCAACAAAGTGCTCTGAAGGATGCTGTTGTCTCTCCAAAACCTGTGAGATATGGGATTGGTCCTGTTCCTGCTTGACCTGAAAATTGTGCGCTTTGCCCATGGAAGGACACGGAGCTTTTGGCTTAGGAGCAGGAGGGTCCTTTGTGTCTGTGAGTTTCTGAAGAAACAAACAAGGTTTATTCCGAATAAGCGCTATCCCAATCCCAATCAGTTTAATCCCCCAAAGAGCTGCCGAGAGCTCAGCTTCCCCTGCTTTCTGGATCACATTATAATCGCTTGCGGGGACCTTATTTGCAGCCAGGTGATGGCCTTGGCCAGGCGGTGCGCGATAGTGATGGGGGAACGGTGACTGCCCTGCGGTTTGGGGGATTGCCATTGCTGTTTTCGATGTCCCCAAGGAAAACATGGTGCAACTTCCTGGGGGTTTTGCCTCATCATACTGCTCTGAGCCAGCCTCGGGGTAAAAAATAAAAGCAGAGCTTTACCTCGACGTTGCATTCCTGATTTCTCTGGATTTGCAAAGCAGGGGAAGTCGCTGTGGGGCTGGGCCGCTCGCCCCTCTGCAGGGCTGTGCTGAGCATCGCTGCCCTTGGTGTGCCTCTTCTTCCTCGCCCAAGCCGGGAGTACGAGCCATCCCCTCTCCCCATCTGAGCAACATGGTACCCAGGCAAACCCAGGGCTGCTCCGTGTGGTGCTCCTCAGCCCTTGTAATGAGGCACAGCTCGGGCTGGTTATTTCCATCCAAAAAGGGCAAAACCCGTTATCTCCCAGGAGACAAATCCAGACCGATCCATGCTGGCATCCCCGGGGCGGGAGGAGAGGGGCAAAGGGGAAAGCAGTGGAGCCGAGCGAGGATGCAGCGGGGGGAGACCAGAGGAATTAAACCCTGTAACTTTTTATTTGTTAACTAGAACAGGAGCAAATTAATGTCTGTGGTTGCCGAAGCCTGTTTAATGAGATGTGTGTCGGGCGCTTTATTTCCCGGGCACAGGCATCCAGTCTCATCTTTCTAAAGTTGCCTGTAATGAGCGTGGGTGGATATAGAAAAGCAAAAAAGCCCTTTTTTGTGGGCGGGAGTCGAGGCAGCATCTACCCACGTACTCCATTATGATATTCAAATGTCAATATATTTTTAATTGGTTTATATCCCCCCCCTCCCCCTCCAGCTGCCTTTGGTAATTAAGGCTCTGTAAATAGATTTTACTGTAATTGGTACGAGAAGGAAAATTGGAGGACATTGTACAGTGCATTGGGGTTTGTTGTTTTTTTTTCCTCCCTGTCTTTCCTCTTTTGACTCATATTACATCTGTGAGTATTGTATCCTCCGAGGGAAGAGGCGGGGAGCCACGGCCAGTTTTGCACAAAAAGTCTGAAGCAAGAGGACCAGGTGGTTTGCTCGTGGTTGGGACACCGGGAAGAGCCGGGGAACCAGCCCAGGTTATCCCTTACGGGGCTCAGCACCATGGTGACAGGACCAACACGCAGCAGGGAGCAGCACAAGTGAGCTCCCAGTGCCAAACTGGGGAGAGCCACCAGTTTCTGTGCTGAATCTTCAATCTGCCCTGAGACGTAGCCAAAACTCTTGCAGTTATTTATAGTTCCCTGCCACAGTCACTGCCTTTATAATTTGGGGATGTTTCTCGGCGAGGGTTTGTAAACCGTGTTTTTATCTTCTCCCTTTTCCTGTTCTTTCAGCCTGTGTAAAGGACGGACTCTCTACTCGGTGGTGAGAGATGCCAAAATTGTCCTGGATGTCAACAAGACGAGGCAGATAGCGCAAGAAATTGTAAAGGTACGGTAATGGTGCAGGGGCAGCTTGGCACCAATGAGGATCTGGATCCAGCCGAGAGCCCGGCCGAGCTGTGAAGAAGCCAAGGAGGGTGGGCAGGATAGCACCTCTTGGCTTTAAAATCCAGATCTCTTAGATCTCCCTCCCCCACTTTGAGCTGAACTGGGGTGGCACCAAGGCTTCCCGTGGGCTCCCCATGCAGCAGTGAGCTTGGGGCTCATCCCGGCCGCAGCTCCTCTTCCCCCTTGGAAGTGCAGGTGTTTAAGTTCAGCTTTGCTGCTGCGAGCGAGTTGCTAGTTGGATATTCCTCTCTTGGAAAAAAAAATAATAATCTGCAGTTGGTCTGAGGTTTCCACATCTCTGTAGTGAAAGCATCCCCGGAGCCAAGGTACCCAGAGGAGTCAGTGCCGTGGTGCTCATGACAGGGGACTGTGCATGCCATGAGGCAGAGCACATTTTTCAGAGCTAAAAAAGCTTTTCCTTTCACAGAGATGACTCAAAGTGTATCTTTGACACTTCAGACGTGACCGTATAAAGAGATGCTGGGGAGGATCCTCACATGGCAAGGTCAAGTGGCTGGGAAGTTGGGTCCTGAGCCATCAAAGCTTCCCATCGAGTGTCTGCAACGGCTTGTTTTCCCAAGAGGTGTTGAGCCGTCTGCCAGAGTAGGGTTGTTCTGTGATTCCAAACATATTTAACACCAAATGATACCAAAAGTATTTGGCATGTGTCCTACCATGGGAGTCACAACAGTGACCCTGTGCCCCGCTCAAGGTCAGCCAGCACCTCTGGCCCACAGCAAGACCAAGTCATCCAAGTCATCTGGGGCTCAGCTCACGTTTGACATATTTCTATGGAAAAAAAAGAAAAACGTAGTTTTTCTGGCAGATCTTAAACCCCCTTAAATATTCAAATCCACGTTACAAACCAGAATATGTTCTGCAATGTATCCTGAATGGGTGCCTGTGCTTATGCTGTCTCTTATTAGATTGCCTATTTTGCATTTATTTACACCCAGATTTAGCAAAGTGCATGCTGTTTTTAAAGTAAATTCCTTAAATTGCCCCGAAGTCTCTGGGCTCCGGGCAGGAGCTGAAGGTTGAGCATAGGCTTAACTGCTTTGCTGAGCTGGCGTTGCCAGGGGTGTCTTGGAGCAGCGAAGCTATGGCCTGAATTCGGGGTGTCTGAGACAGCCGAGGGCCTCTCTGCTTCATTTCTTTTTTTGATCCATATTTTCCACTTTTTAAAGATGGATTTTTCCCACTGAGCAAACGTCTGAGGCATCACATAGGTTTGCCTCATATTTTTTTCCCCTGACTACCGCTGCGCTTGTGCTCAGAGCTCTTGCCTCCCAGATGTTCACAGCAGGAGGTAACGGCTTGGTTCAGCCCCTTTCTCTGTGCGGGTTGCATTGCTTCGTGTGGGTTGGGTTTTTGAGGACTAGGCTAAGAGACCGCTGTCTTCTGCAGCTGCATGTGCAGGAACGGGTTGGAAACCTCAAACTCTTCATGGTGTTGCAAGGCATCACCAGCATTGGGGAAGCATCACTGGATCTCTGAGATGAAAGCATTACCATGAAGAACATCACCCATGAGGTCCGCTGAAGATCAGCATGAATGCATGTAGACCTAATTGTAGCCCCAGCAGCAAGCCACTTTCCCTGCGTCCTCTCCTCCTTGGTAGTACGGGGTTGGATGCTCCTGCTGCAACCCACTGCAAGGCAGAGGGACTTTGGGTCTGACCCAGGTCCCCGTAGGAATTAGCAGAGGTCCAAAGGCAAAGGTGTGCGGCATGGGTGCTGAGCCCAGGCTCTCCCTGCACACTGGAGGGACTTTAAGACAGGAGATGTCCATCACACCCCTGTTGCAGCCGCCTCGGTGCTGTGCCCGGGACACACGGCTCATCGCCAGTTTGCAGCAGGAGGAGCAATTTCTCTGCCTTCCCAACTCTCCGTGTCAACCATCAGCAGATGTTAAGGATGTTTTGGTGGACTTGGAGGTGGCTGGTGTGGAGAAGCAAAGGAAAACCCAGACAACTTGGTTTGGTTGGGCTTGGGGCAGCACTACCCGGAGGAGCTGGAGGCAGGACCACGGCGGAGACTTCGGCTCCGCTAGCCGGTCGCAGCAGTTGTTTGACTTTATCCTTTCAGTCCCCGTATGCGATAGGAGAGCTGTTAAGCTTATTGGATTAGCAGGTGCAAGGGTTCTCGTTATGCCATGATCCTCCAGAGGCAAAAGTTAATTTAAGAAGCAAAGCCGGCAGAGGGAGCTGGCTTTTCACGCATGCCGGGCAGCCGAGCAAATTAAGGCATTACTGGGCCAAGAGTGTTTTCTCACAGATCATCCCGGGGGCGAAGGCGGTGGGGCTGGAATTTGCAGTGGGATCTGTGCGATACCCCGCGGAGTGAGGCGAGGGATTTGGGTTTGCCAAGAGCTCCTCGGGAAATACCTTCAGCAAAGGCTTGGCTGTGTTTGGTGATTGCATGGGAGATGCGTTCCCATCCACGCTGTGTGAGCGTGGGTGCAAAGGCCCTGCTGCCTGCTCTGAGCTCCCGTCAACCCTGACCGATGGGAAGGGGCTGCAGAGCATCTCCATGGCAGGAGATGCTCTGGTCTCGTCCTGTCCCATGGATACTCGGGGCCCTGCACTGCGCCTTGCAGGAGGACCAGGCTCACGGTATTGAAATGCTGTTCCTTGCACAATCCTGGCGCTTTGTGAAGGTGACAGTGACATTTTAAAGCAGATTTTTAAACCTCGTCATTATTTCATGTGCTGGGATCCAGAGACCCTTAATTAATCCCGGTGCCTGGAATGGTCCTGGCATCCAGCTGCAGCCGTGGCATCTCGGGGCCAGCCGCAGCCTCAAATCCTTTCCTTCCTCCAGCATCCCTTAGCAGAGGCTCTTTGGGATGTGACCGCTGAGGGGTGCAGGTAAACGCCCATGAGTTGCTGGGTTGGGGTGTTTGATGTCCCCAGCAGCATGTTGTCCCTGGCTGTCCCCAGCCTTTCCCGCTGCCCCTGGAGCAGAGCCCTGTGGGTCTGTGCTGCTGGTAAGTCCTTGGTACCTTCAGGGTTTCTCCCATGTCCTGGGCATTTGCATTTGAGGATTTGTGGGGTTTTCAGATTACTTTCCCAGTATTTCCAGATTATTTCTGAATTTGGATCATGCCTCCCAGCTCCACATCGGCTGCAAACTTAAAAATATATTCTTGTTCCACTGCCTGTGTGGTTAGTGACGCTACGTGAAAAGATCAGACCTGGGATGGACCCCCATGGAAAGCCAGTTGATAAATCCCCACGTGTCAGTGATGGACAACTGGTGTTTGCTCTTAAGCAACAGTTTGCTGGCCTGTTTGGCATTTATCCTTTGGTAGCTTCCTCTAGACCAAGTTTCCCTAGTCTGCTTATGAGAATGAAAAGTGAGACAGCATCGAAAGCCCTGCTGAAGTCAGGATAAATGGCTTTTATCACCCTCCCGTTCCCAGAGCCGGTTATCCCGTCGAGCTGAATGTCCGCCACATGGAGCTGTCGGCAGTCTGCTTGATTTGCCGATGCTAAACAAGCCAGGTGCAGGGGAGTTTGGATTTCCCACCCATGGCCTTTTTTTGCATCATTAGCAATAATTTTAATTAACCACCAAGTAGCTTTTCCTAGGGGAAAAGAATTAAGGCAGGACTCCTGCGAGGCGCTTGTTTCCCAGCTAATGGTGTCGGTGTGCGCATAGGAAGCACTAATGGCTCAGCCAGGGTATGTGATAGCGGTGATGGAGAGCTTTGACTTATTACCCTTCTGCTCCCAGCCCCAAAAGAGAAGGAAGGCGAAAACATCATCATCATCAATTTCTCAGCAGAGGATTTCAGAAAAGCGACTTCCAGTTTGGTTTGCCGTTAATTTTTCTTGCATAACCAATTAATCAGGAAGATGAGTGGGCGCTGTTGCAGCCGAGACGCCCGCACCACGATCCCATGGCCCTCCGTGAGCACCACCTGATGCCTGTCCCAAGCCAGGGACGCCCTGGACACCTGCCCTTTCTGCAGGGACATTTGGGGACGTGCAGCCTATGGCTGTGGCCCAGCCGTAGCTTGGTAGTGTAGACATGCCTCTGTGGCACAGGGATGCTCGCAGCCGGGCTCTCCCCGTCTTGGCAATCGTGGGGCTCCCCCTGCTCTGGCATTATCCTGTTTGTTCTGCTTTTTCAGTTTTTGGGTATTTTTCTCTCTCTTCCATCCTAGGGAATGGGCTACCTGCATGCCAAGGGGATCCTTCACAAGGACCTCAAGTCAAAAAATGTTTTCTACGACAACGGGAAGGTGGTGATCACAGACTTTGGCCTCTTCAGCATCTCGGGAGTTCTCCAAGCAGGCAGGTAGGACAGAGCGTGGTGGAAATACCGGCGTTCCTCCCCATGCCCTAGAGCTCCCCTTTGAGCTGGGAACATGGGGAGGGAGCCCAAAAACCTCCTCTGCAAGTGCCTTTCTGGGTCTGCAGCCTTGGTAGACATGAGAACAAGGTGCCTTTGAGTGTCCTGGGGTTGCCCTGGGGATTTCACCATCTCACCTCCTGGGATTTTGCTTTGGAGGAGGCTTGCTTTGGGAAAATAGCAAGATATATAGTTCCTGCAGAAAGCCCTCTGCCCCACGAGTGGTGCTCCCTTGAAAAGCAGCTCCAAACTCAGTGCCAGCATTGGGTTTGCGGTGCAAAGCCTCAGAGGGATGGCGAAAGCAGGGCTGGGATTTCTGTAGCAAGGTGGGTCTGGGCTCAGAGTGGTGAAAACAAACTGCTCTGCTTCTTGGGTGCAGAAGTTGCAGGTTGTTTTGATTTGATTTTTTTTTCATTTATTTTTTTAAACCTAGTGTTTAAAGGCAGAGTTGCTTTTGATTGGTAGGAAGGAGCATGATGCTGCCTGCAAGTCTCCAGCAATTTGGTTCAGAGAGGCAGGACCTGGTCTCGGGTGGGGTCTCTTGGACACAACCTCTTCCCACTGGATGCATCATTTCCGTGGCCAAACCACTCTGCAGCCATCCAGGAGATGCTCCTCGGACTCCATTTCACCAGAGCCAGCAAAGCTGGTTCATTCCTTGGCCTTTCCCTAACAGCATCATTATAATCCCCCGGCATCTGCTTCATCTCCTGCCTCTGGGCTGATGAGCGGTGCAGCCAGAGCGGCAGCCTGGGTCCAGTGGTCCCGTCCCCATGGCTGTCCCCTGGCTGCTCTGGTGACCTTTTGGGGGCTGCAGACATCTGGCCATGGTGTCTGCACCAAGCCAGGACATGGAGCAAGACACAGAGAAAATGAGAGCCAAGCTTGGGACATTTACAGCATTGTGACATTTTTTGGTCTCTTTGGGTTTGGAATCAAGCCCATTTGGTAAATGTTCCTTCTTAAATGTTTTTTTTTTTTTTTCCCAGTGCTTTGGGAGGTTTTCCAGCCATAGGCATGGCAGGGCAAAGAGTTTCAGCAGCCATGGAAAGGAAGAAAAGCAAAGCTGGGGGGAAAAGGAAACAGAAGAGGGGAAAAAAGAACAAAGATTATATTTTCCTTTTTTTTAAAACTAAGAAAAAGAACGTTGCTGACTTTTCCCCATGGGAGAGCGTTTTTTCACTAAACCCTTTGTGTTAGAAGCAGCACGGGCCAAGTGGAGCATTATCGGCACCGGCAGCTTGGGCAGGTTTCCTCCAGCAGCGCAGTACCCGCCTTCTGGTCCTTTCGGTCTCCATCACCTCACACGATGGAGTTTGTCACTGGAGAGGTTGTCGTGGCTGATCATCACTTTATGGCAAAGATGCTCAGGAGATAAAATGCACCTTGGAAATAAGATATTTTTTTTCTAGTTCCCGTGTGATGAGGTCAAAGGATTAGAGGAAAAGGCGATGGCCGCCTCTCTCCATCCCACGTCTCTTGCGGCGAGCTGGGCAGCCAGCCTTTCCGTTCCACTTGTATAAATATCATCTGGTTTTAGCACAAACTTAGCCAAATGCTTAGGAAGCCCAAGAAATCCAGCAGTGCTGCTGCTCTCCCTGCAGCAGAGAAGTGAGTTTCGGCTCTGGTTTAGCAGCTGGGCAGGGGGTTTGGGACTTAGGTCTTGCCAGGATGAGGTTGCAGCTCATTCCAGCAGTGGTAAAAGGATTTGGGCAAAAATGGCCAAATTTTGCCAGGGACCTTTGTTATGAAGGTCAGAGATGCTCTGGAGATAAAATGGGAGATAAGATGCTGAGGAAATGGGGTATCTGATGGGGTGGACCAATGCGTGGCCATCTCTGCTCAAGATTGGAGTGTCACTTGGGGGGTAAAGTCCAGGAGATTACTCAGAAGAGGAAGGATGGTCAGAAACGCAAGGTTGGACAGAAATGAGCAGTGTTTTCCTGGAAAAATAGAGAAAATAGAAAAAAATAGGGAAATTTCTGCCCCGAGGAGTTTTCAGTGTGGCTGCCCTGGACTGCTGGTGGTACACATCTTCTGCCGGTGGAGAGCTGAGAGAAGGCTTTGGGGATCCGCACTCATCGGTCACCACGAATTTTGAAGCAGCAAGTGTCTGCAGGTCTGATTTCCCTTTTCAGGGTGGGTTTTTTGCTGGTTCTGGTTTCTCTCAGATGAAGAAGAACGATAAAGCACAGTTTGGGGTCCTTGGAGGTTTGCATGGACAAGCATATACAGAGAAGGCAGCAAATTTTTGCGGGTCAAGTTAAGGACGTTAAGTTGCTTCAGATGTGAATGAGAACTACAGACTGGCCTGTTTTCTCTAGGGTTAAAAAAAGACATGGCTTAAAAATCCTCCTTGTCCTCCTTGAGTAGGCTCATGTTCAGTTCATGAACACATCTGGAACAAGGAGTTTGCAGTGTCCATCTGTGCCGTGATACGCTTGCACTGCTGAAAAGTGAGACAGCTATCGCAACTTTCTGCAGACACTTTGCAATCCAGTGTCTTATCCTGGCAAAAGCAGATTTATTTCTCCTTTATTTAAACATTGTTGGGCTCGGTAGGGCTGCTCTGTAATTAGGAAGAGCGCGAGGTGGCTCTTGAGTAGTCTGGAGAGCTCTTCTGCTCTTGCTTTTGCCTTGGGGCTGGCTTGTCCTTCAGTGGGTTAAGAAGATGCTTGGCTGGTTGTGCTGCTTTCTGCTAGTGGAAGTGGCCAGGTTGGTTATGAAGTCAGGCAAACTTTTGTCACGAAACCTCAAATTGCTGTAATTGAACCACATTTGGAATTCAATTAAAGCTGAGCCCTCGTTGCTAGAAGCTCGTAAACCCGTAGCTGTGTGCTCAGGCGTACGTGAGCTTTGCAGAGGGACGTGGCTGGGCTCACATGAGAGCTGCGGAACCAAATCCAGTTCCTGGAGCATCCCAAGGTGAGCCGGAACGTCGGTCCTGGGATATCACGGCACTGGGTGACTTGAGTGAGCAAAAATAAAAGCCCTGGGTGCAATTCTGGTCTTGCTGAGGGTGGTGGAGCAGATCTGAGTGCTGCCTGCCGCATCCTGCTCCCCGCTGCCTGCCCGGAGACAGAGACCATAGATACAGGGAAGGATGAGTGAGCCCCTCCGTGTCTTTTCTAATTGCCCCGGTGCTTAACACCAGCTTGTAATTAAGAGCTGTGCAGGGATGGAGGATGGCAGCAGGAGCCAGCTGGGGAGCTGAAAGCCTCCCCCCTGCGCCAAAGTGCTCTCGTCTGTGGTTCCTGGGGCTGGAGGGTCTGTGCCTTGCTGGAGCCGCTGATTGTGATGGTGGCTCTGATGTGGCAGGGTGAAGAGGAGCCATCAAGACCCCAGAGGGGGCATGGAGGCTTAATCAGTGATTCCCTGGACTGGCAGAGTCCTTCCCTAGGGAGGGGGTTCCTCCTCCGGTCACTGCCAGACCTGGGGGTGATGCCTGGGACAGGGACAGCTTTGAGGCCAGGAGGATCCGGACTGCGTCGTCTTGGGATTGTGCACCTTGTGTGCACGCAGCCGCGGGGCAGAAAAGCCAGCCAAGGAATCAGCGTTTGCAGTGGGAGCTTGTCATCCTGCCTCGGGGGTGGATGGAGATGCCTGTGCCTGGGTTGTGTCCCCTCGGACCTGGGCTCTGGGACTTTGGCCCCAGCAACCCCACACCATACCTTACCCCTGCACATCGCCATCCTCAGGAGGGCATCCAAGCACAAACAGGGGCAAATTCCTTGATAAGAGATGGTGGGCTTCTCCTTCTCTACCCCAACATGACATGGGGCAGCTTTTGTTACCTCCTGCAAAACTACACTGCCGAATTTGGGCTTGGACACACGATCAAGCTGCTTAATGTGTTACCACCACCAGTGGTCCCTGCCCATTTCCCTGCCCAGGGACCCTTTTTATGCCAGTGGTGTATCCTAGGTGCCTGCTGGAGGATGTAAACGATGAAGAAGCAACCAACGTCGTCCTCAGCTGTTGGCCAAAGGAGCCTGATGTATTTGTACCAAGCAGGGGCACCTTGAGGAGGTAGAGGAAAAGACGGCTGAGGTTACGTGAGGGGCTGGTGAGGGGGATTAAAGATGAAGTGAAATCCCTGAGTGGCAGCCTGGCATTAAGCAGCAATGTCCCAGTGAGGATCGGCCACTATATATCACGGGGCAGGTGATTATAATGGAGGCAGGCTGATCCCATGGGCGATGGCATGGGAGGCTTGGACGTGAAGGCAGGCTAGAGGGGCTGTTTGGTGCCAAACACCTGAAAACACTGATTTCTAGGCCATTATTATAGGGTGGGTTTGGTCAGAAGAGACCCTTAGAGGTCCCCAGTCCAACCTCCTGCTCAAACCACAGTGGGGCCAGCTCAGGTGTCGATGCTAGTGGGATTTACCCCAGGTAATGCTTTGCGCCCCGCTCTTTTAAGGTGTTTTGGTGCAATGGTTGCAGCGAGGGCCCTGGCAGACCCTGCATCCTCATCATCAGCCCAGCAGAGCCGAAGTGCCTCCTCACCACCATCCTGTGCCCAAATTGTGCCCTGCCGCCTGGCAGGGGTAGCCGCGGAGCCACTGTACCGGCATTTCGCAGAGCAGGGTTAAAACCCAACTTTGCAAGGATGTCATAGGGAAAACCAGGCTTAAATGCCCTGGGGAGAGGGTGGGAGGGCTGGGGGACTGCTTGTGGTGGCACGGTGGTGATGTTCCCCCCTGCGGTACCCATGGCTTCGTTTCCGTGATTCGGCAGGCGGGAGAACAAGCTGCGGATCCAGAACGGCTGGTTGTGCCACCTCGCCCCCGAGATCATCCGCCAGCTCTCGCCGGACACCGAGGAGGACAAGCTGCCCTTCTCCAAGCACTCGGATGTCTTTGCACTGGGGTGAGTCCCTGTGGAGTGGGCAGGCTGCAGAGAACTGGTGCAGTTGTGTCAGGTGTGAGCTGCCCTGAGCAGCTGGGAGGGGACAGGGACGCTGCTTGCCACAATGCTGAGGGGACGCTGCCTGCCACAATGCTGAGGGGACGCTGCCTATGGGAATCCCAATCGCTGGGCTCAGAGCACCTTCCCACTTTGAGAAATTTTGAGTTAAACCCCGCTAAATACCCAAATCCTCCTGTTTTGGCTACAGACCAGGGTGCCTCCGGGCAATGGGATCCAGAGCATCCTGGGGATGCCAGCCTGGTGTAATCTCTCCCCTGCATCCTCCTTGGGTGGGTACCGATGAGAAGGTGCTCTGGATGTCAGCTGGGGATGCCGAAGGGTTGGGGACACCCCGATTCTCCCCACCAGCT
Organism: Nipponia nippon; assembly: GCF_047370975.1. Lineage (NCBI taxonomy): Eukaryota > Metazoa > Chordata > Aves > Pelecaniformes > Threskiornithidae > Nipponia > Nipponia nippon. Next base: position 4,355,256 of record NW_028262348.1, on the reverse strand, counting down.
GGCTGCAGATGGGCTGGCAGTGGTGGCTGCTACTGCGAGCTGGGGCTGCTGGGGGGAGGAGATGCCAAAAGGCCAAGAAGAGGAGAATTGATGAGTCTCGTTCAGCAAATCGGCTCATCGCTCCTGCCGTTTATCTGAAAGCAAGCCTCCGTTACAGCAGGAGCCCAGTCATGCCCCGATAAAACCTTTCTCGAGGCAGACGTAGGGCTGGGGGTTTTACTCAGGGGATTAATTTTCTCATGGTTACCTTAAAGGCTGTGGGGATTAGCATGCGTGGGGCTGTTATCGGAGGCAATATTTCCATCAAAACCACAGTAATTACAGCTGAAAGGGGCTGGCTTTTTTTTTCCTTCCCCAAGGTATAACTTTAGCACAAAAATAAAGAAGTAATTAAGGAATCATATAGAACTAAGTGAGAGTTGATTACTTACGCTTAGTTTTTCCTCTTTTTTTTGAGTGTGAGCTCTGCCCTTATGCAAAGCATGAGTTTCCTTAAAGGATTAAAAGATTTTCCCACATTTTTCCTCTTGTTTCTGTTACCGTCCGCTGAGCCCGGGAGGCTCACGGATGATCCGGAGGGTTATTGCCATCGCCTCTTCCCTGTAGGGATTTGAGGATCAATGACAGCAAGAGGAAAAGATCTTTTAAAGACTCCAGAAGACGGCAGAAATGTTAAATTAAAGTGTGTGCGAGGGCGGTGTGGAGCAGGGGGCTGAGGCTGGTGGCATGTGCTTGCCGAAGCCTGAGAGATCATGGCAATAATTAATATTAGATGCGTGGTCTTCTTGTGCAAAGGGAGATGGAGTAGCAGACCGCTCTCCATAGCACCATCCATACCCCAGGAAGTGCAGCCCAAATATTTTGGATACATCTCAAAGCAGCAAGGTGAAAAATGAAGTCCCAAACTCCCAACTAGAAACTTGAACTTAACTGCGTTGGATGCATTGAGGCACCTTGAAAATCGCCGCTCCTGCCTGAGCATCTCGGCCTGTGCCACCAGGACCTGCCCTTCTCCAGCCCCCCGATTCGTCTGCGCCTGCAGCACCAATGGACATCTCACATTATTAAAATTTTTGGACATTTACAGCCAAACTGTGCATATTTTTCCAAAATCAGGAGAGCTGATTTCCAAAATCAGGGAACCCCCCCCTGTCCAAAAGTGATCCTTCATTTATCAGACCACCTCCACCAGATTTTTCCACCCTAATGCCATTTTAACCCCGTTTCTTGCTGCTTTAACCAGCCATGACAGCATCCCTTGAAGGGAAAAGAAGCTCCAGGGAATTTGCCTTGGAAATTGGGGCCAGCACTGTGTGAGTCGGGGCTCATCCAGCCTCCGGGTGCCAGAAAATGAGGATGCAAAACTCCCAGGCGGTAGCGGGGGCGGAGGACCGCGGGGGTGGCTGCCAGCTCAGCCAGAGACGCCCTGGTTTTGGGATATTCCCTTGGATTTGGGACTCCTCACGGAAAGGAGGGCTTGGCTTAACAATAAAAGCAGTGCAGTGGCAGATGGCTGTGGGTTCACGTGTGCCATCACCTGGTGAGGGCACCGGGGATGGTTTGTGCCATGGCTTGGATGGCTTTTTGTAGCTTGGATGGCTTTTTGTAGCTTGGATGGCTTTTTGTGGCTTGGAGTGCTTTTTGCAGAAGAAAAAGGGAAAAGTCAGAGTGAAAGCGAATGCTCAGGCTCGTCCTTACCCAGTGCTTGCTGTCCCACACAGCTGGAGCAGGTGGCAGAGTTAGAAATGCCAGCCCAGCAGCTGGACCATGTATTTACCCCCTGCATCATCTATTAAGCTGCTCCGCGGGCAGCAGGGTGAAGGGCTATTGCAGCCCGGCAGGAGATTCCCACTTAATGCAACAGGCTAGCTGGCGGCTCTGCCCATGCCTCTGCCCATGCCTCTGCCCGTGCTTCCCATCAACCTCTAATCTCCTGCCCATGGGCCAGGTTCTTCCCTGATGTAAACGGGGGTTGCAGCAGGCTGCTGGCTTGCTCTTGGTCAAGTCAACAGCCTCAGCTTCCCCATCTAGAAAATGGGAGAGGTGATATCTCCGTAATGAGGGCTGAGCAGCTCCGGAATTGTATCTGGGATGAAGCATCTCCTGGATGTGAATGATTTTGGAGCAGAGAGAGGTGGTGGATGTGGGTGCAATGGCCAGATGTCCCCCCTCGGGATACCTCCCCATCCCCTGACCCCTGCTGTCTCCCAACAGCACGATCTGGTACGAGCTGCACGCACGGGAATGGCCCTTCAAGACGCAGCCAGCGGAGGCAATAATCTGGCAGGTGGGAAGAGGGATGAAGCCCAACCTCAGCCAGATTGGGATGGGCAAGGAGATCTCGGTAGGTGGTGTGGGGCAGGCGCTGGAGCCCCGTATGGTGTGCATGGAGGGGTAACGTGCCCCACTGGTCCGTGCCCTGGGTGGAAGGTTCCCTTTGAAAAACATTCTCTGCTGCCAAGGATCTGCCAGCAAAAAAGCAAGGGGTCCCTCGCTCCCCAGATGGCGAGGCTTGGTCCTGCTGCTGTGGCACAAGGATCAGCTCAGCTTGCATGTCCTCTCTGCCCCAGCCCTTCACAAGGATGTTCTGATGGAGACAGGATCCTCATGAGATGGATGCATCTCCTCCACCCCAGCCTTTCACCAGGATGTGGTGATGGAGATGGGGTCCTCATGGGATGGACACATCCCCTCCACCCCAGCCCTTCTCAAGGATGCAGTGATGGAGACGGGGTCCTCGCAGGGTGGATATTGGGCGTGGGGAGAGGGACTGGCTTGGTTTGCTCATGTCCTCACCCTGTGTGGCTGTAGGACATCCTCCTGTTCTGCTGGGCCTACGAGCAAGAGGAGAGACCCACCTTCACCAAGCTCATGGACATGCTGGAGAAACTGCCAAAGCGCAACCGTCGCCTTTCCCACCCCGGGCACTTCTGGAAGTCGGCAGAGTAAGTCTCTGTCCCTGCCTATCCTTCCCCATGCCAGCAGGCAGCTCTGCCTGCACTCCTCAAGACCCCACTGTCACAGCTGAATGGCTGGTGTTGATGGTGGGGAGAGTACGGGGACAAGCTGTGGGTATATTGATGCCGTGTCGGGGGGCAAGGATGGGTGGGAAGGGTGGTCACAGAGTGCTGTGCCCATGCCAGCTGTCACTGCAGTGCTGGCTGTCCTTGGTGGGGTGAAAAAGCCTGTGAAAGTAGTTGGAGGTGATCAGGAGGAGCCTGGCGATGTGCTCCACCAACGCCAGGAGGAAGAAGCACGATCCAGGGGCAGACTGGAGCCAGGACCTTGGGGGGTCATCTCCTTTGGGGACATCTGCTTTGGGGACACCAGCCAGGGCTCCAGTGCCTGCCCATGCACCATGCTCAGAGCAGCTTTCCTTCCTGGGAAGGTGGTTGTTCCTTCTTTTGCCCAGATTTAACTGATGGGGGGGGATGCCCTGCCCCGGGTCCTTCTCCAGACCTGCAGCCTGCGTCAGCCGTTGCAGTTTCCAGTGGTGGGAGAAGAGCATGGTCTCTTCTCCTCTTGCAGGCAGTTTGTGGCCAAGTCCTGCTCCGTTTCATTGCTTTGGCTTAGTCACATCTCTCTGCTTCAGCAAACGCAGCATAAATGGGTCCCCAGTCAGGGCTTCAGGATCTGTCCTGTTGGTAACAGCAGGAAAATGCAGAAGAATCACTTAGAAACTCATTTTCTTCCCTGGAATTTATCATATTATGACAAATAGGACCAAAAGCCTAACCCATGCGGAGGTTGCACACACATGGGGGGATGTTTTCCTTCTCCCGGTGTGCATCCCTAGCCCGCGGAGGCTGGAAACCGGGATGGGGGCAGGGAGGGAAAGGTTTGCTAAGAGAGAGAAGCGAGGGCACTTCGGACTGCTTCAAGCATCCCTCTTGGACCCTACCAAGTGTCAGAGATGCTGATTTCTCCTCCTGCGTCTAATAACCAAACCTCCTCGCTTCCTTATCTGTGCGGCAAGCACGGGCGGCCCCAAGGTCACGGGCGCAGCAAAAGCTGCTGGAGTGTCCCCTGTGCCACCTCCCGTCCACATGTGCTTGGGACTCATGAGGGGCTCCTGGGAACAGCACAAAGACAGCGGTCAGATGGCCCCCAAATCACCCGGAACGTAAGCTGTTAATCAGGAGGGAAGTTAATTACCAATCCGTGCTCCGAGCAGGCACCAGGGTGGCTCCAGCAGCCGGGCAAGGAAAGCTGAAGGTTGATGAACCCCAAAGCAGCAGGCTGTGTAATTGCTTGGTTGGGTTTGGGAAGGTTTTTGCAATCACCAAGCCACGCTCTGCCTGCCACCAGCTTTGGCTGCCCAGCAGCTTCCCCTTAATTACTGGCCCCCTCTTTTGCTAAGCGCGAGGGGAGGGAGGATGCTTCAGCTCAGCACTCGCTTTCCATCTGAGCTGCCTCCTTCCTTAGGGACTTGGCTCCAGCCACTGTTCCTGCGTTAGGTCCCGACTTCCCCGTGGGGTCCCTGCTTGCCCGGGAGCCTCAGCTGCACGCAGGGATGATCTGGCTGCAGTACCCAGGGGCTCTGTCATCCCTGCATGAAGGGAACGGGGGGAAAAAACTCTCGGAGGTCCCGCTGCTGGGAGAGCTTGCGTGTATGTGGATGGGGCAAGGCGTGTGGTACCCAACAAGTCCTTTCCCCTCTAGATGATACTACACCTGAGAGCTGCCTGCACCAGGAAAACCCAAACCGGGCTGGTAGGGAGGTGCAGATCTGCACGGGTTCCCACAGTGCTGCTGCATTCGGGGGCAGCTCCACGGCAAACCCATTTGGGGAGGCTTTTTGCAATGGGCTGCCCTTCAAAAACCCATGGTGCCATGGGATGAAGTGCCTGGTCCTGACTCTGCTGTGTTTTGTCCCTTCCAGGCTGTGACAGGAGGAGTTAAGGGACGGTGCCTTCCTCCCCCTGCGGTTCTCCTCTTCCTCTCCACTTCCCAACCTGGCGCTATGGAGGAGCAGCGGACACCGCAGGCCGACAGCGGGATGGGAATGAGCCTCTTCCCCTGCAGCGTTTCACCCCGTGAAGCCTCTCTGCAAGGGCTGGAGAAGCCGAGCCAGCAGCCGAGCCCCGGGGATGCCCGGCTGTGGTGGGATGGGGTCGGCGGGCGGCTCTCGTGCACATGGGGTCAGGTCTTGGGCCGATTCCTTGCCAAGCAGGGGCAACCTACGAGGCAGTCGGCTTCAGTTTAACCCCAGGGCTCCTCTGATCCCAATCAGCATGGTCAGTGCTTGTGATGCTTGGTTGGGGAGGGGTTACTTCTCAGTGGGTTTATTTAATTTTCTTTTTTTTTTTTTTTTTTAATGAAAAAAGGGGGAAATGTTGCTGATTCATGAGTTTAGTGCTGAAGCCTGCCGGGGCCAGGGAGTGCCGCTGCTATTAGCTGCCCCCCGTGGGGAAATGCATCTGCAGAGCCGGAGCTGGAGGAGTCCTGCTCCCCCGCGCCTCAGCAGCCCCTTCATGGGCAGCAGTGACCTTTCACAAGCGGCTTCTCTACCTCCCGGCTGTGCCCACTTACACTCCCCCCCAGGTCTCCCTCTCGGCAGGGTGCATCTCCACATTCCTGTTAATTTAGCCGTTTGCCCCAGTGCGTACCTAATCAGCGAGCCTTTCCCTCTCGCCCTCCCCAGCGCTGCTTTGCTTTTGACTTCAACCCCCGCTGCCGAAGGCGCTGCTGAAAGCCCAGGTTTGGGGATGCTCTGGGGCTGGGCAGAGCAGAGCAGCTGGGGTTGGGGTCCTTCCCCTCTCCTGTTGCCCTCTCCGGGCTCGTTGCCAGAGCCAGGGATGCAGACAGGCTCTGGTTGTACAGAGCATCTCCCTTCCCAGCCCCACACATGGGAGCCACCGACGTCTCAGCTGAACAAGCAGCCATGCCTAGGACCATTTTCCCCTGCATATTCATCTTCCATCAGCCAAATCCCGAACCTCGCCAAAGAGATGCTCTTTGGGCAGCATCTTGGAGCTTGTGGTGCCATCTGAATACCATGTGCTGGTATTTGCCTCTCCCCATCAGCTCAGATGGGCCCTCAAGCCCATTAGATGAGCTGTCAAGCGACAGATGATAGCAAATTGCGTTTTCAGGCCCTTATTGAGCGTAATTGCTTGACAGGAACCATCCTGAATAATTCAATCGTAGTCTAAGTTAGCTTTAATTTGGAGACATGACGAGGCTCTGCAAACCAACCAGCCCTGGTTTGTTTGCTGCTCCTCTAACTCCCCCTTGCTGGTGTTTGAACTGCTTTAGCATAAGTAAGTAAATGAAAATTAGAAACTTAATTGCAGCTAGGAAGAGATGTTACTTTAATTGTGGAGGCGTGTAAGAAGGTGCTTTTATTTCTTAAAATTTGCACACGTGCTTATGTATAAAGTCTGAGGTGGGCAGGAGCGGGGGGGTGAATCCAGCCTCCAAGTGCGCTGGCAGAGTGTTGGTCTGGATGAGTCTCCTGGTGATGCTTTTGGGACATTTGCTGTGCCATGCAGTCGCATCTCACTCTAAGATGTTTTGCACAAGGTGGGGATGAGGCAGGATCAACCTCATCTGTCTTTGATGCTGAGGCCAAGTGGAATGAGTGAGCAAGGATGAGCCCTTGTTTATGCTAATTGCCCCCTGCACCAGGCAGCACGGGCAGTTTGTGGTCCCCTGGGCACGATGTTGCAGAGCTCAGCGTAGGTGGCTGAGCATCACCTTGTCCCAAAGGATGCTCCACGGCTGCTCGCCCTCTGCCTCCTCCGCACCCCACCTCTTCCCTCACTAACATGCACCGGCTTCTTCATCCCACCCCAAGCCACAGCAGAGATGTCCTCTGCTGCCCGTCCTCCCTATCCCAACCCTTCCCTGCTGTCTCATGCCCTCTCCATCCTCTGCGCGTGTGCGCACGTGTGCCATAAATGTTGCACTAATTCTCAGAGTCTCTCTGAGTTTTCACCAATGCCTTCACCTGCGGTGGTCCCGGGGCCTGTGGGAGGGAGCAAACACCCACTGCCGGAGGTCTCTGCTGCTGGGGCGAGGGTGCAGGGAGGTCTCACCATGAAATCACCGGTCCCTAAACCACATTCAGATGGAGTGATCACTGTAGAAAGGTGGTTTCTCACTTCTCACTTGGTGGTTTTAGTTTCTAAGTAGGCGTGAGCTTCCTGCAGTAGCCAGTGGAGCGTGTTGGAAAGATGAAGGAGGTGATGCTGTGGATGATGCTCAGCACCAGGGGTGTAGCCTGACAGATGTTGTGCAGATTTGTGGTGGAAGGTACAACGTCCGTCTTGAAAGGCTTACTGTGGGTTTGCTCTCTGTGCCCCAAGCCCTCTACCTGCCTGGAAAGTCTCACCTTGACATATTCCTGCGTGGGGTCTCAGCAGCCCTTGGCAGATGCCTGCTCTATTTTATCAGCTGAGACTCAAGGAAAGAAGTGAGCTGATGAGCATGTTGGTTTGGTCCTAGTGGGAGCTCAGGGCTCTCTGCAGCGGCCTCGGCCAAGCGTTTCTCCCTTGGATTTTGGGCATCCAAAAGGAGCTAAGTGCTCCTATAGCCAACAAATCTCACCAAATCTTCTCTCATCTCCCTCCTCTTTCTCCCCCCCTTCCCTCACCGTAACGTCTCAGCCGGCCCACGAGCAGAGCCGTTGCACAATAGTATCGATGGAAAAATAGCTGCCCTGTATTTATCATAAATTAGCTCAGAAGAGCAGCTCCTTCCCTTCCATTCAGCACAGCAACGGTTGTTTATGCAGCCGTGTTATTTGCATCATGCCTTCTTATTTTTGAAAGTCTTAATTATTAGAAAAAACCAAACCAACAAATCTTACTTTTTGTTGTTGTTGTTGTTCTTTGTTTTTTGACTCCGGCTTTGTGTGGGTTTTTTTTTCCCCCAGTTTAAAAATATCCAGCCCTTCAGCAGGGAGAGAATGTAGGAGAAACTCTGCACAATGCCCTCTAATAGGAGATCCGAAGGAGTGAGAAGGTCCATCCGGTGGCTCAGTTTAGCTGTGTGAGCTAGAGGAGAGACGGGTTATTTCCAGATGTGCCAGGCGAGAGCGGAGCCAGTTTTAGCATGGTGATGTTTTGAGCAGCAGCTCGAGATGTAGGGAACCATCCCCAACCCCAGGGTACATCCCCAGGCTCTTGCAGAAAAGCAGCCCCAGCGATGCTCTCCTGGCCCAGTCCTCCAGCTCTCAGCTGCTTCATCCTTTCGGTCACCCTCCAAGGCTCTTCCCTGAGCTTCCCAGTCCCCGACCTTGCTGCTGTCTGAGTTTTCTTCCAGCATTTCAATGCTCATGGGGAACACCGCATTTGGGGCTGGGTAGTGAAGCCACTACCAGTGATGGAAGTGGTGGTGTTGCATGGCCCCAAAGCACTATGTCCTCCTTTGGCTGCTAAATTATATCCCCTGGTCCTGCTGCTTCTTCTGTCCATCTTTCCCCCCAAATTACCCAAATCCTCACTGAGCCATGACTGGGCAGATTCTGGGGATGATGAGCTCAGAGTCCAGCCCTGATGACTTTTATCCAGTACTTGACCATGGCAGGAGCCGAGACAATTAAGATTTAAGACAGACAGTAGGCAGAAATGAATGTCTTGGAGGTGGAAGAGCTGCTCAACCTTTGCTAGATGCTATGGAAGAGTTGGTGCCTATGGCTCGGTCTCTTTGGCCATGCTAAGGAGAAGGGGTCTGTGCTGGTGGTGCCATGAGATGCTATCTGCACCCCCAAGTGCCGCGGGGAGCCTTGGGTCGAGCCCGCCGGCGGCCGGCGCTCTGCTGGGCACCTTCGCTTTCCTTCCTCCTTTCTTCGCCATTTATTTATTTTAATTTATTTTAATTTTTTTTTTTTTTTTCAAATAGTGAGTCTTCGGGAAGCTTGGTCAGCTGCAAAAGCCTTCTTTAATTTCTGGTCCCTGTAAAGTACGCTGTTACATTTTCTTGTACATAAGGTATATATAAATATATATACATATCTCTATATGTATGTATATAGATATATACATATATAACAAGCTCTAAATCCTGTACAGTTTCAAACTGAACTCGATGGCCTGCTTTGTTTTCTCTGTGTTAGTTCTGACTGTTGCAGAATGAGCTGACTTTCATTTCCCTTTTCCTCTTTCCCTTTTCTTTTTATAAATATATACATAAATATATATATATTTTGTTGTTGTTGTTGCAAAACTCTTGTCACTGGAAAAGAACAGTTGATTCTGGTGCAAAAAAAATATCACCCACACACCAACAAAAAAAATCGCTGAGAAAGGCACGATGGATCTCCCCGATGTAAATTTGTACAGTAACATTTATAACGTTTTCTACACTTGAAGAAAGTATTTATAATTTCAGCTGTCTGACTGAGTGTGAATCTCTGTGACCTGCAGAAATGGATAGCCATTTGTTCCCGTGGTTTCTCGTGCAGTGTTTGGTGAGGTGACAGTGTATGAATTATTTATGCCAATAAAAAAAAAAACAAAACACCTTTGAAAACCAGTGCACCCCTGTGCTGCTCTGCATCCCCACGCCGCCGCCCGCTCCCCGCCCTCTCCTTGCTCCACAGCGGCATCGCATCCCGGTGATGGGGTGGGAGTATTTGTCCGTGGTGGGGTCTGGACCACTCTCCTCCATCAGACCTCCGGGAGCATCTCGGTGCCAAGCTCTGGTCCAGTAATGCTCGGGGGGATAAACAGCGCTGCCAGACCCCCCTTTTCCTCTCTCCCACCGTGTAGGCTCACAGCCCAGCCCTTTGGGGATGATAATTCACGGCAAACGTTTGGATGGGAGCCGCAGGGAGACGCGGCAGCCGAAAACATAGGAGTTGGGCAAATTATGGGGCAGGCAGCAGATAAATCTCTGCACGGCTCTGCTCGGTGGAGGGGCTGGGTGGGGTGTGTGCCGGGGGGATGCTCCTCCCCAGCCGGATCCCCCGCAGGGACAGCTGAGCCCAGTGATGAAGTGCTGGAGGCTCTTTGCATCTGCTGCTTTGTTTGTTTGCTTCTCCCATGCTGTTTTACTGGGAGGCCACCATAAATCTGCAAAACAGCCCGGCGGAAAGCAGTGGCGGCATTCGCTTGTGGGGCTGATGCAGGCGGTACCCGATGGTAGGAGATGGAGAAGAAAATCACAGAGGGTTTGTGTTGTTTCCCCTCTCTCCTTCCCTCCTTGCTATCGCCCAAGTGCTTGAAAGGTAAAATAATGATGGCTCACCATTAATAAACCATGAACACTCAACACTTTTCCTGTTGAGGGCTTTTCATCTTTCAAAGCCTGCAGGAGCTGCTAACCAATTAGACCGGGCACATCCCGGGTGGGGAGTGGCGGTGGGGACGGCCGGGGGGATTTTACTAACAAGGATGGGGAAGGTGAGGCCAGGAGGAAGGGGGCTGCTGTGATCAGGCATGGATGTCCCAGAGGAGAGAGAAACAGGGGATCTGGGGGTAAAGAGCCACCACTTGATGCCCTCACCATGCCGGGGACTTTGCCACCCCTCAGGCTCCCTTGCAGGCTAAATAGGATGCTGGCTGCATTGCAGTGTCACTGTCTCTTGCATATACGCAATAAATAGGGGTTTAAACCCTGCTGGTGGTTCCCCTGGTGTAAATCTGGAGGGCTCCCACCAGTATGGAACGTAACTGGTTGGCACTGGTGTGTAACTGGGCAGCCAGAGCCCTGGTGGCTCCAGTGCTCCAGGGACAGAGCTGCTAATTGAAATGCCTGCGGCAGCGCCGAGCCCCTGCAGAGCCCAACGCAGGGATGCTGAGCTCACTCCTGGCTTGTGGCTAATGAGATGGCAGCACCAGGATGGGGATAAATGTGCAATATATCCCCGAAACACCCTTAACAATGGCGTTGGCGGATTAGAAGCGTCGCTGAATACATATCTGCATATATACGCGTGTGTGCGTGAGTATCGGAGAGCCACATGAAAACGCACACGTGTCCGTAATCTCCTTCTTGCTGTTGATGAATCACAAGCCATTAATATTTCACAGGCAAAGAATAAATGCAGGGAGTGAAAGAGGAGCGAAACCCCCAGGATGCCGGCTCTAGCCCTCCTGCTGTCGCTCCCAGGCAAGCCCATGGCAACGGTGTGGGACCATGGGTTGGGGCTCAGGGTGGGCATCACTCCCACTTGGGTGCTGGGTGCTAGTAGCATTGGCACAGTGCGGGTGCAGCCAGCCTGGCTGGTGTGAGAGGGTACCAGCATCAAATGGGGCTGTTTGCTTTGGGCTAGTAACACTTTTGGGGGTCAGCTATGTTGGTGGAGAAGGAGAGCAGAGGGTATCGGTATTTTCACCAGGAAGGGTGGCTTCAGAGATGTCCCCGTGTGTCCCGGGTGCTGCTTGGGTGACCCACCCTCCCTCCAGACACACGGGGGCTTATTATACACACGTATCTTCCTTGACTGCCCCCAAAATTAAGCATAAGCTGAAGCTTTTTACTGATCTGAACTTAAAAAAAATCAGATACATGGGCACCAAGATGGTGCACCCGGCTGGTAGACCTGGATGCCGGCCACAAGCCTCCGCTCACCGTGGGGACCGCGCTGTCACCACAGGGAGAGCTCTAGGCACTGTGTCTGCTACCGGTGGGTTTGGGTTCCCCTTTCTGCTCTGTATCCCCAGAAAAATGGGAGAAAAAAAGGCTGGCAGGGAGCTGAGCCCTGAGTGTGGAGGGTGAGAACCAGCAGTGGCCTCAGCCAGCGCTCTCACCAGTCCCAGCCCAGTGCCGGGGGGGTCTCGACGGGGGGGCCGGAGCTGCACAGAGTTTGCAGAGCAAGAAAAATGCTGCAGATTAACGCAACGCTTGCGCTGTAGCCGCAGCCAGGATGCGGCTAGTGGGGGGTCCTGCACCGCTGAACCAGGCCTGGACCATCCTGCTGGTGCCGGTCCTCCCCGGGATGGGCACAGCCCTGGCACGGGCACAGCCCCGGCATGGGCTGGGGTTGTGGCATTGCCAGACAATGGGGTATTGTTCAGCCGCTGTAATTTATGTTTCCTCCCCAGGCTTGCCTGGGCTTTCTCAGGAGCCTCAATGAGCCCTCGCTCCTGGAGCACAGGGCTGGTCCCTTCTGGGGGGACAGGGGTGGGCTGAGCCCCCCGCAGCCACCCCAGCAGTGACTGGGGGGGTCCTGCCCAGGTGATGCACACATGGGCTGGGGGAATAAAGCCTAGCTCCAGCCCTTCGTTAGGGCTTGCTTAGCTCATCAAGGGCTGTCCTGCCCCAGGAGCAGGACACGCTGGGACAGCCCAAGCCTGCTCCGCCATGGATGTCCTGGAGAGCATCGTGGGGGCTGTAGGGAGCCCCAGGCAGGCGGCTGATGATGCATGGACTAATTGGCCGCTTCTGTCATGGCCACCAGCCCTTTAACAGGATTGCTGCTCTGAGCCGGAGCAGAGCTGATCCAGCTTTGCAGAAAGACTTGGCTCGTTAGTGGGATTAACCCCAGCCAGGGAAATATAAGAGAGCTGCCCGGCTTCTCCCTTGTGCTTTGCCCTGGGGTTTCCATCCTCCCCTCCCTGCCTGCTGGGGAAGGGGCTGCCCTGGCTGATGTCCCCATGGTCCTGCTGTCCCATTGCTCAGCAGATTCCCTTTCCCTACCTCTATTTTTATGCTGTCCTCTGGGACAGAAACCTGACCCCCGGCCGCCTTGCCCTGTACCCAGAGACGTTACGTGAGCTTCCACTTGGCTCCCAGCGCAGGACCCTTTCCTCCTGGCAGCCCTGGGAAGGAGCAGCAATTCCTAATTCCCAGCATTTTGCCGAACTTCACACCTGCAGCTTCCTCTGAGGGTTAAAGAGCCCTTCGCTCAGCAGCACCAGGTAGAAAAACTGGCTGAAGGCTTTCCCATGCCTTGCAGCTATTTACTTGTTCCGTGTTTTTTTGGGATAGGGTGGCTTTCTGTGTCTGTGTGGCAAACCCTGGACCTGGGTGGGGGTGAGGGCACCCCCTTGCCGTTGGGCATCCTGTGGGGTCCCTGTGGTGCGGAGATGGGACTGTGGTGCTGAAGGTCCCCTCTGAAAATAAATCTGCAGCTCAGGGTTTGTGCCTAGGCACCCAGAGGGCTGCGCTCACCCGGGCGGCGTTTGGGCTGCCGGTACCGGGAGAGCTGGAGGAGAGGTCATCCCACCGGGGCACAGGCTAACCTTTTTGGGTGCGTTGGGGTTCCAGGCATAACCATGGGTCTCCAGAGGGCACGAGGAAGACTCTGTGCCCCTGCCATCCCAGTGGCAGCCGTGGGGTAGGGATGCTCTGTGGTACCCGCTGGCTCCACATCCCCATTTCCAGCTGGTGGAGAGAAACAGTCCAGCAACCTGGTTGGTACTAGGTACCGTGGGTGAGCCTTCGGCCTCTCCTGCCTTCTGTAGAAGGAACATGACTCCTTCTGCACCGGTCCTGCCATGATTGCACTCAGTCTTGCAGCAGCTCTAGAAGCTCCCAGGGGGATTTGTGAAGGTCTCTTGGAAAATCATGCTCCGTAAATACCTATTTATCTCAGGGACTTTTGCAGCACTTGGTTTGCTGGCTGTTGTGGCCGCAGGTGCTTGGGGATGCCCCAAGCTTGGGGACCGGCTGTCCTGCTGTGTCTGCTGGCACCGTCGAGCTGACATTGCACCAACGGGCTCTCGTGACCTTGGCTGTTGCCCCGTGACTGGGGGGATGCGGGAGGGGATAGCCACCCCCAAGCTCATGGACGCTGAGACTAGAGCAGTGACGCTGTGGTCGCTGAGCCCCGGGTTGGGTTTCACTCCCTGGTGGCTATTTTCAGGCCTGCAAATCCCATGGGTGATAGCGCTTGTGACTATGTGTGTGGTAAAGTCGTCCTCGGAGCAATGGATCCTTCCTCAGCCTGGCCATGCTGCTTTCTTTTTTAGGATCGAATATATTTGTATTTTTCAGCTGCTTGCTCTATGCAAACCCCTTTTCAGCATCCTGGGTGGGGATGGGTCCTTGCTTAACCCTTGCACGGGGAGGTTTGCTGCTCAGATTAGCCCATAGCATGCTACCATGCGGTGATCGGCCCCTGCTCCCTACCCAGAGCCCACCAAAAACCAACGGGTTGGGCTGTTTCCAAGTTCGTTTTCCATTTACAGCAGTGCATCCATGCTGGTGGAGTGACTAAACCATGACTCTGCCAGGTAGCATTGGCTCTGCAGCCTACACATCATGAATCCTGTTTGCATCTTCAGGGATGTGGGGAGGCTCTGGGGAGGGAAGGGGGGAAGGTTTTGGCGGTGGGGATCCCTTGCTCTGTGGCTGGGCAAACACTCTCAGTGGCTTCCCCCAGGTCCTGCCCCTGGGCTTGGCTCGGAGCAAACCTGCCTGGGGTGCTGGGAGGAAAATGAATTGCCCCATTATCAGTTCTTTCTCCCACACCTTAAATACAATGCACCTGGCAGGAGAGGGGCCCCTGGGTGCTGCTCGCCCGCACCCACCAGGTGTGGGCGAGCAGCTCAGCCACGGCCTCCCAGGGAGCACCTGTGGGACTGTTTTTCCCAGAGGAACAACACTGCGGCCATCCCCAGACCCAGTGGTGAGCGAGACCTGGGCTGTGCTGGGGCTGGTGGGTCGAGACCCTGGGCTGGGTCCCTGTGTGCCAGGGCTGGCACAGGAGCTTGGGGCGATGCTGGATGGGGACCTGTGCCGTCAGCTATGTGCTGGGGTGGCTGTCATGCTTGGTGGTGGGGGAATCTGGGGGCTGAGTGGCTGGGAAAGTTGTGCTCAGATCCTAATGGGGCAGGTGAATACTGTTGTGGAGGCTCAAAACACTCTTGCCTGTGGGAATAAGGGGGGGAAGGCAAAGGGCTTGCCTTCAAACGCTTGGGAAGCTGATAAAGTAGCAATTGCCCCAGTGGGATCTGCTGCCTGTTCCTGTCCAGCTGCAGCCCTGGGGCTTCCTCCTGCGCTGCTGGAGATGTCCAAGCCCCTTCTCTAAATACCTGTAGTCAATTATAAAAAATTTTTCCCTAAATCAGTGCGCAGCACCTTTTTCACCTGCCTCCTCCTTTTTCCCATGAAGCTGGTTGATGTGCAGGGACGGATTCTGCTTCTCCCCCAGCCCGAGCTGGGAAGCTGCAACTGGGAGTTTAAAGGCAGAAACACTGAACTGCCCCGATGCCTCCGCTGCGAGGTGGCTGCTCAAAAGTCTTCCTCATGGAGACTTGTTGGTCACACAGCCCTGGTGCAGAGCAGTGGGGACTGACTGTGGCTTAGGAAGAGGAAAATGCCAGGTTAAACTGCTCACAGCTGGATAAAAGTGGGGTTTTGCAGGCAAACGGTGAGCGACTGGATGGCACACGGGACAACGTTCCTGCTCCCGTGAGCAGCATCCGAGTTCCCTTGGGATGGGAAGGGCTCCTGTGAAGTATAGCAGGGATCTGATCTATAGGCGTTGACAGCAATCAGGGTGGGATGTGACTTTTGAAAACTATTTTTATTTTACAAGGTTTGGGTTCCTTGGGGTTGAGCTGAGGCTTGTGGGCAAGAGAGCCACATCCATGCCAGTGCAATATGTGGATCAAGCACATCCCTCCCTGCTTGGGGCTGGAGGGCTCTCGCTTGGGGTTAAAGTCTCTGAAATTTAAAGAAGCAAATTGCCTGGGGAAGTTCAGGGGCTTTGCAGCAGCCGAACCAGATGCTGAATTGAGGTGCGGCTCTCCCATCGCTGAGCGGATGCTGGATGGGGCGATTGGAGGGGACAGGAGACAACAGGGTCCCTGGTGATGATTTAATCTCGAAGCACTGGTTTAATTAATGCAGCAGCCCTTGGATGCATCCTAATTCTCCGGGCACACCTGACTTTGCAGCATGTGGGGGCTGAAGTTGTGGTGAGGAGCCTGCACGCGCCTTTCTGCTCTCCCTTACTTTGTAGCTGAGAAAAATCGATGCAAAACCCTTCAAGATGCCTGGAAAGACCCATTATCTCCCGATCAAGCTGGGGAGGTGAAGTTTAAACAAAACCTCACCACTGCGTCAAGGACTAGAGCTCCTTGTGTGCTCTTCTGGGAGTGGGTTAAAAAAACAACTCCTTCATAGACATATGTAATTCCCTGTGTTTAAGGCAAAAAAAGGCTCTTTTGCTCTGGCTGTGGTGTGGAAACAGCCTTTTCCCTGCATCTGTACCTTGTTCTACTTTGGAAAAAGCATTTTGTAGAGGGGAAGGTCCTGATCCCCTGTGTGTGTGTCCCCGAGAAGCAGGGGACAACCCTCTGCAGCCTGTCTCTGCAGCAGTGAGGGTCTGCTGGGCTTTCTCCTTCTAATTTTTCCCATTAGTTGGGTGTTTTGTTTCTCTCATCCTTGCCCTCCTTACTCCCAGCTCGACCAGTTGGTACAAGAGGGAGACAGATCCTAAACCACTAAATGCTGGAAAATGAGCTGGAAAAAGCAGCTTGTGTGATTAGGCAGGCTTAGAGCAGTTTCCATGTGGGGAGGTTAAAAGTTACTGAATAACTAAACTCCTCCGTCAGCCGCCGGTCACTGCTGGGGACTCTGCGGCTGCGCTGGTGCTGGGTGCCCTGCTGGTATTTTGGTCACCCAAAACCTTAAGCAATTTCCCCCCCATCCCAACACTGGGGAGCCCAAGGGGGTGCCCTGGCTGGGCTGATGGGCAAAGTGGGTCCTGGGAGAGCTGCATGGTGCTGGGCATGGCCTGGGGAGGGGACGAGGACACTGCTGGGCCCCAGCGAGGACGAATGCCACCGTGGGAAAGCTGGCTGGGGCTGCGCAGCCGGCTCGGCATCGCGCACGCAGCCCTCCCGCTGCTCCACCGTCCCCTCCGCCTGCTCCGCTGCAAGCAAAGCCCTTTTTCTCCCCGTGCTCCTGCCAGCCCCCTGCCTCTCGGACGGCTCCGGAGCGATGGAGTCGGTCTGTGCCTTTTGTTTGTTCTTTCTTTTGGGGCTGAAATCCCGCAAGCCGGGGTGTGGGCGGGGGGAGCGGGGCCCCAGCCAAGCGGCATCTGCGGTGGGAGCGAGTGGGGTGCGATGCCCGATGCCTGGCTCTCTCCAGACACAAGTAAGGCAGCGGGGGCCCCTGGCGGGTCTGGCAGGGGGGAGGCTCTGGGTGGCGTTGCTTGGCTGCGGGGGTGCGAATGTCTTTGGGTCCGTCCCAACTGGGAGGTTTCCAGGTGTGGGAGCACCACAGTTTATTCGGGATGGGATTGTGAGGTTTGGCTCTCCCCCACCTCCCTGTCCCCTGCTGGTCCCTTAGCCTGGGAATTGCAGGGGGATCACTTCTCGTCTCCAACCCTCCAGGTGTTTCACTTGTTAGACCCCTTGGGTGCAAACTTGGCCTTTGCGTGGTGGGCTGGGGGCTGGTGCTGCCGTCAGCATCCCTTTGGCTGGAGCAGGAGCTTGGCAGCTCCCTCCCAGATCAGTGAGCCGATGGGCTGGGGTCAGCAGGACGATTTCATGCACTGGAAGCCTTAAAAAATCCCTCGTGTGTCCATCTCGCTGCTCTTTTGGGACCTTTAGCTTCTCCTATGTGCCATGGGCTGGCAAGGCGTGCTCTGCCTTGCTTAACCACAGCAAATTTTGGGCACATGTTAGCACGGGCAAAGCAATGTGGGGCACGGAGGGGCGGCCACGGGGCCTGGGGAAGGGAGGAAGCAAAGCAGCCGAAGGGGAGGGGAGGCACCTCCAGCCTGCGCAGCGGCTTCTGCGGGGAGGCGTGCGCTCCTTCCTCCGGCAAGGACCTCATCCTGCAAACTGCGTCGGCACGTCGGCACGCAGCTGCTCCGGCTTCCTGGGAAGTCCTATTGATGCCAAAGCAATCCTGGGCGGGGGGGGAATGACTAAAGTTATCCGGGGCCGCGTGCGGCTGCAGATGCAGGGTCCTTACCCCCCCCCTCCACCCCGTTTTTCGGGAGGGGTTCGGAGACCGTGATCAAAAGCTGGAGCCGCCGTCCATCTGCTTCTGACAACCTGAGCGCTCGCTGGCAGCTTCTGAATTCAGAGCGTTGAATTCCTCAATAATTAGAGGGTTTTTTGCAAAAAAACCCATCTGGGCTTTTTCATTATGGGAATGAAAAGCCAAGGTGGGTGTGGGAGGGGGGCAGGTGGATTTTCAGCCTTAGCAACCCAAATCTTGAAATATTACATCAGCACCAAAGAGGTGTAATTAAGTAGGAAACAAATGAGCCCAGCTAATCTGTTTTGCTTGTTTGAGCTTAGTGGAGTGCAGAAAACAAACAGAGGCTGAATGATGAATGAGACTTTTTTTTTTTTTTTTTTTTTAAAAAAGGGTTTTTCTTTCTCTGAGCCCCGAGGGGGGGTTGGAATGTGGGTCAGGAAACTCAGCCGCTCTCCCCTGTGGCTCGGAGGCCACCCGGCCGCGGCAGCCGAGGCTGCGTGCCGGCGCTCGCCGTTTGCCCGTTTCTTGCTTTAATTGGCTGCTTTGCCAAGCTGGCTCCCTTGGACGCCTTTCCAGAGGGATGGATCTCCACGCCGTTGTTCCCCATGGCTGGGGGGGCATCAAAGCCGCAGCCCCGCGGGTCGCCGTGCGAGTGCCCTTTAGCGCAGGCTCTGCCGCCGCTTCCCTCCCTTGGCTGCAGCCCCAGGAGCTTCCGCACGTCCTCGGGAGGATGAGCCCCTGCCCGAGGTTATCTTTTGGCATCGGTGTTTCTGCCGCCGTGGTGCAGAGAACTGATGCTATCAGTGCATCCTTGGGTAGCAGAAGTGGGGGTGCTGAGCAGCCCCCGCATAGGGACCCCACAGCATCCCCCCAGCTGCTCCCCATCCCTCTTGCTGCCTCCCCCAGCTTCACCACCAGACATCCCACAAGGGACAGGGGGACATGTCCCCAGCTGTGAAGCCACCAATGCAGGCAGCATTTCGCAGCCCTTTAAACACCCCAAAGGTGTTTGGAGCCAGAGCAGACCGTGACATTGCTCTTCGCTGCCCAGCCATGCCCCAGCTGCCTGCAACTCCCCACTGCCTACACCGAGCCCACCGGCACAGGCTTGCAGGGCTGCCGGCTGCTTTCGGCCGGCCGCGGCAGGGAGGAGGGCTGGCTGCGGTTTGTTTTCTCCATGCACTCGCGTGCTTTCAGGCTCCGGCAGTGGCATGAGGTACCAGGAGCAGATGGCAGCCATCCGCCGGGCTTTCTCTCAAATCCCCATGGCTCCTGGCACCGCGCTGGGCAGTGGCTCCCAGTAACCCCCTCACTCCCGTACTGCTCTCCGGGGAAGGAGCTGAGGGTTTTTTGCCTCTTCTTTGAGCACATTGCATCTAAGCTCCCTCCCCGACCCGCCAAGGAGCTTCTCGCTGTGGTTTTTGGTGTGATGCCTTGTTTCAGGGGCCAGAGGGGACCTGGCGTGGATGGTGTTTGTGTTACAGGCAGATGGGTCTGAGCTGCTGCCCATCAGCTGGTGTCAGCAAATGCCCTGATCCCCCAACACCCTCCAGCCAAACCTTCCAAAAATGGTTTTAAAAACAGAGGAAATGAGCAACTCGCTTGGCACCAGGGAGCGGAGGGTGCTGTGGGGAGGAGCGGGGACTTGGCTGGGTGGGAGCAGGGCATGTGGGGTCCTGGGGGGGCTGTCAGCAAGTGGAGCCACCTCAGAATGGTGGGCCTGAGGTCCTCCCTGACCTTAGGTATGCGCCTTCATGGGCAGCACCATCACCCCAAAATATTGCACAGCAGAGGGGATGCTCCCAGTGTGCCGGCAGTGTCTGTCCTGGTCAGCATCTCCCCAAGCCACCCTGGTGCTTCCTTTGCACCCGTACTCTTGGTCCTGCACCTTTAGGCTGTTTTAAACCTCCTTGCTGGGGTTGTGACCCGCTGGGGTCTCCAGCAGTCCCCCCTTTCCCTGCAGTGGGAGGATGCTGAGCCTCCTGCACCCACATCTGGCTCTCCCTCGTGTACCTTCCAGCCCTGCCCTGGCCTCCCCTCCGCCCTTCCTTGCCCTCCCCTGCCAGCCACATCACATCTCCTGCTCCCGGAGGGGCTGAGAAATTGGGAAATGGCCAAAATGAAACAAGTTTTCCCCTCCCCTCCTGGGTGACAATTTCAACCCTGCAGGAGCTTGGTGGCCACCAGCCGGCTCCTTCATCCACACTGGCCTCCAGCAGCCCCCCTGGAGGGGAGCACCAGCCCTGCCTCCCGTCATAACTAGCACAAGCATTCGCTGTATTAATATTATTACACTTTTATTTTATTTTATTTTATTTTATTTTTTCTCTGCGAGGAAAAGGCTGGTGCTATTTATTCACAGGCGTTGCAGTCGGCTGCCTTGTTTCAGCAGTGTTGCGGCTCTCTCCAAGTAATAAGAGCATCTCTGGAAGACAAAATTGAGCAACTCGGTAGCAGGCGGTGTCTTCCTCACCGAGCGAGGGTGTTTATCCTCCTCATTTTGTTTCAGATGAATAAATTTGCCAGACAGCAATGATATTAACCTCGTCTCAAAGACTTTATCAATTTGCAGTTGTCTCTTCGATGATAGTTTTTTATTGAACTGTCTGAGATGATTTCCAAAGAGAGGACTGCAATTTAAACTATTAAGTAATTTGGGAGAGCAATTAGTGTTAATCTGGAAACTCCCTGTGTTGCTCCCGAATAAATCAACCTCTCCGTGAGAGCCATGCTGAAAGAGCCTGGGCTGATTTATGTAAAGGAGGGGCTTTCGGCCAGGAAAACAACAAGGAGCAAGTGTCTTGCCTGGAAAACTTTAATACTTTGATGGTGCTGTGATTCAGAGGGTGTTGGGGACTTGTGGGAGCCGGGCTTTGCTCCTGGGGTCTGCCAGCATGGTGGGGTGCCCCTCCAGGCATCCCCATCTCCGAAATGCTTCTCTGCCAGCAACCGTGCACAGCCCTGCGGTGCTCCCTGCAAAGGTCGCGGTTCGATCCGGCGCTGGGGTTTTGCTTCTGGCCTTGTCTCTCCCAGGGGAGACGGAGGAGGGATGGGAAAGACAGGGGGACGGGGGAGGGCAGAGGAGACCCCCGCTTCCTCCCTTGCTGCACGCTCCCATGGGATCGGACCTGGCTCACATCTGCCAGGAGCATCGCATTGCGCGTCAGGTCCTAGAAACACTGTGTGGTCCCATCAGGTGGAGCCTCTTCCTCCTCTTTCTTGTTCTCTGTTGGCTTCTGCTCAAAACCAGCCACTGAAAGTGTGTGTGAGGTCTCCAAACCTAGCCTGTACAAGCAATCTCTCTGCTCTGCCTTGCACCCTGCCTCCTCTGCCTGCACTGTGGGTGTCCTTGCTCAAGGCAGGGCCACAGGTGGTTGCTCAGGGCCATGACCCAACCTAGTTTCATATAACTCCAAGGATGACAATCCCATGTGTTTGACCACCTTCATGGGGAACATTCCCCCCCCCCCCCCCCAATAGCAAGTCATGTTTCTCATGTTACAACTTGTGCTATTGCATCTCATCCTGCCTCTGGGGACCTCCAGCTGTCTTCTCTCCAGCTTTCACTTAGTTGGTTGCAGACAGCCCATTAGGGCTCTTCTTCCCCTCCTCTTCTTTGGGGAGAAGGAGCCCAAATCCTGCAGCCTCCCCTTGTGCATTGCGTGCTCCTGCTCCAGACCTTGATCAGGTTGGTGGTTTCCACTGGACTTCTTCCAGTGTGTCCATGTCTGTCTTATCCTGGGGAGTCCAGAACTGGACACTGTCCAGACCTGCAAGTAGTAAATAAAGGGGAATAATAGAGCCCAGGGAAGCAGTTGGTTTTGACCAAGCTGAACCATCGTTCTTCTTGTCCACCAGGATCTCCAGATCCTTTTCTCCAAAGCTGCTTTCCAGCCATTTGGACCCAGCCTGTCCTGTTACTTGGGGTTATCCCATTTCAGGGCCAGGATTTGGTGTTTGCCTTTGAATTCCCTGAGCTCCTATTGGGCTGTTTCTCCAGCCCATCGTGGTCCCTCTGGATAGCAGCTCCACCTTCCAGCATGTCAACTGCTCCCCCTTATTTGGTATCATCTGAAAATGAGCTGAGAGTGCACCCTGTCCCCAATTTATCTGCTTATCCAAAATTTGGCCACAAGGATATTACAGGAGACTCTGTCAAAGGCCTTGCTAAAGTGAAGTTATACAGCTTGCACTGCTCTGCCCTGGTCCACAGAGCCAATCATCTCACCGTGGAAGGTGATCAGGTCCATTGGCCATGATTTACGCCTGATAAATCCCTGCTGGCAGTTCCCAATGACTTTCTTGTCCATCATGGGTGGAAACAGCTTCCAGAAGGATTTGCTTCATCACCTTCTCAGGCAAGCTGAGCAGCCTGTGGTTCCCTAAATCATCCTTGCTGGATGATGGGTGACATCTACCTTTTTCCTGTCCTCAGGAAACTCCCCTGATCCTCACTACCATTCAGCGACAGAAGCAGCCTTGGGCGAGGACAGAGCCAGAGGGGTGAAGGCAGTCCCGGCAGAGTAGAGAGGCCATCACAGTCCTCCTCTCCCCACCTTGTCTTTCTCCTCAAGGTCATCCCAGGGAAGATATTTCTGTTTGCAGGGAGCATGACAGCACCTTGTGAACGGCAGCCTGGAGAGCCTCCACCTCTCTGGACAGTTGCCTCTGTTTGGAGCTATTGCTATTTTCTGGTGGCTGCCAGTTCCCCATTCAAATACCTTCGTAATCCACTAAGGGACCTCACATCTCCCTTTCTTTCTTCTTTTTTTCTTTTTCTAAAACAATTAGCTTGGCTCAAGCCCTCTGCAATACATCAATTAATACAAGCTGCGGCAGTAAATTAAAGGGAAACAGGAACAACTATGCTGGGATTAGGTCACTGAAACTATAAACTTTGGAACAAATCAGATTTCCTTGGGAAGGGAAATGGACAGCGGTGATATGTCAAGTCGTGAGATGAGACAGGCTCAGAGCAACTTTCCAGAGTCTCCTGACCTGGCCGCTGGATGCCAGAACTTCTTCCCTAGGGAAAGTTTTGGGTTGCCAGACCCTGTTGCTGCTGATAAATGCTTGGATGGCCAAACAAACAAACAAGAAGAGAGAGAAAATGGAAAAGAGGGTGGGGGGAAGCTGTGCGGCCGCTTTGGGCAGTGTATGGTGTGTAGTTGTACCAAGACTTGCTGCCAGCCAGGTCAAGCCCTGTATCCCCTCCTTTGCGGTAGTTGATGCTCTTGGATGTTGTACGTGGCTACGCTAGGTCAGATTTGTTCCTTCCCAGCTTGCCAAGTAACGTTTCTGTCCTGCACAGCGGTGGTAGGGAGCAATGCTGGGAAGGGGGGCAGTGCTCAGGGGTCCCTGCAGAAGGGCCAGAGGAAGGCAGGGCACTCGCACCTCTGTGCCACCTCAGTCTGCAGCCAAAAGGGGCTTAAAAATCATCCCAAAGGCCAAGGCGACTGGTACAACAGCAATTTCTGCACTGAGAGAGTGAGAGCATCCTTGCCCTGGTGCTCCCACAAGGCGCAGGCCGTCCCTTCCCCTGCCCATCCTCTGCACCTCGCTGCCGGTACCCAAGACAGACAGACGTCATCTGTCATCCCCCTCCCCAGGGAGGATCCCCTTGTGTTCCCAGTGATCTGAGGTTGGTGGAAGGCCAGGAGTGGGGGCTTACACCCTCCTGGGGTGCTCTCGCCAGCAGGGATGATTACAGCCCGTGTGTTCTCATTAGCTGCATAAACGCCTCATCCCTTTTGGCCTCTTACTCAGTTCTTGGCTTCAGTGAGATGCTGCAAACTGAATTATACACTACGTGCATGAGCGAAACTTTTCCTCCTCTCAGCTCTGCATCATCTCTCCCTCTTCTCTTCCCACAGCTTCTGTCTTCAGCCCGTGCTTTGTCCCCCGGACTGGTCGTGCAAAACCCATGAGGTCCCCACCGTCTTCGCTCTCACCCTGTGAGCACAAACCCCCGCTTGCAGCTGCTATCTGAGCGCCGGGCTGACCCCCAGCACTTAACCCCTGCCCACGCAGCTTCGTTAGCAGCAGTGTGAAGGCCACCACATCCCTGCACCTCCACACAAAAGTCTTGCTAATGATGGAAACATCTGCTGGCGGAGCTGGAACGGCATGGGAGCTGCGGGGCAGGGATGCAGTGCTCTGTCTTGAAAAAAACAACCCTACCTGGCCTTTTATTTCCTCCAGCACTAATAATGTTTCTCAGCCGCCCCAGCTCATTCGGAGCATCAAAGTTGGGAGCCAACACTCTGGGCTCCTCTTGTTGTCAGAGAGGAGAGGCCTGTCTGGAGGTGGGCTCCAACACCTTCCAGGGCTCCCACCCCTCACTGGAGAAGGACCATAGCAGGCTATGGTCCCAGGGGACCACAGGGGACCTAGACGTCTGCAAGGCTGCACTCTACGGTGGTTGGTGTGGACTCTGCCATGGCAAAAGCTCCCTATAGCAGATGCGTGATGGAGTAAGGTTGAGTAGATGTGTGATGGAGTAAGGTAGTGGTGACAGCACGGTCTCGGCAAACTTGGTTAACCAAGTTTCCTGCTTTTTGCTTTTGGTTAAACCAAAGCTGTGCCACCTCTGCCTGCTCTAAGGGAAGGCAAACCAGGCAAATCCTGCCCATATTTTGCCCCCCTTCTTTCCGAGGTGACACCTGGAGGGATGCCATTGAGACAATTCCTGTCATCTTCATCAGTTGTTGTAGGCAGAAGTATTTTGCAATGCTCCTGCTGCTGTCTCCCTGCCCGGGGCCGGGCTGCTGTGCCAAGCAGGCTTTGCCATCCCCAGCCTGACATCTCTGCTGGCTGCTGCTGGGGAGGTTTGCGTTCTCTCCGTGTGTAAACTGGTGTGGTAATGAAACACTGGGAGCAGATTTGTGATGAGAGGTAGGTGTTCACGCCTGTGAAATCACAGAGGTGGTTTCATACGCAGTGCTACACCCAATTTATTGCTCTTTCACCACCTCTTCCTTGTATTGAGTGGGAACAGGAATGAGAGAAGCAAAGAGATTTCAGCATCCCTGAAGGCAAAACCTGGTCTTGGCTGTTCTGGAGGCCCCATGTAATTTGGCTTCTTTCTTGATCTTCTGCTCCTCTGAATTACTTTTTCCTAAGCCCTCCTACCCTCTTAATGATAGAGAGCTGATCCCAGAAAACATGTTACCATGCAATGCGATACCAACCAAAAACCTTCATGTTCATGTAGACTCCAAGGCTGATGTCAGGAGGACCCTCAACCAACTTACATGAGCATCTTGGTACTGGTTCAGGTGCAGCAGACAGGGTATGTCATATTTAACGCTGTAGCAGAACTTGCACTACTCCAGCGTCTTGCTTGTGTTTCTGAAGTTAATATCCCCAGTCCCCTTGTGGGAACCAACAGGCACCGTTGAGTGAGAATGAGCCGTCAGGCTGGAAGAGGCCAAGACAGCAAAATGAAGTGGGATTTGTAGCTGGAGAGCCTGGGATAACCTCTGCTCAAACCTCTGCTAGCAGTGCCCACGTTCACAACCAACGAAGCCTCAATCTTTGGCTCCCTTCAATCTTTCCTTTTCCGTGTCCACCTGCAGCTTGGGTTTCTGTGGTTGCTTGGGGTTTTCTGGGGTCCTTGAGCCTGTTGTGGGGAGTGGAGACGACTGCAGTGAGATCGGGAGGTTCAGACATTGGCTAATCCTGTTAGGAAGCCAGTGGTTATTGCAGGGCTTCCAGTGGGACCTGCTAAATGAACCATAATTCTGTAATGAGATTTCCTTTTCCCGGCCAGACTAAATGTTCTTGGCCACTGGGAATAAAAGGTCGGGTGGGAAGAAAAAAGAAAGAGAGAGAAAGAAAAAGGGGAGGGGGAAGCCTGTCTCAGGCTCCGTCTATCTCGATTGTATCAAAGATTTGAAGAGCTCTCAGATGTGCCTGGTTATTGCAGCTCAATTCTGCGCCCCGTGAGTGCAGCTTAGGGCAACAGGCTGCCCTGGCCTCCTCTGCAGGGGGTTGATAGGACCCTGAGAGCAAGAAAAATACATTTGAGGTTGTGATATCACTCCAAAATTCAGAGAAGGTGAGAGAGACTTTACGAACCAGCAGGATGCTGGAGAGGAAAGGGGAAACAGGCTGCGGGGCTAGCGAGGAGAAAACATACCCTAGAAAGACAGTGATTTCTTTGTAGGAAAACTGAATTACACCAAGAAACGTCCAAGGTGTGTTTTATTCTGACTTCTAGCTGCAACGGGGAAAAGCTAGCAGCCTCCTGCTCTTCCCCAGGAGGTCTCTAGAGTATGATTGCAGGCAGAGTCTGCAGGGGAGGGATGCTTTGGGCTGGGGCAGCTCAGTGCCGGTCCTGTCCCAGTTTGGCAGTGGGACACCCATGCTGTTGTGGCCCCAGTGATTTGGCTGGGGTGAAGTCAGGGCAGAGATGAATTTGACCTATGGTCTTTGCAAACAGAGGGGTTCTTTAGCTGAAAACCCACAGCGGAGGCTGGCGTTAGCTCAAAGACCACCCACTGTTCGTGCTGGACCGTTGGCCCCATGCTCTGCCGGCAGTGGATGGGGATGGCTGCTCACCCCGGAGCAGCAAGGGCACGCACTCAGCCTGGCAGGGATGGCTGCGTTAAACACCTCCTCATCCAGGAAGAGTGTGCCCCACAAATCCGTAAGACAACATGTTTCTGATTCAAACAGCTCCTCTTGCTCCTGGTGAGGGGCTCCGGCAGGCACCGGCGTGACTCCGTGCTCCCCAACAAGGCAGGAGTCCCAGCTGCTCAGCCCCGAGGGGTGGCACTGGTGGCAGGAGTGACATTTGGGTCACACAGGGGACATGCCTGGCTACAGGGCCGGTGCCACCTCGGTCACAGGGTCAGCCACCGATAACGCACCCAGTGCAATCGCACCCTCCGCTAACACCGCATCCCTCTCCTCCTCCTCCATCGGCTTGCCTGCAGGTGTTTCTGACTTCCCAAATTGGCCTCATTTCACCCCGGGATGAGAAGCCAGCCTCCCTGGGGAAGGGCTGGGCTCTTTGCTCCATTGCTTGCTCCAGCGTGGTCTCTGCTGGGGAGCGGTTTGGGGCTGGGAGCTTTTGATGCAGCCCAAAGAGCAGGGAGAGATCTGCCTGCTGTGACTTGGTGTTTTGCAACAGCTCTTTTCTTGCTGATCTTGATCTTGCTTGGGGTTTTGTCTTTTCTTTCTGGTCTTTCTTTTTGAGCGTCTGACTCTCTGATTTATTTCTGTCTAAATGGCAAACAGAAGCTTTTGGTTTGCCAAGTGCTGGGCTGGGTTTCTCTGGCCGTGGCCAGTGCTTTGGGGTGAGCATTTTCCAGCCTTCCCCTGCTCCAGGGATTCCTGATGGTCCTTTAACCTCACAGTGAAATCCCTGAGCCCTGTCTCTCATCCAGCAGGCAGGTGAGGAAAAAGAATACTGCTTTGATTTTTTTTTTTTTTTTGCTTTGAAATTTGGTCCCAGGGGTGCTGCAAACATGTTGGCTGACCCTGGCCCCTTCTGTGCCTCAGTTTCCCCATTTGTAAAATGGGGATTGGTGAGAGCGGTAGTTATTTTCCAGTGATTCACGGGGTAGTGTTTCACAGGTCCAAGGTGGCCTTTTTATTTTTCAGGCTGTTTTTCCTGTTTACTATGTTTTTAGCCTCAAAGCTCTCCCTTGGGCTGTGTGGATGGGTGCCTCCCGCTCCTAACTCAGAGCCTGTTTCCAGGCCATCAGCTGCTCTTGCTGCAAAAAACCCTCAAATGAGGATGGGAAAATAACATTGCTAAAAATAAAATAAAAATCTGAGTGTTTTGGATGCCAGCTCTCCTGGTATCTTCTGAGCACCTCTCCTTCCTCCTGGCCCACAACCATTTGAGACCTGCTGGTCTCAGCAGGGCAGAAAACTTTGCTGGGCTGGAGATGGGTGCAATGGGGCTGGGTCTGTCCTGCTCCACCAGCTGTGGTGCTTGGCCAGCGTCGGGGCAAAGCCCGTGGGTCTCCGTCCTCCTGCCTGGGCTCTTCTCCAGTACTTCGTGGTGGGGTGAGAGGGGGATTGAACACATCTCGCATGCAGTGGTGACAGCCTTGTCTGGGGACACTGATGAAGTCTAGACGAGTTGCAGCCACAATCCAACTTCCATTGCCAAAGGGCTTCTGCCAGTGGCCTAATGGCAAAGGGACCATCCCCTGTGCTGAAGTGGCCGTTGAAGGAGCCCGAGGGTGATGGCAGTGCTGCTCCTGCTGGGACCTCGCTTCCCCTGCTTTGAGGGCAAGGTGGGACCCATCACCCGCAGGTCCAGAGCTGGGCTGGGAGCAGAAGCTCAACCAGATGGAGCTGGAGAGCCGTGGAGCAGCGAGTCCTACAGCCGTGATCCCTGGGCCGGCAGACAGATTACCAACCAGCTCTGCACAAAGCATTACGGAGAGACGAGGATATCCACAGGCTTGTTAGGCAAAGCCCAAAAGCGCACAGCTACGGCTGGCGGTAGGAAAAACCCTAGGTCAGGTGTTAATGTCACAGCAATCAATTTAATCCAGACTTAGCCGAGTTGTCTCATGAGAGCCAAAGTGTGTTAAGATGCAGCAGGGAATGCAGGAGCCTGGAAATAAAAGCAGTTGGGGCCCCTCCAGTGTTTTCCTGGCATGGAGAGCCAGGATTTCCTGGGATTCCACCTCTTTCCTCTATAAACTGGGCAGGATCCCGGGTGCGGGCGGTGGGACTAGGAAGGTCTGTGTGTGCCCATTAGGAAACCTCTCCTTGCCTGGGACTTAACCATGGCCCAGCCTGGGAAGGTAGCTCCAGCTGGAGAGCAAGGAAAACATATTTTAGCCTCCAAAGCTGCTGGTTTGGGTTTTGTGGGCAGCGATGCCACTGTTGGTGGAGTTACCATCACCCGCTGAAGGTATCGAGAAGTGGAAATCCTCCAGCTTTTAAACACAGGCACAGTTTCCCTTCTCCAACAGCACCAAAACACAGGAAGGTTTGGGGGGTTGGTTTTCTTTTTGGGGGTACCTTTGGAACCACTTTCCTAAGGAACCAGGGTTCATCCAGCTGTGCTCTGGTTTATCCATCCGCCTCGTCCTAACAAATCCAGCTAATTTTGACCAAAGTTAATGGGAGGGTTGATACCTCAAAAATAGGATGTTTTTGTGAGTTGCATGAAAATGGTTCCCAGGTGGCTGAAATGAGCGGGCTGCCGAGCAGGGGGCTGGGATTTGGGCTGAAATCCGAGTGGCACCAGTGATCTCACAAGGAAACGTCAGGGACGTTTTTGACTGCAGGCAAAGTCTCTGTCAACCTTATAAGAAATAAGCGTCAGCCCCGCTTGGGGATGGGGTCCCTGGTGCTAATGAAGCTCTCGCAGGTGATGCTGGTGAGCTGCTCAGCCCCAGTTCCCTCATTAGTGGGGTCAGCCCTGCTTCCAGGAGCCTGAAACCAGAGGGGCTGCATGTGAGCCAGGATTTGGCCGTGGGGAGCCTCTCGCAGCCTGGAGGTAGGTGAATCACTGAGGCCGAGCTGTGTCTAGAGGTAGCAAAAAAGCTGTGAATTGCTTTTTTTTTTTTTTTTTTTTAAAGAAAAAAAAAAAGCTGTGAACTCAGGGCCTGGCATGTTCAATCCTGCTGCCGGGGCTTCGCATCCGGCTGCTGAGCTTTCCTGTCTGCGGCCATGCTCGTCGGCTCAAAGTAAAGTGGTTTGTGGAAGGGTTGGCTTCATCGTGGTTTAACCAGGAGAAGCTGTTTAATACCTTTAAATTACAGCAGCGTTTCAATATCCCATTAAAGTCATTCCAGAAATAAATCTAAATTCCTGGCATAGCTTCTGCAAACTTCTCCCCAGTTGGTGGGAAGGCTGAGCGTGGTCTTTCTTTTGTTTGGTTTGTGGAAGAAAAGGGGGGAAAAAAACACAGCTCTGCCTCTCGACTTCTTGTTTTTCTCCCTTTTTTTGGGGAGCTGCTGACTCACGCGTTTGGGCTGGGAGAGATCCTTGGTCGCTGTTTGGCTGTGGCCAAACAGTGCTGATTCAGAGGTGGGTGACCAACATCTTTGTGTCCCCCTACGCTTGCACATCCCCCAGGGAGCTGAGGCTGTGAGTGATTTGGGGGCTGGGATCAGCCTTCCATGTTATTGCCTTCCCCTTGGTCTTTGCAGCTGGGGCTGCGTGGCTTTGTTGCTCCCTCCGGGCTGGAAGAAGCTGGGGTCGATGTGCTGGAGGGGCTGCACAGCTCGTGGGGTGCCCCAAAAATGCTGCTTTGCTTAAGTGGGGCTGGGGGGGACCAGGGATGCTGGAGCCTCCCTCCCCACCCACCCTGTGGCGAGGCACGCAAGGGGCTTTGCTGGTGGGTAGCAGAGTATTTCTGGTGGTTTTTTTTTTTTTTTTCTTGCTCTTTTTTAGAAATTAAGAACTCAACAGCAGCTGTTTCTCTGCTTTTGGGTTTGCTTTGTGTTCTTTTTTGCAATGAATGCTTTGCAGATTTGGCTTATCAGGCTTGTCAGCCTGCTCCAAGCCCTCCGCTCTCCTCCCTGTCCCTATTTACCCAGGGCACTGGCTGACGCAGGGCCCTTTCCTGTGTTTGTCACCACCCACCCCAAGGTCCTCCGGTGATAACTTTTTATTTAAGATTAGGGATTTGAGTCTTTCCGAAAGAGTCTTTAACCTACAGTCCTCTGAAGTGTGTCACTTAATAGGAAAAAAAAAATCTCCTAAATATGCTGTTTAAGGTGGACACAAAAGTGATTTTTCTAGCTTGTAATTACCCCAATAATTGAGCCAAAGGTTAAAAGGTACCATTTGGGGGCCCGATCCCGGTAGAAAAGAGCAGGCTTGAAATGGGGGCTCAGATGGCAGAAAATACCGAGAACTGGCTGGTTTTAGCTGGCTTTAATAATCTCGATTCTGCTGATTCCAGTGGAGTCGTGGAGCTCTGCCGCTGCCGAGCATCTGCCCCCAAACTTACAGCTGCTGGTGGATGGCTCAGGCACTTGTGCTTCAAAACAGTGTTTGCATCTGAATAACCCAGAAGTAACTCAAACCCCTTTCAGCTTGTGAAGCAAGGTCTTAAAGCAGGTTTTTTAATCTGTCTAAATTAGACCCTGGATTTACAAGAAGTCCTTGAACTTTGGTGCGTTTGCTAGCCCTCCAACGTGTCCTTAAAATGATAATGAAAGCAATTTTGATTTTGATGGAAGGGCGGTAGGGCTTGGGCTGAAGGAAACATGCTACTGTGACTCTTAAAGGTAGGGGGCTCACATTTTGAAGTACAAGAGAAAGAAATGCAAGGGAAGACAGACAGGTACTTCTCTGCCCTGTAATAGTGATGAAACATTAATTCACCCTCCTGGAATTTCTTGTTTGTGTGCTCCCGTAATTTCATTTCTTTGGTGTCTGTATGAAGCTTGAGTTAGTTGAATGCCAGAAGCCAAATACTCTTCAACTAATATCTTTTTATTAGATTTTGTGTGTGTGCGCGTGCCCACGCGTACGTGTGAGAGAGAGATCACCCTTTATAACCCACTTTATACCCTCGGAGGCTGAGAGATGTACTCCAAAAGAATCTTTCCAGCAGCATGTTTTGAGCTGTAACCCCCAGTGCAGGGAGGTTTAAGATATATATTTGACTTTTGGTGGGATTTACATGTGTCTTGTTGGAAGGGAGGGCAGTTTTGGGGAAAAGCTGATGCTGGTGTTTGTGCTGGAAGACTTCACGTTGCCGCATCTCTGCCTGGTTGCTCAGGACTTGTTACAACTCCTGAAAGTGGGGAGCAAAGAGTTTCCCCCCAAACGCGTCCTGCAGCTTGTGGGCTGGTGGAGCTGGGAGCTGGCACAGGGGTATTTCTAAAAGTGAGCACTCTTGGCCGTGTCCTCCCAGGTTTTAAAGTCAGCCTGGATTTGATCAAACCCCTGTCTTTTCCCCATGCGCCTTGCAGAGGGGAGGATGCCAAAGAATCCCCCCGAGCCCGTGGCGTGGGTGTGCGTTACACACACGGAGGACAGAGGAAGGAGGCAGCGGGGCTGCTCCTGGCAGGGCCCGCCTGGGATCTGCGTGTGCCATGTGGGCAACCTGTGTTTATGCCCACCGCAACCGCTTCCCCTGCGGCCAACCCAGCAGAAAGCACAAAGCTCCAGCTCAGCTGAGGACTTCCCAGGCCCTCCTGTGCTGCTCTGCTCTGCTCGGGGAGAGGACAAGAGCGAAGGCTCACTGCCACCTCTAGGCAAGCACCAGCATAGGCACTTGCTCTAAACTAGAGCACAGACAGACAATCCTGGGATTTGTCCCAAATCACTGCAGTCTCTGTGCCAGACCCCCCTATCAGCTGGCATGTGTGTGTGTCTGTGTGTGTGTGCAGTTACACAGGCTCCTTAAGCTTTAGTATAAATATGTTTAGCCGTTTCTTTATTCCCTGGGCAGTAATCCCTCGAACACATTTCGAGTTGCATAGAAATAGCAGCCGAATAACTCCAGAGCCACGGCTGCCGGGGATATTGTGTGTGTGATCTGTGCCGAGGCCACGGTTTCCTAAGGATCTTAGAGAGCCGAGCATCCTCAGCGGCACATTCCCGCCGGTGGGCTGCGAGCCCCGGCAGCAGAGCCAGCTGCCGGCCACCCACCCCTCGAGAGAGACCCATCGCCAGCTCCTTGGCACGCACCCAACCTCCCCGCTGGAGCCCACAGCCGCCACCGGCTCCCGAAAGAGAGGTGGGTGAGGATGAATGGCAGCGGGAGAGGGGAAAGAGCTCAGATTTGGTGGGGGGAGGGAAAGGAAACTTGGGTGAGCATTAGCTGCTGTTTATATTTGGCTTCTCTAACCACTGGCAGCATATGGCCAGAAGCAAGCAGCGCTGAGCTGATTTCAGAGGAGAGGGAAAACTGGGGAGCAGCTGTGCGAGGGGCAGGGAGGTGGCTATTCCCTCTTCCCAGCAGTTTTGGGGGATAACCTGCTCGGTAGCACCACTTGCATTTGCTCCCTGTTGTGAGAAGGGGGGAAAGCAACTTCCATGGATGAGGCTGGCTGGGCATGGGGGGGGCTTCTCCAGAGCTGGGGTCTCTTCTCCGGGGCTCTCGGCTACCCAAGTAAGATGAGGCAGGATTACAGGAACATGCTCCCTGCGGAGAAATCCTGTCCACAAATGCTCTTTGCTGGAGGAAGGAAGATGCAAACGTTTGCTGTCACACCAAGAGCTGTGTGGGAGCAGGCTCGCTGGGTGCAGATGGGCCGGAGAGGGTCTCTCTCCACCATCTCCATCCCAGGCCTCATTAGTTTTTATGAACTTCTGAGCATTCCTTTCCGGGCTGACTCATGGCTACCAGCTGGAGGGAAAGGCTACCTGGGGCTCCTCCCTGGCTCAGGGAGATGCACAGGACATGCACAGGTCAGCAGCTCCCTTCTTGTACTGACACTTTGCTCCTGGCTTGCCCTGATTTATGGGCTTCAGCAAAGCTCCAGATGACACAAAAATGAGCATTGTCCCATTAAGTTTTCTGCAGGTCTTCACCTGCAGAAAGTGCTGCCCTGCCCTGGGGAGGACGTGGACCATGGATGAGCCCAGCTCATTTGGTTCCCTTAAGCTTTGGGCTACTGGAGAGGGCTGGGATCCTGCCACGGGTGCAGCGGCAGGGCGTGATGGTGGGGTGGGCAAGATGCGCTGCCAAAACCATGTCCCGGAGTGGCACACGGAGCCCTGCTTGCCTGGATCCGAGCACCCCAGCAGTCAGGGCTTTGCTTCCCCAGCAGGGTTTTGCCTCCTGCAGCTCTGCCTCACTGACAGGAGGGCAGAAGAGCAGCAAGG
Source organism: Nipponia nippon (assembly GCF_047370975.1). Lineage (NCBI taxonomy): Eukaryota > Metazoa > Chordata > Aves > Pelecaniformes > Threskiornithidae > Nipponia > Nipponia nippon. The sequence goes on along the minus strand of NW_028262348.1, from coordinate 4,321,656 downwards.
TGCTGGTGGCTGGAGCTCATGTCGTGTGTCAGGGTGGCTTTGGCAGCGCAGAGTCCCCTCGAACACCACTATCACACCCATCAGCCTTGCGTGAGCCGGACCTCCAGCCGTGCCACGCTCATCCCTGTCTGCACTCCCATCCGAGGGGGACCGCTCCAGTTCCCCTGATAATCACTAACACACAGCCCTGCAGCACTAAGGCCGTGCTCAAAGATGTGAGCCCTGAAAGGAGAAGGTTTGGGACTTTTCTTAGCCTGGGCTGAAGCTGACAATTTTCAACCTGCAACAGGGTCACAAAGCCCTTCTTTGCTGGTGTGCACCTACTCATCCCTCCACGGGGCAGGTTTCCCTGCCCAATTGATCAGAGCAGATGTCTTTAGGTAGCTTACTATTAGATTAGTCCTCCTGCGTCTAAATAGGCATAATTACGTTTTCATTAGCCCCAGACAGTGCCTTAGAGCTTGATGTATGAGTAGTGTGAGGAGGGAGGGCTATGGGGAAAGCAGCCCCAGCCTCAGTTGTGCTGCTGAGGTTGCCTGTCCTCTCCCCTTCGCCACCTCTGCAAAACTCCCCATGTGCTGGGGAGGAACAGGGCTGCTCTGTTTCCTCTTCCCTGTGGGAAGTTTTGTAATTGAATCACCTGCTGCGCTGAGCTTTATTTGCCTGCCTCTGGGCAGGCAGGCTGGGGCTGCTCCGGGAGCCACCGGGCACCCACGGGCTGTGCGTCTTCACCAGGCTGAAGCCACTTCTCCGTGCTCTGGTGGGAGCTGCCTGCTGGGCTGGGGAGGAGGCTGCAAGCAGGTGAACCTTGCACTCCTGCCCGAGAGCCCGCTTGGGTTTATATAATATTATATATCTATAATTGTGTGTTTGTTGTTGCCATGGGAATGCGCACAATTGCAAAGCCTGGAGACTGATGTCAAGCCTCGGTCTGCACTGGGCCTTACTGGGGGCAGGTAAAGGGGAAACGGGGTGAGGAGGAACCCCTTTGCTCGCTCCCCTGTGTGCAGCCCAGGCTCGCCTCTGGCAGCAGAGGTACAGGCAGCTGAGAGAGGGGCAGGGCTGCCCCAGCCTGCAGCATGGCCCAGCTCAGGGCTGGGGGCACTGGGGGATCCTGGTGGGGCTGATGCCATCTGCTCTGGGCACAGAGAGGGCAGGGACAGACCTGGCAGGAGGGGGCTGCCTGCTGTCAGGGAAAGAGGGGCCTTTCCTGCAGCCCCCAGAGCACAACCCAGCCGGGAGCAGGAAGGCGAGGGGCTGAGGCTTTCCAGGGGCAGGGAGGCAGCAGGGCTGGGCAGGGGCACCGGGGCAGGCTGAAGCGGCCCGCGGGCTGAGGAGTGGAGCTTCCAGGCAACAAGTGGGGGCCGGGGGTGTCTCTCGGCTCTTTAATTGGTGGGGGAACTGGGGGGAAGGGGGGCGATACTCCCCGGCAAGGGGAGGGAGGGGGAAGAAAAGCCACGCTGGAAATGAGGTTATATAAAAGATGTATGATTTGGAGAGCAGAGTGTCTCCTAATGAGGGCTGCACCGGCTCGCTCCACACCCATAAAAACCCTGGTTGGACGTCAAAGCGGATTCGTTTCGGTGATGCTGGGATAAAGGGGCGCAGCGAGGACTGGCTCCCTCCCTGCCAGCCCAGCCGAGCCCAGCGCCGCTCCGGGCTCCGTCCCTCCGCCGCGCCCGGAGCCGCCGGGAGGGATGCACCGGGCGGGGACGGGGACAGGGACAGGGACGGCTCCTCTCCTCTCCGCCGCACGGTAGGTGGGGCGGCGGGCGGGCTGCCCCCAGCCCCGCTTCTCCGGGAAACTTTGCGGCGGGGCAGGGGGTACGGGACCGGGCGCCCGTCGGAAGCGCTCCCCGCACCGGGGCTGCGCCGCTCCGCCGTGCCCCCGGCCGGGTAGGGGGTGCGGGGCGGGGGGGTGGGCAGCAGCGGGTCCCCAGCCCCGCCGGTGCGGGTCAGCCGGGCTCTGCCTCCGGCTGCAGGAACCTGGGACTCGGCGGAGGCGCCTGAGCCGCCCCCGGGCGCCGCGGCGGGCACGCGTGGGATCTGCCCGGCTAAAGCCGCTTTGCTGGCCCGGCGAGCGAGGCCGTGGGTGGCCGCGCCGAGACGCGGCTCCCACCCGGGCCCCCCCACGCCGTGCTGCCGCGGTCGGTGTCGTGTCCTCCCCCGCCCCGGCTCCGCTCCGTACCCCGGGGCTCCGCTGCAAACTTCCTCCACCGCCTCCGTGCTCGGCTCCCCCCCGCGTCCCTCGGGCTCGGGGGGGGCTGAACCAGCTGCGGGAACGGAGCGAAGCTGGCTGCTATCTCCCTCCCCCGCAACTCTTTGCAGCAAGTTTGGATGGGGCGAGGGGGGCCGCTTGCCCGGGCGGGCGGTTTACCGGGGAGGGGGGGAGCGGTTTGCTCGGGGAGGGAAGGCAGGTGGACGGTGTGCGTGGGGAGGGCAGGGGGCCAATTTGGCTGGGGAAGGCAGGCGGGCAGCGTGCCCGGGACAGCCGGCAGTTTGCCCGGGGAGGGAGGGGAGAGGGGCCAGGGGACGGCAGGGGAGGGGGGGGGGGCCGGTTTGCCCGGGGAGGGGATGGTTTTTGGGGAGGGCAAGGGGGCAGTTTTTCCCGGGGGAGGGGGCAGTTTCCCGGGGGGGGGGGGGGGGCAGGGCCCGGGCTCTGCCCCCCCCCCGCGGCGGGCGGTGCCGGAGCTGTCCCGGGTGCTGAAATCTGCGGCCCGACCGGAGCCCTGGACACCGTCCCCCCCCCGCCGCGGGGGCTCGGGGCTGCAGGAGGTGCCACCACCCCCCTAAAGCTGAGGGTGACCCACGCCGGGTCCTGTCCCTGCTGTTTCCCCTGTCCCACGGGGTCGGGATGTGCCCGCCGTTCCCGGGATGTCCCCGCCATCCCCGGGGCACCGGGATGGGGAGGGAGCGAGATCCCCATCCAGCTCGGGGTGGGGGAAGGGACACCCCGATGCGGCTCCAGCCCCCGAGTGAAGCCCTGGGATGTCCCGCTCACGGCTGGCTCCCGTCCTTCAGGGAGAGCCGGGGGTCACTCCGGATCCTGCCCCTTCCCTCTCCCCACCAGCGACCGCGACAGTCCCCTCCGGATGGGCTTGAAATGCCAAAGGGAGCTGTTGTCGCAGGGATCAAAGGAGATGAACCCTGCCTGTGGTCTCGCTTTCGGCTTGGTTTGCAGTAAATAGTAGAAAGCTTTTGTTTTTTTACTGGCAAAGCAGAGGAAGAGGACCTCTGTACGCGCACATCTGGAGCATCTGGTGCTGGGGTGGGTGTGCATCACCCCATCCAGCTCCAGTCCCGCAGAGCCTTTCCCTGCCTCAGCTCTGCGCTCCCCGAGCGCGCTGACTCCACAGCCCAGGTGCAGACATTTTCTTCCAACGCTTTCAAGTTATGACTGTCAGGAGGAAATTCTGGCAGGCAACTTGACAATTATCTGCTTGAGTCCCCGAGGAGCTGATCCGCCTCTCACTGAAATGGAGGGGAAGTGTCTCCTTCCTTCCCGCAGGAGCACGGGCTGTCTGGAGTGGGAGACGTGGGGGATTGCAGGGGGCAGTTGCAGTGGTCAAGCACTCAACCGCTTTAAATGCTTTAAATGCCAGCTTCTCTTCTTCTTCTACATCCCCAAATGCTGATGGCTCAGGCAGATGGCAGAACAGGATCTACAGGGACGATCACCGGAGAGCTGTGGGGAGGCTTTGGGGGCAGGGGGCTGTTCAAAATAGCACTCTCCCGGAGATGTCTACCTGCTCATCTTGGCTGGCTATGCCTTTTCTGTTAAAGGTCTCAGGTGGGGAAGTCTTATTTTAAAGAGTTCAGGTTTGCATCAGCGATTTCTTCCTCCCCCTATTTTCTTCTAGCTTGTATTACCCAAAATATTTTCTTAAAGATGCTACAAACTCAGCCACGTACTCTCCAGTTTTAAAACGTGCGTATGTTTGCAAACAAACTCCCACTACGGAGTCTCTCCTTACACAGACGTGGGGTTTGGGGGGGATATATCTCTAATCAGACACCTGCGCTGGGAGAAGCATTGCCTTCCCTTATGAGCAAAGGAGAGTGACAAGTCCTTGTGCCCTTTGAATTCTGTTTATTCCCTCTGTCAGTGTGGCAATCGTGAGCGAGTACCGGAGAGGCCATCTTAGGCAGAGGGGTTGGGGCTGAATCCTCACTTGCAATTAATGTTGTGTGCCTGCTGATGGGGAGGGCTCGGTCCTCCCTGACTCTCAGGGACATTTTGGCCCTGTCGGATTTTTCTTTCCCTCTGCTTTGCTCGTGTATTTTGTATTTTCCATTTCCGTAGTGTATCTGAACAAAGGCTTAGGAAATCTGCCAGATTGCCTAAATCAGTGCCTGAAAACAACTATATATAGTAACTGATAAGTCACATGAGCTCGGCTTGCATAGATTAGCATTTACCTTTCCTGGGTAATGAGAATATTGTTTGATACTTGTTGATACCATCAATTTTTACTAAAGAGATACAACCCCGATAGCAAGAGACTGGTTTTGACAGGAGGCTCCAAGTGAAGCTAAAATGCCTTTGCTCTACTCACGCTGTTCTGATTGCATCTGTGCATTAAATCAAATCTATATACGCGATCTGATCTCTCGTACATAGCCAAAAATAAACATATTGTGTCCCGAAGAGGGAAGGCTCTGTAAGCCACTGTCTGGCTGAAGCCGGATGAAAGCGTGTTTACTTCCATCCGCTTGTTCCAAATTAACTCTGCGATGGGCTGTGTGCGATACCTGACCCAATGCACCCCCGATTGCCACCCTACACGGCAGCTGGAAAGCAAGCGGAGCGAAGTACTGATATGATGCCAAGCAAGTGCTCGGGATCTGGCTGTGGGCACAAGAAACACGTGGTCTGGAAAGCCCAGATGTTATCAGTATGTTGGTTCTATACTCAGAGCGTGGAAACTTGCAAGTACTGTGTGTGTATATACAAAACCAGAGGTATTTATGCTAAGGCAACACTTTCCATAGCCTCTCTTTTACATGACAATTCAGAAATGCTTAACGAGATCTTGCAATGCCCTTCTAGGGTAGGCTTGTCTTAATCCCATTTTGCAGAGTCTCGGGCTTATGTTTTCAGACATGCTGAAAATGTGCAGTTCTTCCTTGCCTTGAAAGTCACGAAAGCTCAGTCTTTTCAGAGCAGGACCCATCCTTCATCCCCAAACGCCATCAAAATGAACACGTCCTTGGAAGCATCCCTGGCACGTTTCGGTCAAGGGCTTCAGTCCTGCTGCAGTGCAGCGGGACCGTGGCCCTTGTGTGACGGCCTGCCCCACTGCTGCATCTCCCCATGATGCCAGTATTGAGGAGCAGGGTCTTGGGAAGCCAAAATCCCCGGGGAAAAAACTCTGTTTTCAATATAGGGACTGGGGCTGCTTCAGCCGAAGGTAGCATCATCAGCATGGGACTGTCCCACAGGGGAAGGGAAAAAGCCCTAGGAACCGATGAGCATCAGGGCCTATTTCCACTCCTCTCTCTCAGGCACTCATGGCTTTCTTGCCCAGCCCCATGTTCAAGGATGTTGGCGAAGTGAGGATGATGTGGCTGATGCTGCTTCGAAGGAACGGCCTCGCTCTTGCTGGCAGCACCTTTAGCAAAAATTAGGAAGCAGAAAATTCCGCACCCCCCTACCCCAATCCTGCCCGAATTAGAGCCAGAGCCCTCAGTGGGACAAGGAACAGGTCCCAGGAGGCCCCCAGAGAACTTTGCCACCACCGTTGATACTATGGCAACAAGTGCTAATGCAAAACCCTAAGAAAAGCGCAGACAGAAACTCAGGGGAACAAATTATCTTTGCTTTTTGCCTTGCGCAGTCACCGAGGATGCTGGTGCAAAAAGGGCGAGAGCTCTGCTTTGACTCCACGTACTGGATTAATCGGTGGCGAATCGCACCTCTAGTCCTCCTGCACCTTTCGATGTTGAAGAGAGGTGGTAGCAATGCTCAGGGGACAGAGAAAATCCTGCAGCCTTTTCAGCGGCAGGCTTTCACAGGGACCTGGCAGGAGGCTCGTGCCTCCAGACCGAGGAATCCAGGCTTGTGCTGTGAGGAGCCTGATGTTTTCCCGAGGTTTTTAAATAGTGATATGAGTCACTCTTTATGAAAGTCAGTGACAATAAGGTTTATTGCTATTTAGTGTCTTAATTGGGCTACTTCTCCCACTGGCTTGTTAGAGTAGGAAAATTTAATGCTATGCTAGAAGGATTTTGGGGAGTCAGCAGCAAAGGAGGGGATGAGAACGTGAGCCACTGAAACAAGCCGGGAGTTTAATTCCTGGACTGACTCTGAGCCAAGAGCTCTGCCGCTGACTTTATTGATGCTGGCTGGTGGCTCTGGAGCTATTACAGCTCCAGCCAACCTGCTGCGATTTTTAAATTCCTTTTTTCTTTTTTTCTAAAAGGAGCCACGATTCCCCTCTCGTGCTGCGATTGGATTTCGAGACCATCCATCAAGTGGCATTTGCTCATTTATTTCCTATCTACCTATTCTGTCATTTAGGACAAAGCAGTGTTGTGTTAACATGGGTCCCATTTGTCAAACTGGAGTCGCTGGTGTAATTCCAATCCTCTTGGCAAATTGATGGTGGTGAAATTTATGTTTTACAGATGGGCTGAGCCCTAATAAGAACATCAGTTTTAGATGGGGTTAGTGGTGGAATTGACGGTTTCATCTAAACTGTATTTCAGCTGCACACCACAGGCGCCAAGAAAATATTGTACGAAACAGTAAAAGAGAAATGGCAGGCGCGTTACTGAAATATTCTAAGCTTTGAACTCCAAATTAAACCAAAACCTTGTTTCTGTCATCTAAAAAGAAGGGAATTTTGTCAACAGAGTTGTCTTGGCAACATTAAAATGTATTGCCTGTGGTCTGCTTGGAGAGGTGCGGTTCGTATCAGATGGGGCGAAGGGGAGAGGGACGAGGGACTTCATTAAATTACAGCAATGTTTCTCTGTGGTTCTGCCTCCTCCAGCGTTGCTGCTCTGTGATTAGCAGTGTGCAGGACGCTGACCCGGATAGAGTAGGGTAGGTAGGATAGAATAGGATAGAATAGGATAGAACAGGATAGAAGAGAAGAGAATATTTCAGTTGGAAAGGACCTACAATGATCATCTAGACCAACTGCCTAGAAGGCGTGCCAGTGGCTGCTTGTGCCGGCAAGACCAGGCTTTCTCGGCTGTTTAATTCCCCAGAGAGGGGCGGTTGGGATGAACACAAAAGCAAGTGCCAGGAGTTGGATAAATGTGCAGGTCACAGGGCTTTGGGGCAGCTTCAGCCCAACGATATGGCCATGGGCAAATGTGTATTGTTTTGCTTTCCAGAAAACAACCCCCTGATTAGGGGCAAATGAACCCTCTCAGGGAATGGACATATAGATTTATTATATCATATAGATTTATTTATATCAGAAAGCAAGTATTTATTTTATTAACTGTTCTTTTACCAGTGATAGGCATGTTCTCAGTGCAAACACCCATGCCCAGCTGACGGGGGGAGGCGAGTGGGTCTCCAGGGCTGAGACCTCGGCACTTCATCCCTTCGTCAGCATCCTTCCCAAGCCCGCTGGTTTCTGCAGCATCACTGGACACCGGGCACTGGCATGGTGTTGTACAGATGGCAAAGTGCCTCTTATTTTATTCACTCCTATGTGTAAATCAGGTTTATTGGGGTGAAGAAAATGTCATGGCCCAGGTGAAATAGCCGCTTCCCAGCCTCATGCACTGGGGATGGGAAGTGAGAAGCGGAGCGTGTCGTTTGGCTGTGAAGGAAAAAGGGCTCACTCCTTCCCGGGCAGGCTTTGGCAAGGTTGGTGGGAGGTGGATAACTAGAGATAGCTGGGGGAACATTGTCTGTGTATTCTTAGAATTAAGGCCACGTACATAGATACACTACAGCGTCAGTCTGAGCCAAATAGGAGTTGAGCGTAGAACTGCTGGCACGAGCGAGCTGGCTGCCAGTGAATCACTTTAATGCTCCATTTTCAGATGCACAAACACGCAGGTTTACAGTAACTGTGCATATGTTGCATCTCATTGCTCCTCATCAGATTCACTGATGCTCCATGGGTCATAAAAATTAAACGGGCATAAATCCATCAGCCCTGGGGTTCTTCATTGAACGCTATAAATCCCGCGAAAACTAATTAAATAGGACAATGGTATCCATTTAAAGCTGGCACGTAGAAATGTAAGCCATTACCGCAGCAAAGACAAGACTCAAAATTGATTTGTGAGGGCAAGGGCAACCCAAGTACCCACGCCGAAGGGCTGGTGTTGGGTACATCCTAGCTCACCGTAGCCTGCAGTTCCTGGCTGGGAGAGTTAAGAGATTGCGCTAAGCTCCTAAGATTGATTTCTCCTCTACTTTGCTTTCTAAATCAAATCATCCAATTAACATATGTGCTGGAGTTTGTTGCTTGAAATGTTATCTGGCGACTCTAAAAGCTTTTTGTTATTGGTTTTCAGAGGGCTTGTTTGTTAAGCAAATGCCTTTGTCGCTGCCGTAGGGGAGCCTGTTCTGCTGCTCTTCCCTACGCTGATTAAAGCCTCCAAACAAGCAATGTCAGCGTGGATCGGTGTCGAGATCGGAGTTAACGCTTTTCGTAACGCTTGTCTGGGGTGCTACAAGTTTGCAGCGCTGCAGGGTTTGTTGCTCTTCTGTAATTTGAGTTGGTTTTATGCTTTGGAAAGGGGAGGGAAACTGAGGCAGGGAATGAGACAGCACCGTCTGTGGACATTTATTCAAGTGAGGTGGCTCAGCAGGGAGCTAAGCCCGGCTTTGCCTATAGCATCGACCATCTCTCGGCTGTCTTTCAGGGGTGAAATAAGTGTTTGTACCCGAATAGCACTTCCCCCAGTGAAACCCTGCTCACTGCACTGCTCTCGCTGGTTTTAAGGAGTTAGACGTTGACACCTCCAGCAGCTTTAAATGTACGACCTGGCAAACGTACTACTGCTCTTGGGTTCATAAATCAGACTCTTAATAACACTCGTAGGGAGAACTGAACTCGGCAGAGCTGAGCACAGCTCAGCCACCTGCGCTGCAAACAGTCAGCACCTCTCCATCGCTTCGCATAGGGTTGAATGCTTCAGGTTTCATCTGAAATGTGTCCCCTCTGGGAACAGACCTGCAGATGTCCCAGGACACCCTGGGAGCTGGGTGTGGGGGAAGCCCTGACCCATGCTGGGTGGCTGGGGAAGTCTCCCCTGTGCTCCCAGGTGTCTCCTGCTGCCTTCTCATGCCCTGAACATCTCCCTGTCCCTCCCATCTTCACTCTGAGTTTGTGCAAGATTTTGTAGCTGGAAAATGGTTGGACTTGACGATCTTAAGGTTATTTTCCAACCCAAATGATTCTATGGTTCTATGAAAACACTTGCCCAAATCTTCTCCAAAGCAGCAGAAGGGTCAGGGGCTTAGAGACAGGTTGCCTTAATCTCCTTGCCTGCCCCTCTGCTTCTGGCTTTTTTCTGACCTTCCTTACTCTGCAGAGCAGCTGAGTAATAGGAAAGAAAAGGCTTGAGTTTGAGGGAGGAGAAAAAAATCCTGAACAGGTAAATAATGTTATTCCCTGTCTTCCAGCCAGTCCCCGGCTGCTGGAAGATACTGGCCACCGATTGCCCACGGGCGAGAACATGCAAGGTCCAGGAGCGAGTTACCCTCTTGTAAGGGGGACGCGCTGGTGCTCACTGCCATCTTGGAGAAATCCCTGGCTGGGTGCTTGAGTATTGCCTAGAATCTATTTTTTTCTTCTCTTCCCTCTTGTAGGGAATGCTGAGATGCCAGCGGGTTTCGGGGATGGGGAACGATGTGCACCCAGCAATAATGTCGTTCTCTGGGAGGCTGGAGCTGCACATATGTAACAAACTATAAGCTTTGCTCTAATTTTTTTGGAGGAAAGAACTGGAAATGGGCCTGGTGGGAGAAGAGTGAGGGACTGTAAACACTTTGGGGTTTCTTGGCTTCTCGGGGCAGATGAGGGCCCTTTCCAGTGAGCTCTGCCGCAGTAAGCGGTTGAGCCGGGCTGAACGGCATCGTCTCCTCTGGCTTTTGAGCATCTGCCCGCAGGAGCTGCTGGGGATGCCTGCCAGCCCGGTGGTGACAGGGGCTCATGCTGGCCAGTCGCCAAGATGGCCTTGGCCCCACTGAGATGGGCACAATGCAAACACGGACTTCACCGACTGTGAAGAGTTCATGAGCACCACGTAGCCTGTGACTAATTCAGAGCAAATAACACGGTTGTCCCCTGGGCAGGGAAGCTGACAGTCCCGCACTCATGTGGTACTTACACTGCTTTCAAAGCCTCATTCGTCTTTACGGTGTCAGCTAATACATTAGAAATGAGTCTTGTGTGAATCAGTGGCTTGCCCAGCTGTCAGGATGACAGTGACCTTGTTGGCAGGGGGGACCAGTGGAGGGGCTGGGGGATGCAGGGACTGTGCTGGTGGGCTGCTGGGAGCTGGGGAAGGAAAAGACAGACCCTGGGCAGGGAGAAGGAAGCTGGTCCTGTGCTTTGGCATTGGCATCAAAGAGCTCGAGGGCTCTTGCCTGTGAAAAAGGGGAAGAATTGGCTGGGGTCCTGCCTGTGTCTGGTGCCGCCAGTGAAAGCGGGCTCTGGCTGGGGAAGGGAGAGGGGCAGGACCTTCCCTGTCCAAGCACATGTCTGCCTCCCTCCTTCCTCCCCAAATATGTGACCTCCCCTCCCCAGATGGCCCGAGGATCTCGAGGAGATGTCCTGCTCTGCTGCCCTGAGCCCTACGAGGCGGCACAGCCCATCACGGCTGGCAGAGGTCCTGTTCCAGTGACCTCTGGCCAGGGCCACTTGTGGGAAGTCACCCAGCAATTAGGGCTTATGTCACCCGGGCTAATTAGCCCTTGAGGAGGTGACTCTCCACCGACCTACTCAGGTGGCATTTAACCCTTTGTATGCTGCTACTGCTCTGCAGGGCTGAGTAATGGCAGGAGAAGGGCAATAGGGGTTAAATCCATTGGCTCGGTTTATCGGGCTCTAATTGCTTTATTTTTTACTCGCCTGTCAAGAGCCAGTCTGGGGTCAGCAGCCTTCTTCGTCACAGGAGGATTAAAATGCTCAAGTGAATTAATGCCGGGGCTGGTGTCACTGCCCTGCTCCTCAGATCCCTGTTTTTTCCCATCGGGGTGTTGGCGGGAGCTCCTGGCAGAGGGGGGGCTCGGTGTGAGATGCCTGAAGTTGCAAACGCTGCCCTGAATGTGCTGCCTTTGGGAGACAGGAGAGTGTTTTCCTTGGCACGTCGGTGCCTCCAGCCTGAAGATCTAGTGCCCTCTGTTCTCTCCCCCAAATTCAGATTTCAAAAAGAGAAGAAGGCATCTGCATTTCAGCTTGCTGCTAAATGTCAGGACACTGTCACGGAGACAAATGTTCTCCAGAGCATCTAAAAAATGGGAGGGGAACGCAGAGAGGATTTGGGAGCTGAAGTTATTGAATGCAAGCGTAGGCATGTGAGAACCAGGGCCCCATCAGAAGTCAATGAGACATGGCTCCCCAAGCCACGCGAGGGCTGTAGAAAGTCATGCCCAGCTGCAAGAGGTTCCCCTGAGAGCTGGATAAACTCATTGCGTGTTCTCCTCTAGATGGTTTTCCATCAGCTAAAGCAGTTTGTTTGGGAACTGTTCAGAACTGGATGGCAGGGCTGGGCACGGGGGAGTGCTAGCTTTGCCTCCTGCATCCCCGTGCCAGGCTTGAAATATGGGGAGAGGAGGAGCTGAGCCAGGCTGAGGCTGTGATCCCTGTAGCCAGGCTTAAAAGCACTTGCCATTGTAAGTGCTTGGCTGTAACTCAGGGTAAGGGGAGCTGAATGTCTTCTTCTGCTGCCTCGTTTTGCTTGTGGCTGCTACTCCTTCTCCTGAAGCACCGAAACACTCTCGGTGTGACAGCACCTATGGAACAGGTTTCATCCTGGGCAGGGACGTACGTCCCCTGTCTGGTCACCCTGATCCATCTCAGCCATCAGGTTGTTGGATACTCTGGAAAACACATGGAGACAAGATCCTCAGCTGGCAGAAAATGCCGCTGAGCTCCATGCAGCCCTACCCATTTGCCAGACTTGCACGGTTTTCGCTTGCAACCCATGGGCAAAGTGGGGGGGTCCGAGCAAGGCAGCACCCCCCTCCCAGGGCTCCCCCGCTCCCCCCATGCTTTCCCAGCCCCTGCCAAACAGATGGTGCCGATTTTCACAGGGGGAGCGGAGGAAACAAAGCCCAGAGCGATGGGAGACTGCAGCCTGTCTCCCAAACGCAGCCCGGGGGATGACATCTGTGGGGACGGGCTGATGCATGTGGGTGTCTGTGGCGTGCCGAGCCCCGTGCTCAGCCTGCACTTACGCCTGCCCTATCTCAATTTTCTTTCTCCTTTGTTGTTTTTTCTTCCTTTCTAGATAAAGAACCTCGTGGACCATTTGCAGGGATGTCAGTGAAGCGAGCGGGCTGCCTCCCCCCCTCTGCCCAGCACAGGACCAGAGGCTGACTGGAAGCTGGCATGTTGCCCCCTCCAGCCCCCGCTTGGCCACGCGATGCCCAGCCCTGCCCGCCCTGCCCCTAGCTTTGCTTTCCACCGGTGATACACCCTGCTTTCCCCAGGACATCGCTTTGGGAGAGAGGTGTCAGCGAGTATGCTGCAGAAAGGCAGCCTGCAGCTGAAGTCCGGAGGAATTTTGCAGTGAGGCCAGTTGCTTAAAAGCCAAAGAGTTGCCCCTTCCCCGCCCCGGCGTGGCTAATCATCTCGGACAGCGAATTTCTCTGCGCTGAACGTGTGTCAAGGTCCTGATCTGCAGGCTCAAAGAGGGGGGTTGCCATGGAAGAGAATGTGTTCAGCGTGCAGCAGATACAGCCCAACGTCATCTCAGTGAGGCTCTTCAAGCGCAAGGTGGGCGGCCTCGGGTTCCTGGTGAAGGAGCGCGTCAGCAAGCCACCCGTCATCATCTCGGACCTGATCCGCGGAGGGGCTGCAGAGCAGAGTGGCCTCATCCAGGCTGGGGACATCATCTTAGCCGTCAATGGCAGGCCCCTGGTGGACATGAGCTATGAGACCGCGCTGGAGATACTGAGAAGCATCGCCTCCGAGACCTACGTGGTCCTCATCCTGCGGGGCCCCGAGGGCTTCACCACTCACCTGGAGACCACTTTTGCAGGTGACGGGACACCGAAAACCATCCGTGTCACCAGACCCCTCTGCCCAACTTCGAAGGTGGTTGACTTGTCCAACCCAAGCCTGCACGGCAAAGAGCAGCCGCTGCCAGCAGCCGACCGCACCATGGGCTCCCTGTGGACAAGAGAGATCGGGCAGAAGGTGGAGCCGATGGTCCACGTTAACGGCATCGTTACCGGCAGCAAAGGACAGGACGCTGGGAAGGGGAAGGAGGGTGCTTGTGGTCACCCTTGCCTCAACGGCGGCGTGGAAGACAATGAACTGCTCAAAGAAATCGAGCCTGTCCTGGATCTCCTGAAGAGCAGCAGTAAGGACAGCGATGGAAATGCACCCTCCAAGGTAGAGACAAGAGATATAGAAGTCCAGGTGGACTGGTAGGTCCCTAAATACATTTTTTACATTTGGTGAAATGTGCTGGTTTTGGCTACCCAACGCGGCTGGTTTAGGTGTTGGTGGGCACGTCTCCAGAAACGGCTGCTGTCTCATGCAGCGGGATGGAGATGGAGAGGAAGGGATGCAAAATAAGGGGAAAGCGGCTGATGAGGGGAAGATGAAAGGAATGAAAAATTGGGAGTAGATGGTGGGAGACAGAGAAAGATGTAAGCGTGGGAAACCAGGGAGACAGCAGAAGTAACGTCTCATGGAAAGCTGAGCTATGCGACGTGGTGGATCGTAGGCTAGGCTAGGATATTTTTCTGTTATGTGTTTTCAGTCTCATTTGTTTTAAGTTTTAAACAAAATCCTGTGCCTCAGTTTCCCCACCTGCCAAATCAGATTTATGGTTTTGTCTGTCCTTGTTATTCTGCTTTGGAGCTCTCCCCTTGAAATCTGCTATTGATGAACTGCCGGAGAGGGAGAAGGAAGGTCAGACCGGCAGAGTACGATGCTTCCCAGGAGAAATGAGTTCCGAAACCTTCTGTGCTTTTGGCAGTCAGGCTTTGGGGAGGGGAGAGGGGAGCCCTGGTCCAGCTCCAGCTGAAGCCAAGGGGACCTCAGTGCAAGGGCAGTGGGACCTGCCTTGGGTGCTCCTGTCTTCTGGGAAGGGGGAAAATATTTCCCGTCAAGAGCTCAGAAATGGCCATCCCTTGTTGAAATGCAACAGCAGAGCTGCCTGTTCATCCCCTCCGCTCTTTCTAGATCAAGCTAATTATTTCAATATGTGTATGCATGTATAACAAGGGTGGGGACATACGGCCGCTTGCCCCATGGCCTCTTGAGGAGGGTGAAGTCCCCTCACATGGGTGGAACTGCTTCATTTCTGATATCTGCTTCTGCAAGGGGCCAAGTGTGTGCTGTTGCCCTCCTGATCTTCCTCGCATTTCCCTGAGATGTAGAACATCGCTCCGGAGCCAAAGCAGCTCCCTGTGGCCCTTCACGCTTTGCAAGAGTGTTGTTAGTAGCTATTTTTTTTTTTTTTTGGTACCAGCTCTCTCGCCTCCTGGCCATTTATTAGCAATGATGGGTTGCCTTTTCCTGTTGCCTTTCCCCAAGTCCCCGAACACATTTTAGCAGTGTCAAGTGCCGCAGCAGGTTGTGGCTGCCCTCGGTTATTGACTGGCTGTAAAAGCCAGGAGGCTTTTTCAGGAGGGTTCACTGAAGCTGGTGATCTCGGTTCAGCGACAGAGGGATTTAGAACTTCAGGTTCCCTTGCTGCACCTGCTTTCTTAGGGAGGGGGAAAAAATGGTTTGGTTTTTTTTTTTTATCACAAACAATGAGAGATGAAAGGCAGAGCTGTTGGCTGCAGAGGAGCGGGATCCCTGTGGTGGGTTCCCTGCCCGGCTCGGCGGCAGAGCCCAGGCTGAGCTCCTGATTGCTCCCATCACAAGCCAACACCCACACTGCGTGTTTTCCATATTTATTTTTTTTTTTTTTAATTTTCACTTGGTTTTGTGCCGTCATTTCTGCTCTCTCCCAAACTGTGCATTTTTTTCTGCGGAGGACACGGTTACTCAAAGCCCATTAGGGTGGTCACACTGAGTCAGAGGAAAAAAATCAGCTCAGCTCGGCGCCGGCGGCGGGTGGCAGATGTCTGGGGAAGAGCAGTGGGACAGGGCGCGCTCGGGGACATCCTTCCCTGCCGTCCCCTCCCGTCACATACTCCCCCAGGTCTCGGCACACTGCTTTTTTGTTTGGCTGCTTTCAAAAATCTTTGGGTTTTGTCTCTGCTGTGCAATAGGAGGCAATTTAACCCCCTGAGCCCGGCACTCTCCCTGGAAGGCTGAGGGCTACCCACCCAGACTGTACGTCCTTTAATCCAGCACCAACTCACCCCTGGGGGAACCTAGTTTAAGCAACCAAAGAATTGAGATCTTGAAGGGCTTGTGCTTGACTACAGGTCCAACAATATATGCAGGGGTGCTTAAAAATCCTGTCTGTTCCTCTGTTTTTGCTAAGACTGCTGCGATGGAGTGGGGGGTCATGATCTGGTGAAGCCCCTGGAGGGCACAATCCCAAGCATTGATACAAGGTACAGCCTCACCCTTCAAACCGTGTCGCCCAGTGTCCCCATCCTGTCCCACCAGCTGCAGGTTCTCCAAGGAAATTCTGCTCCGGCTGCAGGAAAGGATGAAAAATGTGATTTTTTTTCTTTGAGGACTCTCTTCTACTCCTGAAGAGATTAAACCGAAACACTTTGAATTCACTTAAACTGAAGGACCTCAAACCAGCAAGAATATTAGTGAAGCGGGTACTTCACCAAAACTCCACTCACTTTATTTTTCAATATCCTTTAAAAATATTCTACATAATCTATGTACCTTGGGACTGAAAATCCACTTTTCGGTCAAAACTAGTCTTCAGTCTTCTGCTTGATGAAAAGCTGCAGCGTTGCTCTTGCAGTAGGACTCTGTATGAGTGAGAAGCCTTGGGCTCGAGCAGAGAAGTGAGAAAGGAGATATACTGCAGGGAAAACTTGTCGAGAGCTGCTCTGCAGGGTAAAGGGCATTTCTCAGCCGCCTCTCCTCCGCCTCCTGCGACGTGCTGGAGATGATTCATCTCCTCTGCTTGGTCTCAGACAGAGCTGGGGCATCGTGAAGGTCTTCTACAGTGAGAGTTTGCTTGGTCCATAAGAGAAGCGCAGAAAAGTCAGGGAGCAATGGGGAGCGGATAACCGTGGAGACTGTGTTGGTCGGTGCCAAAGAAATGCCCCCCAAAATAAGCAAGCTTTATCAGATTGATGCAGATCTAACACTGTAGGCTGTGACTTCTCCAGGCTTGGAGGGGGAGCAAGCAAAGCTGGCATTAGTCAAAACAGGAATAGAGCTCTACCTAGACCCCAGGAGGGTGCAAAACCTCGCTCAAGGTTGAGCTTGACACCTACAACCTGGACCACTTGACCATCAATCCAGCTGGAGATGCTGGTCTCGGGACCAATCCTATTCTGTCTCTGTCTTCATCTGGTGCTGACTTTCACAGCCTGCAGCACTTTGTCAAAGCCGGTCCGGCTCGCAGAGCTGTGACAGTTTTCCTAGAGCAGAAAGGAATGGTACAAGTTTGAGGTTATTCACAAGGAACCAAACACTTCTTGTTCAAGGTGGGCTTTGCCAAAAGTGATTCAAATTACACCTGATGCTTTGGGCTTCCAGCTCGTATCTCTAATGTTTCTTGCAAGGAAAACTGGAAACTGTTAAGTATGCGTTGGGAAAAAATATCAGTTCATCTTCATCCCTTGCACCCATGGTCTGCACTCCCCAGGGGAGTTGCTCCTGCAATGACCTGGCTTTTGCTCCCCGCTGATTTCCAGCTGTAAGGTGCCCTGGGTCCACGGTGCGTGCCCGTGGGATGGGCTGCGACCACGGCTGAATGTCTGCTACTTGGCTCAAGCCATCTGCGATGAAGTCGATCATAAAACAGAGCATGGAAGTGGGGTGCAAGGTATGATGAGAGCTGGCATTTCTGCCATGAGGCTCACCGTGGGCTAGAAAACAAAAATAGAGTTTGGTTCACTCTCTTCCAGCTAACCTAGGTCTGTTTTTCCCTCTGAGCTCTAAGGAGATTGTCATGTCCCATCTTCCCTCCCTCTCCCCCCCGCCCCGAGTTGCCAGTATTTATTTTTCTTCTCAGGTCTATTCCATAACATGAACAGCATGATGGAAACATGGCAGTTTCGGTCCAAAAAGCAGCATCAGCAGCCCTTGGAGGGAGAAGTGTGCTGAGAGCAGGAATTCTGTTTATGAAGGGTTTCAAGGTTTCAGGCTCCATCCTGCCTTGGAACAAACCCCATAATTTTGCAGTTCTCGAAGAGAAAATTCTCTTCCTCCCACCTCCTTTGCTGCCGCCAAAATCTCTTTGTGTTGCTCAAAACATTTCATTTGCATTTCTGATGTCTTCATTATTCCGCACTTGGACACGAAACTTTAAAACCTCTGAAATGAAAAGGTTCCCTGAAACTATCATGTTACTGCTGTTCTGCAAAATGGTGAAGTAGGAAGCTTTGGCAGTGAATAACCCTCCCCTTCTCCCTCGGCGGATTCTTCTTCCTTGTCACTCTGACTACATCAGTCTAATCCAGAGAGGCATTTTGTGCCTGCAGATAACATATTCCACCCAAATATACCCCCGTGGAGCCCTCTCAGACCAGTCTCCAAAGTATCCTTCACCTGCTCAGCCCCCCCGTACTGGTGCTGCTTCTTGCATCGCACGGGAAGGCCGTTCTCCTTGTACGTGGTCCCAGCAGACAAACTCATGGCCCACGTACGAGGCTGTGATCTCCCAGCAGACCTGAACTGCGTTTGGTTTCTGAATAAGATGCTGAGGCTGGAATCTGCCGGGTGCTTTTTGGGCACGGCTGGGAAGGAACGAGTGTGGTGGTTGCAGGTTGCATCTGATGCTGGCTGAATCTTGAACAATGCTGGTGGGACTTTGGGATCACTTGGATCTGTTCCCAGGTCTTTATCCGTCAATGCCTACTCAATGGCATTTACCAGCCTCGTATTTCATAGCCCCGTCTCCGAAGCCACTCTGTGCATCTTGCTCAGCTCATTAGTCCCTAATCCCAGCACTGGGCACAGCCCAGCAATGATCTGACCTTCTGAGGGGGCAAGACCTTCAAGCCATGCCGCATGCTTGTTCGTGAGGCTTTTGTCCTCTTCATTCAGTACCGTTCAAGTTCCCCTTTCTCATTTAGGAAGTGGTTTCTTGCATTGGTCGTCCTGCAGTCCCCGGCTCCGGGCACATTGGCCCTGCTGCCTCTCCAGGGAGCACATCCCACCTTTTGGAGTTATTCCTTCTGCTTCCAACATTTCCGTTTCCTTCCTGAGCTCTGCTCCAGCCTCTGGACCCTGCAAATTCCAGATCCTGCCCGATCCCTTCTCCTGCTTCTCCCTCAAACATGTGCTGTTGTGCCAGGCTTTGCCTTAACCCTCGAGGTGAGGAGTCTGCAGCCGACATATTTTCCAATGTTGCAGATTGTGAGCTGCCCCAGGGGCATGATAGCAAGGAAATATTAACTTCTGAGGATGCCATGTCCTCTGGAATATGGTTTTCCATGGGGCAATAAAAAGGTGAGGCGAGAGCCATTTACCCTGGCCTCTAGCACTGGAAGGAGGAGTAATGTGCAGCGGAGCCTTGCAGCCGCCTCCGAGGACACACCAGGAGAGGGGAAGAAAGTAAAAAGAAGGTATTTCTCTCCCGAAGCTCAGAGCAAGTGAGGTGTGCATGTGTGAGCTTCCCACACAGTCCCAAGCTCAAGCATAGAGTTTTCCGGTTACTGGGACAAAGGCCTGGAAAGATTTCATCCCCTGCGGTCACAGCACGAGGCGCTGCTATCGGCATCACGGCATGAGAGCCATCATTGGGAACGTGGACATCCATGTCCTTATCGGTTCATCCAAATTGGCCTCTGGGGATTGCAGCAGCTAGTGGTATCTCTCATCTCTGCCCGGGAAATCAGAAAGATTCTTCTGCCAAGCAAATTCAAAGGAGCAAAGTGACAAAATTTCTTTTTGCTCATTTTTTTTTTTTCTTTCTTTTTGGAAAAGCTTTGGAGAAATTTCTCAAAGGGCTGTCTCAGCAACTTCCCTTCTGCTTCATCACTCTGAGCACTGCAACATCATCAAATTAGTCAAAAGAAAACAGTGGTGCCTCTCATTTCTCCAAACAGCCAGATGCTCTTTCCGAGGTGAGGCAGCATCCGAGGCTCTGCCTGTGCACCAGTGGGGGAGGGCAGGATTCCTCTTTCTTTTTTTAAGCAACAAATTTTGCTTTCAGAAAAAAAGATGACCTCAAATGGGGTCCCTTCCCCAAAACTTGCTCTGGATCCAAAAGATTTTGTTAATGCTGAAATAGTATTGAATGGATACGGCAGTGGGACTCAGGTCAGAAGGGATCTCTGGATCCTGGATCTGGCCTTTGGGAGAGTTCAGCCAAACAAGTGCCTCTGAGGACAGATCTTCAGCATTGCTTCCAGTGCCTCAAAGACACTAAAGTGGTGATTTTAAAAATCCTCTTCAATGCCCCAAAGCGCCCAGGTCAGGTCTGACAGTGAGTTGGGAGGATTTCTCCAAAAGCTGCTGGGAGCCGAGGGCAAGCCCCCCTCTCCCCTGCGTAGCTGCAGACCGGGCTGCTCCCACAGCAGCTCCCCGGAGGTGCCCAACCTGGCTGCCTCGAAACACCCCTTGGGGAAACTGCGCCCTCCCCATCGCCCACCGGGAACCCATGAGAACAGCCCTTTGGGCTTTCCTGTCGATAAAGTGCTTTTGGAAACATTATCCGGAGGCTGAGCTCGGGCGCGGTGTTTTGGCCATCCTGCCAGTCTCCTTGAGTGTGTGAGTGGCATCCTCGTATGAATGTGGCAGGTCACCCTGCGTCTCTGCTGGTGTATGCAGAAGCCAAGCCAAGAGAGGAAAATAACTGACCCAAAAGACCCTGTTCCTGTCTGAGCTCGCAAACAAGGCAGTTACAAGAAATGGGCAGGAAATATTTGTAAAATGAAGCAATTGTTTTTTTTTTTCTTTTTTTTAAATCTTTTTTCCCCCATCTGGGGTGAGGCTGTGGCTGCTCTGAATGGGCTTTTCTCTCCCTGTCTGTCTCTAAAAGACAGAGCCGGATACTTCTGGGCAGCCTCATCCGGGAGAGGTCTGCACTAGCTCAGCGCAGGGGCACGCACCCACAGCCCTGCGAGGGACGGACCTCCTCGCCCGACACTGAGCAAACTGTAGCACAACACCAGCACGGACGCGAGAGATACAACGCTTTCAGTCTAATGGCTTTGTTGCAGCTACGCTTGACTGTGCTTTTATAGCAGAGACTAAGGGTGAGGGCAGCACCTTGCTGCCTTGTTCATGCAGAGCCGTAAGTCCATCAGGAATAGCAATACGCAACCCGTTTCTGCCCCAGTTGCAAACATGCAGTGGGATGTGGAGCATTTGCTCCTGAGCATCCAACCCTTAATGCCCACCTGGACTTCACTGTTCCTCAGGACGGTGCCTCTCGCTGTCGGGTGATGCTCAAGGCCAGTGAACAGCAGCAGGGCCCCGCTCCAGCAGTACTTGTAATACATAAAGTAGCCAACTACGGCGATGACTTAATTCAAGCATCTGGTCTTTTTCCATGCCGTTGGCATAGGTACGAGCATTTATGGCTTTGCTGGTGTGCAGACAATGAGATTACGTGTGCAGCCTCCCGGCTGAGACCTCCGGCTGCTGCTGCCGATTGATGGATTCCTCTCCGAGGTTCCCTCATGCCAACAGACACCCGTTTAGACGGGCTTGCAAACACCTTCCTGGAAACAGCGGGTC
Source organism: Nipponia nippon (assembly GCF_047370975.1). Taxonomy (NCBI): domain Eukaryota; kingdom Metazoa; phylum Chordata; class Aves; order Pelecaniformes; family Threskiornithidae; genus Nipponia; species Nipponia nippon. The sequence goes on along the minus strand of NW_028262348.1, from coordinate 4,300,717 downwards.
ATGCCAGGTGCCTGCAGGCATATGCTCAGTGCCATTTTGGAGGCGCCTGTGGGATATCTGGCACGCTGGGGTCTGTCTGCCCAAGCCTCTCCTGTCTGCATAGAGGCAAACTCTGTGCCCCTGGAGAGGCACCGTGGTCCCCCAGGAGGCAGGCTCCCTCTGCTAAGTCCCAGGCACCAGTAAAGCCAAGGGATTTCTTCCATCGCCTTATGGATTTAGTGCTTGCGTCTTGATTTTGGGCCAGTTATGGGGAGCAGCACGTTGGGGCTCATCAGCTACAAGAGATGGCTCATGTATGCCCATCATTTCATGTGCTCAGTGGCTCTGTGTTGACCTGCCTCCACTCTCCCTGATATGATGGGGCTCAGGGCAAGAGGGCAGGGATGTGCAGCTGTGGAAATGTGTTTTCTCCAGGAGGTTTAATAGCTGGCCTTGACTTAGGGGAAAGAGCCTGATTTGCTGGATTTTCATCCTGCTAATTCTCTGTCTTGCTGCTGGGAATCCTCTAGATGGAGGTAGGCTGGATGTGTCAAGAGCTTCCCTTTTGGATGGGTTGGTAGAGGGCAGAGTGGGTACTATATGGTTCGTGGTTGTCCCCAGCCCTGGGACCTCCGTGGCTGCTGGGTGCTCCCGGCAGCACTGCCACCGTGTAGCAGAGAGCCGGGACCTGTTGTCTTTGGCTGCTGCTGTGCAGTGTGGTGGGTGGGGTTTCTTCTGTTTTATCTGATTGAAACCCTTTCATGTACTGGTAGGAGCCAAGTCACAAAAGAACAGCTTTCTTTTCCGGGGGAGGGGGGCATAGAAAACCCAGTAAAAACTGCCCCTATAGCACCTGTACCTCCTCGCTTGCACCAAGCTGGCCACTTTCACCCTAAGGCAGCCAATGTTTGGAAGGTGTCCAGGAGCCTAGTGCAATATTTTGGCAGCTGAACATTGCTCTGTAAAGGTGGAAAAATTACAGAAAACCTAGAGCACAGGGAGATCATCTTTAAGTGAAGTGTTTTCCTTAAGCTGTACCTGAAGATATGAGCTGGGGAAGCAAGGAGGGTTGTGAAACTGAATTTATTTGTAGGTATGCATTTTCCCAAGACGGTGTCAAGAGCACCACATTGGTGTGAACTATGTCCTGAGTGCGAGTGTCCTACTTTGGTCGGTGCCCAAAGCCTGCCGTCATTAATGGGAAGGCTCATTATTGACTTTAGCGGGCATCTGGAAGAGTTTTAAGAACTGACAGCAGGAGCAAAACAATTGCCAGAGTGCATTACCTCGATGGTCTATTGAACATGGGCGAAGGCAGTGTGGCTGCGAGCCGTGGGGCTGTGCCGGTCCTGGCCCGTGGCCCCGTGCAGCTCAACCCATGGAGTTCCTTCCCACACGTGGCCTCACCAGGGCGGTCGGCGCCTTCGGTGCGGATGCCGCAGCCTGCCTTCTTTGAATACCACGTCTCTAAACCCCATTTGTTTTTCTCCTTCCTGAGGGCTCATATGGCAGTGGTTTTCCATCACCTGTTTGGATGGCATTTAACAGCCTCACTGACATCCTGCGGTACATTCCCCAGGCAAAACGTGCGCAGTACACTGTGTGCACCGTGAGTTACACCAGTTTCGCCGCACAGGCGAGGGCAGCCAGCGCTGGGGATGTCCTCAGTCCCCCAGCCTCATCAACATCACCAGCTCCATGGAGGCAATCTGTCAGTTTGCTTGAGTAAAATTGCTTGCGCTTGCCGGCATTTGCAGCACCTGTAAAGGTCAGGAAGAGGAGAGCGAGCTGTTTCTCCCTCCTGGGAGCCACCTATTTTTTCTTGGGGTTTTTTTTCCCACTCCTCCGCTCATAAACACCAAGCTGCTCTGCAAACCCAGCTGGTTTTGCTATGAGGTTTTGCTATAAGGTTTTGCTATGAGATTTTGCAGCTGGAAGCGCATGCAGTTCTTTCCCCAGCTCCATGCTTGCTTTCACAGGGCTCCAGTTTGGTTTTTGGGGTGCAGAGGGTCTGGCATGTAACCCCGCTAGAGCCAGCGTCGGGGCAGGGGTTTCCTGTTGTTTTGCAGGCACTGCACTCACCCACGCAGTGAAATTTCTGTTGTGTTTGGGTTGTCCTCACCGTTGTGATTCATTGCCTTGGCCGAGGCAGAGCGTTTCCTCCCCTCCCGCAGGGCGATGCACAAGTTTTTGCTTGGAGCAGGTCCTGGAGACATCGCTCTGGGACCTGGCCCCGTGGTCCCAGCGCTCAGCCACCCTCCAGCCCGCTGACCCAAATGGTTTTTAACCCTTCAGTTTCAGGGAAGGGGAAAACAAGCCACAGAAAACCTTACCGGCTCGGATGGAGAACGACCGTGTCTTCGGTGACCTGTGGGGGAAGAGCAACGTGCCCGTCGTCCTGAACAATCCCTACTCCGAAGCGGAGCAGGTAAGAGCCCATGGCTCATGTTGCTTTGGGCAGGAAGGGGTTTTGGGGGTACGTAACCCATCCTGATGGGCTCTCACACCACCGAGAACCTGCAAGGACTACGTGCACTACCCTGAAGACCTTTGATCACGAGAGCTGGGGTTGATGGAGCATAGAGCCCATTTGGTCCAGAAGCCGAATTCCCTGTGGTTCGGGCAGGGTATAGGTCACTGGAGAACGATGCTCTTCATCCAAGGGGCCAGAGTGGGACGTGAGCGCAGCCAGGGACCAGGACTCTGAAATCTCCCTCGAGACTGTCGTCCCTTTTCGTGGCAAAAAGTCGAGTTGCATTGTTAAAGTTGTTCTGATTCATATGACGGTAATTCAATAGAGCACTTCAGATAATATGTGCCTTTTCATGTCGTCACACTCCATGGACATAAATTCTCAGGCTTCCTTGTCAAAAGTGGATTAACTCCACACTTGTAGCAAAGCCAGAGACGTAAGAAAGGCCCTGCCAGGCCAGAAAGATCACCTCGGGGAAAACATGATGTGCGTGAGCACTGCCAAGCCTGTTTGGGCAAACGTGTCTCCCTGATGGGATTAACCAGCAGCAGGGCAGGATACGGAGGACCAGTTTGGGGACCATTTGCTCTCTTTGCCCCACCGTATTTCTCAGGGTGACATAGTAAGGACTGTTTTCCAAGGGAGGGGAGAAAAGTGATTTAGTGGTCACGTGAAGACTTCTGAGAAGATCAGTATTTCCTCAGCTCAGGAGTGTCCTCAGCAGATACCTCTGGTTGATGCCTCTTCCCAGCTCCAGCGAGCTGCAATGCAACGCTCCTCGCTGACGTGCCTTGTGTGAACCACCACAGGGTGGGTGCCGCTTGTGGTGTGGTTGACAGCAGCGCCCAGCAGCACCTCCCAGGCCATGGCTCTGCCAGTGGACCTTTTCCCATTTCATGGGCGTTTTGCAAGAAGCAAAGCCAGAAGCAGGGGGTGAGGTCACATGAGGTGACATGGTCCCTCCATGGCCATGGAGGTGACATGGTCTTGGCTGCGGTGGTTTAACTCTGCCCACACCTTCATTCCCCCTTTGCCAGGAGCACCGCTGTTTCTCCTGGGACTCCTGAGCAGAATCATGTTCACGTGCACTTTTGCAGCACGCCCAGTGTTGGAGTCTCATGAGACACGTGAGATGTGCTGTGTGGGTGCTGATGCACACACAGGGTGGCTGAGATACTGCTGACCATGCCAGACTTGCTGCATGGTTTTAACCAACCTGGTTGGGTGCTTAGACGCTGTTGGGAGTGATTTCCATCCTCCCCTTGCCTGGCTGCAGCTCAGGATTGCAACCAGATCTCCCAGCAGCATACACAGCGTTACGGTGGGTATCATCCTACATTGGCACACACAAATGGGTGCATCCAAGAGCTGCAACACACTTTGTTCAGCTGCTGGACAGACGTCCCTGGGCAGCCCCATGTCCTGCCACGCGGTTAATGCACTGTGGCAGGTATCACGAGCCCGTCTCGCCCAAGGACAGGTCTCTGCTCTGGTCCCTTTGCCCCAGCTCTGGAAAGACATTGTCTTTCTGCCTCCTTTGCTAAGCTTCTTGCTTGTACGTGCCTGTTACTATAAGCACTTTATAAACTTCCATGTTCAGAGCTTAATTTCTCTCCGTGTTAGGGCTGCCAAAACCCCCAGTCTTAAGCTGCTATTAAACTCTTTACTGTTTTTTTTCTCTAGATGTGCAGCTTTCTTTTTATCCTTCTTATCCCCAAATAGGTATGCCTGCTTTCCTGGAGGCAGTTTGGTTTCCCCCCATGCTCCCTGCAGCCGTTCCCCTGGGCTTGCATGCGGTCAAGGCAACTGAACTTGCAAGCTGCAATAAATGCTGTTAACACAGGGGCAAGTCAAGCCGAGTGTGAGCTTTTTATACATGTTGTTCTTTAAAGCAGGATTTGGTAGATTCACTTGGCCAGGTGGGGAATGCTCACTGAGGCTTGTAAAAAGGTGCTGAAAGACTCATTGGGCATCGATTTTGCAAAATCATGCAGTGTGTTTTGCTTGTTTCCCCGGAGCCCAATCCCCCTGCCCTAAACCTGACTGATGGAAAGATGCTGTGACTGCACCAGCCCAGGTCCTGCCTGAGTCGTATTTCAGTCCGTACAGGCTGATTTGTTAGGAGCTCCAGGGTAAATGGGGGGAGCGTGTGCCCATGTAGCTAGCAGGGGAAGGGAGTCATGTCAGCGCCATGCTTGTAAGGATGATTTACAGCTTTATAAAAGTGAAAAACACACTTTCAGCTAGCGGGGTTAATGCAGTCTGGAAGGAAATGTCAGCATGCCAATATATCTATGACCTGGGCTAATGCTGCAGACCTCGTCCTCCCATAGTCGATGCATTTCGGCAGGGTAATATTTGCCATCATCGCAGGGACTCCTGAAGCCCAGCTGGGACGCAGGAGGAAGGCTGAGGACCTGTAGAACCCACTCGGGTCTGCAAAAAGGGAGATGGTCCCTGCCGTTCTGGCCCCAAGAAGCGCCTGGGGCTGGGTGCGTCTCTCCCCTGCGTCTGTAAGAGCTGCAGACAGCTCGCAAGCTGCACGCTGACGATAAGTGCCAACATGCTCCCTTGTAAAAGATGTTTGCATAATGCATGTGCAGCCCAACTGCTACGTTAGTCTCTCCGTTTGTCCCACTCTTGAGTCACTAATATCACAGCTGCCTAATTAAAACATGAAAGGATCTCACACAACCTCCCTGACAGAACCAGGGGTAATATTTGGCTTCAGCTTTGCCACGCAGGGAAGGCATACACACATACACACAGAGCTCTTTCCCAGTCTCTTCTGGGTGTTGCTCTCTCCACAGCTGCTCTGCGATGCGGTTGCCAGACCTGGGACCTCTGCTTCTTGTAGGTGGTGTCGCTTCGGCTGTTCCAGCCCGGCTGGCATCCCAGGGATTCGGCATGCCTCTGCACCGTGGCTCTCTTTCAGCAAAGATTCAAACTTTGCCAGTTCCTGCAGGGAAAAGACAAAAAAGAAATGGAGCAACTTTGAGAGAGGTTTAAGGTAGAACGTCTGTAGGTAGATGTTAAGCAGCCAATGTCCACCAGCTTGGACCATGAGCTTGCTTGCTCCAAGGATGGGGTCTTTGCTACATCTGCATTTATAACACGCTCTTGGGCCACGCCTGCTCTAGCAAGATGGTGTTTAGCAGCACTCCTCCCAAGCTGCACTGCAGCCCCATCAGCAAACCAAAACTAACTCAGAATAAAAAAGCGGTGCTGGATACAACCAACGCTTTCTGCTTGGTACTTCTAATTTCTACCTGGCAGGTGGAGGTGCAGGTGAGGAGTGGTTTTGTTTGCATTTTTGAGCAGCAGTTTTCAGCTATGTTTTAGCAGTCTCACAGAGCTGCTCGGAGAAATCACACACAGAAGGAAGGTGGCAGATTATCCCCCTTGGTCCTAAAAGTGGCCCAGGTTGGTTCAGAGAGCTCAGGATGCTGTTAGTAGCTCAGGAATGGTTTAATTCTCTTGAAAGAGTAAAACAAGCATAAAAAAAATGACGAAGAACTGCCACTGCCATAATTCAGGTCAGATTCCCCAAAACTGAAAAAAATTAACTTAAAAATAATGCTTTTCCAGGACTATATTTAGGAGGTTCTTTTTATTTACTGCTGGTTTTGAGCTCTGTATGAAGTCTTATGTTTGTTTTCTGCAGCATGGAAAGGGGAAGCTGAGATCCACTGTGTGGTCATCTGGCTTCAGGGGCTAGGACTTCAAAATGCTCCTGGGGAAGATCACAGGATTTGTGACATGAGGAACGTCACAGAGACCCGTGAGAGCATGGTCTGAGGGCGTGCAGAAAGCGGCTTTCGGAAACTGTGAGGACCAAAGAGGGTCCTCCCGAGGGGTCAGGTTATAAAGCTCTCCCTTCCCCTCCATCCTCTGTCTTTTGCTCCCTGTATATGCTTTCAGTGCATGGTATTATGCTGTGAGCCTCAGGCTGCTTGATAGCAAAATCCCTGTTTTCCAGGAAAAAAAGTGTGGAGCATATGGTAAAAACAAGGACCGGAGAAAAAATATGGCCAGCATTGCCACCAGGGCAATGCAGTGGTGTCTGCTCAGCCCAGGCATCAGTCTCACAATCAATCAGGCATCAATCTCTCTCTGCTTCGGAAAAGCAGAGCAATCCTCTGTCTGGCAAAGTAAGAACAACTCAAATCTGGAGCCTCATCTGCTTTTGTCATCCTTGTGGCCCCTGTTGCTTTCCTTCCTGGGTTTGCTCATTAGCAAAAGTGCTTGTTCTGAAACAAGAGCTTCTTCCACCACGTGCCGGCTTTTCTTCAGTTGGTCCTTCAGGCTGTAATGCTGGATTTGTATTATTGCTGCTAGTCCATGAGCTGCAACAGTGACATGAGCCCAGAACCACCAAAAAGGAGGGTCAGACTCTGCACAGCTCTGCTGAAGGCAGTGCCATCTTTAAAAAACCTTGCAGATGGATTAGAAAGGGATACAAGCTACAGGATTCATGTAGGAAGGCTACATCAAAACTCGGCCCGAGCCCAGATCTACCTGGCAGAGATGCAAGCCTTTAAGCGGTGCCAAATATAAGCAGGTTTTGACAGGACGCGCTGGTGTGCAGCCAGGTCTCACCCTGAAACCTGCAGCAACACCATTGCGGTTGCAGTGACTGAATTACACTCTGCTATAAGATCCGATTCCTAGAAGAAACGTCTCTGCTTTCCAGGGCCAGTGCGGATCTCACTGTCCCATGATATGCTGGCAGACACTGATCGCTCTTTAAGTTTTTGAGTGCTTGGGGCGAATAAGCCGCACAGTAGAAATACTAGATATTATCTGTGAAAACATGGGCAAACACAAGCACTTGCAGCCAGCGCTTCTCGTTACAAGCTCTGTGCCGGCTGAGGCTCTTCCTTATGCTGGCATATAACTCAAGGTGTGCTGGATGAGCACACCCTGATGCAGAGTACCAGGGAAGGCTGAGATTCAGAGCTGAGACTGAAATAATCCAACTATGCATAATTCAGCAGCCCTCCCACTTGCATAATTTATCCATCCGTATTCCTACGATCTTCCAGCACTGATATCAAAGGAGACGTGCCTTTGGCTTGCTCGGAGGAACGATCAGCTGTTAGCTCTATCTCACAGTGCTCGTATTAGTGATGCAGAGCTTGGCACGTGTAAAACCTGAGTAGATGATGCTCCTTAAAGAGAAACATCTAATATATATTAGAGAGGTAAGTCTTCCACTGGGAAACCTGAACACAGTGTTCTCCTAAGTCACTTCTGCCTCTGTTTTTTAACTCCTCTTCTACAGGTTTGCCTGTTCTGTAAACAGAGATGACTTCTCAATTGCATTGAGAGTTGGTTGCTCCATTGTAGGATCCCAAATACTGCCAATGTTTGGATCACATACTTGTCTCGCTATATTATCACTAGGATTTAAGCACAGGCATCCACTAACACAGGATGCTTCTTGTTGCTGTGGTCTTTTTCCTGTATCTTGTTGATGAATACTAACCTTGTGCCTGGTCTTCACTGTTGTCCAGCCACCGCCATCCGGGCGGCAGTCCCCAACTAAGAACACAGTGAATGGAAGTCCTTCCAAATGCCCGCGGTTTGTCAAAATCAAGAACTGGGAGACAGGCTCCGTGCTTCACGACACTCTGCACCTCAAGACGGCGATGGTGAGTAGAGTTGATAGGACTGGCCAAAAGTTATCCGAGTGTAATTGAGTGGATCACAGTGTTTCCAAGATGGCTTGACCTAGAAATGCAGAACTGGATGTATTCAGGCCAGTCTTCTTGTCTCCGGTGGTATCTGAATTTCAAACCTCTGATGCAATAAGCTGGGTGAGAGGGAAGCCCATCTGGGATAAATCAGGAAAAGCACATGACTTTATGCCAAGCTGGGGCAAGAATCTAGTGACCCCCAATTGTCCGTATCAGGTGGTACAAGAGATGACTGCATATGCTTGAGCTGTCTCGCACAACTTTACCAATAGGCGTGAAAACAAATAAGCTGGAAATGTCCATGTTTGTCAAATGTGCCACCAACTTCTGCATAGCTAATTGTTGACTTCCCCCAGCCCAGCTCATGTAACCAGAAGTGCTGCAGTAACCCAAGACACGCTTGTCTCCTTCTGTCTCATCAGGCCACCGCATGCACCGAGCAGATCTGCATGGGCTCAGTAATGACCCCTAGCCAGCACATCCGCAAGTCAGAAGATACCAGGACAAAAGAGGAGGTGCTCCTCTTGGCTAAGGACTTCATTGACCAGTACTACTCCTCCATAAAGAGGTAAGTATTGGCTGTAGAAGGTTGCAGGCCCTGGCTGCTGCTTATGCTGAGATGTCACATATGATCTGATCTTTCACACTTGCAAGACAAAGCAGGATGAGACTGTGGTGCTCCACATTCAGCTGCACACGCATGCTTAAGAAAGAAAGAACTCGTGCCCAGGTGGAGAGCAGCAGGATTCCCTGCTCTCCACCTGGGTTGGTGACTGCCATCTCCTCCGTTCCCCACACATGCAGATCTGGCTCCAAGGCCCACATGGAAAGGCTGGAGGAAGTGACCAAGGAGATTGAAGCCACTGATACCTACCAGCTGCGGGACACAGAGCTGATCTATGGAGCCAAGCATGCCTGGAGAAATGCAGCCCGCTGTGTGGGCAGGATTCAGTGGTCCAAGCTGCAGGTGAGCACCAGCACAGCTGGAGACAGCTGGCAGGTTGCTTGCCAAAGGATGCACTGGAGTTTTGGAGAGGCAAAACTTGCTCTTCAAATACCCAGGAAAGCACGGCACAGGTACAGTTGGGGGTGTTCAGCATAGAGCAGCTACGCTCTCCTTGACAGCTTTGGGGATGCACAGGCTGGGAAGTCAGCAGGAGCTGGAAAAACATCTGTGGGGTAGGTGTAGTTGAGGTGTCTGTGTCTGAAACGGGGCCAACTGGAAGGCAGCGCTCTAGGGAAGATTTTCCAAAATCAGATACTGCTCCAATATCTTACATGCTGCTTCCAAAACTGTTGCTCTGCCTGGAGAGCGGCAGCAGGACACACTCATCCTTGGTACAGAGATGCTATGGCAGAAGAAGATTTGGCTCAGTGCCCTTTTGACTAGCTGGAAGTGTAGGGTAGGATCTGAATTAGTGATCTCTAGTGGAATCCCTTGGTACGGAGATGATGTCTCCCTCTGTAACCTGGAGCACAGCTCAAGTGCTGCTGAGCAATTCTTGTGGCTGCTTCACACAGGGTATAGGCACTGCCTGGGGCCAGGAGGCTTGGCCTCCTTCACTCCCAGCTCAGCCTTCAGCTCTTCTCTTCTACTGTTTCTTTTGGCATATCTGAAACTTGGGAGGAGCCATTTCTGCAAGAAGTTATCTTCAAAGCTCCTGTTGACCCTCTTTCCTGGTTTCCCCATCCTTTTGTAGATGCCCCATCCCTGGAAACATTCAAGGTCAGGTTGGATGAGGCTCTGAGCAACCTGGTCTAGTTGAAGATGTCCCTGCTGATTGCAGGAGGGTTGGACTAGATGACCTTTAAAGGTTCCTTCCAAGTTAAACCATTTTAGGATTCTATGGTTCCCCATCCTCTCAGTGGATCTCAGGCCTGACTGATACCTGTCCTATTTCAGCTTTGAGTCTTGATCTACGAGAGGCAAAGAGTAGAAACCAAAACTGTTGGTGGATAAGCCAGGAACAGCAGCAGGTTGAGAGCACTGGATTGAGGAGGTTTTTGCCTGAGCAGCAGATGACTCACCTCTCCAAAGCAGAAGGGGCAGTTGGATTAGGCATCCACGTGTTGTAAAGGCAGGGAACACATAATGATGGAACTTTAGATACCTAACAACTCACGGTGGCCTCTAGGGCTTTCCCCGTGCTGTGTTTCTTCTGCTTGGCTCTGCCCTAGGAGTTGGAGCATCCTGTAGCATCACCACAATTGCTTCCACTCTTTCAGGTGTTTGATGCCCGGGATTGCACCACAGCCCACGGGATGTTCAATTATATCTGCAACCACATCAAATATGCCACCAACAAAGGAAACCTCAGGTGAGCCACCAAGGAGTCAGCAGGGTTTATATCCAAAGGCCTCTGGATGTGTGTCCACCCAGCTCTGGGCCCTGCTGACATTGCCTCCTTTAGCAGCCGCTGCACAACAGGATGGTTGTAGCCAGCACCTGTCCTGGGGAGAGTTAGAGGGACCTGATATCAGGGGAAGGCATCCTGCTGGTCCAAGTATATCTCTTCTTGCTCTCTGTGGGACCTCAAAGGGCAGATTTTCCAATTATTTCTCCTTTGCTATATTCTGCTTTAAATGCAGAGCACGGACTGCTCTTCATATCTATCTCAAACCCTGTGTTAGCAGCCAGCTTCTGCCTGGAGCTGAATTGCTGGAAACACCCCAAATTCCACAGCTGGAGTGCACCTGGCCATGACTTCTTCTGGTGAAGGAAATATAATAAATGTTTGGGGCTTGTCCAAGGCACAAGCAGAGGTGGTGCACAGGGTGGTGGCAGGCAGGGGCAGCACCTTTCCACCACAACACTTTGCCATTCCTCTGATCCCTGTCCTGTGTCCTTGCAACATCCTCAGCATTCACCAGCGCTGCCTCTTCCTTCCAGATCTGCTATTACCATCTTCCCGCAGCGGACGGACAGCAAGCACGACTTCCGCATCTGGAATGCCCAGCTCATCCGCTACGCTGGCTACAAGCAGCCTGACGGCACTATCCTGGGCGACCCCGCAAACGTGGAGCTGACGGAGGTACCAGCTGAAGCCGTCCTTCCTGGGCACTATGGGCATGGGGCTGGTGGGGGCATGCAGAAGCTCTGATCATCCCAGGAGTGAGGAGCACGCTGGGTCAAGCAGGGTTTATTGCACCCACTGCAGTGCCACAAAGTGAAGCTGGATTTGCCCTGCCCTCGGATATTTTCCCAGGAATAAAAGCTGTTGCCATGCATGCAGGAGTTGGCCATAGCTGCACCAAAAGACTCTTATCTCATTTTGCTTTTGCTGCGAAGGGGTCACTTAGTGGTGCTGAGGGAATTGCTGCCGGAGGACATGTGTGCCTACTGCTGACCTGAGCCAGTGGGAATCAGAAATGAGATTTGCCTTTTGCCACTGCCTGTTGGCACTGCCCGCACAGCGCCAGTGCTCTGCTCAGCTCTTCCCAAACTCCTCTGCTTTTCTCACCCATTTTCTCCTTCACCATTACAGGCACAAATAGGGTAAGAAGCTTTTTCAGAGCTGTGATCCTACCTGGGGATCTAGTTCTAGGCTCATTTTCAGCCCAAATCCCCCTTACATGGCCATGGGTTGGCTGTGACAGGCAGCCGCATGTCATAGCTCCCTTGGATGGAGGTTATTACTCGACCGTAAGGGCTGAGCAGAGATGCTGTCAGGAGATGCTGCTCAGTGCCATGCAACTCCCTGCCTGAAATGCTTGAAGAGCAGGTGATCTGCTGGGACTTCTAAACCCCACCTTTGTTTTGCCTGTAGATTTGCATTCAGCAAGGGTGGAAGGCACCGCACGGGCGTTTCGATATCCTGCCTCTGCTTCTCCAAGCCAACGGCAATGACCCAGAGCTCTTCGAAATCCCCCCAGAGCTTGTGCTGGAAGTGCCCATCCGGCATCCCAAGTAAGTCAGAGTAAGCCTGAAACTGCTCGAGGGGATCAGCAGGACTCAGCTCCTCTGGTTGCACCCTAAGCCATCTCCTGTGCTTGGCCTTTCCTTGTTGTGGCTTGGGTGCTTTACCCAAGACCCTCTTTCAGGTCTTCCTTCCACTCTGATGTAAAGCTGGCAAAGCCTGGAGGTGCAAAGCAAGTTGTATGCTTGTCTCAGGGCTGGTTTCCCTTTCCTTGAAGTCTCCCAGGACTTACACCACTCTGTAACACTCATGATATATCACTTTCTCCCCATAAACAGCCCCTAAGGGAGATATTGCCTCCAGGAACCATTCTGCTCACATGTCCTTCAGCCTGGTGGCTGGTAGCAAAGTAACCTCCTCCATTCCCCTGCCTGTATTGGGCAGGGGAAGACCAGCTGGTTGCCTAACCCTGTTGTATCCTGGCAGGTTTGAATGGTTTAAGGACCTGGGCCTGAAGTGGTATGGTTTGCCAGCAGTTTCCAACATGCTCCTCGAGATTGGTGGCTTGGAGTTTTCTGCCTGCCCCTTCAGCGGCTGGTACATGGGCACAGAGATTGGGGTCCGGGACTATTGTGACAACTCTCGCTACAACATACTGGAGGTAATTCGCCCTCCTTGAGGAGGCTGGGCACTCCTGGGGTGCAGTGGCTGTGTGTGAAGTTACTGGGGAGCAGGCAGGACACTGGGAGAGTGTTGCCTTGGGTGGGAGAGTACGGGATATCCAAGTCTCCCTTAGACAGAGCAGTTATGTTCTCCTGGAGCCACATGGCCAAGGGTGTGATGGACTGGCAAGTTTTGTGTCCAGTGGGGCCAGCTGTATCTCTATCAGTGAGCGCGATGCCTTTTGAGCTCCCCATAGACTTCTCAATGCATCTTATGGATCAGCAGGCACCTGGTCATGTGCTTGATTGAGGTCAAGTGCGAAGACGTAGAGGGGCTGAGAGGGTGCTGAGGCACTTGGTGACTCCTCAGGGGCACGCCTGCTCATGGGGACCCTCCAGCTGGCCCCTCTGGAGCACTCTGCCATGGCTCAGGGACTTCCCACGCTGGAGACAGGGTGAGTCAGAGACAAAGCCAAGCCATGGGGAGGTGCTGGTGCAGGGGATCTGCACCCAACAAGGGTGACTCCTTTGCCCTTCCAAGAGGCATGCTGTGTTACTTGGAGGGGCTGCATCCCTCCCCAGTCACTTGAAAACCAAAGGGGCGAGAGCGAGTGTGTGTGTGTGTATGTGTCCATCTGTGATAGTGTCTGGAGGAAGGACTCCAGGTAGAAGAAATGGTCTGAGAAAGAACAGAATTTGGGAGCAGCAGGGGATCTGGCATGGGAAGGGGTGCAGGGGGTCTGCTTCTCCCAGGACATGGATCACCACCATCTCCTGCTGTCCCACGGGCCCACCCATCTCCTCTCCTCCCACAAAGAGCAATTGCTCTTGATGGCCCTTTTCAGCAGCATTTAGTCATCTTCCTGTGCCCCGGGGGAGGAAGGGAGGGCAGACTGGCCTTGCTCCTGTCATGGAAAGGAAAAGGCAGGACCACATCTTCTCAGAGGAAGGCAAAACATCAGCCCTTCGTTGCAAGTGTGCTGCCCTGCCCTGCGGGTGCCTTGTGTCAGCCTGGGTCCCTGCTCTGGCTTCCCCTCCCCAAGCAGAGATCTTCAGTCCTTGGTTCTTGGCCATTAAAAGTGTTCACCTTCTACCATGTTTTGTTACAGCAAGTGGCCAAGAAAATGAATCTGGATATGAGGAAAACATCTTCGCTGTGGAAGGACCAGGCCCTGGTGGAGATCAACATTGCTGTGCTGTACAGCTTCCAGGTACCTGAGTAGCAGGACTCTGTTGAGTTTGGGTCAGGCTTGAGGGACACAAGAATTGGATAGGACAAGGATGGAGATATCTGCCCAAGGACAATGGCAGCAGCTGATACACCCAGCTGAAATTGTGCTGTGCATTCCTAGTTTTGGGCTGTTCCAGGAGCCTGCAGTGAAATTTAATAATCTCTGTGCCCTGGGTGTTGCAAAGACATCGGTACCAGCCTCTGAGCTCTGCTGGTCCAGAGGGAGTGCACCAAGGGGGCAAGACCCAGCCCTTCTGTGCCATCCATGAGGCAAAAATTGGCCCAGGTTCTCCTCTCACTTGCATTTAAAGGTTGAGTAGCAAAACTAGTCCTTGGCATCCCAACTTCAGAGGATGGAAGCTGGGATCCAGAGCTGGATCAGAACTGCTCCTTGAGTTGTGCAAGCCATGGAAGAGTTCCCCAAGGGGCTGAGCAGGGGATGCTCCATCCCATTCATACCATCTTAGTCTTTGCTTGGCCCATGACAAATAACAGGAGGAACAGCCATCCCATAGCGCATCTACTCAGGAAGGACAAGGGCAGCTTCTCAGCCCTGGAAAATGGCATTGCTTGGTGCCTGTGCTCCTTGGGAAGACCAGGGTCAGCAGCCACCCGGTGTCATCTCCAAAGCTACAGTCCTGTCAGACCATGGGAGTGAGGCATATTTGAGTCAAACAGCTGCAAATGTAAAATCTCGGCTTTCACCTTCTGGGCAGTATTAACCCACCACTGCTGGCTCTGCTCTCTTCTCCCTCCATCAGAGCGACAAGGTGACCATTGTGGATCACCACTCAGCCACCGAGTCCTTTATCAAGCACATGGAGAACGAGTACCGATGCCGGGGAGGCTGTCCTGCTGACTGGGTGTGGATTGTCCCGCCAATGTCTGGCAGCATCACCCCAGTTTTCCATCAGGAAATGCTCAACTACCGTCTCACACCCTCCTTTGAGTACCAGGTACTGTCTGCACCTTACCTTCCACCAGTGCTGCATGCCCAAAGGTATAGCCAAGAGCAGGGTGGGAGCTGGAGCTCAGAAGATGCAGGAAGGAGAGGGACACCATCTCATCCCATCAAGAAGCTGTCCCTTGAGGCAGTGAAGTCCATGAACAAGTACAATTCATGATTCCCCCTAATGTGGTGTAATAAACCCCTGGATGTTACACCTTTCCCCAGGGCAATGGCTTTTTGCCCCTCCATGGGAACATGGGACAAGCTGAGACTCCAGCTTTTACTCTTGGAAGTGGAACTAAGCAGAGCTCCTCCCTTTGGAAGTGCCTAATTTTGCACTTTGATGGGTAGGTGAGGAAATGACCTGGTAGTCACCATATCCCTCCAGCCTGCAGTTTGAGTGGATGGGTCCTGCCAGCTTGGGGATCCAACAGTTTGATGGGGGGGGCTCCTGCCCAGCAGGCCAAGTAGTGGGCTTAAACGCTGGTGCTGGAGTATTTAACACTTCAGACCATGGGAAAAAAGGCCCTAAGCAAACACGTCCTCGTTAGCCAACCATCCCTGCTCTGTTGGTTTTCACACAATGTGACCTTTAGTCAAGAGCCCTTAAGGAACAATCACAAAACAGGAGCAGTCTGTTCATTTCTATAACCAATCCACCAGGAACCCCGATGGTTCCTGGCCATGATTACAGACAGCCGCCTGCGAGGGCACTGAGTTAGCTTCTGCGTGCTTGTTCCTTGCTTCAGCTGCCTCCCCTTCCCAAAGGACCTCTTAGGAAATAAAAAACCTGTGGGCTGGGGAGGGGGAAGGATGCGTTTCCATCACCTCTCCCCTTCCACTGTTGCCTGCCTTCTTTTTGCCCATGCTCTAGTAATGCCCATCTCAGAGGTGAGAAGGCATTTGGCCAGGTGCTGTTACAAGCCAGCAAGGTTTATTACATTGCAATTTTTCTTTGCATACTCCATTGCCCAACTGCCCCAAGAAACCCACGGGGCTCCAAGGATCAGGGACCTATACAAGAGATCAAGAGCTGCCAAGAGGTCAGCTAGTCCTCCCCATTGCGACTAGGGGAATTCAATGCTCAGTGCTGTGGATAGAGCATTTCTCGAAGCTCTGAGCACTGCCCATTAGTCGCTGCTGCTCTTCTCTCTCCTAGCCGGACCCCTGGAACACCCACGTCTGGAAAGGAGTCAATGGGACGCCTACCAAGAAGAGGGCCATTGGCTTTAAGAAGTTAGCAAAGTAAGTACTGGCGGGCTCTGAAAAGCCCTGGAGCGCCTGGGGCTGGTCCTGACTTTGGGCAGCTCTGTTTGCTGTGCTGTTTGATAGTGCTACGCTATGGATGTGTGCAAACTGATGGGTTGCGAGCCTGGATCTCAGGCCACTGAAGGCTTTAGCTGCCAAGAGGGACATTTGGAGAAACAGGCAGTCCTTTGAACACCCCATTAGACCACCAAAAGGTGTGTGAGCAGGTGAATACTGGATGTTGCATATAGTGTCTTCACCCAAGCTGGTTCATTCTTCAGTAAGGTGGTCTTCAATGCTCAGGAATGGCTTTCTCACTTCTTGGGGACACATCGCCTCTTTCTGCTTTCACAGCCTCCTGGGGCAGAGAGATCACTCATCACTGTTCAGGGCCATGCTGGCATAAGTGAGATGAAACTTGTCTCCATATTTCTCTGTCTCTTACTGACTCTTTAGCTGCTTGAGGAGCATTTGTCTCCAGCGCGTGTCTAAACCTCCAAACACCCACTTTATAAGGAGGAGGGAGACAGGAATGAGGAATCTCCCTACAGGTAGCAGATGGATCAGGGCCGAGTGGAGGTTTGCATTTCATGGCCACTTGACCCCTAGTAATGGGCCACGTAAGTCCTTCTCCCCTGCCAAAGCTCCTAGACAGCAGGGGTGTAGGAATGAAGTGTAATTTGGACCCTTTGGCTGATGCTGGCCTGAACGCCTCCCCCGTGGGCTGTTGGCAGAGAGGTTCTTGTAGGAGTTGCTGGCTCTGTGGCAGCAGAGCCCTGGACCAGGACTGGGGAGGGCTGGGGCTGCCCTGGTATCCATGGCCAGGCTGCCAGGTGGCCTTGTGTTGTTCACAGCATCTCCCCACGCTTCAGTTTCCTTGAGTCCCTACTATCAGTTTGCTCCCACTCTTCAGCTGTCAGCTTCTGTAAGCTATTTTCCATGGTGCATCCATAAACGCGATCAGCAGCTGATGAATGTGCTCCTTAGGCTGACACTGCTGCCCGGGTCTGGGCTGCAGCCCGGGGCTGGTGGAGAGTGCAGGAAGATTAATTGAGCCATTGAGTTAGAAGAAACAATGCTTTTATTTGTGTGTGCGCAATTGATAAATGATTTTATAAAAATGTGAGCATGGTGGGTAATTTAAAAAAAAAAAATCTCCATTGTTCCTGATGTAGGGGGGAGGAATTTTTTTTCTAATTCACCATTAATCCTGCCTGGATCTGAGATAATCAGCTGAACAAGTGGCAGACTGAGCCCAGCAGTCCTGAGTGTTGCACTTGGTACTGGTCGCAGCACGATCTTGCTGCCTGCTCAGACAGGCTGTGCTGGTTCTGGCCAAATCAGAGCATTCAAACCTGCAGCCCCTGCCCATCCTGCCCCTTCCCTCCCCGGGGGCCAGGAGACACTACTGTCATGGGAAAGCAAAGGCGAAACTTTAATATGCAGAACAATGCTGAGGAGTGATTGTATAGCAGCAAATATAAATGCTCCTGAAGCTGACTTCAACATGGAGGGAGCTGCCCGGAGGAGCCAGGACATACCAGCCTGCTGGGGTTTCAACTTCTTCTTGCCCCCCCCCTTTTTTTTTCCCCAAGTGATTTTCCAAACCTAAAGCATTTCTTCCCTCCCTGGCAGGAGGAGCAGGGGGGAGCTGGGCTTCCCTTCTCCTGCCAGTGTAACCAGTCCAGCTGCAATCTCTGTTCCCCATAGCTCATCTGAAGGGGGTGCAGGAGTCCTGCTGAACTTGATCACCTGGGGCAGGGGCTGATCACCCCGTCAAAGTGAGTCAAGCAGCCCTTGTGCTTGCAAAGGCCACAGAGGTGCTTTGTGCTCTCTCAGCCCCTCGAAAACTGCCCCTTCCCTATCGCAATACATCAAGCTAAATCCAAACCTGCCTTTCTGGTGGCCCCACTTAAAGGCTCGATGGTCCATTTAGAAAAGGTGAAAATATTCTGCACTTAGGAAAAATAATGTTGATGTCCAAATTCCGTGATCACGAATGGCCTTAAAATAATAAACTTGTCACACTGGGCTTGCTGCCCCACCGTGCAACCCAAAGCTGGCTGATGATAGCCTCCCTTGTCCCCCATCGCTGTGCTCCCACTGATGCCAACCCATCCAGCAGTGTTAGCATGGACAAGGAGCCAGTGTTTCTAGTGCTGCATCACTGAGGCCAGTGACCTCTCAGGGCCCCTCTGCCCTGCTGTCAGAGCAGAGCCAGTGGGGAAAACTGGAGCAAATGCATCCAGTCACGATTGCAGCCACAGGAGGCAGCCGGCTAGACGCAGCCCTGCAAACGCTCAAATAAATGTGCAACCTCTCAGCCTCAGGAGGGCTGTTCCTCTGAGTAAAGTTCATAGCATTGCTGGAGTGCAAATCAAAGGGACTACAGACAACCTCGTCTGACCTTCTCAGTGTCTCGGGGCTTTGTGTGTGATGTGCAGAGCTCAGGCGCTTCTGCTTGGCGAGGACACCTCCTGCAGAAAGGCAGCCAGATAGGATTTAAAGACATGAAGACATGGACAAGCCACCATTCCTCCCGTGGCTTGGGCTCTGGTTGGTCTCCAGCTTTTCCTTTGAGGTTATCCCATTGCTGCTTTCAGCGACTGCTGCCCCTGATTCTTCTTCTGCTTCTCTGTCCCTGCAGAAAGACCACCTCCACACCTGGTTTAACATTTTCCTCCTTACACCCATTCAGGTATTTCAGCTCTGTTTTCAAACTTCCCCGTCCAGTCTTCCTCTCTGACAAGTTAAGACAAGCACGCTCTTCCATAGCTTCCCTGTTTGGCATATAACAACAAAAAAAGTGACGCTGCAAGTTTTTAAGACAGGCTGTTCATTTAATAATAAATAAAATGGTGTGAATAGTCCGGGCTAGAGGCACTGACAAGGAAGCAAGCTCTCTTACCAGGACTTATTCTTGCTTCCTAGGGCTGTGAAGTTCTCAGCCAAGCTGATGGGACAGGCCATGGCCAAGAGGGTCAAAGCGACCATCCTGTACGCCACTGAAACAGGGAAGTCGCAGGTCTATGCAAAAACTCTGTGTGAAATCTTCAAGCACGCTTTCGATGCCAAGGTATTGTACTAGCTCCCAGCCTCTGCAAGATTATGTGTGCGTCTGGGTGGCCCAAGGAAATACGTGGCTGTTGGAAAACACATGGCTCAACGCATGTGGAGCTTCCCAGCTGCCAAGGGTCTTCAGAAGCTCCCAGAATCCTTCTGGGTCTGGATTGAAGCCTGCACACGAATAGCATTTCCAGTTAATGCTCCTGCATTGTGGCATACATTTGTCTTCTGCCTCTCAGCTGGTAGCCCCATGGTTTGTCCATGTCCCTTGAGGCTCTTATTCTCATCCTCCCTGTGCGGAGATCTCTGCCAGTGCACTGGCATGGAGTCAGCGAGGAGATGCTGCTCCCATCCCCAGGAGGACTGGGGTCCATCCCAGCAGACTGGCTGGTGGTAGAGCTCCCCACCAAGGGCCTCTTGCTAATGTCTCTGTTGCTCCCAGGTGATGTCCATGGACGAGTATGACATTGTGCACCTAGAGCATGAAACCATGGTCCTGGTGGTCACAAGCACATTTGGCAATGGAGACCCACCCGAGAATGGAGAGGTAGGACAGAGCACAGGGACGGGTGCCTACGGCAGGGACACGGGCGGAAGAGAGATGGTGGGGAACAGGGAAGAGCGTCCTCTTTTTGCTCAGCCTGAGCTGGAATCCCAAAACAGGTCCAGGTTCTGGGTGATAACCTGCTGCTGTGCTTGCCTGCCTCCAGCCTGCTCTGAAATAGGGATATCTACTTATTCCCTGCTGTGAGACAAGTAACTAACCTGTTGCTAAATTCATCCTGTACAACTCATGTCAGGGTCACGCAAAAGGTGCCAGCCCCTTGGCTGGGGAGCTACGACCTCATCCAGCCCTGTACAACAGCGTTGCAGGCTGCTGGGAACAGCAAGCAGAGAGCAGAGCCGCAGCCCAGGCTTTGGTCACAGCTTCGTTTCCTGCAGAGACTGGCAAAACTGACGGCCTTTTTTTATTTCTTCTCTGTAGAAATTTGGCTGCGCATTGATGGAGATGAAGAATCCCAACTCCAACCTGGAGGAGAGGAAGTAAGAGCACCCCAAAACCCTCCCCTCCCCATCACAACCCCAGCAAGCAGGCAGCCCTGCAGCCGGGACAGCCTGCTTCTCTGCTTTCCTCCTCTCAGAAGGGAATGTGAAATCCCTATGCAGGTTTCAAGTTTGCAAAGGTCCAAGGGATGGGACCTGCCTGGAGAACCAGGGGATGGAGCGGGTAGAGGTCCCAGGGAGGACAAAAGCACTGAGTCAGGCATGCCTGTGGACTCCAGCTTGTCATTCCCTGGGCTGGCATTTTAAAGCTTCTCTCTTCAGCTGTAAGAGGCAGGCATCTATGAAAAAAACAAATAAAAGCAGAAATTCCCCCAAAATCATCAAATCTGAGAGCTGGGGCTGTCCAGGAGACACGAAAATAGTAAGACTTGGAGGTAGAAAGGAATTCCCAGCTATGTGGTTGTAGGTGGGGGAGGACTTGAGAACCAGATTTAACTTCTTGCATCATGTGAAAATATTTCTAGGGAAAATAAGAGCTGTTATAAATTCCGGCTGTGATGTTTATAACAGTGAGTCTGGAACTGGTAGCTTGAAGACAGGGTCTGGGATTTTAGAAAATCCCCCATTGGTGGAAGATGAGTCTGGAGCATCTCAGTGCACATCCCAGAGGCTGGGAAGTGAGGGCAGCCAGCAAAGTGTTAATCACTTGGGGCCTCCTATTATTTTAGCTATTAAGTACAATATATTTCACTTAACTGGGACACTGCTCTGCTCTGGAGTCTCTCCTGAGTTAACACAGCGATGCTCGCAACTGCCAAAAGGCTGCTCCTTAATTAAGGCAGAATTAGCACCGGCCAATGATGCAGTGCAATTTAACCGCCCCGACTTTCTGCTTGGGCAGCGCAGAGCAGTGCCGGCGGGGCTGCAGAGTGGTGGTGAACACCGCCGGGCAGGGCAGGGACTGATTTGTACCCCTCCGCTGCTGGCAACGCAGCAGCCCTGAAGTGGTCTCCTTGCTGTGCAGCCAAGTCATCTGATGGATCCCTGCAGGGCTCACGAGCCGAAAACCCATTAGGTTTCTAATGGCCTCGTGCCTTAATGGGGACAGCTGACAAAATGGGACGTGCAGGCTGTCCTGGAGGTGTCTGGATGGAGAAGGGCCATTTTGCATGTGGTTCTTACTCCAAAGATCTTCACTTTTTGGGACTGGGTTGGTACAATGTTGGGTTGGGTGCAGAGGTGCCACCTGTGGCAAGCCAGGCAGATTTGATGAGATCAAAAGCATCTGAGCTCAGTGCTGGCTGTCCCAGTCTCCTCTAAATGTAATTTAAGGGACTGGCAGGAGTTTCTAAGAGGCAGGACAGCTTGTGGCTTGGTTACCTGACAGCAAAAGTGGTCAGAGTGCTGGAAACAGTGACCTGCGAGGACAGATCAAAAGGGTGAGAGCTATTTTATCTGGAGAAGAGACAGAAATGCAGTGCGGTAGCAGACTTCACATACAAAAAAGGTGACTGCAGAGGCAGAGGGAATAAATTACTCCCCGTGGCCCCCCCGGGACAGGCCAAGAGGTCATGGCTCTGGATGGTAGGAAGAGATGCTGACGTTAAGCATGAAAAAAAGCTTTTGGAATGAGAAAAAATGGCCTGGAAGAAACCATCTGGGGAAGAAGGGCAGGGTCAGCCTGGCGTCTGTAGGAAAGGGCTGGATACAGCAGCTTCTGCCCACGCACCCCATGGACTCCCAGCTCTGTGTCCACCTGGGGATGCTGAGGGTGGCTGAGACCCCGCAGGGTGGGGATCGGTGGCCTCTCTAAGGCACAGTGTCTCAAGGAGCCTGCCAAGGCACTGCGGTCGTAGCTCTCAGACCACAGCCCAGGGGTTTTGCTATGGTTGTATGTTTGGTTCCTTCTGTCTTACAGCAAGGGCTTTCCAAGGGTTTTCAGAAGCATTCATAAGCCATTCCTATTTAAGGACCCACTGTTCAAATGCAGCCCATCCTTCAACAGTCATTCCCCTGCCACAAGGACCTATTCATTTCAGCAAAAGCTGCTGGTGCCCCGACCCTGGGCCCAGCACCCAAGTGGGGAATGTGAGCTTCATGCCCATCTAAACTGGTGGGCTGTGCTGCCCTGCCTTCACCACGTAACCCGGGGTGAGGACATGGCCCAGGGACAGCAGAGAAAAAAGTGGGTCCATCCAGATGGAGGGAAGCAGAATAGCATGAGAGGTCTGGGCAGAAAAGAGGAGGCTCCGGAGCAGAGGTGGAGCACAGGGCTCTACGACCCTGGCAGTTATTTTGCTCAAGGGTTGTCTCCTCTGCGTGGTGTGCTGGGTGCAGGAGGTCTGCTGTGACTCATCCACACACTACTGCTTCATTGCTCTGGCAGTATATTTAGAAACTCTTGTGTAGAGCAATTTTTGAAGATGGTTCAATTCAGAAATACTTCTGCTGTTGTCAGATTTTTTTCTCCACTCCCCCTCCCCCTCCTCATCCCCTCTTCTCTCACTGCTTTTTTTTTTGTTTTATTTCCCATGAATGAAAAAACCTTCAGAATATCTGTTCAGACATATACCCGACCTTGTGTGCAACCAGGGAAGGACAGGTAAAGCTGAAGGTCCTGTCAGCTCTGCACCGCTGGGGACAATGTGGTGGCCAACACCTGAGTCAACCCACTGGGATGTGACTGGAGGACCCCATGGAGCAGACCAGGTCCAGCTGGGGGGATGAAACATATGGGCTGCTATGGCATATAGGAGCACATTTCTCTGCTCTAGCCACTGATCATGGTGCCTGCTCATGAAATATTGAGCCCTGAGCTTGACCCTGCTCTGGTTTGGTCTCCTTCACAATCCAGTCCCCTCTGAGCACGCAGCCTGGTGGGAACCACACGCACATTTATCACCACTCTAGTACTTGATGTTGTTGCTGTTTGCAGGAGCTACAAGGTCCGTTTCAACAGCGTCTCCTCTTACTCGGATGCACGGAAATCCTCAAGCGATGGCCCTGACTCCAGGGACAACTTTGAAAGCACGGGGCCCCTGGCTAATGTCAGGTAAATAGGACAGGGTGGGAGGCAGCAGTTTCTTGGGACAGAGCTGGAGCTGGTGCTGCAGAGAGCCTCTTTCTCCTGCCGCAGCTCTTACCTAACACATGATGTATTTTTGCAATGCGCAGATCCCTCCACGCTCCCTCATGCTGATGTTGTCCATGGTGGTGTGGCAGGGGGAGATATCGGTGTCCCTCCCAGCTCGGTAGCCACAGCTGTGTCACATCTCCGTAGGTTCTCCGTGTTTGGGCTGGGGTCCCGTGCTTACCCCCATTTCTGCGCCTTTGCCCGGGCGGTGGACACTCTCCTGGAGGAGCTGGGTGGAGAGCGGATCCTCCGCATGGGAGAAGGGGATGAGCTCTGTGGCCAAGAGGAGTCCTTCAGGACCTGGGCCAAGAAGGTCTTCAAGGTAACCCGCTTCCCTTGTGCTCCAGGGAGGAGCAGGGGGTAGAAGGACACAGGGACAGAGCAAAGCTGCTGGTTAGAGCTGGCTCAAAACCCAGCTTCTCCTTCCCTACACTGGGACACCCATCCATCACCCTGGCCCACAATAAAGACGTTGTCCACATTTTGGTGGAGCTGACACTCTGGTTTGTGCTGACTGCCAAAGAGTGAACGCTACATTGAATTCCTGCATTATCCCAGATGCCTGGGGGAGGAGGGCACCACGAGATATGCCCCTGGCCACCGGTACAGCCCTCCACCATTGGGGTGTGCATGTGTATGTCCTCCATGTATTGGCTGAGGTGGGTGGGACAAGGGGAGTCATGGGGCTTGGTCGGAAAGCCCAGGGGCAGCAGGGAGATGCCTGAGAGCCTGGTGCGTGCTGCAGGCAGCGTGCGACGTGTTCTGTGTGGGGGACGACGTCAACATCGAGAAAGCAAACAACTCCCTCATCAGCAACGACCGGAGCTGGAAGAGGAGCAAGTTTCGCCTGACCTACGTGGCTGAAGCCCCGGAACTCACACAAGGTATTAAGACGGGGTCACCCCAGAGGGCTCCAGGCGTGGGGCAGGTGGAGGAGAAGACATAGCGGGCTCAAGTGGGGGCAAAGGGGTCAAATCTCCTTCCTTATTCTGTGTTAAATTCCCAGCATTTCATCTTGCCTTTCCCCGCCATCACATGCCCAAGGAGCAGTTTGTGATGGTCTCAGGCCCCTCTGGCTGGTCCCTGTCTGTATCTGTAACAGAGATGTTGGTATATGATCTGATCTCCCTCCTCCTGACCCCATTTTTTGAAGCAAAGAGCTGGAAACCTGGGAGCTTTCCAAGCTTGCTTTGTCCAAATGCTGCTCCGCTGAGCGTTGCGGTGCAATGGCAGGTCCAGCCCACCGACACCTGGCCCCTCAGCACGGCTCCTGCAGCTGATGATCTGCCGCACTGGCTTAGCTCTTCCCAAATTCAGGCTCTTTGCTACCAGCCAGGTGGTACTGGCAGCGAGAGGTGCATGCCTGCACGTGAGGGCACGTCCCCGCGCCTCGTGCGGGTGGTTTTGGGGCCCTCCTCAGTCACTAACAAAAGGGACACGTGTTTGATTCCCCCATGGGGTTTCTGATGCCCCAGGCTCGCTGAAGCTTTGAAGGAGATGGGGGCAGGAGGGTGATCAAGCTGATGGTCTGCTTGCTGCAGCTGGCATCAGCCAGCTCCAGTCCAAAGGGCTGAACCCACCATGGCAGCTTACAGCCCTGCAAAAGCCAGAAGCTGTCTGCCTTGGCCGCACTCTGCTGCGTTGCTTCACTGGCTCTTCTCCTCCGCAGGATTGTACAGCATCCACAAAAAACGCGTCTATGCAGCCCGGCTTATCACACGCCAGAACCTGCAGAGCCCAAAGTCCAGGTAGGAGATGCAGCTGCCCCGGGACCTGTGGGAGCTGCATGTACTCGTGGTGCACCCAAGCATCCATGCACGCAGTGCTGCAAATATCCCTTGACCCCTGAACGTCCCATGGATACCAGCTTTGTGCAAATCATCGCCAAGGCTGGAAGCCATGTGAACCCAGTGAAGGGTGTTTCCTGCCTTCTTATACACTGAAATCTCTGCCGCTACATAACTTAACCTGCTGCCTGTAAGGATGAGAAGATGGGTGGCAGCGCTTGTGGAGTGGCAGGGTGCATGCAAAGAAAGGATAAAATTGCTGAAGCAAGAGGTTAAACTGATTTTCCCTTTTAAAAAGTCCCTGAGGGTGAGTCAGCAGTGAGGGGCGGTGGACACTGCCGTGTCCTTTCTAGCTCCCTGCTGCGACTTTGGCGACATGCTCAGCAGGGCACCAGGGCCTGGACATGCCACCACTGCCCAGCACACCCAGCGGCTCTTGAGGCCAGAGCTCAGCAACTCCCTGAGGGAATCCCCCAAAACACACGGTGCTTTTTCTCCTTTCCCTATAGCCGCTCGACAATTTTCCTGCGCCTCCACACCAACGGGCACCAGGAACTGCAGTACCTGCCTGGGGACCACTTGGGCGTTTTTCCAGGGAACCATGAAGACTTGGTCAATGCCCTGATCGACAGGCTTGAAGATGCCCCTCCGGCCAACCAGCTGGTGAAGGTGGAGCTCCTGGAGGAGAGGAACACAGCTCTAGGTAACCAGGGCCACCTCTACGTAGAGGTGGCCTCTCTCCTCCTCACCCATCCCTTGGAGCAGTTCTTGTAGCTCCTTGGGGAGGTAGGTGGCCCCCAGGAGAAATAATTTCCCATCTCAGTGGTGCATTTGCCTGGATTCGGAGCACCTCCTTCAACCTTCCTCTGCCCAGAGCCATTGCTTATCTGCATCTGAGGTGTAGAGCAAGGGTTTGAAGGATGAGCAGGGCCCTGGGGAGAAGACGTTTCCTTGTTTTTCAGAAAAATTAAAGGTGTTTATATTGTCATGGAAAGAGCAATGTCTAGGACTGGAAAGAAGAGTTAAGGGATCTTGATGGACCATCCCAAGACTGTATTTCGGGATAAGTCTGGTACCCTACTGCCATGCACAGTGTAACAGGAGATGGAAAACAGTATTAACTCAGAGTGACTGGGGCTGAAGGTAGTGGTGTATCAGACTCATATTTGTGCTCATTGTACAGCATCTCACTTGTAGCATGAGGATATCTCATTGACTCTTCTTTCCAGCTCTTCATCATTCACTGTCCCAGAGCTGATAAGAGGGAATGAAAGCAAGGATTTGTCCACCTTGGCTCCTATGCTCAGCTGATCCCATGGTTGTGCTGAATTCCCTCCTGGCAGGTGTCATCAGTAACTGGACAGACGAGAACCGTGTCCCACCATGCACCATCTTCCAGGCGTTTAAGTACTATTTGGACATCACCACCCCTCCCACACCCCTGCTGCTGCAGCAGTTTGCTTTGTTGGCCACCAGTGACAAGGAGAAGAAACGTCTGCAGGTCCTTAGCAAGGTAAAGCCTCAGACCCCAAGCCCAGGTTCCTCAAGGCTCTGAGGACAACCACAACCCCAGGGCATTTTCATCCCACACTGTGGTTAGGCTGAGTCTCTACCTGTGACAGCAGAGCTCCTCCTGCCTGCCTTCACTGCCACCCACCCCAGCTTTGCCGTAGGCCTGGTGGGATATCGGTAGAGGCACCTGGCTTGGAAGAGGTCGATGCTGCAGCGCTCTCCTCCCTCCCTCCCTCCCTCCCTCTTTCCCTGGCTGCAGGGCTTGCAGGAGTACGAGGAATGGAAGTGGTCCAAGAACCCTACCATTGTGGAGGTGCTGGAGGAGTTCCCCTCAGTGCAGATGCCCTCCACGCTGCTGCTCACACAGCTCCCCCTCCTCCAACCGCGCTACTACTCCATCAGTTCCTCCCCAGAGATGTACCCAGGCGAGGTCCACCTCACCGTGGCAGTGGTCTCCTATCGCACGAGAGGTACCATGCTTATGCAGGGGGTCAGTGGAGACAGGCTTGGTGTGGAGAGCAGGGAAAAAGCATTAGCACATGGGCAACACCACAAGGAATTTGGCAGAGAGATGTTGTTTTAAAGCCTTTCTACCTGCTGCAGTGACTAGATTCCTTCAACCCATGACACTGCTGTCCCATGTTATGGAGAATGGCCGTCCATCAAAGGGCAGTGTATTGCAGAGATGCCAAGATCTGGGTCAGGTACCAGCAACAGACCAGTCACAGTGGCTCCAAGCTCCACGTGGGATCATTTGCTTGCCCACACCAAAGTCCACATTGCCACAACTAGCCAGATCTCTGTACCTGTGCAAACAGTGATGTGTCCAAGCAGCCCTGGTTATGGTGTAGACGGACACAGCCCCGTCACCCCTGCAGCAGGCAGGACACACTGGCCATTCATCTAGGGCTGCCATGGAGGGCTCATGTCTGGAAGCACTACAACATGATGCTGCTTCTGCCAAAAAGGACCAAAGAGAAATTGGGTGCTTCCTAGGTATTGCGGAGGTCCAACTATCCCAGGGCTGGGTCCTGGGTGAACTTGTGTAACTCCACAGAGGGATCCCAGCGCCAAAATTCTACCAAGTTCATGGGGGATGGATGCAGAGACAGTAAAGGTTTCAGTAAGGTGTTCGTGTGGAAAGTAGCAGGGAGGGTTTCAGAAAGGAAAGCAACTGGAGTAGTTGGCTGGTGTGTCAAGTACAGACGTCCTTTTCTCCCCTCCTAGACGGAGAAGGACCAATCCACCACGGAGTCTGCTCCTCTTGGCTCAACCAGATACAGACCGATGAAATAGTGCCCTGTTTTGTAAGAGGGTAAGTGGTTCACACAAGGCAAGGGATGAAAAAGATGGGGTGAGCCCCCTTGCAGGATGAGCTCTTTGTCCTCAGTTCTTCTTTGCAAAGCACTAAGGGTGAGGAGAAAACAGGGCTGGATTTGTGAGCAAATGGGTCCCTCTCAGGTGCAGTTCTTCTACCCTAAAATGCCACTTTTTGGGATTTCACCTCCTTTTCTACCCTTCCCTCTGTGGGTGGTGTCTCAGCTTGCTGTGGGCAGAGGTGAGGGAGGGAGCACCCTGCTTGGGTTTAACCGGCGTCTTTGATGTGTGCAGTGCGCCTGGATTCCACCTGCCCCAGGATCCCCAGGTGCCCTGCATCCTCATCGGCCCCGGCACCGGCATCGCCCCTTTCCGGAGCTTCTGGCAGCAGCGGCTTTTTGAAATCCAGCACAAAGGTGGGTCGACACTTGTTCCTCCTGTTTCTCACCCAGACTGGTAGTGTGGGGATGGGGGTCCAGTCTCCTGCCTGGGCTGCCCCAGCAGAGGCAAAGGGCTTCTTGAAGCAGCAGCTGAGCCAAGTGCGGGCTTGGAGGTCAGCCCAAACTCCCAAAACAAACTCCATGAAAACCCTCCTGTAAAACTTTGCAAGTTTCTATGGCAGAACTATAGTGCTGGAGTTGTTTTTTTTAAAGAACATTTAATGCAAATTTATCTAAACTACGCATTTTCCACTGATCATTTAGACCATTCAGGAAAAAAAGAAAGTTTAATTTCTCCCCAAAACCTGGCACAAGTGCCCCTGATGTGATCCTCGGCCATGCACTGGCTCAGGCAGTGCATTACTTTCTCCTTGCTGGTTTTTCCTCCCTCCCAGTTTGGCCAGGGAAAGCTCCTGGCAGTCTCGTGCTGAGTGCTGGGGCTGCTGACAGATCTGGAGGGTGGTGTCTTGCAGAAAGCAGGTATCCGTAGTCCCTGGGCTACCTGCTTCCCCCATCTCTCCCCCAGGTCTGAAGCCTTGTCCTATGGTCCTGGTATTTGGCTGCCGGCAGTCCAGGATCGACCACATTTACAAAGAGGAGACGCTCTTTGCCAAAACCCAAGGTGTCTTCAGAGAGCTGTACACAGCCTACTCCCGGGAACCGGACAAACCAAAGGTGCGTGGCAGGCACTGCTCCTGTCCTGGTGTGCAGCCTCAGGCGGCCGTGGCCAGCCGGCACGGCATGGAGATGCTGGTTCCCTGGCACAGCCACAGTGGGTTATGCCCTGCGGCGCTCTGGTTGCATAAGTGTGCAGGATCGTGCCCTTCCCAGTGCAGCCCCGTTCCTAGGGCACATCCCCATCCCTGCGCCAGCCTGAATGTGTGCCCACATTGCTCACGCTTTGCCCTGGAGGGCTGCAGCCATCCTCACCAGGTGGGAGCAGATCAGGAGGGGAAAGGCACGTCTTCCCAAGCAGGTGGGCAAGGAGGGATGTCACCCGGTGGGGTGACCCGGTGGGGTGGCCCAGAGCCAGTGCAAACATCTGGTCTAAATCCCCACTACCACCTCAGCAGGCCTGGCAATGAGGTATATGGTGACAGTGTGAAAATGCAAGAGCAGACGATGCTTTGTTGCTTTCCCCATCTCTTTTCTATTGTTGTGGGTGCTGTGAGGTGCCGGCATGCTCCCCCAAAGAGGTGGGTGCATTGCACTGCTGCCTCGACGGCAGCTGGTGCACACAGCGCTGGCTGGAGCGTGCAGGTGGATAGGGCTGAGAAGCTGTAGTTCATCTCAGCTCCCACCTCCTCCTCCCTCAGAAATACGTGCAGGACGTGTTACAGGAGCAGCTGGCCCAAACCGTGTTCAAAGCACTGAAGGAGCAGGGAGGCCACATCTACGTCTGCGGGGATGTCACCATGGCCAGAGACGTCCTCAAGACCATTCAGCGCATTGTGAGGCAGCAGGGCCAGCTGTCGGTGGAGGAGGCAGGCGCTTTCATCAGCAAGCTGCGGGTGAGTAGCGTCTGCAGCACGAGACACCACGCGAGCTCCTGCCACGGGCGCTGCACCTGGTGCCTCCTCCTGCAGAACGGGCAGCACCGAGGAGACGGGTGCTGCGGGGGAGATTGCGGCTCCTGCCCACGCTGCCTGCACCTGGGCAAGGTCAGGAGCATGATCTTCCAAAGCTTTGGGTGCGCAGTGGAAGTGACCTTGCTTTGCAGGAGCTCTGCTCCAGGCTGCAGCCCCCTCAGCCTGCGCTGGGCTCCTGCGATGAGCCTGGTGCTGCGCTGAGCACTGACACAAGCTCTTTTGGGAACCCTTGGTAGCCCAGATGGGGCTTATTCACCTGGTTAAGTCCCCGCTGTCCCTCCATCATTGCAGCAAGCTAACAGGGCAGTTTGTGGGTCCCCCTCCCCAAATCTCCCAGGGGCAGCAGCAAGCCAGCCACATGGACAAACACGTTGCTGCAGATGTTGCAACTGAAGCAGAAGTGAGCTCAGTTTGGGACACAGGCCCAAGAACAGATGCTTGAATGGCTCTGCTTCTGCCCAGGAGGATAACTCAATCCGATTCTTGCAGGACTACCCCTTCCGAACCATGTCCCCACACTCCATCCAGGAGCCAAGGGAGCCCAGAGCTGCGTTTTTAGCTGGTTTGCAAGCAAAAGCTCTTGTACGTGGGCTGGCCTCGGGGTACTTGTCCCCCTGACGGCCAAGCAGTCCCTGGGTTGCCAGCAGTCAAGGAGGTCTAATGCACTGAGCAGCTCTGCCACTGCCCCACGGTGTGACCTTGGGAAGGTCATTTCACCTCCCTGCTTGTGCCTGCCCCTCTGCCCTGCCTGTCCCACCAGCTCTTGTGACAGGCCCCAGAACATTTGCTGTGTATTTGGTACCTACCCATGACACGAAAACTTCTTCGTCCAATACCAACCATTGGTAAATATTTTTTTCCCCCCTTCTGCCCCTCTCCCATTCTCTGTTTCAGGATGACAGCCGGTACCATGAGGATATTTTTGGAGTCACCCTGCGTACGTACGAAGTGACTAACCGCCTTAGATCTGAGTCTATTGCATTCATTGAGGAGAGCAAAAAAGATACGGATGAGTGAGTTGACATGTTTATTTTAACCCCTGGGATGGTCTCCCAAGTGCGTGGGCTGTGGGATGGGGAAAGGAGCTTTAACTTTTGCACACGTGTGGTCCTTCTTATAGCAGAGGCTGAGAAAAGACATTTGATTTTTGTACTGGAAGCAGAGGCTGCTGCCGGGCAGGGTCTCTGAAATAGCTGTCACCTCGTTAGGACAAATCCCCCCCAGCCTTCCTGGGTTATTGCACCTGTCGCACCAACGTCCTCAGACCTGACAATCCCATCCAAATGGTGACGCAAAGCAAAAGTCCTGCCCGCTACCTGCCTCTGCGCCCCTGCCAGCGAGCCGGTGGATGACGGGCTGGAAGGTTTGCAGGATCCGTGGCGAGGGGTGGCTCTTCCCAGCTCCAGGGCCAGCTGGCGGGGTCCCTGGCTGGCTCCAGGGGTGCAGGCGGCTGGTACCCACAGCATGGGGAGGTCTCCAGGCTGCTGCATGCCCAGTTTGGAAAGATCTGGAGACTTTTCTTTCCACTGTTGAAAAAACAACCATAAGAAGTAAAAAACCTTGACATTTGCTGTGTTTGTTTCTGCTCCACCATGTCCTGCCATTTGCTCAGCTCTGTCTCGGTGGGATTTTCCCTGGCTGAGCAGAAGGATTACTGAGGATAAAGGATGAGCAGCTGCATGGATCTTGCTCCTTGTCCTGGACCTCAGCAGCTTGGGGTGCGATCCCTTCCCTGCACTCCTGTGCCGTGTACTGCCCGGCTGACCCGGAGCTGGTTTCCCAACATCCCTGAGGTTTGGTAGGAATTTTTCTCCAACACAGCACATACTGTGGGGTCTGCACTCTATGCAGAGTGCCTCAGTTTCCCATCTCTAGGTAGGGATAAGGGTTACCTACCTGCCCACCTCACCCACCTGCACAGGGTTCTGTAAATTCCTGTCTACAACATGGTCCCTTGGGAAGTCCTTAGTCCTAGATGCTCCTCACCGCTCCTTCTAAGGCCAGTCTTTCTCCCCTTTTCCCTTGCAGGGTTTTCTGCTCCTAACTGGACCCTTCGCCCCAAGGGGATGCCAAACCAGTCCCAGCACCTGCTGCCCCCTCCAGCCGGAGGGCACTGGGTTTTGTATTTCACGGACACGGTGGCTCCTTTTCCGTGGGGAACTGCCCATGGAAAGCGCTCTGTCTCTCGTCCTGTTGTTGTGTCCTGATGATGATGATGATGATTTTTATTTCCTTTTCTTCCTCTTTCTCTTGCTCTTGTCCTGTGGCCGTTTCTTTTCACCCCCTTTCCCTGGATTTCCCCACTGAAGTACGATGGCTTTATAATCTGCAGTGGCTCTTAACAGAACTTCACATTTCTCCTTCTCATGAGGGCATTTTGCAGCTGCATGAAATCGCCACCTTTGTGATCATCCGCATTTTTGGTGTTTTGGGGGAGAGCAGAGGCGGCAGGGGCTGGGCAATGGCCTAGGTCTTGTCGCTTGACCAGAGCTGGGGGTTGTTTCCCCCAGGCTCCCCCTTTCCCCAGCTTGGGGCTTGGCTGAATCCTTGCATTTTCTTGGCTTTTCTTTCGACTTGTACAGACCTGGGCACATGCCCGAGGCTGGGGGCAGATGATGTGCAATGCCCTCGTGCCTATGAACTCTGTTCATCCCCAAGCAGCCTGGGTACAAATGTGTCTGTTTTGATCCAAAGGGCAGGATGTCTCCGATTCACGTGTCGTGATTTCTCCTAAATGGACTCTGCGCTATGTTTGCCTCCTTCTCTGCTCCCTGTTCCCCATGAGCCTCTCCTTTTGCTCAGTCCCCACTTTTGCTGGCATGAAAGTCCTCCCACAGAGGAGCAAGCACCGAACACACGGGCTGATGTGTATGCTAGGGAAAAACTCATGGCAATGACTGCTGCTTGGCCAGGCTGTCCTCCAGAAGGCTTTACAGGAGATATGTGATCTGCAGCCATGATGCTGGTGGGAGAAATTCAGGGACCGGCTGCATCCCAGAGCTTTGCATGCTGTGAATGTGTGAACCCTCTCCCAGGTGAGACTGGAAAGCCACGAGGATGGGAGAGAAGCGGCTCCAACCCTGGCTGCAAGAGGCACCTTCTGGTAACAAAGCCTATTTGGAAGGCAGCACTCAGAGGGTTACGGAGGCTCCTGGTCCTTGGTGAGGATGTGCTGACCAAGAACTCTTGGAAGCCCAGAGAGCATCGGCTCCATCTTAGTGCAGTCTTGTAAGCAGTTCTAGGACAGCAGACCCCAGCCACTTCCACACCTTCGGGAGCAGAAAGTGCCAGCATGGAGTGACCTGCCTGCCAAAAGAAATAGATGTGGCATCTCGGTGGCAAGCCAGCCCTCTCTGTAGACTCTGCGCCACCTGCCAGCGGCACGAGCTGTCTCTGCCGGGATATCTCATGTGAGAAGGGAGGTGAGATCGGCTGCAAAAATGCTGCGTGATTCTGGGCTCTGACACGCTCACACTTCAGCCCTGCTGCAAAAATCTGGCCCCAAAAGCAATCTGTTAACATGATCACAGAAAGGTATCAGTCCCTTTAACAGAGAAAAGCTGTCTGCAAGGTAAAGCGTGTGCGACCTTGTGCGTCCTTCCTCCTTCTCCTCCCTTCCTCACCCTGAAGAAGGTTTGTCCTCCCTCACTGCCAGGACGAGGACAGCAGGGCATAGTTGCAGCTCTTGGTGGAGGCAGGAATATGGGGTTGACATTTTGAGCCGGTAGATGCTGGTCCTTTCCTCCTGCCTGTGCCCTGCTGAGCTGATGCTGGTATGGAGCAAAGCACCTGCACTGGTGGCAGCAGAGGCTTTGTCCAGGAGCTGCAGTGGTGAGCTTTGCTTTCAGAGGGCTAAGATTAGCTGCCCCAAGCCAAAGTCGGAACAAAAAGAGCTGCAGGAGGTTTGCTGCTCTCACAGCCCATGGCACAAGCTGCGCTGGCTCCCCTGGCCCCAGGCTGGGCAGTTATCCCCACCCTCAGCCGGGATCTCCTGCCCTTTCCTGCTGCTTGGCTGGCCACCTCTCCATGTGCCGTGACCACCTTCTGCAACGTCGACTCCCTGAATGCTTGAAGCAGCTCCAGCCCAAAATCCAGGAGCAAAAGGCCTCCAGGCACTGGGAGAATTTGAGATCCAGGTCTCAGTTTTGCTGGTCCCAGCAGAGCATCTAGCGCGGCGTACATTGCGAATGAATGCTGCCACGGTGTGGCCAGAGCCGAGCTCGCTGGGCTGGCAGGGTGGCTGGAGAAGGGTTTGGAGTCAGGTTCAAGGCCAGGTTTGTGTCACTGCCTGGGGACTTCACAACCTGGAGGTGAAAGCAGGACAGGCCAGGAAAAAGGGCAGCCCCTGGTCCACCTCTGTGGGTGGTGCCCTGATCCCAGAGCAGGCAGCTGGATGGGGGAGCTGGGTCCCTTTGCTGCTGGGATGTGTGAATTTGGGCAGAGGTCCTGTCTGTGGGAGCCAGCTCCCTGACCCGAGAGCTGTGAACACACAGCAAGCCTGGCCCTAACCCCCAATCCTATGGCTGCAGAAACAGAGTTAAAGAAAAAAAATTAAACTCATCCCGTCCTTTTGGGAAATTGGATTCTGGCTCTAGACTTTGTGCTCTGGTCCTCCTTTTAGTAGAAGGAGCGATGCAACCTGAAGAGGAGGTAGTGCCCAAAGAAATGTCCTTGTCTTCGTCCTCTTTCCAGCTCATCCTGTGTTGCCGGCAATTAGTTTTCTCCTGTCCTGCCTTCTGCCTGTATCGGTATAACATCTCCCATCTGGAAGTCATGTTGCTGCTGCAGTCTGTGTCTGAGATGAATTGGCTTGCTTTTCCTGCACCCCAAAGCACACCACCTCCATCTCCCCCTTCCACCTGAAAACAGGGGGGAAGCACAGTGGAGAAGGGAACGGGGTGTGTGCCTGGCCTTGCGGTGGGATCTCCAAAGGGGTTTGTGCAGGGCAGGCAGCCAAAGCCATCTCAAGTTCAACAGGCATGGGGTAGGTGAGTCCTTCAGAGCCCTTCAGAAGGGAAATGCTGGTTTAAGGCCAGCCTGCCTGCCTGGCCCTGGAGAAGAAACACCCTTCCTGCCGTGAAGGTCCATGCAGTTGATATGTCCCCCAGGGCTCCGGGCTGCCTCTCTGCTCCCTCTGCCTCAGCAGGACCGTTCGCTCCTCACAAGCCGCACCACTGGGAATTTTGATTCATTATTTTTTGTTGAGTCAGTCTCAGATGTCTTAACTTTCCATTCGTCCCTCTTACCTGCAGGGGCTTTGCACTCCCCTCCAGCTTAATTTTCTCCCACAGCAAAGAGGGGAAATATAAACTAGTGGATCTGCTTTATCATTCCACAAATGCGGCTCTTCCACCAGTTGTCTGGACTCTGCTCATCTCGGTGTGACATTTCTGACGCGTGGCTGTAGCTACAATATCTCCGGCATGCATAAACGGCAGATAGCGAGGTGGGGTCTGCTGCAGACCGGTGCTGTGACCTGCTCAGGGGTGTCATGCCTGGAGGGGTTGTGCCTCTCGGGCACTTGGTTCACAAATCTGTCACCTCTGGGTCCCTGCTGCCCGTCCAGGCTCCTGCACAGCCCCACGCAGCTCCTGCAGCAAGGGGATACTGGACCTGATGGACACCCAGCCTGATCCAACGTCCCAGTCCCTCTCCTGGAGGACATTCACCACTGCCTGTTTTTCAGCAGCTCAGCTCCTTTTTGCTCCCCAGGGATTAAACATAAAGAGGCTTTTCTCTAAACAGGAGATTTGATTTTCAAGACACCATGAAGTGAGGGGTTTTTTCTCAAAGATTTTAATTCGTAGGTTTTTCAAATGTCCACAGAAAGTTGTATACGAACTTGAAAACTCATGGGAAATGGTTGTCTGTTTTACCAACCTGCTGTGTCCACTAGCAGGGAAAAACAAGTTGTTCATTCAGTGCAAGGGTATCTACTGCCTGTGTTGTTGATGACTTCAAAGGTTTCATCTCCCCAGAAGGACTGCCTGGGAGTTTGTTGTTCTTCTATTTATGAGAGACAGCGGGAAAATAATGAGACTTCTGCCATCAGGAGTAGACTCGCAAAGATGACACCTCCACGATCGTTGCTGGGTAGGCTTGAGCTTGTTGCACTAGAGGAACTGAGCCAGTCGCATTCACACTGGCCGGAGAAATGGGGGTTTGAATTTGGGCTGTCCACGTGCCCTGTCCCCTGTCCTGTGCCTACACGTCCCCAGGGGCGAGCAGGGGACTCTGTTCACACCCAGAGCGGTGTGAGCCAACGTGTCCGTGCACGACCAGTGAACTTACAGCTGTGTCCTGAGAGAACGCGATTGCACCCATGCAGAAGAGGAGATGGGAAGAGACAGGAGCTGCATGAACCTGTGTCCAGTCTAACTGTGATCTCTCCGTTAGTTCCTTCACTGTTACTATACGACGCCTCTCGCCCCGTCCCCAGCTGTAACCCAGGCTCCCTCCGCTGCTTCCCTCTGGAGATCCCCCCTTTCTCCTTCTCAGCCCTGTCTGTCCAGCCAAACAGTACAACGAGCTGCTCAGCGAGGGTGGGTCCTGGGGGTGGCAACGGACCCACAGTGCCTTGTGCTGGGAAGAGACTATTGCATCAGGGTCACCCTCCCGGTCCTGCTCTCTCCAGAGATGCTCCTGGCACACAGAGACTGGGGGGTGAGGGGAACAGATGACTTCATTTTACAAGGGAAATTCTTGGTGGGCAAATTCCCCCTGGGATAGCTGAGAGCAAACTTATAGCCCTGCTCAGCCGTGCTCTGCAATTAATCTCCCAGCGATGGGGTTTTAGAGAGGTATGGAGGCGATGCAGGGTTAGAGTGTGGGTGCAAACTGGACACCACCTTCTGCAAGCACCATGGGTCTGGGAACACCTACCACGTACTGGAGACCACGTTTTTATTAAGCTGGGGGTGCGGGGAGAGGGTGTGTTTGTGCTTGAAGCCTTGTGGACTTGCACCAAGCCCA
The DNA here is from genome assembly GCF_047370975.1 of Nipponia nippon. Lineage (NCBI taxonomy): Eukaryota > Metazoa > Chordata > Aves > Pelecaniformes > Threskiornithidae > Nipponia > Nipponia nippon. Next base: position 4,263,798 of record NW_028262348.1, on the reverse strand, counting down.
AGCCAAAGCTGCTGCCTCCCGACTTACGACCACTGAAGCCATTACAGTCCTCTGATTTGTACCTGTGCGGAAGCCACAGAGAGTTCCCGGCGTTTTTCGGAAGGAGAATTTTATGCCCAAAACTAAATTTTATGCCTGCTTTCACTGGGGACCAGTTTTCAGCTTCAGAATCGCTCTGATAACTTTGGAATTGCTTTGATAGTTCCAGAGGGGAGTGCAGTCCCTTTACAGAACAGATGGAGCCACATTTTTCAGGACCATTCAACTTTGCTGTAACTCTGTCTTTGTTATAACAGTTTCTTCTGCTGTAACAGGAGGAGCAAAATTTAGCCAGTGCTGAACGCTCTTGAAAACTGTATTCCTGAACTGGGACAAAACGAGTCTAGAATCCGAGTCCTCCCAGACAGAAATGCCTTCCACACCCGCCGGTTTCAGTGGTGTTGGGGATTTCAGCAGCTTGCAGGATCAGGCTTTCACAGCAGCAGCAGCAATTTCATGACGGCAGTATTTTTGCATGTGTCAATCTGCACTTGCCTGCAATGCATGACTCTAGTAATCCATTTGAAATCTACCCTCGACAGGGAGATCTGAGCGCTAGCTTCTTCCATATGGCCGCGTGTGTTTAATAGGAAACCAGGGGAGCTGGAGAAAGCTAATGAGATTGCTGCTTTAAAGCACTTGGTTCCAGAAGTAAAACAGATCTTACCAGAGGTCGAAATCGGCTTGATTCTAGCATGGGTACACGAGCAACTCATGAAATACTGAAGTATTGTAATGCAGATATACTTTTTTCCTGCTGTGCCGGGAATGAAGCAGACTAGAAACTCTTGGCCTCCACCCCTACAGACGTTTGGCTGTGATGGAGGTTTGAGCCATCGAAATCACAGGAAAAAAACAGATTGTGAGTTCATTGCCGAGCAGCTGCAGCTTGTTTAGCAGTGAGAGAGCCTCACTGCGAGGGCTGCTGCTTTCCTGCCTTACTCATTCATGTACCTACCTGGCCAGATTTCAGGGAGGGAGGAAACACTTCAAAAGCAAGAAAATCGAAGCTGTGAGCCTTGCCCTGAGAATCCCTCGTTGAACAGGAGCCTACAGGCCAAGGCTTTGCAGCTACTCCTCGTTGCCACGGCGGGGAAGCGGGCAAGACAGCGGGGGCTTGTATCCGCGGGTCTAAGATTGCAGGAGCTGTTCTGGGGCTGTGGAAAAGCGGGAGCGTGGAGCTGGGCTGCGGGCAGGCTCCTGCACCGCCCGACTGCAGTATTTGCACGCAGCTCTGTAGGGCTGGTTCCGAAATCTGCTGGTGAATAACACTGGGCAAAGTATATTTCTTCTGGGGGCCTTCTTAACACTTTAAAAATGTAAAGACTAAATACTGAGAAAGTTGAGCTAAAAGAGCAACTGATTTGGGGCTTCTTTTTGTTGCTTTGTTTTCATGGCTTTGGGTGGGGAAAGCAAAAAAAAAAAATTATATCAAATCGTTTTGGACAAAATCGAATATTTTGTCCCCACAATAACTGGTAATGGAGATTTTAAAATTTTCCAAGAGCAACAAGACTGCCTTAATATGTATTCAACTCCAACAAGAGGCATTAGCACTACTCACTTCTGAACCCGCTTTTTTATTTTTCTCTCCGTGTGATCGTGGCATGGAATCATGTCTTAACAAAATACTCTTTACACTACTCAACAGGATGTCCAGAAACAGAAGACAGTGGTTCAGAATCTCCCCGTGCCGAGCATTGAAGTGATGGCTTTGAAGCCAATGAAATTCAATGCAAAATTTCTGCTTTATTAGAATTCTACAAAACAGGCAAATGTCCACAATTCCCAAGGTTAAACGTGCTCTGCTGCCTTGAGATGCCTTCAAAAAACCCTGGGATCTGTATGCTGAAAAGAGCTTGAGAATAGCTTCCCTGGTCTGCAGCAATATCCCCAGCTCTGCTAGAGCGTACACAATTCCCCAGGCAGTAGATGAACAGAGTAAGATGACTTTCAGCCAAGACTCATTGCTTTTTAGATTGCATGTAGTTAGAAACATGAGTTCTGCCAGCCGCCCAGGGAATTTGATACTCAGTGCCAATTAATTTTTGTAATAGGAACAGGGATTTCTTCCCTTGGTTCCCTTAGGCACCTTTGAAAAGTGTAAGCCTCAAAGGTTGGTTTGGATTTTTTTTTTTTCTGGTGGCCTTTTTCCTGAAGAGCAGCAGTGCCGAGATGAGAAAGGGGGTCTGTGAAGGGTAGCAGCGTTGGGGCAGGCAACTCCCAAACTTTCCATTGCAGAGGTTTTCTAAACTCTTCAGATGTGGGTAAATTCTGCTCTGCCAGGTGGGACTCCAACCTCTCGCTGCTCTCTGGTCCTCCTGCTCCTTCCTCCTGCCCCTCAGCACCTCCTCATGTCACTGTGCCTTCATTTGGTTTATAAAATGATACCATGATTTAAGACTGGCACATTGTCTTTACTCTCACTTTGCATCCCATAAGACAGGTATGTGTGGAGGGGGGGGGTAGCTTATTTTGTAGCTTTTTGTGTGATCCTAAGGTAGGTTTATTCTGAGGAGTAAAGGGGTGGGGACAGTGGGAGCAGGGATGAGCCGGTGTTGTATTTGGTCATACCAGTGCTTTAAGCGGTCAGAAACATGGTTTTCCCCTACCTCTGAGCTCTCAATGCTGCTAAAATCTCTGCCATTCGTACAATGTACTCCAGCCCCCTCTCTCAGACCGCCTCTGGCTCTGTTTGCAAGATATCCACATTGTTCTAAAGCATGCACCTCTTTCTGTATAGTTCCAATCTTCTGATTTTATGGAATACTTATGCCTGTTTGCATTACAGTCAAAATAAAAAGGTGAACTAAAATCTAGTGGACCTTGTTCTTCTCTTATCTCTGGGTTTTTAATGCTGAAAGGCCTCTCCTGATATCTTGGCCTTGCTCTGGTTCGCTACCTGTAATGCCAGAGCACTGTAAATAGGATGGTGGCGTCAATCAGCAATACCTATTTATCTCCAAAACAGAAACACTTTCTTGTAAGGTTGCTTGAGTCACAGCATTACATCTTTCACATCATTTTTACCATGTCCACCAGGAAAATGCCACAGTCAAGCAAGGAGGGCTGTTCGCACACAATCCAGGGCAACTTTTGATGCTGGAGCCTCAGGAGCACGGCAGCAGTACTCCAGGCAGGACCTGAGAGACCTGAGCAAAAAGAATGGCTGCATGTGGCCAGGCGAATGAGCCCGAAGCACGGACATGGCTTTTTACATGGGAAGGTAGTATGCTGTGGCAAGGGGGTACTAATCTGCCTTTATTTAAATAGATCACTGCTTAGCGCTCCCTGAAGAGCAGCAGGACATGGATGTGGCCAGGGCAGAAAGACCCTAGGCTGTCTGCAAGGAGCAGGTGAGGGGATGAAAGGCACCCATCCCTGTGCAGGAGCGAAGGGCTGCTCCCCGGCAAGCCAGGCCGGCGCGAGGGGAATGTGGCGGTGGTGTTACCTCATATGTGGCAGTGGTTTTACCTCAGGCATTGCTGCCGTTACACCCTCAGAGGCAGCGGCAGTGTGACCTGAGACTGTCATGGTGTGACCTCAGACATGGCAGTGGTGTGACCTCAGAGACTGCCGTGATGTTACCTGAGGCATGGCAGCAGTGTTACCTCAGATACGGCAGCGGTGTGACCTCAGACACGGCAGCAAACACCTTGGTGTCACCTCACACGCCACACTGGTGTTACCTCAGTCCCCACAGTGGTGCTACCATGGACATGGCGGCGGCATTACCTCAGGTGTTACTGCAGACATGAAGGTGGCATTACCTCAGGTGTTACCACAGACACAGAGGCGGCATTACCTCGGGTGCTGCCACGGACATGAAGGTGGCATTACCTCAGGTGTTACCACAGACACAGAGGCGGCATTACCTCGGGTGCTGCCACGGATATGGTGGCAGCGTTACCTCAGTGGATGCTTCACCTCTGCCCCCCAGGCCCCGTTAGCCCAGGGCACAAACCACTTGCATCCCCCGGGCTCCCTGCAGCCTCCCCATGAGGCAGGGTCGGCCTTGGTCTCTGACAGCCCCGGCTCCACCGGGGACCCGCGGCGGCCGGCGGAGCAGACGGGGTTTGGAGGGACTGGGGGTCCCCAGGCCCGCCTCCCCACCGGCCCTGGGGGCTGACGCCTCTCCTGGGAGGGGGGGGGGAGGGGATCGGCACTTTGCAGACGCTCCCTAGGCCCCGCCGCTGCCCTTGCCCCGGCGAGGCGGCGCGCTCCGCTCCGCGCCTCGGCACTTGGGAGACGCTCCCTAGCGCCTCCATGGGGAAGGCGCCGCTACGCTCTGCGCTTCGCGGGGCGGCAGCACTTGGCAGACGCTCCCCGGGCCGTTCCTCCGCCTTCGCTCTGCGCCGGAAGCGGGAGACGCTCCCTAACCCCGCCCGCGGGGGGGTCGCCCAGGTAAACATCCAAGATGGCGGCGGCGGAGAGCCCGGGCCCGGCGGCGGGGCCGGGGGGGCCGCGGGGCGCGGCGGAGGCCGACGCCGACGGGATGGGCCTGACGGACCTGCCCGGCGAGCTGCTGGAGCTGATCCTCTGTTGCGACGTCCTGGGAGCCGCCGACATCGGGCGGGTGTCGTGCACCTGCCGCCGGCTGCGTGAGGCGTGCCAGCCCCGCGGCAAGGTGTGGCGGGAGCGCTTTCGCCTCAGGTGGGCACCGCCGAGCCCGGTACGGCACGGACCGGCCCGGCACGGCCCGCGGGGGGCTGCGCTGGCTGGACGAGGCTTGGCGAGGGGTGCCCGAGCGTCTCCTCAGCGCCCCGGGGCCGGGCGGGCCCTGTCAGCCAGGCCGGGACCCAGCCGGCGGGGTTCGGCTGGCGGCGGGGACGGTGCCCTCGGTCCCCTTGGCCTGGGAGGGCCTGGGTGCTCCTGGGGCGGTGGAAGTGCACCCCACACACCCCATCTTTGTCTCTCTTCTCTTCCCGGCTCCGCAGGGTGCGTGCTGAGCCCCGCACGGGTGGGACGAGCCCTGCGGCTTTCTGCCGTGTATCTAACGGGTGGGGAGATGGGGTGTCCTTCCCGGGCAGGGGCTGTTGCAAGGCTGCTTCCCCTCCTGAATCCCACGGGATGGGACCAGGCTGAGCCTGCCAGTCAGAGGAGAGCAGTGCTTGCGGCCCCTTCCACAGCCAGGCACTTGGATTACCTGCAGGCCCCAGATCCAACCTGGGGTCCGGCAGCGATGCAGACATAGGGCCACATGCATGCTGGGCTTGTCAGTTGGCCTCCCTCATCCCGCTAAGGTAGGCAGTGTTAGCTGGCATCGTCCAAAACTGCCAAAGCCTGTCCTGTCACAGGACTAATGCTTCATAGCAAAGAGGTCTTTATTTGTAGTGCTTTCGGGAGAACGGTTTTCACAGAAACCGAAATCCTTTGACTGGCTTTTGCTGCTTGTGAGTTTAGTTTCCCCCAAAGGCAGTCACAGGGTACCTGATGAGGGCATAGCTGTGTTGTAACCAGTGAAACTGTCAATACTTGAGCTGGCAATAAAGCACAAGCGTTACTGTTTATACTGCTTATGCCACGGTGGTTTCAGTAGTTCTAGAAACACCACTCCTTCACTGGGGCCGCTAACATATCTAGAATAGGGCACGCTCATCTGCTACCTGCTTTTGTCTGTGTTTTGGCACAGGAAAAGTAGCAATACTGCTTTCTCTAATTGCCAGTTGGCTTCTAAAATTTAGCATAGCTCAAATGAGAGGATTATTCTCTTTCCGCCAGTTGAAAGGGCTACTGAACAATTACAGCTTCCCTGATTCACCGAGCTGTGGCTTGGGATGGCTGGCCAGATCCTTTCACCAATTCAGTGGCTCTAATTGTTGGAGTGAACCTGAAAGTTTAAAAATGGTTTAGATCCAACAGCCGAAATTGAATGTGGTAGGTGATTAGCACATGCTGCTGCCCTCCTCTGTCTTTGATAATAGAACTGTTGGCAGGAGTTTGCACATTGACCTTGTCATCGTGGCTGGATTCCATTGTGAGTAATTGCACTTTATCTTCCTGAAATTTTCAATATAATTTCAACCCAAGAAATTATTCTTTCTCATCCTAAAATAAATGACTGTAATTGTTATTACGACGTGGCTACATTTCAGTGGTAGATAAATGGCTAGGGATCCATCAGGAGAGAGGTTGTTCTATCATGTGAAGTTATTTGGTTAGTCTTTGACTTTATTTTGTAACTGCAGTTGCAGTGTGGTTTTATTATTAACTGGTAGTAAAGTATCTTCCACATGTGGATGGGCACAGCTGTGCCTTTTGGTCAGTTGGTAATAATTTTTATACAGAAGTAGTGATTTAAACATTTGGCGTTCTCTATTTTTAAAGGTAAAAAAAAAAAAATATATATATATATCTAAAAATTATGTATCATATATATAACCTGAAAAGAACCTAAGGCAAGCCATGTATTTGAAGGAAAATGTTTTGTAAAAACCAGTAATAATTAACAGAATTTCAAAATGTGAAATAAACTCCCCTGTAAACTACAAGAGGCCTTTCTCTCAGCTTTCTTTCCCATTCTGTCCAAATTATTTCCATCTGCGCCGATTCCTCTTTGTGTTTCATACACAAATGATCTTTGTGTCTTCAGAACAGCCATGGGTATTGCTGCGCTGGCATGTATTTTATTGCACAGGGCTGCGTTGTGGCAGCACATGCCCACTTTACTAGAAAAAGTGCTGCTGCTACTAGCCCCCAAAACATTACCTGAAGTTAGGTTTTCAGTTGAACCTTGAAATGCTTCTTAGTAAGCTGTGGAATGTGATTTAGCTTTTGGACTTTTAGACTCAATAAAGCAGGTACAGCTTTCTTTTACAAGAAAAGGGGGGGAGGGGGTTAAAAATAATTATTTCTTGTATTAAAAATTAACTGCAAAAGCATTTAGCTGTCACAATCTGACTTCAGAATTCTGTTTTCCTCCAGTAGATGTTGCCACCAGCAAGGGCAATAGAGGGAGCTCTGTTTTGTGCATCCTTTTAATTAGGCCCACAAGGTGGTAGGGAGAACACAGGACAATGAATTCTCATTCTATTAGATGACAAGTTAGCTTAAATGTGATACATCTTCAGAACAGCAAACTTTTTTTTTAATTATTATAAAACTCTGCATCACTTCTACTAATGTGATACCTGTGTTTATGTTGCAAAGCTCTAGAGGAAATCTCCAGAGTGTTTAGGGTATTTAGATATTGAAATACCTGCAGTATGAACCTTTTGAAGGTTTCCTGTTGGCAGGCTTCAGGAGAGCTTGCTTCTAAATAACTATTAAGATGCGGATGAAACCAGCTGGATTTATGCTTTGATGCTTGAGTCAGTCATTGTATTAGTTTATACAATTACATTTAAAGTTGTACTGTGTCTTGGCAGTGTTTCAGCTCCTCAAGTCATGCAGTTACAGTAAGCAACATTTTATGGTTCTGGAGGTTGTCGGTGATGTTGAAATACTAACGAACCTGTTCACTTATGTCTCGTTGTGTAGATGGCCATCACTGCTGAAATACTATAGCCACACAGACGGTGTTAGCTGGCTTGAAGAATACAAAGCACGGCACAATGCTGGTCTAGAAGCCCAGAGAATTGTAGCTTCCTTCTCCAAAAGGTTCTTTTCAGAACATGTAAGTCGTCTTCTCTATGTATGTGCAACAGCTTAGCTCCTTGTTTAGTACTTTTTATTAGTTTGTGTTTCCTCTCTCTTCACATCTTTTCAACCATGCAGTCAGAAAATTCATATTTCCTCGCTTTGTGTGAAAATGCTAGATCACCAGCCAAAAAGGGAGAGAGCGCGTTCAAAATCCAAAGGTGCAAACTGCATAGAGTCCAAAGCGCACTCTGCATATCCCATTCAGCTGTTGCTGCTGCAGCTTTAAAAGCTTTTTGCTCATCACTACGTGTTCAGACCTGACTCTGGGAACTTCTGAAGGACTGTTAGTTTGTTGACACGTACCACAGCCTATGAATTTATCTCACTGCAGACCTTGTGCAAGGGTACATTCTGTGAGTTGTCAGAAGTCAGTTGAAAACAGGACCAAGGTGCAATAGGTTCACTGAATCTCTCAGAAAGACTTACTTGCATGTGGAACAACAGTTATTTCATTGACTGTTTGCTTAGTGGACGGCTGTGGGCTTTGGCTAGCTGTACAATTTGGGTCAACCTGAAATTCTGTGAAATAGGCATAAATGCTGCCTGAAACTTTGGCTGAATTAAAAAGTTCACACAAGAGCCACTGAACGGTCACTGCTCTGTGGCTCCTTTGCTAATATGTTGTGGTCCAGTAGAGAACTCCCCTAAGATACAGGAGACCAGTGTTGAAATCCTCTGATCTGATTTTAAGCAAGGGTTGGCATCTAGGTCTTCACCCCTGGAGAAGACGTGCGTGGGGCGAGTAGGGTATCTGGAGATGCATATCTCTTAGATGTTCTTCTTGAGCTGTTCCGCTGTAGTTGCAGCAGATGGACGTTTGACCACGGAGAAATGTGTGTCATGGCATTAACCGGGGACAGAGGCTCTTGGATTCCTACTGTTTTAATCACGTATGCAAAGGCTACCGAGAGACCATTCAGTGATACCCAAAGGCCTAATAGTTAGGACCATCTCCTGTGAGGCTCAAAACTGCGGCTTGATTCCCTGCTTAGAATTGAGGGGAAGAGACTTTCAACCCAGTTCCACTAGGTCCTGCGGAGTGCCTGCTAAGATACAGTATAATGGGAATTGCTTTTTCCTTACTCTATTAGCCCAAGTCCTGTGCTGAAAAGCTTGAAAGCAAAAAGATTTGTTACAGTTCAATCAAAGCTTAAAAAAGAATTCCGAATTCTGGAAGAAAATAACTCTTCTGAATATAGATACCTAAGTGATTGTTTCAAAAAATGCTGTTCTGTCAACAAGCTGGTAACTCTGAGTTCATCATTAATCAGATGAGGTTTTTAAGCATAAGTTTGAGGCTGAAATGAAGACTCCTGCTCCTTCGTTCCTTCCCCCAGGAGCAATTTGCTACACTAGGGAGGATTTGTAGAGGTTCAGTCAACCACAGGCAAAAGTTGATTATGCCTTAAAATTACTGTCAGCTTGGGCCCAGCCTGCATAAGGTCTGGTATGCTTGTGCTGGTCCATACACCCTCTGTAGGAGCCCTGACTGCTGTAGTAGTTAGCTCAAGTTGCTGTAGGGTGCTACTGGCGTTCTCAATGGATCCTTGTAATAAATCGATGGAGTAGAGACTGTGAGTACTTGGTGAGCTGGACATTTTTAAGATCTTTAAAAAAAAATAGAACAAAATTAGTTTTGAGACTTTTTATGAAACTGTGTTCTTTTGGAAAGAATCTGTTGTGCTCTGCATAATTCATCGTCTGGTTTGACAGGTCCCCTGCGATGGATTCAGTGACATTGAGACTCTCAGGTGCCCCAGTCATTTTTTTGAGGATGAGCTGATGTGTATCCTTAACATGGAAGGAAGGTAAGAAAGAGTGAGGGGTTTGAAATGGAAGAGATTTTTCCCTTTCACCAGTTAAAGGAGAACAGTACTGTGGTGAACGCCTGACCTCAACTTCTGTCCTTTTGTCACTCTCATAAAACAACCTCCCCAGGCTTACCAAGGCTGGAAAGTATTGCTGTGTGTTTAACTTCAGAACAAATTTAATATTCCCGAAAAAAAAAAACATGTAAACTATTCTATGAGAAGGAGGTCTTCTGGCTTCGTGTTGCTGTTTGTTGCTTGACTCCTTGCCAGTTCATGACATCTCTCGGGACATGTTTCACATACCCTCTTCTCCGCAATAGTTTTGGCTGAAGGAGTTCTCGTCCTCATGTTCCTTTTTTATTTAAACCTGCATCAGTTTGCTGAACTGATTTGCAGGATGGGCCTGCAGCACTGGAGGGAAGCAGGAATACTCGGGGAGGATTGCCACCACGAATCCTTGTATCATGAAACTACAGCTTTTTTTTTTTTTTCCCCCCCTCTTGTTGCTTTTCTTAGCTGTAGTAGGTTGGTACAATTTTTGTCCCCAAATAAGCAACTGAGTTTAATTCAGACACTGCAAAATTTGTCGTTCTGTAAATGACTCGGACAGGTGAAATGCCAAGCAGGTAAATAAAACTTCTGGTTTGCATCTGCCTAGGTATTCTCATCACCATGGTTAACACTGGGCAAGATGAATAAGTCGCTGCTTTACTTGAAGGTTTTTCTGCTGGTAGCATATAATCCATGCTGATTTTGCTGTGATACGAAGCAGCGATAGATTGCTCTTAATGGAATCTAATAGCCTTGATTAAAGGGGCTGTTAGTAGAGCTTGAAAAAACATAACTGGAATGGCAATCATCTCATTTTTGCTTTTTCACATCCGTTTTATTACCTTCCCTATTTGAACTGGGACTAACCATCTCTCATTTGACAACTGGTTAAAAAGCTTTTGAGCCTTTGCACTGGCCAAATGCCTCCCCATAAAGCAGAATTGATGCTAATTACACCCTGATTAAACTGTAGCCATTGCCATTCAGGAGCATTAGGCTAAATCATTTCCCTGGCAGATATCCCAATAAAGCAGTTGTCCCTATTGAGCATCCCAATTTATTGGAAGAAGAGGATAAAGTGTTATGAGGTTTGATTGTTCTCCTGTCCAGTAGGATGGAGAAGGCTGATTTAACCTGCAGTCTGGAGGAGAGGAGATGTAAGCAGGGAAAGAGGGGGTTTTCTGAAGAAGGAAACTGGACTTGTTTTAAACACATGGCAAGGGCAGAGCCTGGGAATCAGTAGAATTCTCCCTTTGGGTGTTTTTGGGGCCAGGGCTTTGTGCCATTCCTAACTATTTGGTGTAAAAGTGCTCGGTGAGGCACTGGGGGGTAACCCATTGCTAAAGGCCGGGGCTTGCTTAGATGCACGTGATTTGAATGCCTCTGAGTTGGTCTGTCGTATTTCAGGTGATCTCTTCAAACCTGACCTGGATAGTAACCAGCTCTCTGTTACTGCTTCTTGTGCGCTCTGCCTTCACTTGTTAATTTAGAAAGTGAAGGGGCTTTACTATAAAAGCTGTAAGGTTTTGGATTGTGTGATTTACAGACCAGCTGTTGATCTGTTCCTGCCTTTCCAGAGCAACAGAGGTGTTTTTCCTCTGGGGATTTTTTTTTTTTTTCCTTCTGAATACTATTGGACCTACATTCATGGCCCTCATCAATTTCTTTTTAATGGTGAGAGGATACTTTAAGTCTGATTCTGGAGGGATCCAGTCAGATAGAGGGTAATGTTTTATGAATAAAATACAGGATTTTAATCAGATATTCCTGAGCTGCTTTAATTAGGATCAGTGTTGTTTCCCATGATACCGTATCTTCTCAAAATTATGTATTGGTGGTAGGATAAAAATTGGAGATGATAGGAGCAATGTTTCGCAAGCATCTTATATTGTGGATTTTTGATGGAGAAATTCCTCTTCACATTTACCTTTTTGGTTGACTCTTCAGTGATAGTGGTGTTGTCAGACTCGTTTAGAAAAGGAATAGTCTAAATTGTAAACCTGTATTCATTGGAGAAGTTAAATGTTCACCCTTAAAGTGCTTGTTTAGGGCAACACTACTTTTTGTATTTAAATGTGCAGGAAGGGTCTCACCTGGAAATACTATGCAAAGAAAATTCTATACTTCCTACGGCAACAGAATATATTAAAAAATCTGAAGGAGTATCTTCAACGCCCGACTGATCGGCAGTCATTTTTGGAGGGTAAGTCTTTGGCAGAAATCCCATGTAGAGTACGTAATGACAGCTTTCCATCATTGTTGTTTTACTTGGAAAGAGCCTTCCTTGCTTGTATTTCAACTAGCCCTCGGACAACGACTCAAAATTAAGTCTGGATTTTTGAGGTACCTGAAATCCTTAAAATTTTGCAGTGGTTGCATAGTGTTGCATCAGAATGTCAGGATTGCATTAGCTTCTGTCAGTGCTGTATGCTTGAATAATTGCCTGTGGACAGATGAGCTGAAAAAAACACTTGCATTTCAGTCTTGAACAGTGCATTGAAGAAGTCAGCAGTAGCTCAGTGTCCTAATTAGCTGACATTGCAGAAGCATTTTAACTGTGGCCCATGGGCTGAATACGACCTAACAGACCAACTGATCTGATTTTGAGTCAGCTCCCTACTGTCTCCTTTCCCAAGAGCTTCTCTGATAAGGGCAAGGAGCAAACTGCAGGCAGGGGGAATTGTTGTTGCAGCTCATAGCCTGTGCGCTGTGGCTTTCTCTCGAGAGCTGTCTGACTGCTGGACCGTTGAAGCTGTGCAATGTAGAGCTGGGGAATGGATGGAAGTCCAGTCACGTGGTGGAAAGGTACCTGCACCTGATACGAAGAAGGAAAAGGCTCTTCTGCAATTCATGTCCTCAGTCTGGTGGATTATTCTCTTCCTCAAGCTTCCTATGGAGAAGATAGTCTTCCGAATCAATCAAAAGCTGCCAGTGTCTGTAGAAGAGTCCCTTACTCTTGATATATGCCTCAAAAATGTCATATGAAAGAGTCTCCAACAGCAAAGCTGGTTCTTGTTAGTGGCAGTAGACTTTGAAGAAGGAACTGTGTTAGGGCAAGAAGGGAGAGCCAGAAGCGGCTTTTTCTGGAAACAACTGAGACAGTTGATTATGTGACTTAATCACACAGACGCATTTGTCTGCTATGGAGGTACTATTAGAGCGCCAACAGGTAGTCATTTGTGAAGTTTCACCTGGTCAGCACGGGGAACACTTCGCAGGGGGGCAAGAAGACGGCTTTGGGCCCTGCTGAAGTCCTTGAATATAGGCCTGTCATGGATGTGGCTAATGAAGCAATGTGGGAAGCTGGAAGAAGTATGATTCATGCAAAATTCTTGCAGGTGAATATAGTTGATTTCAAAGGTTGAACAATATGGAGGCTTTGGAAAGAGCAGTGGTGACAAGATGACAAGGAGAAGACTCTGAAAAAGGGCTATTTTTTTTCCTGCAGAAGTTTGACAGAAGAGGCTTGGGCAAAAGGAAAAAGAAAATCTATTCTGCTATAGTGGGTTTCTGACAGGAAGATGGAGAGCAGGCGTGGAAGAGAAAGATGAATGTAGCAGAAGAGGGAATGATGAGCAAGAGCGATAGCTATGGAGGATATGGCAAGAAGAAATCAGAACTGAAGCAGAAGTGAAGTTGAGATTGTTTCAGGCTCTGAATAAAAAACATTGTTTGGGAGGATGCCAGGAGATGCAACGTGACCAGAGAGTTGGTGGGTTAAGCCTCGTCTAGCAGCATACCTTTCAAGATGGTGAAGAAGGGAATACTGGATTTAATTGGTATTTATCATGTCAGCTTACTCTTTGCATTTTATGTGATAAATCCAATATATGACTGCGAATTTTAAAGGGAAAGCGCTTGTGTTCTCCTGCAATTGCTTGCTGCATGCCTGGAATTTAGAGTAGGTAAAACTAAGCAAAGAAAAAACTGAAGTCCTGTTTCTTATATAGTTTGTTTTTTCCAGGTGCTGTTTTAATTGATCAATACTGTAACCCGCTGTCAGACATCTGCTTAAAAAGTGTCCAGGCACAGGTGGATGATATCACAGATAAAGTGCGCAAAGTCCTGCAGACGAAAAATCCAAGGCACCCCAGCTTGGCTTCCAAGGCAGGTACTGTACAGAAGTGTGTGCTTTACTGAAGAGCATTTCTGCAGGTCTAGATAGAGGCAGACAAGGTGAAACAGCTGTTGAATTATTGCAGCTTAAAGAGCTGCTGTTCTTTATCCCTTGGCAAGCATATTTTGACATTTGCTTAAACCATCGTTCAGGAGACAGACATTTGTTCAGCCACAGGGACTCAATAGCCCGGGCTTGTCAGTCCCATCTGATGCTGTCTAAGCAAAAAGAATTGGGAGGGGAATTATTCTTTATTCTTTTTTTTCCCATTTGTCCCTGAAGTCTTAAGTAGTCCTGATATCTGTAGCAGAGCTGTGGGACAGGGGATCAACCTCTTTTCCTCTGCAAGTCTCAGAAAGTCAGCAGCAATAGAAAAGGTACGTGCTTTAACATCTCCAAAGGTCAGGCAGCATCTTGCTCCTTGTTTTTTATAAGCACTGTCTAATGTTTGCTGTCTTTCAAAGAGAGAATGAGCTGTCTGCCTGTATCTGTATATCTGGAGTGGCGAAGCTGGGACTCTCAAGCAGTGAAAGCACGCTTGCCATGCCTGGGCAGCGTGACATGTCCAGCTGCAGTGCTGTGCTGGCACAGGTTGGTTAGGATCCAGTCCTCCAGCCACAGAAGGAAGCGAGGCATCGCTGTTGCACAACTCAGGTGCAAGGCAATCCACTGAGCCAGGCCACGTTGTGAGTGGAGCACTAGGGCACTGCCATGGTCAACTCCAGCCAGTCTCTTGACTATCTGAGTCGAGACAAATCTCTTGTGTTCTTAGTCCATATGAAGAATTTTGGTATAAGGTTCATTGCGTAAAGGTTAAGTACACTTTGTTTTCTCAGTCTTTATTTCATTGCATGTGTTTTTTAGAAGAGATCCTGATTCCAGAAGTGGAGCTTCAGCGGCAGGTACTCGATGCTATGAATTGCGTCCTGTATGAGCAGTTAAAATACAAAGGAAATGAGCTGGATTACTATAACTCCCTGAATTCATACATTCACCAGGTATGTGTGTGTTAGGCAAAAACTAGGAGGCTGCAAGGCTTGAGACATTCTATTTGTGGTGTTTATTTGTCTGAAAGTAGTCAACTCTCTCTGCTGTAAAGTCAATATGATGTCTTCTTTTAGTGTGTATTCTGTCAAGTTGCTGTATTTTCATTTGTGAAGTCAAACCTTGGGGTTTTGTGGTTTTTTTTTTCATATCCCACATGTGTTTATCATGTTTTTATCCCCCAGGTTTTGATCCGCAGGACAGGAATTCCCATCAGTTTGTCTGTACTTTATTTAACAATTGCCAGGCAGCTAGGAGTCAAGCTTGAACCAGTCAACTTCCCTAGCCATTTTCTGCTGCGATGGTGTCAAGGAAAAGAAGGGTAAGTGATCTGCTGAATTTTGAAGTTGTGTCCGCAGTAATGAAAACCAGAAAGCATTTACAGCTCCAGACCTATACTAGAATGTTTGATTATTTTCCATCCTTAATTACAACCTTATGAAGGAAAATATCAGATCTCTAAAGAAGTTTTCCCAGAATTCAGCTCTGCTGTTGATGAATGGTAACAGATTTTCTGAGTGTAAAATAATAGTAACTATGAGGTAATGTTTCTTTTATTTAAGAAAAAAGGTGCTGATTTCATTTAACCTTCCATACAGAACAGTTGCTAGAGACCATTGCTGTTCTTCTGTGCACTTATTTAATTCTCTGAGTCAGTGCAGGATATGTCTTTGACCGGGTCACGATCAATTTACAGAAATCTGTATTTTGTGAATGACATCAGCAGTCCAATTCAGAGCAATGGTTTTGTCTATATATACCCCTTTTGGCTTCAGATGCCATGTGCGTGGGCTCTGTGACACTCTCCAGTGCAGTGTCATAATATAATCTAGTGACAGATACAGCAAACCTGAAAATATCTGAAGGAAAGAACTTGCATGATGGAATGAACGTGTCCCCGTAGTTTCTCTGTCTTTTCCCATATATGTTTATCTGAAGAAGCTAGGAGGAGAGAGAAGGTAGCAGGTATCTCTTTTTAGGAGGGAGCTGAGGTATGAATGACACTTCTTTTAAAAACAAGCTTGAAAGTGCTGAGGGAAGAACAAAAATAGGTAATCTTGCTTGACCATGAGACCCATCATCGCAATTCAGTTTCCTCGTTGTTTCATTAGAAGCACGGATATTTTTGACTACACCTACATTGACGCCTTTGGGAAGGGGAAGCAGCTGACGGTGAAGGAGTGCGAGTACCTTATTGGCCACCACGTGACAGAGGAGTTCTATGGAGTGGTGACTTCAAAAGAGGTCTTGCAGCGTATGGTGGGAAATCTCTTAAACCTTGGCAAGCGGTAAGTTGAGGATCATCTGGCCTGTAAGGCCTGTGGAAAAAAGGGCCCAGAGTATACTGTCTGCATATCTGATACTGCTCCTTCACAGTATTTGAGCAGTGCTTTAAAAAGGTGTAAGTCACCCCAGGGGATCTTGAAAATTCTGTACGTCATGTTGCATTGTCTAGTTGCTTTTAATCACCTGCAGCAGTATGGTGTGCAAACAAGAATATTTAGTAAAACTAGTTCCTCTCAAAAAAATGGACAGATCTTTTTTTTTTTCTTTGTGAAAAGCTGATAGGGACTGTCCACCGTTCCCTTAAGAGCAGAGACTTTGTTACGATCTGGTAAGCACAACCCACATGCTCATATGAGCAGTTTCAAAGGTACTGTTGGTTTGTAGAAAATCGGAAAATCACTTTCCCAAGTAGCCATAGACAGAAATCACAGAGTGATTGCTTTAGGTGTAATTAAGCTAGGGGAACAAAAGCAGATTTCAAAAGGAAATGCCTTGGAGAGTGAATTCTCTATGTAGGATTATTTGACCAAGTAGAATACCAGTGAACTGGGAGGGTAGAGTCCAATCATCAGTTGTGTAGCGTTTTTCCTTCTGAGCAGGCTGTTGGATGTGTTGAGTGACAGCCAGTGCCAGAGTCACTCTTATTGAATGAGCATGCCTGTAGCGTCATTTTTGGTAACTACCCCTGCACATCAGAGTACTGCAGGTAGGTGTTGAAGAGCTAGCCTTACAACTGAGTTTCTTTTTTGCTGGCAGAGAAAGCACTGATCAGTCTTACCAACTCTTGAGAGACTCGTTGGATCTATACCTGGCCATGTATCCGGACAATGTGCAGCACCTAATGCTCCAGGCTAGGTTATACTTCCACCTGGGAATCTGGCCAGAAAAGGTACCTCGCCACTCGGTCATATGTTTTCTGATAGGCTAAGCGCTGTTAACACTGGTCTATTGATTTTTGGACTACGTCAGCTTGCGTTACAGTCTGCCACAAGTTGTTTCTGTAATAAATGCAATTGAACGAGTTATCACATTTCAGAGAATCAATTTCTACTATATGAAGCAGGGAAAAGGGGATGAGTCTTGCTTGCTTGCCCTAGGGGAGACTTGTGAGCAGCCTCGAGTCTGAGTCATAATTTATGATTTACTGCCCGAGTCTGACAGCTTGTCTTGCAACCAGCACTGTGGACTTCTAGCTGTAAGTTATAAGAGCATTCTGTTTGGTTTATGCCTAGATTGTTGTAGTGGTGGTAAAACTCTTGCTGGACTCATGTAAAAGGAGCAATTGCCTTATCAGAAAACTTGTCGGAAGTTATCTCTTACAAATACAACCAAAGCTGTTCTCTGAAACCTTAGCCACACAATCAGTGGCTCCTGTGAAAAAACAACTTAATATTCCTGTCCTTGGGATTCTTTTTTAATATCACCTTTAGCGTAGCAACTTGAGTCCTGCTGTCTTGTGAATGTGGGAAAGAAGGTGCGGAGACTTACAAGTCGTTTAAGTTGTCTGATCATCCATGTCTTTCACTGAATCAGGGGAAGGCACAGGGAAGAAGCATGTAACTCAAAACACTATTATTTCTTTAGTGTGTCACTACAGCAAAGTGTTCCCTAGTCAAAATTTCCTGTACTACTTTAGTGAAGCTCACACACTTGGGCAATGCCTGTGCCGTTTCCAAATGTGAGGTTTGGGTGAGGGGGGCAGAAGTATTGGCTGGACAGCTGAGCAGAAAACAGAGCTCTTTCCACCAGATTAGCTGAAGCATAGGACTGCTGGAGAAGCTGCCTTGCTTTTGAAGAGCAAACTGTTTGAAGCTTGCCATTCCTTTCTTATGGTGGCAAGTTTTAGGGTCACCACAGAAAAACCAGCACAAACTAAGAAATTGTGTACTGGGGGAACTCGCTGAGCTGAAACGGCAACCGCACGTAAATAGGGGATTGCCAAGTGGAACACTGGAAGATCTTCCTTCCTCTTTCTGGCACTCAGCAATGTGTTTGTAAAGCACCAAGGCTTTGCATACTTGTGTTTTGCTGCCCCTCAGAACAAATAATCCCACTCCGTGGTTGAGTTTTACACATTGTTTCTCTGCACCGCGTTGCCAGACATAGTGAAAATGTGCAAATTTGGACTTTGCAGTACTGCATCCTCATATGCATCCAGTCATTCCAGGCTGTTGGGTAGGATTGTAGCTAGCCAGAGAGAATGCTCTATGTCTGATAGAACAGAAGATACCAGATTTAATAGAGGTCTGCCAGATGTATGGAAAGTGGTACAAAATGAGGTATTTGATGGGACAGATGTATCTGTCTTTTCTCAACCTGTTTAGACAATAGTTTTTTTAAGAGAAAAACAAACAAACAAAAAACCCCCAAACAACTTGGCAGCAGATGCTCTGATAGTGTGCCAGAGGGTGTTGGTAGGCTGGTATTCTGGATCTGCAGGGTTTGCTGCTTTGAGAGCACTTTTATAGTTAGCGTTCTTTAGTCATCCTGAGACACGAAGGTTCTCTGTCTCTTGTTCACTATTACATGGTATAGCATCATAGAGGTTATTTGTGTTTCCTTCTGTGCTGCCCTATTTTTCCTCTACAGACATGCTGAGGAACTCTTTGAAACGAAAATGTTTGTTCTCAAGTACAGCAGAAGTCATCTGGAATCGCTTCACAGCGGCAGTTTGGGGGACTAGCAACAGTATTCTCTTAACATTTCAGAAACCTTGGAACGGTCTCGTCAATGCCCTGTGGTTGCAAAATGTGACACGATTAGCTTGTGTGACTTAGTTTTAAGCAGTTACTGTGCTCAACAGTCCCCTTCCTTGGAAGCAGGGAGATTTACAAATAGAAAAGGAGAGGACTGTTTAGAATTTCTGCAGGCTAAGCAAGTGTGAACAACTCCTTGGGTGTGTGTAGTTAGAGCAAAGGTTCTCAGTCCTGTGTGGAAAACTCATGTGGTGGACCTCTAGACCTGGGTACTTAGACTCAGCTAACTCAAGAAATATATCTGTATGTATTTGTAAGTATTGGACTGCTGTAGAGACTTGTTCTGAATCTGTCTTTTTGGTTTGGTTGCTGAAGGTTCTGGACATCTTGCAGCATATTCAGGCTTTGGACCCATCCCAGCATGGGGCCGTCGGGTACTTAGTTCAACATACCCTAGAGCATATTGAGCGCCGGAAGGAGGAGGTGGGACCTGAGGTGAAGCACCGTTCAGATGAGAAGCACAAAGAGGTCTGCTTTTCGATCGGGCTGATTATGAAACACAAGAGGTGAGCTCCTCAAAGCCTCCCCCACATTAGCAGGCTGTACTGTAACGACGAGTGCAGAAGTGTTTGTTCTGACAGTAATGAGATGTGGTTTTATCTACCAAGGAGGTACCTGGAATGGAAAATGCCAGGCATGTGCATCTATGTCATGTACCTCATAGAAAAATGGGAGCAGCTCTGTCTGTCCTTTGAGAGAACGAGTGTATTCACTGCTGTTTGCTTGCAGAGAGAAGTTTGTGAAGTGACTTGTCCAAGTCATCATATATCACACAGCTAAAATTCCCAGAGCCCAGAGCTCTCAAAGAACATCAGTAATCAGTTAATGAGGGACCATAGAACAGAATTGCCTTCAAAAAAGATTGTAAGATTCCTAAGACAGCTTATGAATCTTTCCCTGTGCTATTATTACCCGCTTTTCCTGCATTGCACAGAGGCTTTATGTTCCTGTCTGTGCTACTCTGCCAGAAGGACATGCCAGCACTGTGTTGCTTCGGCCACTCCTCCAACTCAACAAGACATCTGGAGTATATTTTAAGGGCGTCAGCAGTGACAGTTATAATACCTTGCGATTAATTGCATAAATAATCTGAAAATAATGATGGCGCTCTTTCTGGGAGTTCAGTGTTGGGATTACCACATCTGTGTGATGGGCACAGAAGTAATTGTGCAACACAGTAGGAAGGTTGATTCTCCTCTATTTCTTGTTCCTGTTCTCCTGGTTGCTGATTTCCAGTCTTTTGCCATTTTCATTTCTTGCTCACGTTTGGTTTTCCTTTGTCCTCAGCTGTTTGTTCCTGTCTATTGGTCCCGTCACTCCTAGTCATTTCCCCCTACCTCAAAATACACACACGTACGCGCATAATCTTTTTGAATTTATTTTTTTTCCTCTCTTGTCTTCTCCTCCTTGTGCCAACTCACAGGAGGCTCCTATCCTGTTTGTGCTATATTAAGCTTGGGAAAAAGAGCTGGCTCTGGAATTTTCACAGTCTTTGGTGTGCAATTTTTTTAATTAGATACGGCTATAACTGCGTGATTTATGGCTGGGATCCCGCCTGCATGATGGGGCGTGAATGGATCCGGAATATGAACGTCCACAGCCTTCCGCATGGCCCCCACCAGCCTTTCTACAACGTGCTAGTGGAAGATGGCTCTTGCAGATATGCTGCTCAAGGTGAGCAGGAGTCTCTTGTGTTTATTATCTGTTTAGAAGTACATTAGGAGAAAGGGACGCTTAAGTGATTAACTGTTTTAAGTATGAAACATAAACTTTTATTAGGAAGGAAAATGATCTTGAATTCATGGCCTGCATTGTTTGCTCTCCATGAAATCAGTACTGCTAGGAACGTTAAGGACCACTCTGGTGTAATCTTCTTTTGCCTTAAAAATGTGTTTTGGACGTGATTGGTTTTACAGTGTAAACCATGATGGTTGCTTTTAAAAGAGGTAATTCAAGTTTTGCTGAAGTTCTGTCAGCAGCTCTCGTTCTTTGAAATTATAGCTGTGCTTTGGGCAGGACCTCAAAATAGGATCTGGTGAGAGAGCACACAAACTTTGCTTCTCAGGGCACGGTTCTGAGCAGCTGTCATCAAGAGACTGTGTGCCAAGATCCCAGAGAACATGGGTAGCATGGCTTTTGGTGCCACCTCTGATAAGAATGGGACAAAAGTGAATGCCTCTTTTAAACCTCTTTGCATCTGTGAAATCTCTATCACCCATTCTTTATGCAACATACCATAAGAACGGAAATTCTTGTCTGATGGTCAGAATATGAGGTTAGGATACAAGAAATGTTGAACTGAGGTTCAAAAGGGAAAACAACCCCTATACATATATGTCTATATGTCTGTAACTCTGTACATTGTAAACAGAGTGTTTCTTTGCCTCGTGTTTGTTCTCCCTGTGGTACGGAGGCATCCCGTCCAGCTGGCAGGGCAGCTGCACAGCCTGACTGTATTTTGCTAAGGGAAGACGTGGAAGCTGCTGGAGGGGAAATGCTGAACAAAATGCAGTCCAGCTCTTTCACTAGGGGGTGCTCCCTAGCATGTTCTGGTCCCCTACGCGTAAGCAAGAGGTGGTTTTACAGGAGGGGACACTCCTGCCTTTGTAGTTTAAAGTGCAGGTGTTTCTCACTGTCCTGAGAGTTATTTTATATGCAGTAATCCAAAAAGATGAAGTGGGGACCAGGAATATTGCAGCTCGGCCTTATGGCTCATGTACTCGGCCTCTGAGAGAGTCTTAAAAACCAAAAAATTCTTGTGTGCAATGGATTGATATTAAAATACGCATCTGAGTGAAAACTAATCAGATAATTGTCCCCAGTGCTTCTGGGGCTGAGTCATCTCTCATATCCTTTGTCTAATTGTTTATAAACAAGTATAATGCTGGCTGGTTCCAGAGCGCAGCGTATTTTAGCCAAGCTGTAGGTTGACAGCGTCATCTCTGTGGCATCCGAGTGTTTTGATATTGCTAGGGAAAATTGAAGGGTTTGTCCTTGTTTGCTGAAATCTTGCTGCCTGGCTATTGAGTATCCCCTCTGAAGTACATCCTCAGATCATTTGGGAAGGCAGTATTTCATAACTTACTGACCTGACTTTGGGGAGGGGATGGTAGTTTTTTGCTGAAAGAACCTTAAACAAGTCTGCATGCAGAGTTTTATCTAACCAGCTCAGGAATACACCAGGTTATTATAGGTAATTGTACCTCAGTTTGAAGCCTTCCTGTAAATCCGTAGGTTGAGCTGTAGCCAATTCCAAAACACCTGTTTCGTACAGTGAGTTTGGTATCTACCTATCCGTTCTTGTCTTTCTTTTTGCTTTGTGGCAGCACAGGCCAGATATCTGTGGTTCAAAAACTTCTAGTCAGCATGTTTCTCAGGCTCCCCACCTAGTGCTGAACTTGCTTGTCTTAGTCTCTTCCCCCCTGCCAGCTTCTATTTCATCACTGTGTTTTTCCCTTTGTACACAGCTCGCTGCTCAGCCATGCTTCTGCAGAGCATATTGGAGTGTAAATTGTTTTCTGCAGTGGTGCAGTATACGAAAAAGGTACTTTGCAAGCCCGTAGGACTGCACCAGCCCGCTGAGGTGTAGAAAGCTCTTGTGCTTTCAGCTGCACACGGTGACGTACAGTAGCTTCAAAGAGCCTGTATGGATTAATATGACTTGGATGTGCTCTCTGTAGTGAATGGAATAGTTTCAGAGACAGATTAGTTATTCCTGAATGATGTTCTCTGCATCCCATCTTGTTCCCGCCCTGCCTTGCAGATAAGTCAGACTTTGGGACTTACACAGGTAGAAACAAAAGCTGCCTATCTGGCACTGTGCTGGAAAAAATGACATCATCTGGGGACTGCTGCAGGGCACCTGCGCATGTGATTTACTGCTGGGCTGCCTCCCAGTCACACCGCTTTATACAAATACTGCAGGAGCAAAGGGGCCCTCAGCTTCTGTGCTAAACAACACAGAAGCCACAGTGCTTCTGTGTTGTTTAACTGTTGTGCTTCATCAGGTTATCTTTTAGTACAAAGGAGGAAGTAGGGTGCTCTGGGAATGAATCGATGTGCTCTTCTTGGGGACTTTCTCTTAACTTTGGGAAGTTTGGATTTAGAAAAGTTAATTTTGCTGTGCGAGACATGCTTGAAAACCAGGCTGGTGACCTGGCATGGTTGAAACACAGGCTGGTGACTTAGAGCAAGAAAGCACTTGGCTTCTCTACCAGGACAACCTTGTGCAGTCGGCCTCACCCTTGGAGCATTTGAGAAGGATCTCTCCTAGAAACCGATCTCCCATGGGACTTCAGGGATCAGAGCTCAGTGCCGCAGCTTCTCCCTGCGCTTACAACCAAGACCTGTGACCAACAGAGTGGGAACAGGTCAGCATCCTGCTACCCTAACCTGATGTCAGACAGTGTGGTCTCAGGCATAAAATAGTTTTCCTGCCACTAGGAAATGGGGTCAGCATCACTTAGGAGATAAGGCTCAGTGAGCAGTCGTACTGGCGTACGTGCATGTTTTCCTGGATCAGGGTTTTTTTTCTTTAAAGCATCAGGAGGTGGTATTTCTAGAGACAGAAACAAGACTTGAGAGAGGCGCAGGATTTATTGCCTCGTAGCAGGCCATTTCATGTGGTGATAACTGATTCTTTCTTTTCCTAACAGAGAACCTGGAATATAACTCTGAGCCTCGGGAGATCCCTCACCCTGACATTGGCCGCTATTTTTCAGAGTTTACCGGCATTTACTACCTAGCAAATACTGAGCTAGAAATTCGGTACCCGGAGGATTTGGAGCTCACACGTGCCACAGTTCAGAAGATC
This sequence comes from Nipponia nippon, assembly GCF_047370975.1. Taxonomy (NCBI): domain Eukaryota; kingdom Metazoa; phylum Chordata; class Aves; order Pelecaniformes; family Threskiornithidae; genus Nipponia; species Nipponia nippon. The sequence goes on along the minus strand of NW_028262348.1, from coordinate 4,240,239 downwards.
TACAGTTCAGGCAAGGAGTGAGTGCAAAGGCACCATGCGGACAGAAGCAGCTGGAGTGTAGCTTTACCCTCTTTGCAAAACTTGCGTGGAAGGCAAGTTTGGTGACAATCCTTTGGCTTAATGCATTGAAAACTGCATTGAACTTTGTAACTGGTGCTATAGCATCTTTCCGTTGCCTGCCTGCCCATTCTGGCCCAAAGGCACAGGGACACGTTGGCCAAGTGTAGAGAGGACAAGTGTCATCTTGCAGAGACAGTCGTGGTAGGAAGCACGTTGTCCTTCGGAAGGATTTGCGCATACTAGTTGTTCTGTAATTGTCTTGCCTAGAAGGTCAACGCAGTGAGATCCCTGGTGTGGAATACGGAAGAACCCCCTCTTCCAGAGAAGGAAGCTGCTTGTCCTTGCAGCGTTGTAGGTTTTTTGATTGTTTTTTTTTTTTAATGTATATCTCATGCAGGTGGTAGTTTTTAATGTCTCTTACGTTTCACTGTTGTCTTCTCCAGTCTGAATTTTTGGTCAGATTTTGCTTCACCTCCGTAGTCTGATTGTTCACAGAGCTACCATTCCGATTCTGAATATCCTTGTGGGCCTGGGAAAGTCCCAGCAACAAAACCAGACGCAGCTAGGCTTCCGGGAGTGGCAAGCACAGTGGTAACGCTGAGGTCCAGTTGGCCACCTCGCTGATGATACAAACTCTCCTAATGCAGAAGATGAGCTTCTAGCCATTTTTCATGCCTGCTAAACAACCCCAGTCCGTGTTCTTACCTTGTTTTTTGGTCTGTTCATCGTGTCTGTCCAAGGCAGGATCTGCAGCACAGCCGTGAGTGCTCCCAGGACGATTTTGAACCTCGTGGCACTGTTTCATGGAAGCCTTGAGGTCAGTGCCAGAATGACTTTGATGTATGGGGAGCTTCCACTCACTGCTGTTTCCAATCTATAGGTATTTATGCAATACAGTGGGATCGTGACTGGAAACTGGCCAACCCTGGAGTCAGCCCAACCGTGTATGGAAGAGAGATGTTAATTCCTGCAGCTTGAGGCCTTCTTCCTTTTTGCCAAAAGAGAACGGATTTTGGGGGAGTGCGTGCTCCGCTGCCCAGACAGGAAGAGCTTTAGCAGCTCAAGGCACATGAATTTCAACATGACTTAAAGGCCCAGACAGAACCACTGGAGAAAAGGTTTTCCTCTGGGTTCGGGTATTATGGGGTGCAGAGCGACACAGTGTTTGTGCATACACAGAGCCTGCGTATCTTTGTGGTTTCTGAAGCGACGTCTATAGACTAGCTGCAGCTAGTGTCTCCTGTCACTGTCCAGTTGCAATACAGTAGTTATGTCAGAGACGAGAATTAGGTACTGTGCCCTGTAGAGTTAGGTGGGTGCTCTTAGTCTATTATAGCACTTCAGGTATCGCCACGTGAAATCACACAGCCCTCCTCTTAAAAGAATGCTTGAACTGCATGCCATCCTATTGAAATATTGAGCACTGATTAAATATGAGAAATAAATACTGAAAGCCCAGCGCTTTTGCCAGCGGAGTGGTGGTGGTCTGCAGGAGTCTTGGTGCTTTAGGAGGAACAGCCCTGTGTGGTTAGCGCTGAGGAATGGCGAAGGTGCTGTACTCCAAGGCGAACTATGACTTTAAAGAAGTCTGTACTGAAATGAACTCGGAGGGCGGGAAGGAGGAAGGGACTGAAGAATTTCTACGGAAGCAGAAGGGATCCAACTGAAAGCAGGGTAGCGAATCATTAGGCAAAATCTTTAAAGCCATCTCTTGTTTTTGAGGGTTGGAGTAGACCCCAACCCTCCAACCCTTTTTGAGGGTTGAAAGCAGATCCCAAAAGATTCCTAGCAGGGATGCAAGGTTGGGAATGGGATTGCTGAGTCACAAGGTTGATGCTGGTAGCTGAGAAGAGGCGTGCAGGAGCAAGGCTTGGGCTCCCCATTCCCAGCCTCAGCTTTGATGAGGCTAGCTCTGCGGCAGCGTAGATATCTGTGAGTTTCCTGGGGCTTCATGCTCCCCTCTGCCAAACGGGCACTCTGTTGACACCCTGCCCCTCTCAAGTGCGTCGAGAGAATTACCACATCCTGAGCTCACAGGAGTCCTCGGCAAGAGGTGCTGCCTGAATGCCAGGTAGAATCGTGCCATAAAAAAGCCACAGGAGTCACCAGAAAGCTGCCCAAAGCTTCTCTGAACACTGGTGCTGGACAATGCATATCTAACCCACTTGAAAACACGCTGTGTACTTTACGACGGGGGTCCCAGAGTAGCCGGCAGAGCCCATTATACTCATCTTTCTGGGACCACCCTATACCTACACTCTGAAAAGAGTCTGGACATGGAGGAAGCGTGGGAGCTGCTCTTCACGCGGTTCATGCACACTTCCCCCACCCACAGTCTCTTAACCACTTCTGGTTTTGCACGGGGTGCAAAACGGGAGTGTTGCTGTGCAATAGGGGACAGATGCACTGCAAGTGACTTACGTACACAGGGCAACCCAGCCCTATAACTAAAACTTCTCATCCCTTTGGCAAACATTTTGTAGAGAAACTGTGTCCTCGGGCAGGCCTACCTGTCTGCTCTGCTGTGCAGACCATGTCAGTGCATGGTTACGTGGGTGTTTGCGTCGTCCGGGAGCGCCAACGCAGCCTTGTACGTGCCAAATTCGAAAGAGACTGCAGGTATTTCAGTAGGCACTGCACAACGTCAGCGGAGGGTCCAAGTCTGATTTTGGGACTTCAGACAAAACTGAAGGAAACGGTGTGTAAAGGCTTCTCCGTTTTATCCTGTTTGGGTAGGCATGCCCCATGCCTCGGTCTGCCGTCCTGCTGCCGGTGGGTAGGCCGTGTTGCGTGCTATGGGTTGAGTCTTTGGTTTTAGCGAGGAGGAATTCCCACGTAAGTATTTGCAACCATGGGAGACCTCAGCCCAAGCATCCAGGGTGGCCAGGGAAAACTGAAAAAAACCGCAAGGCTATCTCTCTGTCCCGGCTTGAGCAGCCTCTTGAAATGCCCATCAGTTCCCACAGGCCGAGTATCCGAGGCCCAGCACAGCCGGGAAACACCTCGTCAGGTCGATGGAGGTCACGTTAGGTGTTTCCCTGTGCCTCAGGCAGCTCTTCTGTCCCCCCCTTCCCTCCTGGCAGCACAGGCATCTTTGCAGTCACCATTTCCCCAAGAAGACAGCAGTGGATCCCAAACGTTCCTTGTGTCCGTGAGTAATGTCTGGGTCCGCGTGAATGTACGTGTGTTAAAGATTATACATTATGCATACACATTGCGATTTCTCCTGTCGTGTCTGTGCAGGGTTCACTTGGGAAAAGGGATGTTTCGCTTGCTGGAGAAGGTGGAATTGCCACCCTTCTCTGACTTCACTCACCCACCATCCCACCGAGCAGAAGGACTGTCCTGGGTGGACCGGTGCCGTACCAAAGTCTCCTGGTCCCGAGTCCCTGGGGACAGAGGGGTGGATTTCCTGCAGCTGATACCATCCTTCTCCCTTTTCTTTCTGTGTCGCCAGCCGTCTGTCCTGTGGACGGAGCAGCCAGGGTGCTATCATGTTAAAATGGCTCTCTGAAGGGTGAAGGAAATATGGAGCGGGGGGGAAAGAGGAGGCTGGGAGGGGGCAAGAAGCAAGGAGTAATCAAGTAGTAATCGCTGTCTGGATCGTTAGGAAAACAGCACGGAGGACTGAGCAGCAGTCACGGGCTGGTTTTGAGCGGTGCCTCTGGGTCTTGGGGCTCAGGTAGGTTATGAAGGTAGTGCTGTCTGCAGGGAGCGAGGGCTGTCGCAGCAGCCTCCTTGGGGAGGTTTGTCCTCCCTCACAGGCCGCTGTCTTGCTGTGCTGCAGCCTGTGGGAGAGGCTGCAGAGCTGCTCGCCACCCTCCACCAGCAAGCGGTGTTCCCTGGGGCCGGGGAGGGCCAGCAAAGGGTGCAGCATCCTCTTGGGAATCCCTCCCAATCCCTTTGGACCCATCCCGACATGCAGGGCTGGCGGGGACACACTGCAGCGTGCCCTGACAGCCCCCAGAGCCAAGGGCATGGCGTGTGGCCTCTCTGACGAACCGATGGCAGTTTGTCACCAACCTTTCCAGGAAAAACAGGCTGTGGGACCCTACGGACCAGCCAGCCCTGCCTCCGGCTGGTGGAGGGCTGCAGCCTCTGGGGCTCTGCCGCTGAGTACGGAGGGTGAGGGGAGGAAAGGGCTGCTTTGGGCTGGAGGAGCATCTGCTGCTCCCCTCCAGGCCGCCTTCACCCTGGGTGGCTCAGGGCCCTGTCCTAACGCGTTTTGGGCATCTCCAAGGGATGTCACAGCTCCGTGGGCCCTACCTGCCTGGCTGGTGGCTCTTCCCCCGCGTGCCCGTGTAGGCAAGGATGGAGTGGTGCATGTGTTACCCCTGTCTCCTACCCTTCTCCTTTCGGCTGGAGATGCCGGGGCTGGGCAAAAAGACGTTAGATGAAAAATTGGCTGCCCCAGGCCTGAAGGGTGAGGACCCCTGAGCCCCAGGGTCCCCCGACACTGACAGCTGAGGTTGCAAGATGGGGACATCTCTCCTTTCTCATTTTTTTTTTTAAACCAGGTATTTTATTGCATCTGGGACAGGTGGAGTCTGGAAATTATTTGGTTCCTGTCCTGTTTATATTTGGCTTTGAAAAAATAAACCACACTGACTTGCTACCTACTGCCGTAGGGTGCTGTGCTTTCTGAGCTGCCTATCTCTCTTAAAACCGCTGCCTTCTCTCTTGAAAGCGGTTTGCTCTTCCCCTGCACCCGTGGGAGGCTGACGTGTCGCTGCCAGCGCCGGAGCCCAGTCTGGCAGCCAGAGAGACAGTGACAGAAACCCCCACCTCTGCACCGGGCCCTGCCAGACCTGCCTGCTGCTGCCTGCCCGCTGCCCCTGCCCTGCCGGGGGTCGCAGCTGGTGCCTCTGGCCCGAAGGGGGGTGGGTTCCTCTCTTTAGTGGGGACCCTGTGTTGCTCCCACCCCCTCTATCCCCCCTTTTTCTCTTCCCATCCTCCCGGGTCTCTGTGCGGCCCTGGGCAGCGCCAGGGATGGGGGAAGCTGAAGGGGCTCACGTAGGAGCCAGGGTTCCTGCTGCTGCGGGGGAGCCCCCCGGCCCAAGTGCCTGTGGGGGGCATGGGGGCTTCTCCCTGCCCTTCTGCTGGGGGCTGCAGGGCCACGCAGTGCCCAGAGCCACGAGTGGCTTCGAGTGCCACCAGCGCAGGGGGGAGCTGCCCCGGCTGCGAGGGGGCTGTTAACTCTGGAACCTAACGACGACGCGGCGGCGGGGAGCTCAGGGACCCGGGGGAGCCGCTCCGCCACCGCCTCCCTGCTCGCCGCGCCCGCCCATATAAGCGGCAGCAGCGGCGGCGGAGCCCGGTGCAGCGGCCCGCGGCGCGGCGCCTCCCGGCCCGGCACGGCCCGGCACGGCCCGGCATGGGCTCCGCGCACTCCGTGCCCGCCGAGATGCGGGAGCTGGCCGACAGGACCGGCTGTGAGTATCGCCCGCCGCGGCTCCCCGGAGCGGCCCGGCCCGGGGAGGGGGGGCACCGGCCGGGCCCTGCCCGCTGCCCCCCCCCCACCCCCGGAGCCCCTCTGCCCCACCGCCGGGCACCCCCGGAGGGGGACACGGGCTGTCCGGCCCCGCAGGGGACAGGGCACCCGGGGGTGCAGGACGTGTCGCCGGGGGGGGGATGCAGGCATGTCACCGGGGGATGGAGGGGTGAAGGGGGGGATGAAGGCATGTCACCTGGGGTGCTGTCATGTCACCGGGGGATGGAGGGGTGAAGGGGGGGATGAAGGCATGTCACCTGGGGTGCTGGCCTGTCACCGGGGGCGGGGGTGCAGCCACATCACCCACAGGGATGCACCCACGCACCCCCCGGGTGCCGCACTGCCGCCAGCCGGGACGTCGAGCGTGCACACGTGTGAGCCCCAGCAGCGCTTTGCCCTCCCACGCCGGCAGTGCAAGAGACATTGTCCCCACGCCGCCGTTTCACCCGGGAGCCACCGGCTCCGCTGCCGTTCGGTGATGCTCTCGTGGCCGGTTACGGTGCGTAATGCCCGGCAGTGTGGGGGACAGGGGTTTGCAGCAGGGATGTGGCCTAGGGCTCCAGGCTGGGGTCGGTGCATAGGACGGGGTGGTTGTGTCCCTCCTGGGAAATGACATCCCTCCAGGATGTCCCGGGATGTGGCCAGCTCTGGGCACAGAGATCAGGGTGCTCCCGACGGGTTCCTCCAGCTCCCGCCGTGCCCAGAGCAGGCTGTGATGGAGGGAGGACTGGAGGGAGGCAGCTCTGCCCACAGCCAAAGGATGTGCCAGGGTTCGGGGGGCTCCAGCACCGCTCCCACTGACCCTACGGTCGCATCGCCCTTCCTCCCCTCTCGCTCCTCCTCCCCCCAGTGAGGGCTGAGCACCAGTGCCACTGGGCGCCCCGGGGTGAACTCAGCCCTCCCCGCAGGCAGCAGCCTGGGGAGCCACCGGGGTGTGAGCGTGGCAGCCCAGGGGGGGACGAGGTTTTTGGGGAACGCCTTGGCCTGGGGCTCCTGCCACGCCAGCGCTGCCAGGCTGCCTGCAGCGGGCACCTCCCGCGCAGGCAGCGCTGCCCGTGAGCCTTTCTCTAGCACCTGCCCATGGCAGGCACCTGCCTCACGCCCGAGTGCCCCTGTGAGTCAGTTCCAGAGAAGGGTTTACACAGGCAGCACCCAAAAAAGTCTCATCGAAACCAGCGGTCGGGGCAGGGGTGTGCGATGACCCCGTGCCACAACCGGGGTGCATGCAGTACGCTGCCCGCAGGACTCACAGGGCTCCCACCACGCTGCGGCTGCTGCTAGAAAAACCTGGGGAATGCAAGGGGTTTTTTTACAGGTTTGCTGCTGCCGTACAACCTCGTGGAGGGCATCGCAGTCACCCTTGGTCCCTTGGGAGGAGCAGGGACAGGGCAGAGCTCCCTGCAGGTCCCCAGGACGTGCCCGGGGCACAGTCCTTTGCCTTCTTCCCCAGTGCTTTAAACCCCACAAGCCGCAGGGGCACCCACAGCTGCCTGCTCGGGGTCGGTTCCCATCCCTGCTGCCGTGTGCCCGATCACGAAGCTGCAGCAGCGGCATCTGCCTGGCACCAAAGTGGCTCTTCCCGGGACGATGCGAGCTTTTCCTGCACCCAGGCCGGTCCAGTGAGGTGAAGCACGGCACAGGGAGGGCAGCCCAGGGCTGAGCCCCTCCAGTGCATCCCTTCCCCAGGGGATGCTCTTGCTCAAGCAGCACAAACCGCCGCAGGCTGGGAAACAGCAAACCCAGCACCCTTCGGTTTAAATACCTTTTTTTTTTTCCCTTTTAGTGTAGCTTGCTGTGCTTGGACACGGGCCTGCAGCATCAGAGCGCTGAGGCTGTTTCTCAGCAATAGGAGCAGCCTCTGCTGCCCTTGAGCCAGTCCTTCTTGCAGGAAAGCCTTTGCCCTTTGTGCAGGTGCAGCTTTTTTTTTCTGGAAAGCAGCCGAGTTGCTGCCGCCCTTTGCAGGACCCGTGAGGTCCTCGGAGACCTCCCTGCACCGCAGCCCTGTGCTGCAGCTCGGAGCCGGGCGAGGGAGACCTGGGTTTGGGGAAAGAGGGAGGAAGAGCCCTCCTTTTTTTGCCTTGCAGCTGTGGGCTGGATGGGGAGCAGGGCTGGACCAACCATGAGCACCCAGCCAGTGACCCCGGGGTTTTTTTTGTCGTGTCGGTGTCTGGGACATTTTTCTGAGAGATCAAAGGTTTTGGTGTGTGACCAAGTCACAGATGCTGAAGGCTTGGTGGCCCAGCTGCTCCCACGATGAGGGCGATGTTGTCAAGGGAGAAAGTGAAAGGTCACGTCTCTGTGGCCAAAATTGGAAAGCAAAATCCAGAGAAAGTTTCTGGCTGTGTGTGGACAGCAGCAGAGCACCAGCCAGAGAGGGATTAGGGGGAAAAACATCATATGGGTGAATTGGTGCAGGCATCACCGCCTGAGAGGCAGCGGGTTGGGAGGGGGGACCCCCCAAAGCCAGGCCAAGGGCCCTTAGTGGCCTCATCCTGCAAAGGGGCTGGCAGCTGCCAGCGTGGGCAGAGATCCGGGGCAGGCACAGGGCCCCAGCGACAAGCACAGATGGGTTTTCCAGTCCATTGCTAGAGGTCTGTAAATGCTCAGCCTTACTGATCAATACCGTTTCTATTTCAAGGCTGTGAAACAACAATCAGAAAGGGAGCAGTGGACATTATTTAAACATAATAAAAGAGAGGCAGTGAGCCAGCCAGCAGGCGAGCTCAGCATTGACCTGTTGTCTTTCAGCCGCAGCAGTTAACCATTTGCAACCCCTCAATTATACTTTAACATGCTTTTACCTTTCTCCGCACCGCCGGGAAAGGCTGCTGAGCGGTTGCCTTGCCCTGTGCCCGGCTCCGGCCGGGGCCGCAGCGAGCGTGCGGGTCCGGCTGGCACCCAGACAGACGCCACCAGCTCCTGCAAACAGAGCTGAAAGCCGCTTCCCTGGCTCCTGGGAATGGCTACCGTCAATATTTACACAAGAGAATCAGGCTCTGTGTGTCTTTGAGCATTTGTAGAGCTTGGTTACAGCCTGTAGAGAATAGCTGGGAAAAAAAATAAAATAACCTGTGTCATGGCATTAAGGAGGTGAAAAGATGTGGCTGAGCCTCACGCTGTAAGCTCAGCACTCAAAGCAAGGCTGCCGGGCGCCCCGCTTCCAGCCCCTACCCCAGGCTGATGCTGCCCGGGTGCTGGTGCATCCCTGGGGGAGGCAGCACCCGCCTGGGTTCAGGGCTTCCCGGTGCCCCGGCTCCCCCGAGCAGCAGCAGCTATTTCAAAGCCCGGCTTTGCTTTTGGGGTGCCGATGCGTCTCCTCCATGTTCAGCCTTTCCTTGCCCCTGGCAAGACACAGGTGGCTGCTGTCAGCTTTGGGGTTTTCTTTTTTCTTTTAGTGTTACTTTCTGTCACCCGGCATGGCTGTGGGCATGAGCGCTCCCGGCCGCACGCAGAGATGTCCTGGGGCAGGTCGAGACGTGCTCCCTGGGCATGGCTCCTGCCCACGGTGCCAACAAACCCCAAATGAAATGGTCAAGCCTGTCTGAAGGCTCTGCTACCGAGGAGCCTAAACTGGGGGGGGGTGGGATCCTGCCGTGCCGTGCCATGCCATGTCATGCCATGCCGTGCCGTGCAGTCTGGGCCAGGGGAGTTTCTGCAAACCAGGACTGGTGATAAGCCAGGCCTTGGCGTCACCCTGTCACCCCCCTGCAGTGAGCAAGGGACAGAGCACACACGGACGGAGGCAACAAGATGGGCCTTACAGGGCTGCATAAAGCCACCAAAGGGAAATGGGGATGGGGACAACTGTGCCAAGAAGTGCCCAAGGCCCTGCCCTGCTGATGGGGGGGTGCGGGAGCAGGCAGCCTTTTGGCTATTGCCAGACTGGGTGGGCTTCGGTGGTGTCCCCAGGGAACAAGCTTTGCGGCAGGTTCTGGTGCCCACCAGTCTCCTCGTGTCCTGGGCAGGACATGAGCTCTGCAGATGGGTGTCCCAGGGTCCCCTGGGGGCTGCGCTGTGCCCAGGCAGCTCACCCCCGTCACCTCTCTCTTTTCCCCTGACAGTCACCTCTGAACAGATCGAGCACCTGCACCGGCGATTCAAGCAGCTGAGCCGGGACCAGCTGACGATCCGGTACGGCGCTTCCATTTCCACTGCCAGGGCGATACCTGCCCCGCCGGGGCTGGCCCCAGCATCGTCCCGGCGCCTGCCTTCCCCAGGCTGGCGAAGGCTGCCTAGCTGAGACACCTGGCTCCCCGCGCTGTGAGGACGAGCGTGTCCCTCCCGGTCATCCCACGGCCGTGCTGAGCTGGCTCTCTGCAGTGTGGCATTGCAAATCATATGCAGAAAAACGAGTGGCAAAGCAGTGGCCTGAGAGCAGCCTCCTGCCAAGCATCCCGTTTTTTCCCCCCAGCTTTAAAATCAGTTTTGGGGAGGGAAGCGAGAAATCCCTACACAGCAGCTAAGGCAGGGCTTGCAGTTGCCCTGTTCCCTCTCCTCGGCGTCTGTGCAGGCAGTTGTGCACCAAAGCCACGACTCCGCTTCCTCAGGAAAGCTCTGGCAGCTTCACCAGCCACGCGAGGAGCCAGCGTTGGCCGGGGAGCCCGGCTGCCTTCTGCTTCCTTCCCCTCCCCCGGAGATCATTTCTTGGCTCATTTGCTTTATAAAAAGTCAATAGCAAACGACCAGCACAGGCTCAACCTGGTGCTGAGCACGGGGCGGCAGCGAGATGCAGCGGGACGGTGCAGGGCAGAAGAAGCCGAGGGGAGGATGGATGGCAGAAGCTCTTTCCCTCACCTCATTGAGACCCATTCAGGACCTTATTCCTGGGAAAACTCTCTCAAAACCCTGCAGGTTGAGCCGTGCAAAGGGCCCCAGCATCGGCCCTGAGCTGCTGTGTCCCAGAGCTTCCCAAAGACCCATTTTAGTGGGGACAAAAGTCCCCCGTAGCTGCACCAAGCACAGACCGATGTGGCAGCATGGCTTGCTTTCAGTCTGAATTGAGGCAAATAGGGGTTTTCGTGCAAAAACCTCTTTCTTTTCCATGATTGCTTTGAAAGAACGGGGTTGGGGGCTTCTGCCCCAGCCCTTCAGCGACTCTCACAGCATCTCCCTCCTCTGTGGCTCCCTCACGCTTTGGGCTGTCTCTGTTTCTTTTGCAGCAAGGAGAATTTTGACAGCATCCCCGATCTGGAGTTCAACCCAATTAGGGGGAAAATCGTCCATGCCTTTTTCGACAAGCGGTAAGAACATCCCTGGCACCGCGAGGAGGGTCGGGGTGATGGGTTTATCCTCCGAAAGCGGGATGTGGCTGGGCAAAGATCTTCTTCCTAAAGGCTGGGATGGAGCCAGGGTGAAAATTACAGACTAAGCTAAGTCTTAGGGAAAAACCAGTCCTAAAGCTTTGCTGAGGGACGCACTGGGCTCTGCGGGAGCGGGCGGCCGGGGGGGTCCCTGCTGCCTGTCACCAGCGTCTCTGCTCTCGGCAGGAACCTGCGGCAGGAGTCGGACGGCCTGGCGGATGAGATAAACTTCGAAGACTTCCTGACCATCATGTCCTACTTCAGACCCATTGAGATGAACATGGACGAGGAGCAGCTCGATCGCTTCCGGAAAGAGAAACTCAAATGTGAGGCTTGCCCAAAGCCCAGGGACGGCGGGGGGATGGCGGGACGGGGCTCCCCTGACCCTGCCGCGCTCCTCTCATCCCTCCCAGTCCTCTTCCACATGTACGACTCCGACCACGACGGGAAGATCACGCTGCAGGAGTACAGAAATGTAATGTATGGTCCCTCCTGCCCCATCACCACCAAATTCCTGGCCCCGGCTTTGACCCGCTGCCTCATAGGTGGTGGAGGAGCTGCTGTCGGGAAACCCCCACCTGGAGAAGGAGTCGGCGCGGTCCATCGCCGATGGGGCCATGATGGAGGCGGCCAGCATCTGTGTGGGACAAATGGTGGGAGCCGGTTCCTTGCCGTACCGCAGCACAGAGGCACTGTGATGGTAGCGAAAATGGGGCTGGAAGGTGTCCGTCCTGCCCGGGGCATCTCCCCTCTCCCTGGGCTGCTTTGGCCAGAGAAAATTTTTTTGCAGGCAGCAGCTTTCAGTGTTTGTTTGTTTGTTTGTTTTTCATTATAAAAGCCCAAGGGGGATAAGCAAACAGCACCCCATAAAGCACCATCCTTGGTGCTTGGGGCTTCAGTGCTTGTAAAAAAGCCATCTCCTTGAAGCCATGGTGGTTCTGGGGAACAATTTTGGGCTAGCCATGGGGCACATTGCGGGGCCAGCACTGTGCACCCATGGGAGACGTCCCGTAGCCCCAAGGGACCCACCCCCTGGTGACCCAGTGCCCCGAGGCCCCTGCCCCGTTGGTGTGGGGCAGCCGTAATGTTTTCTCTCTTGCTGCACCCAGGGGCCAGACCAGGTGTATGAGGGCATCACCTTTGAAGACTTCCTTAAGGTTGGTGGCATCTCCGCTCGGCTCCCCAGGAGAAGGGCGCCGGGCGATCGCAGGGACCTGGGCGTTCGGTGTGGGCGCCGAGCCGAGCCCCCGTGCTGGCCCCGCTCACCCCCTTCCCCTTGCAGATGTGGCAGGGGATCGACATCGAAACAAAGATGCACGTCCGCTTCCTCAACATGGAGCCCATCGCGCACTGCTACTGACCTCCGGCTGCCTCCTGGGAGCCAGAGGAGGAGGAGGAAGAAGAGGAGGAGGAAGAGAAGGAAGACGACTCTGCAGCAGTTCCATGTTCCTGGCACCAAGCGCTTTGTACCTGCCTGCGTGCCTGTCCCGTAGTGGGGCTGCCTTCTGCTCTCTAGAAACATAAGAGGCTTTTATCTGTAATAAAAGGTATTTCTCTTTTTACTCCTTGCTGAGAAATACTCCGTCCATCCATCACACAGGGCCTGGCGGGGTCTCTCCCTGTGCAGAAAGCCTCTGCAAATCCTGGTCTTCCCTTAAACCTGAATTTTTAGCCTCTGCCATGTGCTGCTGTGGGGAAGAGCTGCCCCCTTTGTGCTGTGAGCCCCCCGATCCCCATGCCATGGGGACCGTATGCAGGCAGGGATGGGGATGCTGAGGGGCAGCAGGTGAAGGCAGCGTCCTGAGCACCTGCAAGGGCAATCGCATCCCTCTCTGCATACCATGAGCCGCTCAAGCCAGCAAAGGGGGCAGCAGCACAAGGAATAACCCCAAATCAAACCCAAAGCAGCCACCTTGGCTGCATGTGCCGGCCGGAGCCAGGCAGGAGGGGCAGCGTGGGACCACGCCGCGGCAGGCAGCAGGGATGCGGGCACATGGGGAGGTGGGCTCCTGGCAGCCGGGTGGCTTCCACCCCCACATGTTCCCGATAGAACAAGGCAGCGGAGATAAGGGTTTGTTTACTGGTATTAATAACTGGATGGCTCGAGGCGGATTTCTGTCTCTAAGGCAGCCTGAGCTGGGAAGGGAGGGGGAGAAAAAAGGGCAATGGTTATTTTTAGAAAAGCTGGAAAGATTTGTTTGTTTTATCAAAAATAGCTTCCCCTGGTGACATGTATGCTCAACGGAAGAATATCCCCCAGCACAGCAAGCAGCCGGCAGTGCGTGAGCGAAGGCTGCGGGGAGCGATGGAGGCACACCGTGCACAGCCCCGGCGCCAGCCCCCTCCATCCCCTGGGGGCAGCAAGCACCCGCCATCTCCCCGGCTCAGGGCACGAACAATTTCTCCTGCTCCGCGTTAGCAGGGGTTTCTGCACTGCCCAGGCATCCCTGTGCTGAGGGCACAGATAAGGACTCGGCCCCGCAGGCTTTTGCAGCTTTACCCTCCGAAAAACCCCGTCTTGCCCATCGGTGAGGGGTGTGCAGCCACCACGAGGCCCCTGCTCCCCGCTCACGGCTGCTGGCCCACAGCCCCTGCACCGAGCAGCTCTTCAGAGCCAGCAGCCGGAGAGCAGCCGCGCTAACCCAGCGAAGGACAGCCCTTCCCTGCAATGCAGTCCTGTCCTGGAGAGACCTGTGCTGTTCAGCGGCACCGAGGACATGCTGGGGCTGACCCGGCTTTGGATGGAGCCGCAGGGATGGAGCCGATCCCATCTCGCAGCTCCACGCATGGGGATGCCACCACATGGAGGCTGGATGTGCCGCAAAGCCGCGGGACAGCGCTGCGGCCGCCCGTGGCGTAGGTTGAGCCGTTGCGGCACTGGCACGCGGTGCTCAACCTGGGCTGGGTGGTGAGAACCAGGGCTGGTGCCGGTGTTGCAGGCAGGGCCGAGTGCCAGGGCTGGGGAGGGGATGGTGGCGATGGAGCTCCCAGATTTTCCAGTGCAGCCTTTCGGACCCTGAGGGTCTCCCGGTGCTGCCCGATGGCAGCCACAGCCCCATCTGCATTTGCAGGGCTCTGGGACCCTTCAGTCCTGTTCTTCTCCCAACACCTCCATCACCCGGGCTCATCCCTGGCTGCACTGCAATGGCACCATCCAGTGCAGAGGGTCAGAGCCTGACCTCCCGGCTGGGACTGAACCTCCTCCTCCTCCTGAACCTCCTCATCTTCCTCCTCCCTGTGCCATACCCGCGGTGGTCCCTTCCCTCCCCACGCACACAAGAGCACAACATCCAGCTTCTCCTGAAATCCCCCGGCTTCAGGAGCTGACCCAGGCTCCTTTTCCCGTCTTCTCACAGGAATTACCATACAGCTGCTGCAGAACCGTCCCGCTCCCCAGCCCGGCTGCAGGCTCCGTGCTGCCGCCCTCACCCTGCTCCCGACAGCAGTCGCCTGTGTCTGAAAGGCCCTTTTCCACCCGTGAATCACCCAGCGGGGCTGCCCCTCCCGAGCAAAGCCCTTGCTGCTGCTGCAGTGGGTTGACATAAGATCGTGGTCCCGCTCCCACTCCATACCGTGGTTTTCTTGGAGAGACCTCAGTGCTTCTTGCAGCCAGCAAGGGCTGGATACATCATGCAAGGCAGGGAAATAGAGGGCAGGAGGACTGAAGGGTATCCATGAGGGTAACTATTGTCCCTTGAGCTAATTAGCTGTCCCCCAGCTATTTTGTTAGGTGGCGAGGAAAGCGTGGGAGCAGGGGCTGCGGGGAACCGGAGGCAGGACCCAAAGCAAACTGGTTGCAGCATGTTTTGCCTTCGCTTATGTTTGTCCTCTCTGTGGGAAATGGGATGAAGTCGAGAGCGGGAGGGAGGGTTGCACGGAGCAGATGAAAGGGAGAGCGGAACGGGAGGGAACGGGGAAGATAAGCCCGATCCTCACCCCAGCAAAGGGCTGATGATAAAGGCCAGGAGCCCCAAGGCTGCGTACGGCCCTGCCCCCGTAATGGTTCCTCCAGATGGGCAGGAGCATCACTCCCACGGCCAGCGGAAAGCCAGGGCTGTGTAACGCCAACGTTGACTTTATGCACAGCAAAGCCCAGCGAGATGGAGGATAATAATTCTGTAAAGGGCAGGAAAAACTGGCAGAGCACTGGGAAATTTGGCAAGGGTAACATTTCTGTTGCAGACCACAGCAAAATCCTGCAAAGCCCAGAGCGTTCGATAAAGGATAATAGTTCTGTTACGGGGCACGGCGAGAGCTGCCAAGATGCTGAGACCTGTGATGTGGCACACAGCTCCGTTGCAGGCCCCGGCGGTGTCAGCAGAGGGTAATTGGAAAATTGAAGCAGCTTTGCTGCGTGTCAGAAAACTCAGGGCAGGCTGTTGAAGGCCGAGCAGCTTATCGGAGAGAGCAGGGACTCGCGGGTCTGGAAGAGTGGGACCCAGCGACCCGGACGGCTGCAGGGCAGGTGCCCCAGGCAGCTTTGGAGGTTTTTTTGGCACAGAGGGAACAGACAGTTTGATCCAGCTCCGCACCAGTGACACCCATCTCAGCATCCCCACCCATCTCTCAGCCACAGTGGAGCTTGGGAAAGGCAGGAGAGACTGAAGCAGAGGGGACGCCTGCCCAGGAAGCGGGGGAGGCGCAGGAGGGCAGCACAGGACCGTGCAAGGATGGAGCCAGGGCAGCCAGTTACAGCCGATACTTGAAAGCTAAATTTTGCAGAGCTCCCCCTTCCTTCAAATGGCACCGTCTGATGCAGAGGTGACGCAGGAAGCCCCCCATCAACGAAGCCAGCAACTGCCTCCACGAAGGTGCATTTGGCCCAGGGGCTGAAGGTCCACGTTTCTGGCCAGAAATCTGCCAATGGCACGAATCCTGACCTGGAACAGGCGTTTTCCCCCCTAGTTTCTACTGCTTAATCCATTGGTTCTTACGAGGTCTCCAACCACTGCCTCATCTTCCCCTTCAGCAGCAGGGAATGGTCTCAGAGGCACAAGCGACTGGTAGGGACTGGGAGGACGCCAGCACTGGCCAAAATGTAGCTGAAGGTTTTAGGACCATCTGCGGAAGAGGGAAATGAGTGGCCAAATGACGCTGAAAGAAAAGAGGGGGCAGAGAAGGCATAAAGAAGTATTTTTTCCGCACCGCCGTGGCTCATCGATACGTGCTCACCCCTCTCTGACAGCAATCCGGATGGGGAATGGCAGGGGAACCTTCCCCTCCGGACAGGGGCACAAAGGCAGAGGCTGAGAGCAGGAAAGGCCGCAGGGTGGGAGGGGAAGGCGCTGCTCTGCGGAGCTGAGCTACAGGGAAGGGGAGAGGAGTCAGAGCCCCCCATCGTCCCTCTGCACAAAGAGCACCCGCTGTTCCTCCTCCCACCGCTCCTCAGCATCAAGAGAGGGACAGCAGACCACAAAATGCTGGAATCGCTCTTCCCCCACTGCCAAGGTGGTCAAGGACACAAAACAGAGGCAAAAGGCACTTTCTTGGGGCCTTTGCTGTTGGCTTGCACCCAAAATATGTGGAGGGACAGCTGGAGTTTTTCCAGTACGGCACTGTAGCTGAGGGCACCCTGCCACGTCCTTTGCACCATGACTGTTTTGCTATGCACCATCCAGCGCTTTTCACCGAAGTCAGAGCTCCGGTGCCCGGTAGCAGCTGGAGGCTGTGACACAGCCAGCCTCCCCCTTTGATCCTGTCTTCTCTTTGGAGAAGAGTAGGGAAGAAAATTATGTCCAGGGATCCTTCTCAAGAAGACAAGGGACACCTCTTTTTTGCTAAGGATCACTGTCATCAACAGAAGTCGTTCTTGAGGCTCTTTACCCCAAACTACTTCCCCCTTTGATGCCTTCTGGTTCTTTAGCTGTCCCCAACTACCCAGCCCACCTGATGGTCACCAGCCTGGCACATCGCACCATGCTCTCACACAGCGTGAGCCTTCACCTTCAGTCTAACCTCTGCCTGGTCGATCCACAACACCGGTCCAACATGTCCCGACTGCAGCTCCTCAACTCAAACCCGTCATCAGCCCTGGACAACACCCAACACAGAAGAGATGCCCCCTTCTTGAGTGGTAAGCTTTGCCTGTGGGGTACAACAGAGGTCTGCCGAGACAAGAGCCCACCTTTACCCCTACCCACCACAAACTGGTAGCACTAAGTCCTAGGGAGTCCCCAGATGGGAAACCCAAAGGCGACACCTATCTCCAGTAAAGATTGGATGGTGACTCCATTCTTGCTCTTGAAGTTATTAGGGAAGAGGCTCCATTTAAATGTCACCTAACCCTGGCAAAGATGTAAACAGTCACGATTGCGTTTGCTCTACTCCAGCACCCACTTCAGCACAGTATTAATGACTACCCGGTGAAGTAGGACAACATCCTTTTTCAGAAACAAAAATGAATCTCCCAACGTGGGTACTCTCCAACAGCCTAAGTACCCTCATTTGCATTATGAATGCTAGTTAAATACATACACAATCTTCCGCTATGGTACAACCTTCCTAAATGAATTCCAGTGATAGGAAAAACAGACCAAAAGGACCCCCCTGCAATCCACACGGAGGAGCTGCATCCAGACTGCGAGCCAACCAAATGGCAGCTGTGGGGACAGAGAGTTTCTTTCTCCAGTGGAGGTGATGCGAGCCTGGAGGGGTTGATGTTTGGTCCCCAGTGAAGTGATGACGTGTAGGTCTTCTCTGCATAAGAAAGCAAACACCACTACAAATGCAGGTGCTGCAAAGCATCTATTTTCTAGCAGTTCAGTGACTACCACGGTCAAGGAGCAATACAATACGGAGGCAGCCTTGCCGCAGGCAGCGCAGAAGGAGAGGGGAAGCACAGAGGTGGACTCAAGGAAAGGGGCTCAACACATACGGGCACAAGGCAAACTAATCTGCTACTTGCAGCAGGGAGATGAAGAAAGAACAAAGCTGTCCTGAGAGAATGAGGCAAGATAAGGAGAATTGAAGGCGGAACAAGCCAAGGGTGTATTATGTGAGACGGGGCAGCAGGTCACAGCGCAGAGGGGAAGAGAACGATGATGGCAGAAGCTCTCTTTATTCAGCCACATCAGAAGACACAGGGCTAGAGCAACCCACAAAATCGTTTGTGCTACAGAAACAATTTACTTGACAGGTTTCAGCTGAGCTCTTGTCCAAACTACATATCTGTCACACTTCTTGCTCTTCCAGGAACGAAGGAAGGAAGCTGCCTTCCCAGAAGGGCAGAGGAAGGGGGGGGGGGAAGACCAAAGCTTTATAAAAGATAAAATTTATTGACTTTGCCCCTTGCACTTCTTGTACCAGTCCATCACAAGGAAAAAGCTAACCCTTAAAAACCACACACGCATGTGAAAGTTGGCCTAGGAGTCATCGAAAACCACCCCAAGTCCAAGACGATGAAGAGCTGTGAAACAGGTCTCTCTCGGGGCAGGAGGAGGGCAGCACAAAGCCTCAGGGGCTGCCTCAGTGACTGGCGAAGGGCTGAAGTGACAGTCCAGCCAGCCCCTCTCCTGCAGCTTCAGGCACATTTCCCGCACCCCTCCCAGCACTGTACTTTTAAATTGATTCCATTAAGCCAGCAAAAAGGTGTTAAGTTAAAACTTAACCTCCATTTAAACTTAATTTACATGGCTTTGGCTTGCACCAGTAAGTTTACAAGGGCAAATCACAACCATAAAATAAGTTTTAAAACAGTAAAACATATCCATGCAGGACTCTCGTTCGCCAAACTGGTTCTACCTCTGTCAGTGCCACCTGGGTTTAAGATAAAGCCTTACTCCTCATTTTCCCCTGAGGTACCGCATCTCACCCTTCAGCCTGGATGCTTCTCCACAGCACTAGTGCTAATTACCCATGCAGAGGGACTGCGGCCAGTTCACCCCTTCTGTTTCATCACACCAACATGATCAATTCCCAGCTCAGAAGCAAGGACGGTGTCAGAAACCCAAGTCCCAGACCCCTGGGGAAAACCTCCCGGTGCTGTGGAAGGGGACGATCCAGCAAAGAACAGACCTGACAACTAACCTGAGACACGACAGCCTTTTGTTCCAGTGCACAGGGGTTAGTTCACCCTAAAAGACTCATGAACAAAACCACATGTACATACACAATTAGAAAACATTTAATCCAGAGTTTGAGAGACTTAAAAAAATAATTTATTTTGAAATCATTTTGATGTGTGTGGCCTGCTGAGTTTCCAAGCATCCAGCCTAGCCAAGGCCAACCCTCCCCATCATACTCCCCTCTCCCAGCCACCGTAACCTTTTGTGCACGGTCCTGTTCCTAGACACATTCCAATGCGCTCCAAGGAAAAGAAGAATGAGCAGCTCATTACAAGGAAAGAAATTTCAAAAATGTGCCTCAGCAAGATGCTTTTTCCAAGTCCTTGGTGTTTTTGGTTTTTTTTTTGTTCCCCCCCTCCTTCTCAGGATAGCCATGAACTCCTCGGTGCGCTCCCAGCCTCCCACCACTTCAGCAGTTTGCCGCTTGGGGCTCTCGCTTCCTGACCATGCCCTCTGCCAAGATGGGATCAGCAGCGTTTTTCCCCACAAGCAGCAGGAAGGAACATTTTTGTTTACACTGAAATGTTCCCCTTCACTCTTCAGTCTCTCCGTTCCACCACAGTGGACCTTTGAACATTTGCACAGAAACATAGTTTAGTGATATGCTCGAGGGCAGCCATACTCTCTGTTCTGGTTCATATCCCCAAGTTTTCGGCAAATGCTCAGCCCATTTGATGTGCCTGCAGCCAACGCCATCTTTTTGGCGCTTGTCCCACGTGGATCTCCTTTTTGCCTTTGGCCACGTACTTGGCAGAGGGCTGGACCACAGAAGCCAAGTAAAGTGAGTTACCTAAATGTTATCATAGGGAACTGCAAGGCCAATGTTGTAGTTGTAGCCAGTCACTTCATCGTAGGAAGAGCGACAAATAGGAAGGACGCTTTCTACGGCCAGCTGGTCCCCTGAGAACTCATAGGCATAAATGATTCCTCGATGCCTGTACAAAACACAACCAGGACACACCATTTAACCTTCGCTATATATTTCAACAGGGGAAACGAACAAAGTTAGAGGCCATAAAGGATCAAAATTCAGTGCTTCAGAAGCTGAATACAAAAACCCATCCCTTCTGCACTAGGGCTGTCTGTGCAGTTTTAACAGAGAAAACTCCTTCCTGCCTCCTTCCAGGGACCCCACCAAGCTCTGCAAACGAACGGTGAATCATTCACTTTAGTACTGCAGAGACACAACTGTCATTTGCCGAAACATTTCTAATCTATGCAGGAAGGGGGAAGATAAGTACATTGTAGTTTGATAGTTCAATTAGATATGCTAACAGCCATCTGAGATGCAAATACCAAAACCTGGAGTTTAAATACCAGTAGTTTTCCTTCAGGAGAAGATATCGTTACTAATATTTAGAGCAAGGAAAGGGCTGCGTTCCCTGTCTGGCTTCAGTGGCTTTTACATTCCCCTGCTGAAAAAGAAATGCATTTTCTTGTGCTCAGAAGTAAATGAAGAGCCAATTCATCAATGGTTTTGAAAGCCTTCTCTTTAAACTTTTTTTATTTTATTTTTTAGATGCTATACCTTCTCTATTCCTGCTCTGGATCATGACTCAGGTGCTTAGTGTGCCATTTAAAAATATATAATAAAGCAGATCTTTGCAGTGCCAAAAACGCTACCCTTCAGAGCTGGCTTACTCACTTGCGGTGCACAGTAAGTTCATCGTCTGTGATGCTGGTGCCTCGGGGAGTTTTCTCATCAGGGATGTTTGCAGTGATGAGGCTATGAGAATTAAACCACACGTGGCGGACTGGATGTCTGAAAAATAACCCACAGCACTGGGTGAGATGCCACCTGCATTAGACTCCTAAAATCCAAGTTCAGTAAAGAAATCGCTCTGGATTAAACAAGAATTCATTTACATCAGTGCTCTCTCTGTGGCCAGAGGCTGGGAACCTGCACCTTTGGCTCTTCTCCTCCTGTCTGGAGCAGATAAACACAGCTTTTATCCCCATCTAGTGGGCTGTTACCAGAACACACGTGGAGGCCAGAAAGTATTTTAGACACTTGGCAGCACACAGGCTGCAGGGGATCTGGGCTGCCTGCTTGCTTTGCTGCTTTAAGGACTGCAGCAGCACACTCCTGGGAAGAGCAGGATGCTTCCCAAAATGAAGGACGGGGACACCCAGGAGCCCCACACCCCCAAGCACTGAGCTATGGCTGATTTAGAAATGCACTGTGTGGCACAAGCTAAGAGGTCTAGTCTTCATTCCTTTTCCTCTCACTGGTGAATAAACTAGCCCTGAACCATTGTAACAGCATTTACTGTTCAAGTAGGAAGAACTTATCTTCTCAAATTAAGATGGCTCGTCTCCACGACCCTATCGTGTCTCTTGTCATCTCCCTTAGCCTCTGCCCTTGCTTTCCATTCATGACACCGGGCTGTAGGCATGGATAACACCACACACACCTTCTTATCTATGAAGGCCTTTTTGACTGAAGTGATCCCCTCTGATTCCTATATAAACAGTTTATTACATGTTTAATCTAATGGTTTCAGTTTTAGTACCCCCCCAAAGCTCAGATCTGCACTGCCTGCCCTCCTTCTTGGCGTGTTCATTAGTGCTGCTCCAGGAGACAATCAATGCAATATTGTCCTTAATGCATCAGCCGCATCACAACGGGCTTTATAATTCACAGGGTCAAAAGAGAAGGAGATACCTGCTATTAATCAATGACAACTTCAATGTGAACTTCTCTGACTGTAAATACCTCATCTAGTGCCTCTTTGGGGAAGATGCATTAAAAAAAAAAAAAAAAGATCAGGATTTATCTGTTCATTTTATTAAGGGTATCACTCAGACTTACAACGGGCTAAATCCTTGAGGTCTTCATTCAGACAAAGCTAACTCCCTGGGAATTGTGCCTTGATCGGGATACCGTAATTTGGCTGTAGCAACTAACAGTCTTCTGTCAACTCCAGGATACTGATCTCTGCTTGTACTTTCAGTACTGTACTTCTTGTGCTTTCAGTACAAACTGGTATTTTAGTATTTAAATGAGTTTCAATACCAGCCTAGCTTTGATCGTTACCGCTAAGGGAATGTGTGAATGAGGTGCACAGAAACACAGGTACAGTGTAAGGATATAGTGGACAGAGATAGCCAGAACCAGTCACTCTGAAGACAACAGCCACTAGTCCAGCATTTTAAATCCAAGGTTCAGTAAATACTGGTTGGGGATGGGGCAGGGAGAAGACGCTAACCGAGCTTCACGGAAAATCCAGAGGAAACAACTTCCATGCTCCCTTATGCCGACTGAAGCACTCTTTTTAACTAATGAGTAAAAAGCCTACGACAGCTAAAGGGCACACACAGAAACACGCACAAGACTCCAGGTGGGGAGGCAATCTGTTCCCAAATCACATGAAAACTAAATAGAACTCTCAGAAGCTTTAGACATGGGCTTGTTATCATTTTGGTCCTGGATCATCCCCTTCCCACATTCCTCCTGTCAGTCAAATCCGATAAACACCCTTGCAATAGGACCCCGCGCAGACAAAGTTACCTAGCGTGCATTTCCCAGAGTTTGGTGCCCATCCGTTGGTCCCACACACAGACCAGGCCCTCTTCTCCTCCACTGACGATCTTCCAGTCATCCATCTGGACCGCAGACACTCCTAACTGGTGGGCATAGAGGGAGCACAAAGATTCGCTTTTGCGGAGATCGAATACCCTGACCCTAAACGAAAGCAAATAACGAGCAGAGATAAAAACAGCTGTGGAGCTGCAGCCTGTGGGTTCTGAGAGCACAAGTACTTTTGGGGTTATGAAAATATGTCTAGGACAGGGCCAAAATGCAATACAGTTGACACTTTTTACCACTGAATTTTTACTCTGACTTCTATTATCAAAGATTTTTTGAGGCAGACTTCTCCCACCACACAGGACCTCTCTGTCACTTTACAAGTCCTAGGTGATACAAAATGTAAGTTAAATTTGGAGAAATCTCCTCTATCTGTACCTCCCCAAATGTTAGCAATGCCGTGAGGCATTGCGTACTGTGTTTTGGGCATACTGCTAACACATCCTACCCCTTGGTACCTAAGCCATGTCCACTATGGCCGAGAGATAATATTATTATGACGACCAAGGAAAGGGCTATTATGACAAAGATTTAGGAAGAGACGAAACGTGTGGCAATTCAAAAGACAAGTCAAGGGGTTTGTACGCTTGAGTTCACCACCAGTCTTGAAACGAAGCTATCCACAAGCACCCAGCAATCAGCATCTCTTCCGATTTCAGAAACACAGCTACTGACTGCGGGCAGCTTTTAGGTACATCTGGTTTTCAGAAGTTATTGATCGCTCAGACAAGGCATTTTGAAGAGAAATGTACCAAAGACTCGGCTAGAAGCAGAACTATAGAAAAAGAGCTTAGGATTTCAACCGCTGCAACAAGTCCACAAAACCAGTTAAAGCTAATGGTGTTAAGTTTTAAATCCAGCACGTAACAAAGGAGTATGTTTTTTGATCCTTATATATCAAGATTAAAAGATAAAGCAAAGTACATAAGCGAATAAAAAATTGCAGTGAGTGAAAACAGAAGTAAAAGGGAAATACTGATCTCAGATTTGAAAACAAGCCAGAGAAAGTTCCTCCCAGCTGATGGCTATCAAGAACGAAACCATCAGGTACGCATTAATTCCAGAAAAGGCCAAAACACACTTGTTCCAACACATTAACTGTACTTTATTCCATACCCCTGCTATGATCCTAATGGCATTGCAAGTCTTTCCTTTCCCTTTCTCAAATGGAGATTGCATCACATGCTTTTACAAATAACACATTTCAGCAACTGAAATAAAAGGCAACAGAACAGTCCAAAGCTCCAACAGAGCAACATCCATCTGACATGCAGACAAACACGCTGGAACAGAGCGAGGAGCACGCTACGCTTTGTGTGGCTCCGCAGTCACCCTTAGGAAAACCCCATCACAACAGTTGCTGATGGTGAAAAGGACTCCTTGCTTTCTCCAACTCCAGCGGAGAGAAGCTTTGGCTACATATTAGAGCTATGCTTTGGGTTAGGATGGGGTATTTTGGAAGTGTTCACACCCAGCGCTGTCCCTGTCTTACTGCATGTGTTCTGCATGGCAATCAAAGCTTCTTCTGTTTGGTAAGCACAGTTGGAAACAAAGATTGATTGTATCCTGGTTATTTCATTAGCAAGGGCCCAGGTTTCAGGCAGGTGTCCATTCTGGCACACCCTTGGAAGAATCAGAGGCACTCCTTGAGTTGTTCAGATGTGCTTAAAAAAAAACCAAAAACAAAACAAACCACAAAAAAAGGAAAAGCATTTTGCAAATCCAATGTGATGCTCTAATGCAGACTTGGCACGGCCCTCCATCTCCTGCCTCAACAGCTGGGCTCAGTGGGAGCACATCAGATTCATCTGAGTTCAAGGGAGCTGTAAGGAAGGTGTTCTCGTCACCAGGCTTTGACTATCTTAGAAGTAAGCTCACTTGCCTTTAGAGAGTATGGAATACGTGTTTTGACCCACACTTTCAGCAGCAGTACACAATGGGCTTGCCATATGTTTGCTTTCCCAATGCTATTCCGTCTTCGGTTCCACCAAGGCGGCGACTGCTGTTGTGCAGTGCATCAGCACTCGCTCCCTGTTATCAGACCTCTTGCCAGTGTGAAGCGCAGCTAAGTAATCAAATACATCAACAATGCTTCAGGAGTATTTTTTGATGGAAAGAGATTTTATAGGCCCCACCAAAAACACTTCATTTCAACAGGGTGGTCTGTGTTACTTTTCAAAATCATGGCTTTGAATAAAAGAACAGCATATACTAGTAAAATTGTGAAAGTGCTATATTTAATTCCAGCTCCGTAATAGGGCTATGGAGGTTCAAGCCACATCCCACCTGCGGATGCCCAGCGCCTATTAATACCCTTCACGCAGCACCACATGAGGAACTGACCTCCGAGACGCACATGGTCTCGTCTCCTGGATGCCAGTCTTATTTGCTGAACTATTGATTTCCAACTTCTTGCTATTTTAGTGATGGCCAACCCCTGAACTCGGTCAATGCTCGAGCTGAAAACCTGAAAAGCTTTCTGGAGGGGAAAGCGCGCAGACATCTACTCTAGTACAAAGGGAATAAATTTCCATCTCACTTAAGGGTTATCAACTTTATCTACTCTCCCATCATTGTGCAAGAAATCAAAATTAGAGGTAGTTTTACTGGGGTGCTTTGGAAAATCAATTATCTGCTTTTAAGGAAAAACAACTCCCAAGGATTCAATTACACATGTCAAACTTCAGATATTTCCTTTATCCTCTTTGCTGAGAAAGTGCGAGGTTTGCTCGCACTGCCTATTCACTGAGAAGGAAAAAAAAGCTGTTTGACAAAATAATCATTTTTGCAAGCTGCTGCACTGGCGGGACAGAGGTCTGGGATTTGGCAAAGGGAAGCATCCGCCTTACAATCTGATACCCACCACCACACCAGACCACCACCTGCAGCCCGATGCCCAGTGCAGAAAGGAGGAGGGAAGGAACAGGGAGCCATTAGACACTGGCTCCTCGCCATCCCACATCTCCTTTGGTGCACTGGATCAGACCCCACAAATAACTAGCCAAAAAAAGAAAATGTAAAAATTGGACTCAAAGGGTCCTTTTAAGCACTTTAATCCTTTCGCACTGACTGCTCCCAGCGCGTCCATTCCTGGCACCAGATATTGTGCTGGGAAAATCCTGCTCCCCAAGCCAAGGAGTTAAAGAGAAAGCTGCTAATCAGCTAAATAGAAGCTGGAATCTGTTCATATGAAAGTCTCTTTTTTTTGTCACCTGAGGGACATCACAGTGCTCCGAAATACACTCTTGACATCATTTGGCAGACGGACCCCATCTCATCCTACATGATTCATCCCTTAGGTTATTTTTTTAATATCAGAAAGTGAGCTTTTAAATGCCAAACTAATTTTGCGGGTGGTGGTGGGGAAGTGGAAGATATTCCAAGTGGTCTCGCTGGGCTGTACACCAACTGCGTCCACCAAATGGCTTAAAAAGAAAGTCTTCCCATGGTGCTTTCTCAAACAAAGCAAACTGGCAGCCACATCCAACTATTACCTAATATTTTGTTCCTGAAGTTCACGCAGGCTGCATTTGAAACATTAGAGGAGAAACAAATTCGAGCAGGTCCAGATGTAGGACAGCAGGACAGGAAGTAAGCTAATTTGAGATGGGTTACAGCTCTCGGTAGTACCTACCTTCTGTCCTTATTGCCTGTAACAAGCATGTTTGGAGGACTGTTCTGGAGGTTGACACATGTAAAGTCACCTATCGAGTTGCCCATCTTCTTCAAACACTGACTTGTTTCCAGATTGTAAAGAAGAATCTGGCAGAAAGAGAACAAACACCGGCTAAATGTAGCATGAGCACAACAACTACATTTTGCTGCAGCATAAAGTAGAGCAGAGTTACTACCATCAGAGATGGTTCGCAGGACTCATTTCTCAATGTGCTAATACATAACCAAGATACAGATCTACCCCTATTAAGAAGGGCAACAACACCCCCAGAAATGAGGAAATCAAGTTTCACAATGGAATCCATCAAGAAGCAGGGATGCGAGGCTCTTGCCAACCAGTATCAGATGGGTATGGCTCTCAGGCAGGCAAAGCAAGCCATACAGATTTTCTCCAGGTCAAGTTTTTAAGGCTTACGTGGAAAAGCAAATAGTTTCTTCATCAATTTTAATATTTGAAAGAGTAGTAAAAGTAAACAGAATCAACATTTAGAAGGTTCAGACAGATGGACTGTGCAAGAAAGATTCAATCAAATACAGCAAAAATTGAAGAGCAGAACTGAACACTGACTCAGCGCTGACAGGCCCTGCTGATGGCTTTTGTACAGATCACGCGGCAGGAACAGATTAAGAGAAATATTACATCTGAAGCGGCAGTTCAGATGGGAAAAGAATAAAAACAACTCTGATTCTAAGCAACATCCAAGATGATTCGACCACAGACTGGAAGAGAGGTACGAGTTGTTTTCCGTCTGTTCACCCTCCTCTCCTTTGCGCAGCCATCAGTTTTATCACGTTCGCTGCCTTTCCTATGGGGCCAGATGAGATTTATCTAGTTGGCCCTTTCAATTTAGGAGAGCAAGTATTTTTAGAAACAGAAAAATGTACTGGTCAAAGCCCAGTGGAGCTCAGCACAGCACCTGGTCTTACATAACTTGATAAACATTATTAAATTTCATGGTGATGCTCCTTAATTTAAAAGAAACCAATGGCCATAAAAAGAATAACGGTAGTTAAAACATCAGAAAAAACTTATGGCTTCCATGGCAACATCAGCACGGCTATGTCAACATCACATCAATATTCTTAATTTCTGCTTTTCTGATTATATCCACATGCAGCTTAATAAATATTACACTATCTGTACATATTATTTCAACATTTGCCAGAACAGCCATGGTGATGCTGCCTGGCCTTTTACTTCCTATCTGTGCAATTTTAGTAAGCATCTGAAAGGTCGAATTAAGAGAGCAGGAGGGGATCATTTTGTGATGGATGCCTCTAGGCAACAAAAGTGAAGCTTTAAAAATCTCTAGGAATACTGCAAAGAAAGGCAGAGAATTTGCAGGTTTCCTCCATCTGCCATTTCTCCCAACTAAAGAGCAGGCATGGTTTTATTCAGCCATGTTATCAGCTTCCTATTAGGATCAACACATTCATACCTGACTTCCCCAGTTGCTTATAATATTTATAATCTCCCAGCCAGTTCCCCTTCCCTTCTCTTTGTGAAGCTACCTGCCTCAAATACCAATCTTTAGCATGTAATTTTTCATCCTTAAGACCCAAAAAACCAAAGCAATTTTACCCAAGCTCTGTAAAGCAAGGAAGACCCTACCTTTGCAGGGAGACTTAGGACATAAAAGTTGCTAAAAAATGAATTTTAGCTTCCATACCTACAAAAAGTTGCCACAAACTGCATGAAAGCGTTAGTCTTCGAGGTAAAGACCAATTTACAGCCTGTTCTCACTTGCAGCACAGCTTCCAACAGCTCACGAACCAAAACCAGAGATAATGACATCCTGGCAAAGGTACTTTGCACAGTTTTCAGTGCAAAGAAAATTAATATCTGTGCCTGGCAACCAAATTTCTCCTTGGAAAGTTTTTGAACAAAAGACAAAGTCAACAGACTGCTGAATTCAACTTAGGAACAATAAACCATCAGGTCAACAGCGATGTATTCCAGCTCCCAGTTGAGCCCCTGAACCAGCCCTTCCCAGCTGCACGTTAAAAACTCTGGAGAGGAGAGGGCCAAACGCTGCTTCCTCAAAGTCCCCTGGGGCTAATACTTAAAGTGAACATCCATAAACTATTAATTTATCTAAATGACCATAGCTCCCATCTATCCTATAAACATATGATACATACTTGAAAATTCAGTTATGGCCATAAAAGACTATAATGAAAAATTGCTTCCACATAGCATTTAAAGATTCCCCTGTTTTACACCAGAGCAAATATTACATAGTCTTCTGCTTGCAGTCTCAATTTTAGACCCCCAAGGCAATCCTCATATGTAGGTAGCACCAGTCAAAAAATTATTTATTTGTCCTCACGTAACTTGTAGACAGCCACCAATTTAAAAGTGTTTGCATCTAAGAAAGAGAATCTGTAAAAAAATAAAGGTTCAGATCCACAAAACTGGAAGAAAAGCTTTTGTCTCATCATCTTCTCCTACCCCCTCCAATTCCTTCTCTTCTCACGTCAGTCTCCATTCTTTTAAAGACTTGGGTTGGTGTTTTTTGGTTTTGATTTTGTTTTTGTTTAATTTTATAATGCACATGTGTATTTCTAGCCAATTAGCCCTATCATTGGAAGAAAGATTCTCTTTGTGATTTTTGGTATCCAGGTTTTACCTGGCTTTAAATTCAACTTCTGTCTTGAGCAATTTTATGGTCTGCAAATGAATTTCAAAGCCTTATCCTGATAAACCAACAGGTAAAGAAACAAAAAGAACTCTGAATGCTTTTTTAAGTCTGAATAATAATTTCTTGAAGACAGGGATTTTAAAAGCGTACTGATGACAATTTTGAAGTCGTTAGAACACTTCTCATGAGCTCTCCTGTAATATCCCAAGGCAACAAGGATTTTCTTTACAAAGGCCAAGGAGAAAGAAACAAAATACTTGGTCAATAGGGACTTGAAATAAGGGCCTGTATGTTAAAGGGCAGATAAAGCATAAGATCTTTAGAAGGTTTATAATCTTATAATGCACACTGCAAAGGGATTACCCTTTTAAAGATATTTATAATCCTATAATGGACACCCAAGACCAGTGACCTAATAGGTACCAAACTGAAGGTAAGTGAACCAAGAGCATTTGGGTGTGAAATGAAGTACCCTGGGATAACACGCTAACGAGCATCCCTTCCCCCAGCGGGACTTGGGGGACACAAGGGAGGAAAAGCATTAAATACTCTGTGCAGATGTATCAGGATGAACGCACAAAATAAAAAAAGTGTTACCTATTAACATTGTTCAAATGAAAAAGTCTGAGTTATTGGATAAGAGCCAAGCAATCTCCCAGAATGCTTAATAATTCAACAAGCCAGAAATAGCCAGAGTACCTTTACCATTATGTTTAGTTAAAGACCACAGAGATTAGAAAACACATTATCCATCTCAGAGGCGATTCTTTCCATGTTACAAGTCCCTTAACGACCTTTACCATCTCTCCCTCTCTCTCTCTCTCTTTTAATAAGGCTGAGCAAATGGGACTTCATTTTATCCGATTGCCACAGACTAGTGGTATTAATTATTCATGCTCATACTCTCTCTTTTGTTAAGGCAGTGCATTAGACTAATTTCCCTCTTTACTGGGCGAGTTGGGCAAGTCTCAACCTGTGGCCACTGTTCCCAGATAGATGCGCCGAGAAGCTGGCAAATTCATGAGACCAGGCAGAGGAAGAAAGGAAAAGTTACTGTACTTCATGAAACTGCAGTGGGTATGGGGAAGTCTCTTTAAATGCTGTCCAAGAACTCAGGAAAGACGATGAAGTTAATTCACAAAGAATTAAAGTCTCTGTAGCCAGAATAGCTAAGCCGTGAGCTTTGTTACATCTTGCAGCTAAGTGAGGTCAAACGTGGTCGATGTACTCTGGTTGAGATACTTCCAAGAAAAACCAAGGAATTGAAGGAAATGCTGTTGATGGAACTCTTCCATGCACGTCCAATACCCCAGCAGGTGTTTTGGGATCCTGTGTTGTTGGAGATGTCTTTTTTGGATGGAACATTAAAACAACAAATCCCCAAGCACTTGTTATCAAAAAGCCTGTGGTACTTTCAACAAGAGCAGGGGTGTTCAACCCACTGTCCTGGCCGAAAGCCAGCCGACAACTGCTTTGTGAAATAGCTAGTTTCCCTCCGCAATCGCATTTCTGCTTCTTGTCAAAAGTTACCACATCGCACGGCGAGTGAAAACTGAGCTGTCTCTCGGAATTGGGCGAAGCACTCCATATATATTTACTTCTTATTTAGATGAAGTATTGAACCAAGTCTCATAAATATCAGCAAAAAGTATACTGTAAAACCACATTCAAACCCTACATCCTTTTCCTTACTAAATAACACACAGGATACATTAAAGAACCACTTTCTCAGAAAGAACTGTCGAGGATAGAGGTTTCTACCTGTCATTTTAGAGACAGAGGATCAAAATAAAACAAACAAACAAAAAAAACCCCAACTGAGTTGCTCAAAGAGGCAGAGGAACAAGCAGCAAGATTGGGAACAGAATTTGCATTTATTTTCAGATTATGTTTCTCCTCCTTTCCTTCTGCCCATCCCTCTGCCAACCAGAAAAAACACTGCCTGAATACACACAAATATTGCCAACGAAAGAAAGGGTCGTGAAATTTCAAGTCCATCATGAACAAAAAGGGATCTGGTTTTTCCTCAGGTCAAAACCATTCAATTCAAAGGGTACCTAACAAAAGCGACAAGGCTATTTCATATGCATTTGCCGCAGAAGTCATCAAATTAAGTACAACATATGGTACACGCTGCTGCAAGTTTGAATTTTATTTCTAAAGGGATGTGGAAAAAGAATATTTTCAAAGTTTACAAGCCTCAGGGGCACAGTTTCCCAGTACAAATGTATTGAGTTGCCTACTGTAAATATGGCACATAACACTGCAACAACAACAACAACAAATTTGACTATTAACAAATGCAAGGTCAGCATATTGATACTTGTACACAGAGGTAAGTGTTCTGGCTCCATAAATTGAAAGATGAGCTAAGATTTAAAAGGAGCAGCTGAGGGAGACAGACAGACAATCAGAGAGAAAGAAAAAGAGTAAATCATACACAAAACAGCCAGTAAAAAAAAAAATTTAAAAAGCAGTTAATATACATGAATAATGGATGCTTGATTTAAAAGCAGTTTACTCCAATATGATGTAATTTTTGACAATCAGCCAGAGAGACTATTTTGCAAGCTCTTGCCAGATATAAGTCATTGTGTAAAGCCGGTAACACAACCGTTTCTCTGAGCATGTGGAAAATTGACTTTCATGCCATCCTAAAGGTGACTTTATGTTGGCAAACGAGAACTCTTTATTTCGCATGCGCTGAGCTGTACCAGGCAGCCTCAAGCAATGCTTAAAGACCCACACAGAGGACTGCAAAAAAATAACAGAGTCTAATCAGCTTGCAGCAAATCTAGCAGCAAAAAAGAGCCAGCCATTCACACTACCCGGTCCTCCAAACATCTACACCTGCCGTAAAAGTTACACTAAAGCCAAAGACAAGCGTAGTTTGGTTTTTCCTTTTAAGTTTTCATCTGACTGGAGTTAAAAAGTAAGACTGCAAGCTGGTAGCAAGAAGTAGAGCCAAGTATTGTGCAGGCAGGCAGCGCGCAAGCTTCGGCATCGTGACTCTGCCAACGCACCTGCAACCCTTGATGTTCCAGCACTGGACACTGCCGGAGCCTGGGCTGCCAGCGGCCGGGGCTCTGCCAGCCTTGATGGGTTTGTGATGTGGACAGATGTCTGCTAGGACCTGGAATGAGGTCACCAGACTCATTTGACTTGTGGCTGAAGATTGATGTAAGAGTTCAGGTACCCAGAGATGAAAGGATATTATGTTTACCCACTGAACCACCCACTCGCTAAAAGACAAGCCCTAGCCCAGAAACACATTTTCCCTAACCTAAGGATAGGACAGGGAAAAGGAAGGCAAGGTAATTCTCAAAAACTGAATGAACTCTCTTGGTTTCATAGATTACCACCTTGAATACTCATGGCACATCCTAGCAGCTATATCTTCAATACCTGAGATGCTTACCTAAGCAGCTGTGCCAATTTCGAGGTATTCACATTAATGTACAAATAGGGGGGAAAAAAAAAATCAAAACAAAACCACTACAGAATGTCATTAACATCAGCCAAGACAAAAAGGATTTTTTTTTTTTTTTAACTTGCAAAATTATTTCTGGTCATTTACAAACACAGGAAAAACAAGATGGATGATTGTTACTTTTCAGCAAGAGAGGGGTTAATCGATACGTCATGCAAAATTTAAGCAAGGAAAACTTCTAGTCTCTCTGCTGGACTGTATTTCTTGCAGTGCCTGACTCAAAAAGTTACACAGTTCAGATCCTTGGAAGGAGTTCTGTCTTGCCTGTATGGTACCAAAGAGTTTATAAAGAAAAAGGTATTTAAAACACTTTTCACCTTCAAAGATCTGCTAACGCTCTACAGTCCTACAGCTCCCCAAAGAGAAATGTTTGGGCAAGTCCCATATGTTCAAATTCAGTCACTAGTAAGACCTGCCCTTCTACTGGTATGAAAACAAGAGTTCATAAAGATCAATTTATTGAAAACTGGACTATTTACAAGGGCCACAGTGGTCAACAAAACTGAAAAAAAACCCCTATTTTTTTAAACAAGACAAAATCAAGATAAAAAAATATTTGAAGTCTTTGGAACTCCACGAGAACAGGATACAACACAACATCAGAAAAGACAATGCAAGCTTACCAGTAACAAAGAGGAGGATTTTAGTTAAAATAAGGTGCAAGAAAGATGTCATGGCTTATATAAAGCAGCTATGACCTAAATACATCATCCAAGAGAGACTGTAGAGTATGAAATTCAATTTAAAGGATTATTTAAAATTTGCTTTTCACTTACTATTAGTTCATAACATCCATTTCAGAGTGGTTAATTCTACTGAATACACTCGCATTAGCAAGCAGTTGAAGAACTCTGTGGCAACATTAAATACAGGAGCAAAACTAGGCAGTATTTCAATGGCTGCTGAAAAGAGACAGGTGATGTTGAATGCCGTTCATCAAGTACAAGCCAATCACCAGCTCGAAACAGATGAAAAAGCGACAGCAGAACAAACAACTCCCAAGACATCTGATCTCAACATATCTAGCCTTCTGTTCCTAAGTTGGAGGCTCTAAAATCATTACTGTCCTCCCTTCACTCCTCTCTTCCCCATCTATCTGTTCTGCAATAAGGTTCAAGTTTGCGCACAAAGCAACCAAAACCACAGACATACTCTGAACCCTGCCTTAACACGGATGTAACATAAAAAGGAGTTCTTCAGCTGCATGAGTTTAAAATAAAATTCTCTTTCATGCTACATGAAGTTTCTTTGATGGAAAAAAACCCCAAATCCTCCCATGTTGACTACCTTCTATCACCAAGAACTGTTGAATACGTCAAAAAATTTCAACTAAATTTTAAATACAGGAGGAAGTTGGGTTTAGTGTCCGTGCCCCGCGCTCCCCCAAGAAAATAAAGCACCTACAAATTTCATAGAAATAATCCACAAGCAGGAGAGAGCTCACCTGAAGCTACAGTATGAGACCAGACTTACTTGAACAGCAGACGGTCCACTCAGGGAAGCTTATATCAACTATGAGAAAAGCTTCAGTCAGATCCTACAATTCAGCGAGATAATTGCATCAGAAATCAGATGCTGTTAATCCTGGCAGTTATAGTGCTACCTGTTTAAGAGGTTTATAACCTGACATGGAAAGGACCAAAGCCAGCTCCACTTTAAGTCTGTGGTTTTAATTTGATATACAATGCTCAAACCCAAAATTCAAAACAAGTGAATGCCAAGACTTTGTCATGTTGTTGCAGCATTGAGATCACAGGTCTCCAAACTACATGACACAAGGTAATATGTTATTCGCTAGACACCATCCTTCAAGGCATGTCCACTGGATGTCATGAGCACCACTTCAGGTTGAAAGGGAAAGCCAGGGTCAGGGTTTTCCCTTTGGTTCATTATCTGGTCTATGTTATTAGCCACGTATGAGCCTAGATGGAAACACAGATCTTACTATTTTCCTTAAATTCCAAATTCTCGAAATACTACATTCCACGTTGAGTTAATACAGCTGAAATAACCGTTACTAAAGACATTTCTCTTAGCTTAACATAGAACAAAGAGCTCCAGGAGCACTAAACAGACAAATTTTCAAGAAACAGCATCATACTTGGGTTGTCTGATGCTTATTGAAGTCAAACTTCTCACAGATGAAGCATTTATATTCTCCCATCTCTTCTGCACGGATACCTGTCATCTAACAGTAGGCAAGTCTATGCCACAGATTTTATATTTTTCTCCTCTCTGACATAAAAGTTCCTACAAAATTTATGCCTCAGATCTCTACTCTGCTGTCAAATTTGGTTAAAATTAGACAAGGATTAAAAAAGAGAGAGGGAAAAAGATGGTTTCCCTAACTATATTTTCATCAGGAAGCAGATGACTAGGCAGTAGCATCAGGATTATGAGCACTAAAGAAAAAAAATACCCCTCAGGAAAAACAAAGAAAACCCCAAACTGAGAAGAAACACAGCTTCCCCACTACAGCAACACAGCCAGCAGCAAATGGGGCTGGAGTTCTTCATCATTACGTTTCCGAGACCAAAAACTCTCCTAAAGACAGATTGTCAACTTGTGACCAGCGTAATCAGCCAATGTGAAGTCCCTTCACGTCTGCGCGAGGCGAATAATTATCGTAATAGACATTAGTAATTAATTTCCGGCGTGATGTCAGCTGGTGCGGCAATGCCAAGCAAGCGTCCTTGTCAAACACACCCCAGCCGTCTGGACGACTTCAGTCCCATCTCCCTGATTAGGATGCGCGCTGATGCACTGCTTAATACAATCTGCCATCAAATGCCAAATACTTCAGAACTAAATTAGGAAATACGTCCGGCTTTACAGAGTGACGCTCGGGGGCCTAAGTAGATTTCTCTATTCCTTTACGAGGCACAAAGGTGATCACCGATGTAATGCTCCTGAATGAGGCAATTTTACCTTCTAACCTCCCACCTCTGTAGGGAAAAGAATTGGATTAGGACAGCAAAGGAATTAATAATGACAGCATGGCCTCGCAGCATCTCTCAACCCTAGAGGTATTTATGGTGGCCTCAGCATTTCCCTAGTGAACGTGAATTTTAAGGGGAAATTAGATGCAGCTGGACACATTTATTCCTAACACAGAGGTAGTCCTAAATAAAGCTTTCCTGTTCTAGTCGCTTGCCAAAGAAAACGCTGCATTTGTACGCTACAGACCACAGCTCCTTTCGTCTGGTTGCTCACCTCCTGCTTCTTTCTCCACCTGCCTGAAGCACTCTCCTTCCCTCTTTGCTGATAGCCCATCCCATGCCTGAAGTATAACCACAAAAAAACAGAATGACATTAAGGAATGGAAAAGTTAAGCAAGATACAGGAAAGGGACAGAAACTCTTCTCAAGGCATCTGGAAACAGGTCGTTCCACAGCTTGGTCCCTGCCCTGGAGTGGGGCTGCGTCCAGAAGCCACCAGCTACCTAGGATCTCGGGTAGGATTCTGAGCCCCCTGCAAAATACAATTATTTATGCTACCTATTTGGGTCTGCAAGCCCAAAATAGCCCCTCCTGCAAGCAGAGGAGTTTGAGAATAGCTGCATTAGACGCATGCCTCAGCCATGAGGCTTCAGCAGGGTTACAAAAACAGTCTGGTTTTGATCTACCTTGCCACTCCTAAGATCTGCTGATAAAAGAAGCAGGCTGTGTCACAGGGGGCTTCAAACTTATGATTACGATTTAGCTTCCTTTAATACAACAGTCACACCATTCTCACCAAATTGGAAGTAACTTAGTTCAAATACTCAAGTGCACAAAAAAAAAAAAAAAAGAAGCACCCTCCTAAGACTGCACATTCGCATGTACAGGGCTTGACACGCTGCTCAGGATGCTCTCATCAGAAAGGCTGAGGGATGTTTTGGCTTTTTGGGGTGGGGTTGTTTATTGGGGTTTTTTTGCTTTTTTTTTTTTTTTTTTTGAGACGAGTTCCCCCTAGAGGACCACTGATGCAGCTTACAGCTGAATAAGCTGGGACTCGCTGAGGAGCAGAGAGCACAAAGTATTTACAGTGAACCCAGTCAGCTGAACAATAATCCCTTTTTCAGCCCACTAGAAGAAAACTAATAGAAGCACCAGATTTTTGCATTAAAAAAAATGTCTTCCCTCTACTGTCAAAAGCTGAATAGCAGGGAAGGAAATGGTCAGTAGCGCGAACTCTTTTTTTCCTTTGTTAATTATGAAGGTATAAAAATCTTATTAAAAAAAAGAGTTTAAATACCTGGTTGGGCTCATTCAATAACCAGCCAAAGGTTTTGACCCCAAAGGCTGCTTCATGAGCAGACACATCGAGACACGTGACAGGCTGACCATAGACAGAATGGAGGATTTTGCCAGGATCTTCTGCTTTCAGGAGATAGACAATGTCTTCTGCAGCTGCTACTGTCACTGGACTCCCCGTAACATCTGGAACCAGATTAAGGAAGTTCACCTAAAAAGAGCAGACTTTTAATTTTTATTACAGCCAAAAATTCTTTTAGATCACTCCTGCTACACACTAAACTGAACAAACCACTGACATGTGGTTATTGACTACCTTGAATCATCCAATTACGGATTAATTTCAGACAGAGACCAAGCATCAATTTTATTTCTGAACTTTTGCAAGTTTAGCTCCTATGATGAAATCTAGCTCACAGTCTTTAGAATGAGCCCATTTAAAAAACTAATCAGAACACATTACAACGGAACACACCAAAATGTCACATCGAAGAAAGGAGCAAGACTTACTGGACTCGTTCAGATGAAGGACAGAAAGCCATAAGGTTAAAGCATACAAAGCAAATATCGTGGCTAGAATGTGAATACAGTGCTCCAGAAGAGGCACCACATTCATGCAACTAACATGGAACAGTTGATGCTCCCCCTGAAATCATGTCTATATACCCTAAATCAACAGAAAAGTCATCCCGTGACTCTAGGACACCCCAAGTATCAGCTCCCCTATCTTCTGTCACAAGACCAGAATGACATTGCTCTTCCCATTTCAGCAAATAGTTAACACATCGCTGAGAAGTCTCACCACGGGAAGGGTTTAAACTCCTTAACAGCATTTCTAACCCAACCTTAGAAGGGAGCGCGGTGTCCTGAGTGTCTGCCTTTCGCATGTGGCAAACTGACATTTCACAGCAAGCAGGATGCAGGAGTAAAATGGATCCAACTACAATGGAGCGGGTGGTGGCATGTTAACAGTTTCATTGGGAAACCTCTTAAAAATAAACAAAACCCCCAAACGTTTTAAGTATTGTAAGACTGACTTAGCTTTGAAAGAGGGGGTTAAACAGGAGTGGTTAAAATCACAACTTCATACCCACTAGGCGCACAGTTGCTTCTTGCAATAGGAGAGAAGCTGAAGCTGCAAGACTCAATTTATTCCTATGCACTT
Source organism: Nipponia nippon (assembly GCF_047370975.1). Lineage (NCBI taxonomy): Eukaryota > Metazoa > Chordata > Aves > Pelecaniformes > Threskiornithidae > Nipponia > Nipponia nippon. The sequence goes on along the minus strand of NW_028262348.1, from coordinate 4,202,529 downwards.
CCTTCCCCTTTCAAAAAAATGTCGATACTCTGAGACATAATAAAACTTCAGAGAATGGGACAGCTTTTGATTTTTAATTAAAACAGTGTCAAAACTTCAGTGACAGAAGGTGCAACCTAAAGAAGCTGCACAACTAGTTACAGCTTCACAAGCGATACTATTAGCTCGTCTGCAATATCCTGCCTCAGAATTAATCAGATAGTGTTGATCTGGAATGAGACCTTGAGTTTTAGCTCCAATTCTATGCGAGAAAACTGATTTACAAAATGAGCCAACTTAGTTTGATGTTGACAAAAAAATAATTAAAACCAGCCAACCTCCTGCACCATATGGACTTCTATTCATTTTTCACTTGTAGCTTAAGCCAGCGTTTCACCCTTGCTCTTCAGCGATGAAAGGCTTGTCCATTAACCTGCTGCAAAATCACAGCCTCTAGCTGATAATGCTGTTATCTAGTTCAGGCAACACTCTTGTAAGATTTTTATAAGATCCCTCTTAACTGTACCAAAAATAATTAGTGGATAAACAGCTCCTGGAATGAAGCTGAATAGCCTGGAGACTCACCAATTTCTGGATTTCAAACGTTTCTGTAGTTTGCCAGAATCCTCTGTCATTAGGGCTTTCCACTTTGACCTCGAAGCCAGACGCCGTTGCTACCGTTGCACCCTCTGAACCCAGAGCTAAAGCCTGTATCCTCTGATTGTGCTGGTAGCGATGGATTGGCTCCCGCCCAAACATCAGGCTCCACACACTAACGGTTCCTGTAAACAAAACAGAACAGAAACCAACTATGCTTTACCTTCGAATTTAACAAAACTTTAAAAGATCATTTAAAGATGTAAGCTTATAAGCGTTCTAACAGAAAAGGTTAACATACAGAGAAGAGAGTGTAGGGCAGGAAACCAGAACTTCAGGACACTGCATAGCACCGCATCACAGGTTCAGAGGAAGCTTCCCAAAATTATGGGCTCTGGCATTAGGGGCTCGTTGCTCTCTAAGTAATTCCCAATTTTTTACTTTTTGATAACATCGTTACCTACTTGGAGGAAGAACGCTTGCATTCTCCCACTTATCCACATTTGGAGAAGATCAGACTTAAACAGACACCTAAATTTTTATTCTATTATATACTTGCCCTCAATTACCACTAAAAACAGGGAGGAAGAAACGACACTCAAATTTAAGTCACTCTGCTGCACACAGAAAAGCTTTTAAAGTAAAAAATCTGAAGCTCTGCACACACCCATCAGGCCGGGGACTTTTATACCATTCTTAACAGTTTACCACCAGCAGCACAGCTCCTAATCCCGATGCTCTGGAAAAACAGAAAATCCAAAAAAAAAAAAAAAAAAAAAAAGAGTTCAACGCTTTCAGAAAACTGAAGAATACAAACCCTAAAGAACACAGGAGTACAAATCAAAAGTAAAATCGCAAAAAAGCAATGCAATTTCCTATTTTTTCTGGCACAGATCACCGATACTCCATTTAAAAGCATGGTACATTAAAGCGATAATCTGAATAAGAGCAACCTGAAGCAATCAGGAGTGTATTACAGAACAGAAGGGCCAGACGGAATCGGAGACTTCTGGGCCACCTTTGCACTGAATTAACGGAGAAGCAATCTTCAGACGTGATAGACACGGCTGGAGAAGCCTTCCTTCTACTTGAGCGTGGCCATTAATGATGAAATGATTAATGGTAGCTATTCCTTCAAAAGGAGACATAAAAGCTCTGACAGACAGCTGTGGACGGGCACCAATGCCAGTCTGCAAACACTCCTCCCATCTCCCAAAGGAGGTGAAGCAAGAGTGTGGTAATGAAACTGCACATAGTGAAATGGTATCTAAATGAGTTTAAATTGATTTATGTTTGCTTTTGTAAAGATTATTTGGTATCTGGAAAGTGCTACCCATGTGAAATAATGCAGATAATCCTTAAGATCCCTGTCTAATGGCACTCCCACTGAATATTTATATTCCTCGCCATGGGAATGAGTACCATAATGGGGACCATTTTTGTTTTATTAGGGATGCATATTTAAATTAATCTGCTATTTGCCTAAACAATTAGCTGCCTCTGTTTGTTTACACAAAGCCAAAACTGCAATTAGGCTTCCATCAAAAAGATAAGTCCCGACTAAAACTGTCCCGATGGAGTCATAAGGGCTCAGAGCAGAACTTCCCAAAATTACTTCTTAGCATAATGGTAATTATGTTAATTGCTTGAAAGGTAAATAACTGCTGAACTGGTTTTGAAAAACAGAATGATAGCTTGCAACACACATTTATGCTTAGAACAAGTTAACAAATACAAATGGACAGCAATGGCTACAATTCCCTCTGCAGCCTGGTCCGCCCCACGCGAAGGCTTAGCAGCGGCACTTTTGTGCCTTCACAGCGAGTCCTCGGCTCCGAACTACAACAAAGGGAACGGGTGAAGGACAGCTGATTTAACCAAGCAAACAAACAAACAAACATCAATGATAAAGGACTGTAGGGATATCAGATCACGGATGTTAGAACGGACTTTTTCATCAGACGATGAATATTGCTGCCAAGCTCCTCCAGGCAGGAGTATTTTCAACTTTTTTTTGCAGAACATTTATCCCTATTAAAGACCACTTTTGTGAAGAGGAAAAAGAAGCTGATTTGCTTTCAGTGAAGTCTTTTGTTCACACATCTCCGTGATGAGCATTTCACTGTTTTTAACAGAGTGTATTATCGTATGAAAGTTCTGCAAAATACAAAAAAATATTCAAGTCAAACAACCCTCTTCTGACCACGCGAACAAATTGGGAAACCCAGAATTCAGAGTTCTGCTCTCCAAATTTGGCAACAAAGCCATTATTATTATCATGTACTATAAACATCACAAAAAGAGAAGACAGGGAAAATGGCTCACGCAATAATATAATCAGTTTGAGACAGCTATGTTTTTTTTCCTAACCAGATGTTCAATAGCAAAATCTGTTCAAAACATCTAAAAATTTTATCAGGCAAATACAGTGTGTGCAACACCTGATGCACAATACGGTGTGAAAACATCCCTGGTAATATCCAAAACACAAGTGACTTGTAAGGTGACCAGTTAACATCTGTGTAACGAAGCAGCACACCGTAAGGAGTAAAAAGGAGAGTTGAAAAGGAACATAATGAGCAAGAGAAATGCTGTTTTCTTTCATTAGGATGAACGATTATTTGCTTGAAAAGGACTGCTTGTTGCCCTTGCTCCTCCCCTCCTCCAAAAGGGTGTCCGATTCCGTACGTACATCCTCCATCATCTGCTACTTGCTACCAGTCCGAAGCCGCAATCACTGCGTGCAAGGACCTTCTGTGGAAATGCACTATTGTCAAAACAGGTGTATGCATTCATGCATGACAGCTGGAAAACATTATCAAGTTCTACATAGAAAAAGCAAACACTCCACTGTATTTATCAATAGGTAAAGCTATTACTGGGCCTAAAAGTGCTACTCAGAATATTCTGTATTTCATTGCAGAAACAGCAAAATGAATTTATTAGAGTGCAAGCCTTTGCAACAGTCAATCATGTTTGTGTAAGATCAAAAAAAAGCGCCACCATTACAGTTGAAGTTATTAGTACGGCAACATAAAAGAAAAAATTAGGCATAAGATTTACCAGTGCAGATGAGATCACTGCTTGCCACAGTCTATCTTGCTGCCTCCAGCAGTGACCAGTACTATCTGGTACAATATCTTTGCTAAGGTGAAGTTAAGGTTCCAAGCATACAGAGTCTTTTTTTTGGGGGAATACTGTAATCTTAGAAGTGTTACAAAGTCATTAAATCAAAATTATACGCAATACTTTCACAGCATGCTAAAATCTGCACCACAATTTTTATTATTCCAATTGAACTCTAACAATAACTCCTCAAACCGATTTAGACTTTACAGCTTGCTTATATTTGATCTTGGCTCAAGGAAATCAGTTAAGTGCAGGAAGCTGATGAAGATGGTATAACTGCTGACACTTGACATTACAATCACTGTACCAGTCTTCTTGTTTATCACTTGGCCCACATTGTACAAAGACTTTCGGTTTGTAACTCCTATTGTCGAAATGTGGCCTGATGAAAGGTCCATTTATTGCAATTCACTCTGGATTAGAAGGTATTTGGATAAAACATTTCATTATGAGTCTATTGTGCCTTACACAGTGCGCTGCTGATCCTGACTGTGCTCCAATTTTAGTAAGCATCAGCCAGTCTTACACACCTCTTGCTATATCAAAGGTGAATGGCATGGCTGGAAGCTGTTCTCCATTAACAGTGCCTGTCTCCAGTATATTCCCCTCTTTGCAGCTGGAAGCACAAAAGACATCCTGCAAAAGCAGCTGGTTTTACATCTGTTTTTCACATAGGTGCCTCTGGTATAAAAGGCAACACTTTTGCCACAAAAAAAAAATATTATCTGTTTTCATACAAAATACTCTAATCCTGTAACAGGGAAAGGCAGCAGAGGCAAAAAACATTAAATCACACTTGTAAATACTATAATGGCTGTGTTCGCCTGCGTAATACGGCATGTCACAGCTCCTTCTAAGAGCTAGCCACAGCGGAGGACAGCTGCCCGCTAGTGCTACCTGCGACCAGACCCTTGGGCTAAGCGGAGGGAGGGCTGGGTTCGGTGCAGAAGATCCTACGCACAGATCCTAATGACCCATTACATCAGCTCTTCCACGTTAAGACGACAGGGCTAGCAGTTGCTGTCAGCTTTAGAAAAGATGTAGAGCGATCTACATGCGCATTATCTGCAAAAAATAAAAGCAAAGACAGAATTTTGTATATGCTAGAGCAGGGAATCTGAACATGCTCATGGTCTTCATGCTCATTCACTTCGGCTTCTAAACACAGCTGCTTGGAAAGGCCAGAAGCTGCTTAATTCACATCACCTACATGATATTCTTCTTGTTTGTGGGTCAGTCCTGCTACTTCCTTTCTTGATTTCAACAAAATAAAATTCTTCTTCACGTTTTGAAAACACTCCTTACATGTAATTTTTTCCTCTAAGCTGGGAACATTAATGGATTTCCTTATAATTTTCAGATAACATCACACTTCTATAAAGTTAACAAAACACACAGGTGGAAAAGAGCACCAGTCTGAAGTCGCAAAGCTGCTTATCTTGAACTTTGAGTTTCTCCCAAAAACATTTCTAGTCAGAGGGACCACCAACACACCGCCAACTTGACCCTAGGCGATGCTTGGTGTTTATTAACTAAAATTTTACATTTTATTTTCACAGCAATGCTATTTCTCAACTTTCAGCGGGTACAGCAAGCTACTTACTGTACTAAAGAGCAAGAGATTAGACCTCAGTCACAAGAGCGGTGCCTTTACGTTACCATTACCACATCAGTTTCCACCAAATGTTGTCAGGTTTTATCTCCGCCGCTGCTCTTACAGAGATTTCCAAATGCCACCATCCCTGTACAGTCCCCTCAGAAAAGGCAGAGATGAGAAACTCTATTTCGTTCCCAACTTGGGCACTCAAGAGGCAGATTTTCCTGACCGTGATGTGTAATCACACACCATTTACCCAAACCAAGAGTTTTGCATCCACAGCCACCTGTATGTATCTGATGGGAATAAACACGCTACCACATGCTACATGCAGTTTTCTTAAAAAAAAAAAAAACAAACAACTTTTTCCTTTATTCAATCCAGCCTGTTTCCCTGCTCTTGCTGTCTTACAGCATGTCCTGGCACTGAGGGGAAGACTCCAAACACATTACTCCATTTCTGTCTTTGCAAAGAGGGTACAGAAGGGACAATACCCGCAAGCGGCTTTAAGGGCATCAGAATGGACAAGACAGCAGATTTCCAGGCCCAGAAAGTAGCGCTGCCAGAATTCCCTTCCTGGAGCCTGCCAACAAGCAAGAACACTTCTGATCCCTGCAGAAACCACCTTCCTTTGCTCCACATTGCTACTTCGCAACTTGTGAAGTACCACTAACTCCTGCCAATGGGTCTCAAAGCACCACCATGAACGGGAGCAGCGTGGCGTCTCCCCGCCAGGCGTACATGAGTCTGAAGCACAGCATTTAAAAAGAAGTACGTTCTCTTGTTGCAGCACATTGTTTTCAAGTCAAACTACGAGACTCCGGAGGGCAGGGGGGAGGGTGATGGCTAAAGTAGACTGCTGTTTCCCAAAAGCTGTGGCTCACAGCCAAAGTCAGGCAAGCATGGAGCAGATGGAGTCCTGGCAAGGCCTCTACTGTCCCTGCATTAGCAGCATCTGCTCATTACCCAGAACCCTCGCCTGCTTTATCTAATGCTCCAGGAAAAGCATTTTGATTTGATTCATTTCAATTCGGTAACGTGCAACACAATTAGTGGTAAAATCAAACTGGAGGACTGCCAGTGCTGACAATAGGAAACAAGGCAGAAGAAATATGAGGCCAGTGGGTTGGAATTCAAAAATCACAACTGTGGATCAAGTTGCCAAGTCCCGTTGCCCCAGGTGTACATACAGTGCCCCCACTGAGCACTGGCATGGGCGGAGGGAACTTCATTTTCTCCCCATACATTTTTCTCTCATTTACTTCTCTTCGCAGCTTGTTTCTCAGAGGCTGACACCGTCAGAAACATTCACCAGAAGTTACAATCCAATTTTTCTTTAGTGCCATCATGCAGTTACAATTCACTTTGGATGCAGGCATCCCAGTAAGACAAATCTTTTTCCTTGCTATATTTCACATGCCTCGGGAAGCGTTTGCTACTACCAAACCAGCAAAACAGCGCTGTAAGGCAGGCACGGCGTGAGCAGAATCTGCCTGTTAGTTCTTCCCTGTGATCGGATGCCAAGGACATCGCTGCGTGAGCTCTGTTGAACTGGGAGAAACTGATGTTATCTGAACGAGTCTGCTAGCCAGGGATTCGACAGAGAAGTCTAGACTCTTTGCCTGACAGCACCACCTCCAACACTAGCAGATGGTTTCTCTGTGTTAGTCAAACTTACAAACAAAGAGAAAAGGGAGCTGGAAAAGTACAACAAAGAACAATCAAACACATTATCTTCAAAGTCGTCCTCCCCCTCCCCAAGTTTAAAATAATTCTCTCCACCAAACTGTAAATATACACTTTCAGATTCCAGTTAGTAAACATTTCTAAAAACAGTCTTTATAATTCCCTATTCACATAGAAACTAATCTATTCTGACCAGGCTTCTCAAATCAGAGTAGCTGCCATATCACAGAGCCCATTAAAATTTCTACCCACAAGAATAAAAGACGCCGAGCTTTATGCAAACTAGTTTAGTCACAGCACACACAGGACTGACGACAAGGAATATGACAAAAAAAAACCAACAACCTAGACAAATCATTAGATTAGTCAGTGGGAGACTAGAAAACAAACAAAAGACCCTCTGCTAGTCATCGTTTGGCACGCTGGACAGAGAGCCAACACTTAAAACTATACTGTGTTATAATTTCCTATGACTCGAGTAAGTAATATTAATGAGTATTCTGTAATACCAGACTTGCTGTTGTCAGAAAACGTTGCCTATCAACAATTTTTAGCCACAGAAAACTGTTCTAGCATGATCCATGCTAGAAAAACAGCTAAGAATGTTGATAATTTTAAAACCGTTGTTTTCACATATAAAACATTTAATTTACTTCTAAAATAAAATACATGGATTAGAGATTTTGTTTGGATTACCCATCTTTGGTTTTGTTTCCACATGCAGAAATGCCAGGATCAAAGATAATATGTCTACAAAGCTCCCTAACTTTAAAAATACTCTTTATTCACACCTGAGAAGAGGTTTTCAAGTGTCAAATCATACATTTTAAAGAAAGATGATAGCGAGATCTGCCTGAGCAACTCAGCCTAGCGTCCCAACTGGCTAGCACTGTCCAAACCTGACTTTTTTTAATTGCTGTTCCCACGTCCAGTAGATGTACGGTTGGTCTCTGGCTCTCATTGCCCATTATATAGACATCTAAGTATATTTAAAACAATGCATATAACCAGGATTTTATTATGGTTTCATTAAATACTAGGTCACAGTTTTTATTTCTCTACATCAAAGTATATAATAACCCACCATTGCAAACCGATACTTCAGTTAAGAAAACGTGCATCCATACGCTATGCCAAGAGCAAGAGAGGACGCAGATTAATCAGACATGCAAGTTTACCAGTATTCCCATAACAAAGCCTCACAGCACCCCAAGGGAGTTTTGGGCAGAAGAGAAGGCTGGTGGAAGAATATTTAATATTTTTATAGCAAAACAAGTTATTTGCTTAAGATAGTTTGGCTGGACTACAGCCTGGCACTCAAGCTTTGTGTAGCAGTTCCAGTAGGAATTAAACATCAGTTTTAATGGGTGCTATGTTCCAATGCGTCCTAATGCATTTAGGGTTATTGGCCAACTTTCTCACATAAAAGCAAGTGTGTGCATGTGTGTGTATATACAGGATTACAGACACACAAAAAGCTGAGCACAGCTGCTTCATTTTTGTAAAGCCTTTTTTTTTTTTTTTTTTTTTTAAATAGGGAGGAGAGTTGCGGTTACTTACCGTCCTCGTAAGCTGCTACAGCCAGAGAGCTGTTTATCCTCACAAAGGAGACATGTGGCTGAGGTCCAGCATCACCAGGACCGTGCACTGGTTCCAGGATGGGGGCTGTGTAGTCCCAGGTGCGAGTGTCCCACAACCTCACTTCTCCTGACGTATATCTGGAAAAGAAGGCTATTATTCACCCCAAAACATCTGAAAAGAGGTAGCTGCAGGAGAAGGGAGGAAGAAACAAGAAGTGTCTTAAAGCCCAATGCCTTTTACAGCTCCTAGCCTGATTCTCCTCCCGTTTACACACTCTGTGTACAAGCCCATCAACTTTGCTCGTTTTATTCCCATTTACCGAATGCAGCATCAAGTCTAAGACAGGCAGGTATACTGGAGCCACAAGAACGACATGACCGAGCTACCACAGGTTACCAAGTATTGATATTAGCTTTACATACAGAATGCAAGGAGGCCCGAGCTCAAGGGAAAAAAGGTAATCAGTAACAAACCTCAACTACAGCATGGCAAAACTTCAAACTCTTTCCTTTTGGTCTTTAAAAATTTGTGACTGTGGTCGTGCCAAGGAAAGGCTGTTTAATCAGAGCATTATGTACATACCTACAAGCACGCGTGCGCATACACCTATCCAGCTCACTGCTCTTCATAGAAACTTCTTAATGCCTCATCAACTGATCAGATTTGCCTACGTCTCTGAAGACTAATTAATTTATTAGTATAACTAAGCGTTGTCTTCAGAATTAAGGCAGTGCTGCCTTCTTTGCAGAAGGCTCTCTCGCTGAAACATCAGAAAAACCATGGTTTAACATCAAACTCTAGTTTGCCAATGAGAAAATAAAAAAAATAGAACTAAACTTCTCAGAGAATACTGAATATATCTGAATGAAGGAAGGTTGTAACACAGCGAGCAACGCAGAAACTGCTCTGTGCCATCTGTGCTGTGGAACACAACATATTATTAAAGGAAAAGAACACTGCAGGCAAAGTAGAGGAGAAGCTCCCTCTATGACTGGTCAAAGAACACAGTTCAACGGTTACTTGGAACTGTTCAACAAATAAAGTAAGCTTTGACAGAACTGTGACAATTAACACTGTCAAACAGTCTCAGATGTCTTTCTCTGCCATATCCAAGACTTGGATTCTGTTGGAAAATGAAGGGTGCTTCCTGCTCCGTCAGCTTTGTTGTTATATGTTTGGGGGGGAAAAATATTTCAAAAGAATCATTCTCAAAAGCCTCAAAGGTCTACTGGTTAGAAATCTGGCTGTGTATGTTTATGAGGAAAATAAGAAAATAGTTATTTACAAAGGAGGTGAAGAGAGGTGCTTAATAAAGGCTTAGAAGATGTTGGACTTCGACTCAGGTTACCCAGGTCTTTGGGGAGAACCATGCAACGGGACTACAGGTACTCTGGAGCAGATTACTTCCAATATCTCCGAGTGAAAATGCTCCGCTTTATACAACTAATTAAAGTGCCTGAGGGGATGGTGAAATCTGTTAAGCAGAAAGAGATGCACATTAATTCTCTGCACTGAATTGGGAAGAGAGGAGAACTGGGTCCTTGTCACCTGGCTTCCTCTTCAGCGCTTTACACGGGAAGACAGAAGAAAATAAGAGAATAGGGTGGGATAGCACTTCTCCCTTTTCCTCCTTCTACAAATAAGGCCCAAATCCCTCTGTGAATCTTGCTTTCATTTTAAATAGTGCTGCTGTAAATTGGAAAAGAATAGATCAAGAAAGAAACTTCCCCAAAGCAAAGCTAAACGTTTCATGTTGGACCAAGCAAGCAGTCCAGAGTAGCCCACAACAAACATCTTCAGTTTACAAAACTGAGAAGTGCTCATTTCAGATACATTTTAAAATTTGGAGATAAAACACAATGGGACAGCTAACTGCACAGATCTGTTGCAGTCCCATTCAACAAGACACACACATAACATTTCAGATGCGTTTTAATTTTGAGCTGCTTTTCATTTCCCTTTATGCCTGGGTTGGCTGGGGACACGTTTTCAAACTTGTCCTAACTGCAAAGAGTAGCAGATTATTCTCAAGGGGGAAGCCAAAATTCTCTTGTCACTATGTAACCCTGAAAAGTATGTTTCAAGGGAGACATAAAATACTAGCAGAATTGATAGAACTACGTGACAGAATATTAATTTTCGTCCCCAAATAAGCAAGGAAGAACAGCATCACCTCCTAGTGCATATACATACTCGCTCTCACATACTCCAGTCTAGGAATGTAAAAGGAAAGACCAACAGATGAAGAAAACAGAATGACAGGAATAAAGAGACACGGGGCTGGCTTAATTCTCTGAGCGTGTTGCTTCTGGTTTTTCTACGTAGCATACAACGCAAAAGACACGCTACCATCCATAAAAAATAAACATGGACTGCACTCTTGGAATTAAAGATCCAGCATCACAATAAGTGCTTTAATTTTTTTCTGAGAATTCAATGAAGTCAAAATTTAGTTTGAACCACTCTTTCTTCTTGAGGAAGAACCTGAACCACCTCTACAGCTAAGCTCAAACTGGAACAGAACCACCAAACATTTCTGACTATCAGTTTGAAATAAACTTGACCCAAATTCTAATGTGTCTATGCTGGGACTTGTTAAGTGCAGGAACTGTCTCTGCTTGGTAGGCTCTGCATCAGACCACCCTGCAGCCTCCTCATCCTCACCCCCTTCCTCTCCAGTGACGAATAAGTACATGCTGAAGAGCTTTCACTTCTATACCATGAAGCCATGCTGCTCTCCCACCCCTAGCAAGGACCTGTTGTACACAAGAGCTTGTTACGTGTACCTCAGGTATGCTCTCGTGGGTTCAGACAGATAGTATGGAACAATCCCTAAGAGGATCCCGGCCATAGCGCTCATTCCAGTTCTGTCATGACAGAGAACGGGGAGCGCTATATTGTTCCAGGAGAACCCTGCAAGTGCCCACCAAACCCTACCTTCACGTGTGTCTGTTCAGAAATCCCACCAGTGCACGGCAAGACAGGACAAGTGCTTTACGGCCATCAGGACGAGGAAGGAGGAGGGCAGTAAGGCATCTCTGCCCCCATCCCTCCTGTATCCCTCCTACCCCCATTTCTCACTCAGCAACACCACTCACATCCTTCCCAGTGCAGCACGACAGCACGTCAGTCCCGTGCGGCAAACCTAAAGGATTTGGAGAGATGTTACAAGACCATGCTGGAAACATAAGTGGAGGTCTACGTTTGGGCAGGGAACCAGCACGGGGAAATGGGAGATATAAACCATCCCCTCAGCTGACAACATGCTCCGTTGGCCATCACCACCACATGCCCATTTCCAGCATACACTGGGCCTGTACCAGAACAGAACTGGAAGAATTTCAAACACAGATGAATCCAATTCAGAACTAAAAAATTTAATGGTTCAACTCCCCGCTTTTAATGCTGTTGTAAAGAGCAACACACTTTCAATTTGTAACCACAACAAAAGGCTTTTAAACTATTAAAGCATTGCCTTGCTGTAAAAAAAATAAAAAGGCTGCTTTATTGCAGATAATTGGCAAATCTGCCACATCAATATAGGTGGCTGAAGAGAAGAACACGCTGCACTTTACAGAACCTATTTCTAGATAATTTCAGTATTTCTGTTCATTTCCTACCACAACAGCTTTTACACTTCGCCATGAAAATTTAGTTTGGATTACCAGCTACTGAATGAAAGAATCCTATATTTAAGTCGTCTGCCCCAGAACAAGCACAGTCCTCCAAACTCATTCATAGAATCGTTTAGGTTGGAAAAGACCTTTAAGATCATCAAGTCCAACCATTAACCTACCGCTGCCAGGTCCACCACTAAACCATGTCCCTAAGCACCACATCTACCAGTCTTTTAAATACCTTCAGGGATGGGGACTCAACCACTTCCCTGGGCAGCCCGTTCCAGTGCCTGACTGCCCTTTTGGTGAAGAAGTTTTTCCTACTATCCAACCTAAACCTTCTTTTTTCCCCAGTGGGTGTAAAGAGATGATTATTACAGTGGCAAGTAAATACTCCAACATGTCATATAAGCCACTAGCAAAAGAAATTAAAAAAAAAAAAACAAACCACCAAACCCAAAACCAGAAAACACCACACCAACCCCAAAACCTACAAATTCTGAGTTCTCAAGTTCTAAGAAAAAAGAAACAAAAACACATTAGAGACCATACCTGATTTACTTCATTTAGAAAGGCTGTTCAAAGTCTTGCTTTCCAAGCACAACAGGGAGCAAACGACAACAACGACTGTTGCTTACAACCCCAAGTTTCCCCCTCTCCAGATATCCCCTGCCCCGATGCCTTCCAAGGTGTTTCATCCACGCAGTGCCTGGCTTTCAGCTCTGGGTCTGCGTGCTTCTCTCTCTAGTCACTAGACACAGTCATCCTTCTCTTAGTGTTCAACAGCCACTCTCCACCCAAGTAACTCAGCTTCTTTAACGGACTTACACTTCATTTTGCTCTTGTTCTTCTGAACATTTCAGTGCGTACACATGAGAAGTAGCAGCAGAAGAAAGACAAGAACTGTATTTTTCTAACTATACTCCTCCTTGACAAGCCAGTTCTATAATTCTGGACAGATATGTATATATCTGTAAAAATCAGTCTGCAAATTAAAGCTTAAGCTTTACAGATACGCATAAAAAACTTGCTGAAATGGAGCAACAATAGGCATATAGTATAGAGAAACTGAAAAAAATTAAATTCATATGGTATCTACAAACGTACCATAATAAAAATACCTAGTTGCTAATCAAAAGCATTTCAACTACTTTTTATTGGCAGCGATGTCACAATGAGACGAACGATTTCCTCGTGCCCTCTCACATGAGTGAAAGCATAAGACTGGAGTAGAAGGAGCTGGGGTGAAAAGCTGCTGATGTCCCACGATGGCTGGGAAGCAGGTGGTGAAGTGCAGAGCACATGTGGGAGGAAGCAGAGATGGAGGCTGGGCACTGCTCTAATGAAGTGGTGCTGAAGAGGCAGACGATTTCATAAGGAGAAAAACATCAGGAAACTGGTCAAAACACAGAACCTCATCTGAAAAAGCTCAACTGTGTTGGATAGCAATAGCCAGAACAAATTTGGGGAAGAGGAGGAGGGGGAGGCTGATCTCTCTCCAGAGCCCCAGATGTCTTTATCGTTGCCTAATGACAATTATACTCAACCAATTAAGACACTGCTATCACAGTTGCATTGTTAGTAAGCCTTTGGCCCTGAGTGTTGATGGCTGTCTAATTAGTGTTTGTGCAAAGTACAACTGCAACTAATATATAAACTGACAAATACACAAAAGAAAAACTGTTAACAGGAACATTTTCAAAACAGTCGAGACTCTACTCATTCAGTCCATGGCAGCAGCAAAGACAAACTGCTTTCTTTCATGGCTTACTTACTGCTGGCACTGCATAATTTCACTTCAAACAAGCGGGTCAACTAGACCGTCGCTGGGTTTCTGCTAAAACAGGATGCTGGTATCAGTCCACTTTGTAGGCTGCCTCAAGGACACCTCTCCAGGGCAAGTCTTGCTACACTAAGTTGGTCTGAACACCACAGACTTTTGCTAAGACACTTCAGAAATCAGTTTGCATTTTCCATATTTTCTCTAAAGAATTGTAGCGAGAAAACAAAAAGGAAGGAGAAAGAAAAACCTTTGTTTCACAGTCAAGTTTGATTTCCAGAAGGCAAAGTCTGTTCAGTTTCCAGATACCTGTGGTGATCAACAAAACAAAAAAACCCCAACAACTTTGTTTCAGGCAGTCGGTGACCATCTGTTAATACTCAAAAGATCTTATTATGAAGTCCTTACAATGTCAATGCATTTTATTGAAGTCAGTAGGAATTTTGCTCAAGTAACAATCTCTAGCTACAGCTCTGTTTAAATGGATGCCTGTTGATAAGCAAGTAAAATAATGAGTATTTTGCATTGTCTTGCTGCAACAAGCATCTCAGACCTTTCATCCTTATTCCACCAACAGCAACTACCCAGTCCTTCATGTCGTTAATTAAGGTATCTAGTCAGAGACCCCCTCCGTAAGCTTAAGAATAAGGTCCAATTAAACATGCAAACCCAAGCCCAAACGCCTTTGTAAATTGGTTCACATTGCTCCTAAGCTTCATCTTCTCTATAAGGCTCAAGTAAGACAGTGGTAATTCGTAGTGTTCAATTTCAAAAAAACCCTCTTCATCAAAAACACCGCAAGTTGGAAGACACCTCAATCACAACAGACAATACTGAAACTAAATGGATGCTGTTACCGTCTTTATACTCAACTTTAAGACCCACAACTTTTCTCTTAAGTGAGGGATAACGGAGAGCTTTGATACGCTTACCACAGTGTTAGAGGCCTCACAGAGTGAGGCTGGATGACAGAAGTAAAAGTTCCCAAGCCTTCCTGTGTTCTCATTTACAGTTTATTTACAGACATTGATTTTGCCAACAGGTAGCTTGGCTAAGGGATTCCTTAAGGGAAGGAATCAGGAAAAAGAGTCTAGTAGCAACAATGGAGTAAATAACTACTTTGTATGGCAGAAGGGAATATAAATAGAACACAAGGACAAAAAAAAATGAAATACAAATGGAACAGAAAAGAGAAAGCTTTCTGCTATTACATAGCATGGCAGAAATCTACGCCATAAAATACAAGAAAAAACAGATGGGGGTAAACGAAAACCAGCATTTGAAGCAATCCTAACACTGACAGAAGAACGTGAAGTAGAAAAGTAATGTCCCTGATTCCATCCAAACATTATTTTGGGTTGCTTGATATATGAGTGCAGCTGTGAAAACAAGTGACTAACTTGTACCAAAATGGATCGGGAACCGCTTTAAGATTTAACATGTCAGAAATACATTCTGAGCATCCCCGCATTCAGTTCCCAAACTCTTCTGCTGGGAACCTGACTTTCCAGTTCATCAACCCACATCCATCTGTGGACCACACTCCCAGAAACTGAGCTGTGGAAAGTTTATACCTTCGTTCTTAAGGC
The DNA here is from genome assembly GCF_047370975.1 of Nipponia nippon. Classification (NCBI taxonomy): domain Eukaryota; kingdom Metazoa; phylum Chordata; class Aves; order Pelecaniformes; family Threskiornithidae; genus Nipponia; species Nipponia nippon. Next base: position 4,186,974 of record NW_028262348.1, on the reverse strand, counting down.
CTCGCTTCGGAAATCATAGCTCTAGAAAGCGGGTTAAGCTGCTGGAGATAGTGTGCAGTGCTGCAGCTTATCATTGTTCTCTGTAACAAAATTAACATTGCGCCATCCTAAGTACTTCTGCGTGCCTCACTTTCTTATTAATTTTAAATGCATGCAAATGTCATACCAAGGGAACAGAAACAAGCCAAAGGGTTATATGATAGGCAAAACATTTTAATGAACACTTACAAAAGCAGAAGTTAGAGAAAGCCAAACTGTCTCTAGTAATTTCTTTTTTAAGGCCAAGAACCTCCCATCATTTAGATCAAGGTTTCAGCGGCTTGCATCAGCCCAGGCCCATTGATTAAACCAGCTGATCTGACCAAGGAAACGTATGACTGTGGGTACTGCCTAAGGCTACTGCCATGGCTGGAGAGGAAAAAAAAAAACCCAAACCAAAAAACCTTTTTCAAAAGAATTCAAGAGGAATTATGATGCAATTTGGGAAGGATCTGGTCCATCAGCCCTACTATTTCACAAAGGACAAACACATAATGCAACAAATAAACCAATGGCTCCAGTTTCAGATACGGGCAAGAAAACACCATTTGAAGATGATGTAAATTGATATGTTTACGTGTTGGAAGGAACACAAACTGCAATACACTGCAAACAGCAGAGAGGAAAAGCATCACCTGAACTCTAGGCACTGATGGCAACAGCCCAGAGGCTGCTTAGGTTGTGGAAACAGCGAAAATGAAGTGTTCAAGAAGTTTACTAGAAAGAAGGATGGGTTTGTCTGGCCTCAGCAGAAAACCAGGCTTTACAAGCTCAAAAATAACTACCGTGACTTCAGAATACTGGGCATCACTATGCACACAGCACATCTCCCTGCAGCAGCGTGCTCCTCTGCATCCAGCAAAACCTATAGGTAAACCAATAGCGTAATGGTTGGGCAGGCTGGAAAAGCAGCTTTCACAAAGAGTCAGTATCAAGCTTCTACTATTGGTTTCACCTGAAAGGCTCTTTTTCACAAGATGACAGAGAAGCCAACGCGTTTGTCACTTAACACAACCTTACCTAACTCCTGTAGTTTGTCATCCGACCCCTCTGAACTCATGATGTCATCCTCTTTTCAACCCTCCTAAAGGTGACTCACTTGAGAAAAAAAAAAAAAAAAAAAAAAAGAAGGTCTGACACTTATTACTTCTTAACAATGATGAGAATGAGTGAAAAGAACAAAAAGGGTTTGGGGAAGGTTGAAGGAAAAAAGCAAGTATTTTTACCTTCTGCCTTACTGCTTTGTTTTACATCCAGGCTCTCAGTCACAGGGAGGGGAGGGAGAAAACTATCAAAGTTGTGCCATTATACAAGGGAAATTTAAGCAATTAAATAAGGCAGGGGTTTATTCATGCTGTTTAAGACTTCAGTTTGTTAACTTTTATTCATTTTCATTACTAATTAATATTTTAGTTTCCTCAGGTCTGCACACTGAATTAAGATGCAAGAGCTAATAATAAATACCTTGAGAATAGCCCACAAGCCCTATAGCAAAAAAACCAAATTAGATGAGAGTTGACATGAAGTTTCAGAAAGTGCAGAAAAGTGTTTTCAAGCCTTTCGGGCTAGTTTCACACATCATTATGAAGCTAAAAAGAGTGGCAAGCCCATTTTTTTTTTTTTTAAAGTCATTTGCAGGTCACCTTTGAGCAAGAGGAAAGCAGAGTGGGAGGTGATCGTAGAGAACAAAGAAATCTACCATATAGTAGCAGCTACTTCTACCTCTGTATGTTGCTCACCATGACTTAAACTGAAAGGCCCAAATTGTTCCAAAGTGCTGCAGTGTTTAAACTGTAACTCCCGTAAGGCTCCTTCAGAACGAAGACAACGATACGAAAATTATTTCAGTGCATTTACTTTCTCAGCATGAGCGAATCAAAACGTATCACTACCTCTAAAACAGATGATTCCTCTAACCACACAAAGTTCTTCTTTTGCTTCTCATTCCCTTTACAAGCACCACTTGGAGAAATACCACCCGTGCCAGGCGTGCTCCACCCTGAGAAGGGAGGGAGTCTTAATCTGCAAATTTGAGGCACTCGGCGCACACGAATCTCACTAGCCCTAACTCAAGAAAATAAAATCTCTAGGAAACAAGATAGTACTCACTGGGGGAAGGAGGAAAACCTCTGCAGTTAAAATACAAAGAGAAGAACCCAGGGCTGATTCCTAGCCGAGTCTGTAAGGGGTGCAGGACTCCACGCAGCATCCGCTAGACCGGTGTCTGTGGCACAGCAGAGGCATGCCCTTAAATCTCCCATTTATGCAAGCTCTTAACTAACAGCCTACCACTCCTCCTTCAGTCAAAGAAAACTGAAGAACGAAAAAGCATCAGATACCTTTATATTTCTGGGTCTTTGGAAGGGTGGTCTTTACTCATTTGGGAAGCTTTCAGGGCTACAAACAGCAGCAATAAAGCCACAGCGCCCTTTCCATAAGCATAAAAAAGTTAACACAATGCACAATAAAACATCACCCTGACTCACAGCAGACTTGGTGTGGTTTTACGGGGTGAGATGATCACCACCGACACAAGGCAAGTTTACCGCACGGTTTCAAGGACGGCCACAAATTAAGTATTTCACACAGAGCCGGGCAGACAGCAAACCAGTCTCACAACATGTTAGGGACATGTTACGCCACAGGATCCGCTGCGTAATGCAACACAGTTCAAACAAGGACCAGGGGCATGCTCCGAGATCGGTATCTCCAGGAGGACCTCACCTCTGACTGACTACAAATGCCCATCAGTGTGGCTGTCAACACCGCCAAGAAGGAAAAGAAAAAGTAGCAATTTTATTGTCTGAACATGTGCCTGCTTAAAAGAAAAAAAGGGAAAAAGAAAGAGATTTGTTTAAGATTTTATTAAAAGAAGCTGAAGAAATCCAGGCATTCCATACCGAAACCAAACACGCGACAGCATTAGGTACAGTGAACCTAATCATTAGTAGTAATTTGTAAAAGCCAAGCAAGCAGACATATAATTGCTTTAAGTAAACTCCGACTTAAAGTAGAAACTACATTTGAATTGAATATGGGGGCGGGGGGAGGACAACATCCCTTTAAAGAAGATCCTTCGAGACATGTAACTGTAGAAAGGCTGGCGAATACAACATTGATTGGGAGTGAGGTAACCACAAACACCGCTGTCTCAAATGAAAAGGGATTCAAGGTCTGACCCAGAAAACAAGCATCGTAACCGCTGGGATGAAATTTTAATGATAAACACAAGATGCTCTGCATGCAGGCCAGATTGAATTATCTGATGTCAGCCAGTAAATGCAAGGCGCTCTGAGAAAGAGGAGCTGCGAGCAGCCACCTTCAACTCGCAGCTCAGGTTGCAGTTAATCAATCCTTGATATTCTGCCATCTTCTGGCTTGAGCTTTGGCAGCAGCGCAGAGAAAATAGAGGAGAGTGCAAGAAAACAGGTACGTTTCTCTACGGGAGAGCTAGCCCTGTATAGTTTCTCTTTGCTTCCTTACACAAAGTTAACAAAGAGATCCGCTCCTGAACCAGTTCAGGCAAACTATGCCTCTACGTATTGTACTTGTAGCTGCTGTTGTAAGTCACTCTGCTCACAACCTGTACAACTTCATTTTCAGACAGATTTAAAAAAAAGCTCTACAGCAACTAAAATAAAAGTTATTGCACTTTCCAGCAGAGTTTGAAGCAGTCTAATGAAGCACGCTAGATCTACCGCAGATGTTACGTTGACTAACCATGGTCTATCACAGCACAGGTTCAAATCCAATCAGATTTTTCCCAGCCTTCCTCCAAGACCCCAAATACACAACAGCCCCAGCATTTCTGCTGGAGAACCTCTCTCTCCACCCCTTTTTTAATTTTTATAACCATTCTCTGATCTCCCAAGATCCTGAGTTGAACCTCCTGAAACCAGGGAGCAGCTGCTATACACTGCCACAGTTTCCAGCTATAAAGACAGAGAATAATGCCTGGCTGGCCTGACCGAGCTGAGCCAGAGCGCCGCAGCTGCTCCCCAAAGTCAGACATCAAAAAACCTGCTAAAAACAGAGTGGTCCTATTTTTCTCCAGTGCAGCAACTTGACTACAGAAAAAAGGTAAATTATGCCACAAGAAACTGCTTAGAAAACCCTGGGAAACGCCACATGCAAAACTAGCTTTAAGATCATCACCAACTTCTCAAGTCTTGCAAAGTTACACGTCTGTTTAGCTTTATGCACGTGGCAAGTATCGCTGTAATCTACGATTATTCACGTATAAAGCTAAGCACATAAGTGTTTGCGAAAGCAGAGATATAATCATTAGATGTAACAGATAATTGATATTTATACCGAGAAGAAAATTGACGTCTGTTAACCTCAGCTATTAAATTACTTCTTCAGTACTGAAAGAATGCAACAGCTCGCTATTGATCACCAGATTCATTACACTTTTATGACAAATTTGAAAGCACAATGCCATTAAGTACAATACTATAGGCTGGGAGAGAAAGGGGAGGCTTATGTTTGGATTTAAAAAAAACAAAACAAAACCCCAACAAATTCCTCAATCTACCTATCCTAAATACTTATCAAATGCATGTCATGAACAAAGTATTTCCCTGCAAAATCTGCTAATGTCCTCGGAAGTTCTGGTTATAACTTTGTCTGTCTTGTTTGATATTTACTACTTACTACGAGACATTATTGAGGGGAGGAGCAGCGTGCTACTGTCTCGCAGACTTCGATCATCACTGGCAGAACAACAAATTCTTCTTCTTTTGGGCAAGATTCACAGAACAGTTTTCTGCTTGCAGCAATTTAAGAGATGCTTTCAGAGATCTAAAGCTACCAAAGCAGAGTGAAGGGCAAGTAGTAAATGACAGAGGAAGTAATGTAATTTTTGTGTTCTAATATTCTAAGCATTTCATTTACTGACGAGGTAAAGGCTGATTTCCCCATGTTGTTTTATCAAACATATGCTCACAGCTTCATAAAGAGATACTTCATTACTAAAATTCATTTTCTCAGAGAAGGGAAATTACTGAAAAGAAATTTGAGTGAAACCCTTAAAATTGCTTTTCCTAATGGATACGCACGTGCAGCTTCTCCCTTTGTGGTCTCTTACCTCCTTACCTATTCTCATGAACCTTACAGGAACCTAAATTCTTTAAGAGCACCACCTCCCTTCACCATGCCAACTGAGGCAAACTCACCAGAAGAATCAAGAGATACTAGAGGAACTAGGGAATCAATACGAAAAGACTGTGTGAAACTGCATAAACCCGGCTTCTGTAATACATCCAGCTAAAATATGGACTATTTGAGTTTAATATAGAGGATTAATCTCCTTTGTTCATTAATTCTTTAGAAATCAAATTTATTCTGCCTACCTTCTACACACTGCCTGTTTGGATATAAACCCAGTGGAGAAAATGAAGAAAAAGAAGAGCTGGAGGCTTTGGCACCAGCGTGGAGACAACTGGGGTTTCTGGCTCCCAAAATAGTACAGGAGGTTTCATTAGATACAGTGGAACAGATACAGTAGTGGAGATCCCTAGCCAAGGCCAGGAAACACGCTGCCCAAGCTGCAGGGCACAAAAGCAGTCAGGTTGCTATCCGCAGAGCTGGATCCCAGCTGCGGACCGCAGCAGGCTGGGAGCTGCGGCATCCGATCGGTGGCCCAAGAAGTCTCAACGTCAGGTGGGAGCGAGTGCGAGATCTGCGGTGCTCCAGCCACACAAATTCTTCAAGCCTCTTCCCACGGCCACTGTTTAGGTTAACCGCTGTGTGGCACTGCCCCTCTAGAGGTCACAGACTACACAGTTCATCAGCAGAAGCATTTTCATGGCTATAACGCAACTGATTACAGCAGCAAAGACGTTGTATGAAAAGCAGAGAAAGAGAAGCAATAGTCGATGAACAGGATGGAAGGGAATAGAAAGGGAGACCTCCAAACGCAGAAGTGAAAAACCCACAAATCACAAAACAACCAGCAAACTCATTGTCAAAGATTAAAATTCCCCTTTCCCTCTTGCCGTCTGCTAGTTGAGATTTCTGCTCTCAGTTGCCCAACAGCATTCAAAAGCATTTCAATGTATATAAGTTATCCACACGCAATATATTCAAGGCACCTTTCTCATAACCAGTGTGTGGATTTTACACTATTTTATGAGTAGTTTTCTCTAATCCCACAATGCCTAAGCATACCACTCACATGAAGTGCTGCCATAAAATACGGAACTCTGGTATGTTAAGGACAGCGTCCTCTGACTGCCCCCAGGATGATATAATTTTTATTTACTCGTGTGATGACTTCTGGAGGGCTACTAATTACTGAACCCATAAAATTCAAGCAGGATACAGTAAAGCCTTGCACCTACTGAGACAGTCATGGTCACCTCTTCCAGGAGTGCGGGAGGTTCTTAAAGTTGTATTTAAGAGTGTAAACCAAATGAATAGCTAACATTAAATCAAGGTCCTGACAAAGCTTTATAATAGGAAAAGAGAAGCTTGAGTTTCTCTGGGGTTTAGGTGGGTGGTTTTTTCCCCCCCACATTGTCTTTTAAATAACAATGGAGAAAAGTAACAGTCCTTCTAAAGTTATCTTGCCACAGAAGACAAAAATATCCTTGTGATCAAGAGATTTTTATGCAAAAAATAATAAAAAGAGCATTTTTCAGTAGACGTGTACAATATTTAATACAGTATTTCCACAGCAAAACAATAGATACAGATACAGTTCATCAGAAAGTACTGTAGTTTTTACAAGGACTGTAAGTACGTGAGATAGCTTTTTGAATAGTACAATAAAAAGTTGCACCGCTGAAGTGACTTGTTAATAATCATCACTATCAGTCACTTTAAGGACAATATACCTCACCCACAAAGGAACTGCAGTCAGAAAAATTCATTCTTGTTGCCTTCAATGGATACTTCTTCTGAATTTGTTAAAAAGCAGTACAATGAGATCTCAAACAGTGAAGATTAAATGAGCATTAAGCAACCTCATACTCACCCAGCAATAACAACTCCATCGCAAGAATGTACATCACAAAGAATTTTTCCCACCTCATATTGCAGCTGGCTCACAGCACCAATGCGGTTCTGCACAGAAAGATGGTGTTGGAATTGCAGTACATGAAGTGACCAAGTTCATTTGTTGCTTCTTGGAAAACTCCAAGCTTTGCTATTGCTACTGACAGCGCAGCTGAGAGGGAAGACCCTCTATTTTATGCTTATCTCCTGGAATTTTTACAGGCAGAAATGAAGGAGAAAGCAGCTATCGCTCTTCATTATCCTTCATAATCCTTAGGTAGAGAAACAACTATCACAACAACAACAAGATAGCTTTCTTTTAGCCAGGATATGTAATGAGCAGGGGAAGGAACCTTCATCTTAAAGGCTGATTCTCATTATCAAGGGGTGGTTGAAGTATAAACATCTCTCTTTCACCAAAGTCAGTGGAGTAGCATAGCAAACAGACTCGCTCCCAGAAGTAATCAGTCATTGGGAAAAAAAAAAAAACAGTATTACAGCTAGAGCAGTCTCATAAATCCTTCAGCAGCTTTCCCCTTTTAAATGGCAGAAAGAAGCTGCACTACAAAAGACCAACTCTTCACTACCACTTGCTTGAACCAGGTTCCCATTTTTCTACAGCATCTGGATCCCATTAAAGAAATTCCCTTTTACCTTCCAGTTGGTTTTCAAAGTGCGCTCCCTGACACGGCAGTCCTTGAGGGCGAGCTTCCAGCAGGAATGATCAGAGATGCTTGTATCTAACAGATACCCTTCCTGTTGGCACAACCGGTACCACAACACTTCGTCTTCTGCAAGTACTTTCCATGTCCTGCTGACCTAGAAATCAAATTTTTATATATATAGCATAAAGTTATAACCAAAAATTAAATTTCATATAGAATTATTTAAATAACACCTGAAATATACACCTATAAACCAATATAGGCCTGCACTGAGACTAAGTTCTTATCTAAACAAATACACTGCTGACAGTACGGGGGAAAAAAAAAATCCACCTTTAACAAAATGCTTGTTTTCTGTGCATTCTTCTGAACATAATCGAGTTCCTACTCCACTAAGACGCCATGCAACATGGATACCAGTGTTTAGCGGCCACACTGCCAACCTGAAATGTCAACGTATTAGAAAATTTTGAAGGAAAAAGCAGCAAGAAAACAATTAAGACAGCATTGTAAGTTTAGAGCAAAAATATGAATTTATTTTCATTTTTGTAGCTAAGAAAACCTCTCAGATCATCACATCTCTCAAATCCTACTGACAATGCCTGATTAGGTGTATGACATTAGTGATTTATAACCTATTGTATTACAGTATGCATAAACAGGAATGAATTATTAAGTTTTTCAAGTAGCCTCAAGTTGCTGTCCATTTCGGAGAGAACAGCTTCATCATAATCAATTGTGGGCTCAGAATGAAAGATTCAAGAGGTAAGAGCCAACTTAAGTAGCATTTGTTCTCTGTAATTCTTAATTTAAAAAAAACCAGATGTAACCCATGAAAACTGCTGCTGGTGAAGGCAATAATCAATTGTACGCTGTTTCCAAAAGATTAAAAAAAACCCCTTTTCAGACTGACATCATTTTTAGCAACTCAGAATTAAGCATCTAATGTCCGTTTCAGTCCCAAGATCACACCAAGAATCTAGGTCTCCCATTGATACAAACTCTCACAGGACCACGTCTTCGTGTTTACTTGCCATTCGTTCCACGTTTACACAGACACACCACGGCACTGTGGGGTGGAAGATGAACTATTTCTATTTTATCAGATTAATCACCTTTGTATTTTATCATTATCGTGCACACCATGCTTCAGACTTGTTAAAACCACAGCTTTCAAATACAAAGCATAGCTTCACAAAATGATATATCATGAGGAATATTGAAAGTATGAGATCCCTTTGGCTGGTATAGAAGTCCCTGCAGAACGCAAGCCATTGGAGCAACAGTGCGTGCAGTGAGGCTCACAGCGAGGTTAGGAAAACACCACCTTAAATAAGTCAAGCAATCTCGGCGTTTATAATGTGCTCTGTAAAATTTTACATGTGATGACTTGGAAGAGCGTGCCTTGGTCTGCCGTATTAAATGCAGCATCAGGCCAAGACTGACCAGTCAGCCCAACCAGAACACCCACCGCATCGCAGGGAGATAGCAGGTGAGGTCCAGAAAGCACTCAATAAACACGACCCTGTGTCTTACAGGGCTCCTGGGGTCACAGTAAGGGCAAGAACATCTTGCACACATGGTCCCAAACCTCCTTGCGTACTATATAGTCCCCAAACAGTGGGACAGTATGCTCGGCAGTGAACAGCACAGATCTCCCCTTGAAAACTTTATGAAGCTTCTAGCCATCTTGTTTACACTGCCTTGCTGTTGGTCTTGCTGTAAAGACACGCATATGTCATTACTGCTCTCAAACACCAACGTCTCACTAGGAATCAAGAACTGCATCATAAGAGATCTCATGACCGGTTTCTTCCAAGGGAAAAAAAAAAATTAACATGAGAGAAAAAAGGGGGGTGGACTAAGTAACCTGAATATGTTTTTAAGATTTGATACCTACATATAAGAGCAGCTCTCAAACAGGAATATCCACGTTCAGCAGAGCTAATGTTCTAGTTATTCACCAAAAGACCTCAATTCAAACTAGCAGACATACAATCCCCTTCCATCATCAGACAAAGAAAACAACCTGGATAGGGCAATCATAACCGCCTTACAAATGACAGAAACAGCACCGAGTCTTCTCTAGCATTATACATCATCCTGTAATAAAAAAGTAGTGCTTAATGCTCCTGTCCCTATAGGGACAGACTCAGGAAGTTCAAAAGCAAAAAAAAAAAAAAAAAAAAAAGCAAAAAAGCAATACAAATTTCAAACCATTACAGTTTAGTGGGGAATTTGTTCTCAATTTGATTTTAAAGTCATATAAATCCATACATTATTGCTCAAAAAAAAAAAAAAAAAAAAGAAAAAGAAAAAACCACCCAGCTTTTTGCTGACACACACAAAAAAGCAGCTGTTCTGCAGGAGTTGAGCACCCCGGCCAAGCCCGGTCGACAGTAACGGCACCTCTGCCCCCTCCCGTCCCAGCAGCACGTTTCTGCTGACATAGAGGGGACAGGCCAACGCGCAAGCAGGAGCAAACAAAGCCAGGCTATGCCAACTTTTGCCTTGCCTTGAAGAAAAAAAACCCACACACGCACCTTTGGAGTTTGCCAAAATAGACAATATTGCACAGACCTTTCTAGTTTCAAGGTCTTAAAAGCATTTTATAAAGACAGTAAAAAAAACCAAAGGGGGGGCAGGGGGGCCACATAAAATTTAGACTGCCTTTTCAACTTTCAGGAACAAACATTCAAGGAGAATAAAGATTCTATCCTATTATGATTTTTTTTTTTTTTAAATCAAATTACATCGAACCCTGCTGCTTTACAAGCATGAATTTCCAAAGGGTCCCTAACGCAGCCTTTTCTTAATGCACCAAAACTGGCATGACAATCCCTTGTAAAAGCCCCACTGAGCGAGCCTCAGCTGCAAGAAATCTCTAATAAAAGCGTCTCAAGCATTTCACTTTACAGCACCACTGTGAGCTGCCGCATTAAAACCAGCCATTGGCTTGAAGTCAGCTTTATTAGATCTGCTTGACTTAGAGTTTCAGGTGAGGCCCCGAAAGCCAGAGCATTACGGCTTTATTTATATGCACCCATACATTCTGCTTGTTGGAGAGTAGCTGAGACACGCAAAGCTCTTACTAAACTACGAACATAATTATTTCCAAATCTACACTGCATAGAAACTCCAACAACGACCAATGACAACATCTTAGAGAGTTGTTTATAGATTTAGAGTCCCCAATTCAATTTTGTCTTTAGTGTTCCTATTCTCTTTTTACTACAGTTCTCAACTGTTCTCAGCAAAGAAACTTTGGTTTCCCCTGAGCTCCACACAGGAACAGTTTTATATCTTATAGTTCAGCAAGTAATAATGTTCTGAAGGACTTCAAAGGCTTTCGCTGACATAGGTTTTGCTATTTGGTTTTGCCTTTGGGGGATTTTTTTTTCCCCCCAGAAAAAAAAAACCCTAAAAAAACCCCACCTCTTCCATCAAATCCTAAATTTCTTCTAATCCTGTCTAAATCAACTGGCTCAAATCCTAATGAAGGTTTATTCATCCCTCTCCATCTGATAACTGTCTTTGTTTCATTAGGTTTATTTTCTTCCCTAGTCGCACAAAGAGATATTCAAGGTCCATTGGCTGAAGCCAGGGGGCCTCAATTAGAAATATCTGGACTTTCAATTCAGTACAATACGTAGCGCCAAACAGTATTTAATCCAAAGCCATTCAGATGCACATTTACCAGGTGGAAGCTGCTCATCTTTTCAATTCACAGCCATAATGTTATTTTAAGCCTCATCCTGAGCCCAGTATAACCTTATCCATCCATTTCTCTGCTCTCTCTCTAAACTAGGAGGAGGACGGATGATGACTTTTACCTATATACAACCCTGATGCAAAAGTATGCTCAAAGAATATAGGAGATTTTTTTTTTTTTAATGTCTAGACACTAAAAGCCTAACAGCTTGACAATTCCAGAAGCTCTAGAGGCAAGCACCTGAAATTCTTGATTTATGCCAGACAATTCATTCTTAAATTCCTAGAAACAGTCTCCCTTGTCCTAGATACATACACAATTGTCGTGTTGGTAAACATTTCTAAACCATCCCTCAGATGAAAACGCTAACCGTTGAAGGCAATTCCCCACCGATCCGTTCAGAAATAAGACTGCCTTAGGATTGCCAGAATTCAGTACATACTGTCAAGAAGTATTTCACACCACAAAATGCAGTTTATGCAGTCTCTGGTATTTACTAGAACGCAGTAACAACTCTTAAGTATACGGAGAAGTTCATAGATTAGACACATCACCTTATCGCAAAGCTGAGAGTTTTAAGGCCAGGTCCTCAGGCCATGAGTGGAGTTCATTGCAGATGTCTGCGGTATCAGCCCCAAACAACACTTCTGATACGTTTCAATTTGTCATACTTGTGGCGTCCCAAGTGATTGTTTTTCTTGTCCCTCGACATCAGAGCCAGGAGGAAGGACTGACTGTTCTCAAACCCGCTCATCACAGAAGCCACAAGAGAGTCGCTCGTCGCATAGATATTGCTTTCAACGGTCAGAACAGAATCAAAAGTTCTCACAGGGCTGGCGCAAAGCAGAGGGAAAATTTTGCCATTACTCTGGACTGTTCTGCCGACACATTAAGTCCTGGATACCTTTCTCTTTGAATTCTAAACATGGAGTATCAACGGCGACTGGTCTGCTGGATGCTACTGAATACCGCACAACTACTGCGAACCCACCGGCGCTCAGGAACTGATGACATCATTAATTTACATGCTGCACATGGCTTTCGTATTTCGAGTGCCATACGGATAGTTTGCGTTTTATAGTACTAATTCGAAAAATCAAAGAAAAGCTGTGGGGAAGAGGGGGAGGGAGAAATATCAGGGTGAAATTAAAAGTTCTCCAGAGCAGTCTGTGCTGTGATTAAATCTCAAAGAGGCTCCGCAGTCAGGCTACTTTACTGTTAGTCGGTTACCAATTTGGCATAAAGAACTAAGCAAACAGGTTTTCTCCAAAGGCACTCACATAGTTCATGATGCCAGTTCCACTAACTGGCCCAATTTCACTAAAATCCCAAGGCGCCTTAATAAAAAAACCTTTCTACGATAACACCGTAAAGCAGCAGGGCTTTCCATTTAACAGAAGAGGGCTTCCCCCCTTCAAAAACAAAATCACCAAGAGAAAAATGAAAATGGTATTTATTTTTATTGCTTTGCTTTTTATTTGAACACTTAAAAAGAAGCCAGATCTGCACTAAAAGCATTGGATATTCATCTCATTCAGAAAGCGTTGTAAAACACTGGGCATTTGCTCAGCTACCTGTCAGCTGCCACGTAGGATCAACAGACTCAGTCTTAGAAAGCGAATGAGAAATGTGGAAAATGTTCTCAGTGTTAAACACATCTTATGAGAACAAGTTCAAGTTAAAACTCTAAGCGAGCGAGAGAGAAATCAAGTGCAGCCCAAGCGCAGAAAAAAGGAGCAGCCCTTCATCAGCCAATCTTTTTACTATGCCATGAGGTAAACTGATCATGCCTAAGAGGAAAAAAAAGACACAGTAAGAATAACTTTAAAGTAATCCACTGCAAAAATGCAATCCTGTTCCATTTCATAGGATGTGGCCATTACCAATGACATAGCTCTACCTCAAATGACAGAAACTCGAGCACATCTGAAAGCTTCACAGTCTCCTGGACAGCACCAAAAAATAATCCTAGAGAATTTTTTCCGCTGCAACAGAAGCCCTGCAAGAGGAATTCTTTTTCTTCTAACAGTCCTTGCTCCTAAAAGGCATTAGCAAGTCAAAGACTTAAGCCATAACCACCTGTAGCTATTTAACACTATGACTTGCTCATACTGAATGTTAAAAGCCCAATTTCACTTCAATGCATGTGCCATTTGGCTAATACTTGTGTCTAGTTTACCACTCGCAACAAAGCTATACCCTGTCTGTCACTTTTCAGTTTTTACATGTTAACATTTCTTTCTCTTACAGTCTAGGATACAGTTCAAATGTAACACAAAGAATGGTTTTGGTTGGATTTTTGTGAAGTTGCTAGATGTGCTTCGTACATGAAAGCTTAAGGAACACCAGCCTGAGCCACTAAATAGTGGCCACGGGAGAAGCTTGCAATGAATATCCACAATATTCTACTCTATTTCACAAGGTAATCAGCACTTGCCAATGAAGTTTGCTCTGAAGACTCATTCAGAGAGGAGGTTCATCATTCAATGTGTGAAGAAAGGAGACAAAGAGGCTCAATAGTGTGGGCTGAACAGTCCTAAGTATAGTCAGGTGTGCGTGAGTGTTTAAGTTAGTAAAGCTACTTGAAGAGACAGGCAGTTTACAACTACACATAAATTATGGGCCATGTCTGAGTACAGACTGGTGAAAGCGTTATCTTAAGTATCACCAAAGAAAGATATAAACCTCTTGCCAGGGCAGAGCTGGGGGGAGGAAATCAGTGTCATTTAAGAATTTAGTCTGACATTAAATTATTACAGACAAAAAGCTACTACTCCAACTTCTATGGTTCACGTCGCACACTGAAAAGTCGGGGGGGGAACAGCTTTTTTGCCATGCCCTTAGCACTGCAAAGCGTTAAGTTCTAAATATTGCAGCAAGATGCTCACTTGTTCCTAAATACAGTCACTTGAATCAAGGGATCTTTGCAAGTATTTATTTTAAATTTTAAGGCTCCACTTTTGTCCAAGCCACGAATGTTTTATTTAACTCTACTCAACTGCAAGCTATATATCCAGTTCATGTACTATTATTTTTTCAATTCAGCTTTGGAGGTACTTCCAATAAGCAAAATCACAATCAGTTGAGCTACTAGGGCTACCACACATCTTCCCTGCACCAAGGTGCCTGTTTCTTGAATATTTCTGCCAATTCTACGCGGTATCAGAGGAGCAAACTGTCAGCAGCACTTACCTGAGCACACCTTCCCAATTCAGTCTTGCCCAGGTACTGAAATATCTTCAGTGCCAGTTCATAAGGCAGCTGGATATCAAAGAAAGGAACCTCATTTATTTCATTCTGAAAAGAAAAAAAGAGAAAATAATTTGTTAGGCTTCTTTAACGCACAGCTAGGTAGTAGCAAGAGTTACCATAGTACGAAAAAAGGACGTTGTATCCTCAGTGCCATCACAGTTCCATAAAAAAAGGCAGAAGTAGTTCTGCCTCTCCTCCCCATAATGGCACAACATCAGACAGACCGCGCTGGCATGAAGGCACCCGAGCTACTCTTTGTTCTCTCCGAGTCATATCAGGTAAAGAATATTAGAAGGCTAAGTGGAGCTAAAAAGCAAATTGAGGAGAACTGTAAGGCTTATCTATAGTCAGAGGGCAGAAAAAGGCAAGACACAAGTTCTAGTAAAAGCTTGTCTAAGGTTTCAGCATCAAAAAGGCCAAAAAAGTAAGCACTTTGAAGACGTATGCCCATTACCAATTTCACTTACAAGATTTCAAACACAGATGATGGAAAATGAACAAACATTTTGGTATCAAACTGAATGGAGATGATGTTACAGTTTGTTTCTTTCATTAGCAGTGTATAAATGCCTCTTTAATATGAAATGTGCTGAAAGAGTTGCTGCTTTAACTGATTAAGTATCATCTCCCCAAAAATTTAAAACCAAAGAATCCATCATTTTAATCTAACAGCTAAATGCAGCATATACATTTCTCCTAGATGTTTTTTGTGTGTTTTAACTACATAATTATTAAATCTTCTTCCTGCAGTTATCACATCAAGAGTCGTCCCCTCCCTCATTTCTGTCTGGATACTCCAAATTTTTATACTATATAACAGAGAGCGAGCAAAATCAGCCCATTCTGACCATTTCTGTGTCACCCAATTTGAAGCTTTGCTCTCCAGTGTTTTTGCCCGCTTTCTGTACCCCCCAGGTGCTCCCAAACACCTGACCACTCTCCATCAATCCCCATGCACAAAATCAGCTGCTCAGCTAAAACCTGTCTCCATTGTTTGCTGTCAGAAAGTCAGGCAGGCCCCAAATCAGGATCATCCCCTGCCTCCTAGCACTTCTCTAGCCCCGAGACCTTTGTTTCTTTGAAGGTCTCTTCTACCACTACTCCTTGCTCATTTAAACCCAGACGCTTTGCAGTGCCAATGAAGTGGCAAAACCAGGCAATGTTGGGTTTATTTAAAGTACAGTTACACAGGAAAACTATGATTGTGTGAAAGTTTTTAATGCAAAAGGTATTCTACGCTAGATAAGTGTTTAGACAGCACAAATATGGGCAATGTTCCCATTAGGTCTTTTTAGCAAAACAGCACTGGTTTATAAACACTGGAACCTTGCACTTGTTCTAAAGTTACTCGAACTAGACCTGTGGCCAACCTTCCTGCTCGTCCACAATTCTCCTGCACAAACAGCTCCTTTTCCTTCCCTTCCCCTCTGCGTGAGGACCACTGGCTCCGCTCCCTGCTGTGGATTTGCAAGAAGATTGTTTGCTTTCATGTGATTTAAACTGCATCTGTTTCCAAAGTGGACACCAAAAAAAGAAAAAATAAAAGGAACTCTGAGAGCACATCGCCATGGCCACATGCAGATAGACCTCAAGCTGGCCAGATGTGAACCAGCTTGGATCCAGGAACCGCATAACCATTTAGAGCAACACGCTGCCCAAAAAAATAAGATGAGCCATTCGGCAAGGCTTATTAGCTCTAGGCTTATGAGCTCAGGCACAGCACCACCAGGAATATATTGCTTCCAAATTGGAGTTGAATCATGTCCAACCAGCAGAACCTGGTCTGTCTGAATGGACCCAAAGACATCATCAGAAGGACAGACTGCCTACAGACAGGCCAGTACAGATGCAACAGTCAAGACTGACAGCTCTCTCACAGAAAAGGGGAAAAAAAAAAAAAATAGAAAACAGGTATACAGATTTTTTTAAACTAATCTGCAAGAGTATTTATAATCAAACCATAAGCACGAGCTTGCGACAAAGCACAAGCAACGGCCCATACTAATTCCGTTCTAATGCAGCCGTAACATTAGAGACAGAACAAGGTCTTCCCTTCCTACATCCCCAAAATGCACGCAGCTCATCTTTTGCACAGTGCTCACCGCTGCAAACGAAGAGGTAATGTTAAGTCAGCACCAGCCTGTCTAAAAGTCTACTGGAATGACTCCAAAACTCAAACACTACCGTCCCCTCTGAGACAGATTTGGGCTCCTGTGTGCTAATGGAGCACTAATTCTGTAAATGGATTAATTTGTGCCTTGCAGACAGAAATTTAATCTGTTCCTTTTAATTTTTTTAAGCAAAGAGTAATTAGTCACAGTTAGGTTAGTGAGAAGCAAGAAAATGGGTTTCCCCCCTAGTTTTCCTACGCTGTAAATAAAATCTCTATTGCATTTAGAGGGTTTACCAAAATAACTTTTATCTGGTTTGGAACTGTATTTAAGGCTATTTCCAAATTAACTCCTTTACTTACAGAATTAATACTTGTTTTCCTACTACACTGCTGTGTCACAAAGCAGGATATCCTTAATTACTGCACCAAATAGCCGGAATAAGCAACAAAATCTTTTTTAAAAGAAAAAAAATACCGTCTCAGAGAAAGAAAAGTGGATTGGGGGTTAAATCCTTGTAAGATAAAATACATTCAGAAGGTGAGGTTATAAAGAACCTCACAGGAACCCTCAGCATCCCCCGTTCTCACCCCATCCCGGAGGCAGGCGCAGACGGGCCCTGCGCTCCGCTCCCGTTACCGCTACAAACCTCCACAGCTCCCCCCGCGCCGACCCCTTCCGCGCCCCGGCCCCGCTCCCCACCCCGGGGCAAAGCGCCAGGGCCGCCGCAGGCGCCCCGCCAGCCGAGCGCGGCCCCGGCTCCGCGCAGCCCTACCAGGTCCCGGATGAGCTGCCCCAGCAGGTCGTCCCCGTCGCCTCCTCCATCCCCCGCGGGCTCCTCGGCCGGGCGGACGGGCGACGGGCTGCGGCAGGCCGGGGCGCCGCCGTCCAGCAGGCCGCGGGCCAGCGCCAGGTAGCCCGGCTCGCTCGGCTCCGCGCTGCGGCGGCTCTCGGGACCCGCCGCGGGCTCCGCTGCCGCCTCCCGCCGCCGCCGCTTCGCGCCCCCCGCCAGCTCCTCCCGCCAGCGGCGGCGGAACAGCTCCAGCTCCGCCGAGCCCTCGGCCATGGCGGCGGGGCCGGGCCGGGCCCGGCCCAGCCTCCCGCCGGCCCGGCCCGGAAACCGCCCCCCGCGCCCGCGCGTTCCGCCGCGCGAAGGTTCCTACGGCCGCCGGGGCGGGCCGGGGCCCGGCTGACAGGGGCCGCCCGCCGCCATGTTGTGGGCCCGAGGCGGGCGTGGGCGCTGGGGCTGCCCGCGATCGTCGAGCGCGGCAGGGGCGGGCTGGAGGCCTGGGGGACTGCTCGCCCAACAGACTGCTGGCCCAGCGGCCACAGCCTGGCCTTGGAAAGCCGCTGGCAGCCGAGCGAGGGCCGGGGCGATGGCGGTGTCCTGTGCGGGCGCCCTGGGCCTGGGCTCTGTCTGCTGGGCAGCCCTCAGCTGCCTCCCAGGCAGGGCCACCCGTGCGGCCCCACGGGGGAAAAGCCGCTCCCGGAAAAGCAGAAGCGACGCCACTGAGTGGACCGTTGCCGACAGAGGAGGCAGAGAGGTGCGTTGCTCTGCCACCGGGTGACGGGCCCAGGTCGGCCCATTTCTTCCACCCATTTTGTTGGCCAAGTCTGAACCGGAGCCTGCAGGCAGGGGTGGTCCTGCCCCACAGCACGGCCATTACATCTCCTGGGGAAGATGTGCTGCGCTGCTCACTGCGCCCCGAATCCCGCCTGCCTCCTGCAGCCGCCGCAGCCTGAGAGCTGCCGCTTCCACGGCGCTTTGGGGAGGAGATGACGTTTGCTCCGCACCTCTCCAGTATCAACCCACCTTATTGCTTAAAGGCTGCGTTTCAAATGATGGCTAAACCCAACTGCTGAAACGCCCACAGAGCTGCTATTGCTTCAGCCAGTCCAGCTGCCCAGAGGAGTGGAAAGGCCGCAAGTATTCAAGTCTCCAGCATAACTTTCATGGAGCGCTCGGGAAGATAAAACAGGTAAGCGATACTTATCCATGTTTAAGTCAAGCAGCTGGTCCTCGCTGGGCACCGGTGAATGTGCTAAAATGCGCAGCCCTCGCTCTCGGCAGCATCTTGCGCCAATGTACCTCTGCCCTCGCGTCCACCTCCGGCTGCTGCCATTCAGCATCCTCAGCGGGCACTTGCTGGTTTTTCTCGTTGCAGCTTGTTGCTGCCTGTGCAGTTTACAAAACTCAGCTTAATGAACACAAACAGGCATTTTGGATTCCAGGAAAAACCTGAACTACCTCATTTTGAGGAGCAATTCCTGTATGTAGAAACCCCACAAAAGATTTGTTTTCCCTACAAAACAATCAATCATTTGAACTTGGAGGAGGATCTCCCTGGGGTGCATAGGCTGAGCCATGCAAACAGAGGGGCTGAAGAGCAGGAGCTTCCCCTGTAGCGGGATGCAGGGCTGCTGCAGGGAGGGGAGACAGGTTGGGAAGTAGGTGAGCCCCAGGGAGGTCTCCTTAGAGCCTTTTGCAAGACCAGGGTGATCTGCCAGGGAGGTGGCAGCAGCCTCCCTGCCAGGCGGAAAAGAAATGGGCCGGTTTGGGGTGATGCCATCCCCACAGGGAGCTGCAGGGAGCCCCCGCTGCCATGCCAGGGCTGATGTGTGATGGGGATTCCTGCCTGGGAGGTCCCAGCCCTCCTCTTGCGCACTGACGGCTGGGGGGGCTCCGCATCCCCCTGGGTGAAGTGCCTGGGGGCTGCGCACTCGTGCCTCGGCCACCTGAAATGTGATCAGAATTAGTAACGCTTTGGGTGATGAAATCCCCTCCAGCTCTGTGTAATCCCCTCACTGCCCCCCTCGCATCTCCACACTGTCCTCTCCATCCCACACCGTCACCTGCATCCTCACGCCGTCCCTCCATCCCTACGCTGTCCCACCAAACTCCCACGCCATCCTTAGATAACAAAATGTCCCACCACGCAAATGCTGTCCCTTCCATTCCCCCCATGCCCCCCCTGCACCTCCACACTGTCCCCTCCATCCCCACGCTGTCCCTCCATCCCTACATTGTCCCATCAAACTCCCATGCCGTTCTTAGACAACAAAATGTCCCACCACGCACACGCTGTCCCCTCCATCCCACACTGTCCCCTCCGCCCCACACTGTCCCCTCCATCCCACTCTGCCCTCCATCCCTATGCTGTCCCATCAAGCTGCCACACCATCCCAAGAGAACAAATTGTCCCACCACACACACACTGTCCCCTCCATCCCCACACTGTCCCTCCATCCCACGCTGTCCCAGCAAACTCCCATGCCATCCCTAGATACCCAGTCCCACCACACGCTGTCCCCCCCATTCTCCCCATGCCCCTCCATGCCACGCAGTCCCCTCCATCGCCACACAGTCCCCCCATCCCACGCTGTCCCACCAAACTCCCACACCATCCTTAGACAACATGTCCCACCATGCACACGCTGTCCCCTCCATTCCCCTCATGCCCCCCCATCCCACACTGTCACCTGCCCCCCCACACAGTCCCCTCCGTCCCACGCTGTCCCACCAAACTCCCATGCCATCCCTAGATAACAAGTCCCACCACACAGCTGTCCCCCCCATGCCCCCCCTCCCACATTGTCCCCTCCATCCCCACAGTCCCCCCCATCGCACGCTGTCCCACCAAACTCCCACGCCATCCCTAGATACCCAGTCCCACCACACGCTGTCCCCCCCATTCTCCCCATGCCCCTCCATGCCACGCAGTCCCCTCCATCCCCACACAGTCCCCCCATCCCACGCTGTCCCACCAAACTCCCACACCATCCTTAGACAACATGTCCCACCATGCACACGCTGTCCCCCCCATTCCCCTCATGCCCCCCCATCCCACACTGTCACCTGCACCCCCCACAGTCCCCTCCATCCCCACGCTGTCCCACCAAACTCCCACGCCATCCCTAGATAACAAAATGTCCTGCCACACACGCTGTCCCCCCCATTCCCCTCATGCCCCCCCATCCCACACTGTCACCTGCACCCCCCCACAGTCCCCTCCATCCCCACGCTGTCCCACCAAACTCCCACGCCATCCCTAGATAACAAAATGTCCTGCCACACACGCTGTTCCCCCCATTCCCCCCATGCCCCCCCCCATCCCACGCTGTCCCACCAAACTCCCACGCCATCCCTAGGTACCCAGGCCCACCGCACGCTGTCCCCCCATTCCCCCGCGCCCCCCGCCGCCCCCCCCGCTCCCCGCCGCCCCCCGCCCGCTCCCCGCGGCCGAGCGCCGCCCCGCGGGGGATGATGTAACCCCCCCGTCCCCCGCCCGCCGCCGCCGCCGCCCCGGCCCGCCCGCCCGCCCGCACAGGCGGCGGCACTCGGCGGCGAGCGGCGGCGCAGCCATGTGCCCCTGCGCGCTGCACGGCGGCCCCCCCGCGCCCTGCCCCTGCAGCCCCGGCCGCGCCGCACGGCCCTCGGCCGCCGCCCGCCTGGTCGCCGCCCGCCTGCGCCGCCTGGGCGATGAGCTGGAGCAGCGGGCGGCGCGGCGCAAGGCGCGGGGCCGCGGCCCCTCGGCCGGCCGCCGCCTGGCCGCCGTGGTGTGCCTGCTGTGCGCCCTCACGCCCGCGGCCGCGCTGGCCTGGCTGATCCGCAGGAGGAGCCTCTAGGCGAGAGGGGCGCTGGCCGGAGCGGGGAGCAGGCGGGACGCGCAACAGGTCGGCACGGCGCCGGGCGAGGCGGCGGCGGGGACGGGGACGGGGACGGGGAGGGCTGGGCGGCCGGCGGGGCTCGGCGCGGCGGGGCACGGTGCCGCCCGGTGCGGCACGACGGGGCAGGGGTCGGTCCGGCACGGTGCGCCGCGGCCCGGTGTGCAGTGGCCCGGCAGGGCCCGCCCCGGGGGGCCGGCTCGGTACGGCCCGGCTCCGGCCGGGGGGCCCGGCCCGGCGGAGCGCGCTGTCCGCGGTACCCGCTGGGCTGCGGCGGCTGATGGCGGCAGCGCACGGAGCCCCGGGCTGCGGGTACCGGCGCTAACATCACACCGACCTCTCTCCTCTCCTCTCCTCTCCTCTCCTCTCCTCTCCTCTCCTCTCCTCTCCTCTCCTCTCCTCTCCTCTCCTCTCCTCCTCTCCTCTCCTCTCCTCTCCTCTCCTCTCCTCTCCTCTCCTCTCCTCTCCTCTCCTCTCCTCTCCTCTCCTCTCCTCTCCTCTCCTCTCCTCTCCTCTCCTCTCCTCTCCTCTCCTCTCCTCTCCTCTCCTCTCCTCTCCTCTCCTCTCCTCTCCTCTCCTCTCCTCTCCTCTCCTCTCCTCTCCTCTCCTCTCCTCTCCTCTCCTCTCCTCTCCTCTCCTCTCCTCTCCTCTCCTCTCCTCTCCTCTCCTCTCCTCTCCTCTCCTCTCCTCTCCTCTCCTCTCCTCTCCTCTCCTCTCCTCTCCTCTCCTCTCCTCTCCTCTCCTCTCCTCTCCTCTCCTCTCCTCTCCTCTCCTCTCCTCTCCTCTCCTCTCCTCTCCTCTCCTCTCCTCTCCTCTCCTCTCTCCTCTCTCCTCTCCTCTCCTCTCCTCTCCTCTCCTCTCCTCTCTCCTCTCCTCTCCTCTCTCCTCTCCTCTCCTCTCCTCTCTCCTCTCCTCCTCTCCTCTCCTCTCTTCTCTCTCTCCTCTCTCTCCTCTCTCTCCTCTCTCTCCTCTCTCCTCTCCTCTCTCTCCTCTCCTCTCTCCCCTCTCCCCTTTCCCAGGACTCCTCAAACGACCCCTTTGCCCTTCCCCAAACTTCCACTGCCTCCAGCCCTGTGCTTCCCCTCCGCCTGGGTCATCCGTGCTCTCATGGGGCAGTTTCAGCTCCGTGCCCGCGCTGAGTGAGCCTGTTGGCCCCAGTGGGCCAGCAGCAGCAGCGCAGGGCAACTCAGGGGGATGGGAGCGGGTCCTGTGTTGCCCCGACTGCTGGCCGTGGGAGGTGGAGGATGCTTGCCCCATATACCTGTGCCTGCCAAGCCTCCAGCCCTCTTGTGAGTGGAGGAGCTTCCCCTGTGTCCTGCCATCCCCCAGTAGGCTTGGAACCCACGGGTGCTGCGGGGCACCCATCGCTGAGGTCCCTGGGTGGTAGGATGTCACCACAGGACCGTCCAGCAGGACAGCCTGGGACTTTGGCTGGCCATGCCTGGCTCTGTGTTTTGGATAATGCGTTGCCCGGTGCCGGAGGCTTTCCCCAAGGGGGGTCCCAAGTCACCAGCCAGGGAAAAGCATCCAAGCCCAGTTACTGCTGGTTCCTAGAGCCCCCACTGTGCTCCAGAGCCACTGAGCAAACCAGCAGCAGGGACATGGGACACACCTGGTCCTGTAAACCTTGTTGTCATCCCAGTGACACCTCCTGGGCTGGTGGGGACAGCTCTGCGCCCTCAGCCCTGGGAGCGCCAGGGATCTCACAGGGATCAAGACTTGGGGAGGAAAGCTGCTCCCAGCCCTTGTAAGGGGGGGTGGTAATTGTCCCAAGTACCTTAAAACGTAAGGCTCCAGCCTGGGGCAATATCTGAGCATATGCGGGGTCACCTCAGGAATCTGGGCTGCTCTGAAGTGCTCTTTGGGACGTGGATTTCTCCCCACAGACGTGAGGAGCAAAGTGTCCTGTTTTGGGCACTTTAAATTATATCTGTGAATGTCCCCCAATGTCTGTCTGTATTCAGGGAAGACCTTAAGCGCATGTCTAACTTGCAGCGTACACTCATATCCCACCATCTCGCATAGGGTTTAGACCAGAGCTTAAAATAAAGCAGTTGAAAAATGCCACCAATGCTGGGCTCACCTCGTACAATTTCAGCTTAACTGGGCTGTTTGCAACCCTTGGGCCAGACCTTGGCTGTCAGGAATCGGGTCTTGTATCGCAAACCGTCTTGCCTGCTTTTTAGGTGCGTGAAGTACAGTTGGATACTTCTGTATAGCGTGGGGAAAAGTATGGTTTTCGAAAGAGTTTAGAAGTAAGGTTTTCCAGCAGGTATGTGTGTTTGCACTGCGCGTGTGTGTATGCACTGGTGTATGGGGGGGCATTGTTGTCATCTGTCTGTGCCACAACCGCTGCGTCTGTCAGCAGGTTCAGCTGGTTACCTTTGGAAACCTTTCTTTGGAAACAAAACCAGAACAAAACTGGTTTTTTTGATGAATCAAAGCCTCAATTTCTGTGGAATCATCCAGGACGGTGACTGCAGAGCTGTGCCCAGCAAAGCCCTCGGAGAGTGTCAGTGGTGAGGGGCAGGGGTTAGAGACGTGGGACTGTGGTCAGGAGCAGAGCTTAGAGATCTTCTTTCCCTTCCCATCAGTTCGTGGCAAGTTTGATTCTAGTGTTTGGAAGGAAACCCACCTGTCTGACTTGCTTGCCATTCTGAGCTCACAAAAAGTTGAAATCCAAGGGGGACTGCAGTGATCTCCCTTATCTAGTGTCTCAAGTGTGCTTTTCTTTCTAACAAGCCTGGGGAAATTCCTCTCTGCCCAACCTGGGACTTCATCCCGTGCAGAGAAGGTGGCAGGTGAGAAGGGCTGGCAGAGAGACCCTGTTCACTGGCCCCGTGGACCCGTGCCCACGCTCGGCCCAGACTTCCTGGCAATCCCACGAGGCAAAAGCTGTTTGGATGTGCAGTTTTTGTGAAGGTTCGCATAGCTTTGGTCAGGCAGATAGTATTTTTTTTTTCCCAATCTCTTCTGCTGTTGACTCTGTGGAGCCCTCACCTCCATCTGGTTTTCTGCATTTCAGGTCCAACAATAACCAGTTGCTTATAAATTGCTTTGATAAAGACACTATACAAAAGCAAAGCATTATCCTCAACACAACCGAGGCGAGCTCCTTCAGCATGCACAGTCCTTCCTCGCAGCTTCAAAGGCTGCTGCAGACAGGACGTGCTGAGCTGCCTTCAAATGCTCTGGGGCTTCGTGGGCACAAATACCAATGTAAGTCTCTGAAGAGAAGATCCTTGTGTGTGATGTGAAGCGGTTTCAGGGATAAAGAGGCCAGATGTGGGAGAATAACACGCTAGTAACAGTCTCCTGGTTGCCCCTATGCACCACAGACTGACCTGTCCGACTGCTGGCAATCTTCTAGGGCACAAGTGACCAAGCTGCAGATGAAAGTACAGTGTAACCCCAGAATAATTAAATGTCCCATCTACGCCTCAGTTTCTGTGTTATTTTTGCCATTAAGAATCTTTTCTATTCTTCCTGAATAGTAATTTGCTCCCACCAGTGGAGGTATCTGATTATCTGCAGTACCTCAGAGCCCGAGTGATAGTGCAGTGAGCTGGGTTAGACTTAGAGACGTGGTAAGACAGCAGTGTTTTATTAACTCAGCGGAGTATTTCAGAACAAAATAGGTATTTTCCCGCTGTCCTCAGAGACCCTCTGCAGTGATAATATTGTTCTTCAATGAGACGGAAAGTCCAGGCTCGGAGCACTTGTGATCTTGGGATTTCATGGAATAGCTCATAAGAGAGTAACTTGTACACTTAATAAATGCGCTGCCAAGTCAGCATTTATCTTGTGATCTAGTGGTTGCAGAAGGAACAGGGAAGTTAGAGGAAAAGGCCCGTTTCAGATTGGCTTACTGCTAGAGTTCCCCTCCTGCTTCTTCAAGCGGTAATAGCGTTTTGCATTGGCTGCTGTGAGCGTACGTACTGTTTCTGAGGAAGAAGGTTGGTAGTTGTTCCCTCAGGTCCTTGTGGCTTTACACAACAGTGCAGCTCAGGGAATAATCCTGTGTACCAGGGAACTTCTCCTGCTCCCACAGCCCCCAGGTGATGCCAGTGAAAGCAGGATTAGGGCCGCTGCATGTGACCAGCTTCTTGTATCTGTGGACCGTGCTTGGGATTTGGGGATGAATGCTTTGCAAATGGCAGTTTTATAATATATAATCTGACATCACCTTGAAATATCCAGCCAGGGCATGAAGTATAGTTGTCATGTGCCAGTTTGGCATACAATGTCATTTGTATTTCGCTCTATTAGTTCAGAAGTGGCAGTGTATTAAAATCAAACCCTACTTGTCCCTGCCAGCTTCACCAGCCTGGTTCTGTGCCCACTGTGTTGCCAGTAATTCCCCCCACGGTTTGCTGCGAGGTTCATGCAGAGCCACTCTGTCCAAAGTCTCAGTGCAGTTAATTATCTGTATTAAAATTGGGTTGATAAGATTTCTGGAGATGTCACACTGAGCTGTGCAGGAGTGGAAAGAAAATTAAGGACCAGAGGCAGTACAGCTAGCGCAGGACTAAGCCGACCAGCTCAGCAGTGAGCTGCAGTTTCGCACGCGGACAGACATTCAGCGTGTTGTGCCCCATATGCATCCCTGACACAACGAAGCAAGCGTTGTTGTTTATCCTCCTGGATAACTAAGGAAGGAGCCTGCTCTTCCTAGTGGCAAGCATCCTGCTAAAAACCATCAAAGGTCCCTGCCACCCTTGCCCCAACTTCACAGTTGAATTGTACAAGGAAAACCTACAACGTTAACTTTCATGATAAACAAGCAGCAGAGTTTTCGAAAATAAACAGGAGTCCAGAAATGCCTCTTTCCGGAAATATGGCCAAGCAGGCCACTTCTGTGTGGAAAGATTGGAGCCCCAACATATTTCTTTACCCTGTCAGGGTTCCTTGATCTTCCCGTGCTGAGATCTGCCTGACACACCATTCTTCTGAGTTCTTCCCTAGTAGTTCTACTCTTCGTTCCTCTTACCTCTCAAACCCCCTCCTAATTGTTTTTTGGTCTTCCTAGTTACCCTTCCGTCTCCCACAGAGATGCTAATGAAGTGTGAGTGAACACGGATGCAGGCTGCTTGGGAATTTGACAGGGCTCTTGCCCAGCCCTTGTTTTCTCATTAACCTGCTGCTGGGTGAGGAAGGAAACGAGAGCGCCTCATTTTGTCCCTGCCTCAAGCTTTCCCTTAGCAATCCAAGCCCTGGAATATTTTTTTTCTTTAACTATATCAATAACTGTTATTTTGTTTATTAGGAGTGGAACACGTGCCAACTGAATGGCCCGTGTAATCCATTTAAATCAAGAAGTTACATGCTGACACGTTAGCCGTCAGCAGAACTCCTTTTGCCAACTGCTTTAGGGGACGTGAGCTCAGATTCTCCTATGGCTTTGTGCAGGTGGTACCCAAGCACGGCTTTGTGTCCCGTCTCCGAATAAAGATTAGTCAAAGAAATGCTGAGATGAGACTAGGGACCCCCTACCTGAGTCATTTCATGCCCATCCGACTCAGCATCCCGGAGAAGAGCAGCTTGCTTTTTTTTTTTTGGTAAACACCAGCTTCGCAAGCTGTGCGATAAAACTGTAGGATTTAAGGCTGGAGAGTTCAAAGTAATTGAGAAGCCGAGATGCCCGCATCTATTAAAAGCAATGGGATGTGTCGAGGCTGGCTGAGATGGTCTTGCAAATATCAGCCAACATGATTTGTCGTCTCACAACCTTATTGCTTGATAGGTGCAATGAACAAGAGCAACTTTCTGAGCAGAATCTGCATCTCCCTAAATGACCAGGAAGAGAGGGATACGTCACCAGAGGGGAGGTTGGTTCCCATGAAAAATTTCAAAGCAAGTGTTTTTTTTCTTTGTCACTTCAATCCGTGTTTTCAATAGACACCGCATTTTTCATATAGGAAGTCAGCTAGAATTCCTTTTTTTTTAATATGTAAACGAAAAATTTTGATAGTAGCGGACAATCCCCCCCCAAAGTTTCAACACTATACGAATGACACACAAACAATTCTTCAGCAGCTCTGCAGAGAGGATGTGCTGGCACTCTTTCCAGCTTACTATCTACCCCAGGATTACAAATGGGATGTAGTTTGGCTTTCCTCAGCCTTTTTCAGACCCGAAGTACCAAATTTTGATCTATCTGCTGAGTGCCTATTGTGGGAAATTTGGAGTAACTCCACTGAAGTCAATTGGGTTGCCCTGGATTTACAGTGCTGTAAATGAGATCAGAATTTGGCTCCAAGTATATTCCATTAATGAGTCAGATACTGGCAATGCAGCCAATATGCACCCAGAAATGGCTTTAACACAGCCTAGGAGATTCGAAATTGTTTTATTGAAAGATGGGCTGAAGGCCAAGATTCTGGGGTTCTTTTTGATTCTTTCCATGAAATTCACCTTTATGCAGAAGGCCAGCACGAGGCTGATGCAAAACTTAAGAGCCATTTAAGCTCTTAGAATCGGGCTTGTGAGATGCATAAACATTGTGCTGAGCTCTTTGCCTGCCCCAGAGCAGATTTATCACTCGGAGTTCAAGACGTTCGAGGATTTATCAACTTTTACAGGTTTTTATAGATTTTCTATACGTTAAGTGACACAGAGAGACAGTTTGTAAAATATAATGACACCAAGGATGATCTGTTGCAGGCCGTAGATGGCACAGCAGGACAAGGGTTCATAGCTGGCAATTGGAAGTGCTACTACAGGACAAATAATAAATAAGGATTAAATGGTTTTGCTTTGGAGGAAATCCTTTAATCAACTCTCGAAGCCTTTATTCCAGCGTAACTTGAGTAAATATCTCCCCTCTTTGAGTGTAAGCAACCGCATCACAGGCGCTTCCTCCGTATCGCCAGCCCCGCTTCTCAGGACCCTACGGTCAGCCCGGGTTGTGCCCTGCTTTCCCACCTCATCAATGCTGACGGGGTTAATTTTGAAGACCTCTCTCCAAACGCATCTTGTGTGAGAAGTGCAGGTGCCCAGAATCTCCTCCTTGTGACGTTTCCCAAGTCTAGAGCAAGCCGTGGTGCTGTCTGTCTGTCTGTCTGTGCCCAGCATTGGCCTAGACCTGCGTGTGCAGCTGTGCAAGCGCAGGCTGAGATCCCGGAGGGCTGTGTGGGAGCGTGGGGCTGCGGGAGCGGCTGTCTCCCGTGCATGCAGGCCAGGAGGCTGAACGGGGACGCGTTTCAACCTCTGGGCTACTTACTGACAGCTGTTTATTCACGGTCTGTGCTCTGTTGGCTCTTTTTGTGTAGCCAGTATTATCGTGTTCATACTTTCTCAAGTAGTGAACACCTTTCCTATTTAGCTTTTGCCAAAAAAGCTAATTAGCTTTGCAAAAAAAACTTTTAAAATACCTCCAGCACTTCCAGAGAGCGGGTGTGTGTGTGAAAGTCTGTGTACATGCAGATACAGAAGCCGTAGAAAGTGTGTGGCTAGCTGGTAGCCTTGATCGCAGCAAGACAAATGAAAATGTGCTTCAAGTCTAGATGATTCATTCTGGCTTTAGTCCTTTAAGCTATTTTCACTGTTGCTTCAGATTCCTCAAAACTAGAAAGCAAGGCTGTAAACCGAGGGAGGGAGAGGTTGTAATTGCCACATCCTGTGCGCAGCAGCAGCTGGAGCAGCTGGCAGTAACTGGGATAAAGCAGATAGGGTTAAGTCTTACGAGGCTGAACCAGAGACGTTCTAGGTTACGCAGAGTCCGTCGCAGCACCAGGATTTGCCCGCTTTCCTCACGGTGGAGGTTTCAGTTCATCTCAGAGGCAGTGCCTTCCCACTGGCATGAGCAGGGCAGTCCTACAGAAGGAAGGGACGTGATTCTGGGTTTACATCAGAGTAACGCCGATCAGAATCCGCCCCAAAGCTGTTTGCCAGCCCTAATTACACTCTGACTTCATAGCTGATGCAGTTGCATAGTCAGCTACTCCCCCCTCCTTTCTCCCACCCGGGTGAAATCACCTCATCCAGAGGGCCAGCAGAGATTTCTCCACTGAGGTTTTTATAAGATCGCTCACTGTCACAGTCTCTGCAAGCTAGACAACGCAGACTGAAAGAGGGGATCTGCCCCAGCAGATGCGGGTATGAACAAACCTAGGTATAAATGTGGGGAATGGGAATTTCATAGTAGATGCCCCTTGGGCACCGCTCCTGCTAATTTGCACTTAGATAGGTGCCTTTCTCTGAGCACTTTATTAATTAAGGCTTGCAGCCCGCCTATGAGGCAGAGAAGTTATTACTGCCCTCATTTTACAGCAA
Organism: Nipponia nippon; assembly: GCF_047370975.1. Lineage (NCBI taxonomy): Eukaryota > Metazoa > Chordata > Aves > Pelecaniformes > Threskiornithidae > Nipponia > Nipponia nippon. The sequence goes on along the minus strand of NW_028262348.1, from coordinate 4,157,257 downwards.
CAACTGAAAGAAGTGGTTTGCCCAAGGCCACAAATCTAATCAGTGGCAGAACCAGGAATGAGTGAGTTCTCCCAGTCTCCTGTGATACCCAATGCACCCCATTGCCTACCTGTAACAAAATTAATGCCTTCCCTAAAAGTTAACATTTTTGTTAACGTGATGTAAATGAAGATGGAGCACCCAAAAGAACGAGCCTTGCAAAACGAGAGCTCACCAGAAATCCTGCAGTAGCACAGGGATAAAGGCGTCAGCTCTTGTGTTGAACCACAAAACCAGCATCCCCATAAATTACATACCTCTTCTTGTCAGTAAATTTAGCAGGAGGGTTCAAGCATAAATTTAAAAGAAGCTTTTATTGTAACCAATGCATCAATATAATTAAAACCAAACACAATTCTTTTGCTTTCTTAGGCTGGAGAAAACCCTGTGCCCTTGGAGAAAATTGTTTCCCCTTTTCCTCCAGGGAATCCAGAGCCTGAGCAGCAGCTGTGAAGAGTGGAGATAAAGAAAGAAGTGGAAGATGTTGGAAGCGCTTTGGGCAACGTGAAGAAGGATTTGCACGGAAGGAGCTGTTCAAGGGCCCAGCAGCAAAACAGAGACACATACATGCTTATATATAGAAGAATGTAAACCCTCCTGTATGCATACGTTAAAACGTGCATGCCTTGTTGAGAACGTAAGCAACATTCCTTGTAGATGATGGTGGTCTGAGCATTCGTGCTCCTGCAGTCTGAGTCAAAAGATTAGTGATGTCCTCGCTGTCATGCTAGCATCTTCTCCACTGCACCTTGTTTACGGCAACATAAACGTTCCTTTCAGTGCAGCAGGATGAAAAATAAGCTCTACATCCAGAGTTAAGTAATATCTTGAGAGAGCAAACTTGCTGCAAAATGGGCATGTCCTAGCCGTGGTGGTGGGGGAACCGGTGCTTAGCAGCCTGGACAACAGACCGTTTGTGTGTGTATATATTAAGCGCTATAGCACCAGGTGAGATAAGCTTTTCTTATGACTTTAGTTTCTCTGGTGCTACATTTAATATTTGTCTGGGGCAAAACTGCCTCTCTGTGGTGCTACAGTTTCCCCAAGAGGATGTTCTGAAACATGGGACAAGGAGAAATCTATTTTGGTTATTAATATTTATACACAAGATAGCAAAAAAAAAAAAAACTTGTTGAGAAGGTGCTATTTTTTTCTTTCTTTCAATCTCTGCATAAATTAAGACAAAACAAATAATCTAGCCCAGAACTTTATAAAACTAATTTTCTTTGGGGCAGTTCTTTTTCTTTTGACGGTCCGGAGCTTGGGAAGCAGCACGCACTGAGGTGGCAAAGACACACCAGCTCTTTTCACTGCAGTGTACGTGTTAAAGTCTGCTAGTGCGGAACCTCCTGCAGCTCCGGAGGTGGGTGTTCTCCTGGATGGTGACTTAAGCAGTCTCAAATCCTGCGAAGCAGGGGAGAGCGCTGTATCCAGGCTGATCAATGGACTAGGGGATAACAGGAGAACTTGTCCTTAGAAGTCAAAGGGCTTTTTTCAGTCTAGTACTGAGCGCTTTTTTTCTTGCAGCCAAAACTACCTGTCAGATTCAGGATACCTTCCAGATGCTATTTACAGCAATTATTATGCACAGTTTTTTAGAAACATTTTTCCCAGCTTCGGATATTTGCACCAGAAAATTGTCCCTCTCATAGCAGGGGGCGATTTCCAAAGGCATAAAGGAATGTTAAGAACCCAATTGCCAAAGGAAGTTTGGCTCCTTGTCTTTTAAAAATACTTCCTAACCCTCGCCCAGTCAAGGACCAAGCTGAGCGGTCACCGTGTCCCAGTCAAACTTTGCAGTTTTCACTACTGCAGGAGAAATGTTTCTAAGCAATCGAAAAGCTAAATTCTCCCTTTATCAAATATTCACCGATGTGTTTTGGGCCCCTGCACACATATTTGTGGGTATTACGGATCCAAGTCAATTCACAAACAGCAGAAAGGGCTATGCTGAAAGAGCAAATTGTTCCTAATGAGTAACCTTGCCCTACTTTATATCATGTGCAGTGTTGGGAGGGATCGTGTAGCTAAGTGTAGTTTGTCTGTTGATAGAGTTTGGATGGTCTCAGAACCACAGGGACCGATAAAACATTTGCCTACCGTTTTTGGCCTGATGCTCAGTAATACTCGGCATCCTGTACTCCTTCCCGGCTCAGTCTCCTACTGAAATAAGTAATAATTCTTCTAGCAAAAGGAGGAGCCTCAGCTGATTTCAGCAGTGTTGCAAGTGCTGGATTAGTGACTGCTGGATCGGGCATAGTCTTAAAACCACAACTTTCTGCAAATCACTCAAACGAGGAAGTGAAATTGTGTGTACGGTATTGCACAAGTCGAATTTGAACAGAAAATGATTGATCAGGAAGACCGAATGCGTCATTTGCTGTACAGGACACACAGCCTGCGGGAGGTCTTCCCTCCGCCCCCACACAATCTTCCCTCACCCTGTGCGTGTACCCCACGTACGCGGAGGCAGCCTTGGGACAACCCGTCCGGCCTAGGAGCTGGCTTAACATTTCTCAGTGCAAGAGAGAGGGCTCTCCCACGTATTCCTCACCTTTAACAATTATTAGCCCCTGAGTTCTGAATGTTTAATAAACTTCTTACCCGGAATGTGCATTATTCTGTTTTCCCTTGCATCTTCTGTGCGTACAGTTTGCACTGCCATTGGTTTTCCTGCCACACTGGCTGTCGGGGTCTGCAGCCTTGAGACTTCTTGTAGCGTTTTTCCCAAAGAGGCAATTCCCCTGAAACACTACAGCACAGCAAAGGCAAAGGAAAGAAAGTTCTGGCCTTATCCTAGCGTCCTCACCTTGGGAAAGCCCCTTGAATCAGTGATCAGCCTCAGCAGCAAAGCGAGTGGCTGAGCTCCCTCAGTCCTGCCCCACCGCAGACAGGCTTTTCCGTAAAAAAACCCAAACCCCCGAACTCCCAGGGGAGCAGTCCTCCCCGTGGTGGTTCCCAACATTCAGCAAAAATGTTAGAAGAGCCGTGCTGCCTCTTGTTATTCTCGTGAAACAACAACCTCATCTATGGTGCTTCCCAAGTGTAAACAAGAGCAGGCCCAGTACCCCAAATCCTGCTTTAATCCTGATTTGCTTCACTTTTGTAGTGCGAAATTGGACATTTAGTGTGAACCGAGGGTTAAGTTTTGGAGACTTTCGTCTATCAGTTGCTGGGTCAAGCAAGCTTTGCTAGAGAAACAGCTTCCCAGCACTCTATAGCCAGCATTCCCTGTACATAAATCAAATTACTTACTAGAGGGTACGTATTTGTCAAAGCCTTACATTTTCTGGTATAATTGCTATTCTTGAATGCCTCCATTTTTTGACAAGGGGTGTTTTTATCCTTTTTAAAATATCTGATTTGACCCTGGTCGGTGTTTGTATTGGAAAAGCAAGCATGCTGTATACTCCCCTAGTGCTGTTCTTACTGTATTGCAGCAGCTGTGTGAGATGGCGGGGGGTTCTGTACCGTACTAATGGGTAGGAAACCAGCACAGTTCCTCTCTCTTGCTCCTCTTTTTTTTTTTTACAGCAGCCAAGAAGTCATTGATTTTGATTAGCTTCGCAGTTGCGCCTCCGTGAAGACCGGGGAGTGCTCTCTAAATGAAAAAAAAAAAGACCTCATCTTAGGTTTCAGCAGACGGTGCGCGTGCAAGCCAGAGGAGGAGGTTATGAGATCATAGTCTATATAGAACGCCGCATAATGTGGCTGTGAGGGAAGTCTTTATTAATTTTTAAAGCAGCACTCCACCAAGATAGCTCCCATCACATATTGGAACTTCATATTTCAAGTTAAAAAAGCAGTCTAGTGGGGGCTACTAATCAGCTTCTCTCCCCCTGCCTGTTAAAATAATCCTTTGGCCAAATTAATTCGAGGATAGCACGGGTGGCAGACAGCTGGGTTACACCCAGGACAGAATTTAGCCCATTAATTCCAGATTCCTTCCTCTTCTCTCTTAGAATTATTTTCAGTAGGTAAAAAAATACAGAATGGGACCAGTTCTACCTCCGATGTTGTACAGGAACGGCAATGCCTCCTGTGTCGTACGCTTTCATGTGCCCAGGAGAGGCATCACCCAATAAAAACATACAGCAAATCACCAAAATCAATGAGCTGTCAGTGATGAGGAATGAGAAACCCATCACGCTTCTGTTTTAGAGCATGTAGGCATGCAGAAATTACCCTAATTTACCTAAGCCCATTACTAAAGCAATTTACTTAAATCAGAAACAAACACTTGTAAAATCAGTTTAATCTGATTTGTGAATTTGCTTTGTTTCTATATCATGCTAAAATTATAAGGGTCTGACTTCCACTGCGGAAGCAGCAGCAGTGCCTTCCAACGCAACGGATTACAAACAGATTTGGTTAAACCGGCGCAGTTTCTGTGTCCACCGCACCTTGGAATGAGGCGCTTTGCCCGGCTGCCTCGTAAGATGAAGCAGTTTGGTTGAATACTGCGATGGCTCCGGATTCCTCGCAGGTTCAGCAGGCAGAGGAGAATCGCGCTTTGGCGGGGGGCAATGGAGAACGGGGAAGCCAAACTGGAGATCCCTCCCTTTAAAAACTGCACCACCAGCTACAAAATGGTTCATGATGAGGACGGAATAGTACACCTACCTTAATATTTAATTTTAGTTTTCCTACAAATGGTTTTAAAACATCCGTCCGTGATCTTGACAGAAGTCTGAGATCTATATAACAAACTACCTGTGGCTCCAAATTAAATCCTGGACCCACGTTTTTTGTCCATGTCAAAACCTCCTGGCTGCATGCTACCTCCACAACAGGTGACCAGTACCTTCACAACTTTTCTTAGAGCAAATTTGCTTTTGAATGCAAGCTTCAAAACTAGCCTCGCTCTTGTAGAACACTTGGCCAGGCACTGCTTGCTGTCTGCTGAGCTAAACTTGCTCATCTCTCTTAGTACAAAAGGTTAGGAGGCACTGGCCGTGTTAATTCAAAATCCAAAAGCCTAGGGAAGTCTCAATACCGTGGGACTTGATCTTTGTTAGGAAAACACGAGTGTATCAGCTAGTCTGAACGGCGGGGAGGAATCCTCGCACGCTGCTCCTACCTTGGTCTTCTCATTCGGTCCTGGTCTGAATGTGCAAGGCCTTTTCGTTCAAAGGCTGTCTTTGCCCACCGGACAGGTACGCATCCCTGTCGCCAGCCTGCGACACTTCGGTGCTTCTTCCCTCTGCCAATCCTGCTGGCTTGACTCACGCGCCATCTGCGTAGCACGAATCTCCGTCGGCGGATACCCCAAACGCGCTCCCAAACTCAGGTCTTCCGAACAACAGCTCTGCCCTTAGCAGTTGTGGGAAAAAGCTGACTGTTCCAGCCAAAGCTGCAGAATTTCCCTTCCCCATCTGCAAGAGAAATTTAAAACTACAAAATACAAAACAAGCGAATATTTTTTTCTGACAATATTTATTTGAATGCAGGAGTGAATTTTCATGTAACTCCGATCAGACTTCTTCAGTGTTCACTCTGCACGAATACTTGAGTACTTGAATGTCACAAGTTTTTTAATATTTACAGAAAGTGACTTTGGAGCTTGACAAATATTCACTGAAAGCATCTGGGTATTGAACTGCCATTATTAGTTACAGCCGTTATTCGTTACAGATGCCACCTAAGTAGAGAGCAAAACCAGCTACAATGGGATTTAGTTTTCATGGGTATTCACAGCGTAACCTTTCCGATCAATTTGAAGACCACAGTTTATCACAAGAAAAAAAATCTTCCCATCATTTTTAGTCCTTAGGACATTTGCAAATTTTCCAGTCTGCTCCCAGATGCATTGCTAACAGAATAAAACAGATGCGATGTGGTGAATGCACAATTCCATGCACATTACTGATGCGTTACTATTTGGATGTAAACTCTTGCAGAGTCACTGTGCAAGTTTCCACCCTCACCAAAGCAAGAGCAAAGCCTGTGCTCACTGCTGACTCGAGTTCACGAAGGCTCCTGTTTATGGTTGGATGTGGCTTCTCTCTTTTGTAAAAGGAATTTCATATGCTGAGACTCTTTGTACATATTTATAATGACTTTATTAAAAAAAAGAAAAACAACTGTTCAATGGCGAAAAAAGGCTCCAGTTTTTTTATTTCCTCTCTGAAATTTGAGAGAACAATTTCCTTCCACAACCCTAGCTGTTTTCCCATGGACATCAACAGAAGTTTCTCATCAGTTGTCATTAGAACGGAAGCTTCCCCTCTACGTTTTCTGGTCCGTATGTCGTGTTCTAGGAGAGGGTAGAACCGTCCTGCCTCACAAAACCAGCACCCTAACGTACCCGAGGAGGGAGGCTTTGACAGACTGCTAACAGCACGGAGCTGTTTCTTCCACAGCATCCAGCCCAGAAGAACAGGGACTGAAGGATGCTGTGTTCGTTTAACAGCTCTGTAGTAGTGGCCTGTAGTAAATTCTTTATCTTGCAGGAATTAAGCTGATCTTTCTTATGCTTCCAGTAGAATAAATATCCACAGCATAAAATTTCACCTTCTATTTAGCTCTAATTAATTTGAACAGAGAAGTGGAGCGCTGGATGGCCCACCGAGCCTCGGGCACCCCTGTCCTCTCAGGTACCGGCTCTTCCCACAGCGAAGGCCTGACATCCAGATGGCGGTGCTGCATTTTGTCACTGAGGTATCTGATAGCAAGAGCAGCCTTCTGCCTCAAACGTTACCCAACCAACCACCTCCCTGGATTTCTGTTGAGACAAGGGAGAATTGCCACGGGTTACCTGCGCGCAGGTGTCAGATACCACTGAAGCACGTCACCAGAGGAGCCAGGCTTCTGCACAGGGACGAGAACGCTGCCTTGTAATAGTGAGGGAAAGCAAAAATCACGAAGGGATCGCTGAGATGAAGCGAAAGAAAAATAAATCATTAGAAGGTCTTTAGAAAATCATGATGCTGGTGCAGGGGTTCTTAGGTGGGTACTAAAAACATCCGAGGCACGTGGCGATTCTTCCACTCTGTGCCAGTATGAAGTCTTACTGCGTGATCTTCCCGAGTCCTTGGGCTGTAGCAAAGTGTATGATGATGATAGGCCTCTCTTTCTTACACTGACAACGGGGAAAGATCATTCAGTAAAGAAAAAAAGAAGTAAAGAAAGACTGTAAGGATGGCAAAAAAGATCCCCCATACTTTCCCTTTGATTGCTTGCCTTCCTCATCACCAAATTAAAAATAGTAATGTTGAAACAGTGTATCAGATGCTATCTGTAGTGTCAGGCTGATACTGACCTTTTCATACACTTCTCCAAACACATTTTCCATGAGCAGTTAGAAAAAAAATCAGAATTAGAAGTGGCTTTTCAAATGTTTTGTAAGCAGATACCACCAAGCCTTTAATTAATTGGCTGTCCTGGTTTCAGCTAGGATAGAGTTAATTTTCTTCTTAGTAGCTGGGAGAGTGCTGTGTTTTGGGTTTAGGATGAGAATGATGTTGGTAACACACTGATGGTTTGGTTCTTGCTGAGTAGTGCTAAGCTGTTGCTAAATAGTTGCTAAGTAGTGCTCACACCAGTCAAGGACTTTCCAGCTTCCCCTGCTCCGCGGGGTGCACGGGGCGGGGGCGGGGGGCGGGAGGGGGCACAGCCAGGACAGCTGACCCAGACTGGCCCCAGGGCTATCCCACACCGTATGACGTCATGCCCAGTATATAAACTGGGGGAAGAAGAAGGAAGGGGGGGACATTGGGCGTGATGGCGTTTGTCTTCCCAAGTCACCGTTAGGCGTGATGGAGCCCGGCTTCCCTGGGGATGGCCGAACACCTGCCTGCCCATGGGAAGGAGGGAATGAATTCCTTGCTTTGCTTTGCTTGCGTGCGCAGCTTTTGCTTTACCTATTTAACTGTTCTATTTTATTCTACTTCAATTATTAAACTGTTCTTATCTCAACTCACGAGTTTTCTTCCTTTTACCCTTCCAATTCTCTCCCCCATCCCACGGCGGGGGAGTGAGCGAGTGGCTGGGTGGGGCTTAGTTGCCGGCTGGGGTTAAACCGCGACATTGGCATTGCACTGAAGACTGACGCTGAAACCTTTCATGAATTGCCTGCCCACAGAATCAGTAATTTTCCCTTTTCTTGGTGAATATACCAGACTATCGTACATAACAACATTTTTATGCTCATTGGAAACCTTGCTTCCTTCCTTACTGAACTCTTTCCCCAAAAGGCTGTTCCCACTGGAGATAGCCACTGGATTCCTCGGCTTAGCTCTCCACTTTCATGGGATCCATTTGACAAGAATCAAATCACTTTGTTTTGGAAAGTAAAGCTTTTCCTCCTTTACTCCCCTGTATCTCTCAAGCCAGATTTGGACTATCTTCCCTGCTCAGGCTCTGCCTCTCATCATTTCTCCTCTAGCCATACTGAACTATTATTTCCAAAGAAATGTTGAGCCTTAATCCTGTTACCATTAGCTCCTGTTTGCTTTAATTCTTCTCCCTGTGGAGTTTCACAGCAGGAGGGGAAGGTCGCAGTCAGTACATACACATAGGCTCATTTCCCCCAGGTACAGTTCTTCCTGATTATCCACTCAAGCGGGATTGTAACCTTACGGCCATTTCCACAGTAATGAGCATGGAAGATGCCACAATTACCTAATGAGGCACTTTCTCCGGGCGTGCAGCAAAAAGCAGAGGTTGTTTAGCGAAAGAGAAAGCTCCAGCGAACAAACAGCAACTCCATTTGTATGGAAGTGCCACTGCAGCACCCTCAGCAGAGATGGAAATTGCAGCAATATGAAGTATGTTAATTCTCCTGTTAACAATACGAGGTATCTCCTCGAAGAGCTGTTTCTGCAGCGGAGGTGTTACAATCAAGTCTCCACCATCACAGGTGGATTATCCAGCTTGTGTATAAACCAGGCTGGCTCCTGAAGCAATGCAGCTGCTTCTGTCTAATTCTGCCCTCAAGCTCGTAAGTCTCACTAAACCCAGTCTCTCCAGGGGGCCCTGTATCCTGATGCCCCAGCATTTCTGGTACCAGCAGTGCTGTATGGGCCCAGGGCTGCCTGAGCACGTTTTTCTGGTTTGGGACCCAGGCGGGTTCTGGATGCTGAGTGGCGCTGGTTTTTAAAGCCAGTAAGCCTGGCCTCAAGTGGCTGTGCTGAGGAGAGTATTGCAGAGACACCTGAATCTGTGGGAGGCTCTTGGTTAGGACCTCAACTTTTCACCTAGACAAATCAAACTTGACTTTAATCTCTTCTGGCCTCCCACTGTTCTCCCCATATGCTAGGAAATCAGAAAGTCTGATCATGAAAATTAAAGAGGAAAAACATTCCCAAGAAAAGCAAGTGTCATTTCCAGCTTCACTAGCACGGTCTTTCCCAAGTTCCTTGAGATTTTATTAAGATGATAACATGTGGAATCAATTGCAAAAACACGGCTGCTGGGAAATGACGTTTCTCCAACCCCAAATAAACTTTGGGCACGTGGTTCTGAAGTACCGTTTCGGAAGAGTTCTCAAAGGTAATATAACAGCATCAGCGTAATTCTGTGAGGTTACAGATTCGGGGAAGCTAGGGCCATTTAATGTGAAAAATCTCACCAGTGGTTTGAGCCAGAGACAGGACAGCTGAGCCAGAGGAGGACAGCTGTTTTCCAGTATACCAGGTTATACACATGCAATTCACAGTATGCTTGCCTTGTACACACAATATTTATCTATACTAAAAGGACAGAAAAAAAGGAAACATCCCAGGTAGTTTATAACCATGTACGTTCAAGAAAAAATCTCGGCTGTAGCTTAGCCATGGAGTTTGCCATAACATAAACCTGCCTTTGAGGATAAAGTTTCTGGCTAGTAACAATTGTTCTGTTGGCTCCTGGAGAGACAGAGCTGGAAGAAAAACTAAGACAACAAATCCACAGGCAACTAAATAGGGGCATGGGATCACCAGATTTTCCAGCTTTTTCTTCTCTCCGCACATGTTATTCCATTTGTCGGTATGTATTGGTTTTAATACACCTGGAAATGAGCAGAGGTGGTGCCATCCTTCCAGCAACGCAGGGTTTCTACTGTGACAGAACGACAAAGAGGACAGGTCTTCTCCCTGTCAAACCAGAGGCAGAGGCATTCTTCACAAAACACATGCTGTGGAGACAGAAGGGCAGCATCAGGATGCGGGCAGGAGGGCCAGTCTTGTCACTAAGTGTGCACGCTCACGGGAGCAAGTAACAGCTCAAGTTCAGGTGGACAGTGCAGCTGATTAGCAGTACTCACATGATATGAAAAATAAATCCCGGCGTTACTAATACATCAGTTCGTCAAAGCTAATGATATATTACTCTGTTTCTTAATATAGCAATAGAAAGAAATATTAAAAAGGCCTGCGACATTTGGGCTAACGAAGTCGTTGAGAGGGTTGTCTCTACCATGTTTCCATCCTCAATTCCCTGGGTTATTTTACAAGTCTTCCCTTAGCTCAAACGCCCCCCTTTCTTCCCCCTACTCCTTACTGCACTTGCTTTTTTCTGCTCACATCACCCAGTCCTAGTCAGCCGCTTCACAGTCCCAGTTTCCCGTTCTCTATAAATGTCAGTTTTCACTCCTTATCTTCTCTCATTTCTACACTGAGCCACAACAGGATTCTCCCTCCAGCCTGCCTTGGGTACAAACAGAGATCAGGAGGGACGGCGGCCCAGCACACAACCCCATCGAGCCCAGACTGGAAGAGCAGGACTAGGGCTAGAAGGGAGTATGAGAAGCCTTAAGAAGCTGAGACCTCCTCAACGCATGGGGAGTCAGCAGAAATGTTGCTCACCAAAATCTCAACTCTGGTAAGCACGTGCAAAGATAGCTGCTCTGGGGCTCACAGCTTGATAACATCTGCACAGATGTTCACAGGAATAGTAAGAGGCACTATTGATGCACAGGTGACCTACTTGCTTTAATTTGATAACCCTGTTACAAAGCGTGGGAATGTTAAGGCTCTTCAGAAAAAGACTCTTAAGCTTTATTTTGATATCACGAGACAGCATATATCCCACCGATGCCGTTCCCAGAAACAGCTGAATCATTCTGCCTAAGGTTTTCCTGCACGCATCAGCCAGAGACAGCCTCCAGGATGCAGAATTTCAACCCCAACAGAAAAAGCTTGACCGAGTTACAAGCAACTTGTAAAAAAATCTTGGGGAAGCATCACCAGTCTTGCCACAAGGCAACACCTTCAGCTGGCCTCTGAGATATTAACAGAACCCCCGGCAGCATGGTGTGTTTGAAGGGTTTCACTAGCACCAGATTAGGACCACTGCACTACTCAGCGTGCCATTCTTAAGCTCTAGGTTTTGCCGGTGTTTACCAAATGAGAAACAGGACAATTCCCATGTAGTGGCAGCGGTGCCCAACTTCTATATGCAGAACTGCTTATTATTTTATTTACGGCCAGGTGTTCAGGGGCCAGACCACGATTACATGGTGCTGCACCAGTCTTCATGCATCCTATCAGGCTGATTCTGGATCTGTGCCCCTCTCATAGCACTTGCTCATAATTCGGTTGGCCTATCGACTAGCCAGTCTCCCCAAGGGTCAGATAAAAATGTCTTGCATTCTAGATCCAAGGTCTGGACTGCCAACTGGCAGTCCCTGGATGACAAGGCTGGTCTTTTCCATCTCAACAGCTATGATCAGCCCCTAAAGAGTGGCTTAGCTATCGTGAATCACTGGCTATCAGGAAGAGGGCAATAAACATCCACTAGGACCTAGATCAAGACCCAGCAAATGATTTTAGAAGTAGTCAGGTGAACTGTGCCTCTCCCCAGCTGCAGAAGTTAACAAAATGAATGCCAATGAGGGAACCTGACGTGGGAATCTTGGGGTCTTACCTGGCACATAAGGATCAAAGGTTCCCTGAATTCTGCTTGGCAAATGGCACAGATGTCACCTGCCTCACTGCACTGCTGGCTGGTAGCACGAACTCCATAGGTCTGTTAGGGAGAGGTGGAAAAAAAATCCCAACGTCAAAGGGTTAGAAGATAATCTGGTTTGTGGCTAAGCATACACAGACACTATTTTTCACACCCAGATTCCCTGCACGACCTGGGAAGGACACCAGTGTTATGTCACTGTGTGTGGGGAAGTGAGATTTGGGCACCGGCACACAGAACACAAGGAGTCTGGAGCTCTGTGTTCTCTGTTTTGTTTTCCCCTCGAGCTGACTCCATCTTTTAGTGCCTCCACTTGTGGAGCAATGATAATGAAATTTAATGAGCTCAACAGGGAGCCGAAAGGATTAATTCAGCATCATTTGCAGAGGTGTTTAGATAGTGGGAGGTATTATTATTAGCAAGTTAGACAATAGAAGAAAGAATAACAGCAGCAGCACCCACAGGCTTCCCACTTTTCTTTTTAAATATGTGGAAGGTAAAGGTTGCTTCTGCTATTGTAACAGTAATAGGGGAAATGGAAACATGCTGAGGAAAAATGACCGGCCCAAGCCCACGGAATAAGCAAGGCAAGCTCTAACAAACTTCTATGATGTTATGTTTCTTTCCTCTACAGTCTTTGATCTTACCATTTTAAAATATAAGTCACAGTATTTCACTGCAACAGGTCTAAATATCAGTACTGTACAATGCGATGCCCGGGATAATTTCTGTGCACTACAGGATCTCTTTTAACGTCACTGCACATCAGGCACTATATACTTCTATTTAAGTCTTTCTCACACTCTGCACTACAAAGTTTTGTCAGCTTCTTGCAGTTTTGTCCTCATTGGGTTAATCCATATTACACAGGGCTTCCAATCAGACAAAAGAGGCCAGACTAGCAACAATCTCCTACCATACCTGGGACAGGGCAGATATCAGAAAAGGTTCCTAACATCCCTGACAAGAGATACCAGCTTATCCAGCCATGGGACAACAAATTGTTTTATTCTGTGATCCTGATACAGCAATTTTCAACTCCATCATTCCATAGTAACAAGGTTCCTCCTGTGAAACTGCTCTAATACAAATGACTGCTTACCTGCGGGGTGCAAAGGACCTTCAGCGCCTTCCGGACACTTCCCACACGACCACAGATGTCAAAAGACTGCAATCAAGACATTCCATTTTAGATACTTTTCACAAAACATTTGTGTATGTGTGTGCGTGCCTGCGCACGCGTGTGTGCAGCCCAGAAACTCAGGAAACATGTGGCACAGTTTCTTCAAATGGATACTTGGAGGGAACAAAAAACCTAAGAAACAGCGGTCAAAAAAGATTACATAGTGGTCATGAAATATGTAATAAATGTGCACTGACAGTGCAGAAGGGTAGCTAAAAAAGATCTGGTAACAATGAACTGCAATTAGGGGCATTACAGGACAGAAAGAGGAGCAGACATCAGGGGGTTGTGGTAGGGTAAATTGCCCAGCTCCACTAGGTAGGAAAGGGCTAAAATGGACCCATTCCCACCCTGAGAACTGAGCACCTGAAAAGCCGAGAAGTGAGCTTAGAAAACACTGCAACTAGCTTGAGAAAGAAGGAAGGAAGAGCAGTCTTTTCACATGGAAGAGGCAGAAAACTGCTTTCGTCAGCCTCTGGGGAAAAGGGGGATTTCCAGGGCTGCGTGGCTCTGCCACACAGGTTGACACTTCAAGGCCCAGCTGATAGTATGAAAGAAGGAGTGGGAATTGCCTGTCCTGCTGCAAAGTGATTTAGTGGAGTGCAGTGATTAAATGCTATCAAGAGAAGAATGGCCTGAGGAATGAGAAGCAGGACTGAGGTTGAGTTGCTCCCATCCACCTAAAGAGTGAGAAACTTCAAATGCCAGGAAGGGAGCGAGTTTCCAGCACCTTGGTACTTTGCAGACGCCCAAAGATGGCCAACAGCAGGGGCAACACCAGGTCCTTTTCTTCCCCCCTCCCTCCACTGCCCAGCAAACATGATGTAACTGCATCTGGAGAGCAGCGCTCATTCTGGGCTCCTCATTAAAGACTAAAAGCAGTTCAGAGAAGGGCAGAAAATGAGCCTGCAGAAAATGATTTCTGAAAACAGAGTAAAAGACATAAATATTTACAGCTTGGCTGAGCAGTACAAAAGTGGGGAGAAAAGAAGATAAACTCCCTACAAATATCAAGGGGCTGAGCAAGAGAGGAGACACTCAGCATTCTTAAAGTGAAGACATAATAAAAGGGAAAACAGCTTGAAAACCTAATCCAGTATGCCAGCTTCATCTTCCCTATCTGCTGGCAGAACACAGGGAAAAAAACACTATGAACTAGACAAGATATGAAGAAATTATTGTGCAAAGAACAGCCCTGCATTAGCTGGGAGAAGGGCCAGATGACGTAACAGGACCTTTCCATTTCTAACCTGTCTGAGTGAGAAGCGGCTAGGAGGGCAGGGGAAGATGTGATGCAGAATATGCAGAGCTGTAGTGGACTAGCAGTACAAAGGCACCAGAATGCCTGGAGTTGGCTTTCTATTTTTTTTTTTTTGGTTAGCATGATTAAGTGGGCTCACTGCAGGGAATGCCAATGAGATCATCGTGCAATAGATGCGGAATCAAATGAAGGCACCAATAATGCTTCCAGTCAGCACGTAAAAAGGCTCCCAGGGTCCTTCCAGTAATGCTTCCAGTCAGCAGCTAGCACTTGAGGCTGCTGACTACTACACACTTTTTATCTTCTAACAAGGGTAGGGATCAGCTCTTTCCCACAGTCCAATTCACAGCTTTTTCTGGTTGCGTTGCTTACAGTGTGACTTCTAATGCCTTTGCTCTGGCTCTGATGTCTCCTCTTCTCCCAGTCCATTTCCCCCCTTCAATTTTTTTTCCTCTGGAGTTTCCTGTACCCCCAAAAGGCGCATGTTTCAGTAGTTTCTGTAGCATCTATTTTTCACCCCATGCACTGAAGTCTACGTTGCATCAGTCATCTTTCTAGCAACAGGAGTGCAACAATTGGGTTCACAGACAGTGAGCACTTCTGTTCAGGATAGGGAAAAAATAAGACCTGGATGCCCTTACTGATGAACACCTGGGATTTCTTTGTCAAAATCAGAGCTTCATGTTTACACAGTCCAGACAGAGACACCAAGACAGCTCCCATCAGCTGCACTATACACAACCTTCTGAAAGTCGAGCCTGCCCTTTGTGTAGGGAAAGGGGATGCAACCCTAGCTGAGCCCTGGATTTTTGCCAGGAGCACAGAAGGTCTGAGTGCCAAATTGGCTTCTGTGGTTTTTCTAATGTGGTTTGTGGCTTTGCTAATGTGGACTCCTTTGGGTATATTTTCAGTGTCTCAGGCAAGGAATTAGACCTGCAACTCTTGTGATTGTAAATGGGATGCACGCACCTAGTGTTTCATGATCTCTATTGGAAGAGTGTGCTCCCACTCTTCTTTCACTTCCAAGCAATGTCTCTAGCGTGCAGAGGTCTAATCCTAACCTGGCCACATCTGCGGTACTAAGTAGCTGCCACACAATGACCTGGGACATATTCCTGGACCTATCACCCTTCAGCTGGCCTATCCATCCATTCCCTCTGATGAACTAGATGAATTAAAGGAAGAAACATGCATGTTAAAGGTATAGGTTGTAGCCAATGCACTTTCACACAAGTGAACCCCAGTCCTGGTCCTAAGTTATAGTCAAGGCTAGTAAATAGCTGTCCTTCTCTCCTCATGGAGCTTCTAAATAACAGATCAGCAGAACTTTTCAAAATAAGGTTGCTTTTCCGATCTAGATTATCGCACCACCACCTATAAAGGCTCCATAGTAGAGAAACATCAAGCTAGCCCATAACAAACTGCTTGCAGCTATGTGTCAGGGCCCTAAGTGCATTAATAGGCCTTCATGGCCCTGATGAGCCTCAGCTGGGGTCTCCACCCACAATCCCTGCCCATGGGCCCAGGAGCTCTATTTAAGCTCAGCCTTGGAGGCTTCAGTTCATGTTTGAGCTGTGCTGTGCAAGTGCTAGTTTCAAGCCATAGCTATACCTGTGCCTACATATTGGGTTTGTGTGGCAAGGTTTTGGTAATGAGGGGCTACAGGGGTGGCTTCTGTGAGAAGCTGCTCGAAGCTTCCCCTGTGTTTGATAGAGCCAATGCCAGCTGGCTCCAAGATGAACCCGCTGCTGGCCAAGGCCAAGCCTATCAGCAATGGTGGTAGCACCTCTGGGATAACGTATTTAAGAAGGGGAAAAAGTTACTGTGCAACAGCAACTGCAGCTGGAGAGAGGAGTGAGAATATGTGAGAGCAACAACCCTGCAGACACCAAGGTCAGTGAAGAAGAAGGGGGAGGAGGTGCTCCAGGTGCTGGAGCAGAGAATCCCCTGCAGCCTGTGGGGAAGACCATGGTGAGGCAGGCTGTCCCCCTGCAGCCCATGGAGGTCCACAGTTGAGCAGATATCCACCTGCAGCCTGTGGATAACCCTACACCAGAGCAGGTGGATGCCTGAAGGAGGCTGTGACCCCATGGGAAGCCTGTGCTGGAGCAGGCTCCTGGCAGGACCTGTGGACGTCCAGCCCAGGCTGGAGCAGGTTTGCTGGCAGGACTTCTGACCCCACAAGGGACCCATGCTGGAGTAGTCTGTTCCTGAAGGACTGCACCCTGTGGCAGGGAGCCACACTGGAGCAGTTCGTGAAGAACTGCAGCCTGTGGGAAGGACTCATGTTGGAGAAGTTTGTGGAGGACTGTCTGCCCTGGGAGGGAGCCCATGCTGGAGCAAGGGAAGAGTGTGAGGAGCCCTCCCCCTGAGGAGGAAGGAGCGGCAGAGACAGCGTGTGATGAACTGGCAGCAACCCCCATTCCCTGTCCCCTCGTGCCACTGGACAGGGAGGAGATAAAGGAGTAAAGTTGAGCCTGGGAAGAAGGGAGGGGTGTGGGGAAGGTGTTTTAAGATTTGGTTTTATTTCTCATTACCCTTCTCTGATTTGATTAGTAATAAATTAAACTAACTTCCCCAAGTCAGGTCTCTTTTGCCTGTGACAGTAATTGGTGAATGATCTCCCTGCCCTTATCTCAACCCACGAGCTTTTTGTTATATTTTATCTCCTTGTTCCTGCTGAGGAGGAGGAGTGATAGAGTGGCTTTGGTGGGTACCTGGTATCCAGCCAGGGTCAACCCACCACAGCCTAGCTACAGGTCCCACTGATCTGGACACCCCAGCACATGGAGCAACCTCCCACCCCCACCTTGAGCCTGCCTCATCACTATGGCTATGTGCTGCAATTGTTGGACTGTGTCTGACCCTGGCTGCCTTCACCAGACCTGATCCTGACCTGTGGATTGATATTCTGGCTTTATCTTGCACCTGCCTCACCCCCTGAAGATCTGGACTCTTTGAACCTGGCTGTCACCTCCAGGCCTGCTCTGCTTGTCTTGTTTGGGTGCTGTGGGGCTGGGCCCTGGCTGGTGAGGCCCTTGCCCTGCCAGCTGTGTTTCTGTGCTTGGCTCCCCTTTCTTCAAGGAGCAGATGGCCCCCACTGCTGCTTCACACTATGATGACTTCTCCAGATATAAGAAATGGCATGTAGAACTGCAGGTAAGCATCCCCTGTTGAGTAACTTTTGCAAGGAGGGACACCAGAAAGATCACCTGAAATCTGTCCTTGTAATTGTGATCTGTATACCTGACCTGACCTGTGATCTGTATACCTGACAAGGCAGAAGGGTGAGGAAGGGTTGGATACTGTTGTCTAGAGGGGATCCAGACAATGACATCTTTGAAAGGGACAACAATCCTCTCCCACAGCACAGGGTAAAGAGCAGGAAACACATAGCTGAGAGAATGGGTGGGTGTGCAGGGAACTACACTGGTCTCGTGTGCTTTCTATTCTGGCACTGTTTGCTCTGTTTCTGGCTTGATCACAGACCTGCTGTGACCAAGTCATTTCACTTCCCATGACCTCCTCTGCCTATCTTGCCTACAAAAATTGTAAATTCCTTGACAGCAAGGGTTGCATTGCCCCATTCCTATACAACATACAGCTGCAACTGCAGCCACATCTTGCATAAGACCTATAGTATGACGTTGTATTGCTCACCAATCCATTAATCCCTTTGAGCTGTTTTCAGCTTAGATATATTCTCTCCTGTTTTTCAGTCTGCTTCTGCAAAGCCATTAGCCCCTTTCTCCTAGGCAGAGACAAGCATCAGGGCTGCAGCAAGCTTGACTCCCTTGGCCTTTCTCAGAGGGATGGATAACACAGGTGTATCATTGTTTGCTTCAGCTACTGCTCTGCCCCTAGGCAGGGTTCAATACACACAATTAGAAATACAACTCTTTCTAGACTTCAGACTTGGGACTTTTCTAAATAAGTCACACCATTTCCAATTGTGCAGGCAGACTTTGTGCTCTTAAGAAACATTTAACTGTCTGCAACCTTCCTTTCAGTGTTGCATTTAGAAGCCTGGAGACACTAACCTCTCTCCCAGTACTGGTTCCCCAAGACTCCACTCCCATTCTCCCCTAGCCTTTATAGAGAGGTATTAGAAAGCAGCAATGACTTCATCAGCCTGATGCAACACTACATAAGCAGTCACAGATCTTCTAATGCCCACACACTGGTGAAGCAAAATGCTTTTGGCAACTAAAACACATGGTGTCCCCAGCTGCTGCAGCTTCCCTTCCTGGGTAGCAACAGCAACAATCAAAAGGTTATTTTTTTCCTCTCAGCTGTGTTTCTTTCTCTGCTCTTGCTACAGTTCTCATAGAGGTTATTAATGAGGTGGTACTTGCCTTGCAGAGGCTATACAGGATGATCAGGATCCCACCTAGGAAGTAGCTGCTGGACGGATCATCTCCCATGATGTATTTATACCATAGCTGGATGGGGACAAGGGAGCGAAACAGCTGGCTCAGCTCCTCAATAACCAGGTAAAACTTTCCCTGTAAAACAAACAAGCGATACGTGATTACTATCAGGAAGTCAAAAGAAGAGCACTTAACAGGTGCAGGGCTTGAACCTTATAGGAATTGTGTTCACTGTCCACCTACACACTCTGTTAAATGGTGCGAAGACCGGTATTCATGAGATGCTGCTTTCTTGCAGCCATTTAACTTGGCGCCTAGAAAGGATAACTATCACTTCATTGTTTCTTAGTGTTCCTCTTGCTCTGTCATTTATCCAGCTATTCTACACTTTTGAATCTTAAACTCTTAGAGCAGGTTATGGATATACACCTTATTGCATATCTGTGCAATGCTACAGAGCGCCAACAGCAGAGGTTCAGACTTACAGAGATGAATATGATGTAAATTGTAGATACTATTAATAATGAGAAAAGGAATACAAGGTAAGCTGCTTTGATCCTATACCCCCTTCTGAAGGTACAGAGATTTAAATATAAGGTGACATTAGTCCTCCTGACAACTTTCTAGATGATCCCAAGAAATCAAATTAATTACCTATTTGCTAGCATCCTTCCACTCAGGTGTGTGTTGGATCCTGTACAGTACACAGATAAAAAGACTAGCTCTGAAAAAAAACCCTCAAGGCATTTTAAACTCAGATACCTAATCTTCCTGAGGACCTTAAGAAAGAAAGGGGGAGGAGGGGGGAAGCATGCTGGTTGAAACACTTCTCTCTCAAAAGAGACTCAAAGAATGGGCAGCATTCTTTGTAAACCTTCACCAAAGCTGTCCTTGCCTTTCTGGTGTTTACTCCAATTAGAAAGCTTTCCTTCCTTGAAGGACACCTGCAAGGTAACATAAATGCCCTCCTGGATTACTACAACTATGAGGTGCAACAACTGAAATGGATTTTTCTTGCCACGTGATTTCTGTTTTAAAGCACCTAAGACTAGGGCTAAGAAGCTGGCTAAATAAGGCTATCTAATTTAGGGTCCCCCCATCTTAATGAGGACCTGTTTATGTCCTGTCCCACACTGTTTAAAAGGGAGAACTGGTGACAGGGCACTAGGTCAGGGCAAGCTGTGAGCCAGAACTATGCTTAATCTGCAATGACATCTGGACTGAAAGCTTTGTTTTTGACATGTCAAAATTCTTTTATTTGATAAGATTATGGAGAAGGGGGAAATTCCCCTGGAATTTTGCTGTGTTGTCCCAGTTAGCTTTGTCATCAGTGATGTCATCACAGGTCAATCGTTAATTGGTGAGATTTGGAGTGGGGATTAAGTCCTCCGCAGTCAACGAGGCTAGCAGCAGCTAGCGCCCTTCCCTAGGGTCTCAGATGAGATCACTCGGCAGGCCATCCTGCTGTACTGAACAAATCGAATCCTTCAGAGAGCTCTGGCATTCTCATGATCTCATATCCCCCCTGGGACAAGGAGTGAGGTCACACCAGCGGTTGCTAACGGACCTGGGCTGCTTTCTTCCTCTCCCCCCCTCCCCTCCTCCTTGCTAATCCCAGGTGGCATCACATAGCAAAAATGTAACAGCAACAATCTGGGGTCCTAAATGCAAGCAATTTATTAAATTAGCACAGAGGTCTCTATCCAGCCTCATGCTTCAATACAATCATCGTTTATTTCAGGAGCCCCTGTGACAGAGGGTCGCAGTCTGCTAATGACTACGCTGTCACTTCCTTCCCTTCACACAGGCAGTTCTCCTCCTCCCCCTCCTCAGCCAGCTCTGATGAAAGCTACCAGCAAGCTAAAGGCAGCAAACTGTTTGCTTTCTCTGACTTGTTCCTCCCACCAGGCTCACACTCATCTTGTTTTATTTAGCCTTGCTTCCCTAGCAGGCTGGGCTGGGACAGGTCACTGCTTACTTTCTCATTGCATCAGATGGAACTTCTGGAATCAGCATTCGGGGCATCAGAGCTGAAAGTCATCTACAACAGAAGCTTTTGAGGCACTAAAAACACTAGAGCCCCCAGCAAGACGTAAGAAAAGATGGGTCACAGGCAGCCCTAGAGGTCCCACCCAGGAATTGGAAGTGGGAAAGCATGGCTATAAAATGAACATGCAGCAAGTGACAAATTTCAATTTTCTAACCACAAAATCTCCACCCTTTACAAAGCTTTCACAATTCCTTTACCTAATGCCAATCTTCAATCTTCAATGGCAACTGCAGGGTATCAGGGTATCTTAGCAGCTAGATACTTGTTAACACCCTCACAAGAGTGCAGTTAAGTTTTAAATGGATGCATTTCTCCATCCAGCCCATGAACACCACCCACTTGACCATTTAAGAGAGAAGCTTAGAGTGATTACAGCTAGGAGGAGGGAAGCAATACAAGGACAGCTGAGCATCTTTTAAAAGAGAACTAGTGCTACAATAAATGCTTACAGAAATGTCAGTCTTGTCAGGCATCTCGGTCCTCAGTACAACACACCAGCCCTTTTCTAAACTAGGAAAAGTGCCTAAAAAATCAGAAGTAATTCTACAAAGGGCTGCAGCAGAAGTGGAGTCTTCCTTCTGAGCCAGAAGCTTAGAAAACAAGGGTTGTTCCCTATAATTTCAGCAGCAAAATTTAGCCTTCTGATAGCAGTAACTTATTGCAGGCGGCACCCATCACTTGTAAGTACACTCAATATACCTTTCTGTCTTCTGCTTTTCAGATTTGTTATATCTTGGCTATCTAGGTTGAAGTTTTCAAAGCCAAATCTTTGTCTCAAGCTGGATTTTGCCTGAAAACTAACCTGAAGTATTTCAGCTATTTCTCATCAAGATTAGGAAGAACTGTGTGTTACATTAAGCACAAATACAATTATTTCTCCTGTGCATCTGACTTGGAGCACTAGCTTGAAATAAGGCAAGGCCTGCCTCTTAGGTGACTTTTCCTGTTTCATAAAAATCCATGTGAATCTGGGAATCTTCTGTTGAATAGACTCTATAGAGATTGAACAGCTCTCTAAGATCAGTGCAAGCTATTTTTGGTGAGCCTGTGAGCCAGCCCCAATGCATGACTGGACTGTGCAGGAGCCAGCCTTCCAGAGCAAGCATATCACCTTGCTGGACTGCAGAGATTAAATAGGGTATTACCTGAAATTACAGCTCCTGGTTAGCGTAGAGCCAGATACCAGAAAAGAGTCCCTGCTCTGCTCTCATCAAACCCTCGCAACAGGCTGGAGTTAAGCCTGACTAAAATGTAAGAAGTACAGTGCTCACCCTGCTTCCTCTGTAGGGTCAGTTACTGTAAAAGCTGACAGCCTACTACTACTGTTATCAAACACTTCATTAGCACGAGTGGCAGCGGACTGTGCTGTGGATCTAATTATAGCAACTCTGCTCATGAGCCTTGTGATACCACATGGTGAAATTTTGATTCCTTTTTTTTTCCAGACTGTTTTGTTAAAAACTAAGTCAATGACTCGAGTATAACCCTCCATTTTCCTCTACCTCCCTCACCACAGAGAAAGACCACTTTTATACTTTAAATCAAGCAGTTATTTTGGAAGAGCAGAATGCAGGATTTTCATACAATTGCAATTTTCCTTCTGTCCATGCAGTGTTGTACAGTCTAATGATGCGAACACATACTATTGTTTCACAGAGGGTGAGGGTACTCATTAAGCACGTGACTTTAGTATTTTGTTATACCCTCATTACTCTAATAGCAGATTTGCATCCTATCACTTCATGCTATTCGAGCACTCCTCAGAGCAGAAAACTACCAAAATTTCTTCAGTCTTTTTATGACATCACCACTACAGTAAAAGATTTTATAAAAACACCTTATTTTCACATTGCTGGCTGACATAAGGGACAGCTATTCTCTGCATTTTCTAAATGAAAACATGAGACACGGAAAGACTAAGGTTAAGGTAAGGTTGTTTTGGTGTCCAAGTTGAGATGTCTGGGATTAGACTTTTTATAAAGCACTTAATTTTATCGCCCACATTACCATTAAAAGCTAGACCACTGACTTCAGTTTGCAGCTGTACAGGGCTTTTCTAGAATCACAGAGAAATTATTTGGCAATGAAAAGGATGGAATTTAATTCTCCCGTGTAGCATTCAACTTTAACTTGTAGAACATTCTTCTTCTTCCAATGGTCTCTTCGTTCTCTATGCACTTTCCAATTTCTACAACAGCTTCTTTCAATACCTCACCTTGCTTCATCCGTGGGGTACAGCATACACTGCTGATGGATGGAAGAAGTCTTACAGAAAGATAACATGGAATCACATAATTAAAAATTGAATCACAATATATACACACCAAAGGGGGCAAATTACAGCTGCAGAAGCAATGCTAATTCCCACATAGCCTACCCGAGCACTGACTTTGTGGTCTCTTTTGACATAAGGCTTTGCATAAGTGTGCATGTGTGCCTCCGCAGAAGGAAACAGAAAGGCATGCTAAGGTTTTACCCAGCGGAATTAAAATGGGATGTAAGAGAAGTGAGAGAAGTTGCAATGAGGCAACTGTAAGTTGTGATTAGCACTCAAGGGAAGTTCCAAGTCTCACTTGTTCTGTTGCCAGCAGCATTAGGACATATTCTGAAACAGGAAGATGCTAGAAAAAACTTTTGAGACCTGCTGGCAATTTGGATCAGAGGAGAGCAGGCTCTGCTGAGATTTCAGGTCCTATTGCCAATATAAGAAAGTGTTGGGTAGGAGCAGTAAACAGGGTTGTGGCACAGAGGATGCTGGTGAAAATCCATCCAAGACTAATGAGGAGTAATTCCAAGGTGGGACTAGAGGGAAAAATGAGATTTTTAGTTAGTGCACAGCCCTTCTGAAAGTCACATCTTGGCTATCTTAAACTGGAAAGTTAAACTTGGAAGGCACCAAAGAGCAATGATTCCTTTAAAAAGTTTAGTAGCAGTGACTTTCAAAGTGTGTTAAGGAGAGGGACAGAAAGAGTCCCAGTTCCTCAGTACCTAGTCTTATGCTTTAGTGAGTCTTTTTCTTTCATAAGTAATAAATCCCACGTTTCTGGCTCTGGGACACTGCATCTGTCCCAGGCTGCAATAGGGAAAAGTCTCTGCAGAACCATCATGTAGTTCCTGTGGCTCTAGAGGATCAAAGCTCAGACTGTTGTCCAAGAAGAGTGAATCTATTTCTGCATCAGTTCCCCCAAACAGCATTCAAGATCATCAAGGAGAGGGTAATGAGAGGATAGGCTATCACCTATCTGGAAACACCACTTTAGCCATACTATTAGAGAAGACCAGGATTAACTTGCATATCGTGCAGTACAAGAGAGCACAGACAAGGAACACGAAGATCTTTACCCAGATATTTTTTGTAACACATCACGTATGTGCCTGCTCCCAGTGCTTGTTTTAATGCTTCTGTATTTTTTGATCAGCATCTAGAAGACTCAAATGCTCCGAGAGACCCTGTTTTTCTCAGGACAAAAAAAAATGTACACAAAATTCATGTTAAATGATTGATAAATATCTGGTCCCATGATGAAAGAGAAGCTGCAGCGACATTAGAAGGCCTCCTGCCATCACCAATTAACACAACTTCCCTCTGGCACCTTCACTCCTAATGTGAGCCTTCTGGAAGAGGCTGTGGCCTAGAGAAAGTGCTTTGGCAGCAGCGAACTCCTCCAGCTTGCCTTCTTTCCCCCGATGCAGAAAGATGGACTTTGTTCTACGTCATGGGTTATTTGACATGAATGCCTAGTGCAAGAAGAGCTTGTTGCTCAAGGAGGATAAAACTTCTGCACATGCAAGTCATTTGTGCAGCTACTCATGTGATCGAGGAAGGGTCAGTCTGCCCAGTGAGAAAGGCTGGGCACCAGGATTTTGGCCCATGGTATCCCATGGAGCTGAGCTCTGACACAAGATGGAGGCAGGTTGCAGAACAATTCTAATCATTGTAAGGTAAGTGCTCATTTTCCTTACAAACTGCTTCATTATATGTGGCTGTGCACAGAGACAGAAACAGGTGGTGACATGATAACCAAAGCAACTGTGGACATGCTTGTGCTCCATTAGAACATGGAAGAGCACTGGGGCTACTCAAAATCAAATCTTGCTAGCTTCAGACTCACAGAATACACAGTTATCACTGATCAGCTGACACTGTAATACATTGCCTTAAGATAGTTTGCTTCAGCTGAATGATCCAAATAATACTGCTTCATGCAAAAGACATTCTGATATTTCTTTCATGTCCAAGGTGCAGCTTCAGAAGGAATACGGAAGCCTTAACGTGCCAGTTTACATGGCAGAGTTGTAGCCATCTCTGCTAGGAAGCATGGTATGCACCTGAAAACGGTATCTGGTCCAAAGTCCAAGTGCAAAACTGTGTAAAGAATGGCTGCCACATACAGGCCACGTTTTCTCCAACCAGATTTGATGAGATGGTACTTTAAAAAAAAAAGCACCAAAAAAATCATCCAACCAAAAAAACCCCCAAGCAAACATTTTCAAAGATGAAATGAGGAGTCCACAGTGCTAGTGTGGACTAGTATTTGTACATTTGCCCCTGACACCATTTGAACAGCATGAAGAAAAAACTTCAAATGAGTAACGCCAGTCTTGCCACAAAACTCATTTGCAATGTCTAGATCCAGCTTTCAAACAAAACTGACAAGTATTTATTCAATAGTAGTTTCATACTATGTTTTCAACAAACAAACGTTAGTGCTTTCCTTTTGAATTTTCAGTCTTCTGGAAATGCAGCCCCTTGTAACTTGGCTGCACATCTGTACTGAGCATGCAAAAAGAATTCTTACTTAGGGCCTTTCTTATATACCAGCCATTAAGACATATATATATATATCTATATATAAAAGAACCTGGGATACCAGTTTCTTACAGTCCTTTCGGTTTGGTTTTCTTTCTCCCTGTTCCCCCCCATGCTCCACTCCATTCTCCAGGATATCAGCCTAGATTGCTGACAACAGCATGAGGAGGGGATGGAAGACTTGCAGGCACCTGGGATTTCCTAAACGAAATCTTTGGCAACTGTGTCTTTTTATTATTTATTTCCTTATTTTTAATTCCACCCCCCTCAAGCTGTCATTCCTTAGCAGTGAAAATGAAAAGCTGCCATTTATGTGTGTACAACAATGCAGGGCTCTGCAGGCCACATGGCTCCTGCAGTTTAATTTACTTTAATTCATTTTATATTGAACCAAATGATCTTATTTGCCTTTTTTAATGGAGAGCCTTCAGCATGCAGGGTGGGAGCCAAGCCCCCCTTCCAAAGAAATTATGAGCCCAGCTGCTATTAAAACTTGTACTCAGCTTGATGTGCCCATTACAGCTCATGGGGGAGGAGGGGACATCTTTAGCCACAGGTAGGCTCCTTCTCCCGCAAACTCCCGCTGATTGCAGAGGTGCAAGACTGGAGTCTGATGTTGGGGATACCTTCCATTTTCTGGTTTTCTCCCCGATTTGCAAGCTCTTCTTTCCCTGCCTTCCAGCCTCTCTTGGCACCTCTGTTTTCCAGGCTGGTTTGGAACCTGGGAAAGTTCTGGGACTATTTTGTCAAATTTTCAATCTTCCCTCATTCTTTGGAGGGGTTGCTTGCAGAGATATTCTGTTTCTGAGGTATTCAAGCTTGGAGAACTCCGGCTAGTTGTACCCCCATAATATAGTAGTCTTCATGCTTCACACTTCAAGCACTCATCATGTTCACTCTTCTCTCTATTCAGGTTGCAAAGGCAAACCTCTTTTTCTGCATTTCAATTTTAGTTTGCCTTTTCTCAGTTATTAGAGCATGAACTGATGCTATAAATCCAAGATGGTTCTTGATGTCACAAGGCTCAGTACTGGGTCCTGCACTTGGGTCACAACAACCTCATGCAATGCTACAGGCTTGGGGAGGAGTGGCTGGAGAGCTGCCTGGCGGTAAAGGACCTGGGGGTGCTGGTCAACAACTGGCTGAACATGAGCCAGCAGTGTGCTCAGGTGGCCAAGAGGGCCAATGGCATCTTGGCTTGTATCAGGAATAGTGTGGCCAGCAGGACCAGGGAGGTGATAGTGCCCCTGTACTCGGCACTGGTGAGGCCGCACCTCGGGTACTGTGTTCAGTGTTGGGCCCCTCACCCCAAGAAGGACATCGAGGGGCTGGAGCGTGGCCAGAGAAGGGCAACGAAGTTGGTGAAGGGTCTGGAGCACAAGTCTTGTGAGGAGCGGCTGGGGGAGCTGGGGTTGTTCAGCCTGGAGAAGAGGAGGCTGAGGGGAGACCTTATTGCTCTCTACAACTACCTAAAAGGAGGCTGTAGCGAGGTGGGGGTCAGTCTCTTCTCCCTAGTAACAAGCGATAGGACAAGAGGAAATGGCCTCAAGCTGCGCCAGGGGAGGTTTAGGTTGGATAGTAGGAAAAACTTCTTCACCGAAAGGGTTGTCAGGCACTGGCACAGGCTGCCCAGGGAAGGGGTTGAGTCTCCATCCCTGGAGGTATTTAAAAGCCGGTTAGATGCGGTGCTCGAGGACATGGTTTAGTGGTGGACTTGGTAGTGGTAGGTTGGACTCGATGATCTTAAGGGTCTTTTCCAACCTTAACGATTCTATGATGTCATCTTAAACCAAATGCTGCCCTTCCTGTGATGGGGCCATACTAGGAATACATGATCCAGGTACCTTAGACTGCAAGAACTGAGTGCTCTAGCCCAAATTTTTCATGTGTTTACTGTCAAAATGAAAAGAAGCATCTGAGGCAAGCAGAGTTTAGTACTATTAACTATTTTCATTAGTGATCTTGATGGAACAAAGTAGGCTTATCAAATGTGCAGCTGACACTAAACTGGGAAAGGCTGTAAACACACTGGAAAGAAGGATTATAATCCAAACTCATCTGGACAGACTGGAGAAATGGCGTGGAAAACAGTGGGGACTGAAGACAGTCCAGAAGAGAATAATAAAATCTGGAATGAATGATCTCTGAGAAAAGACTCAAAAAATTGGTGTTGTTCAGTCTACAGAGAAGACTGAGGGAAGATATGAAGACTTTGATATGTAGAAGAAAAAGAAAAGAATCTGATCTTGCTCCAATCACAATGGATATGAAGAGGTTAGAGACTTAAAAGAAGGACATTCAGAGGAGATGCCTCGTACTAGAAAGGCTACGCATGCATCAGTGAAAACCACATAGTATTCAGAGAAGACTAGAATCTCAAGGAGCAGCATGAAAAGCCAGACTAGCTTTGGAAGTGCCTCTGAACTTCCAAAATGAGGAAAATCTGAAGGTCCTGCTCAGAGGTTGGGTGCAGAATGATCAAAGTCCCTGCTATGCCATCCATGGGCAAGTTTTATCATCTATTACTGACTGCCAGCCAGAAGGTACTGCAAGGAAGCTCAAGATTAAATACCTCTATCCCATTCACAGCTGTGCTGAACTCTGTCCCTGACAGTGCAACAATCTCCACTTCAGGCCCTATATTATAGGGAGCTGGAGGCTGCTGTTCTGACTAGTTACATTGGCAGAAAAATTCTCAGTATGTATATTTTGAAAAAATCTTCTAGCTCTACTCTGTGAATTTAACTTATATTTCTCCAGCAGCTTGCTACCTGCTACCATTAAGTGACAGCCACCCAGAAACTCATAAACTACAAGAAAGGCTTCAAGCAGGAACACTACTATAAGCATATGGGGAGGAAGAGAATAACGTTGTTTCTGGCAAGTATTAAGATAGCAAATAACTTGATAAGAATTTGGTCAAAGTTAATGTGCCTAAAGTGCAATAGAACTGTTCTAACTCAGAAAGAGCTTCCATTTAAAAAAAACTCATCTGAAAAATAAAATGCGTAGCATTGAACTGGCCTGTGGAAGTAATCTGGGTCACCAGGCTCAGGGAAAGAGCTCAGCTATGTGGTTACCAATTACAATTTCTATGGCATCCTGGGGTTGTCTTGGAGCTCTCCCATCCCAGTTTGATCTTGCTTAATTTGTTACACCAGATCTCATCCCTGGTTGGCTTAATGGATGCAGTGTAGAGAGGGGGATAAAAATAAATCCAGATCCATAGTGGTAGGTAACAGCAGTCTCAGATGTCAAGGGACAGTGAGACCATCAACAACATCCTAAGACAAAAAGAGACTTAAAAAAAGTGAGAAATATTGCTATCCAGAAAAAGGTATTAAAAATGAAGCATCTGTGCTCTGAGTCATTATAGGCCCTTGACAGATGTGATCTTACCAGCCTCCCACTGTAGCTGCAAATAAAGACCCCTTCTCTTTCTTCTCTCCCGACAAGGATTAATGAGTACTTGGGATAGCTCTCAGACAAGCAAGCAAAGGCTGTGAACCTTTTCCAACACTGCAATTTATCTTGGGAAGACTATTCACATCGCTTTTCCCTCCCTCCCCAGGCTGGATTATGCTCTGACCTAGCACATTAATCTCTCAAAATAAAATAATAATAATAGAAGAAGAAGGGAAAAAAAGAGCTGGACAATTGCCAGAAATAAATTAATAACCATCTCGAATAGCCCTGCTGTGCAGGAACAAACTGCTCAACTCCCTTGCCACCCATGTCATTTGTAAGCAAAACTATTCCCAGTTTAGATATCCTCTTAAGTGCCCTGCCTGAGACTTTCAGCAATTAATGATAATATCTGGCATCTATATAGTGCCTTTCATCCCAACAGCTGCCAGAAAGTTTTTTTACCAAATGCAAATAATACACATTGCTACATTTGCCACTGAAATGCAGACCCTCCTAAGTGGAGGAAGGGGCAGCATGACAGATCTGTAAGAGTAAAAAAATATGAAAAGGTATTTCAAAAGAGAGAATGTCGTGAGAAAGTTTCTAAAGTTAGGCCTAGTCCACATATGATTTTATAAACATTTAAGTATGTTAACCATTTAGTTAAAACATTTCTTCACCCATGGTTAGAACTGGCGCTGTCTTTTGTGGCATCAGTAGCTTCAATTTAATACTGTTACTTCTTTGACGCCAGTGGAAAGCCAAAGAGACAAGTACTTGCAATTTCTTTCCATTAAATGAAGACATTTGTGCTTCAGAAATATCTATTTACAGAGATTACTCAGAAAACAAAACTTAGAACAAAGTCAACCAGAAAAGCAGTTATCCCACTGCTAGTACCTATTCCTTCTCAAGCAATGCTTACATCTCTCTCTCTGGACTTCAGCTACTTGCTGGCATTACCAAACCCTTGCTCAGGTCTGTGATGGCTCAAAACCCAAAACTCATTACCTCGCTGACTTCCTTCCAAAGTTTTATCAGAGATTTTATTATTTTTACTCTTCCACCCACATTTCATGCGGCAAACATGTTGTAAAGTATCCGATTATCAAAGACAAACATCCATATATCAAGAAGAAAAGAGACTCTTACCTTTGACTTGACAGCTAGGATGATCTTAGGCAGGGCAACAATTAGGCATTTCAGCGCGATGGTGAGGTACTTCAGTACAAAGTCTGCAATCCCCACAATCCACATCAGGTCGAAGAAGTCCAGCCTCTCAAGGTTGGGTTTCAGAAATATAAGGCTGAAAGGCATGACAACAAGGCTCAAATACCAATGAAAAGAACTTCACTTAAGCTTCTTGATACCAGCTGTATCCACTGCTGGCCAGAGAAAGCCTAGGAACTCCACTGAACTTCACTGAAGTTCTCAAGGGCAATAGGAATAAGACATGCAAATTAGTCCCGTGGTTCCTCTGGGCCTCTTGACTTTGTCTGTTCTTGCCCATTTCTACTGAGGTCAGCGGGTTTGCCCACTATCAGAAAACAGGACCCAACATGTACAAAATCTGTTCTGGAAGATTGGGATCTCCATAACCTGCAATTCACACTGTAAAAGAGCCTTTGGTCTAATGACAGTGCCCTTAGTCCACAGGCTTGCTCTATCAGATATGACTGCAAAAGCTTATCCTTTGAAGTCCAAGTCATTAGTAGTTATGATTCCTTGGGGAAGTCATGGCCAAGTCAAGACCACTATGTCTTGCTCCTCTGAGGCTGGCTTGCCACAGGTAGAACTACTGCAGAGGCAGCAGTCTCTAAAGCTACCTGTGCATGTGAAACAAACTGGTGACAAAGGAAGCACTGTATCAGACATGGCAGAAAGGTCAGAACTTCAGGTGTGTCATGCTGACAGTGGCTTGCCACTGTCTGAAGCAGACCAAGAGCTGGGCTTTGTTAATTAGCAACTCTTACCTGAACCAAAGATCCAAAAAGGTAGTGCCCCTTTTTGTTATGTTATTGACAGAGCAGAACATTTGCTCTTTAAAGAAGGGGAGTCCAGGACAGCAGTACTTCATCTAGCAATGGGCAGGAGCTACTGACCTGAGCAGCAATGAGGACTGGACCCTACTCACACTGAAAAACCAGGATTCCTCTTCAGGATATTTATCTACTAAAACCTCATGGTAGAAAGCAAAAACTTAACCAAAAAAAAGCAAAAGTAAAATAACCAACCCAGAATGAAAAGCCTGAACATGAATTTAAAATACTCACAACATTGGCACAGCACAACAGGTAAAATTACACCCTAAAAACAGAAACAGAATCAGAGACTTAACTACTATACATGCACTAGAAACAAGCAAAAAGTAAATAAATCAGGAAATGAAAAATAAGCCAGAAAGAAACAAAACCGAAGCACCTATTTCTAATTTCACAGGCCTGCCTCATGAATAGTCACAGGTCCCCACACAGCAAGCAACTGATACACTAGTCCAAGCATGACACACCAAGCACCACTACAACACTCGCAGGAATCGGGCTTTTCAGTGAAGCTGTTGCCCAGTCTGTTCACCGTTAATAAACCACGCCCTGAACAGCGTGTAGGATGTCCCCAAGTTGCTGAAACCCTTTTATTTTAGATGATTTATCCTTTATTTTAAACTAGTCCCATTCATGCATTTAACCTTCTTCTTAGAGACACGCTGTTTCCCTGTGTTGCAAACAAATTTCTTCTTCATGCTTTCACACCTTTCTGCCATACCTGTTCCTTGTCTTCCATTCCCTCCCACAAGCGCTATACAGAGTATCCCCTGGCTTGCCATCTCTCATTCGGACCCACACATACAAGCCTTCTCATCTCTCCCCCTTTCTAGAAGCATTTACATACACAGCTTTCCAACTACGAAACCCAAATACATTAGGGGCAATTCCAAAGGCTACCAGGGTTGTGGGCAGACCTTGACTCTTCCACTGCACAGACAGCATTGGTGAGAAGAAGCAGGGAAGCAATTAAATAAATGACAGAAAAAACATACCCAAGAGCCATCCTGCCATAACCCAACTGACGCATGTTACACACATTTTATTTTCAATCTGAAGTTCTAAGTCCCCTTCAGTGGGAGAAATAAAATTGTCATTGGGAAGATAATTCATATGGTTTTAGCTACTAATATCAAAACTACTTTCTCAAGTAACTAGGTTTGATATTGCTCCGTTTCTTGCTATCTACTCTGCTAACATCCCCTTGCTTAAGTTCTGTATCTTTGTTTCCTACCTGTCATTTAATCCCTGCTTTATAATAAGAACGGATAGTACTGAACCAAATCCATGGATACTAACTTTTCTGTATTTGAGAACTACTTTAGTCAGAATTTGGAAGTGCAGGCTAATCTTAATTACCCCAGATCCAAATGCCTCCAAGCCCTGAGGACACTGAAGTAAAACACTACTATTTCATCTCCAGTTTATCTCCTGTAATGGACTCAAAGCTTGATAGACTGAAGAGAAAACATTACAGGAAGAGGAAAATCCGTGGGTCAGTTTCTTATCTGCTTCCAACACCTGCCCTTTATGTTCAGTCGCAGTGGTAAAAACAGAAATTCAGAAGTCCCACGATAAAAAAGTACCCACCCTGCTTTGATACATAAGAAAATTGCAAGCGTACATGTTTCAAGCAGCAGCACTGTACTATATCATCACACCCTGGCCCATTTAGACCCTGGTTATGTCATTTATTGATAGGAGCATAGTCCACTGGTAGAAGCGACGCACACATTATTTTCCTCCACCGAAAGGTATTACAAAGATGTAACAAAGACAGCAGATACCTTAAGTACGCACACTTCATCCCAAAGTGTGGGGAAAAGTGGGCTTCCCTCTTTTCCTCCCTGGCAATTATCACCTGCTTCCATCATGTACAGTGTAAGTTTTGCCCACCTGTTGTACAGCTGCTGAGAGCTGAATGTGTAAAGCAAGTACAAGGTGTTTCCAGTAAGAAAGGCCAGGATCCAGAAGACAACCAACACTGATCTCTTCTCCTGAGCAAGAAAAAGAAGCAGAGAAGATAGATAGATAAATTCAAAGTCTTAAGGGTTGTGCTGAGCCTTCGACTGCTGAAAAATGCAAGACTAACCCAGGGGACACAAATATGCAACTAAGTGTTCAGTAATCAGTTTATTTACATAGGACTAAGAAATAGGCTGCTAGGTAAAGACATATATAAACACAAGCAGAAATGGCTCTCACTCACCTAACCTTTTCAAATAAAGTAACTTCAGAGAAATTAATGGAAATACACTGGTGAAAATGACAGCCTTACTTGCAGAACACAATTTTCAAAGTTGGGATCTTTCTTGGGACATCTAAACTCTCCTGATATTTAAAATGCAGTTTGACAAGCAGGCTAAAAAAAAAAAGTCAGTTCCATATATTATACTATAATTCTGAGCTGCCACCTGTCTGGAATGACACTTCATGAAAGGGGTGTTTTAGAAATAGAGTCAAAGTCACTTACAAGAAGGCTTAGCTAAATCAAATATAACGTAAACCCATCACTACATGCAGCAGATATGAATGTTATCTGAATGCATTGAGGTTCTAGAACATGCATTTTTGACTGAAAAAATAATTAAACATCAAAAGAAGTAAAAATTTTGCATTTCAAAAGACAAGGAACATTATAGAAAGAAGCTGGGTGGCAGAAGACCTTGTCCTGGGTCTTGGCCCAGTGTAATTTTGGTGAGTAAATTTTACTCCTGGGAGGAAAAAAAAACCCAGCATTTTTCTTGTGAGCTGATTTATTAAGAAAATAGCTCTTTGTAGCTATTCAACAGCCAGGGATGTTAGGTTGAGATTTAAAGCAGGCGGATTAATGGGCACACTGCTGGAAAGGCAGAGGTGCAAAGTGCAAGGCAACAGCAATTTATTACACGATTGTGCAATTTATCTCTTCATTCAGCATCGTATCACATTTATTCCACTGCTGCTGGTAGATATAAGTATACGCTTGTGCCACCCATGTCAGTTTTACAAAAAAGCAATTCTAGTCTTGTGCATTTAGTCCTGTTGAAGTATTCTGCTGACACTGAAGTTCATAATACCCCAAAAGATCTGCTGCTTTATTTATATTCTAAGAATATTATCAACAAAGCATTATAAAGATACTAACAAGCAATACATCTACAAAATCCTTCAGCTGAACATCTCAAAACATTATCTAAATGCAAATAAATTAAATGTCATCATTAACTAGTGAAATAGGTTTCAGCACCTCTGCTGTACATAATAGGGAAAGGTGCAGAGAAGTGCTTCAAGATGCACTGCCAGTCAGTGGCAGAACCAGAAGCAGATTACAAAATCCCTGACTTTTCCTCTCTTCGTTTTACTATGCCACGCTTTCACAAAAGAGCAGGATGGAAACTGTGGGAGAGCATCAATGGGGAGAAGCAGGAAGAGGAAGTAAGGATTACAGCACGATACTCTTCTTCTGAGATCTTCTTCTGTATCCATATAATGGCATTCATCCCTACACTGCAAAAGAAGGTTCAACATAGACATTGTTTTGTATACAAGGAGCAATGTTGCTTGGGAAGATAAGATGCTGTACTCACCTTCAGAGCAACCTGTTCTCGGAGTGTAGAGTTGGCATATGCGAATGTGCTGGCCATTCCAATGCACACAGCAATCCCTGCAGGGAAAGACACTGTCAAAGTATATACGGCGGGGTAGGAGGATCTTCAGTCCTAAGCCATTTGATGTCAGCATCTCAAACTTAGAAAAAAAATTACTGGGTGATATTCTGGATGCACTGGGAATCAAAATGACTGTGACTATTTAGTCACCTATTAAAACAGGTGACTAAAACAGGGCAGTCTGAGCTCATATAAAGTTCAAATTCAAGCTAAATGGAAGTGAAGGTACTGCAGTGAGCACTTGCCACCCAGCCCCATACAAACACTCTGTTCTAACATCAGGTTCTGTGCTGAAGGAGAAAAGAAGTGCTGCAAATTGTGGCTGCACTGTGCAAACAGAACACAGCTAGATGACAGCATTACAATAGCAGTTCAGCAGCTCATGGAGGACAGGACACACTATCAAAACCATACAGGATACCAGGTCCAAAGAGCAAGATGTTGCAGACATGAATCAATTCCTGGTTTTGGGAATACTGACAGAGCTGTAAGTGGACTAAACTCAAGCATTACTGGCTTCCCTGGGATAATAATCTCAGCATACTACTCCCAGAAGGAGTAAGCATCCTCAGACATGCCACACATACAATTTTGTAGCAAGAGGAGGATTAGATGAATAGATTTTACATGACCACTGATGGGCTGAAAAATTCAGGTACTGTTAAAGAAACCTGGATAGACATATTTCTTAGGGAACTCTGAAGATCAGGACTGCAATGTGTAACTGTTGATGCTGTTTGGCTTGATTTCACAACTGCCATCCTTCTAGCTATACAAGTGTCTCATCCCTCTGAGCCCTTCTGTACTATACAGAGGCTTTTGCTAATCACTAATGTAAGCTCTCCCCATCTCTCCTAGAGAGAGGTCTGAGGGAGAAGCCTTGGTAACATCCGCAGCCCCTACAGGAACGTCAAGGAGAGATTAGGAAAAGGTACAGAACTGATCTCCCACAGGTCAGGACAGGAAACAGATGGGACTGACAGAGATGAAAACAGCTTGGACTGAAAGGATGAATTTATCAAATGCATTATGCCATGCTTTTGAATATGTCCCCTTCATGCTAGACTACCTCTAGACACTGTCACGTGGATAAAGGTATCAGACACCACAGCATGATAAAGCTTACTAACCACCCTCTAGTACAGTTACAATCCAAGAAGGATAGATGCTTACCAAGCTTATGCTGGAAACAAAGTTTAGCCAGGAGGATCAAGATGAAGGGAAGTCCCTTCTGCAGCCAACCGATCACAGCTTTTAACTCTGAAAGAGCTGGGGCTGGAGTTCCAGCTTGTTCGTCACTGCCTTCCTCAGCATGCCCGTGGCGGTCCCCTCCTGCCATGTGCAGTAGCGATGAACCCCGGTGATGGCCATGGTGGAAATGATGGGACGACTGCCGGTGGTGAAATGGGGCTCCTTCAGTACGACTGGTCCCTTCCTCCCTTGGGGCTGGCATCTGAATGAATACTTCCCCACCTCCTGCTGAAGAGCCCAGAACCAAACCTGACTGGAATGGCGTGGCTGTGATGGTGCCCGACGGGATACCTGCCAGGCCTGAGAACAGCTGTTGTGGCGAGGAAGCTTCGGCCTTCAGACTTTCAAAAACTCCACTTTCATCCACGCTGGTTTCAGAACTGACTGTTTGGCTCCGGTTTCTGCAGTGGATGGAGATTAGAAAAAAGTGATTAAACAAAAACGAGTGCAACAGAACTTCTCAGTCTTTTAGCCCAATCCTGACTGTAGTCATTTAAGAGTTCCTCACACACTATCAGAATACACAGATCTCCAGATGACAGACGTTTTTCACTCTTTTTGCTGTTGGAAAGTCTCAGTTGCAGAACTAGAGGTCAGTAATCAGACTCCTAAGATCAGAGTAATTCTAAAGAACTCATGAAAATGCACCAGTTCCTTCATCTAAGGAACAGAGTTCCCAAACACCCCCTTTACTTTTGGAGAAACCAAAGAAATAACCCATCCGATACCAAATTCAATATCTTCTATAATGAGTTTAATATTTAAAGAAAAACATACAAAAAAACATGTAACTTTACACAGTGCAACCAAGACAGGTCACATTATATACAACCAAATTAATCAAGCTAACTCAAAGAAATGACCTACCCCCAAAATCTTCTGTCTCTCTTTAGGGATGATCACTACTTGCCTACTGATGAATAACACAAACAAGAGACAGAGTCAACTGGGGAAGAGAAGCGTTGAGAGCTGCTTGTGTGTCCCTGGCCCAACAAATATTATAAGTGAAGGATGTGCTCATGGGTCAAGAGAAATTATTTTATTTTGATATTCTCAGCAAATTGGGCATGGATGTACTCAAATTACTGGGCACTGGACAGAATTAGATCTGGCACTGATTCCCTCCTGAGCTTGTTAGATTATAGCCAGATTCCAAAAAGCAAGTCTTAATATCTTCATCCTAGAACCAAAAGAAAATATGCTTTCTTCGCCTGAACTCAGTTCTGTGGTACTGAAATGAACACATGTAAAGTTTAGATGACAGGGAACAATACAGGTAACAAGTAGAACAATCATTAGGTAGTAAACGCTTGGCAGACAGCAAATACATCTCTAACTTGCAAAAGGAGAGTAAAGAATAAATAAAGCTCAGCAAGAGGCAAAGCCCACAAATAAGGCATGTTGCAGAGCTTCAGTCTCTCTTGATTTTAATCCTTGGAGATTTCTAACTTTAGAAATAGTGGTCACAAGCTGAGACAGCACATGCAGCACATACAGGGCCCTTAACCCTCTCTCTCCCATGGGTTCAAAAGCCTCCCCAGGCATCTTACAGGGCACAGAGCACTGCCTTTCATCTCACTCTGGAGATAGCTTCAAACCTCTCAGGGCATACCTTCCCACTAAGTAAACTCCTAATAAGGCTTTCTACAGCTACACCCCATTCCCAGTGTCTCTCCACAGGCTCCAACAAGGAATCAAGTCAACAAGATATTGCACACCTCTTCTTGGTTCAAAATATTCATCAACCAGATCTTGGATTTTACACCTAACTTTACAATCCAGGGATGTATACAGAAGACAGGGACATAATGTGTAAGTACTTATGTCCGGGAACAGAACAAACAAATTGGGTAGAACCCAGTGTTACAGATAAAGACACAAGTATTGTCTGGAACAATACTACCAGGATACAAGACTCTGCTTTCAGCAGGAAGGAATTAATCAGGGACATGTTTAAAAACAAATAAACAAGGATGGAACTGAGAGTCTGCTGAAGTTAACAAAAGTGACGACCAGTGGCAACAGCATTTCATTCTACAGTCAGAAAACCTTCAGCCTATGTTACTGTCAATACCTATTTACCCTGTTAAAAAACAGAAGCATTTATAAAAACTAATTGACGTTACTCTGCTTATCTTTTGCACTCAATAATAGACACCTATCCTGAACATATTTTAACCACTCCAACAGATCCCAAAGTGCCTTACAAGTCTGTACAGACTCAGAGAGCTCTACAATGCAGATGAGAGGACCCACACAACATCTTATGTGTTTCTCAAGCCCCAGGCTTGCCTGCTGATGTAAAACCCACAGACTGCACTGAGGCTTGGGCAGCATCATGCAGAAAAAGTTGAAGATGGCTTTCTTTTCCCCTGAAATCAAGAATGGTACCATGCTAGAAGTGGTCATGACATCAAGCTTCATCTCTACCTGCAAAACCACTAAGAAATACTTAGTGACTGCTTGTGATCACGATCTTTCACTTACAATCTCAGCTCAGCCAGAGCAATGAAATTCGTTAGTTCCATCTTTGTCTTAGAGTAATTACATTAGTTTCTTCTTTAGAAAAAAAGAAAGAGTCAAGCTCTAACCCTGGGAAAGCACAAGGGAATATTTAGTACCCGAACAACAACAGTGGCAAGCCTCCCTTGCTGATGTTATAATTACAGAAGTGAATTAGAGGTATTCTACTTCTAAATATTCACATATATGAAGCTAGATACAGATTCTGGGACGATGTAAAGGATCACCCAAAATCTTTATAAAATACTAAGTCATAGGAGTTGGGAGCTTCAGACCAGCAGACTTTTAAAACATCTTAATAACAGAAGTATAAATAGCCTCTGTTCATACAGACTGATCCTTTCAGATTGATAGCACCCAGGATCCCCACAGGACTGCGCCACGAATCGCGCTTCTAGAGCTCCAAAACGTCCTGCCTATGCTAAGCCAACTGTCTCCTTAAGTGCCATACTGGATCATGAAATAAGAAACACTGTAGAATCATAGAATGCTTTGAGATGGAAGGGACCTTTAAAGGTCATCTAGTCCAACCCCCCTGCAACTGGCAGGGAATAGAAAGTTGGTAGGAGGCAATAACTGACAGGAAGGAGAAAAGTAAATCTGTCTCTAATCTCTCTGAACTCGAGCAGAAAGCCTGGCCACACTACTTGCACAGGAAGTATATGCCTTTCTCACTTTTGAGCTTTCATCTTGTAAAACACACCATACGCTTAAATCAGACCATTCCCTTCTGGAGAGAAAAATGGAGGCAAAAAGACGGAAAAAGATTTACCTTTCAGGAGGAACGCTGTCAGTGTTGCTGCTATGCCGTCTCTGCATTTTCCTCAAAACCTTAAAACACAACACGCTCAACATTAACGTTGCAGGTCAACAAGTCGCGGTGTGACTACTAACAAAGGCCCACAGAGTTGGAGGGCTGTGAAACCCATTCAGCTAGTGACATGGCTGGCATAAATCATTTGCTTCTCTGAAAGAGCGCCTCAAGCCTGCATTTGTTTCTTAGCACGCTTGCGAAGAACCAACTTTCAACTGGCAAATGGAAGCACACATACACAGGTCTCCAAGCAGGGCAGGAACTAGTCAGATCGCCTTTTGCAGTATGTGGCAGTCACAAGGGGTATACAGCCGTGCGATGACATGTTCTGATAAAGAACTTGAGGACAACTAACAAAGTAGCTCTCAATGTGACACGTGAATCGACATACACTCTCTGGAAATGAAATCCCTTCTTCCTCTTCTGAAGAAACTTGCTCTGTAAAGCAAAACTGAGAGGGAGGAAAAAAAAGAAAATGTATAAGCATTTTTAATGAAAAAATACAATCAGGTCATGACAGTAGTCTTTTAAATAAGCAACCCATTCCTTTTAAACCACAAAAATGCCATTAGCAAACTCTGCACAATGGTCAT
Organism: Nipponia nippon; assembly: GCF_047370975.1. Taxonomy (NCBI): domain Eukaryota; kingdom Metazoa; phylum Chordata; class Aves; order Pelecaniformes; family Threskiornithidae; genus Nipponia; species Nipponia nippon. The sequence continues at coordinate 4,117,374 of NW_028262348.1, read as the reverse complement.
AAATAATATGCACATATGCAAAAGATCACATGTTCCTGCTCCACTCATTCTGGAATTGTCAGCATAAATAAAAGAAGGTCTGGAGTGGGAAATGAAAAGGCATTGAAATTGTATTAACTTCAGGAACTTTTTCTAGAACAAGGAGATAAGTTCTTTATTTACTTATTTAAATCTCTGCTTTCAAGTGTCTAATTTTACGGGAACAACCTCAAACACATTACACTTTTTTAAAATAAAGTTAATTCAAAAGCAAAGAAGAACACAGAATCATCATCACCAAGGCACAGTAGAGTACCTGGCAAATAGTATTACACTGTTTCATGTCATATTAGTTATATAAAACCTGAGGAATGGGCTATTTTTGCAAGTGATTTGTCTAGGTTCCCACAGGCATTTCATAGAAGATTTAGAGACATCCTTTAAATATTGAAGTCTGATCCTACTCAGCCCTAGACTACAATAGCTACTGAATAAAATGTAAAACGCTCTAAATACTTTTGCATATCAAAATTTATAACATTATTTATAACATTTCATACTGCATGAACATATGTAAATAAATGTGTAGCCCTATATCTGTATTCTGTAAAGGCACAATGGCTCTGAGAACATTTTCTAGCTGTCCATAAGCAGAGGTATGGAAGCTGCGAAGTAGAAAATACGGAATATTTTTTTTTCCCCAATATTTTCATCTTTTCATTCATATTCTTTACTTTCAGTGACCCACGAGCACATGCAAAATTGCATTAAATTAGAATTTTATCCCTTAATAAAGCCCAAATCATGCAGTTCACAGTGCATAAACAGACAGCTGTGTTTACCATGTACACCTGCATTACAAGTACATGTAGTTTGCCCAGCCCTGAAGATAAGCTACAAAACAGTGAAAGAAGAAAGGGTATTTCAATTAAATCACACAGGTAACTACTGAACTTGTAACAAGACGAGAAAAACAAATGTTAACATTTACAAAAAAGAGAAAGACTCTTGGTTTGTAATCCCAGTCTTGAAGAACCCCATCAAGTGGGCTGAACTGAGACAACACTGGATTTGAGTCATCACTGACAGAGAACATGGAGGTTTTAATATGAGATGCCAACTTTGGACATTCCCTTCACAGTTAATATAGATATGCACATATCTATGTAAATAAAATTTGGCATAATCATATATGGCAGGAAAAACACAGCTTTTAACCATTTTATGGAAGGGGCGCAGGAAGCCATCACGAGTACCAGAAATCTAATTCTAACCAAAGTTTTTTGATACCCTAAGTTACCAACGCTCTCTTAACTACAAATTTTGGTCTTGTAACTCCCAGCAGTTTTTTAATCTCTAGCTATATGTTTCAATTTATGTTGTGTTTTCAGGGCCAAAATTCGTCTTATAAGGATCTGTAAGTTTTATACAGTAAAAAATACATATTAAAGTTTTTTTTTTCCCAGATTTTTTAAAGCTGCATTTGTAGTAACAACATTTAGTACTCCAGGAATCTTTTATGCTTTCTCTGCAGTAAATGTTATTTAATCCTAACCTGACAGTATCTCTGTCGACTTAATATATACTTTCATCCTCTGTTTAACCGAAACAGCAATTAAGATATGATGAAAAGGCCAAGACAGGCTGACCCACGCAGGCAGAGCTGTCCTACCTGTGAACAACTTCGGGCTCATTGCTTATAAAGAAATCTGTCCATCTTCCCATGCTGAGAGCTAGAGTCAGTGTAGAGACAAGCCTGAAACTTGGAAAATCCTTCACTCTCTTTTAGAAGTCTACTAGAGTGTAATGTGGGGTGAAATCACATTCCAAAATGACATGCAGCTCTATGGGGAGACAGTTTTTCTTTTGGCATCAGCCGCGAAGGGGACAGTGACATGAATGCTAAGTACTGAAGATGCAGGATTTCGTGAAATATAATTATCTGTTCTGCCCAGAGTCCTACAGATTTAAGATCAGATAGAATTTAAATGGACTTTGTTCCAAAAGGCGCTCAGCTTCAATATTGATTGGTCCTGCCTTTTCTGGATTAGGGGCTTTCATCTTGCAACACTTGGACATTTTTTAACAGTACCTGAACAACAGGTTTAACCAGAGGCCAGGTGCTGCGGTGGGAGAGAGGGAAGCTCAAGAGGGTGCAGACATCTCATACATGGAGTCCTTCAGATAATCCAAGATGGTCCAAATTTCAAAATCATCATAGGTCCTTCCAGCTGGATGATTGTAAGGCACCTGGATCACAGTGCTCAAACAGGCGCATCTGTAAGAAGCACATGCATAGAGTCATTTTCACCATAGCACAGTGAGTTTCACCTCTCCATCTCCTTGGAAGAGACAGAGAGGAGCAGGAACCCTTGCTGCTTCAACCCCTGCATGCGTGCAGGATCCAGCACAGCCGTTTTCCTCTGGGATTGGCACGTGCAGCCCTGCTGGGCTGTACTCTGCCTTTGTGGTGTATACACACACGCGCGTGCGTGTAATAAATAAATCTATACATAAATGTATTTATATATACACGCACATATAAACAGATCTATATCTATAAATGCAGTTATATACATACACACATATATATGTATACACACAGACACAGGTGAGGCCTTTTTTTTCCAGTTAGGTCGGGGAAGGAGATTCCCGCTGGAGTATGTGGCCAAACGCCCCAGCGGGGCGGGAGCCAGCCGGGTCTAGGGAGCAGCAAGCCCGGCCCGGCCCGGCGCGGCCCCGGAGGCCGCGGCCCCCCGTTACCTACCCGTGCGGGCCGCGGTGCCCGGCACCGCCCTCGCCCGGCGCGGCCGCACCCCCTCAGCGCACGCACATCCGTGGCTCCCGCCTCCTCCGCCCCGCGGCCGGCGGAAGCGCTTAGGCCGCGCTCCCTGGGCGGGAGGCCGGGCCCGGCGGCAGCGCCGGGGGCAGCCGCGCCGAGGCTCTCCGCGGTCGCTCCCTCCCGAGCCGGTGATGCCGGTCCCGGATCAGCGTTGCCCCCGCCGTTCCTCTCCCTCCCTGCGGCAGGCGAGCGCGGCGGCGGGGGGCTGAGGGCCCAGCCCGCGGCCCCGGGGCCGGGCCGCCCGCCCCGCCGCCATGGTGCCCTGGGGAGCGGTGCTGTGGCGGCGGCTGCTGAGGAAGCGCTGGGTCCTCGGCGTCGTCTTCGGGCTCTCCCTCGTCTACTTCCTCACCAGCACCTTCAAGCAGGTCAGTGCCCGCCCCGCAGCCCCCGGCCCCGGCACGCTGCGGAGCGGGGTAAAAAAATCCCCCAGCCCAGGGGAACTTTTGTTCCTCAAGTGCTGTCACTGAACTCCTGGGCTGTGTTGCCGTAAGAGTTACATTATAATTATTAAATAAAGACGAGAGTTAAAAAAAGCCATGCCTGATATTGTATTTGACAGCAATAGTGTTTTGAACCAAAGCTGGAAAAAAAAATCTCAAAGGGACTTGATTGTTCAGTTGTAATATCTCTTGTGCACTGTAATTCCCTGGCACAGAACTTACTAAAGAGAAATACGTGTCCCTGTGGTTACTTAATACAATATATGCTACTTTTGTGGCTGTAGTAACCGCGTTCGGCTGTGTTAGCCGATCCTGTGGTGAACTCGCATACCCCCGTTTTACCGGATTATGTTGCTTTCATGCTGCGTACAGCAAAAAGTAAGGTACTCCACGTAATGTGTTGCTTACTCCGCTGACACTTGAATTTACAACTGCTAGGAGCTTCTAACTGTGGGAAAAGCACATGGATTGGGATGGCAGAAGGAACTTGTATGTTGGGTTGCAATGCTGTTTTCCTTGCAGGAAGAAAGGACAGTGAGAGATCGGAATCTCCTCCAAGTGCAAGAGCACGAGCAGCCGATCATGTGGAAGGTGAAGTTCAGTTCGGGAAACAGCAGTCAGCTGAGTAACCAGTGCAGGAATTCTGTGCAGGGGAAGCTCCTCATTACAGACGAACTGGGTATACTTGATACTAAGAATTTATTCTGCGTATTGCAGTGTTGAGTGCTGCTTTGCCTGTCTGATCGTTGATGGCACTTCCAAGTAACAACTGCTCTTAATTAAGGCATTCTTACTGCAGAGCCTCAGCTCTTGGCATTTTAGCCTCAGACTGGATTAATTTTGCCGTGGCTACAGCCGCTGCTGATCTGATTCTGTGCGCAGCAGGCCTGGGTCCAGCTGGACGCGGCTCAGGCACGGTACCATAGGAGTGCGGCTGTACTGTTTCCAGGACCACCTTAGATTCAAAGAACCCCAGTTACCTTTGCACAGAACTCAAATACCGAGTCCTGCTCAATTGAGTCTGGTTGCTTGCAGAGCTGTTTGTATCTCCCTGCAGCATATTCCTGCTGTCAGGGAGAGTAATTGGGGAAACCTGATGGGCCTTGTATGGAGGCAGCTCAGGACTGGGATAATCGGTGCTCAGTCACAGTTAACAAGCTCATCTGACCCTTGTAAACCCAAGGATCTCTCTTGCAGGTTCTCAAATTAGCCACTTGTTTTAAGTGTATGGAGCCTTTCCTGCCATGCACATAGGCTTCCCCAGTATGCTTGTTGTACAGGCACTGGATCTTTCTTGACCAGAAATCAAGGCTGTAGAAAAACCACCACATCTTCTCTGCTTTGCATCAATATTAAATGTAGCGCTGCCTGAATTACGCTTACTGCTGATTCACTAAGGTCTCTAAAATCACGGATATCTTTCACAGTCTAACACTGTGGTAGTACAGTTTCCATAGGGACGTACACTGTGGTTCTACACTATTAAGGATTCCTCTCAACAATTAATATTACAGTTATCCTGTGTGGATAAATATAAGTCTCTTCATATTGAACTATAAAGAGAGTTACCCAGACATAGACCAGTTGAAAGAGCATATGTCATAGCTTTCTCTATGAACTGGAGAAATTCATCACCGATCAGCTTTCCCCTTCCAATCACAACAATGAATTACGCCAAAAAGAAATCAGAACTTGAATATTCCGCATTTAAAGGCTGATACGGTACGTACAGCATATTAGAGTAGGTACATAATAGTTGTACAGATAACACCAGGTTGTAGTAAAACTCAGCTCTATGTTCAAGTGTTATTTCAAAGAATTGCTAGTTAGGACTTCAGCCAGATGGAGGGGGATCGGAATCTACTAAATGATAAATAAACCTGTTCTTAAGTCATGTGATTCTTATTATAGCATTTCTATAGAACACAGAAAGGAGTACGTTTTGCCTGTTGTTACTACCGTTTTTGTTTTTCAGGCTACATCTGTGAGAGAAAGGACCTACTGGTAAATGGCTGTTGTAATGTCAACGTGCCCAGTACAAAGCTGTACAGCTGTGACAGCTGCCTTCCCAATGGCTGCTGCAGCGTGTACGAGTACTGCGTTTCCTGTTGCCTGCAGCCCAACAAGGTGCATAGACTTTCTCCTCCTTTTTGGGTGTTCTCAGGTTCCTCTGTGGCTTAAAGTGCTTGTTTGTGAGGAGCTTTTCCCTTAGAGGGGACAGTGCCTTTTCTTGGCAGGATGAGGAAAGCCTGCAAGGACCATATGGCAAGCTGTAAATAAAGCTTCAAAAAAAAAAAAAAATCTATCCTGCCCACCTTTGAGTATTTCCAATACTGGGGGCCTTGTAAAATGTTTCAACTTCAGGGGAATTGCATTTGCTGAAAGGGAAATGATGCAGAAAAGCTATTCCAGCCAGTATCAGTTTTGCAATTAGCACTTTGCTGTATTCTGTTAGCTTCTCTAGATTCTCCTCCTACTTCTGGGGTTCCGTGATGCATTAACCTTTCAGTGCTTGCTAGAAGTTCTAAGTGGAGTTGCTTACTACTCCTCTGATACTTGGGTTGTGTAGGTTAAGGTGGGCTTTGATTACTCCTTGTTGAAGTATGGTGTTTGTGTTTTTGTCTTCTTTTTTGCTAACCACTTTAGCAACATCTTCTGGAACGTTTCTTGAACCGGGCAGCTATTGCTTTCCAAAACCTCTTCATGGCAGTGGAAGATCGCTTTGAGTTGTGTCTGGCGAAATGTAGGACTTCATCACAGGTAAGACACAAGTACATGTCCAGGGCTCAAAAATGGAAAAATACCCAAAAAACACCCTTGGAAAACGGGGCTTGGTCCTCTGAATGGCTGGTCTGTTGTGCTTGCATGCACATGAGCATTTTCGTAAGTGCTGAAGCTGATCTGAAGGCAATCCTCTGATTTGTAAGGTGAAATAATAACATCAGCAGTAAATGAAGGGCAAAGTGCATATTTAGAGCAGAATGAGTTTAGAGAAAGAGGTACTTAAACTAAAAAAAGACCAGCTGAGTTCAATGACCGGTGAAGATCTTGGATGAGTTCTGGGGGAGATCTTGTAAGGATGAGAATAGGGAGAGTTGTTTCCAGTAGCTTCAGAATGCTATTTACTTTATGGTACATTTTTAGACTTACCATATGCTGACAATCATCTGCATAGTAACTGAAAAAGTATGTTGTCATTTTTTTGCTTTTTAAGAACAGAGGTGAACTGCTGTTACCCATGTGATTTTATTAGAAGTTTTGGTCTAAGCAAGTATTGTCCCTCTTAGAAAGTGCTGTTGGAGATGTCGCACAGCTTGAGTATTTAATATAGCAATAGGGATGGATTGCAAACAAAGAACATAATTCCAAATGTCTCCAAAGTTGGTTGTGCGGTTTTTTTTGTTGTTGTTTTTTTAACCCATAGTATCTGAACTCTAGCTTTATCAAGAAAAATGCACACATCTCAAGTAGCAACTTTATTATGTCTTGCTTGCTTAGGACATTTGACGATACTGCTTAAGCATATATAATTTTTTTTGGAATGTTGAATCTGTTCTCACCTACTTGGGTAGTCTCCTGAATAGAAGGTTCTGGGTATGGTTCAACATAAAGTGCTATAATAAAGCAACTGTCTTTCATATGTTGGGAGTGCCGTGTTGTTTGACTCCAGATGATATTCTAACGTGTAGAAGAACTTGGGAAATTTTTTGCATACATAGAAATGCTCTGGGTTTTGGCCCTCAGTGAAGGGATGTATTGTTTCAATATGTGTGTATTGTTAAAGCTTCTCCTCCTCTTCCTGACAGAGTGTGCAGCATGAAAACACCTATAGAGATCCAATTGCAAAATACTGCTATGGTGAATATCCCCCAGAGCTTCTGCCTGTTTGAAAGCTGCATGATCTAAGCAACGAGGGGAAGGAACTGGAGACTAGAATCCAAAAGAGCAAGACAACAGCTGCTGCTTTACAGGAGCCTCAGTGTAAATGGCTTATTTCTGGGGACAAACCCAGAGGTGTACAGTGTAAGCAGGGATTTAAGTTCTCTGGGATTGAATCTTGCTTTCTTCAGTTTGTTATGCACCTGCTTTAGAGTACTAGGTACTAGTACTGTACTAGAGTACTAGTACATTCTTTGAATACTTCCTTCAAATTTTGGGGTGCGTGGAGTCAATTTAGGCTATAAAACATCATAGGAAAAATACCTAATGTAGTTTTGCAGCTGTACACGGAGATTCAGTTGTGTCTCTGCAGTCCAGAGCCTTTCCAGAATGACAGTAATTAATTGGAGGACTTTTGCTTTTAGAGGGTAAAGCATGCCTGTTGTGCTTCTCTCTGGAGCACTTCTTGACGTGCATGGTGTACGCTACATATGTAATTACGAATTATTTATTCATTTTATATGGATTGCTAGCTGGAAGTATTGATGCTTTGCATAGGTTGTTGATGCCTTTCAGTCCCTGTTTTGTTATGTCAGGTAGAAAGGATATTTTTAGATCTTGACTAAAATTGGTTGGTTTTTGTCCTCCTTACTCTAAAGGAATTGTACTGGGATTCGTCACTATAGTGCTTATGTTCCTCTTGGTGAGTTTAAAGCATTCAGAACTCCAATGGAGTTGTTATTCTGTCGAAGTCCCACGGTACAGGAGAAGAGCAGGGATCTGCCTAGGATGGGATGTTTATTGTCTGTAAACACTTTCTTTGTTACTCTGCAACAGTTTCCTCGAAGAGGAGTCTGTCTTGTAAGGAGCTGTCTGCTAGTCCACTTTCTGACAGGGAGCACTGAAGATTTGTTTGCTTGAACTTGTTCAGGCCTTGGTAATTTGAATGTACTTCACTCCTGGTTGTGCAGGAGGCAAAAGGGTGGAGTTGTTCTAGGATTTCAGTTTAATGATGTCCTTGTGCATGAAGTAATTAGAATGTCAGAACATGGGGCAAGCCCTCCGCCGAGGACAACTGTGTTGCATGAGTTCAGTTAAACAGTCATGATGTTTTTGATTTGCTGTTTCACGCACTTGCTACTCTGGAATTCCTGTCTGATCAGAATGACACTAGCACCGGGTTGGTTCTCCCACAATTTCTCCTAGCTCTCTAAAGTTGCAATTTAAACTGTCTCCTTCTTAAGGCCACTCAACACAGAAAAGATGGATAGACAACCTGTAAAATGCTGACTAAATTTGTGCTCCCCTTCTACAAGTCACTGGGTGAAGTCCAAGCGCTAGACAAAATTGGGTGGTTCTTTTCTATATGCAGAGCCTCATTTCTCTTGTTTTTACCCCGTCCATCTCCTCCATGATTTTGACTTTGTGTATGCTTATTTAAACTCATATTTCCTATTCCCTGACTGAAATAAAACAATCTACATAGGCTTTAAAAAAAAAAAAAAACCACAACAAAAAACAAACAAACAAAAAAACCCCAACCCACAAAAACCCAAAACCCAAACACAGTGGTGGACTATCCTGGTGCAAAAGATCTGTAGAATTTCTACTGCAATTACCTATGATAGAAAACAAGAAGTAGTGTTGCCAGCCATCTGATAAAATCCACTTGCATTGTTTTCATTGTTCTTTCCCAGAAGTCATCAAGTGAGATAATGATTCCATCAGCAGATTCTCTTGAAAATCTTGTTTCTCCAAAAGCTTAAAAGCTTTAGCGTTAGCAGTTTATCCAGCTGAAAATCTGTCTCCCCTTTGCTGCCATCCTATGGCAACTTGCTGCAGCAGGCATGATACAGTGTGAAACTGCAGTGTGAAATGCTGTCTTCAGAGGGTAACAGAGGTTATTTCTGTTTTCAGTGTTAAACAGATTCTTCACCCCTGTTCCAGCACTTCATAACTTCATGTTTTCCTCAGGGAAGGCCATCAGGTTGGTCTGTTATATCATTCCTGCTGAGATGTATTCCAGCACTTCATGTCTTCGCACCACGACGGCTGAGATCAGGATACTGATGGCTTGCTCTTGCTTTCTTTTCCAACTTGGTATTAATTCCTTAGCAGGTGATACCACCGCTTGAAGCAGTAATTGTAAGAAATCATAAGAACAAACCTAATTCACACAACATTAGTGGGAATTCTTGGCCCCCTTCTTTTCTAGAAAAACGGGATGTGATCAGAACTGCATTATGACCATTGTCCATTCAGTGGGACAGAAATGGCATCCTCCCTCCCTGGTTGTTGAGCTGTTCAACTAGTGTCTATACTATATGTTAAATCATTAAAAAATTATCTGTGTTCCAAAATACTGCCTGTTGTCATGTCTTTCCTTGAACTACAAGGCAACTGTACCAAAATGTAAGTTGGAAGAATGCAGCGGAGCAGAGAGGGACGCTAACTTCGATATGCGTAATAAGGACAAGCAAGTAGAGGCAAACAGGAAATCTATTTCATTTCAGTCTAAGGAAAGAGTGTGCTTCTCTGTGGTGCACAGAAAGATCTGGCCCTTTGCAAAAGTGGATTGAGCAGGGAAAGGAATGCAACTGATTGATTGCTTCATGTTGTGAAGATATGGTGAGACATATCAAATCTGTGCTTCCTGGTAATACTTCTGTGTGGTTTAAGTGATGTCCATCCCTCTTGTAAAAAAGCCTGGTGACTGCGGTTGTCAGTGGCTGTCGGACGTCTCCTTTCTGTTTGTCAGCTAAGAGACTCAGGTTGTTGACTTGTGTTTGGCAGCAGATTTAATGAGAGCCTTTGATGGAGCGACCAGCTCTGCTTATCTGCACTGAGGTCACTGCTGGGGATAACTGAATGGGTTGTCTACTCCTCGATTTCTGTACTTTACAAGAATATTAATGCTAGTGAAAAATGGTACCAGCTGACATCTAATGAGGAACAGGTATATTATTTGGCTGTACCAATTTGGAAAGAGTAATCTATGGCAGAAGGGCAAAGCAGTAATTGCCATCTTGGCTGAATTTAAACTTGAGCCATTGGCCTTGAAAGAACCTGCTGTACTGTGCCATTGGGATAGTATATCAGATAAAAATTCTTATTGTGATAGGATGGAGTTCTGAAAAGGCAAAAGCAAACGTCTAGCTTGAGGCCAACACTAAACAGCTGATGAGTTTTGATCATGGTTTCTGCATTCTCAGTAACTCATTGTAATTGCAATTCTTCACTCTATCTCCCGTAAGCGTCCAGGCTCTAACCATTTGGAGAACTTTCTACCAAACTACGTTAGTAGTCAATTTTGGAATATAAAGCACTAAGCACAGCAAATCCTAAACATGAGTCTTTGTTCTGATATGCTTTTAAAAAGCAAACACTTCTTTGACTTCCCTTGTCATTTAGCTGCACAGGCTTGAGCTTTAGGATTTGTTCTGTCTTGTGCTAGTCACTTAAACTGCAAACACACTAGTTCCTTTAACCTAGCACCACAGTGTGATATTTGTTCTTCAGTTATTCTAATTAAGTAGAGGTGGGGGAGGAGGTGAAAAGGAATTCTCTAACTCAGCAAGTTTCACAGACTATGGAGTTCAGCAAATTATTGGTGCTCTATTAAAAATCCTCTGCATTTCTTTACAACCTGAGGCAAACAGCTAACTATATGCAAAGGGGGGAAAAATGCCGACATCAAAACCTGCAGGGAATGATGGGAAAGTACTGAGTTCTTCATTTTTTGATCCGTGTCTAATTAAACAGGCAGTTCTATCTAATATCTTTGGTCAAATAAGGTCTGACTTGTAGCAACATGCATATTGTCTACATGATGTTTTCCATTTTTGAGGCAGTCATAGGGCCACAGATTTTTGTTAGAAATCATGGTTCTTAGTAGATTAGACGTATAGGTCTTAAGCAAGAATTCTCAAGATGCTTTCGGATTGAAGCACGTTTGTTGTGGTGGTCTGCTGTTTCGCTTATGGTGAAATAACGCAAAGTTGCAGAGTAGAGAAAAGTAAGAAATTAATTCTGGCTGAAAAGCTTGGCTTGTAGAAGCTTTTCTAGTATGTATTTCAATTAAGGGGATGGAAGACCACAAGCTATAGTTGCAAATGGAATGGGAGGTAGGTGTTAGTTCACCTGTGAGATTACAATTAATTTGTTTCTACTATTAATGGTTGAAATGAGGATTAGCACCTGATTTCTTGCCATTTTAATGGAAGCTTCCAATAAAATCCAGCTCTCACTTATGCAGTATGTTTTCTGTCTCTCTGCATGCACCTACAGAGTAAGGCACTCCCATAGGAATCGTGTCAATTGTCTGCATTCTGTTCCTGTCCTGCACAAAATTTTTTTAGATTTTAAACTCCTCAGAGCAAGGAGACAACTCTACATTTGTAGTTCCTACTACTTCTGACCATGGCCTCACCTGGAGCCTTTAATGTACCTATTCATATGAATAATACCTGTCTTACACACATGCACACACAAATATAAATCACTATTTGAAGAAGTTGGTTATGTATAACTCATAGGTGCCCAATCACTCCAGCATCCTAAGCTATTGACATTGTCATATGCATAAAAAGGCATCTGTCAGCTGTGTAAGATGACACTGGCTATGCTGTGTCCACATCTTCAAACTGAAAAATGTAGATTATTTGCAAACTACAGTTTTAGTAATAAAAGTTGTGCTATCTAAGCAAAAAAACATGTTCATACATGGATGAACAGGGTCCTAATTTATCTAAATTGCTGATGCCTTAAAAATACACATTAAACTAAAAAATCCCAATCGTCTGTAGAACCAAATACTTGTACAAAAGTATGAGTAAGCAAATGTTATATACCTCTTCTGACGTCTTTTTAGCTGCTTAATTTGTGTCAGCCTACAAGCTTACCTCTAGGAGCGTATCTCAACCGATGTAACAATGAGGATCAGCCAGCAGAGGTTACCACAGCATTGGGATAAAAGCTGGTCTCCTCCCCGTGGAGCCAGGCTGGCAGATGGCCCTTAGAGCTGAATTTCACTGGGCAAAAGGCAGGCAAACCTACAAGTACAGAACACAAGTCATTACATCGCTCCAGGAAAATGTGTGGAGGGTCTCTCTGGAATTACTGCTGCACCTTCGGCCTGCCCACCGAACCCACAAAATAAACTCACCTGTGAGGGCTGCCTGGGTTTTCAACCTGTTGGGCAGGCATGGGTGCTAATGTGGGAAAACAGCCACGGTACTGGGGCAACCTGATTGACAACTGTTGTACCAAAATAATAATAAAAATCCCTGACCCTCACAGCAGGGGGGAAAATTGGAGAGATTTGCCCGACTGCTGCGATGTGCTGGTCCGTCATGGCGGCTCTCCTCACGCCACAGGGGAGCTGTGCTCTGGCAACGCAGTGAAAAAGGCTCCTCCCTCCCAGTCAGGCTCTGGAGGTGTGAAGGGACGGCTCTGCGGTCGAGGCCGGGGCTCCTGCGGGCCGAGGCTGGCTGAGGAGGGCTGGCTGCAGCGCGCCCGGTGAGCCGCTGCGCTGCCGCCCCAGTCGGCCCCGTTTGCCGCCTTTTTCCCCCCCCGCCCCCCCCCCCCCCCCCCCCCCCAGTTGCCCGGCCCGGGGCGAAGAGGGGAACCGTGAGCTGAGGCGGCCGCTGTGGTAACGAACCGGGCCCCGGGACGAGGCTCTCGGACAGGACGGGGCATCGTGGCTCTCAGACCAGTCTCCTGCCCTTCACGGAGCGCCATAACCGTGTCACCGACCGCGGCCTTCGGCTGGAGCGTCCTCTCCTCCGCTGCGGGGCGGTGCCGCCCGGTGGCTCCTCGGTGGTGGCTCTGACAGGGAAAAACGAGGTAAGGCAGCGTCTCGGCAGTTGCGGTCTCACGGCGAGGCGCCTCGGCGCTGCTCTAACGCGTGTCGACGCCGAGGGGCTGCTTTGTTTCAGCACTAGTTTTGTTGACACTCGCTGAGAAGCTCCCCCTGACTGACTACAGCTGAACGAGCCTGCTGCGGGTTTGGTTTTGGTTTGGTTTTTTTGTTTTGTTTTTTGTTAAAGCAAACATGCATAAGGCTCTATTTTAACATGTAATTATGTCTTAACCTCCCCGCTGTGCCCCGGCACTGGGAGGCTGCGGCCGGTTGCCGTGTGGGGCGGCTCAGCCCCTCACAGCCCTCTTCTCCTCCCTTTTCCCAGCCTCTCGCCGCGGAGCCTTGTGGTTCTGCTTTTTAACCTCCTGCCACCCCTAAACCTGCTTTCATTTTTCTTCTCTCAGCTCACTGACTGCTCTGGTTGCTCTTTTTTCTTTCTCCTCCTTTGCTATCCTTAGGCCCCTGTATATTTTCTCCCTTCCCCTGCTCTGCCTTGGATCTGTCTCAGCTTTAGTTACTGAAAGCTGAAATAGGATAGCATTGATTCTCCCTCCTAGAGGAAATGTTGCTTTTCTAAGTAGAGAGAGGTAGTGTAGCACTCCCCCTTGCTTTTGGGATAAGAGGGCATCTCTCTACTCTTTTCTCCCCTTTCAATTTCTCTTCACCCCCACTTCAATCTGGTGCTAGCTGTAGCTTTCCAGTGTCTCAGTCCACCTTTGCTTTGAGTATTTATGCAAAATTTCATACTGTCATGGTTGCAGTGCGTGTTAAAAGGCATACCCATCCAAAGTTTCAGGAGAGAAAGCTAGTGTTTCGCAGCGCCTGTGCTGTCGGCTGGGCTAGGAAGCAGAGTATGAATTTTCCCATTTATGTTGCATTTGTCCCTAAGAGCTCAGATCTTAGGCCTGGATCCCACTAGGTAATGCATCTCAAATATATGGGTTTTGCTTTGATAAGTATACATTTACTTGTTCAGTGACAACAGTTCTAAATCTATTTGAAACTTAGGAACACCTCTAGGTTGCCAAAGAACGTATTTCTCCTAATTGTGATATCCTAGCTTGCTGCCTACAGCAGATGAGACTTCCTTGCAGGAGAAATATGACATATGAAAAAGAAAGGTGTATGTGCTATCTGATCTCAATCTTTCATTGTGAAAAGTTTACATTGAGAATTTGTTGTAATGCAAAAATAGTACCAGCATCAGTTAAGCTTCTTTCTTTTTTGAGTAGTTACTTAAGATTTTGTTATTACCTTAAAATGAGCCCGGATGAGTTGCGCTCATGAACCTTCATCTCACTGTATGGAAGCTGAGTCCTATGCTGAAAAATAATTCTAAAATAATATATAAACAATGATCTCCTCCTTTGCTTAGTAACACCTAGGAAGACTGGTTCTCAGTGTTCAACATGCTTTTTTCCTGTCCTGCTAGTTTGTAAATTCAAGCTGGGTTCTATCTGTATCATGCATATTCCTATTTATAAAAGCTTTGCTGTTGGAAATGAGATGATTTACTGGTGATACATGAGCCCAAACAGCGGTGTTGAATGCTGAGTTCTAACTCTTAAGTGTTCAGCAATCGCAAGCCAGGTCCACTCCTAACACCATAATAAATTTAAAAATAAGTGAGAACTGTGCTTGTTTATCATCTGAAGATGGACTAATGAAGTTTCAAGGTTCTGAGTTCCTCTCTACAACTGTAGGGTTTTCATTTTTCTTTCTGGTGTAAAAACTGAGGTTTTTATGTGGCCACCTTACTCCAGCAGCTGCAACTGGAAAAAAGGCAACAAATATTATGAGACTCATGAAAACATTGTGGGAGCTGGTGACTGACAGCCCCGTTATTTCTGCAAGACAAGTGAAATAAAAATCAAACTTTACCATATAAGGACTTAGTTGCTTCTGTATATAAGATGGAAATTCATTCAGGTTGTTTTTGGTACACAGGTAATACTCAGCTACAGAAGACCTGTTAAGGAGCTGTAATTTTTATAAAGTCAATTTTTCTGGTCCTGAGTCCTAAAACTAAGAAAATGGTGGTGGTGGGGGGTGGCATTCCTTTGGAATTTAAGTGCTGTAAGTTGGGTTAAGGCTGAGAGCTTTGGACCTCACCAGGATTCTCCCTGGCTTCCTGCCAGGTGGCTTTCAGGTAGGTTCCATATAAATAGCTGATATATTCTGTCCTCAAAACCAGAGTTTGCAGTGGAAATGCTGCAAGGGACCAGGCTATTAAAACAAATTAAGCTATCTATTTATGAGCATCAGTGAAACATTTTGTGATGTTACACTATATGCACTTGTCACAGTCCTGCCGCATCAAGGTTAGAGTGAGAACGTGACTAGCCGGCAGTCATTTAATCAAACGGAGATGTTGATTTCTCAGGTAACCCAGGCAGGGTGAGGCTTGCATGCTCCGTTGCTTTTAACAGCCAGATAATGAATATGCTTTCCAGAATTCGTGTTTCTCATAGTGGAAGCAGCAGCTGCATGTGATCTGTGTCGCTGTCAAAGGAAAGTGAGATGTAGTTAATTCAGGTCTACACAACAAAGACATATTGATCAGGGCTCTTCTTGCTATGGTTGGATATCTGCAATAACAATGACTAGGACGATGCAGCAAGCTGGGGTGGCAAAACCAAATATGCTTTGTCTTAATCCAAGAAGTGAGAGGGCTTACCACCTAGTTTTGCTGCTGAGCATCAGCAATTTCAGAGCAATTCTGCTCCAGTCTTCAAAGGGTCAGCAAGATACTGAAATCAAGTGAAAAGGGCACATCTTGTTCATGTCATTATAAATACACTTCATTTATAGGTATAAGGTTAAAATAATGGATTCAGTACAAACAGCTTGCAATGGATCAGTTCCACATGATTTAAAAAAAACCAACCCTATGTTTATGGTATCTGGATAAAGTTATACTGAGCTGCTTGCAGAGGTACTGAATGTTGCAAGAATTATATGGAGTGGATGTATACATTATGTTTCCTCTGTTCATTCTCTACTAGTGGTACTTGGATGTGGATGATTATGTGCTATATATTTAGTACAGTATTGCAGTGTATTTTTTTAGTGCAGAGCTAAAAATCCCCATATACTGGTTTTATAATAAAAAAATGTAATTATTGTTTTTATTTCTGCAGAGGTACCCAACTCATTGTCTTTCTTCCCATTTTTCCTTCCTGTCAGCTTCCCTTAATAGCTGTGTCTGCTTTTCTTTTGTTCGTGTGTTGTGCAGAAGAAAAATGGGCACTAACAGGTTTGCTAATTACTATAAAATTCTTCTCAGCCTTCTTCTGTTCAGCTCATTCTATTAGCTAAAGTAATGGAATGCAATGGCATGATGGCTCTCACATTTTACTGGCGTTCTTGCATATTACTGGGATTGTCTTCTGGGGCTGTCACCAATAGCTTTTGATTTTCTATACCTGCTGTTTTCTTTTATCTCAACATTACTTTTTTGCTACTACGTTGATCCTCCTTATCTTTCCTAAATGACTTTTAAGGGCACAGAACTGTTAGCCCCCTGCTTCCTCAGTTTTTGCTAGGAACTAGCAAAGCTGAGTATTGGTGTGCTCAGTATCTCGCCAGACAGTCCTCTGACCAGTGGCAGTGCATCCACGTCAGTGCAACAGTTCCTGTCAGTTTTAAGTTTTACTACTATACCTAAAGGCAAGGTCTTTACCCTCACTGCATCATTTTGCTACTGACACCTATTTTTCCTTACCTATCAGTATTGTCAATGTCATCTTCTTCGGCAGTATTTACAGCAGCAGACTTTTGTCTCATCACTCTGATGATATTAGCTCCGGTGATTGTACTTTCACCTCATTACTGAAATAAAGTTAACATTAATGAGAGTCATGCAGCTAAACCTCTGCTCACCTCTCTGGAAATTTATTCTAATGATGAAAAGGAGATGCATGTGGATCTACTTAAAAGCAAGCTAGCTAGCTTTTTTCCTGACCCCCACCTAGCTACCTACCAAATTTAGTGTTAAATAAAGCCTTTTGTTATTAAGAGCTGATGATGCAAAAGAATCCAAATACATTATACAACATTAACAAGGACAAATGATATTGGTTAAACACTGATCTATGTACTGGTCTGCTACAGAGTTCCTTTACGACCCGAATTTCTGTGTTGCTGCTGGTTCTGGAAAGGGTTTCTCATATCTGACTCTCACAATAAATTATCTGTAAAGTACTTGGAGGTCCTAGGGGGTATGGTAGGGAAGTTTGAGACGTTATCAAGAGTAACAGTAATCACACCTATAAAAGAGATGAAGCATTGAGAAAGAGGTGGAAATTCTTTATAGAAGACACAACAAGGCTTTGAGCTGAAAGAAGAAATGTATTTTAGATAAGCAAGGTTAATGAGATACAACAAATGTACATGATGCACGTGCCAAGCAAGGAGGCTCATGAGATCTTTCACTGATCAGAAATTGGATTTAAAATAAGAGCTGTCATTTTGCTACTGGTCACTGCTAGGGAAGCCATATCAGTAGAGGTCCTTTGTCTGTGAGGTTTTTTGTTTGTTTGTTAGTGAAAGGTTAGAGAATAGGAATTCTCTTTTTACTGAATCTTCGTACAAGTAGCTACCATGATATGGCCGCAGTCCTGTCTGAGGCCGCTGTTTGCTGTAGCAACACAGGTTAACTCGGAAGATAGTAATATTGACTAAAAGGAATACATCCTCTGAATCAACCTTATGGTTTGATGTTGTCCTTAAATGTTAGCTCTTCATGTATGAAACTAGACTGAGCCTGGTGTAGTTGAAGAGGTCCAAAATGATTCTTGCTAAAAATTTGCGCATATTTTAAAGAGCTTTTATTTAAAAAAAAAAAATGTTCACTCCACACAACGTTGTGAACAAACAAACCTCCTTTGTCTTCAAAAATATGAAGATACATCTTACTAAAAAATACCACTGGCCTGTACAGTAAGTGGAGTGTTTTAGACCCGAAGTGTTCTAAAATACTTGCTTTAGGTTTCAAAGAAAAAAGTAATCCAAGAATTACCAAAGCATGTTTGACTCAGAAGAGGGAGTGAAATATTACTGTAATGATAATCGTGCTTTGACCTATTTCAGATTCCAGGGTATAGAAGTATTTTCTCCCTTGCGCAGGTTTGTGATTTTGACCACAGAGTTCGCAAGGAAGAATATGTAGACTTGTCACCAAAAGAGAAGCTTTCTAATAGGAAGACTGTTTAAGTTAGCCTTTTCAAATGTCAAAATCCTAAACAAAATAGATGAAGTTGGATAAAGGTAACCCTTTACAAAGGTTGATGAAATAACATTATCGCCCTTTGGCAGAGGGAGAAATTGAAACGCAGTGTTTAGAAGACATCGGTCTTGTCAGATGGTGCAGCAGGAGCGGGCTGGGGCATAGCATCGAAAACTGGCCTCTGGATTGCTGTCCTGCTCTGCCTTCTGGAGATTTCTGCCTTCTCTTTCTGAGACTGCTGCTGTTGTGCCTGAAGATAGCACTGACTCATGTCTACAGTCACAAACTGAGTATGTCAGTTGGAAATGTGCCTTATGAAATAATTCATATTATGTTTAATTTGAGAGATTTTTACAAGACTCTATCCTAAAGCAGCTTTTCTTATAGATGCAGACAAAATGAAATATTGTTTGTATAAGCACAGTGAATGAAATAATTTTCAGCTCATGTTTCATGGTCATTCCTACTGCTCCCGCAAGCACTCTGTTTCAAGAACAGTCTCTATCAGCTGCAGGTATTTACTTCGCAGTTTGTTCTTTTTCCTTTATGTGCGCATCCCCCTCTTCTCCCACCTGCTTCCCAGCTTGGCTTTTCCTCATCTTGGTGCCCAGGAAATGCCAGTGTCTAGTTGAATGAGCTCTGCTATAAATCAAAGTGTCATCACTTAGCTGGTAGAAGTGATTTAATTAATGCGTCATACCATCCCCAGAGCCTCTCCCCACCTGACTGCTAATCAACCTTCATCAGCAGGAGGAAAACGTAGCCCTTCTTAGAACTGTGCAGAAGAGACTGAAGGAAAGACAGTTAATTGCAGCTGCAGAGATCAGCCTTGTCACTTGTCTCTAATCTGTTGTCTGCTTCTTGAAATACTGCTGTCTTGGTCTCTTTCAAGCCATGCTTAACTCCATTCATACAGAAATTATCTGGTATCATATCAGCAATCGCTTTCTGACAGAAAATGTATTTGGCAGATGACACATTTGAAAGCACCCTGTTGTGCATATGAGTATTGTAGCAACTTCTACAGCCTGAGTACTGTTCTAGCTGGAATGAGCAGTTTATATGTAAACACTTTCTGTGCGCTGTGGATGTACTTCATAGGTGGTGCTGTGCAGTTAACACTGCAGATCACTGAGCCAAAAATGGTCGTGCCGGTATGGAATTACAGGGCAGATGTTGTTAGCAAGTGGTACTCTTTGTCAGCTGCTGAATAAGTAGTTGATGATTTTATCTCAGGTATATATGTGTCAAAATGCAAATTTCTGTGCAAGCCAGTGCACTTGTCCGTTTCAGTCTGGTGGCTTCCACCGCTTAGGGCAGGATCTGTGGTAATGGGAATCTCAGCCTCCATCTATTGGATAACATGAGCATAAGAAGACTTTAGGCAGTGTTGTATTTTTGGCTATTCATAGGTATATAGGCAATGAAGATAAATATGGAAAATAGCACTTGTGGGAAGTGTTTTTTCTGGTAGCTAGAGTAGAAAATGGAGAGTCAGGATTCCTGCTTTCTAGGTTTGACCACTCCCAAGTTGCCAGATGACCATGAGAAAGACACTGAACTAGTTTTTATCTATGTTTGCCCCAACTATAACGTCTGCTAGAGAAGAACACGTTGTACTTGCGATAGGGCACACTCTGCTCTTTCTTCATGTAACCAGTTCAAGTGAAGCAGATGGGCCTGCACCGCCTTCTGTGGAGATCAATGAGACTCATCAGTAAGATGAACAGCAGTGCACCCAGAGCTGCTTTAAGGTCCATAGGCTCTTGGGATGACAGAAGTGCAATAAGGGTAATTTCAGCCTTAATACTGCAGGTATTAGGGTGTACCTCTCTGCTTTTGGAGCCTGGTTGGTGTCTCAGTGTGGCTTTTGGGTGAGCTTCAGAGGGCAGTGGGAGAAGAACTTGGCCCCCACTAACTCTCAGCGTGTGCTAACAACTGCCACAAGCTGTAGGATGTGTGAGCTGGGCCACAACAGGTCGCTTCCGATACCCCGCGCCACCTTATGGTGGTGCTGCACAGTCTGCATCAAGCACACTCGCAGCCTTTAATCCTGGGAAGGCCTGCTGCACAGTCAGCCAAACACTGCTTCGTCCTGTTCCTCCACCTGGCTTGTGACAAACAATACAGACCAGCCAGCTCCGAGCTCCGTGCAGTGACACTAATTCAGTTCCCTCTCTGTGTTGTCGCGTGTTGCACAAGACGGGTGCCCTGAGCCACAGCCTCAAGGTTGGGTGCTCTGCAGTCTGACCAGGGTAATTACCATTATGGTTAAGCAGCTGTTTCCTTTGTAAGTCCATAATTTTGAGGGTTCATTACATGGACATAAAAGTCCTCTCCAGGCAGAGATTTGGCAGACAAAGCCCAGCCAGGGAGCTGTTTAATCATTTGTTAGTTTGTTTATTTTTGCATCTGTTGGGCAATTCTTTTGGTATTTTGTATACAAGGCAGCAAAAGATACAACTGCAGTCATTTTCAGTTGCTTACCATTAAGGTCTTCATTGATCTTTATTTTCCTATTGGTCACTTATGATTTATTTGAAGAAATAAATGTATATTACTATATTAAAAGTATTTACTATGCAATATTCAAATAGCAGCTTTTTCTGACACTTCATTGATTTCCTGGTTTAATCGGTGTGCTTTGTTTTACTCTAATTCCCACAACTCTGCTGCTCTACGATTGCTTATTGCTGGTTCTGTTGTTTTATACTAGGGTATTCTGTAGAGTAGTGGACAAAGGCAGTGTTCACTGCATAGCTTTGCTGCTATTTTTATTCTTTCCCCAGCTTGTTTTGACAGAACTGAAAATCTGGAACCAAGCTGCATAAATCTCTATCTTTTTGGTGATTTAAATTTAAAAGAACTTTTAAGGTAGTGGAATTACTGTAATTTTATCCCAATGCAACTAGTAATGGAGTTTGTGCCTATTAAGGAATTCTTTTTTAGGAAATACTGTTGAATATAACATCTGTAAATTTGATCTCTGAAGGGAACTGTGTCCTCAGGCTTTATGAAATTCCACAACATCCCTTATTTCTACTGTTTAAACCACACCTGAGCTAATTTAAAATCGAGATGCACTGATACCCATAGCAACCGATGCCAAATAAAACTGTCTTCCTTTGTAGGATTTTGCTTAGGGCACAAGACTGAATAGCTGGCCTTGTTGTAAGGATTATGCTGCAGGTGAGCCATTCTTTAGCGGATAGCTGGATACTAGTGAATCTTGGTGCTGCCAAGATGCTGAGCTTATAAGTGCTACACCTGTGGTTTTTTCCTCTTAAGAAGCCTTGACAGTATCTGATGACTTAAATCTGAGTTGTCATCTGGCCAGTTTTCATCTTGCATTGAAAAATATTTTAATGAACTCCTTCACAGAAGGGAAAGGAGCTGTAACTATGTTTTCGTCTCACACTTCTAGTTCATTTTAGCACTCTAACAGTCCTGCCTGTGCACTGAGCAAGCAGGTCACAGAATCAGGAGATATATACTGCGTTAACTGTGCAGCCCTCTAACTTGGAATGTCATCTTTTGTGAGCCTGGACAATGTCATAAGGAAAGACTGTACTTTCTGTCCAAGTGCTAGGTGCTGAGAAGAAGAAAAGTTAGTAATTCTTGTACATCGTTACCCTCACTGCCTTTAGACGGGAACAGCGTGACTAGACTTTCGTGACCAGAAGACTGTGCGAAGGACTGCGGAGCTGTGGGTATGCGTGCCTCAGCCTTCTGCATGCCGTCAGGCCTCTTCAGCTGTGCCTGGTCCTCCTCTGCTAGCACCTCATGGAAATTGGCTGGTACATGGGAGAGCAAAGCTTGTGTTTTTAGAACAGACAGACTAAAATTCTGTTATTGCTAGCATGACAAATACAGTGTTAACCAGGAAGTTCATAAGGACTTACTAATTTGTTTTATGTAAAAATGTCTCGTCAAAAGCTTCCTATCCTTTTTTTCCAAAGAAAATTGCTTTTTGATGAAATGAAAATGCCAGAAGAAAAAGTCAGTTTTGGTTTAAGAATATTAATTTCTGGGGAAAAAAATGGTAGCCAGACGTTTCCATTTCAATTTAATTAGAAACGTAAACCTTTAGAATATTTGGTATTTTTTTCTTAAAATTTTTACATGATACAATTTTTAACTTACTCGGAATAAAAAACAAACATAAAAGAATAAGTCCTTTTCAATGAAAAAAATTCAGATGAATGGATAACGTGCAATTGACAGAGGATTGAATTGGGAGCCTGGTGAGAAAGCTCCCTTTTTTGTGGGGAATGGAGGAGAAGAGGACTGTCATTTCTGAAGGTATCAGAAATGCAGAGGGTTTTTATTCTGTTCTGTGTTCTGCCTCTCACTCTCATTTTTGTGTGTGTTTTAAGTGGCTCTTGCTGAGCTCTGCATTGAGATGTGTCATTGTGATAAATCACTTTTACTGGAGATTATATTTTTCCTCCAAATGAAGCTGCCAGCAAGACACATTTTAACAGTTGCAAGTGACTGCAACGTTTTCTGTCACCTTTTCACTCTCTCTCTCTCTCCCCCTCAAAATATTATTCAATAAATTCTGACTAAATTCTGTTGAGGACCATGTTTTCTAATGGGAGGGAAAAAATAACAGAGGTGGCAATTAACAACTGTCAGCACTAGTCAAGGATCTTTATACGTGTAAATAAATCTGTTTTTCTCTCACCTTGCTTATACTTGAGGAGTCCTAGCCTGCTTATAGTATTATCCAATGAAGCTCTCCAAGATCCCTGTGAAACAGGGAACCATAGAAGAGTTAAGTGAGATGCCCAGGATCAAATATCAGACCCATGGCATGGCTGTAAAGAAGAATCATCAGGCGTTTGCTGTAGTTGTGTGAACCCACATCATCAAGTTCAGGCACCTGATGTCAAGGTCATACAGTGTCTTCGGTAAATTTACAAACTTCTTTTAACAAACATTTGTGCCATTTTGTCATCACTTCAGAACTGGAAAGCTGTTAGAGAATCTCATCTGTCTGATGGTTAGGGAACCTTTTCCTAATTTCTCTCTAAATCTATTCCTGGCTGGTTCCCACTTATTTGTTACGCTGATGTTGTCACTGTTCTTACCCCCTACAAAAAATCAAAATGAATATAAGAAATAGCATATCCTATTTGTAGCAAGAAAGGAGTAGAATGACTTCATTACAATAGAAATCAATTCTAGGTCTTTGTTGTTTTTAAAGTGCTAGCAACTGGGAGACAGGATATCTGTCTGTTAACTGTTGACCATAACATTTTCTTGAAAAGTCTTATCAGGGTCATCAAAAGCATTCCTAAATTTGTTTTGGTTTTGGCAGATTGTTAATTGGTTTTGACATTTTTCAGAAAATAATTTTGATGAACTTCAGAGGTGCCAGTTTAAATGCAGTCTGAGTCACAAATAATAGGTTTTACACTCTGATGGCTTTTTGGTGTGCTTGACAGTCACTTGGTAGGTTAGAGTTTTATTCCTGAGGAAACAGCTGGTTCAATCCCAGCTGGAACCTTAAGGCTAATCAAAGACATGGGACTTAGTTCTTCATGGATATGTAAAGTAAAACATCATCTCCTTCCAAAGGTGGTATATAAGTATACTTAAGTATAAGATGAAGTCACTCGGTTGGTGGAATGAATGGTGTTACTGCTCAGGCTGCACGAGCAGTACGGACAAATGGGGCAAGTGTTCCCATCTCCCCAGCTGGTCCCTCTCTCTCAGGACTTCTCTGCTTGTTGACCTGCTTTGGTTTCTTTGCTCTAGAATTTCTGAACTCACTCCCATTTTTGTTTTCTGTCCAATTTTTCCTTTCAGATGTATTCCACATCATTTTGCCCTTGAATTCCATTTATAGAAAGTGGTTGTGAGTGAAAAATCTGTGATATTGTATTCCTATTTAAAGTCAAACAGTTTCAGAGTTTTAGTACTTCATTCTATTCTCCCTTCCTTTTAAACTTTACATTGCTGGTAGATACTCAAAAGCCATGTTGATTTATGATTATCTGTGGGTTTTTGTCTTTTTTTTCTTGAAAGAGATCTGAGAAAACACCAACATTACAATAGGACCCATAGAAACGTCTTTTCTGCATATGACCTGGACAGGCATGCCCTTCTATTTTTCTAGCTGAAGCTCTCTTTCAAACGTGAGTTTCTTTAGAAAAATAGGTAGAAATAGACTGGATTTTCAAAGCTAATTTCCAGATGTTAAATGGCAAATGGCAATTGCCAGACCCCTTATTTTGTCAACAGCCTATGAAAGTCAGTCATATCCTAGAAAAATACTGACTGTAAGCCAGAGTCTCGGATAACTACTAAGACAATTGTAGCAAAGATAATGGATAGGCACGTTGCATAGTCCCACAATGATGAAGAGTGCAGCTTGGTCATGGAGGAGAGCCCTGTTCCTCTGTGGTTACTTGATAAACACTTTTAATTATCAGCATTGTCATTTGCATAATGGAATTGTACAGCTGGCCACATGCAGCGAACGGAGTTACCACATGCTCTGTCAGTGCTCATGCACAGGAAGAATTGGTGGAAGAACGCTAGCTCTGAGCAGGGGGAAGTAAATGATTGCACATTACAAATGTAGGGACTGCCTGTGTAGGAAGAAGGGATTAACTGTGCTAGATTGTGGAACTCCTCTGCAGCTTGAGCAGTACTAAGAAAGGCGGCAGTTTGCTGGCCTGTATCAAGAACCACTTTCTGTTGGTTGCAGGAAGCTACTTTAGGGTAAGCTGTCTTTTTTTTTTTGTTGTCATGGTTCGAAGCTGGAAGTCTAGGGAATGGCTTTTTGACAGAGATCCAAGCATCTTAATGTAATGGTCAGCTGCACTTTGATATCCTGTGGTTTTGGCTTTGGTTTCTGCTTGACTGTAGCATAGATGAGTAGACACTGCATTTCATATTCTCCTGTACCAGTGTACACTGAAATAAGAGCAGGCTGTGAGAGAAGATGGATGAGTGCTTTACCTTGAAGGCTATAAACACAGCTGCGTAGATCAGCAGATGGCAGACTACTGCTAGCAATGGGCCACAAACAATATGAACTGTTCCTCTTCCCCATACTGTTCCAGATGGGAGGCCTCTAAAGGGAAAATGGAATATGCTTGTTTTGTGGTGCTCTCTCCAATTCGGCCTTTCGTACACGTGGTTTGTGCTTCCCTTCTGGGGGACACTTTTTCCCCAGTGACACATGATTGAAGATGAGCACAGCCAGCCTTGTTTATTGTCTATACTGTTTTTGACTCTTTGACCTTGTAACAGATACAACCCTACTCTTTAAGCTATCACCAATCTTAAATGTAGAATGAGATTTAATAAATACCGTAATTTCTGAGACTTGATAAGAGTTACAAGTGAAGCTTTTGGATTGCAGAGCCACAATCAGGGAATGACATTCAGAGAGGAGGAATGCATAAAAATTAATCTGCTCCATCTGGGGCAGCTGGAGCTTGGCTGCCAGTGCAGTAAGGGTAAACAGGATTACGTCTTTCAGAGTGACATGGTATTTGGTGTAAATAAGTTTATAATTTTGTCCCGTTGCTGAGGTAGTTAACTCTGTCCATCAGCAAAAACCGTACCTTAGATGCTGCTCTTCTGTGTGAGTGGGCGGTTGGAGAGTACTTGTGCATGGGGCAGCATTGGCAGCTTAGGATGATGGAGTGTAAGAGAAATAAATTGATTTTTTTATTATAAAAATTGACATTTACTTGTGTCTTTATGGCACCAAGTATCATAAGTTTCCCGGTGGGAATCTCTTTCTTAGTGATGTGAAGAAAGAGAAGTGGAGTATTGTCTGTCAACATGTGCTAACCTCTGCCATCAACAGACCAAGAGTGCCCTGTGAAACACCTTGGTAATAGCCTGTTAGTGGTGTGCTAGTAACGTAATGAGTTGTCTGAATGTCTTCAGTTCCTGA
Source organism: Nipponia nippon (assembly GCF_047370975.1). Lineage (NCBI taxonomy): Eukaryota > Metazoa > Chordata > Aves > Pelecaniformes > Threskiornithidae > Nipponia > Nipponia nippon. The sequence continues at coordinate 4,091,226 of NW_028262348.1, read as the reverse complement.
CTGTGGGCTCACAGGTAGGAATCATGAACTCTGAGAAAGGATTTGGGAAGTCAGTCTTCTCAACAACAAATCCCTTTCCCAAAGAGCTGCTGTTATTTTCCAGATATAACATTTTTATAGGACTATCAGAGCACTCTACAGAAGAATTTTCCTCTCTTGCACATGAAATATTAGGAATTGGGTTTGGTTTACATTTTTTCTCTGCTTCCCAAGTGCTTAGTAAATGAAACAAGCAGCAGAGGATGAATATTCTCATCAATCGTCTTTTGTTTGTATATGCTAGTCAAGACCTAAAAATCCTCTTGGAGGGAAAGGGAAAAAGCTGTGGAGGTTTTCCTTCATGTTACTTCAAAAGTAAATGCTTCCAGTTAAAGCCCAAAACCCCATAAAGTAACCTTGTCAACTGGCTGCATAGTGGCATAAAACCAAGAGAGACTGCCAGTCTGGAAGGTTGTCTCTTCCACGGCCAACTAGGTCCATAATTCTGATTTCGCAGCATGGGCTGACCCCAGCAGACATTCAGTTCAGGGCTCTCTTACAAGTTTTGGAGGGAATGCTAAGCAGCTGCCGAGAGTTGTTTAGAGTTTTCGTGTCACATAAGCAATTGCAAACATCTGATTTCTAACCATAGCCAATGAAGGTGCTCTGATGTAAGAATGCTACAGCAGACCACTCAACATGTTATTTTTCCATAGAAAATTTCCTGCTAATCCTCCCTTGTTGGATCCCCCCCCCCCCCCCCCCCCGCCAGTATGTCAGGCTTTTCTTTTTCTTGAATGATTTCCAAGTTTGACAAACAGTATTTCTTTGTGAACACATCTTCAGATGACCTCTTGGAGCCAGAACCTCAACAAATACTGAGGAGGACTCTGTAATATGAATTTGCATGTTGTCTGAAATCTTCACTGTTTTGACACGAAGATAACACCGGTACGATAGCTCTTAGAACAGGAGGTTAAATGTGTGATTTCAACACAAAATGCAGTATTAAGGAAAAATAGTTGTTGGGAATGAGTGCATCTTGCAGTGATACAAAAATAATAATTGAGCATTATAGGGTTTGCTGTTGAGATTATCATCTTAAACTTATTAATGACCTGGAAAAAATGGACCATAAGCTTTCAAAATTTGTGGATAAAAGCTATGGAGCTTGTAATGTCCACGCAAAGATAAGTAAATCACTGGGACAATCATTATTACAGTAGATGAAATTTCATTTGGCTACGTGTCAAGTACTACATGCAGGCAAAAATAATCTAGGCATTTTCAATGTAGTATGCTGATGGACTTCAAGGTTTCCTCTAAGGAAATAGTGAGTGGCCCGTGTAAATATTTAATTAAAAAATATGTCTACTCAATGAGCAGAAATTGTAGCAAAACAGCTAGGACACCTAGGAGTGCTGTACATGGGACAGGGTGAAAGAGAGCAGGTGGATACTCCATTGCCGCATCGAGTGTTCATTTTCATCTTCTGTGACCTATGGTTTCCTGTAAGTCTGGGATTTGTCTCTGTCTCACTCAACCTGTGTCTTAGAGTATTATTGCTCTGCCTACTATCTCATCTTTTACGTTACCACTGCTTTTGGCACCCGAATAGCTATAAATGCCACAAAAACGTACGTTGCAAGTGGCCAAAAGGATGTATCGCAACAAATAGAGGTTTGACACATGCATTTGTGACCTTCAGTTCCTGCCTTGCCTATAAAAAGCATCCATGTATCTACTGACACAGCATCTCACTGCCTCGCTATCTTGATTTCCCAGGTTCACTAGCAGAGCTCGGGGTCCCTTCGTCGTATTCAACATGGCTTATGTTATGCCATAGCCACTGGGCATCACCTTTATAGGATCACAGGGTCTCACTGTCCCGGTGGCACATAGCTGTTCTAGAGTTATATAGGAAAAACAAGCTTTTCCAGGAGCTGGGGAAAAACAGATTTGTTCCTGGTGAGATGACTCTCAACTTTCAGTTTTTTAGAACACAGCAAAAGACTGGTTTACATTGCTCAGTTTGTCATCAGTTGCTCATCCGTGCTGTCACATCCACACTTGCTTTTCTCTTTTTCCCTTATACGCTGCTGAAACTCTGGCATTTTAGCCTTTTGGGGACGTGAGAATTGCACAAGATGCAACCCTGAATCAGTTAACACTGTGTCCTGGTTTCAGCTGGGATAGAGTAAATTTTATTCTTAGTAGCTGGTATAGTGCTGTGTTTTGGATTTAGGATGAGAATAATGTTGATAACACACTGATGTTTTCGTTCTTGCTGAGTAGAATTTACACCAGTCAAGGACTTTTCGGCTTCCCATGCTCTGCCAGGTGCACAAGAAGCTGGGGGGGGGGTGCACAGCCAGGACAGCTGACCCAGACTGGCCAAAGGGCTATCCCACACCGTATGGCATCATGCTCCGTATATAAAGCTGGGGGAAGAAGAAGGAAGGGGGGGACATTCGGAGTGATGGCGTTTGTCTTCCCAAGTCACCGTTAGGTGTGATGGAGCCCTGCTTTCCTGCCTGCCGATGGGAAGTAGTGAATGAATTCCTTGCTTTGCTTTGCTTGTGCGCACGGCTTTTGCTTTACCTATTAAACTGTCTTTATCTCAACCCACAAGTTTTCCCACTTTTACCCTTCCGATTCTCTCCCCCATCCCACTGTGGGGGAGTGAGCAAGCGGCTGGGTGGGGCTTAGTTGCCAGCTGGGGTTAAACCACGACAAACTGCATTAAATTCAAGCTTGTGTCATACTAGATGTTCCATAGACAGTTTGTATAAAACTTCTAGTGAGCACAGAAGTGTCCTTTCATTTATATAACAACTTCCTTTTTTTCTGTAGTGTTATTCTTAGGTTACTTTGTCATGCATGATGAAATATACGTTTCAAAAAAATGTATTTGTGTACCAATATCACAAACCCCTAAGGCTTCATAATTAGTGATCTACTTCTTGTGAATAAGTATTAAGCAAAGCTCTCAAAACTGTAGAAGAGTTTGCGGCTTCCTCATTTCCATTAGTTTGTGCCACCCTGGCTTAAAGCAGTCTGTCTTTTTTGGTAGTATCTCAGATAAGCAGCGATATCAGGAGTCCCAGGATAACAGGCACTGAGCTGTACTAAAGTTGTAAGCATGGGAAGGGCTCAAATCACTAAACAGCTATGATCTATGCCATCCAGAGAAGCAAGCTCTCTGGAATATTTCTAAGCCTCTCTAGCATTTCTTAGTCTAAACAAAGAAGAGAAGAAATGCAGGTTTTTCTATGGTCACTTGGAAAATGATCTGTAGTAACTACCTTAAGTCACAAAAAGGAACCCATGAGAAGTGATTGGCATGTGCCTAAAGATATTGCTATACCCATTGAGGAATGGATGGTGGAAAGAAAAGTAAAGGATATGGATACACTTTAATATTGGCTCATCTTGCAAAGATAACATCAAATAAAGGTGACATCAGAAAATCAGGAAAGAGTGTGAAAGCAGAGCACACATTCTTATTGCTAAACTTGCGTTGCAATAAGCATGGCAGTTGTAGTCCTGTATATTCAGACTCACTATTTACTATAAACCCGGACCTTAGCGCTTACAAAGACAATTCTTCAAACAGTGAGATTCAGAAATATTAAAAAAAAACTAGCATGCAAGACGCTGGTAAAACGTGCCAGTGTCGCCCAAGCGTACCAGACAACATCCCTTCAAAGCACTGAGCTAGATAGCGATGGCGTAACACAGTGTATAACAGCAAGGGTGAGGCATTCCTAGGGCAAAGACTGCTTTAAAGGTATATAGCTATTCTTAACGAAAACTCAGCTTCCTTTGCAGTGCCCACAGCTTGACCGTTCATTTGCAGGGCCCAGAAATATAATATAAAATAGGATTAGTTTTAATTTCTGTGAACAAGCTAACTTTGGAAAGGTAGTTGAGGAACTTGGCTTGAAGTTTTATAGCTGCTCTTCACCTGAAAACAAATGAGCTACTTATAGCCAGCCAGATGTGGTTTAGGGATCTGGAGAAACCTATAGCTACAGGCTTATTGATTTTGGGGATGATTCCAAATGAGTTCGTAGTTGTAGGGGTTCCTGCTCAGGCCATGGCTGATGGCAGGGGATCATCTGAAAGTTTCCTACCAGCTGGCAGCCTGAAGCTGAAACAGCTCCTCTGTTGAGCAGCCAGCTGACTGCAGCCAGAAAGGAGGGCTCTCTTGCTAGCCTGAGAAGTAGCACATTGTGGAATGAGATCTGCTCTCATTATCAATTAGCACTTGGGATACTCAGACCATTAGTCCCTGCAAACAGCTGGATCTTATCCTAGTTAGAAAGTCTTCCTCCAGAAATCCCTATTCAGCCACTGCAGAAGAACTGATATTGCTGTAAGAGTGTTTATTATGAACCTGAGGCTTAGCTTCCTAAGCGATCTCCCCCTCCCCTGTTCACCCAGCAGGCAAGCACATAATTTCCCCGTACAGAATCTTACACCAGTTAATCCAGTGTCCTGGGTTATTTTATGCTGCTTGACTTCAAGTGCTCTTAGCTTTACTGAACGTGTCTATACCGTTTTAAGTGTCTGCATAGTACGGAGGCTAAATTCCAAAAGCTGTTTTGCTGTGCCTGCTGCAAATGCTTGGATATGTTCCAAGTCTTAGTCTGGCATTTAAAAGGGATTTTCCAGGATGTTACAATTCACCCAGCACTATAACTGTGCCAATCCAAAAGCTTTGCTGCCTTCAAAGATACACTACTGCATGTAGTAAAAGTGTGTTCCAAGGCACACAAAGCATTAAAAAGACCAGCTCAACCAATGGCTTTATTGGCATAAACATTAAACTATCCAGAAATGCTTTCTCTAAGCCACTTTCAGGCTGTGTGAACTATTCAAAGTTTCAGTGCTGCTGTGTGTATAGAAGTTTTATGTGACAAAGCATGTTCTTGTGTCTGCTCCTGTATGCATGTGGCCTGCCTGGAGCTTTTCACACAACGGAGGAATAGCCGCTTCCTTTTTTCCCAGTTAGTCACAGCATCCAAACCCAAACATATAGATTCTCCCTACAATCTCAATGCTTCCTTGGAAGAGGGGGGCACAAAAAACATGGCGTTACAGGGAGCAGCTCTTTGAGCAAAGGGTGGGTCTGTTTCTGATGAAAATGGAATAGTGGGGTGTCTTTTGTGGCAGTGACATGACATTGTTAAAAACTAAATTACTAAATGTTTAAAACAAGGGTGCATGGGAGAAAATATATTTAGTAATTAGTAATTTCACTAGTCCTGCCCGGATTGAGTGCTTTACTGTGTCTAATTTAAACTGAACCATTTGTAATGAACAGATTGACCCTATCTCTACATATAGTACCAAACTGCCAAAAGTGAAGTAAAATAGTTGCTGTTGAAAAGCTAAAACAAAACAAACCAGAATAATTCTGCAAAATGGCACATACATTTTAAACTGTGTTGTTGCAGCCGCTGCAAATGTAACATTGTTCAGATGAACTTGCCTTGTACTGATTCTCAAGTTCCCAAAGCTGGCACTTTGTTATGAAGCTAAACTACGAGCCTTTCTGGAAAGACATGCTTTAGCCAAACACAAGTTACTGGGGTCAAATATATAAGGTAAGTGGCTGAAACATTACTGTCTGATTTTAAAAGGTCAGATAAAGCTACTTAAAGGTATATACTGGCCTTAAACTACATGAATTTTGGGGAGGAGGCTGCAGTCCATCCTGAGCTGACTTGCTGTTGCATTACTGGTTATATAATGTTAAGCTACAAGTGTTCTACATCCTAATAAGAACAGCAACCTGGAGAGCAGTAGTTTGTCAGGGCAGACGAGCCGGTTCTCTAGGATATAATTAAGTGCTGACAAGCTGAGACATAAGACACATGTAATAAATTAGTTATAGTACCTGAGTAAGAAGGATGAACTCTGCCGCAAAGGCAATTATACAGAATTTCAGCCTTGGGACCACTTCCACGCATTCATGTGTGTTGGGAAGTCATGTATAAATTTTATGTGTCTTTAGCAAAACTCAGAAATCATTAACATAATATTAACATCAACAGGTATAAATTTTTGAGTCCAAGTGAAATCTAGGAAGATTGTTGCAATAGCACCTAGTTTTGACAGTGTTGTCAGTCTTCTGGCTTTAGAAGCAAAGCAGCAAGTATGGAAACACTTTTAATCTACTCCTATGTAAAATAACTGGACTTTTAATTACTGAACTGATATTTAAAAAACTCAACAATCTGCTATTAAAACACTACCAGACCTGGTTTTCACAAGATTACTTCTTCAGAGGTGATAAACATTCTGGCTGTATTCAAGTGGTTTTCAAGCCCTGCAATCACCACAGGAGCTATTTTAAAATTTATATTTGCTAGTTTCCCGTTTTTCCATTTGGTTTTATTTTAATTCTTTCTTTGTTTTTCATCCCTCCTGGCCACATTCAACTTGTATTTAGCATATCTGTGTGTTTATGTTGCAGGATAATTTTACTCACACGAGCAAGACAAATTATTGGATTTTTATATCTTCTGTTTTAAAATCTGTTTCACTGAGGGTGGAGAGGGGTGGGAAGGGCCCTAAAAGAGCTGCTGACCCTTAAAGAAGAGTTATCGTTTCACTAGCAATAACCTGCAACTTGTCTTCTGAAAGGAATTGCCTGCTATGCTTCAAATAATGAGGAATATTTTTTTTATTTGCTTTCATATAAGCTGCTGAACAGCTCAGATACCAAATAATTTAATTTTTCTTATTATACAAAGTCTGGAGCTATTTTCCCTATTGGCTTGCAGTGTAGTTTAGCTTGGATTATCGGTGTTAAAGTAAGAAAGCTATGTAAATGGTAGGGGATGAAAAGACCTGAAAGAACAAGAATGGAAGATGTGTCAAGAATAGCAGTATTTCATATTTGATGGTGTCACTGAAATGCACCGATGTCTAGGGGAAAGAAGGTGACGGTGGAACTAGCATGCTGTGAATATTATCCACAGGCAGAATCTTAACCAGGAATCTGGGGCAAATGGCTATTCAAAATTAAATGTACTGTTGGATCTTCAGTATCAGAGCAGATGGGGCTTTAGCTTTTTCAAACCTCAGCCAAATAATATATAAGCTAAGCAGAACTGTAAGTGGCAGAGAAGAAGATTCAAGATGGAGAAAGACAGTATCAAATGCAAAGCACTTATTTGTAAACCTGAGCAGTGCACAATTCGACTGAGAAAAAACAATGATGTAATCAAAATTAAATGGAGTCCAGGACATTATTAGAATTAACATCTCCATTGATTAAATGAGTTGCTGACAGCAGCAGCAGCAGCGTTGCCGGGCTATCAGTCTTGCACTCTTGTTTGACATTTTAAAAGAAAATGATGAATGTCACCAAGTTTTTTTCCATTATTTGTATGATGTAAGAGAATTTGCTTGATGGATTTCAGATCTTGTAGTTTAGTGGGATCCTGAGCACATCAAAATATTCACCGCTATCTTACTTGGAGGCAAGTTTAATTTGTTTCTTCTACTGTGGTTCCAAAAGCAAGGGCTTGTCTACTTACACCTTGAACTAAATTAACAAAAATCTGTTTTGATTTATTCTGATAATTACTTCAATGTGAGTCTGTGTGTACACATCTCCTTTGGCTGTAGTATCTTAAAACTGACTTAATCCTAGTTAGCGTGTAGATGAGCTTTAATTGCCATCTTCCACAGTGCTTTTCTAATGCTACATGTTTTTCATACATTTTGAAGGCAGTGCAGCTGGACACTTGGCTAGAGCTCGCCTTTCAGGAAGCGATCTTCTGTTTTGTGTCTGGCACAATGCTGGTGCTTCTGGTGCCAGAGAGGAGGCAGCGGCCGCTCTCTGCTGCGTCCTGGCAGAGGCGCAGGGCACAGATTGTTAGTGACCTCTTGTGGAATCGAATAATTGTGATGGAGCTGATCCAGTCATACAAGGGCACACTCCGTCCCCCTTCGTCCTGCCTCTTCTAAGCTCTTCTAAAACCTCTTGAAAAGAAAACATTCAGCTGAAAACGAAGATAGGTACACTACCTCTAATTTGGCCACGTTTACCACACTTCCAGTATGGCAAATGCCCTGTGATCCCTAACAATTAGAAGAAATTAGGATTTACTAAAGTTGGTACTGACAGCAACAGCTCAGTTTGGGAGTGCCTTAGTAGCCTTAGGGGAGTCTGTTGAAGAATACCTGCTTAGCTGCTGGGAAATGACAGCATCCTCACAGGTGTCAGTGTGCTGGAGTATGCTTCATACTTGCTTTCCATTATATATCAATGTCGCTTGCGTTCTGTGCCTGCAGAATGATGAGAGCCTTGTCCTAATTGCTACTGCTTTCCCAAGCTCAGGTGGAGGGTCTGATCATGGGGTTCATGAGAAGTAGGAAAATGTGTTTCAACATGAGCCAAGTTCTTAGACTGGCAGTTTTCAGTGCATGTAAATATTATCTGTCTAATGGAAGTTAGAGGCATGATAAACAAATAGAAATTACAGACTTGTGTACATATATTCCCCAAAGACTAAAGACTGATTTGAACTTAGAACCTGTGCCCCACTGACCACTCAAGCACTGGGTCACTGCTCACTGTCTTTTGTAATATTGTCTACAGCCGCCTTATCTGTACTGAATTCTTCCGCTCTTACGTTCTTGCCCATTAGAGGCCCATCTTTAAAATCCACCTTCCCAGACAAGACTTTCTGCCAGAGACAGTCATTAACCAAAGGTTAGGAGGACTCAGGCCACCCTTCTCTCAGTCTCCCGTCTTCCTGCTAAGTAGCTGTCGCAGAAATATTCCTTCTGACGGAGGTGCTCTGTGTGAGGCTCCCTCTGCAGCCTGCCAACCCTGGTCCACTCCGACCTGTCAGAAAAGCAGGGCTTGCAACAGCCAAGTGACATGTGCGCAGTGCTTCTTTTTGCCCAGGGCTGAGGATGTAGTGGTATTATCGCTAATGCTTTTAACTGCTTTGCCTTGCTTAGGCCACAAGCTGCTGTTTTGTCCAGAGACCTCAAAAGCCACACGGGAAGGAAAAATGTATTTCCAAAGATACGAACATTGGATCACTAGAGGGCATCCCACACCTCATCACAACCAGCAGCAAATCCCAGGGTGGCTGAGGGGCAGGCAAGCAGGGTCCCTCAGCTCCATTCTGCTCCCTGGGCTTTGTCTGCATGGAGGTTTTCTGTAGGTAAAACTGATTGAATAAGGGTGTAATTTTCCTTATAAAATAGTAATACATGTATCCAGTCTGCACTGTAAATGCTCTTGTACCCGTACTGAAGTATTACAGACTGTTGCTGTTCAGGAACAGTTGTTAGAAAAAATGTTTGGTATTATACCAATGGAAATAGATCTGTGTGCATGTACACATGTATAGGTGGGTAGGAATGTTACCATTTTAACTGGAGGAGAATAAATAAAGCAATATAATATTTGGTATGTACAAAAGACTACATAAAACAAAAGCAGCCAGATCAGCAGGGGTTTTCTCCCCTCCTTTTATACAGCTTACTAAGACTTAAAAGAATGGAATTTGTAAGTCAAGGAGGACCCCTTTTGATTCCAGCTTTCCGTGAAAGAAGTCAGGTACATGCTGCCTGCATCCTGAGCGCAGAGGTCCCAAGCACCGTGGCAAAGAACATAGCAAAATGTTCTAAGTGGAACACTTAAAAAAAACCCAACCAAAAATAGATACCAGTAATGCAGCAAGAGAGAAGGGGGAGGGTAAAGACAGCTTCATTTTACAAATGTCTTTGTTGAGACAGTAACTGGATACAGAAATCCAAGTCACAGTGGGATTCTGAGTGTGCACATCTGCCTCCCAGCCCTTGTGTTTCCCAGAGCAGTGGTGGTTAGCTGAGATCTTTAGAAGGTGGTTATGTGTGTCTGCCTCTGAAGGCAGATTTTGAGGTCCACTTTTGGGTGCCCAAAAGATAATGAATGTAATGTCTGTTCGCTGATACTGAGCAGACTCCCCTCCAATATGGACCTCTTTCCATATCTCCTTGTCCTCCTAGAAGAGAGAGAGTAAATTAACTTTTACCACATAATTTTACTAGGGCCTGCTCTACAAAGTAGCAGTGCACAGCTCTGGCTCCAGTGAGACAGCCAGGTGGGGCCCACTGGCCGTGGCTAGTCAGTGAAAGAATTGTAAGAATAGAGGGTCTTCAGCAGAAATTAATGAAAAAACATACTTTACGTGTCCCACTGAGGCCCAGGCAAAACTTATCCATGAGCTGGTTTCGGGCTGGAATCTGTTAGTTGGGTAACCTGCCTGTGGGAAACCTTTGATGCTGATATCCTGGGCTCTCCAGAATTTCTTTGCATAAATCCCTGCAAAGTCTAATTCTTTTCTTTCCTACCATGTAAATCTATGTTATCATGCCAAGGCTTCTCTTAAGTAAAAGTTTCCTTTCAACAAAATTTAGCCAAACAGCAAGGCCATTTTCCAGTAGTCATATATGGATATCTGTGTTACATCAAAGGTCTCCATTAGAGAAAAAATTGCAGCAGGCAAACATGTTTTCGTGCGAAGCTTCACACAGGTTTGGTTCTCATGTGAAGCTTCACCACAACCGTATTACTTGCTTTCTTTTCTGCCTTTGCCATCTTTACATCAGGGTCAAAGGACTGTACTGAAGGAATCTAGAGAACTTGTTGCTTTCCCATCCTGTTAATTGACTCCGTGTCCATTGCGTACCCTCTCCGTTTGTACTGTGTTCCTCAGGGCTTCTCTGTAGCATCTCCTAGTCACAAACAGGGGCCAGAACCACCTTTGTGTAGCTGAGCATCAAGGTTTTCCAGTCTTGGAATCTCTTGCTTTTGCATCCTCTGGTATGCTGCTCTCCAGATCATATAGATCAACTCCGTTTGTTTCAAGACCCACAGCAAGCCTTAGCAAAGGCAAAGGCTGGAGCTCCGTGGCAGTTCTTGGCAGGAAGCTCTTTGCATAAAGCCTATTAGGGTAGTGACAGCTGAGCTTCCCCCTTAACAACTTGCAGAAGCAGATTGGAACAAATTGTTCTTGTGGTTTGTTTTTTGGTTTTTTTTTTTGTTTTGTTTTTTTTAAATATGTATTTTGAGAGTAAAGTTCAGTGCATGCACACACACACTGCTGAATTATTTTAAAATAGGAACAGAAAAAAACAGATGAAAATAGAGGTCAAAGAGATGCTAAAGAAGGGACATATATCTTCCTGTTCTGTTTGATGGTTTTGAATGCGAGGAAGAGCAGGCAATGCCCAGATTCAGAAAAATCAGTGTTCTTTTCTAATCCAGTGTTACAGGTCCAAGGGCCAAGACTGATTCTGGGAGATTTTAAACATGCAAAGGGGAGCCAAGTGCTCATGTAGTCTTTTCAACTCAGTGAGATTTGAGTTCTTTTAACTCTCACTTGTGCCTCTGAAATTCTCCTTCTCTGTGTTTGTAGCAAGCAATAAAATTCTAAGAAAAGCTTTGGGGACTCACAGGGATTATTAGACAAGGATGCCTCTGAAGCAGCACTGGCACTACACAAGGCATCCTGTCACGTCTGTGCCTATCCCGTGGTTAATAGAAATATGTGTAAATCCGAATCGTGAGATACAGGTATTTCCTGCATTCATAGATATCTTCTCTTTAATAGTGTGTATATATATATATATATATTTTTTTTTTTTTTTTTACCTTGCTAAATACTTTCCCACTTTACAGATATGGAAACTGATAGGTAAAAATTAAGTGGTTCCTTAAAAGATTTCTTGGATATAAAGGCAGATAAATCATTTGCACAGGCCAGAGCTCAGGCGCACTATGTATATGCTATATGTCTGGGAAAGTGTTACATTTCATAGATTCTATGTGTCAGTGGTGAGATTTCTTGCTTCTCTAACAATTTAAAATTGCAGGTAAGTGTATTTGGACCCTCTGGCTTTCTAGCAAGTTGCCTGCGTAGCCCTGTTCACATGAATGGGGAGATCACCACAGTAAATGTGGAAGGCATTTGAAACAAAGATCTTGTGCAAATGATTGTATGAGCCAGCGTATCCCATTAGGACAAAGAAATCCAGAGTATGACATGTTCTGGTGTTGTGGCTAAGGGCTTTGGAGAAGTTAACTGCTTCTGTGCTAGGATAGTGGAAGGCCCTATCCAGTGAATATATTATAACTAACATAGCAACAAGCGGTATAGGATAAGAAACGCATTCTGCTGTCCAGACACTTTGCATACACAGTGCATCAAAAGGGTTAAATATAGTTGTTCTCAACAGTGTTTGGCCTGGCTGAGGATTAGAGCTTATTTTAGCTGTTCTTCCTAAACATAGCAAAGGTCACGAGGGAACAGGCTTTGTTGCTGAGTCTTATTGGCCTTGTTCCTTGTAGGGGTTTTGCAGGAGGACAGGATTGTCTCACTTACAAGGATAATAGATGACAAGCCTGGTGCTGATTAACCTCATTTTAATTGATAATTAATTTTAAACCCTATTTACTTTCCCTGGAACAGCTGTGACTTCAAGGGAATCACAACAGAGGTGAAAAAGAACCGAAATCTTCCCCGAGGAAATGATACAGGCGGGAAGGAGAAAAGGTGAAGATAGATGCGCATTCAGATTGTCAGTTTGGTTCTTCAATAGATTTATTGCTTCTGAAAATGGAGGCCTCTCACCTTTTGCAAGCTATTACATATGGTTCCTCTGCTAAGGCATCCCAGTCTTGTTCTGCAAAGACCATTACACTCCAAATTCTGGATCCTTCCGTAGCCCCGCTTGCCAGTTAGCCTTCTTTTTGCTTTATTAGACCTCCTTTTGCCTCATTTCTGAACATGGCAAATTGGTGGAGTGGCCTGCTGGCCATCTGGGAGCGTGAATACTCCCTTTATACTTGAAATATATGTGATGCTCCATAGTTTTACGGTAGTAAAAGCTTGAGAATGTGTGTAAAAGGTCATTTTTATTCACAGCCCAACTCTTTGCGCATTCTGGACTTAGTTCCGCAAACCGGAGCCTTCCAGGATTAACAGCTGCATTAAGTTTTCTAGCAGTGCATTCCTGCAGGAGCTGTACTTATCATAGTTAAAATCTATTGAAAGCCATAATGACTGCAATAATAAGTCTGCCCTTCTACAGCACTGTCTAGAGAGGGATCTCAAATCATTTTACAAACATTAAGGAGTTAATTCTTTAAACACCTTTGAGATGCATGTCATCCTTATGGTATAGGCTGATAAAGTGGAAGTCTGAGTAATTTATTCAGGGTCACATAACATCTATGGGAGAGGCAGCAGCTCCTCCTGATGCTAGGAACTGCTCTAAACTTATTTCCAGGACAATGCGACAACATGAGCCACATTCTGAATTACCTTTTATATGAAGATGGCAGTTCATCTCTCTGTAGTAGTTATGGCATTGCAGAATCTCTCCTCAGTGGAATTACTAACTCCATTTTACTTGGTTATGTTTGTAGCCTGGTTACTCAGTACGTTCATCCTACATTGTAGGGCCTTTCACAATAATGCAGATAATTTAGTCTAAATTTACATACTCTTACTTGATCATTAAGTATAATTAAGGCCTATTCTCACAGTATCATTCTCAGATGTTCGCACACATTGAATAAGGAGTGCCACCTGTGACATCTCCCCCTACCTTTGCTGATCAGAGTACCTCTCATTCTGGTAACAGGGAAAAAAAGCTTTTCCAAGTCCTGACTTGAGTTCTGAGAGTCATTGAGTCTTAAGCTGGGCAGTCCTAGAAGAAAGATTCCTTGGGGCAGCTTTGTACTGTATCGGCATTAGAGCAAGGAGGTTAGAAAACATAGCTCCTATTTAATCCTATGGAACTAGAAATGCTTTTCTAAAGGGCATCTGGCACTGCAGGCCATTTAACCCTTTATAACTAACACCAGCTGATCCCACTTGTACCTTTCTTGTTTTAATGAATGATTGAACATTCGTCCTAATGGATGCTTCTCTTTTGAAAAATAACAGTTTGCATTTCATTATTTATATCTTGATAGATAGATAGTTAGGACTATAGATTCCAGGTTTGTTTCAGTAACTGCAGATCAGCTTCACTTCATTTACAGGTTAAGAAAAAAAAATCCCTAGGTGCAGTCCTGCGGATTCAAAATGGAATCTGAAAGTCAAGGTGGGTTCCCTCTGGCTCCTTCATCACTAGCAACAATAAACATTCTGCCAGTCGTTCCTTCTATTATAGAATATTTCTAGTCCCTTACCAAATTAGGCATAGACCCCACCGCTAAGGGCAGGTTTTTGAAGTTGCACGGGCTGCTTGCAGAACTGCCCATTGCAAACAGTTTTTCTGAATGGGTCCTACCAAGAGGAGAATTGTTTGAAAAGGTGGCCACGGTTTTAAGAGTCATTTTGAAGTTCTTGCCTTCATAACTACCCAGTAACATATTCAGACCGTGGGTCTCAGCAAAACACTGGCAGCTTACAGGAGGAACACAGTATGAGGAAACATGAGCTAGCACTCCTGGTTACATGTTCTAGCCCCAGCATTGCATCTGTCACACCTTATAAAATGGGGATATTTTTCTGCTATTAGTTCTTATGGTAAAGCTCAGTGTTTGTTTATAGAGGACATTGGGTTACATGCACAGATGGAATGTGGAAATTCTATTAATGAAAGCAATTTAGTTTTAATAGCTGCTGTGTGAGTGCTGGATCTGCTCAAGCAGAGACAAGTTATTAAATGTGATAGTACAATGATGATTAGAGCAAGCCCCTGGCTACAGTCTTTCCCACATTTAAAGTCATTTCAAGCATCAGGATCCTACTGCTACAACTGGCAGCACAGGTGGCTTACCTGCATACATACACGTGTGTAGGATTTCCCCAAGCTAGATGTTCCATGTGCTTTTTGAGAATGCTTTCTTTCCTCTCCCCCCCGGCCCCTTTGCACTGGAAAGAGGAAGATATTTCCCTTTTGCTTTCTTCCTAAAGGCTGCTATGTATTTTTAGCTGCTCAGGATGTCTCCAAATAACACACTGACTCTGAACTTGCATTGTCAGCCTTCCCTGTAAAGCCCCTCCTGGGAGGTTTATGGCTCACTCTCTATAGCTTTGCTGATACAGTGTGTAATGTTTATACCTGCAATCAAGCATTGGCTGAGCTGAAGCCCAATGCTGGCAGCTTCTTTCTTTCTCCCTCTGCCCCCTCCTTCCCTTGCAACTCTGCTCCGGTGATCCTAGATTGATATAGTACATACAGTAGTGATTGCCTATATAAAAGTAAAAAAAAAAGGCATTACTCAATAGCCAGAAAAACCTTGTATGTGCTCTGCCCAGCAAGAATGAGATGGACTCAGGTCTATATTTCTTCTTCTAGATGATTTATAACGACTTCCTCCCCTGCACTGCTCTTTTCCAAGCCAATTCATGGATTTTGAGATTTACCAGATAAGAGGTTCATCTACAGTTTATAAACTGTTTTTCTTTTAAACAGAACGCAAAGGTTAGTTTCTTTTTTTGGGTATTTAACAAATCTTTTCCCCAAAGTATCTAGTGGCCTGCAGTTGTCTCAGAACTGCTCAATGGAATTTTTACCAACCCACAAAACTACCTTGCACTTGACAGGCAAAAAGAGCACCTTTGAAACAGGGGGCTCATGTAGATGGGAAAGGCTGATTCAACCGGAGCAGAACTTTAAACTAGCTTTACTTAAGCATTGACAATGCAGACAACTTTATTTCAATTTAAGAGGGTCTTACTCATGTTTAGCTTTGATTTACTGTGTATTCCCAGTCCACGTTAGCTAAACCAAAATAAACATATCTTGCAGACTTTTGCCAACATTTGACTAAATGGGTTTGAAGTCACTCTTTACTTAAATCAGTGCAGCTGTGGGTGAAAACGAGGCCAAATGCATTCAGTTATCTTGAAGACAGTGCCAACAAAATGCATGAAAAAAGGCATCATGCACATTTTCCATGATTAATGTATCTGCAAGCTCACAGTTACGAGCACAGAGATGCAAGTGAAGTTGAGTTTCAAATGCCATGGAATTAAGGATATGATTGTTGTGTGCATTTGTATTTATTTTAGTAGTCTCCCTGAAGTACATACCACTTTATATGGAGGATGTTAGGTCACAGTTTGTCTGTGTTCAGTATAAACAGGCAGTTGTAGTTGCCATGCAGCCGGACACTTGGATCTTTGGGAGTCTTCTCTCAGCTATACTAAAAGAAAATGCGAGGAAGAGTGCATCTAAGAATTCAGGTTCTGCTGACAGGTGAATCTTGTGATGCTTTGAGTATGGGTTTTGACTTGAAGACATACTTTGGGTCTATGTGAATCTCTTGCAAGCTCTCAAGAACCTCTTCTCACCAGTGCTGTGGTCTCTCCAAGAACTCCTCTGCAAGCGTCTCGCTAGGTATAAGGAGATTCCCACCTGTTGCTGGGGTTCACTAGGTAGTTAAAAAGCTACTCCAGCTGAGCTAAGTTTGTTCATTTATCCTTGAGGATTCTTGCTTAATTAAAATGGGCCTGAGGGAAGTATGACTATCTTAATGTTATCTTTTACCAGAGGAAATGTTTGAAGGCCATGATTTTAGGCAGATCTAGGCTTTGTTTATGTTAACAGAAGATACTGTTGGTTACCCAAATCTTTTTAGGCTGATAGCTGGGATTCTTCTGCTACTTCATTAAATTTACAAAGTAGCAGCAGAGGTATTGAATTGAATTGAATTGAATAGGCGTCACTGGTAACACTGCAAAGAAGAGAAAAAATAGTGAACTGTATCTTCATAATAGACTTCAATCAGACTTCTGGTTTTAAGCTTCAAAGTCAATATACCTGCTGTTTCTAGAGCTTAAATCAACATACAAAGGCGTTTTTTCACCCTTACACACCCACAGAAGTTTCTGTCTTATCGCTGACTTGGGCTTCGACAGTACAGTCAGCTTCTTAACTTCCCATTTATTATTTATGGCAATAACTCAACTGAAATATGAATTTCCTCCATGAATGCTTTAGTTTTTTGGATCTAAAACCTGCTATTTAGCTGCTCCTAACTAGCATAGATCGTTAAGTGGTTGCCACTTCACAAATGTAGCAAACAAGTCTGCTCCACTTCACAAATGTAGCAAACAAGTCCGCTATTTACCTATTTTCTCTCTTTTACATTTTACCCCCTTGAAAGTAGACCTACTAACAGTCGTGTGATACTTGGCAACCAAACCCCATCATCCACTTTGGACTTAAGTAGGGCTCAGAGTACATCTTTACCCAACAGAGAGAATATTATTATGTGGTTTCTTAACTTATAATGTGATGTTGTGCTAAGTTTCCTAGTAGTATTGGAGCAATTGTTCTTGTCGCTGAAGGTGCTTTGCAGTGTGGTGAGTGTTGTTATCAGTTACTCTATTTTAAATATGCAAAGGACAGACATATGGTTTTATTTCAGAAATACTTGTTAAAAAGCTTCCTTCTAATCTGAGCTTAAAGAGTAACAAAACTCCCAAGAGAGAGTTCAGTGCATATGTGTCTTAGAACAGGCTCTAACAGCTGTGAAAATGAAATAGCTACTTCTCTAACAGACTTTTGGAACAAAATTAGCTATCTAAAGCAAATAAATAAGCTGGTAGGTTGTTTTCTTACTTATCAACATCAGAATAATGAATTAGTAGCTGATATTTATGTGTTTGAAAAGCAAGGCCTTGAAGAAGAAAGAATTTTTCTCTCCCCAAAATGCTACTTTCAGGTAAGAGAGAGCTGTCATAGAGCAACTTATCTTTTGTGCACATTTGCAAACAATTGCTTTCTGATTTTTTTTCATTTGTCCCTATTCCATCTCTCACTAATATGGCCTATATATCTGGAAAGATATTTTAATTACAATAAGATTTATGCCTAATGCTGTACAGCTTCCTCAGAGTTGACAAATTTGGGGAGAAACTTGAAGGTGAGTAGTGGTTGTGGATAGTCACTCTGAATTTGCCATCGGGGAGCGAAGGGTATGTGCTGTCTAGGTACAGGCTGTCTCAAATACTATGTTGGTGCATCATGAAGTTATGAAAACCTTTCGAAACAGCAGCTGCACAGCTAGTGGTGTTTTGGTGTGAGCAGCAGAGAGGTATGGGCAAAATGTCAAAGGTGTGGCTTGCTGTGCCCTCCTTGCCTTCAAGCACTGAAGCTTCATTATGTGACTCACTAGTTACGTGTGTTGCTGTTCACATCAAAACTGCTTACAAAAACCACACAGCACTGACTAAAACTCCCAGTTCCTGGCAAACTAACTGTCAGCTTGCATATGAGACCTATTCTGAAGAGAACCTTTTTTTTAGTTAAGAAGTGCTATATCAGAATCCAGAAACTTTGCTCTTAAACTTCAGCAAGAGGAGAAGGTGCTGCCAAAGAGGGACCCTTTCAAAGTCTTGCTTTGTAGAAGTAAGGGTAGAAGTGTCAGCTGTAGGAACCTAAATCAAATTTAATCCCATCTGTGCGTCAGACTGGACACGCTTTGAGACGCTGTGTGGAAGAGTGTCCCACCATCAGCTCTGTTCTTGCTTCCGTCAAACTTCAGTCAGTTAAAACAGCAGAACGCGTGGCACGCTCAGGAAAATTTACAAACTTATCTTCTGTGTGTGGTTGCAGAAAGAAAAATGAAGGCAAATAGTGAGATAAGTTGTTACCATTCCTGCCCATGTTTTGAAACAATGTGGACACTCCGATTAGCGCCAAGACT
This sequence comes from Nipponia nippon, assembly GCF_047370975.1. Lineage (NCBI taxonomy): Eukaryota > Metazoa > Chordata > Aves > Pelecaniformes > Threskiornithidae > Nipponia > Nipponia nippon. Next base: position 4,072,553 of record NW_028262348.1, on the reverse strand, counting down.
CATTTCCTTCCTAGGATTTGGCTTTAACAAAATACAGAGTGAAAAAACAAACTCCTCTCGTAACACATGCGCTGATGGCACAATACCACGTGACAATCTGAAACGGGTTCCCTCCGTGGCTACCTCTGCATACTCGCTGTGTGGCTGGATTTCAAAAATGGCTCAACAAACAACATGCTGATGGGCTCTTATGTGCAAGGCAGTTTTTAAGTGGTGGCCATTTATATGTGGGAGCTGAGCTGCTTTGAAAATCTGTCTGTAGCTGTCAGTGTTCAGACAGGCTGACAATTCCAGCCTCTTACTCACATCTACATTATCAATCTTTGCACAGATGATTGAATAAACTGGCTGAAGCCTGCAGACTCCCTTCAGGAAGAACTAGCTCACAGTACAATTGGGCCCGTCACAAGACAGCTCAAATGTTTTTGTATAACAAAATATTGATAGCTTTTGTCAAAAATAGACAAGCTTTTTTTTTCCCCTCCTTAAAATGAAGAAAGAAATTCCTCAACTGATGGCAATAATGACAAAGCTGATTGATCTGGCAAGCTGCAGCCTCAGCAGAGACTGGCCACATCTCCATAGATCTTCCACTTCTTTGATTTCTCCTTAAAAACAAAACAAAAAACAAAAACAAAACAAAACAAAAAAAACCAAACAAAAAAACCCCCACACACCAGAAAAAAACCCAAAGAACAAAAAAACCTCAAAAGTCTGTGTCTTTGCAGAGGGATATTCAGGAGGGAGTCAGGGAGTTGTGAATTGTGTTTGCTTCTGTAGCTTTATGAGTGTTTGTATGTGGGCTTGGCTAAGAGATGTGAGGCCAGATTATATACTCAAGCTACTGTAAATTCAAAACTTGCTGCTAAAAACCATGAATGACTCCAGATTTGCCTCACTGTAAGTTACACACAGTCCCACCTGCAGTGTTTTAAGAACTAACTAGGCTAAGACATTGTTCTGAACAAAACCTGAAATAACAAAATGCTTACCTCAAATTTTAAATTTCAAATCCAGCCCTGATGCTAAATACAGCCAATCAAACCTGCATAACCATATCACAGGTGCCACCTTTTGGATTTTGGTCCCCAAGATACTTTAACATAGTAAGGACAAAGCCCATTAATCCAAAGATAGCACAGTGTTAAAACAAAACAAAGCTGAGCTGTAATCCTGAAGATTGTAGTTTTAGGAGAAAGATTTAATGTCATCTCAGGGTGGCTGCTTTTTTTTTTTCCCCCCTTCTGTTTTGTTTTCAGGCAAACTTCAAAGCGCCTCATTAGATGCCTTCAGAAGTCATGAAGATGAAATGAATAAGCAGCGATTCAGGCAAATTGTTGACTCTGGAGAAGGGTTTTAAAAAACAACACAAAAGCAAAACCCCTAGGGATAACTGTAATTGCATATCTGAAGAGTATTTCAGCGCTGGTCTGCCAGCCCCACTTAGCTGAGGCACCTTTTCTTCATCCTGAGAAGGGCTGATCCTTTTTGTCCTGGCTTCTCAAACATCAGTCTAAATTTTCCTTGACTGTCTAAATTTCCCTTGACTGTGTCATAGTGATTGAGCCTCACAGACTTCCTGTGGGGAATGCTTTATGCTACCGAGTAAATTTGCTGAGGAGAGATATATTCAATATCTGTTTTTTAAAGTGTGTAGAAATCCAGGCAATTTGATAGCTGCAGAGGAAAAATGATTTTTTTTTAAGTTCTATTTGTTACTTTAAACAGTCTTGGGATAGGGTGAGAGAAAGAAAAGGAACAGAAAAGAAAAATCCTCTCTGATAGATGGTTTCCATATTGTCAGGAGTTAAATCCTTAGGTCATGCTAAACAGTGAACACTGTCCTTTGGGAGCACGTGCTTTTCTCTCTCAGGTTTAGCTGAGCCTGGCCCTCCTTGGCACACCTGTTCTTTTGTAAAACCACAGATATACAGCAGAGACTTTCTGTGGTGACCCTGTTGCTTGAAACAAGTGTGGACACATGCTTGCTGTGTCAGCAGGGAAGATCTGCCCTGCTAGCTGCTGAATTAAGAGCGGTGAGAAAGGAGGAGTTCCCAAGCCAGGCTTTTTGGGCCGTGGCATGTTGCAGTACTGGAGTGCTACTCCAGCTGTCCTCCAAGCCTCTGGACGATGCTGATCTCACTGGAGTGGGGACATGAACACCAAAGGTTGAGTGGGACGCTCTTCATAGCTCTTACCAGCATTTCCTGACTTCATGTGCCTCTCTCCCAAAGGAGTGAGAAGGGGTGTGATGGAAATAAGAGGGCAGATGAGCGCCTCCTCCTTTTCTTGTCTTGGCTGGACTGGCACCCAGCTGCATTTCTCCTTCCTGACCACCTTGGTTACTGTGATGAGAGCTCCCCCTTTTTCTTTTGCATCTGCTGTCTCGCCAGTGCCTTTGAGTCTTTGAAACATAATGAGCAGAAGAATAGTAGGGAAGCTGGTAAGGTTGTTTTAATTGTTTCTTCTTTTTCTTTTTTTTTTTTTTTTGGTGCAGTCGCCTTTGTCATATGTACAAGGAGTGTGTGAAATGTAACATTGGCTGAGGACAGAAGTTCTGCACGTCACACACCTACACACAAGCTTTTCTAAACTTCATTTTTTTAGTAGAAAAGTAGTTGTATTCCAGTTATAATGGTCAATAGGAACACAAAAAAGGAAATTTAGTAGGGAGAGGGTAATACCTTTTATTACGCTAACTGATACAGACACGCTTTCAGGCTCAGAGTCCCTTGTTAGGTTCCTCACTTCATCTTGTGTTTGTGGGTGTAGGCCAGAGGAGTGCCACTACCAGCGACAGCCAGACGGTGCTGCTCTGGCCCTTGAATTGTAGGGGAAAGTGCAGGAGAGAAAACAGTGGAAAACAGGCGCTAGGGAAGGAACGATTTGTTCCAAAACATTTGCTTTGTAACAGGGTCATCTATAAATTCTGGGATTTCCTGTTTGCTGAATGGCAGGCTTTCTCTTTTCAGGTTTCAGACTGGAATAATTTTATTACAGCTCATTGTAAGCTTCTTTCCTTTCCAAGCCCAGATTTGCAGCCTTTGCACAGAAATTTCCCAGCTTTCTTGGGTTTTAAGTTGTATCCTTCAGCGCCGTCCTCTTGAGCTGTGCTTTAATTTCCTTTAGGCTTTGGAAGTGGTGAGATCATGGTAGTTTTAGGGGGAAAGCATTAGACATATTAATGGGTTCTTTTCATGCTGATGTATGTTTGTTCTGGATACCAGGGAAGTAAAACTTAAATAAAGAAAACTGGAAAAATGGTGATTTTAACCACAAGGAGCCTGATCTTGCATCTTGTACATCTTGTGCGTTCATTGACTTGACTGGGAGTTGTCAGTGTTCAGGTAATACAGGTTTTAGGCTACAGCTGGTCAGGATTTCCTTTCTTTTTTTTTTTTTTTTAACAGTTTTGTTTCAGAGAACACCCATTAATGGGTCATCTTTGTCAAGAATGTGGTTGGGGAACACTGTCAGGGTAGTCCCTCAGGTCCAGACCTTTCTATCTAAAACAAGAGAGACCTGTCCCAGAATATTATCTCATAATGATAACAGCCTCACGTTGGGAGAATTTTCCTGCACTGTTAAAGATCTAGGTCAGGTCACAGGCCTGAAGCAGGCAGTGACAATTTTCCACGAGTGCCTTGGGTACCTGGATATCGCAGGCTCTTTCTGTTTCATGGAAAGGGTGGGAACCAATCAAAAAATGCATCCTTTGAGATCTGATGATAAATTCAAAGAGGAAGAGAAAGGTAATTGCAAGTTTTGTGAGATAAGAAAACTGTTTTCTGCCTAGTTATAGCATGAGATACACTCTGTGATCTGCTGACACTGATGAGATGAGCCGTCGAAGTGGTATGAACGTCTTTGGCCAAAGCGGTTGTATATGGCCGACACTATACTGCACAGGACTTCAAACAGTCTGTGAGAGATCCTCTCATCTGGCCTGGGGAGCATTTACTGATTAAATATATAATGAGGGAAGATTAATTTTTTGTAACCAGGGAGCGAATCTTTGACTAACTCCGCTTGAATTTTTATCAACGGTACAAGGTTTTAGAAGCTCTGAATGCATGGTTTTAAAGATGTCTGTTGTTGGATGTGCTGGGAGCATTTTGTCTTCATGCTGAGTTTAGCAAATTCTAGTCCTTGACTGGCATTATTAGGCACTATTGTAACAATAATGAAAAGAAGATGATTAAAATCTGCCTACTAGTGGCGGGGGACGATGTTACTATATAGTGATAGAAGTAAGATGGCATTCTGAGCTTGCATTCTCCACTGATGCGAGCACAATATTTAAAATGTATTTCTCTGTTGTACGGTAAAATGGAATTTTCAGAAGAGGTAAAGTGTGTAATTGCTGTTTTTATTTTAACTGATGAAATAGCTAACTTCTTTTCACATGGAATTGATGCTTTCCATGGAAATTGTCCATTAACTTTGGTGAAAGCTTCAGACTATTTTTGGCAGCAATTAAAACCATTCAAGAGATGCCTGTCTCTTCAGCTCACATATTTCCACAGGGTACTTTATTTGTGTTTTATGAAAGAAATAGAAAACACAGCAATATGGCTTCTGCTTAACTTTAACTATCTCGCATCTTGAGGCAGCAAGTGACAAGCAATTTTTCTTCATTGGAAGCTGTTCTTCCGGATATCACAGCATGGAGTTGCTGACAGGATTTTCACAAGAAAAAGAATAACACCTAGCATTCACTAGTACCTGCTGTCCAGCAATCTGAAAGTGCTTTTAAGAAATATTTATTAGAACTCATGACTATGAAATTGGTAAAATTTTATTGTACTGGGTTTACAAATTAGAAATCTGGTTGTTGTGTCTCTAATACTCAAAAGTAGCAGTAATTCAAAATGTCAGCATTTTTGAAGGCTTAATTTGAGGAAACTGGGTCCTGATGTTCACAGCATATCAGTTCCCACTTTCTTCAGAAAGGGTTAATTGCTAAGAAATTGAAGAGTTGGGCCCACAGTTTTCCAAAATTAAGAATGAGCCTGAGAAGACACTGGTGCAGAAAATTTATGTCTAGTAATTGCTTAAAGGGACAACAGGCTCGTATAGTAGTTAAGCTGAGAATAAAACTAGGATCTATTTTATTTGTGGGATCCTCTTCTCATTCAAATATTTATAAAGCTTGTTGAATATATCTCCGTGTGGATTATGTGGGAGGAAGTATGAAATGTATGTGTGGTATCTCTATGATAAAATTTAGCTTGCTGTGTGGGTATAATCTAAAAAAACATTAGATCAAGGGTACAACTATGTTGAGCTCATCTGATGTATGATATACCCGGCTTCTAAAAGTGGTTGTACTGCAACAGCTAATACTTTGAGCTTCCACCAAAATTCTTCCTACCCTTGCATTCTGAATTTTAAAATCTGTAATGTAGTTATATGACAACACTCACTAATTAATATGGTGTTGAGCCAACTGAAATCACAAAAGCAAGGGTTCTTTTCCTGGCAGACCGCAGAGCTACTTCTGAGCAATCAACGCTGACTGCATGCAGTGCCCCCATCACACTGGCACGTATAGAGACCGTGCCTACTATTGCAATTCTTGCCTGAATTAAAAGTCACTAAATGTAATGCATAGCCACATGTGCAACCCGACACCTCTGGGTTGTTTCCTACTATGCACTAGTGGAAAAAGGAGAGGGAAGAAATACAGGGTGATTTTTAGGGACGCCTCACCGGCACTGTATTAAAGCATCGATGTATACAGCTGCTCAAAATGGTAGGCACCAAGGCTGCTGTTCGGGATGAGGGTGCAATTGTGTGGGCTATGAATGGTAACAGGGAGGTAGTTGAGCTTGAGAAGGGGAACTTGTGATATGAGTAGAGATGGGGTATTGACTTAACAGCCAATTTCCTTACAGTTCAGGGCTTGTTTGGGACTATGCAACCTGGGAAGCTTATCTGAAAGTCAGTGAAGACTGTTCTGTGGAGGAATGAGTTGGATGCTGGGATTATATTTCTATCATCCTTAGAACCTTGGGTTTTGTGTTGATGGTGTTGGGACTATGGTTGGGATGGGCAGTACATCCTTAAAATTCTCCCTTGCTACATTGCCAGGCTTTGTGTTACTACAGGACTCTCCCCAGTGTTCAGTTATGGAAGCTATTACTCCTGCAGGTCGCTGCTGTTAATATATTAGGTGTATTGCAGCCACTCTGAAGTCCTATGCACAGACCAGACCCGGTTTCCCTAGACACTGTACAAACAGGGGAAAAAACCACCCCAAGACAATTCCTATCTTCAGTTCTTTCTGGTTCTTTGGAATCACATTGCTACTAGTTCAGACTATGGGAAGGATAGAAATCCCAAGAGGAAACGGTTCACCTCTGGGCAGGGAAATTATTTTAAATACAATTACAACTGGATGCCAGAGTTTAGAATAAGGTCCTCTGCATGGCAAGGCTGTGTGCCAGTTTTTATAAAATATATAAGTGTAATTTATGCAATATTTCTGTTAATCGTGCTCTCTGCTTAAGATATCCATTAAAGCCCATCATATTAATTTAATTGAAAAATTCCGTGGGAATTGTATTAGATATTTTCCCCATTAAATTAATATTACAGCCTTTAAATAGAATTTCTGGGCACCCATTGTTGTTTGCAGAATTATTATGCAAATTGATATCTGCTATCTGCCTTTTTTGGATCTGACCACTATAACTTTTTTTTTCTTTTGCCTCCTGTCTGCTCCCTCCTCCCCAGCCTATGTTTAATTATCCTCTTCCTTTTGATTTCTGGGGTCATTAACGTGATGCTTTCTGGGGCTTGTCACAGGACATTCGTCGTTTGCCTGTCAGTTTGGGCCTCTCTGAATTAATCTGTTAATTAATTAAGGTATAGGGACTGTGAAATTCCCCGGGTAGCAGCCTGGCCTTATGGTGAGGGAGAAGGCAACTCGCTTCTCTGTGGCTGGGGAGAGGTGAAATGAGATTAAGGTTGTTCAGGACTGACCTTTAATCGGCCAGTTTGGAGGCAGAGCGAGCGCCGTGCGCAGGGCTTGAATGGTGTCTTTGCAGATCTATTACCGAGACACCGAGATACCCGGTGGGTTTAGCGCATCTACGGCACACGCCATGTAGGAACCAAACTGTGGGCGCTACCTGCATTGGCTTTTAAAGAAGACACAGTGAGCCACTGTCCTTCCCCCACTTCACCCAGCCAACAGATGAGGGGGCCATGCATTTCCATGTAAATTGCTACCCCTTTTGGAACCCAGGGAACCTTGATAAATGCTGTCATGTAGCGGATGCCTCAGTGCAGGTCACATTCAAGATCAGGTTATGTAAACAAGCCAACTCCTTTTTTCCTCGTGAGCTCTCGGCTTCCCCCGTTTTCTCTTGCTGTGTTGTGCTTTGTGCCTTCTCCCAGACTTCAGCTTTTGTTGGAGCTGTTTCTGTGCGGGGTGATACTGAATTAGCCAGCAGCAGTGGAGCTGGAGCCCTTTAAGAAGTTGGGGCATAATCCAAGTAGCTGCTGAATCTGAGAGTCGTGACTCGTATGTGCTGGAGCGCCGAGGGAACAGCTTGTGCTCGCATTCAGAGGAACAGGTGCCACTGCACAACTGGGGACGCCACGGACACAGGCGCAAGGAAACAGCAGCTTGTTCAGCACTGGTTTGATATTGTTCCATAACCTGATACAGGCAATAGGCTGTAATATGGGCTTGTGCTTATTAGCTGTCCACCTGCCTGACACCCTCCCCCGTCCTTTCCTAATTAAACAGTGAGCTCAGGTTTCCCAGTTTGGATCAACAAAATCAGGAGGGGAGATGGCTCTGGCTCCTGTCCTGTCACCCGGACACAACCTAAAAAGAGCAGGACAGTACTCAGCGCAGACTCTGGCCCAGAGTAAGAGAAGTGCACGAAGTAGGGTTGCATCTAATCAAATAGCTTCTGGAGTCTGTTGTTGAGTTTGTGGGTCAGTGTGTTTTTGTTTTCTCTAAAAAGTGCAAGTCCTTGCCTTCATGGTTATTTTTGTGTAACAGCTGTGTTTCCGGTGAGCAGCTGGGGGAGCTGCCTGACTCAGCAAATCTCCTGCCTTAACAGTCAAAAAGTGCACTCAAGCAAGACTAGGAATGCTGCAGGCAAAACAGCGGGTCCCCTCCGCTACCTCCTGCAACCAGTGAAGAGAGGGATGCTCGTTCGCATGGATAGAGGTGTTTCGATTCAAGTGACATGAATCATGTGCTCTGCGGAGTGTGCCCACAAAGAAGGAACAAATAAGTGGTCTTTATTTCAGAAATATATTGTGTGGGTGAGTTGAAAATTTCTGTAAAAGTACTCAATCATGTAGAAAGAAGCTGATACAAGGTTGGGGTACTGTAGGGAACGAGAGCCTCTTTCAGTAGGAGCGGAGAGCATTCAGTGTTTACCAGATTAGCCTTGCAGAGCACACTGAGCCGTTTTTGTACTTCAGTCCTATGACAATATGCGATGTCTCATAAGTATCTTGAGTCACCTTTTTCAGACAGGTTCATCATATCCTTTGCACGGGGTAGCATTTGACCTCTCCACATGTGTTACTGATTTGTAGGATGTTTACACGCTGCAGAGTTGGGGGGTTTTTAGAGGGTGGATGAGAACTGGTGAGAGAGGAGGCTAGGAAGACACTTTTGCCTAGTGGTTTGAGTAATGGAATAAGAATAGGAAGATTGTATTACCAGCTCTGCTTTTGACCTTGGACAAGTAAACTCTCTCTGCCTCTCTCTCAGTTTTCTGCCCTTTGTCTGCATTGTCTGTTTTGACTAGAATTATTTGATATAAACGTGGTCCCTCTCCATGTGATTGTATAGTGTCTAAGTCAAAAACTGAGTTGATGGAGAACTTTTCAGTACTACTATGCTACAAGTAAGTAACAAAAATAATGTAAAAATGAATCTGTTTTGTAAAGCACAGTGGGACTTGCATGAACAGCAAAATACCAGTTAGAGTGAGGAGGAATTAAATGTCTGGTGTAATTTGAGTCAACTGTAATAAGCAAACTAAAATTCCAGTTGCAGTGAGGTTGTTGGGAGCAGCAGGAAAGGAGCTGACCTTGTAAGCATGAGAATTTGACTGTTTCACAGGGTAACAGCTATATCATTTGCCTGTTTTGGAGGAAAAAGTTCTTTAATTGATTGGATTTTCTGGCAGCACCTGTTTGGAATTGAGTCTCATGGCAGCTCCTGAGTTTGTAGTTGGTAGAGAAAGAGTGAGAAAACTCTTCTTTTCTCCTAGGAGCACACAAGCCTTCCCTGACCTATGTAGCTGTGTTTTTAGGTATTCTGCCTGTCGTAGAGGCAAGATGTACTTCCCGTTCCGGGCAGAACAGACCGAATTATGAATCTGGCACAGAAGGACCATCATGTGTCCTAATGCAAGCACTGGAACTGGTGAGTGTCTTCCCTTGTCTTGCCTCTGAACCAGGCACAGGAGTCATCAGGCTTGGCTGCCTAAGACAGCAGCCCGGTTTGTGAACAGTCTTGCAGTTGTTCAAGCCAGTCACTCTGCAGTTTGCACCGGGCTTGGGAAGTGCTGTATCCTCCCTAGAAGAGTCCCAGAGCATGCCTTGTTTTACAGAGTCGCTCTTGAGATCTTACTTCACGAAGCGCCTGGAGACAGATCCTCACGTCCCTGCTATTGTACCAAGTCAGGTGGCGGTGATGATGCAGCGCTCCCTCAGAAAGTTTCAGCACAGCTTCATATCCCACATATAACGCAACAGGGGTGGCCTTTCTTATCCCAGGCTGTCTGTCTGATACAATTAGGATTTCATAGCACTAAGGTAATATTTGTTTACTTCTTTTCCTAATTGTAACTAATGCATCTTTCTGAAGATAGGAGCAGGCAAAAAAAGGGGAAAAAAAAAAAAGAGGTTGAGGGTTCAACATGATTCACTTCAGCCAGCTTCAGAATAACGTTTCCCTCTGTGGGTAGCAGTGACTCCTTACACACTTGATTGCTCCATTTCCTTCCTACCCCCTCAGCAGACTTTTTTTAACGCCAACTCATATAGAACTCACAGGAGCACAGGAAGCCTTTTGCTGTGTAAGAAGGACTTGAGCCCTTTCACATGCTCTTGTATCATTTGTGAAATTAGATGCACATGTAGCCTCAGTACTAAGTGTGCTGATCCTCTGTTGAAAAACAGGTTATTTAAAAACAAAACCACCACAGACAATCCATATGTGTGTGTATGCTTGTGTGTGTGTATATGTATATATATATATATATGCGGAGAGAGTAAGAGCGCTTTGTCATGATTTGGGTTGACTCAGCGGGACTTGCAACCAATATTACTTCTCATAGTGCTGCTGAGACAGAGATTTTAATGTACGAATAAATAACCAACGTGATCTGCTACACACAGACTTGCTGAACCCTGTCCCCTGGATATACAAATGGTATCATTAAGAACAAAGGTTTCAGAGGGTCTTCCCAATTCATCTGCTCCAGTCCTGTGCTGTCGCAGGCAACTACATCTCATACATCCGTTCACACAGGGAACACAGCTCTCATCTGAAAGCTAAATACTTTTTTTTTGCCCTTATTTTGTGAGGAAGAATAAAGGGCCTCTTCTCTGACCTCATCTGCACACAGAACTGAGAAAACACTGGTAGGTGGCTTGTAAGATCTTAAAAAGTGTCATCAGTACTACACTATTTCACTGCTTGCCCTCCACCTTGGTAAGATAACTATTCTGAACAAGAGGCCATCCCTCTTTAAGGTTAGTCCTGTTTATTGAAGGAGTAGAAACTTGTTCTTTAATCTAGGTTTTTATTTTATATCTCATAGATATCATGGCTTTTCTGCAGATAATGCTAATATTTTTGTGCTCGCAGATCTTTAGATTAACCATTCAGACGTTGAATACTTAAAAAAAAAAATTAACTAAGTGAAGTAGTTAATCGGACAGATTAACTGCTATATTGAAAAAGTTCAACCACCTCCACAACCGAGACCGATATTTAGACAATCGGTATAGTAAATTTACTCTCCGTCTTCCACCTGAGTTTTCCAGGAATGACTAGTTTGTGGGTGCTTTACAGCATAAGCAATTTAGGTACAGAACCCAAACCAGTCTGTCTGGGTTGAGCAGAAAGAGGTGGAGGGTAGCAGCTGACTTCTGTGTGAGAGAATGGCAAGCCTAAATCGGCAAGATGATTTAATGGGACTATTCCCGTGTTCTTCTCTCCAGTTAACAGGAAGATGTTAGAAACTTGGCTCCTGGTCAGGAAAGGTATCTTCCTTTCCCTGCCTGTCTCCACTGTTAAGGGAGAGGAAACTTCCTTTACATTTTACGTACGTTTGCTTGTGTATGTGTCTCTGCATTGCTGGGCATGTTGTTGAAGCATCCTGCATATAGGATTTCTAAAACCTACATTTACAGAATCCCATGTGTTCTTAAACGTGCTCATAAACACAGTTTACATGTGAAATTTAAGTCCTCCCTCCTTTTCCTGAAGTTCTGACTACTTTAGATCAAATCCAGGATTTCATCTGAAGCCCAGGATGGGCTGCTCAGTCCATACTCTACATTCTCTTTTCTGTAGGATCTCCCACCTCCTTTCCACCTAGATGGAAGAATGAACCGTACTACTCAATTAGTCAGGAAAATGCACTTAACCCTTTCCCAGCAGGTTCAGCACCTACTACTGCATAGCATTTTAGCTAAAGGCTTAGAAGCCCTTTGTCTCATTTTTCTGCAATCCTTTGCTTCTTATTAAATCACTAGCTGTCCTGGGATTATTTAACTGCATGAACAGCATTTCCCCCTGCCAGAGCCCTGCCTGTCAATGCAAGAGCTCACCAGCCCTTTAATACAAGGCAGTCATCCATAAAAGAAAAGAAGGTGGAGAGGGTACAAGGATTCACACCAGTGGAAACAAAGGCAGGTGATGGGTGCTGAAGCTGCGTGCCTGCTGTGTGATCTACCTGGCCTGCCTGCCTTGAGCATAGTGGCTTCAGCAACATCTTTGTCCTCTGAAAGCCTTAGCCTGCATAACACAATAAATAATGCCTTAGAGCAATGTGACCTGTGGCAAGCTGTAAGTGATGACATTGTCAGACATACACAACTGTTGAAACAACCAGACTGTAATCATCATGCTGTACCCACGGAAAGACATTTGGCAAATGAGATTCCATTTTCACATTGGTCTGTGCCGAGCATGTAAATATCCAGCGGGACAACCAGCATTAGGGATGTGTAATTGATTGTCTGAATTACAATAAACAAGCTGTGGCAGGTGATCATCCATCATATTCCTGCTGCATGTTCCGGCACCACTGTGAGACACAGAGAGAGAGAGAGAGAGCTGGAACATGAACAAGGAAAATGAAAAGTCAGATTCATACAGAAATAGAGAAGAGGGGGTAATAGAAAAAAGGATCATGGTGGAAGTGAGAGGGGGCTGCAACCATGAGAAAAAAAAAACGTGGATGGAAAAGACTAATTAATTTCTGTGACTTGTTAGAAATTTTATTGAATTGAAAAGTCCCTTCTACTGTTACTGCCATTGAGAACTGGAGGATTTGCTGCAGTGGCTGGTATTTGGAGCTAGGCATGCTAAGAAATAAATACAGCGAAGAGGAAAGCGTAAAGGAGGAGCTGTGATTAGAGCAGAATGAATTACAAAAAAGTGCATGTGTGTGTATATGTGTGAGAGAATGAAGACTCAACAGCTTTGCCTTCTTCAGGCTTAGACACTTCAGTCCACAACTGAATGGTCAAAAACAGTATCAGGTTTTTATGATCATGCTAAGGAAAATGCTTTCCCTGATGCCTGAATGTTGTAAAAGCCTGTAGTTTGCAGTGATGCTGTTTCAGAGTCAAAGTGATCTGAATGATAGCTCTTTCCTAAGGAAGGGGGACGGGAGTCTAGAGCAGTACAACTCTCTTATTTCTTGGACCAGCCTTTCCAGGGAGGAAATTATCGGTCTTGGAGAGGAGTGTGAAGACACGTTGAAAAAAAAAAAATATGGGGAAATAGTGTCTCTGGATAGATTGGACACTGGTATTTTCCTGTATATTTACAAGCATACCTCATGCAAATTAGTGTGAGGCTTCCCCACCCTCTGCGCTGAAGGTGACTAGACAACTATGGGAATAGCTCGCCCCTTTAATATACCCAGTTTCCTTCGTTTTACTTTTTGTCTATGCAGTATGAATGATCAGACTTTTTTTTCCAAATTTGTGAAAGTTTGGATCTCTGAGTTGCTTATGGACAGTTTTGTGCCATTATTTGACAATCACCCAAATGTAACTGTCATGGTATTGTTTGTGTTTGCTGTTTGATCAAATGCACAGACATTTCCCCTACAGGCTTTTGCCCATAACCATTTGAAATTCCCTCTCTGCAAGCATGATAGTCACCAGAATTTGTGGTATGAATGCTTCTGTAAAATGGATGTGAACACAACTGGTGCAAATTCACCTAAACTGGGTAGAAGAATGAAGTAAGCACGGTGAAAGTTCTTAAAATTATTGTGAAATTTTGGAGAAAATTATATCAAAAACTTTAAAGTTGGAATAATTTTTGCTTTGATCAAATAGCCATTGAAAAAGGTTTCTCACTGTGGCTTAAGCTTTAAGATTAAGCTTCTTTCCAGAAGGTAAAAATAATTCCATCCTTTTTGTGTAATGACTGACTTTGGTGACGTATGTCTTACTGCGACTTCTCTGCCCCGATGTCAAATCTCGGTCCTGTCTGACCAAAATCCTGAGATCAGTGAAGCAGTGGCCATTTGTTCCTTGAATTCTTTAGCAGGAATTTGATTTAGGCATCCAAGTTCTCTGTGTGAACAGAAGTGGTGGAGGGGAAGGCACAATGTAAACCACTCGTTTCTGAAACTGGGAACAAATCCTTTCTTAAGTAGAAATGAGGGTGGGAATGGAAAAGCTTTGTAGCGAAGCAGGATATGTTCTGGGCAGAGACTTTCTGGATCCAAGACAGAATATTTACCTTCTCACCATTTCCTTTTCTGATGGCTATTTTGTGACTCAAGGAAAACATGGGATGGGGTGCAGTTGGAGACAAAGTGAGAAATGTCTGAGGAGGCTTTATCTCTTAAGGGAAATGGGAGATGATTCGGACTGGGAAGCTGCAGAGTGCTGTGATGCCTGGTGTTTGACTGTAAGTAAAAGCTGCTGGCACAGCGGGGGTTTATTTTGGCCCGGACCTGCCCTGGGAACAGCAGAGAAGCCAGTGCTCTTGGAATTCTCTCCCTTTACGATTCACTCAGCAACTTGGCTTCAAAAGAGTATTTAAAAAAAAAAAAAAGGGCAGGAAATGTGTCCAAATATCGAAGCCAAGGTTTGTATGTGAAACTGCGAGGAGGAGATTAAAGACCCAACAACCCTGATCTCCCGACTAGAAAATTTAAAGCGGGCTGGAAGGACGGGGTTGTGTACAGATGGAGGGAGATGAACGTTTGGGGGCAGTGGCTTCTATTCTGAAGAGCTTGTTCAGCCCTGTGTGAAATACGCTTGTGATCTCTGGAAAGGGAGCAACCTCCTTCCCGAGCGAACACACAAAATTTGCGATTTCTGTGGCAGGGAGAGGAAAGGACTGAGAGGCTGTAGGGAGGGAAGCAGCAAAAGCTTTTTTTGTTTGTGTGTTTCTGGTCATGCAGATTTTTGTTGTTTCCATTAGTGCTGCTGCTCTTTCCCCAGGGCTGCCCTCTTGCTTCCCTTTCCAGAGGCTGTGGTGTCCTTGGTCTTAATGTTCGTCTCACATGTAGGAGGTGAACCACAGTGTACTGAGACAGCAATGAATCTAGCATGGCGTGAACAAAGCACACTGTAGGATGAAAGTCACCCGGTGCATAATGATTAAAACTGGTTCAGGTTGAAACATCAGATTCAGGATTTTTTTTTCTTTTTTTTTTTTTTTTTAAATTGCTGCAAAGCTGTTTAGTCAATTCACATGGGACACAGTTTAGTCCATGTGAAAGGAATGTAAAATATAATTTTCAGTATGGGTTATTATTTGTTACATTATGTATTTTTAGCCTAGAGGATGAATTACAGGTCTTAAATACCTGTTTCAGCACATAGCCAACTAATTCACAAACCTGTGGCAAATGCTGGAACCTTCAGGTTTTGTACAAAGCAAACTGGATAGATTTCGTTACTGTCGTAATGGTTTGTGGAAGGGCAACATAATAGCTTCCATTGAGGAACATTACTATAAACAGTATTATTTGTAATTCCAGACTTTCTTGCAAATATAGTCTTTTTCTCTTTTTTTCTTTCCTTTGTCCCAAGCCAGATCATCTGTTAAGCTGGACATGACAATATTTTTCTCCTTTTTTTTTTTTTTTTTTTTTATGTAAACAGAACTGAACACAGGGTAGAAATTCTCTGCAGCCTTAAGATATCCAATTTCTCACTTGACCTTTATAAAAAGTCAATTTGTGCTTTGTTTCTTTAACATGAAATCTAAAATGCCCTCCAGTCACTTCCTCACAGTATTCATTTTTGACCATAAGCAAAGCAATTCTGTGTTTGCTCTTTTCAGGAACTACTAATGCTCAGGAGACAGGGGATTCATTTCTGCTTTTTGTTTATACTGGAGAGTTCAGGTTGCAAAGATCTGGTGTCACCACCATAATGTCATTCACTTTGCAGTTAGCTGCGTATTGCAAAATGTCGATGCAAGCTCAATTTGAGAGAGGGAATGGATGACTGTAGATTGAACAGGGGCTGAAACCCCAGAGTTCTGATTTTGCATCTGTTGCTGACAAAAACAAGTTAGGCAAGCTACTTAGGCCAAAAGTGGCAGCTCAGGGTGACTCACACTTTGGAGATCCCCCACCAAGAAACAATGAGTCTGAATTTTTGGAACAGGGAAATACCTATGTTTCCAGATGGGGGGTCAGAGGAGCTGCAGCAGTTCTGCAGAACTCCTTTGTTATATGGGACAGGTTTAAGAGGAGCATGTATGTAGCGTCCTCTGAATTAATTTGCTTATGTTTCACAAAAAATCACAAGAGGGTTTTTTGGTAGCATTTTAGATATTCTGGTTCTAGAGTTTCAGTGGGAGATTCATACCCAGCGATTTTTGTGCCTTTAAAAATCTCTAAGTAAATCTCATTAACTTCTTCGGCAGTCCGTCAGTGACTTCCAAAGTCGTGTGGTATGGCAAACCCTTTTAAAAGAGTGCTGCCCCACTGGGTCTGACCGGGTAAGTACTCCTGCACCATGAGAGCACTTTCCAGCTAGTACCTAGGCTTGAAGGCACATGTCCCTTGACCTTGTTCCTCGTACCGCACCCAGAGTGCATATTTTTGGACACAAGTATGCATGCCTTATCATGCCAGCTGTTGCTTAAGTATTCACATGAAACTCAGTGTTTCCAAAGAAGATGCCGCAGTCTATAAATGTTGGTGAAGAATCGCAGATTCCTGTCAATATCAGGCAGCCAGTTCATTGCTGGGTTAAAATTAAATACAATTACATTAGTAGTGTGTGGCAGTGGGTTGAAAACCCCATCATGGTGTGGCTGATTGTACCAGTGGCATTTCTTTTCTGGCTGAACCAGTGTTTGTAATTTATGTGCTGCTTGGATGCCTTAGAAAGGCTGGAAGGTTAGCAGAACTGCATGAATTGAACGTTATCCTGTACAGACTTTTTTCACATAACCATGATTTAATCAAGGATTACATTTTTGGAAACTCAAACACTGTATAGTATCCCCTAATTGTCTAGTGTTCTAAAAATACAGTGAACACAAAAAATCAGCCATACAGAATAAATTCGGTATCTCCTCTTTTCAAACTTTCTAATCTGTGATAATAAAAATTCTGCTTGTAAAGTATTTTATGTATTTTGTGACAGTATGAGGCATTTAAATTAGGACCTCAAAATGCTTTATGAACACAGATTTGTTAAGTCCTCCAAGACTCGGTGGAAGAAAGTGAGTGTTATTGCACTGGAAGTCTGCAATATAGTTGGAAGGAGAAAAAAATCTAGGCCTCTGGATTCTGTGAATCCTTTACTTTAACCATAAGATCTTCCTTTCACATCTGTGGCTCAAAAAAAGAAGTGATTTTTCTTCATTGTAATGAGATGTAGTAATTAGAATATGGAAACAATCTGTGGCCTCTGAAACTGTACAGATGTCACTACTGCATTTTATAGTCACTTGGGGCTTTGTGGTTAACTGGAGATAGAATTTGAACTGTCCTGTTCCAAAAGCAAAGGCTCTTAACATTTAGGCTAAAAAAAGAATCTGCACTGGCCCTTTGCTATAAAGGGCTTACGATGTTCACATGTGATAAGATATACGATTCTGACCACTTAAAACAATAGTATGTAATTTATGTGTACATATGAAGGATACAGCAGTAAGAGTTCCTGGACAGCTTTTAGTAGCTCTTGATGTCTGATTTATTAATCAGTCAATTCATTTAATGCAGCTTTGTGTGTAGAGTGATATGGCTCTATGTTGTGTCATTTATTTCCCTTGTACAAAAGACTCATTGTCCTGGTTTGCCAATGAGACCTCGTAAATGTGTGTGTGTGTGTTGCTCAAGCGACTTTTTTTTTTATCCTCCTGCTTTGATTCCTGTTTTTAGCCATCTGCTTGACATTACTGTTTGCCTTTTGCGCCTGCAGAACTTCCCAAGCCATTGCAAACTGTGCTATCCAACTTTTTTCTTCTGTCAACCTCTTCATTCCAATGTCACCCACCCATGGTGCCAGGGAATAATAATACACAGAGGTGTTAAAAAGTATCTTCATTTACATGCTTTCAAAAGTGCCTTTGTGTTTGATCATAAGGATGTTATCTAAAAATTCATCAGACCTGAAAACCAGTGTTTTAGAATTCATTAGAAATTGGTTGACTCTGTGTTGTTGGTGGTCATGGGTGCAGACCAGGAGGACATTATGCTCCTTAAGGTTTTTAAAAAGAAGTTAACGCTGAAAGCCTGCCCCTGCTACCAGATCTAGAGAGAAGAGTGAGTTACCTGTGTTTTTGTTAGGCTGGGCAATGGAGCCAGTCTTCCTGGCCTTGTCCACGTAGAAACCTCTACTGACCTGCCTACCCACAGAGGTGCAACTCCAATGCTCTAGCTGTCCCAGCGTATCTTACCATATGGGTATGCTTACTCCGATGTAAAAACAGTCACCCAGGGAGTTATATTATTACAGCAGTAATTCTATGTCATACATATCCTTGAGGATATAAGGTCTTTAAGTGCTGAAAGCTTTAAGAAACAAACAGTGGTGGCCAGTGAAGGGAAATAAGAAAGAAAAATTCCATTACTCTAAGGAAGACTGGACTCCTGTATTTGATCTGGCCTAAGCTAAGGAGTAACTACAGCATTACCTCCCCATCTTAAGACAGCCATATATGTGTGTCATCTTAGCCATGTCTTTTTTTCCCCCTCCAAATGTATATTATTTGGATGATATTTGAGGATTTTATCCATTTGCCTGGATTTCGAGCAGTCTAGCAGCCTGGTCAGAACAGGGGGTACTGCTGCAAGCAAGCTACAGAGAAGATCTTACACATCCCAGATATGTTCAGCTCACTGTGCATGTGTTACAGAGCACACAAGCATGTTATTTTTACTCAGGATTTCCCCAAAGTAAATATGGCTTCCTACCCTCTTTTGAACTCAGATGAACTTTGCTGATGCCCAGAGGCTGCAGCCACAGTTAAAACCAAGTGTTGCTGTTCATAGGTGGAAAAAGCAACAGCCCTGAGTTTCTCAGTCATTATGTGAGCAGGAAGTTTTGTTTAGCTAGAACCAGTGGGTAAAAGGAACTGCTTTGTGATTGCTTTGTTTCTCCTTTCTCAGGAATTATGCCTTTCCCTGGACTTGTCAGCAGTGGGCCAGTTGGTTTACAGCATGCATATCCAGTCCTTGAGGATTAAAGCAATAGACCTTCAAACTTAACATTAATGTAAGAGTGGCTACTATCCATCTGGCACTTTGGACCTGTGTAACTCGAGGAAGATAAAGGAAAGGAAAACAGTCTTCTGCAGTTTTTCTCATTCTAGATTTTAAGTAGCAACTGTTTTTCAAACTGTTCCTGGAGTCTGGAATAGGATAAATCCTTGGAGAGGAGGCTTAGTGTACAGAACACAGGTGAGGTGGCCAGGGTTGAATGAAAAATATGATTTATTGTCTGTTTTTACAGTTTATCGTGCTACCATTTTATATGCCTACTTTATAAAATACCATTATATTAATTGTTAGCTGTTGTATACATAAGTGCTACCCATTTATACAGCTCAACAAAGGCCTGCTACAATTCTTAAAATAGCCAGACATATTCTTGCTCCAGAGAGTTCACCATTTCTAACTACAAAATAAGTTTTAATTACTTCCTATATCTCTATTGTGGCTTCTTACTCATTTTAGTCTGATCCTGTTCCTTCTTCGTGGAAAGGTTCCAGACAATAAAACCAGAGCAGCTCAGGAAAGGCTGGGTATCATTTTTGTATAACAGCCTGAAATGTTTCTATTGCTGGCCTTCTATGGGGATGATGAAAAGGGAAATCCCTCCATGTAGAAACCTTCAGGTGAGAACTTGTGAGGGGAAGGAAGGCATCGCATAATACTTTTTCGCACATACTTTACTGTGCTAAGAATATTACAAATAAAATATACCGGTCGGCAGGTAATATGTCAGCAAAACCACTTCCATCTGAGATCATTGGTTCCTCCAGCTTCAATAGGGAATCAGCCTTTTCCCAACAGAGCCTCTTTGGGGAGAGAAATGTTCATGTCTGCGTCAGTCCTCGTTGTCTTTTGAAACAACCTCAGCATGAATGTACTAGAGTTCAAGTATTACTCAAACTACCAGATTTCAAAGGTAGTTCTGTCATTGTAGGGTCTCCTCCAAATCTGAAGTACCTTCTGTTTCCAATTGTTTGTAAAAGTGTACTGGCTTTTAATAGAAAGAATTTTCATATCCACTTGTAGCAAAGAACAGGGATGGCTAACCAGCAAGGAGAAGGGAGTAGATCCTCTGTTCGTGGAGGGCAGACAATTTTGTTGTCTATTATCAATCTACACTGACATAATTTTCAAAACAACAGCTTTCTGTTTTTAACAGCTATAATCATCACCAGGAAAAGACATGGAGAGCCTTGCTGCACCCTCTTGAAGCTATTTCTTTTCTTTTCCAAGGAGTCATAGAAAACTGAGATTGTTTGTGTTCTGGAAGAAAAATGTTTCTCTTTTGCCCCTTTCTTTTCTGTAAAAGAAGACGTGAACCCATTCACATTCTAGTATATCTGTAACAACAGTAAGGTTCTATAACCTTCATAAAATATCCCTAGTTTCTTAGCTAAAGAAGACTTAGGACATAGCTATAAAGCTTCATTATAATCTGGAAGACTCTTTTTTAAGACATTGTTAGATATTAATTGCCTATTGATACTGACAAGTATTTTATAATTGTGCTGGTTTTGTCTGGGGTAGAGTTAATTTTCTCCATAGTAGCTCCTATGGGGCTGTTTTGGATTTGTGCTGGAACCAGCGTGGATATCACAGGGCTGGTTTCCCTATTGCTGAGCAGTGCTTACACAGAGTCAAGGCTTTTTCTGCTTCTCACCCCACCCCACCAGCGAGCAGGCTGGGGGTGCACAAGAAGCTGGGAGGGGACACAGCCGGGACAGCTGACCCCAGCTGACCAGAGGGCTATCCCACACCATATGGTGTCATGCTCAGCATACAGAGCTGGGGGAAGAAGAAGGAAGGGGGGGAACGTTCAAAGTGATGCCGTTTGTCTTCCCAAGTCACCGTTAGGCGTGATGGAGCCCGGCTTCCCTGAGAATGGCTGAACACCTGCCTGCCCATGGGAAGGAGGGAATGAATTCCTTGTTTTGCTTTGCTTGTGCGCACGGCTTTTGCTTTACTTATTAAACTGTCTTTATCTCAACCCACAAGTTTTCCCACTTTTACCCTTCCAATTCTCTCCCCCATCGCACTGTGGGGGAGTGAGCAAGCGGCTGGGTGGGGCTTAGTTGCCAGCTGGGGTTAAACCACGGCAATAAGCAAGTTTCTTTTCTGTCTGAAGTTAAATCATTGGTACATTTGCAGAGAACACTAACTATTAGAGCTAATGTCTGGTGGCCAGTACTACAATGAATATTCTGGTATTGTGTTACAGTAGAGAGACATAATTTGAGGGCGTTTATTATTGATTATTATTATTTAAGAACTGTCATTTTTGATCAGGCAAGGCAAAGATAGACAACATGGTGGTGGGTTGCAAAGCGCCAAGGAGGCGACAGTGAGCTGGAGACTCTCAGTACAAAGTGGGGGGACCAGTCCAAGTGGCATGGGCTGGCAGCGTGTCAGGTAATTGCAGGTTGGTTTGCCTCTGAATCTGGGAGAACCCTTAGAGGGGAAGTAGTTTCATTTAAAGAAAGCTGTTGGTAATAAGCAGAATTGGATTTTAATGGGGTTCATACAGATAGAACAGAAATCAAATTTGAGTCTAATTGGCATACACAAGGCGGAAAGAGAAGCGGAAAGCACAGAGCAGCAATGGCTGTCTTGAGCTGAGAGGCTCAGCAAGCAGTGCTTAGGCAGCCGGTCTCCATTAAGATCCTATCCATAATTCATGAGGTTTGGAAACCCAGGGGACTGTCCAACAAAAAGGGAAGAATCCTCCAAACTACCCTTCAGAAAGTGATGGGTACGCTGTCCCAGAAGGGGCCCGTCTAGAGAGCACTTTTAGTAAGTAATGGTTCGCTTTGGCAGTAGAGGTGATAGAGCACTAATGCACGACAAGCCAAGTGCTGGCTTCCCTTCCATCGCACTCAAATGCTCTGCTGTTCAAGGATCGCTGCGGAGAAACAAGGCTTTTTTTATTTCATCAAGATTGCTGTTATTTTTATTTTATTTTGAGCAGGTTGCAGGCAGTAATCCCTGCCTTAAATTTTCTCTCGGATTGGGAATACCAATGTCCTCATGATTACTCAGTTAAACCCTTAAACCTTTAAATGTTAACCCTTTATTACTCTGGTGTGGGTCTAAAAAAGTTAGGTGTCTATTTCAATAATTCTGAGGTTTAGAAGAATTCACATTAAGGATTTTGATTCAAACCATTGAAGTACTAGAACAGAGTGGCTAGTCTGAAAACGTGGATTTGGACTTTTCTTGAGACACTGTGATTTGGTCCTCACAAATTAGCCTGTCTTTTCAGCTGAAGTTATGGGCCAGACCTACTGTCAATCACTGCAGTCCTGTTTCTCATTTCCAATTTGTGGGGCCTACGGTATTATTGAGTGTTCCAGTTATGTTTCGTACCTACATCAGAAAAAATCCTTACATTGAGCATTTCTAACTTCTTTTCAGCACAAATGCAGTATTGAAAAAGCAGAATTATTAACTGAAATTTCTTCCTCCTTTCAGTTAGTTCTGCTAGTTCTAGCTGCAACATGCAGTGATTGGAATGACTGACTAAATGGAGCTTGGTACTGAGAAGGTCTTTCTCAGCTTTCCACGTTTTATTTTCTCTGTGGACTTTATACAGTAACATAGACCTGAGACTGGCCTCCTGGGTCTTCACAAGGACTGTGGTGTATGGCCTTTTCCATCAAAGAGAAGAGGGAGAATCTGTCTGCTCATACATGCCCAATTTATTTGCAGCAAACTACGGAATTGTGGAGAATAAAAAGCCTACGTCCCAGACACCACAAAGTTTCCATCTACGTTACACTTTGGCAGGCAACTGAGGGAACAGCTGAAACAGCGGGGATCAAAGTTGCGGTACCATAAACACCTTTGCCTCCACTGAAATCAAACTCAACAAAGTATAATGGTGAATTCGCTTCTCGGGCCTGAAAGGTATCAATTCCTTCTTCTTTCCCAGTGAGGCCTCCTGCATCCTGCATGGGATTCAATTTGACAAGTAAGATTTGTAGAGATCTTCGTGGTCTTGAGCTGATGGAGTGTGCTCTAGGGTGAGACAAGGAGAAGACACCTGAATGTTCAGTGGAGATTTGTAACTCAATAACTTGAGAGAGACTCTGCAAATAGCGTTGGTCCTTTTTCTGAAGCAAAAGCAGAAATAGAATTCTTTGTCCAGCTACGAAAAGGACCTGATATTAGTCTTTGAGTACATAAAAGGCTGGTGTAAAGAGGGAGGGGATCCATTTTTCTTCAATTCATGGTGGATAGAACAAGAAAAAACAGTCTACAGTTGGGCAAGGAAGCCTCAGACAAGATTTTTAGGAAACCTTTTCTAATGATAATAAAGCACTGAAATAGATTTCTTGGGGAAGTTGAAGGATTTTAGAAGAATTTGTATAAGCACGAATTCATCTTGCTTCAGAGCAGGGAGAAGGACTAGATGACAAGGCTGTGATTGCATGATTTTATACTAGGTTATAGGTCCTGGGCTTGTGGTGCATAATTTGCTCTGCCTCATTTCTATCCATCTACCATTGACAGAGTGGGAGAAGGCCAGGAAAGTTTATTCTTGTGCATCTATCTTTCTTATTCTTGTGCATCTGTCCACTGAGACACAGAGAGTTCTCGCTCCAACCTGGAATCCAAAGCACGACTCAGTGAGATTAAGATGACTGAAATTTAGAAAGGGCTGTTTCTAAACTACTTCGATGACACATTTGGCCTGTTCCCATACTGGCACATGCTTCTGTATGGATCCTGTGAAGCCAAGGTAAATGCTGAGCAAGTCTTTCTCAACCTTTGTGCCAATACACGGGAGTCTGGCAGTAGTCTTCAGTGAAGTACCATCCATTCAAATGTGTTTGATTGGCAGTATATGCCGGGTAGTTCAAGTTGCACTCTACACAGCACTTGTCGAGTGAAGTTAATATGTAAAATAGTGGTGGACTTAATTATACTTCCTTTTAGGTACAATTTATTTCTTAAATGCATGGTTGTCCGTGTCCTAGACTCTAGGGTCTGAAGAATATATGACCTATGGGTTTATGTTTGGCCCATAAGAATGATAGATGCTTTCTACCTGTTTACATACCTGTAGAGTCCCATGTGACATTTGGTTCATCTGGGAGGTAGTTTAATATTTTTTTGCTTCAAGGGGGCTTCATTTAATATGTTATAGGAAAAGCTCCTCAGTCTTTGGTAGTTGCAGCTCTGTCTTTAATGACTTTCTCAGCTGTGCTGTGCACTTTCGCAGAGATCGTGTTACTTCCACTTCACAAGAGCAGGAGGTCACCTTGTAGGAGCAGCCACTGCAGCCTGTGGACACTGACCTACCAGGTGATGTTAATATTAGGGAAGTTAGTAACGTTCCTAAACCATACTCATACTGCATTTAGTTAGTAACATTCCTAAAACATACTCATACTGCATGCATGCCTCTTTTATAAAGCCACTCAAACCAGGGATCAACAACACGGACCATTTTCAGAACATTCCCGGATGTACGTAGAAGCTCACTGAATGTGGATGTCTTTCAGATTATCATTGAGAGACCGGTAGTCAAATTATGTTTGTTTCCTTCAACTTCAAAATATTTTCTAGACTTTCCCAGAAAAGCATCAGAAATCCTGAGGAAAGCTGACTTCTGATGGTATCTGTTAAGGAGATGAAAAAAGCAATTTTAATTTTAAAAGACTCCTTAAAATAATTCAGTTTTTATTTTATATCTTTCCACAATCTTTCAGTAATGCTTCATGCCATCCTTAAAAATGTGCATGTGTCAGGCCTGGATTTTGCTCTGCTCTGAACAGAATGCATTAGGTCTATTTGTCATTATCATAACCTTTGTCTCTAGACGTCTCTTTATGGCACTCAGGTTTTGTAGCTACTGGAAGCTTTTCTGTTATTATTGATTGTTGTAGCT
This sequence comes from Nipponia nippon, assembly GCF_047370975.1. Classification (NCBI taxonomy): domain Eukaryota; kingdom Metazoa; phylum Chordata; class Aves; order Pelecaniformes; family Threskiornithidae; genus Nipponia; species Nipponia nippon. The sequence goes on along the minus strand of NW_028262348.1, from coordinate 4,047,734 downwards.
GACCGCTCTTTCAATGTGACATAATAATTTTTCTTTTTACCATCTCTGCATACTGCCATTTGGAAACAGACCACCTAGGAGGAACAGATGCGAGTTTTAAGTGATTTGAAGGTGTTAATTGATTCTTTTTGAGCTTTCCGTTCTCTCTTTTATCCACCACGTTGTCTGTACATTTTGCCATTGATACTGAGAGAACATTGTAACGGGTTTGTGTTCACATCTCTTGATCCAAAGTCTTTTATTCCAGTGTTGCTGATACTGACCTGACAAACCCCGAGGAGGGCTGTCAGTGTCTTCGCAATGTTAGGAAGGTTTCAATAGAAGGTGACCTACTGTGAGACGGAAGGTCAGTGCTTCTTGCATAGTCATGTCAGGAGATTCCCAGACTCCTATGCAGGCAGCCCTGGAAGAATTGGTCTCGCTGTTGGAGATGGCAGTTCTGTGGAGGATCATGAAGAATAGCAGAAATAAAACCAGACTCTTCTCAGCCAGATTCAGGGTGAGTACAGGATCCTTTGAACACTCCAGACATGATTTTGCAGAAAACGCAGTGTTCAGCTTGTTTTGAAAGCAGAGAGATACTTGTCAGCAGTTATTGCTGAGCTAGGGAGAGTACAGTTAAGATAGATAAACTTGTCAGCTGTGTCAACTGTGATGATGGAAGAGCAGAAGGGCCAGCTGTAAGGCTGAAAAAGACCTTTGTATTTTAGATGCAGATAGTGAGGTTGTTCTTGCATAATGCTGCAAAATGGTTGAGAGTGTCCTTGTTTTTGTATGCACTAATTCCACAATTATTACGGAAAAAAGAGCCATGAATGATGGGCTAAGAGGGTTGTATTATCACCAGGAATCATGTTTGCTGTTGGCAACGTTTTTTTGTAGGCCTGCATGACAGACTTTCAATTTGACCTCCCCTTGCTATTCAGAGGATTAATTGGTCTCCTCCTTCTACATGCTTTTGGTTTGCTCATCATCCATCTTTCATACTTATCTCCTTAAAATTGTAACTGTTGCTGATTTTCTCCAAAGGATCTTCATAGTCTTGGCTGACAGCTATGTCAAATGTACTCTTTGTCTTGTAAAAGTCTGATGGTGTAAGATTCTCACTATGACATAAAATTTGAGACCGGCAACGAATACATTGAAGTGTTGATTCTGTTGGGCTGCTAGACTTTGGCTGTCTACATGACTGGTTAGAACCCCTGAAGAGTGACTTGAAAGGCCCAGGGAGACGAAAACGTTCAAACTTGCAAAATGCGTTATTTTTAGATAAAAGTAATAGTAAACACATCTCATTTTTGTAGGACCTAAACAAAATAATACCTTCTGCTCTGATGCCTAAGAGCCAGCAGAGGGAGTGAAAGTTAACTGCTAAACCACCTTGGGCAACGCTGAACTGAGACACCGAGGAAAAACCTTGTGCACAAAAAAAATGGCACATCGTATTCCTTTCAAGTCCCATTAGAAATGAAGACTAAATATCAGTCTGCCAAACAGAAAAATATGATAGTAGTAACAAAAAACATTTTAATTCCATGCTTCTAAGTGGATATTAGCAACAATAACATTAAACAAAATTAAACCATAAAAAAGGTACTCAAGAGTATCGTATTCATAGTCAGCATATAGAACCTGATGAGACTTCTGATATGTTCTCTCCATTATAGATGCTAGCGTGAAGGAAGTGAAAAATCTGTGTGTTGCCCTTGGCTTGTTCAGACTGTTGTTGTGTTTATTTCTATAATATTACCCTCTCTCTCTCCCCCTCCCGCCCCAATAACTTACGGGTTTCAAACACTGTTTTGCTCAGTCACAGTGAAAGATGTTTAATGCATCTTCATTAATATACATGAAATGCTGTTACTGTTTTCTGCTGAGGAGGTGACTGTGGCTTTTTCATCTCAGGTCTCAGCTGTGTGTGCAAGAGTGAGAGAGACAGAGAGAAAAGGGAAGGGGAAGTGGAAAAGAGAGTTGTTTTGTGTACATATGTAGGTAGCTTTAAAAAAAACCCACAATCTTTTTTTTTTCTTGTAGAATACATATTATATGACCAGAAGACACTCAAAGCAGACTCCTGTCAAGCAGGGTGAGAGGGAGAGCTTTTTTCAAATTGTTAACTTTTGAGGCCTATCAGCCACCTTTTAATCAACTTGGTGTATGTCATGTTGGAATGCATGTCATGTTCTGGCTTCTTAATCAGAATTTCGTATTACAGAAAATCAAATGTCTTCTACAGACATGAAACTGGAGTCGTGGCCCTTTTTTCCCCCCCCTCTGTTTGCATGACACAGATCACACTACTACTACACTACTACTACTACACACTACTAGAAATCAGCGAGTGAGGTTCCTGTGTATTAGTATATCAGTAATGATAATAAAGGAGTAACAAAAATAATAGGACATGTACATGTATTATTAATCAATCTTGAAAGTAATTACAGTTCATCAACTGCTTGGCCTTGTCTAGACCATTTCTTATGTTAATAAATGGAAAGATTTTTGCTATCAAAATAAATCCTAGTGTTTTCACTTCTCAAAACAGGAAGGTGAATACACCAGCAGGTTCACTTTGAAATTATAGCGATGTGGTAAGGATAAACTATCTAATGAAAACAGAACATCTTTTTCAGTGGTACAGAGTCAGGAACATTGACTTCTTCTGAAAAAGATTGTATTCCTTTTCATTTGCTCCAGTCAGATCCCGTCCAGTGATTTCCTCCCTAAAATGTATGCATTGTAGTCTGTGTATAAGTTCTAGTATAAGAAAGATTTTTACAAAGTAGAGGAAATTCATATCGGCATCAAATCAAAGGATGAAATATCTGGAGGTTTGGTTCATGAAGGCAAATCAAAAGAGTTTTTTATGTGCAGCTTGGAAGAGAAATGTAGGAGAGAAATGGTCTGATAATTTAAAATGTTTCAGAAAGTCACAAATGCTGTGAGGTTGCAAAATAAAACCCAGAACATGCAGCATAAAACCCTAAGGAAAAACTCTGGGGAAAAACCATTAAAGATGATACAAAGGAGTGTAATTTCTCGAGGTAAAATGAGATGATGAAATTTGTTCTTGACTATGAGTCAGCGTACAGAGGAGCGCATTTCTAAGAAATACGATAGAAGTACAGTCACTGACTAAGACTGAATAACATTCTTAGAATACTCTAATTGCTGCACTGATCAGGATTAGGGACTAGATAGTCTCTTCAGTCTCTAATTTTTGTAATTGTATGGATTTGTTCACTATTTCAGTACATGGCCGATAATAGTATTTCATACTCTTGCAGCGCCTTTCAGCAAATGATTTTAAATAGCTTTAATACTTAAAATTCCCCTTTGTGATCAACAAGTGCTCTGCTTCTTACACACAAACTGATAAAGTGAAATGAGTACGAAATGCAGCTCTGTGCAGATGGGCCTTTGCAAGATCTGTGCATTACTTAGAGTCACTGCTGCCAGAAATGTAAAAACACCTGATCTGTGTAGCTGAGTAGCTCAGCCTGAATTGTATAGATGAACTGTCCACTGAGACCTGTCACCAGATCAAGAATTATCCAGTGAATAAGTTTGCAAATTATTCTGATAAAAATACGTTCAAGAATTTGACATACAATATGTGAAGAAAGTGAAATTAATTGGAAACTTCTGCTGAGCTGTAGTAGACATTTGTTCAGCTGTAGTTGGCAGGGAAGACTTCTTACCAGATGACACCTCATAAGCATTACTGGGTCCTCATTTTATGTACTCCAGGTAAAACCCAGAGTACTGCAGCGAAGAATGCTATGACTTGATACAGAAGCAGAGAATATCAGAACCTGAATCAATGTTTGAAAAGAATCAAAGGCTCTTTTGTCTACTTTGACACCTGATACTCTGCAGCAAAGATTTCCATTTCCACTGAATAAAACTGCCGTAGGCCTTGTTTCCTACTCCAAATATCCAGGGAGTAAATCTTTCAATTGTTCCAAACTGCATCGATATATAGTATCAGGAGGAATGTGCATCAGAATGGTTATAATGTAAAAAATCTACAAGGCTGAAAAGAAAAACTAAACAACCCTCTGATCTGCACGCATAATCCCATGGTGCAGCTGACCCAGAATTGTAATGCAAATATTGTAGTTCAATCAGGCTATTTTAAGACAGGATAGGAATGAGGCTTCTGCTTTCCCCAGAAGGAATGTACATCATTGCCTCTTCTTTAATTTGCTTTTGATTAAAAAAATATTAGACTGTCTGAAGAGTATGTGCTATCTTTTCTGTGTGTTGAGGGAAAGAGAAAAATCAAAAGGAATGAGAAATACAGGTGAACTTGTCAATTCAGGTTCACTGGGAGAAGCTTAGAACTTTTTGTTAGATGCTTTTTATATGATTTAGTTTGACTGATGAGGAAATTCAATTTCTTTCCTCCTTTCTTTCTAAAATTCTGAAATCTACCACTGAGATTCTAGATAAGGAGGGGACAAGGGGATATGAGTTAAGTTTCTGTGCAGTTCTTCCCTCACCAATTGTTCACGGTTTATTTATGTAGCCATTAGTTCAATGGTTAGTGAGATACGAGGTTTTGATACCTGAAGTACGCTGAAGCTGAGCTTTAGCGTTGCCCTATTTATTGCAGCCAACCAAAATATCTGGTGGCAAAACCTTTATTTTTGAACTTGGATTGTTTTTTGAGGTTTGCAAAATATTTGCAAAATGAAAGAAGGTCTTAGAAAATTTCCAAATGGTTTGCTATGTTTTATTTAACTGATTGTGATGGCAATTTTCCACGTATTTTTTGTCCGCTTTTGAGCCAAATGGGTTAGCTTGTTGTGGATGACATGGGACTTTGAGCAGCTGCCAGAGCCTTTGAATGGCTACCGGCTAAACCTATCCAGTCCCAAGAGATTTAGCAGAAACCATTTTTACTGTTTTTCACGTTCTCTAAAAAGTGTTTGGGAAATGTCAGTTGCAGAAAGCATCCTTTAAATGACTATCCCGTATAAGATGGGGAGAGCGGCTTGTCTTGGCAGCATCACGGAGACACCAGAGAACAGAACAATATTTCAACCAAAAAATACTAGATGATAGGTTTCCTATTAAGAAGACAATATCAAAGGAGGTTGAGGAAAGAGAACTGCTGACACAGAGAGAGCGCTATAGGCTTTATCAGGAATATCCTTAAGCAACGGAATGTTGAATTAGTTGAAGCTCTTGAATTTCTGTTTTTGTATCTAGTTTTACTGTCCCACAGCTCGTTTGCATTGTGTAGCTGTCGAATGGCAATGGGAGTGAATATGGTGCTGATGTAATAATTTTCCGTGAAGATTTGCATGTGGTAGATAGTGGAAAATCAGACTCTGCACTGTATGAATATACACATACATACAGGTAAAGTGATGCATAAAACTTTTTTCATCCCTGACTTTAGAGAGCCTTTAAGTTCTGTTGAGGTTTCTTCTCTTTAGTCTCTAATATTATGTAACAGTTGCTATTACTTTGTGTGTTGATCCGTCACTCCCGCACTTCTCTGCTAAAGCCAAAGACGGTTGCCTTGCACATGGAACTTGAAAATGTGAAATGTTAAACTCTTCACCGATTTCAGAAACTGATCTCCCCTCCCAAAGGTGATCATTCCATTTGATACAAGCTATAGAAATTTTCATGGATTTTAAAGCTTTGCAGTATTAATTGGAAGATGGAGGAAATTCTTTATGCAGTTCTGCGTGTGGATGAAGGGAATAAAATCTTTGTTTCAAGAAGTCTAGGTATGCCTAGCTACTGCAGCGCTAGGTGCCACAGAACAGGTTGGCGCAACAATTTACATGAATTTAAGCGACGGTGTCCTGAGTAAGATGACGCTGGTACTTCCAAACAAATAGCCATAAAACTGTGCCTGCATGCTTCACCTTGTGTTTTTTGGTTTTGTCAAGACACTTCCTTTCTTTGGTCTTTTATCATTTTTAAGGCTTTTTTTTTTAGCTTCTTTTTAGCTTCTTCCTCTCTTTTGCAATGCATTAGTTACTATAGTAACTATGCTGTGAATGGTATAGAAAGAGGCTAGTGTACCCTAACAGTGAAGTATAAAGCTACTTTATATAATAGTTTGAAATTTATATCATGGTTTTGAAAATACAGAAGTTTTTGTGGTGGTTTCCATGACCACGTATGTGGTATAAGTATATATAGCACTCTTAGGTCATCACTGGTAATTACCCTCTTCTGCCAACATCCGAAGGATGGTAACAGCCCTGCCTGAAATTCTACTCCACAGACACAGCATTCCGAAATACACATCCGAGCACTTCACCACCATCCGTTTTCACCTCCTGAATATGTTTAGTTATGGAAAAGTAATCTGTACCTGTAGCCATAATGCTATATTATAGTTAAATTAACTTCCACTTACTAAATAGATGGTTGGTGAGGGGTTGTATCTGGGCTAGCCACTATTTGCAGTTGATCGAAATACTTTGCATTACTGTATTACATCCCACTAGTATAAAAGCCATAGTGTTTGTGCCGTGATCCTGTTGTCTCCTAAGCTGCCCTGCTCTGAGTCAGTATTTTCACAGACGAATGCCAAACATTGCAGAAAGCAACGGCAGAGTAGAAAGTATTCCTGAAGCCAGTTCTGACCTGTAGCTTCAGCATAGCTTCGGGAGGCACTGAAGTACAGGGTATCTGTTGATAATGATGTATTACACACCTGGTAACTTTTGCCTCTTCTGGTCATAAGAGACACTTCTTTTTTTTTTTTTTTTTTTTTTTTTTTTTTTAACAGAGAGCATATTTAAGCCCAGCCTGGTGTAAATTCATACTTCAGTAATTGTGTTCTACCTATCCCTGGACTTTTGAGTGAAAGCGTTACCATTCATTACTTCCTGTCCTAAACACAGTGCTGCCAACTCTCATGATTTTATTGAGTCTCAGGATAGTTGTTGTATTTTCAAAAAGTTCCAGCTCCTGAAGTAATGCAAATATGTGAAATCTATTTCATTACATAAAGGGCACACTTCTAGTTTTCTCAGCTGGGGAAAAAGCTTGAACTAGCAACTCAGTGCACTGTTAAGGCTGGGGAAAAAAAAGTAATTTAAAAATATATTCTTTTTAATATAGTCTCTAATTTAAGCAAGTATCTTTTCAAGTTCTTGACTCATAGATTTTGGATGTTTGGACTTGACCATAAGGTATTGTTTGGGATTTTTTTTCCTGCCATGCTCTGCTTGGGAGCTTGAATATATCTCTTACTGGTAGGATGTCCTTTGCATTACCTCATAAAAGAGTGAAGTCTAAACTAGAAACACATTTAAAAATGTTTTGAGATCCGTGGATGGAAGCTGTGAAAAACACATCTGTACTCTTAAATATGCATTAGCATATAAAGCACATTAAAAATTCACTTCTTAAAATCTTATTCACATGACCCGAAAGTCTGCTGATGTCTCTCTCTGACTAGTATGGCAGATTCTTGATGAGCTGGCTAATTCTTTATTTAAACTCCATGAACCATTTAATAGATGCCTGATTCTTAGGGTACAGTGAGTAAAAGACAATAGTTCCAAGAGGAAAATGGCTAGGTTCTGCCAAGGTGTAGAAAAGGAAAAAAACAGTATGTGTATGCATGCATGCGTGTGTGTGCGTGTGTGTGTGTACATACGGTTGCTGGCATAGTGCTTTTGAAAGTCACGTTGACCACTGATCAGGAAAAAACCAGTAAGCAGATGATTTCACGACTACCTGCTCTCTGCAGGTTTTCTTGGCTCTTCCCTTTGAAATGCCTGGAACTGACCACTGACATAACATTTGGCTGACAATCTCATCTCATCTACTCTACTCATCTACCTTGGCAATGTCCTGCATTTCATCATATAGCAGATGCAAGCTTGTATTTCTTCCTTGCAAAGCAAGTTGTTTAAAGTATTCTTCACTGTGTGGTAGTAGGATGTTTGTTTCAATAACACGAACTGTTGGATTTCTGTAACTTGGAGCCTAGAGAAGGGGAAAGAGCAGGAGAGAAACTGGAACGTTTCTGTACAAACCTCTGGCTACGGAGCCCAGTAACCTCTCCAAAGCACTGTCATATTTCAGCCAAGTTATAGAAGGAGTTGGAAGCTTGCTCGAAGCAGGACTAGGAGGAACTTGCATTGTTCACATTATTGCTGGTATTCTCTGTTTGCTGGACAGCAGCCAACAGGAAATTCCTGGGACAAATCTTTCCACTTTTTTTTTTTAAATAAAATATTTAGGGGGGGGAAAAGGAAAGAGAGTGAAATTAAGTCTTATGGAACAAAGAAGCCAATATCAATCTCAAATCACAAATATGTAAAGTTTTGGGCCTCCTTTGTTATTTTATTTTTTCCTCTGAAGGATTTATGACCTCACACGCCTTGTTTCTGTGACATCAGATGGTGTTGCCGTGGGAACCATTTTATTGTCAAAAACAAAAGCATTTTGAAGAGTTCCTTAGCAGCACAGGACACAGAGTGCAGAGTATAAAGAAACTATTTTTATCTAGATGATAAATCTGTTTTATTAGGCCCATGATTTTTCAGCTCTGTCCTGCTAGAAGCAAGAATAAATCTGGCAAAAACAACAACAGTTGCACCTGTTAATCGGGGGCTGAATTTGTCCCTACATGCAAAATCTTGGGATTTTCCTTTCTTGTCTCCCTCCCTCCAAATGACTGATAGTTTCCAAATGCTTTAACATATGAGAAAAAGCAACAATCTGCTCATACGAGCTTTACAGGAGCAAAAGCTTGGTAAGTAACAGGAAGTTTGTATTGCTGTGATTTTGGTTATTTTAAATTGACAACGTACAATACCGAATGCAATTCATGCAGAACGAAGTATTGAGGATTCACATTTTGCTTCCATAAGACCTCCAAAACCAAAGGGCATGAGAGATTTGGTAGTTTATTTTATTAAATACAGAGCGCTCTAGTTTGCACTGAGATATGAGGGTGAGACCTGCTGTCCTTAGCTGGAATGATGGATACTCACCAATGGACCCATACGTAAAAAAAGAACAAAATGTTGTGATTGAGCAGAGTTAAAATGTGGAAGAATGTTCAAACCCTCGCTGAAAACACCACGGGATAAACCTGCTAAAACCGAACTGTTAACATGTAGCGAATGCAGGAGGTTTATGTCCATAAAAATAGCAAGTGTGTGTGATGTAAGTAGGTGCATACCGATAACATGTACTGATAAGTCTTACGATCCAATCTGCATGCGTATCTACACACAGAGTTTATCATATAGTAACAGGGGAACAGCCTAATTTTCCTTAAGAAAAATATCAACATGGGTTCCTGAAGAAAGCTGTTAGAGGAAATTTTAAAAATTCCTTTCACATATGTATCCTGCTCTAGTTAAGATTCTGCAGCTGCTGCATTTAGTGCCCCAGAACTGTTGCTGTATTCCAAAAGACAAGTGATCTCATTGCCATATATTTGCTAGAGTAAAAGTAATATACACAAGGGGATAGGTAGGTTAAACGCCATATGGTTAACCCCAACATTTCTGTTTTAAATGACCAGCATTTCTGTTTTAAATGATTCCCTGCGTTTGGCTTTATATCAGCATTTTGCAGTGTTTTGCTGATCTTTTCTTTTGTAACGAGGTAACCTGGGGAGGGAGAGAATGATAGTAACTGTAATTACTACCGATTTCTATCTGTTGCCTGTCCAATCCACCTCTACAAATGTATTCCTGTAGACCTAAGCAGCTTAGAAGTGGATCTGAGGGAATATCAAGGATGCAGAATCCCAGCATGGGAAGGAGAAGGAAAGTGCTGCTTAAACATTGACACATTGCCAGATGTAGTGCTTTTTAACATTGGTGTGGGCTTGTTCACACTTGTCAAATCATACTGTGCTTGCTAATGTTGCATTTTCATCAAATATATTAGCTTGCTCTCTATTCCCACTCTTCAGCAATCCTTTTCATTTCTCCTTTCGTCCCTTCGTTCCACTGTTCTTTGTTTTCCCTTTTATCCCCTTATCTTACGGTTATTTTCTTTCTTTCTTTCTGCCTGACTCCCCCTCAGCTGAAAAAAAATCAGTCTGACCCAATCTACATTTTTTTTAGCACACGCAGGTTAAGCAGATGCCTGCCTGGAGGAATTTACAGTCTCATCCTGATGTACAACATGCAAGGAATATATAGGCTGATATACAAGAGTGGGAGTAGTTAGTTGTTAATCAGCAACTGAAGGATACATGAAAGAAACATGTTTGGGATTTTCTTAGGGAAAAAAAAGGTATAGCAGTGGATGTCTGCCCTGAAGAAAAGGGATGCTTTTTTTGGTGTACCAGTGGGTAGTGTCAATGAAGCAATGGAGTTCAGACCTGAGGAGCATTTTGTGAGGAACACTAGGATGCACCAGAAATAACAGATTACAGTAGGTGGGAGTTTCTTATAGGTGAAAAAGAGGCTCTTAATTTAGTTGTGGAAAATAGCTGCGGTTTATGAAGGGATTTAAAAAAAATTACATAGAGTAGCAGAACATCCCCTCTTCCCTCTCGTTTTAAATGTACACAACAGAAGAAAGTATTCTCATTCCTTTGCCCCCTTAGCTCTTCCCCATTTCCCTGTGTGATGTGGACGGATAAAAAGATAGAGCATTGAACTCAGAGGGTCTGATTTGGTTGGACAGGAGAAATACTGAAAAGATCTTTGCCGAGGGCAGATCTGTAGACAGCAAACAGGGGTGAGTGGAAAGGAGTTGTCCTGAAAGGCACTTATCTAGGTTCTCATCTCATTTCATCCAAGTGGGGGATGTCTGACAAGTACAGACAGTTAAGCAAGGCCGGTGTTAAACCAGACCGTTCCCTTCAGTGGTTTGAGAGCTGCTGCTGGAGGGAGAATGTTAAGCAGTACAAAATCCTGAAGGATCACTAAGATAGCCTGAACTATGTAGGTTATGCTGTCTAGCTGGTAGTGGATGCTCTCAGGAGCAGGTATCCTGTTATAATCTTCTTTCTTTTTTTACTCTGGGCTGTAAGTCTTCGTATTCTTATGGTGAAAAATGCTAATGGATCTAAATCTTCACATAGACAACCTTTTACAAACCTCAAAAGGAGATTTTGCCAAGGAAGGATTTCCGCTTGTGGTCCCCCAGTTGTGTCTTGTGCAATATAAATATGCACATTTGCCCAAAAAACAGCAAAGGAGTTGCTGAGGAAGCAAAGCCAGCGAGGACTCGGTCCAAGTTGTACCAATGTTTTCGTGGACCTGGCACCTTTGCTGAGTGGGTCACAAACTGGGGTTTGGTCTTTGCTACCTTGCTCAGAGTCTGTATAGGCCAGCTCTTCATGTTGCCATGGGGCAGTTATTCATCATAGTCAGGGACTAAAGGTACTGACTTTGGTAGGATTCACATGGGCACTGCTCTGTTGGAATCCCAGGGAAAATTCTGATCCGATCAGTTATGCCGTAGAAGCAGAGCAAGTTCCTTGATCCGCCAGTATTAATGGAAGAACTACAGATCTGCTCTGCCTTTGCATCTTGTTGTCCTTACAATGGGTAATCGCTGCTTTTGTGCCAGTTTAGTGTGTCGCGACCACACTTGATGCGATATAGATTCCTAAATCCGATAGTTATCAACCACAGCCTAGACTGTGATGTTTTGGAGTCCTCATATCCTATGCATAGCAAGGGACATAACCAAATATTTTTAAAATAGTTCTGTTTCTTCCTGTTGTTCAGGGAAGGGATATGATATGTGCAGACATAGGCTTACCACAAGCCATCCATGTTTCCACTGTATGTAATCTGAGGTTTTTCTGTGTTTGGGGAAAGATTTTTGCGGGACTTAAGTAAATTAAGGATAGTTAGAAGATACAGAGCTGCTGGTATTCATTGTAATGGCTGTAGGTATTATAATGAACCCTTATAAGAATGCCGCTTGCCTGAGATCTTGCATCAACGATTACTTTTCATCTGAAAGAGGCTTTACCTGAATTAGTGTTTTGATTTGGAGCAATAGTGCAGTTTTGAAGTGAGCCCCTTAATCACCTCTACTTCCCATGCTTTGGAATGGTTTTAGAATGCATTACCTAGGTTTCTTTTGGAGGCACTTAAACAAAGAGCCCCGCAACTCCCAGTTGGGATATAAAGATCCAAAACAATGGCTGATCTCATGGATACTCCTGAACCAAATATACGGCAGGGATATTCAGTCCATGGAACCAGGCTAAATCTAGTCCAAAGCAAAACGCCAGGACTGCATTTAGTGTACGCTTTGATCTACTAATGTGCTCCTATTGTACAAAATTACTTGCAGGATGTAGCCAGAAGTGGCTGCAGTTTAAATGTCAGAATTAAATGTAAAGATGAGAAACAGGAGAAACAAGAATTATTCCCATGCCAATACATCAGTTCATCCCAATAGTTCACACTGTGAGCAGCCCTATACCTGCCCCCCAGCTTCACATTAGCATCAGTAGATAGAGCAAGTTCTGGTGGTCTTTGCCTACTAAATCCCTACAGTGAAGTCAACCCCTCTTTCCCCCATATGGGAATATGACTGTCAACAGAAGATTTGTGAAAATTCAGTTATCAGAGAAGGACTAAAGCTAAAACTTACCATCAAGAAGCGAGAAGAGTAAATGGTGTATGGGAAGTCATTAGTATGTCCTACATGCCTACGCATTGCACTGCAGATTGATCTCCCTGTTGTTCAAAGGATAAGGATACCTGAGACAACCTCAGGGAACTTTAATTTTAAATTCCCTCCCTTCCCCACAAAAGTTAGTCTTATGAAGAGGGAAACTGGAGGTAAGTGTTCCTGCTTTTCATCTGTGGGGTGGGGCAGCAATTCTCAGCCCATGGCTGCATGCCATCATTTTTGCGACTATTCTAAAAAGGGAAAGATTTTAAAACTTTCATCTTAGAATTAGAGAACAGCTGGGGTGATTCAAGCACTCTGTGCCCTGTGGCTGTCTGTAATTTCCTCTTTCTTCATGACTAGCACAAGCATAATTGTTTGGTTCTTTGGAGAAGGGAAGGTTGTATTTGTTTCTTTTTAATCGTTAATATGCATCCCTTAGACCCTATATTGGATTTTTGGTTAGAGAGAAGAAAACCACTGTGAATGTGGGTGCAAGAATAAAAGATCAAGGCCTGGTACAGCCCTGAGACACGGAGAGAGATGGGACGCAATGGATTCACGGGCTGAAGCAGTACTGAGGGCAGGAATCCTGTTAGAGGACAGGGGGGTTCTGCCCTATGGAATGGTTCATACGGGGTGAGGAAACAAAGGAATTCTTACAGAAAAGTAGCGCTGACATTGTTTTCAAGTTAAGCTTTTTATTCTCATTAGTCCTATGAAATTTCATGGTGAACCAGGCTAAAGTATTACCTCCTAATGCTATTGTTTCTTGCCTTGTTTTTGTGAGACTGTTATAAATCTTGATTTTTATGGTGCTTTGCTTGATAATGCATGGATGTTTGGCCACATGATTTCCAATGTTAGTTGGTGTGGTTGTTAGTATTATGTTATCTTTGTCTTAGAGCTGGCAATGTAATTAAAATACATTGACTAGGCTTCAGTGTTTCTACGTTCTCAGCTGAGAGTTTGAACTCAATGTGCATAGAAATAGAAAGAAGGAGTTTTATGCACCCTGTGTGCATGTAGGAATGATTTCTGGAAAGTGCTGAACATTTTAGCTTAAAAATTCTACAGGAAAAACCTAGAACATTGCAGTTTCACTCCTTCATAATGCTTTATATGCCAAATCTTTAAAGGAGAGGAAGAACTCCAGCTTCATTTCTTTATATGACTATGGACCGTTCACAGTGTACAAAAGTCATAAAGCAGATCCCAGAAACAAATAGATTGTTCTAGATTCCTTTTACTTGCTGGATGGCCTTTAGGATTCAGTTTTCCAGACTTTTCTACACATTTCAGAAACTATCTTCTAATTGGCAGGGAAGACTGGTATGTAATTTCTTGATTCCAGGAGCTGGGTCTTTGTGAGAAATACAAAATAGTGCAAGACCAGCCCCCCCCCCCCCCCCAAGTGATGTTTGTATATATCTGGGTTATGACCGTCTTGGTTGTTGTAATCTGATGTATTCTGTACCAACTTAAATAGGAATTTTTTCTGTTTGCTGCACCTTGAATTCTTCACTGTGATCTGGTTTTTACACATTCGAAATAATAATTTTTCCTCCAGAAGAGTAATCAGGATGACATAGGTCTGGGGAGGAAAACACAAGGACAATACAACGGAAGTCTTCCCTTAGATTTAATTTGGGTAAAATTAGTTTTGACGTTTTCTTCCCTATCTTATTGCTTCTCTTCTCCTGTGAAAGGGGAATGAACGCTAGGATTTCCAGGTCAGAGCACAGGAACATGAATCAGACCAGAAGACTGTGGGAAGCTTGCCAGTGCCTGCCTACTCTTCACTTTTGTCTGCTACTCTGTAATATATATGATCCCTAAATACTACTCTAAAATAAGGAGAGGAGAAAGACAGGTCTTTCTCAGTGTGGAGAGGGGTAAAATGAGAAAGCAAGTGATAGAAAGCCCTCCCAGACACAATGCTTTAGAGATTCAGATTTGATTGCAGCTACTTGCATTACATTCATTTCAACCCACTGGGCAACATCAGGTTTTTGCCTTAGTCCCTAACTCCATCGAATAATGGATCCGTCCCTTTGTGGGCATTTTCAAGGAATCTGCTCAAGAGCTTTGCAGTGTGTGCAAGAGAAACAATTTTGCAGGCTGACCTGCTCCTCTTTGCTGAATACTACCGTCAGAAGGCCAGAGCTCTCCAACAACTGTCCCCACTGCGCTACCAATCTTGTTCTCTCTCGATTTAAACAGGAATAATTGCATTTGCCTTATAAAGGTGCAATAGCCATTTGAGATGAGCATCAAGTCCGTTTTTTACATTAGCTCTTCCTTCCTCACTTGCTTTTAACAGGAGTTGTGCTGGCAGGTAAACTCATTCATCCTGTATACAAAGAGCTTGACAGCTGATTTTGTGCTCCCTCCGCTTGTGCTGCCATTTCTACACGCATGGCCCTACCGGCAGCCC
The DNA here is from genome assembly GCF_047370975.1 of Nipponia nippon. Taxonomy (NCBI): domain Eukaryota; kingdom Metazoa; phylum Chordata; class Aves; order Pelecaniformes; family Threskiornithidae; genus Nipponia; species Nipponia nippon. The sequence goes on along the minus strand of NW_028262348.1, from coordinate 4,032,703 downwards.
TGCGTGTCTCCTTAGTTGCAGGTTAGAGGCAGAAAAATGTCCCCTTTCTGTCAGTAAATAGCACTCCTCAGTGTTTCTCAGCTGGTAGCCCCAGTCCCCTGCAGCATTTTCATCGATTTTGCACAGTGCAAGGAGGGTAATTTTTACCTCGGAGAGCGCAAGAGCCACATGGTGTTCCTCCAGCTTGGGAAGGGCCAGCTGCACGTCAGATTCCTGCTACTCGGATCCTTCAAGAGAGGCTGTCGACTTGACTTCAAAACTGCCTCAGTTTAACAAGCCTGTTGTTAGACTGTAAATTCAAATGTAGGCCTTCAATTTTTCTGCTTTTCTGACATGATTCTTTTGTTATATGTATCAATGCAGACTAGAAATGCAAGCAGGTATGTTGCATGTATCATTTGGGGCACAGAAGCTGTACATGATGCCTCTGGGCTTTTCTCAGAGCTCCCATCCACCCACTCCTGCCCTCAATCCGCTGTGGAAATGACCTCTTCAAAAACTGCATGTGCCCGAAGGCATCCTTAAATATCGATGGAACAAGTGCATTAACAAGAGGCTTCTTCTAACTGCCTTCGCTAAAACTCTGGCAGCCCACCCCTGACTCTGGTTATACCAGATATTCAGACTGAGAAATGAAAGCATCAGTTCATTGGAAATGCACAGAAGCAGTTCAGGGGAACATCAGCTTGACTGATGTAAAAGGGCAGGAGATTTTGTTTGTCACCACCGCCTTTTTTGGAAGGAACTCAAGAGGAGGTGACTGGTACAAGGAAATCATTCACTCTGGAAAGGGAGAGAGTGGGGCTGCAGTCTCGGGGCTATAATATCTTCCTGAGAAGGTCTCAGAACTGCTCTAGGGATATGCTGGGAATCCTGTGAAGTCAATATTTACTGTCTTCACTTTGTAAGGGAAGAAACAAAGTCACAGATGGGTTTATCTGTGGCAAACAGACTGTGTTCCACAGGCCCGTGAGGCTGCAACACCTTTCTGCAAGCGAAGGAGAAAGACGTCTGCGGTATTTCATTTTTGTTCTTCCTATCTAAAGAGCACAGTCCATCAGAAAAGAGATCCTACTTCTTTTGAAGAGGAAGGTGAGACTTTGAGAATGTTTGAGGTCACCTTTGTGGTGCCCCATTTACATGCTCACAAACCTAACTGAAGGTTTTTGAGTGCTCGGTTGCACTGAGCTGAAGTCAGTGCGAGTCAATTGTGCTCAGTGTTTCTTAGTTGAGCTGAAGCTGTCACAGAGCCACCCCAGAAGTCTCCCCGGTTTATAGAATTGTTTCTTGCAGGTTTGTCTCTCCCTTGAGAACTAATTCCTGCTATTGTGTATCTCTCCATTCATTGGCATGTTATGTGAAATATGAATTTGTTTTTATATTACACTTCACTGGGCCACCTAAGTTACATAATATTATGTCTGCTTCCCGAGTGATACTTTTTAAATGGGATTATGGCAAGGACATTTAAAAAATGAATTAAAAAACCCCATGGGATTAATGCAACTGCAAGTCTTTTGGTTTTGCTTTTCTCACTGTTCTCCACAACAGGAAAAATCTAAGAAACTTACTTTTTATTTTCCTAAAACAAAGGTTCCAGACAGTCATGTGGCCACAGAAACTAGGGCTTTAAGAAAACATTACAAAACTGTGAGATTCATTACAAAATCTTGAGAGTGGACAAAGCATTAGCACTCACCCACATGCAACAGCTCTTGTGGTAGGCAACAAGAAAAACAAAAAACCCAAATACCACACATCATGAACGCTCGGGAGAAAATTCACCATGTTTTTCACAAAAACCCCACAACACAACAAACAAAAACAAAATGAAAAAAAACCCCAAGTCATTTATTTGCATTATTGTCCTCTGGCTGCTTTCTGACTGGCTAATTTTTCTGAACTGCTTTGAGATCCTAGGGTCAAACACAAAATGCGGAATAAAGTTCAGGGAGTCTAGGAAAAGTGAACTTTACTGTATATGAGAATAATTAATAAAAAATTGTGGCACTAACTGGTTTATCTCTTTCACGGGACTCTTGCTCTTCTTAACATTGTGTCTCTTTTTCTTTTCAGAATCTAAATGTTTTTATTAGAATAAATGATGTGACTCTGAGGATAACCTTGCTCTGTGGCATTATTTATAAGCAAAAAGGAAGAGATTTTTGTCCATTGGATATAAAGTTGCCATGTTTCAGTTTCATCCTAGCTTTATCAAGCTGCTGCAGGTTTCCCAGGAGGCCACATGCACAACCCTTGCTCTGCAGGAGCGTTGGCACCGCACTGTCGCTGAAGCCCTGAGATTTGGGAACTGCTCTTCTCTGCCTCGTAGCAGACTCTTTGCTGGACTGCCCTGGCATTTCTTCTTCCCATGCACTTCATGCTGAGCACGCTGCAGTGAGGTTTATAATTAATCTCATTGTCATTTCAGGTTATGGAGCTCTGATCTTGTGCTGTTCTTTCATAAACATCTGCTCTGCATACTTGCCATTTGCGTTAACCCGCAATTCCATAAATGTTAGAGTAAACAACTGGAGTGGCTGCACCATTGCAATTGTTAGTCTCCTTTTGCGCTGCAGTATACACCCACTGCGTATTGTTATATATTCAGTCCACAATCATAAAACCCATTCAGAGCTTAAGGCATTTTCTTTTCCTAAGACCACCTCAAAACCCCATACAATGAGTTACATGTAAAACTGTTCCATTTTTGGCAACTGATTTTGTTGGCTCTTTCCTTTCCTTTTTGCCTTCTGCTGCATCTCACTCTATTTTTAATATCTTTCCTTGGTTTTGCCTTTTTTCCCAAAGTTGTTCTGTAGAGTGGCATTGTCCTGCAAAACCAGCTTGCTGGTGCACCCTCAAGGTCCCCAGCTATTGTGTGAAGAAAGCTTATGATGTTTTATGTGAATCTTGTAAGTTTGGGAAAGGTCTCCTGTCTGCATCCTGATGTTTTTGCTGTCTGTAACTTTTCAAAAGAAGTTAATGAAAAATGAATCAAGTCCTGAGTCTACCTTCAGCTCTTTGGTTACTACAAGTTAATAACCATCTGCTGACCTTTAACGTGAAGGTGCCAGGTCCTTTGGTGCCTGAAATAGAGCATAAATCTGGGGCTGCTCAATTCAGTTCTGCCCCTTGCTTTGACTGCTGCGGTTTTTCCCTTCTCTTTATGTTTTTCAGTATCTTTTCTGTTTTGGACTTTGAAAATGCTTAGGTCATCAGTGTCTGAAAGCAGAGGATACAAGAGGCTGTCCAAGCTGAAATCTGATTTACGGGGAATTCAGTATCCAGTATAGGATTCACTTGTGACAAGTACTGTGGGAATGTGTTTGCTAACAGCGTACGTGATAATGCAGGTTTCCTGTGGCACCGTGGCCCTGCTCAGGCTCCAGCTAAAGGAGCTTCATAATATTCAGGACTGGGTCTGAAGTGAATGTTTTTTCAGCCAATGGGATTCCTTGAAGTTATTTATTTACTCCAAAAAAGAGGAATAGTCTTCCTGAGGCTGGCTGCTTCCAGGGTTCCGTATAAAAATTGCCTTGTTATTTCAGATTTTGGGGGGAGTCTGTGGGGGTGTCTGTGTGAGGGAGAAACAATGTCCATGTAGCTTTTGTACCGTGTGATGTGGAAGTTGCTCTGGCAACTACACATGGCTTATTGAATGCCAAGGTAAATAATAGCAAAAGACATGCATACACTATTATTCTCATAATTTCCTGCTGCCCTCAGGCAGTAATAACTTACACACCCTATTTTCCAAATGTTTCTAATTTATTTCTCATGAGCAGAATTATCTCATAAGTAAAACGCCTCCCCTTTGCAACCAGTCCTGCCTCTTCTTTTACAATTGCCACAAATGAGGTGACCAGTCAAAAGAAAAGATTACAGTTATCATATTTACTGTTAACTAGCGAAACAGAACGGCTGCAGCACGCTTAAACTCCTCACGTCGTTCTGCTTGTTCATCTGCAGCTCTGAAATTCTCTCTTTTCAAGTATTAATTCTGCATGCGGTGCTGCCTGCAATTCTGCAAACATATTTCATTCCTTATCATCCCAGATGATGGTTCTCATACAGCTTCTGCTTTTATATCTGAATCTTAGACTGTGATATCCTTGTTATTCCAGTCCCACGTCTGTCATGTGCAGCTTGAGCTTGATTTGCAACATGCCTTTTATATCAGCTACTAAGCTTCTCTTGAGAAGAGCAACAGAGGGAGGAAGTAGCCAATTTTGTTGTTGGTTTTTTGGTTTTTTTTTTTTTTTTTTTTTTAAACATTAAGGCAGCAACATAGTTATAGGCCTTCAATTTTCCTGTGTTGAGGGGTATCTTTATTTTTTCAATACTTTTTCCCCTTTATTGCTATTTATATTGACTTTTGAATTGGTTTTGAGAGTGCAGCAAATGATGTGCAGCGATGACTACAAGATAATTGAAAATGTAGTAGAAAACACACCTCAAAATTAGATTTTGAAGATTGGTTAAGCAAATAAAATTACTCAAAAATACCATAAACTATTTCAATGAATGCTTAGGTTAAACTGCAGGTTGAAAAGGATCTCCCTAGACTGGACTGTAAATCCCACTCTGTGACTCCACTCCTGCCTTAACATCCTTTAGTATGAAGCTCAGCAGCAATTTCCAAGCTCGCGAGTGAGAAAATTGATCTTAGGTGACTCTGACTCCTGAAAGTACATATTTAAATTTTTGGTCTTTCTTTTTAATTTTTGGGGGCTCTGAGAATAAACTACTTACGAAATATATTTCACATTTTAGTTTTGTATAGACTCCAGTGAAAAAGCAACATTTCTCCATACGAGAGCACCATGTGTACGTCTCCTCTATTAGTTTGCAGCGATCCTTGAAACAAAAAGGTTATTGTGCTGCCATGCCCAGCCAAAGTTCTTGGAAACTAAAAAGGTACAGTACCCAGAAAGAAAGACGCTGGAAATTTGTAGCCATGCTACAAATTGTTACAAAAATTAATTTGTTCCTACAAATTTATAGCTAATGCAATTTCTCTGTTGTAATCACGTAGTTTAGGCTGTGAACTGGTTAAGGGAACTAGAAAGCAGGATTAGTTGGGGGTTTTTTTGACACATTTTCACTTTCTTAGTCCCATGCACTAATACAATATTATGGTAACTGGATTGCAAAACACATCTGAGATGTTACTTTTCTCAGGAGTAAATGAAGTAAGCAGTTTTTATTAATGTATTGGAAAGTAATCAAGAAAAATAAGTTTTCTTCCTCTTTCTATGCTATTTATTGTGTACCCTACCCCATTCTCCCCCCTTCAGTTTCCTGCGGTGAGAGACGTTACGCTGCCTGGTTCTGCTGCCTTCTCTGCTTACAGCCCAAATAGCTCTGTTTTTTCTCTGTAGCTGACCGGCCAAAATTGGTGGCGGTGGCATGGCGGTATGAGAAGCGGTGAGGGAGAGGGAGGGATGGTGAGGAGCAGGGTGGTTACAGCGTGGGCTCTGTGGTCACGGGAGGCAACCGTGGCAGGCAAAGCTGTTTGCTTCCTGCAGGGCTGCCTGCCCAGTGAATGGCGTTTCAGCGGGGTGGTGGAAATGGTGGCACGGCAAGTGGGATAAATCCGTGAGGGTCACATCCACTATATGGAACTGAGAAGAAAATTTTAATGTATTTTTTTTAAAAAAAAGCCTTTTTCCAGTTCTATTCAGCTTAGGCTTTTATAGGACTCTGTTTTGTGTGTCGTCCCCCCCTTCTTTTTGTGACTAAGTTTTTATCCCGCTTTTTTGAGTGGCCATTTTCAAGGAACTCATTTACAAGGGTTTAATTTTGATCTAAGACAGTTGCTTCTGTGCTAAATAAAGCAGCAATTAATTATTAAAAACATACCTTTTGTGGCTGAACATTCTCCCTCATAGCTGTTAAACTCTAAGACATGTTTTGCTTTTTAATTATTCATTTTTTAAAATTTATTTTGTGAGTATACAGTAAGTGCTTTGCGGGAGACGGGGAGAAGGATGGTCTGGCTGCTGCTTAAGACTGCTGTGTGACCCAGGATCGGTTCCCAGCTCTGATACATGCTTCCTGAATGGCTGAGCACATACCTGGATGTATCATGTACGTCTGCCTCAATGCTTTTGTAAAAACAGCTGTCAGGTTATTAGTGATGAGCTTTAGTACCTCCTCTTACAGGGCTGAGAAGAACATTGCCCATCAGTCTGTTCAGGGAGCTGTCCCAGAGGTCAAAAATGTACTGCAGCGCCAGAATAACTACAGGCCAGTAGGGAACCATATACGCTAATATGGAAAGTTGTATATTCTCCTCCTCTTTCCCCATTGATAACGCACAAATAGGAACAGTACAAACCCAAGATTTTTGTATGAACTGAGCCACCGTAGCTTTGCCCTGAGAAAAACTGGTTCTGTATGACGAGAAGAATGGCAAATTTATTTGCTTAAGGTTTAGAAGATATTTATGAGCTTTGGAAAGGAGGAAATTTCATCTTTGAACAAAGCCTTATGCACTAGATTCTTTGTGAACCGCCTCAAGCCCTTTTCTGTAATTATTCATCTGATCTGTACAGGGTGGATTCGGCACAGCATATTCCTCCTGACAAACTACCTCTGCATGTTACAGCGGTGCTCTTTAAGTCTTTGCCTCTGTGCTGGAAACACCGCAGGAGCCTGCAAAGGGTAGATCTAAACTCAGCTGGTGCCAGTAGTCTGTGCTGTTACAGTGTGGGAGTTACGGTGGCGAAGCAAGAGCATTAGGAAATGTATAATGGGACCAGATAGGCAGCACTTCTCACTGGCGCGTTAGAGCGTCTTGTGCTGCTTTGAAAGGGCCGTATTTTTTCTAATGAGACTTGAAGACTGTAGTTCTGACCTCCCATTGCGTATTAGCACTTTCTGCAAGAGATGAGAAATTTGGTAGCTGGCCAGATTCCAGCCCGCAGTAAGTTCTTATATTTTGCCTGCCGAGATTCCTTCTGCAGTTTCAGGTACACTGAGTGCCCTACTCTCATTGTCCTGAACAGTTTTATCTCTGTTAGCAATGTATGGCAACTTTGTATGACTACCACTTTCCACTGCAGAAAGGACTGTACTGCGGTGGGCAAGTCCTCCCTCACTGAGCGTATACATGTGTAAAAACGATGGATGAAATACTAGAGTTGATGGAGAGGAAAAATTTATCCTTCTCTTCTCCCACAGTAGCTTGGAATCTGAGGGAATGCCTGCTCTTTTGAGGCAAGGATGATAATGGTCCCAAACAAGGAATTATTTTCGTGCAACGTTATTAGGAAGGTGTAATTGTGCCCCTGCAGCCAGCTTTGGATACCATTCCTGTGGAGGGAGATTGTCTCCAGGGTTTTGAGGCCAAATCATTTAATGATTCAGACAGGGTAACTTCCATTTCAGCCCCCAAGTCTATTTAGTGTGAAGAGCCAAGCACTTACGAGGAGATGGTCTGGAGGCTCTGAGTGAACAACTGTCTAAAGATAGCCTAAGGATCAGTAAGTGCAGGCACTTCAGTAAAATAGAGGCTGTGTGAATTTGTTCCTTAGGGCTAGATATGATAATAGATTTTATTCGCTAACTGATTAATATGAACTCGGAGAACAGTCCTGGAAGCAGAGATCAGAGCCCAGAACTCCTTCCAGGTGTGTGTCATAATGACTAGGATGCACAAACAGGCTGTCCCTTTCTAGCCCAAAAAATCTTGGATTATTTCTGCGCAGAGGTACAGCAGAGACAGGCTGCTCTATGGGAGGTACTACCTGTCAGAACTAGTGAGCACTGTTATTAAATAAGAGTCCTCTCTGCTCCATAAGAAAAAAAAAAATGGCCAGAAGAGGGGCTGCCCGGTTACAGGTCCTGGAAGTGCCTTTCCTTAGCTCTGAGCCTGAATCTGGGACATGAGCATCAGAAAAGGGATAGAGTCCATCGCCTTGCTGTTCACTGTTGATTGGCATTAGGCGGCATCTTGTTCTTGGACTGCGGAGGAGGCAAATGCTTGGGTAATTCAGGTTTCTGGCATCCGTCCTGAGCAAAATCCCTGGGCTCCACCTGCAGTCTGGGAAGACTAGAGAGCAATTCCGAAGGCAGAGTCAACCGATCTAACTTAGATGTCTTTCTCGTATCATCCTGACTTATATGTCTGGGCTAGGACAAATTAATCCCACTCTGGAAAGCTGAGACTTAGGGATTTAGGCTGGCTTTTGACACAACAAAGAGAAATGGAGGAAAGATTTATTTTTTTTTATAGTTTTGGAAACCAAGAGTAAATAGGAAAAAATATTTTGCACAGAAGATAATAAAGTGCCAAGGAAGGCACTGAAGCAGAGAAAGCAAGTATCTTCAGGAAATACCTGCTGTAGCTTTTGTTTTTAGGAAATGTATTTAGAAAACGGAGTATGCAAGTAGGGAACCAGGATTAAGAGCAATCAAACTAGGCAGATCTATGGTCGAGGATAGCCAAGCTGTTTTCCTGAAATTTCAAACAGGATTTTTCTGTGTTACTAACATTTGAAGTGCTAAGAATGTATTTAATGAATCAAACATAGTCGTTATTATAATGAAGGGGCCTGAGCAGTCCAAAATTGGGCCCACTGAGTGAAATCAAAATAGTCGATGGTCTCTGTCCAAAGGAACACATAGTGGATAATAAGTCAAAGGGATAAAAGTAAAGTGATGAAGGAAGGCAATGGCAGCAACTCATGCTTGTTTATGTGGGCTTTTTGTTTGTTTGTTTGTTTGTTTGTTTGTTTGGGTTTTTTTGCGTAGAAGATCTCTGGAAGTGAATCAGAGGTAGGAAAAGGCAATTGATAGGAAAGGAAGGCAGGGACAAGTGGGAAATGAGCCTGGGGTGTAAACACTGAAAATCTGGGTGTGAAGAGTGACCAGGCAACACAGCATGAAGGAATGTCTGTCAAACTTTGGGAAATACTATCTGTGTCGGTTTATTGCTGTGTATGCTTTTCCTGCCACTTTTCTACAGGTTCCTCTCTGCAGTTTCTCTCCATGGCTAATGTCTTCCTTCTGTGTTGGTAGTAAGATGTGTACTGTTCATCAGGCAATTTTTTTTAACCATCAGAAATAATAAAACCTCTCCATTCTCTTATCCAGTCCAACAAGGGATCTTTGCTAACAAAGTAGCATACCTGTGTGCTCATCTCCAAGGCCACTTGTCTTGCACACTGGATTAGCAGAGGCATGCTAAAAGCAGCAGACTCAGGACTTCGCTGGAGGTAATTCATTGCATAAGTCCTCTTCTTGTGCCAATATTCAATGAGGCTTGTACATTCGCGGACTCATTAAAGGGTATCCCAATAGAGGCAGAGGAAACATGGGCAGTATGGAGAAAATTCAGGAACTCTTTCATTACCTGATGGCTGATTCAGGATAGTCCTCAATACAAATAAATAATATTAGCGATAATTACTTTTTGGGTTCCTACAGTAACATGAGGGATGGATAGCACTGCCTTTGGCACTGAGGAAGAGTTTACCGTGCAGGTTTCCCTGAGTAGTTATGTCAGTGCGTATCACATTCGACTTGTTACAGCTTCTCTTCCAGGTTTTGGTTTCCAGCTCACGTTTCCAGCTCAGGTCTTCTCTGGAGCAAGATTCTGTCCTTCACCAAAATGGGCTCTTTTCATGAAGTGCACAAGAGAGAGAGCTAGGTGAGACTGCTGCATCCAGTTTTTAGTTCAAATATATAAGATGTGTTACTTGATCTGTTTTTTTTTCTAGTTGTGAAAAGATGAAGAATTAAGTCACAGTGGTGTGGCAGCAGTGGCAGTAGTGACATTATTTCTGGGCCGTGTGCTTTCCGAACAACAAAATGGGCAATCTGTCTTGAAGGTTTTATAATATGAGACAAACAGGCAGGCAGAATAAAGAGAAGGAAGCACAGCGTACAAGTTCAGCAGTCAAACAGATGTCCAGACTCTTGCTAATAATAGGGATATGTAGATTACCTTGGGCTAAGAAATGTTACAAGGAAAACATGATGCTATGGGTGTTAGGAATTTCAGAATGAGGTATCCAGCCCTATGCCATAACTTTTTCATTATTGAACTATTGGGACAAATTTTGTGAAAGTCTTGGGAGCTGGAACTCATCACACTACAGCAGGCCTCTTTTGGTTAGCTAGTTTGCTTTCTCCTTTTCTTAAAAAAATGTCTACTCCTAAGTCTGCTGGGACAGCTACATTGTATCCCAAACCTCCCTTCAGGAGAGCAGTTAAAGATTAGCATGACTTTTCACAGTGCCGACTCTAGCTTTGGGTGCTGGAGACTCTGGTCAGGGTGTACTTGGTTTTTTGTAGCATCCATTTTGCCAATCAGACATGGCCTTCCTGATGCCAGCTGAGCTTGAAGAGCACTAGAGCTTCATGTTGCCAACTCGTCCCACACATCATGTGATGCCAAAATTACAGAATCATCCTGATTTCCAGATCAGCACAGTGACATGAGATAACCCATTTTTTTTTTCAGATTAAATGTTTGATATTCCCATGAGTTCCTCTCCATCCACCCTTTGGTAGAACTGCCTAATGTGACTGAATTTCCATACGTAGGATCTCCTTGGCGTAGGTTCCGTCCATTTAAATGGTTTTATTTCCCTTCTGTGTGTGCCTGATTTTTAAGATCAAGATCTTTCTCCTTGGGAAGACAGAAGACTTTCTTTACATTAATTGGGAAATGCTTTTGAATGTATATTCTGGAAAACAACACGTACCTCTTAGTGTAAATGGTTCTGCTACACTACATCCATTCAGAAGCAGTGTTGTTTCATATTATGGGGGCAAGGGGAGACATGGGGTTTAGTTAAAATAGCACACTGAATTTGGCAGGAACGTACGGTGTAGTGCTGATCAGACTGCTTATGAGAGCAGCAAGTCTGGAATGTATGCTGTGGAAGCAAAGAATAAGAGAGATTTCAGCTGTCTTCAGCCCAAATTAATTAGCATTATGTAAGTGGAGAGAAAAGCAAAAATTTAAAGGGGAGGGAGACATCTGTTATGTCTCTGGGTTTTCAAACTTGCCTGCAAATACAGGTCTCCTGGAAAGACAGAAGTATCTCCATGCTTTTGAAACAGTGAGGGGAGTAAGTGATGAGGAATCACTGGCTAAAATCCAGCAGTGTGGTTATTGTTAATCTTTCTTACAGGGGATGGTTTGCTCTTGCAACTCTTTGTGATTATTTATTATTATGTTATGACAAGGATTATATAGCAGCAAAGTGTGAGGATGAACTGAAACCTCCCCGTCCTCTCCCAGCAAATCTAAGCAGAGTGACAGTGTCTATCAGACTGATGGATAAAATTCCCAAACACTCTTATCTACAGAATAAGGAAGTTTTCTGCAATATCAAGAAATTCTTACTCAGGAATGTGTTCTGTTTGCTCTAAGGTGCTGCTGGCAAAGGCTTAGTGGCTCAAGAGTACTCTTGAATACGTACCAAGCAAAGAACTGATTACAGTGGCGAGGTGGGAGGTAATGTTCCAGCAATTTGGAAATCACTGTCAAGAGTTATAATGTTTAATTAAGGAAACACTTCTCTGAAGTAAGACGTTAAGGCAGACTGACTCCTTCTTCCCCCACTGCTTTCCTCTGGTGGATTCTTTTAAAGTGTCTCGGGAGGAATAAAAGGAGCGAGGTCAGGTCAGACTGTGCGGCAAGGAAGGTCAGACAGGGTTAAGCAGGTCAGGTCACATTTCTGTGTCTTCTGTGGTTCTCCAAGAATTTGGGATCACTGCTTAGAAACTGTGCTATTTGATCAGCTGTTGGTAATTTGAGCATTACACAAGAGCAAGTGGAATCGAAGATGATTCTTGAAGGTGAATGATTGGAAAGAAGGAATGAATGGAACACTCTTACACTGAAAAATTAAATACGCCAATCCTTTATTTTATTCCCATTTAAAATAAGCTGTAATGGTTGGTTGACCTGGAAACAAGTACTGCCTGGCCAAGCAGCCAGAAATGTGTATTTCACTGTGCTTAAGAAATAAATGCAGAAAAGGCCGTGTGTCTGGGAAAGGAGGAGATGCAGCTGAGACATGTGCATAAGGTGGTGTTCTGCTGAGAAAATTGACTTGTCACTTCAAAAGTGGCTGGGCACCAAGCTTGGACAAAAGCTACTTTGAATATCTGGTAAGAGATGGAATCGTGTTGAAGGGCTAAGAATAATCTTTATCCAGTAATTGCAAAGTATTTAATAACTTTTCTTTTTAAAGTATATTATCACGAAGCAGTTTTCATCGCCATTCATCAGACTGGCAAATGGAGACATTCAGAGGTTAAATAACTTGCCTAAGGTCACAGCAGACCAATCGCAGAGCTGGCGGTAGTACCTCGTGCTAAGCCATGCCTGCTGAAATTAGTCTCCAAAAGGAAGTAAATTCAAGGTGGATAAATTAACTTTTCATGAATGATGAAAATGTCAGTAGAATCAAGTAAGAGGAGTAAAAGCCTGGTGTCAGCAGCTTAGAGAAGGTAACTTCAGGATGGATTTTCTGTTCCCAGGGGAATGGAAGAAGATAAAGGAAAACTATGTTTGTTTGGGTTTTTTATTACTTTTTTTTCCAGATCATGTTGTTTGAGTTCTGGATAAGAATTTGGCTCGGGTGTTCCCAAATCTCTCGCTCTTTGTAGGCCAGTCTTCTTATAGAGTAATATTTTCAGGCCTAAAAGTGGCAACATACATAGAAAAACAAATCTGCTGAGACTGTTAGCGTGTTAGTGAGTTCTCCTCTAGCAGTTGCTCTGTGCAATGAGAGATGCGTGTGACTCTCTGTCCCCTGCCATCCTTGTCTTGAATCTCCCTCTCTCGAGTTCCCCAGCCCTGGGAGTGGCTCTCCGGCACACAGAGATAATGCTGAGAAAGAAAATGCCTATCTAGTGGGGAGCAGAGGGAGTACCCCAGGAAAATCTTGTCACCGAAGGAAGAGTTTATTTACAGCCCAGCAAAGGAAAGTGAGTTTCAAGGAGACATATTTTATGGCTGCTTTACGGAAACTATAAAGACTTACATGCACTCACTTGTTGTGTCACTCCAGAATTTTGTAATCCAGCTCAGAGTTCCTACTTCTCCATTTTCCTCTACCCACTCCCGCTTGGCAGTTTTTTCCTCTGAGCATTGGTTTTGGACCCATGACAGATTTCTGAACAAAACAGCAATCTCGCTGCACTGTGATTTCCACAGTGTTCTCTTATGTTCAGATGTACCTGCGCCCCCACAGACTCTGAACATTTCATATCCCTTTCTGCAGAAATGGTTACTTCTGAGTTAAGCTATAGCTGGGGCAGAAGAAGAAAGCCTAGCAAACAGTCATGTCTTTATTGAAGCATTCAATGAACTTATAGTACAAGTTAATTGTGTATAGCATAAAATTGAAATACTGCAATAGTTTTATAGGGATTTAAAATCATTTAAGCCTAAACACATTTAATTGATGACAGATTTTCCAGTTTTTGGGTCCTGAGAATACTACTGTTGTTGTGGAGAGCAAAGAGAGAACCATAGAGATGACACTACGAGAACTTTTTTGACTTCTCATCTGCTACACAACAAGGGAGCAGCCTTGTACGTGTGTGGATATTTGGTGATGGAGGGGCTTGAAAAGCAGGGTTAGAGAAGTAAGACTTTCCAAGAAAGGCAATCCACCACCTTGTCCTAAGCCATAGAGCTCCACCAGGCACTTCTCCATGCTAAGGCAGCCTCTCCAGTCTGCTGTAGTTTGGGGTCTGTGCTCAGACCATGCTCTGCTGCTAGAAAACACCGATGTGAATTCTTTTCTCTGATGTATTTGAGGAAGAACAACACAAGTCAAAAGTTGGTGACTAATTCTGGCGTTTTCTACATGGCAGTAAAACAGCCATTTGAGTATTTTCCTTTGGGTTATGAAAAGCCTGAAACATAGACGCTCCAGTTACGCTACCTTATTTTCAATGGCTTAGGGTCTGGAGCACAAGTCTTATGAGGAGCGGCTGAGGGAGCTGGGGTTGTTTACTTTGGAGAAGAGGAGGCTGAGAAGAGACCTTATTGCTCTCTACAACTACCTGAAAGAAGGCTGTAGCGAGGTGGGGGTTGGTCTCTTCTCCCCAGTAACGAGTGATAGGATGAGAGGAAACGGCCTCAAGCTGCGCCAGGGGAGGTTTAGGTTGGATATGAGGAAAAACTTCTTCACCGAGAGGGTGGTCAAGCACTGGCACAGGCTGCCCAGGGAAGTGGTTGAGTCTCCATCCCTGGAGGTATTTAAAGAACGGATAGATGTGGTGCTCGAGGACATGGTATAGGTGGACCTGGCAGTGTTAGGTTAATGGTTGGACTCGATGATCTTAAGGGTCTTTTCCAACCTTGACAATTCTATGATTCTATGATTAATAATGCGTACATTTAGTTTTCCTCCGTAACACATGACTCCATATCAAGAGCAGCTCATTTAAAACAACGCATGAGCAAATGTATCCTTACTTTTTATAGCAGGAGGGAGAAGGATGAGTGTCAGTCAGTCAAGACTAGTTCCAAATATGTCTCCAACTAGGCCTCCTACAGAATAAGTGATACTGGCCGGGTGCCATCTAGATTACTCAGGGCTATAGCTCTTTAAAGAGTGTTTGTTATGGATTTTTACCAGGGAAGAACAAACAGCTCCTGCTACTGTGTTTCCTTGTGCTTTATAGAAGTGCTCTAAACTGTTTACAATGTTGCCTAATACTGTTTAGATTAGTTTCACTTTCTGGGTGTTGTTTCATCCTGCCCTGTGTTTAGTGTGTGTGGGGATGCAAACTAGCTGCAACAACCCATCTAGTCCCCCTTGGTACACCAGTGTTCCTGCAGAATCTCACAAGGGGCACTCCTCGTAGCACTGGGCCAGGGAGTTAAAGCATCCTGAGGGAGCTGGGGTTGTTCAGTCTGGAGAAGAGGAGGCTGAGGGGAGACCTTATTGCTCTCTACAACTGCCCGAAAGGGGGCTGTAGCCAGGTGGGGGTCGGTCTCTTCTCCCTAGTAACAAGCGATAGGACAAGGGGAAACGGCCTCAAGCTGCGCCAGGGGAGGTTTAGATTGGATATTAGGAAAAATTTCTTCACTGAAAGTGTTGTCAGGCACTGGCACAGGCTGCCCAGGGAAGGGGTTGAGTCCCCACCCCTGGAGGTATTTAAAAGAAGGGGAGACGTGGTGCTTAGGGACATGGTTTAGTGGTGGGCTTGGCAGTGTTAGGTTAACGGTTGAACTTGATGATCTTAAGGGTCTTTTCCAACCTCAACGATTCTGTGATTCTAACTCGCTTCAAAACTGTGACTGTGGAGATGAGCCAGGCTTGGAAGTGCTTTAGCCTGCCCACCCTGCCCACCAATGATTTCATTTTCTGGTTTGGACAAAGCCTGGGAAATTTATCTTCAGGACACAACCATCCTGAAAGCTTTCACGCCTGTTCTTTGGAGCAAGAGTGTTGGGATTTCATTGTACCGTCAGAAGGTGGTATGAATTTCCTGTCCTTGTGCTTGAATGATACAGAAAGCTCAGTGTAAACTAGAGGATGAATTTCACTTGATAGTCATTTTTTTATTTTATCATAACCCCAAGATGTTTGCCTTAATCAGAGATTTCTGGTATAGTTGCTTCTCTTAAGGAATATTCCTTACAACTTTTTCAAGTTTTACATAACTCCGTAGTGCCTCAAGCAATTATTCAACGTAAAACACGAAGGGACAAAAAGTTACTGCCCATTGACAAAACCAAATATTTTAATCATTTATAGTGTTATTTTAAATATGCATATAATTATTCTTTTGGGCATCTCCACGTGACATTTGCCATTTTTAAAGACGCTAGGATGATTTATTCACATATGAAGAGCGACGTAGGGTTTTTTTGGTTCTGAGGGGACAGAGAGATGGAGAGCAGTTGTGGCAGTGGAGGGACGGGAATTGCAGGGACTGAACGTGAGTGGTGTTGCCTGTGGGAAACATGGCAGAAGAAAGCACAGGGGGAAGAGCATGGGCTAAAGGACGAGGGCAGGGGGGTTCAGGCTGGGATGAGAGGGACTGCAAAGGGGTTCAGAAGTCCAGCAGGAGATGCAGGGACCGTATAGTATTAGAGACTGGAGGAGCTTCTGGGGAAGAAAGAGGCATCACGTAAAACAAGATGAAAACTGCGTGACTGGACGCTGTAGCCAGTGAGAAGATGTCCCTGCACAGGGAGTCTTCGGCCTGGCCTGGTGCTCAGTATTTGTTTTTCTTTTCCCTTCTTGTTAATTGTTGAGGCCAATGGCCATTAAGGCAGTGGACCTCCTGCTATTGGGTTTATCACTACTTTTATAGTCCTGTCAAGCAGCAGTAATGTAGATAAGCTGCTAGATGGAAGCCGTTCAGACACTAATTAAAACTATACTGAGAATTACAAGGAAAAACTCAGCTATACTGATACTGAGAAGAAACTTAAAACGGAAGAGATGTCAGTTCAAACCTGCCAGTCAAATGGCAATGCTTAGCTCTGCTGGGTCAGCTCTTGCCTGCCTGACTTAAAGATTTAGACAGACCTATTAAAATATCTAATAAAGATATGGCTGTGTCAAGAAGAATTCACTCGTTGCATAATGTAGTCAAAGCAAGTCCCCATATAAAACAGTGCGTGGCTGATCGTTTCATTCTGTCAATGTAGTTCCACTAATTTCAGCAGGGATATTATTGACTCGAGCATCATGCTTATACAGTGGCACAGACACACGCACTCTCTGTTTTCTAGCCTGCATCATATGTGGCAATGTGTTATGTTGTAAAGCGTCTGTAGCCTTTGTCTGAATCAGAAGAGGCTTCTGTAATCTTTCACTGGAAATTTTGACACAATCTATTATTTACAGTCTGGTTTGTGAAAGGAATTCAAGAGCTGAGGCCAGCAGAAGTAAAGCAATCCAGAAGGGTGAAACTACTACCTTTCTTATGGTGTATCGTACTGGGTAAGTTCAGTCTTACAAAGAGCAAACATACCAGTTTCATACCTATGCCTTGCCAAAGGCAGGACCACAGTGAATGGCAGCACTCATTAGAGCATTAGGTGTCTGAAACGATGAATTTCAGAGGCCAGGGCAATTTGAGGACAGCTGACATTTAAAAAGGTGTATCCATAGACAATGGGAAGAGTTGGAGTTCATCTCTGAACCAGGTAGGACGGAAGATACCTCACTGTAAAGGTAGTCGTTATTCTGGTAGTTGCATGTGATACAGACAGTACCTTGCTGTTCATCAAGGGCAGAACACAGGTTTGCCTCTGGAGAAGGGCATACGCATACTAATCCCACAGGAACAGCTGGTTAATTAATAAAGCCATGAGGAAAATTCTGTTTAGCTTTGTTCTGTCTTTTCTGACTTCAGGGTTGATGAGTCTGAGGAACAGAGAACTACACAAACACTGTTTACTGCAGTGTCTTGGGACCTTCCAGCAGCAGAGAACGTGCTTTTTAATGGCTGTTGGAAATAAGTCGTGCATCTGTACAGAGTTCATGAGCACTGTTCCATTACATGCAAGTTTTAATGTGGCACTTGAACAGTTCCTGCCACATAAAACTACAACACTGAGTAGCACTTGGGCCAGCCATATCACTCTGCAGCAGGAAAACATACTAGAAAGTAGGTCGTGGAAGTAATCCTGCTGGTTCCAGTAATCAGAGTATACAATGGGGTCGAAAGTTCAGAGTGAGCTGGGGAATGCAGTCGGAGAGTTTCTTCTGCCTGAGTGCTGGACATGACGTATTCTCTCTGAGGGCTGCTGGAAGGAGGATTTCTCTTAAGTGGGACGTAGCCATCAGCTGGGCTCGATAAAAAATGCAAAGTTTACAGAACCATTTCTTCCCTGGAACCTGGTGTCTTCCTTCCTCTCTGAAGAATGAAGTTCTTCAGAGCTGAGAGTGGGAAGAAAAAACTTGCTATGTCTCTATATTCAGTTGTGTCAGTTCTACATACTGGAAATGTATTATCTAAGTTTCTGGACGGCTCTGTGATGGTTTGTTCATTCCCACTCAGAGAATTTAGACACAGGATGAGGGAGAAATGGGGAAAACTGATGTGGGTCAAGTTTAAGATTCATTTGGGGTTAGAAACTGTGAATAAAAAAATTATTATTTTTTGGAAAGTGATTAAATTGTCTTGGAATTTCAGACTGATTATTCCTGTGGTATTTTGGCTGCTCCTGCCCCAGGGCCAGGATGCAGAGTCCAAAGCCATGCTGTGGACTTGATTCGGAATCTAGACCTCCTTCTGAGGTTTTCATATAGGGATTTGTATCCATGATTATCCCTCTACTCCTAGGCAAAGTGGGAGCTCTGAAAACGCAGAGCTGCTCACCTGGCTTCTGGGCATGTATGGCACCTGAATAATATGAAAACAGTAACTGTCATTCTGGGTAAACTAGAGCTGTGTATGGGCTGTGCGTAGGATAAAGTCCTACTTTTATATCCTCCTGGCTCCTTGCAATTGGTAGTTTATAGCGTGTCCTTACATGAGGGACACACATAAGCCATCATGTTTAAAAATGATCAGTGCATCAGTCCTCCATGAAATAGTTTAAGCCCTTTCAAATCCTATTGCCTCTACAATGTCCTGCATCAATGAATTCCACAGTTTCAATTATGAAGAAAAATCTTTGTTTGTCTGTTTTTAAACTAATTTATCAGATTTCTTCACTGTGGCTCCTTGATCCTTGTAATGTGAGAAAGAATAAATAATAATATTTCATCCATTTTATCCGTAGCACTCAGGCTTTACATCTCTCTCTCTTCATTCTCTCTTCTCTGAGCTGAAGATAACTAATTAATACAACTTTTGTCACTGCTGCAGAGTCCTTGCGTGGCTCCGCTCTTCAATTTCTGTGCATGTGAAATGAGGACAATACTCCCTACACCGTAAGATACTTGGTGCTTGTAAAGAACTTAAGAACTACTATACAGAAAAGGTATTATCGTAGCGTTCAAAATGCTGTATATAAATTAATTCACATTATGCATACAGGTGATGAGTATAAATTTGGTTGTTCTCATTCACAAATCGCCTTTTTTAAAAAATACAGATATCAATTACAGGCATCAATTTTTGCAAACGTGGCCATTATTTACTAGAAAACACTCCCAAAATTATCTTGGCTCTAAAATATTAATATTGCTATGGAAGAAAGGTGTACAGTGAGCCCATTCAAAACATTAATTGGTATTAACTGAAAGAAGAGTCCCCCACACCTCCTTATTCATTGCCTCTCTCATGAATCACGATTCATGTAATACATCTATCATTCCTGGACTAAATGAGAGATACAAAATCCTATGTAAGTATTTCTTAAGTCATTTTACCATAATTAAATTTTGATTTGTCTCTTTCAAACCTTTTTTTCCTTGCTAAATCTTTGAGAGAGACATTACCTTAAGAGTTTAAATGGCAACTTTTGAAGTTGTTTATAGCTAGTTTCTTAATCTTTAAAGCGTGTTTTTCCCTTTCAGATTGTCTATTCAGATCACTTTGTTTTTCTTAATGTAAATATTCCAGCAAATTTCAGAGCCAAATAGTGATTAGAATCAGAGCTTTGTTAAGTAGTATGAGGAGATCCTTTATTTCAGCAGGGGAGATATATCACCTCTGTTGCAAATTATATCATGCTGACAGAGTGAAATGTACTGTAACCTGATGAAAAAAGAACATGATCTAACTATATTGATACAGGAGGAAAGAAATGCACCCAGTGTTCAAAACAAGTATGTAGGAAGAGTTCGGTTTTTTTCCTTGTTTTCATTTTCTGAAGCAGATAGTGAGGTAATTGTTTCTCTGGACAGAAATGTACAGCCAGTGCCTGGTTGATAGGTGAGTCTTATTCATTTGTTCGTTAATTGACAGTTTATGGTATGTGTAACAGGGACAATCGCAGTAAGAAATGATGAAGAGCCATCTCAAACAGAAAACATTACAGGATCCTGTCTTGTGAAATTGTACACTGAACACTTTTTAAAAACCTTCTTGCAGGGGAACAGATGGATTGTTTACAGGCAATAATTAAGACCATGTCCCTTCCCTAAAATGCTTTTGATGTCAGGGCCAAATTTCATTTACTGTTACATCAAATCTCAGATTAAGTCATTATCTACTTCATCCCAGCCAAAAGAGACAGTCTGGATTAATATAGGGGTTGTTGGGAGGAATATCTACTTAAAGTACATATATAGCAACAGAGAAAGGAAAGCCCAGTGGTGAAAAGCAATATCATTGAGCACTAATGTGAAGCAAAATTATTTGGGTCTGTAGTCTTGTTTGGTTCTTTGCTGGATGCACTGGTTTGCTGAATAGATCTCAGAATAAGTTGCAATTCACAGGCTCAAGTGCCCATATGAAAATCTGTTGAGATTTCTTGAGGTCAGGTAGGGGGGCAGTGTTCATAGATGGCTGCTCACACACAGGGTTTTATAAAGATGTAAATAATATCATTTACCATTGATGCAGGTTACAGGCATCACCATGTTCAAACCAATGAAAAAAGACTGCTTGAAGTGTTGCCTTGTGTACACAAAACCAGGCTGTCCCTTGTCAGTCTTCTCAAAGATTTTTTGATATTGCAGTTGAGGTTAAAGCTCCTCGTATGGACTCACTACATTCAATTTAAAAAAGAAGTTTATCTGCGAAAGCAAGTTCTGAGTCCTGAAGTCATTGACACTGCCAAACCTGTCTGTTTTACTGCTCCATCACTACACTCTTCATTCTAAGCCACTGCTACAAAACATATTTCTACTGAAGAACCCCATTTCCAGCTGAAATACAACACACAGCTTCCACTATACTTACTTTGTAAGCAGAGGTACCTATTTTTCAGATCATCAGGTGCATCAGTAAACGTACCTACTGTTTGTAAGTGTTTGTTAAACCTATACTTAAACTGGGCTTGGAAATGGCAGAAAATTGCGTGTCGGATTTATCATTAAGGGGGGTGGCGGAGGGGACAGAAGGAAAAAGCATTGTCTAGTGTATGAATACAAGAACAAGGAAGCTTTTTATTTTCCCGTCGCTCATTTTTCAAACACCAGAGGTTGCAATAAAGATGGAATGAAATGTCCCATGGCCCCTGTGATGGTCTTGACCGGAATTTGAGTGAGGGACAATGTGCTTACCCACATCTAAATTCTTGTCTATAATTTCAATGTATAAGTTTTATGTGGCATTCTTTTCTTCTCTTTCTAAACTGCCATGAAATGTTGCTAGACTGATATGACTACACACTGTTCCAATCGAAGTAAAATCTCGGCTAACTTAGTTGGTTATCATTTGTTCCTGAATGGTGCTGTCTTTCACCACATCGATACTGAACTCTTGCACATTAGCTTAAGTTTTCCAAGTTGGTTTGAAAATTAGTAAATAAGTAAATATTATAGTAATAATATAGCAAGTAAATAAATAGATATGCCCTACGTTGTTACTGTCAATCTTACAAACACGTGTGGGAACAAAAATGTTTTAAAAAATAACTGGAAAAATTAAATATTTTTAAAATACTTTTCAGAATGGCAGGAAGGTTACTTTTTTTTTTTTTTACTTTTAAACTACTCAGTTCTGTATTACCCAAATGATCATTTTCTGCACTTGTATAAAACAAAAATAGTTTTGCTTTTAAAAGATGAGATTTGGCACTTAGGGCAAAATTTTCCTCTGCAATCTGCAATGCAGATGCCTTCGCCGCAGAGCAGATTTCAACTGCCTTTCTGCATTCATTTCATGCATAAAACTTCCAGTGACGTCTATGGGAGCTCCATGCATGGACTCCGTTCAGACAACACAGAACAGGCCAGAGGGAAGAATATTCCCCTGATTTACCTTGAATGCCCAGGACCAAAACCTAGACAAAGATTGAAGTCGTGCCAGTAGCAAGCATTTTAGGATGGTTCTTACATGGTCAGAAAATTTTCTTGGAACAATTGCGAGCAGGCTGTGGTCTGTTGGAGAAGCTGATATTTTGGCGAGGGTTAGCACAGTTCTGTGACTAGTTTCTCTTTTCTGAGTCGAACAAGAGGTGATAACTTGGCAAACCTACTAGCTAAAATTTGCCATTAAAACCAAATCATTGCAGTCTAGGTTATGTGCAGGGCTGTTACCAGCATGCAGGAAGAATTAATTTCCCTACAGTGCTGCCTTAAAGATATCTGTGTCTCCTTCCATTACCAGGTCCACTGGAGTGGTTGGCTGGTGAATCTAACTACCACTGTCCCTCCACAGCATCCCTTCTGTCACGTGCTTAAGATGATAATGTGCAAAAATTCTACAGGGAGGAGACCCTCGGGATGAAGTGGATATGAATTCTTTCGGTGTTTGTACAGGGGAAGGTTAACTTTTCCTTCCCCTGTGTAGGAAGAATGTGTTAAAGCCAGTACCAATTGCTGTTTCTGTGTGCCTTGAGGCAACGCAAGCAGGATTTTCTCTTTAAATCACTGCTAATTAGAATGAATAAATCTAACGGAATAGCAGCAGTGAATATTAATTGAAATAAACCCCCAAATCTCACCTAGATGTATTTTGAATTTTTCTGTTGTTTTTTTTTCTGTAGAGAGTCATACAAATACATTTATGTATGTGTGTCCACGCTTAAGAAAGTGTGAAAAAGCAAATAAAAAATCACAGGCACCAGTGAAAATGTATTTTGGTAGAAATTTCCAGCAGAAATATTTATTGAGCCATGTTCAAATCTATTTCCTTCTCCTCCCTAAAACACTATATTTGAGAAAAAGAGGGGGAAGACGACAGTCATCTAGTTCAGATTTCCATGCTAGATGTGGCAAATAATATGAGGGTGAAATTGTGAAAAATGCTCTTTGTTAAAATGAGACCTGAGCACCTAGCAGTCCTCCTGAAAATGAGGGGGGCTTGGACACATTCGTCGTTTTTGAAAATGGTATTTTAGTAATTTTGAAATGTTATTTCTCCTGTTGCAAGGACTGAAGTTGGTTCAAGGGAGCTCATGAGACAAATGCACAACACTTAGACTCCTCATGCATTGCAAACAGGAGAAAGGGCTAAATCCCTGTAGTGAACTGGTGCTACAAATGGTTGCTGAGTGCTGCTGTTTGCATTTTTCCAATAACAAGATCTCACCCTTCTGTCAGTCTTGTACACTTTAGTCTCCTTTGATTGCATTGAGGCCATGTACGTGAGCTTATTGTATTTGCAGATCCAAAGATACAGTGATCTTAACGGTAAAATATACAGAACAAAACCAAAACGGATACATTTTACCTGTGTTTAAATGGTGCGATAGAAGATTCTTTCACCTAATTGCAGCAAAGGCAGTTGCACACAGTAATTACACTGGGTGGGATTAAGGAGAATAAAAAATCTTTTTGGAAAACAGATATTATGACATAAACCCATAGAATTTTTGTTCTGTAGGAAGAATAGGAAGACTTTCTTTGCATCTTATTACTGGCTTACTACTTAAATTTCTGGCTGACTACTTAAAATTAATTTCCTTTATAGAACAGAAAATTGAAAACATAGTATCACATACACATTTTTCTGGAATTGGATCTTTGTAAGGATGTTATTTTTAAATTTCTTAGATGGGACGAAAGGCCTTTCAGTTTAAGTGCTTGACTTGGTTCTATGGATTCTGTGTTTGGTTGTTTCTCTCATTCTTTTCATAACCTTGGGCAAGTCACTTCATACCTGCATTTCATTCAAAGCCAGATGGGATGCCAAGAGCTAGAACCTGCCTGCTAACTTTGCCCTCTTCATAGACTTGAAGAGAAGCCTCAGTAAGAAGGAAATCGGAAGATTAATTATTATCACTTGTTTTGGCATTAATCATTCACTCAAAAAATTGTATATAAGATACAATGGGATTAAATGGTCAATGTTGATTTAAATATGTGAAGTGGATTTTTTTAAAAAGAGGAGGTGCTGTCTCAACCTCAGAAAAGGTTCTGAGAGGTATTGCTTTGCTTACATGATGTATATGTATTTTTCAAATGCATTATCGATCTTTTCCGTTCAGTGGAAATGCTGGAAGAATCAAATTACCCTTTTCAATTATAAAATAATACAAAAGGGAACACAATTGTTTTAAACCTTTCCCTTTTTAAGGTGTAATCAACACCAAAACTAGAACACATCTCAGACTGTATACTCTGCGATTTGCAAAATTATCAGTTCCAGTGCCCCCAAGCCAGCTCGGAGCTGTCTTGTCTGATATTCCAGGGCAGCTTATCTCCTGTGTAATAAATTTAGTGAAAATTCTTGCGATCAGTGTCTCTATTAGTGCGTGTTTTCCCATCCCCTGCCTGTTACTGCATTACACAAGAAATCTCCAATTTAGCCTCTAATCCTGGCAAGCATTTCTTGGACCATATCGCTATCCTTTCATGTTGGCCAAGTTTAAAGGGGGAGAAGGAGGAGGAGAAAGATTAGCCAGCTGCTTTTAAAACCCATCAGTCGATACTGTATTTACTGAGATGGGTAATAAAGACAAGCTTTGGTCCTCTTGTTTGCTTTTTGGATAAAGACTGTGTTATGTTTGGGGAACAGAGATCACGTTTTCTTGTGCTTGTGTCTTGTCCTTAGTGTATTGCTTAAAGACTATGAGGAATAAACTTGTGCTCCAAAGGAAGTTGGCAATAAAGTTTACTCTATAAAAAGAAACCTGCAGTTAGGATACAGTTTCCTATTCTGAGTCAAAGCAGGGTGTCGAGTCAGAAATTCCGACCCAGCGGGTCAGGAAGGATTCCAGGACTTCTTGAATCACAACTGAAATGTGTTCCCTTCCTTTCACCCTTTTGGCCCAAGTCCCACTGGGATTACTACTCAGAATTATTTTATTCAATTCACTGTGTGACTGGTGCTTAATGTGAATTCAGACTGTGCCTTCCCCACGCTGTAGCTTCTCTTCCTGTCTTAACTGACCACTCTTGTTTCTCCTCTGCGTACTGTCCGCATGACCAGTTTCCCCCCACCCTATTTAGAAGACTTTTTTATACCTAAAAAACAGGAGATGCTGAACTCTACCCTAAACTGATGAAGGTAACTGCTCTTGCCGTTTCCAGTGTCCTTGCTCATGGTATTTCACCTGTAAAAGAAAAGCACTAATGAACTTATAAGCTATTTGGATAGTGATTTTATTCCATACTTATTTTTTCATTAGAATTATTTTGAGGACACACAACTTTCTAAATGAAGATTTTTTTCTCCTTTAAAAAAAGCTTTGAACATTTGAGCAAAAGCATGCACTTTGTTTCCGTATCATCACATTTACGATGAAGACGCTGCACAAAACATGGCAGTTTGTTCTGTATTGACTGTGGTTTTGTGGACACGTTTGTATTAGGAAATTTTCTCACCTATCTTTCTCTGCTTGTATATATGCTTGGCAACCTAGATGGAGAATAGGAAATATTTCTCATAGTTGTCATTCTCAAGTGGTACTGACTCCCAAATATAAGGTCACAAAAATAGTATAAGAAACCATAAATTATATATACCATGTATAACACGTGGTTCTGTGATACTTTATGATGTGAAGAAGTGAAAATTTCCCATCAGCCTAGAAAGAAGGCAAAATGTAAAATGAGTGAATCTCTTATAATGTAGAATAGCTTAAATTTGATGAAATGGAGCTAGTGGGACATACTTACCTGGATGGTTTTACTGAGTTTGATCATTTATTGTATCCCATCCTCCTGGTTTTCTTCCCCCTAAGGGCACACTAAATGAACTGACGACATGATTTCTTTCTCTCCACCATTATGCAAGCAGCACATACTTGCATGAAATGTTCAGATGTAAAGATAATGCAGTAATTAGCAAAGACAATAGGTACCTAAAAAAGAGAAGAAAATCTAAAAGGTGAAATAACAACATTAGAAGGGAAATTAACTTGTAGGTAAGTGAAATTCATGAGATGAGCAAATTCACTGAAGTTTTAGTGGTTCTGTGGATCAAAGAGCATGCTTTTGCAAAGTGCCTTACGTGATGTCATTAGGTAAAGCAAGTGGTAAAACAAGGCAAAATAAGTCTGTGCCTTAATCATTAGGCTTTAATAATTCTCCTTCTCTTTTGCCCAATGTGTCTTTCACGCTGCTACACACTGGACTATCATCAAAGGGTGGGTGGAGAACACTCCACCTAGAACACCCTGTAATTTAGTAGTTAGGTCATTTTCATGGGAGATGTGGGGTTGAACCTCCGTAGGCAGATGTCTCCCGCTTCCTCGTTTCTGTATGAAAGGGGACATTACCCCAGCATCTTAAGAGAACATTTTCTAGAAGGATGACCTTAGGTACCTAAACTTGAGGAAGATGTTCTCAGCTGGGATCCAGTTCTGTCGGAGGTGAGCAAAGGTGGCCATGAAGGTCAGCAGTTTGTATGTGAGAACCAAGAGGTATAGAGCCTTGCTGAAGGAAGAGACTTCATACATTTGCCTTGCTTCAGTGTTTTCCACTGGCTGGGCTAGGGGCAGCATGTTGTCTTCTGTGACTCTCTTGCTGAGGAAGCAAACTTTCTTCATGAGCATAGGAGCTGAACACCATTCTGGGAGAACGGTGCCTTCCTTCGGACAGGATGATGCGTCAGCCTAAGTCCATTGCAAATCTATCCCTCAATTCTTTTCCTGTCAGATTAACACCTCTGATAGCTCTCAGGTTTAGACCAAACCCACTAAATATGATGTCGAAGTCATGCCTCAAGCTCTTGATCCTTCTCTGCTTTTTAATGGGAAGGTATGAAGTGGTCAGGAATCAAAGACATATTATTCTACGTTGACTTGGCACAAGTATAAAGGACAGAGTGTTTGGATAATGGAGAACCTAGCTCTGATTTTTCCTCAACATGAAAAAGTCTGTATCAAAAATCCAATGCCATGCTGCAAAGACTATCTCAAGTTCCCTTCCCATTCAAGACGGTGGCAGTTGTTTATCTTTCTTATTTCTCCTTTGCTATGCAATAGCCTACAAGGCTTCAAACTGTGAGAGCGAGCATGGAATGGCAGTCTTTACTGCATTTGCTGAAGCACATGCAGGTTATTTTAGATGATGATTCCTTTGCAGGAGAAACAATGAACTGTATGAATCAAACATTTTCACAGCAGTTGAAAACTATAGCTTGGCAACGAAGGGGAGCGGGAAAAGATTAAAGACAATGTGGTAATAACAGACAGGGAAGAAAGAGAGAGATGGGGTAGAAGATAACAGGGTATTGGGTAGAGCACACAAGCTAAACAGGAAAAATGAGATGAGGAAAGGAATGTGAAAAAATGGGGCGGTAAAGATTGAGAAATCTGTCCTGCCAGGTAAGCAAGCTGTGGTGCAGCACTTTGAAAAAAGGGAAGGGTAGAACTGTTGAGTGACCTCCGATGAAATATAGTATGTATTTTCACAACATCTTAATAATAGTAGTAAAGTAATTATATTGCATAATGGTCTGAGAAATGGATACTTCTAACGCTGATTTCTAGCACTCTTACTTGCTACTGTAACTGCCAGGACACCTTACTCCTTCTCGCAGGACAAGCTGATGCTTTGTCTTGCAGGGGTACCGCAAGTGCCATACCTTTGTCTTGCCCAGGGCAGGCCATGCCCGAGCATCAGGTGAAAGAAAAGGTTTGGTGTCCAGCACTTGGAACATAATTGAAATTTCATGGCTTGAGGCTTTCATATAATTTGTTCAAGGAGTTTAAGGCATGTGGCCAAACACACAGCTGATCTGTGTTTTGGTTGTGTAAATGTCCCTGTATTGAAACCTGAAGAGGTTTTTTTTTTCCCTATTCTTATCCTGGAAACTACTCCCAAATCTGTGTCCAACAGGCTTTTGCAACGGCCTCTCTATGTATTCCGAGACAGACTTACAGCTGGTTGTGGGCTGGGCTGACCATCCTGCAAAACCCCGAAACCAACTGCATATTTCCCAAAGGCAAAGCCCGACGACTCACAGTTTGTGGGCCCATTTTTGTGGTGTGCGCCTGTGGTGAAGGATCGGACAGATAGCATTTGCTTCACAAGTGATACCAATGCACATGCCTAAGCACCACCTTTCCCGCTGAGCACTGCTTTCCTTCATGCCTCCTTTACATCACATTTGCCTTTTCTACGTTGTTTATTTGGGCGCAAAGTCTCTTACACATGCAGTCACTTTGTAAGTCCTGCAAAGAATAGCCTTTTTTTCCTCCTGAACCTGAAGGCATAATGTCGCGTTTCACAGCCACAGCCTTACTGATCTGAAAACCTGCTGGTGACACTCACAGGCAGTTTGCCCTGTAGCTGAATTAACCCAGGTCTCGAGGAGAAAACCACAGACCTTGAGCTACTCCGCATTTTCCTTATGTGATACCTAAGCCGCTTTAAAACATGGCAAATTTATAATGTGTGGTGTCATCTCACAGACTCTGCCAATGAATGTAAATGGCATAAAGAGCATGTGGAACAGATGGAATGAGACATGCACGTAAAGAATTAAAGTATTTGTGAGGGAATTTGGCAAGGATATTGGAATGCTTCAAGCACCGTGTACGGGGGTGGAGGGAGGGAGACCGGGATGAGTGGTGGGGGGCTGTATGCTGGTGATCCATTTTCTTCAGAAACAATATGTGACCTATTTCTGTAATCATGCTAAGCACAGCAACAAATATTCCTTTTTTCCCAGCTTCCTTCAGGAAGCTTGACAACTTCTTTAGTTGGAGAAAAATGTTTCCTTGAGGAAGAGCTATGAGTTGTTTCGTTTTTCATTGCAAATATTCGAGCAAATGAAGGATAGCAAAGAGAAAAAAGAAAGCGTGGGTGGGAATGGAGCGACTTGTTGCAGTCAGTAACCGTGCACTTACCTGTGCTCCATGAGACTAAGCAGTGAAGAAAGCATGACACTAATGCAGTTGTTAAATTTACTCATGTGAAATGACTTAGGGTTTTAATTTTAAAATGTCCTTATGTACTGGCTTAGTCTAATTATTTTAAGTGACTTTTTAGGAGATTTTATACACACACACACAGAGTGAGTTTTTTTCAGCGGCTCACCAAATTGGAAATTTTATGTAGAAGTCACCTAAAGAAAAGCCCCTGGAAAATGGAATACAAAGCAGTAGGCTGCCTCATCATGGACTTCTACAGACCCTTAGCTTTTGCAATTCCTCCAAGCAAACTTGGGGACCAACGTTTTTGATCAGCTCACTGCATAGCCTTTTTCTCGGAAGGTACACTTGGAAGTTTGTGATCATAGCTTGGATTTGCTTTGAGTGTAGTCTTGCAGGGAGCTGCTTGATCTGCTGCACGCCACTGGTGCCACATTCACACAGATTATGGTGACATCCCAGTCTTCAATCCAATTTTGTAATCTTCAGTCTTCTTTTCTCGGTGAGGGGTCATAGAAGCCCTAAGTCTGTGGATAAATGTTCTTGTTCACTGCTCAGACAAAACATCTGAATTCATACATGTGAAAGGAAGGTTTCTTCCAGCCACAGGAAAAGCAGATATATTAACTGAAAAGATTTTTGAAAGAAAAAAGTGAGGCTTATTTGAGCAATGCAGACTAGCAGTCTTCGGAAAAGGTAACACCTGATGGTTTTCATTAAATCACTAACATGGCTTCTAGTGGTGCTACTTGACTTTAAAGGAAGCCCCCAGCCAGTTAGTTTGCCGAAAAAGAAATCCTGAAACAACGATGTGAATAGAAGAGACAAGGCAGGTTTCCCCTGATAATCATAAAGGGCTCAAATTACCTTCCTTTCCATCCCCAAAGGGGGCATAAATACTTCATTTATGAGATTGTTTGCGCATGACTAATCTATTTCTACTTGCTAATTGTAATGACTAATGCATCTTACAAGACAAATATTAGCTTGTAATAATACCTGAACAAGAAGATTTATAAGCGTTAAGCAAAAATACAAATAATTAGCAGAAGCTGACTGGTATTATCTTCTAATTAACTGTAAAGACACTTTCTATTTAGAAGAAAAAGTATGAAGATTTCTCAAGAAGCTGTAGAAATAACTAGGCCAAGCTACTGTTCTCTTGAAAAAAAGGCAGTAGTCAAGTAATATTTAATTTTCATGGGAGCTGAATTCAGTCATACTTCCCCCACTGACGTCAGTGCGAGAAAAGCACTTTCGGCCTGTTCCTACCTGCTGGGACCATATGTCCACTGGGAAGAATTTGGCAGACATCGCCAAGTAGAAGTAATTACAAGAGACAGAACGGCCCAGATAGCCCAGTTCAGGAGCTATTTCTGCACTGCCCACCTAACTGACCACCGCTCACAGAAACTGATCGGAAAGAACGCTGTGACCAAATACTAGGCTTGATGCATACAATACTTTTGACTTGGGCTGTTGCGCTTTGTTTAAATAGAACATTAAAACTCTGCAGTGATGTTACACGTCATTTATGAAAAGTGAGTTCTCTTTAAGTGAGGTGGAACATCAGAATCATTATGGGATGTATCTCTGAGTTTTTGCAGTTGATAGGCACACAGAACACCAGAGTGATTTTCTGACTCTTCAGATGTAAAGTTTGTGTACAGGTTAAAGCACCACAGCTCATATTATATTTGAAAGTTGGATTTAAAGGAACTCTGTTGACTTCAGTACCTCCTGAATGCATGCTTGAGTACTCACAGGGTATCGTTACCTCAAAAACGGTATTCTCGAGTAACTTTTTACAATAATAATGTAATCCTTCACTTAAAATCCGTGAGTATTACCTAAAATATTTGACCTGTATTACAGACAGTCATCCAGAAGCCAAGTGGCTTGCCTAACGCCACAAAGTGAACTGAGGATAATGCTAGAAATGTTACCCAGCTCTCATGCTCCCAATTCCTTTCTTCAGTTTTGATATCTTCCCTGTTTTTTAATATTCTGATAAGTGATCATAGTAGTGCACACTGAGAAATAGGATGGGGAGGCTCCCTTTTTGGCAGGCGCTACCAGCAGACGCGAGTGCTGTGCCTAACTTTTCAGTTGCAAATAATTACAAGGCCAAACCATAGACTGGGAATGTGCTCAGCCTGCAACTCAGTGTTGAATCTTCATAAAGATTTAGTGTATTTGCAGTGGTAAACAACAACAAAATAATGATTTATGTGCATTCATACAGTCCATCATACTGGCTTAATATTAAGAGACCAAACCAGAGATTCAGTAGAATTATTACACCGAAGTTTCTCATTTTACTCAAACTACACAGCTATGATTTTAGTTTAGATTTTATATAAAAATATTTCTTCCAAATACAAATTTGGAACACCAACTGTGTTTTGTCAAATACTGTATTAGCTTGGAGTTCTAGAACAGAATTTAGACACTGCAGTGTGCTGTGACTTGTAGCTTTGTCAATCATTTAAAAAAATCTCTGTTAGCAACACTCACTATACTTCTAACTGAAAAAAACTCCACATTTCAGAATAAGTTTGTATCCATAAAGTCCCAACAAATGTGGAATAATCAGCAAGTACAAACACCACTTGTTTCCTAATATAGAAGGGTTTGTTTAAATCAGCAGAGTTGATCTTTGCCCAAGTTAGGTCCATGTGCCAGAAAGCTGAAGGTCATCCCTGATTAGACTAAAACAGGATCAGCTGCGGCTTCAGAAAATACAGTTGCTAATATGAACTCCTGGCTCTTAGTCAAAGTGGGCAGTGGAAGGTAAACCACGAGAAGGCAAGCACAGCCACTTGTTCTGGACCAGAACGCATGCTCCTCTGGTGACCAGGTCACTGTTACTCTTTCCATCAGGCTTTGCAAATCCGTTCCAGTTTTTAATTGCTCTTCTGTATAAAATCTCAGTCAAAGGATTTTCAGCACCAATTCTCAACTGAGTTGATACGTAGGTATTAGTTATGTTGTATGTCTTGCGTGAGGCCAAGAGGCTTCAGTCTCCACATAGAAAAACAATAAACATCACTGTGTAATTAAGTTCATTATTTGTCAAGCAAAGACAACCACTTCAGTTTCTTCCTGAAATGAGTGTCAGAAAAATCCAAAACAGCAATGTTCACTGAGATGCAGAAGAGCAGAAGGATGAACAGATATCTCTAAGCTTGCCTAGCAATCTGAAAGATAAGTTCCCTTTAAATAAACATTTCAAGCCATGGCTAGTTTCTTGAGTGACCAAGAAAGCAGTTGATTAAATTAAAAGCAGTTGAAACATTTTATTATATATGAGTATAACTTCTTACAAGGCTAATATTTTAAATTTTTGGTAGTAGGAGTGGTAGTAAAATAAATAGGATTTGCACCGTAATTCCTTTTTAAATTAGGGCTTGTGAAACCTTAAAATCTCAGAGAAATGAGTTCTTTCATTTAATAGGGCTTGGAAACAGGGATGTCAGCACAGGGCATCCATGTCTCTTAATTCTTTTATTCCTTCTCATAATTTCAGCAAAAGCTTTCAGCATAATGTTTATCTTCAGTTGATGGATCGCTGAACGCTTACAACTGAAGAAAATGAGCATCAAAGATATCCAGTAAATTATCTTTCACAGAGCAAGCTTCACCTTTCGTACGTTTTGTTTTCTAGAAAAATACAGTTTACATATGTTTTAAAGGCAGAATTTAGCCATAGCTTACTATTTGCTCTGATTTACATTTCTTCTAACTGCGCTGTGAGTGAACTTGACAGCTTTGTGGCCAAAGGGAAGTCCTGATACTGAGGTTCCAGAACAAAAGGGCCTTAATGAGGTCAGAGTGGTAACAGAATGTAAACCAGAACATTTCTTACTCAATCTCATTATTACTGATGAGCCTCCAGTGGGTCCTCACTAGTTGCTCAGACTCCCAGTTTGGAATGGGGTGGGGGGAAGGAAAGACAAGAGAGAACAGGCATAAACTGTGAATAAAATAGAAATTATTATAAATATTGAAATGCGTGTGCCTGTTCAGAGTGAAATGCATGGACATAGCCTTTGCATTTTTGTCAGTACACCTGCGACTGACTTGCTTGTTTCGTTTTTAGATGAGTTATTTTTTTTTAGATGGTCAAGTCCATGACAATGGCATCTACTTCAGACTGGTTTCTGTTCATCTCATAAATGCTCAGTGACTGCTTGTTTTGTGTAGGATATGGCAGGAACAGCTGGACACCCCTCTTCAGGTCCAAAACTTGTTTGGTGTTTTGTTCTCGTATCAGTTTGCAACATAACTTTTTAGCCTCAGAAATCTAGAAGTACAAAATTGGGAGTGCAACAATAACATGTACTTTTAATGATAAGAAAAACAAATCTAGAAGAAAGCGGAGAGGGAAAAATTGGCAATTCAAATGTAATAGTGCCTATTAGGACTCGAATGTGAATGATGGGTGTATGTACGATAAAATATTAAAAATTATCCCTTATTTACAAAGAATCTGCACACTGGTTGCTCAAGGCCTGAAGTTCTAGAGCTGTCGTCTCGAAAGAGTTTATCGTACCTTTTCAGGTTGTGGTAACTTTTTCCATATTTCCATATAGAAATGCTCTAGCCAAGGCTTTGATAGCGTGGATTCTCTGTTCTTCTGTCTTCTGAAGGATCCTGTTTTTCTTTCTTCCAACAGTGTGTGAAAGTTTTTGCACCAGAGTACAATCAAAAAAAAGCCAAACAATTACAAGGATGTGTCAAAATCAACTCTCACAGAGCTTTTATTCACTTCTAACTGCAGGATCAGGCCCCAAGAATAATTCCATGTCATCAGTATAAAAGCAAAATAACCTGTAACTGAGAGTTATCAGCTCCTTTTTCCAGATCATAATGGTAACATAACATTTTAAATGCAAACCTATTTGGGTGGTTTTTTTTTTTTAGTTTCTTCATAGTGCTTCACTTTGCAGAAGGATTGTGGTATCCATTAGATGAACTTAAAACTACAGCTGGGAAATTGCACAGTTTGCAGCAAGAGGAACAATAACTCTAGAAAAGAAAGAATGAATATTTGAAGGGGGAAGAGTTGGAAGAGAACAGAAGACAGAGAGCTACATTAGTCCAGGCTCTAATGCAGTCAGTGATCACAGACCATAAGCCATAGTTTTTATTCATCATTTTTTTTTTTGTAATGGAACTTGAGCATGATTTAAAAAAAAGCAAAGATTTCTTAGGGCTTACAACAAAA
This sequence comes from Nipponia nippon, assembly GCF_047370975.1. Lineage (NCBI taxonomy): Eukaryota > Metazoa > Chordata > Aves > Pelecaniformes > Threskiornithidae > Nipponia > Nipponia nippon. Next base: position 3,998,642 of record NW_028262348.1, on the reverse strand, counting down.
ACTTTATCTTATCTTTTCCCACCAGAGCAAAGCAAAATGATTTTTAAAATTAAAAAAAAATTTTTTTTGAGTGATATACTTAATTTGCCACTTGCCTGTACGTTTACTACACTTTGTCTAGAAAGGCCATACTGTCCCTGGCAGATTTTTTTTCTGTTTTAATTTTAAGCTGCAAAGTAAACCTTGTAAGCTTGGCAGGAGAAGTCCATATATATTTCAGGGCAATATTTTGCAATTCTTGTTTTTACAGCCATAAACACCTTCTAATGCCAAAGGGGAAGAGGACTTTAATCCAGATAAAATAAGATTCTTAAACACTGAAAACTGTACTCAGATTTATGGGCCAATTTTAATATTTGAGCTCCCATGCCAAAAGCTGCACATTCCACATGTGCAGCATGGGGTGTTGCCTGACTGGCTGCTTCCAAGGTCATAGCACATCAAGCTACATCATCCATCCCGAGTTACCCTAAAATCTATTCCAATAAATAAACTTGGAGTTTTGTTCTCAGAATGTGCTTGCCAAATGTTATTTCCATATTTACTTTGCCTTTTACCCTTAAATCTTTTCGTTTTTTTCTCTTGTAGTATTTTTATCCTGTATCTTATTTAACACCTTTTAATAAGCTGAATTCTTACCAAGCGAGCACAACAACATCTGAAAGATGAGATCTATCTCTTTGATGGTATGAAACCATGACCCAACAGGCCCATCCTCTGCCTAGAGGGCTAGTAGGAGCTTCATGTTAGATTATTAAATCCTTCAGAAACTCAGGTATGTTTATTCATAATGCAAGGTATCTAGCCAACATCACAATTCTTTCCTCTTTTGAGTGCAAAAATAATTTACAATTAAAAAGCATTTGCCATTTTGCTCTGCCTAAATCATGCTCCCCTTTTATTCCTGAATAGTTTCAGTTGTCATTTGCTTCTTTCTCTTTTTCCAAATAGCTCATTTGCTTTGGTTCTACAGAATATTTAAATGAGAATTTACTAACTGTGTCTCACAGAAACCAACAGGACATGCTGATGCACAAAACTGTTCCTTACCTCTAACTAAAATGAACACGTTCCTTCGTCTTCCTTTGGTAGCTGTCTTTGCAAGATCTTGCTTGGCCAGTTCGCTCTGCACTGAAACTTAGGCCTCGTACACCTTACGTTCTCAAAGGCCTCTGTGACACACAGAGCGTTCTCATTCTTTTTTTAAGAAAACAAGTGAAAACTTGCTACCACAGCGGTAGTGTTTTGACTGTCAAATGGGACATCATATATGGGACTGCCTAAAGCTTTATTTTTGACTCTTATCTATAACTATTTTCAACAACTTTTAGTTTTAACGTTACATTTTCTTGAAAGTAACGGTTTGCATTTTGCTATTTGCTTCATCCCTACCAGTTAACCTGAAATGTCATCTAAATATTGCCATGATGTGGGAAAGAAATCAGTCTACTTCTCTGCTCCTGAACTGTTTTTATCCTTCCATCCAAAGCCACATTTCTAGAGACCTTCCTTGTCTTTTCTTGAACTGGTTGCTGGCAATTTAAACTTCACACAGCCAAATTTAGCCATCCCTTTTTCCTGCCTCCCTCACACTTCCGTCGCTAGTGAAGGCACCATGCTACTAGCATCAGTCTTTGTAACTAGCCTGGCACCTTTGGTGCCTTCCTTCCTTCCACCGTGCACTGTTCATTCCTCTGTTCATACCGCTCTTCGCTGCTCTCACTCAACTCCTGCTGCTCCTTCATGCGTAACAGTAAGAGATGACCTTTCCTCTTTCCAGACAGTAAAAGACCTTGTCTGGGCTCCTCTTGCCTGCCACGGCTTCCTTTCCTGCCTCTCTTCTATCTTTTACAATCCAGAGAACAAGGAGCTACTAAGATAATTTGCCTGTTTTTTGATAAAAATATAGAAGCACTTACCTTTTAACTCCATGAACAGCTTTACGTCTGCTTCACCAGAGTAAGCTTAAATGTCTCATTCTTGTCATTATGACTCACCTATTCACTTGAACTTTTTCTCTTTTCACTTTCCTAATGAGATGACCTTCAGTTAATCTAAGTCCTCTACAACAGTTTGCAGATTTCTTTCAACGTTATCTTGTAGGTGTGAAAAACTTGCCAAAATTGGCTTTCCAGGTCATTTATCTTTCCTCAAACTGTTCCTTAATAGGTACTGTTAGTATAATATTCATAGGAGCAAATAAAATAATTTTCAGGGAATTTTCATGGGTGTAAGTCTCCAGAGGTGTGTTGAAACACTGACCTCTGCCATGCGTGTGCTTTTCTGAACCCCTCCCAGTCCTGACCCCGAAACAGTTGTGCCTTGTGAGAAGCTTGTTCATGTAAGTAGTCCCAGTGCCATCAACAGATTTAGTCAACTGAAGCTATTTATTTGTGAAAGGCATTTGCAAAATCCCCGCAGTATAACTACTGTGGGGTCTAGCATCGCATCTGGCAGTAGCCTGCATTTGGTCTTGTCTTCATCCTGGAAAAGGAAAAGGAACAGCAACTCTGTGAAGTCCCAGCAGACCATCCCTGCCGCCGTCGATTGCAAAGGACAATGCTTAGGTACCGGTGAACGGTAGCACTACAAAAACCTCAGGCAGCATCAGCTGGGAAGGTTTGGAGTCATATGGAATGTGTTTGACTTGCTTTTGTTCACTATAAAATAATCCACGTAATTCATTTTGATTAAAAATATACTCGGTTTCTATAGCTATTTTCTATAGTTGGGGATGGTTGTCAACGGACTACATAGATCTGTCATGCAGTATTTATTGATAATGATGGTGAGCCAGGATGACTAATTCGAAGACCGCAGTCTAATCGCTACCAGGACTTAAACTATGGGCCTCATGAACAACTTGTCCAGAAACAAAGCTTTTACTTAACGTATTTATTTTCCTCTTATATAGAAGTGCCTATCCCTTCAGAAAATCAAGATCTTGTTTTAAAACTCAGGTAATGGTTTATCTTTACTAGGAATAGATAAACTTACTAATGTAGCCATTCCTGTATCTTAATAAAATTAAAATGAAAATGTTAGTTTACGGGCAATCTGTAGATTATCAGTGTTTAAAAAAAACCCCAACTATTTAGTATGGATTTAATGTGTGAAAATTTTTTATTATTTTTTATATTAAAATTAGATGCTGTTAATTTCTTTATGCCAGTGAACTAGCTTGGTTGTTTTAGGGGTTTTTTCCTCTTAAGTCTTCAATTTGTGGAAGTAAAGGGTTTTTGTTTAAAACCGAAATCATTACGAGGTCTTATTTATAAACACTTGAACAAAAAAGAGTAATTACTGGATAAATTAAGAAACGCTTAAGAAATTAATGCAACCTCATAAAAAGTAGACAATGAGACCACTGGAAACATATCTGAAATTAGGCTGTTCGTCTGCGCTCTATTACAAGAACATGCAATGACAAACTACATAAATCATGTGCAAAGAACTTCTAAAATTCTTTGAGTTTTAGTAATCGTCAATGAAATTACTTACTTGAGTGGAAGAAAATTATTTTCTTTGTTGCTTTTTGATATGTAGAATAGTTAAAGACGATTTGCTTGTATTATATTCATAATTTGAGTCTCATATCGTTCTCCCCCACCCTATCCTTTTCATTACTGGCTATTGTAGGCAACTGGAGAGGAAAATTTAGAAAACAGTAAAAATGACACTTGATTAAAGTAGACGCAAGACAATCATTACTTACACTGCAAAAGCTGAAATTTGTGCTAGTGAATAACCATCATGTCTAACTCAAATATGTGGAAAAATAAGTTTTACCTAGAAATGAGTTGTCTTTGACGTGAAATGTCAAACACTGCATCTTTTTGATGCTGACAAAACTGGGCTGAACTCCAGTTCTGTTACTGGTGTAAGAAGGGCCAAACTCTCCGCACCCAGAGTTGGGAGAGCCCTGTCTGAATCCAGCGCTCAAGCCAATCGTGTTCCTCAAGTAAATATTCTTTTCGTAAATGGGAGGTACTTGAAAGTACAGCAGATCAGACATACTTTAAGACAAAATAAACCCAAGGAACTGCTTGACATTCTAGCTTTGCTTTAGCCTCCTGACAGCTTTGTTTCTTCCTCCATGTTTAGTTTGAAGCATAAGCAACACCTGCTGGTGAAAACAAAGGCTACGGAACTGCTGAGCCGTCCTCCTGGAAGAACAGGTTTGATCATTACTGTAAGCTCTGGGTAAGTTGTTCTGGAATAAAATAAGCTTGCCTATCACTATTTGGATTAATTTTGTAAGGGTAGGTAACGGGCTCCTTCCCAGAGTGCTTCTCAGCTCCGTATGGTGAAGGCTAAGTGTGACCCAGCTGATCTCCAGGAGCCCGGAAACTCCTTTCTGCATCTGAGTTTTGGAATCGCAGCTTGCAAGTTAATGCATTGGCAGAATTAATTAAGAAGTTCCTGTATCTTGCTACTCTGGATAAATGGTTATTTTGTTAAAGCAGAAAATCCAATGCTATCGTTCATGTTCATCGATCAATTTTTAAAAAGAAGGAAAAGAAACGAGGGAATAAAACTTGAGTACCCTGAGTTGGGAAACACGTTCTGCTACATACCATCTACGATAATTATGCATGAGCAAGTGTCACTTGTGTATGATGTCTGTAAGTGGAACAATTTCTGTTTTAAGTAACGCTATTGTCAGAAGACAGCAAGGGAACTTTCCTAGTTTGGTACTGTGAAGTGAATGGTTAGATTGTGATGATTTCTCTTGTCTGTGATCACTGAACAGAATATAAAGCCAAGTAACTGGCAAACTACTTAAAAGAGATGCTATCTTTTTTCAGTTTAAAAACAAAATGAACTTTGCGATGCAGGAATGTGCTCAAAATGTTTGACCGGTAGCCTTTCACAAGTGCGAGCAGCAACTCTTCAACTTCAGAACATTGACCCATTACAGGTAATTTAATTATACTAACAGATTTTTAATTTAAAGAGTAGTTAACGTTCATAAGAATCCTGAAAAATGGCCAAAGCAGCACAGCGTGAGTATATTAACATTTATCCCCGTGAAAATGGATCTCAATCATGTGTTAGACCCCACATTTTCATGAGAAAGTCAAGCATAATAAGTCATCTCTACTTGGAAGATCCAGAAGAGGAATGCTGACAACTGGAAATACCATTTGGAGGGTAAGCAGCATATGGAAGAAACACGAATTCTGCAGTTTCTAATTCTGCACAATATTGTTAGCTTTCTCCGGGATAACTAATAATGTGATTCTCAATTTCAAAATATTTCTATAATAAGAAAATCATTTTTTTATGATAAGGGATGTTCTTTTATTCCAGAAATAGAATGCATACTTCACCAAAGGGTTTGTTGTACCCTAGGCATCATTTAGTGATGGGATGGATAACTGATGCTGCAGTGTATTTACAAAGAGCGGTACTACTATAATGCGGAAGGATGTGTTTTTTGGTTGGTTAATGCATATTGCTTGACATATTTACAAGTGTCAGATTGTGTTCTCTGTTCATAAGACTTGTTGACAAAAGGGAGGGGAGTGATACGGTCCAAAGTACTCCCTTGGGTCTGGGTTGCCAGGCTGTAGCAAGCAATTTCTGGACTACGGCAGTTTGGCTACGTTGTCAGCTTTGCGCCTTACCAGTTCGGGGCTTTTACAGCATCTTTGTGCTGCTTTGATTCTCCTAGGTGAACTGAAGGAGGATGAAAGTCTCTCCCTAGGGTGAGTCTAGGCTTTGTTTGGCTGACTAAGAGGTGTAAAAAAATAAATAAATTGTAACTGAATGTGAATATATGATTTGTGTTTGAAAACACTTTTCCTCTCACTAATATAGGCCCAGTCTTTGCAAGACAGAATTCCTGTCCGGTGTGACAGCGAAGGGAACGGGGCACGATGGATCGGATTTGTCAGGCGAAGAATGCGCATGGTAAGAACACCGGTCTTGGTGGAAATTTTATTTTAGCCTAAATTCTGTCGCACTGTGTATGTAATTTAGCTAAATGGCTGTGATGCTTGTTTGTGTTAGAGATTTGTTACTATGAGGTAAGTCCAAACAGGCTCCATTCGGTCATTAGAATAGATGCTAATCTTAAATTAATACAAAGAAAAGTAAATTGCAAAAAAGATGCCTAAATAATATCACAGTCATGATAAGGAAAGCTGCCATTGAGCACCAAGGGAGAACTTTTTCCACTGAATCAGATCATTGAAAACGTGCTACGTTTCTGTAGTAAACGTTAAGCTGAATTGGTAGTCTTCATCTTTTAAGCAGCAATATTTGCTTTATATCACCTGTGAAACACTCCTGTCAGTGAGAAACTGAGGCAGGCGCGCTTTAATCTGCCTGGGCAGATCAGGCTCCCGCTGGTTGGAATCAAAGGTCATTATGAGCAGTGAAAAAATTATTTGTTACGAATGATATATTTTAAACAAAGTAGTTCATATTTATTATTTTGCGTCTGTCCTTTCTTCTTCTCCAGACCACGGCTGTTACAGGAATGAATTTAATTTGTTTATCTAACTCGGGTATTTTCGAGTTGCTTTTATAAAAAAATAACTACACACGCTGTCTCAAAAGCTGTTTCTAGCGGAACGAACGCGGGGCTGTTCGGGATTCCAGCGCAGTCGTGTTTCATGCGCTCTGCAGAACTTGGGGTTGCACTTGACGTTTGAAGGGGGGCTCTCGGGGGAGGCCCTCACTTACAAAGGCGAACGGAGGCGTTTGGAAGGCAGCTGCAAGCTGCTCGGGAGGTTGGCGGGCGCCCGGGAAGAGCCCGCGGGCCGTCTGGCGGCGGGGCAGCGCGGCGGATCGACCGCCGGGAGCGGAGCGGGAGCGGGCTCGGGCTCGGGCTCGGGCTCGGGCTCGGGCACTGCCCCCGCCCCGAACAACTGCTTTTAAATAACGTTTTCTGGCGGCGAGCGCCCGAGGCGGGGACGGCAGAGCCCCGGGGCCGCCGCAGCGGCAGCGCCAGCCGAGGAGAAAGTTTGTCCGGTCCTCAGAGGCGGCGGGCGGGACCCGCTCCCCGGCAGCGCCGTCTCCGGCGGCACCGGGGAGCGGCGTGGGCAGCCTGGCGCGGACGGCCGTCCGTGGGCAGCCCCCGCCGTGGGCAGCCCGGCCCCGCCGCAGCCTCCCCCGGCCCCGCCGCAGCGCCGCGCCCGGCCCCGCCCCCGCCCCGCTCCCGCGCGCCCCCAGCGGCCCGGCGGGCGCCGCGGCGGCGGAGGGAGGGGCCGGGGGGGAGCCCCAGCGCCGGGCCCCCGCCCTCCGGCGCGCGTCACGTGGGGCGGCGGCGGCCAATGGCGAAGCGAGCTGCGGCTGGCGGCCGCCATTGCTGTCAGAGTGGAGAGAGGCAGAGGCGAGTGTGTGAGGAGGAGCGGGTGAGCGGGGCCGCTGGGCGGGCAGCGCCAGGCGGAGGGGGGCGAGGACGGGCAGGGACAGTGCTCCCTCTCTGGGCCGGGGCTGCCGCCCGCCGCCCGCAGCACCGGGAGCCCCGCACGGAGCGTAAACAAGGCGGCGGCGGCGGCAGGAGGAGGAGGAGGAGGAAAACACCATCCACCCACAGCCAGCGGCGGCAGCAGCGAGGGGCGGCCGGGCGGGGAGGGGAGGGGACACGGCCTCCGCCGGCACGCGAGACAGCGCCCCCCGCCCGCCGCCGCCGCCACTGCCCGGGGCCGGGACCGGGACCGGGACCCTCCCCCGCCCCGCCCGGCCCGTGTCCCGCAGGGGCCGCCGCCGGGCCGCGGGAGGAGACCCGCTCCTCTGCTTCCCCTCCGCCCTTCGTCGCAACGTGTGCCCTGCCCGGGGGGGGGCCAGACCTGGACGCGGAAGGAGGGCCCCGGGCCCCCCCCCCCTTCTTCTCTTCGCCCCGGCGGTTCTGAGGCGGCCTGGAGAACCGGAGGAGGCTTCCCCGCCGCTGCCTGCTGAGGCCCTTGGACCCAGACCCCCCCGCGCCCCGCCGGAGAGGCCCCCCGCCGGACCGGGCCGCGCAGCCTGAGGACTCCCCGGCCGGGGACGGGTAGAGAGGATCGCGCCCGCCCCGTCTTCGGCGCCCTCCCGGCGGCCGGGCCGCCCCCCCCCCGCCCGCGGCGCGCCCCCTGCCGGCCGCGCTCCCCCGGGCCGCCCGCGGCGAGGGGCCGGACGGCGGCTGCCGCCCCGGCCAACGGAGGCGCGGGCCGCAGCGAGGAGTGCCGGCTGCTTCTCCCCCCCCGCCGGGCCCGTCTCCTCAGACATGCCCCGCTCTGGCGGCCGGGCTCGCCGAGGATCATGACTGCAGCGGCGAACTGGGTGGCGAACGGGGCCAGCCTGGAGGACTGTCACTCCAACCTCTTCTCGCTGGTGAGTGCCCGGGGGTGGGGAACGGAGGCGTCAACGGGCGCTCCGCCGCGCAGCGAGTTTGCCGGGTGGGTGCAGCTGCCGGGGGCTTTATAGTCGGGGCCCGTGGGGCTGCTCCTCCGCTGGCCCCTCCCCCGGCCCGGCTCCCCGTGTTTATTTTGCTCTTTAACGTGGTTTGCTGCGAGTGCGTGTGCTGCTCTGGCAGCTGCGCTCCTCCGAATGGGAGAGCGTAGAGGCAACGGGTTGTGTGTCCCCTGCCCTTGCTGCCTGCATGTGCGACCATCTTCTCTGGTAAACAGTCTTTTCTCCCCGCCTCCCTTGGCACTCCGTGCCCTGTGTGCTTTGTGCCTACCAAACTGGGGGGTTTTTCTCTCCTTTCACAATGACAAACGCCATTTCAGCAGCAGCGAACAGTCATGTACTGTGATTGTTTGTCGGACTTAACGCTCTGGGCTCTTGTGACTACATGTCAGCTGTTGTTACGGCGTGGTCTCCTCTTTGCATAGACCGTGCTTGGGGGCAAGAGGTAAAAAAAACCCCAAACCTTTTTCATTTTTTTCTTCTCTGAAGACAAACAGTGGCTGAAAATGTAGTATGCTGGATAGCTTGTTTGCATAGATGCTGTCTACCCATCTTACTGGTAATCGACAACTTCCTACTCGTATTGCATGGTTTAATGTTGCAGAAATGACGGTATCAATTTTGGCTAGCTACAGACTTGTAATTTAAATTTAAAACAAGAAAACAATTTGTGTCTGTGTAAGGGCAAAGTCATTTGCAAATACCTTGCTTTATTTTACCTGACACATACAGAAACATTATCCCTTGTGGCTGGGCAACAGCAGAGTGAGCGAGAGGACTATTTGATCATCAAGAGCCTTCTAGTGCTACCAGGGATAAAGTCGGAGGGAAGGAGGGACTTTTTTAGTGCGTGGTGCAGCTAAAACGAAAACTTGTAATGCAAGTTTGGGGATAGCATGTGTGAAAGATTTCTGGTAGGTACCCCCTCCCTGCATCAGAGCTCTGCCAGAATTGGAGGTGGGTGCATAGGTTGTTCCTTTTGAAATACAAAGAAAGAGATTGTTGTTAGATGTCTTATAGGAATTAAGGGGGAAAAAAGAAAATGGATTAAAAATGCAAATGATCGAGCTCTTTGTTTTATGTTTTTTACCTGCTGTATATTCGTTATTTTGCCTCTGGTTATTTTTTCAATGTGTGTATGTTTGGTTTTTATTTTGCTCATACCTATTAAGAATCTGGGACAAGAGCCGTAGTCGCTTATGCTGCTAGGAAACTCGCCCAGAGATTCTTCCGTGAGAATAAATGCTATTCTTACTTTGGCTTTTTATTGAACTGTTAGGTTATGTAAGTTTGTATCTATGCTTCTGTTTGATAACATTTTCTGATATTTATAAATATATAGCAGTGCTATATGTATCGAGATGCACGAATTGTTATGCTGATCTTGAATACGTTGCTCTTACCCAGTAAGAAAAATAAAACAGTAAGCATGAGGGAGACAATCGTATCTGATTGTAAGAGCAGGGTAGTGAATGATTTGTCCTTTACAGAAGGAGAGTTGTGAAGTCCCCGTTTATTAATGGAGAACTGAGCAGGGTGTTTTTGAGAAGCGTGACTTTTCATGTAGTTGTAATCTGCAAATCTGTCACTGGTAAAAATAATCGTTGGCATGCAATTAGCAAAAATCATAAAGTGAAGTTATTTCATAGTTACTGTGGTTTGGTCTCCCCCCCGCCCCCCCTTCCTAGACTAGGGAAATGTTAAATTTTAAATAGGTGCGTAATATCATTGAAATAAGTTTAGCAAAATTCTTTTGCAAGTGGGTTTAACAATAATAATGAGTTTAATGTGCAACCCTTTAATCTCCCGTGTAATTTTGTGGGAGCTATCCGTACCTTTAATGTGGTGCTATATATGAAACTATAATGGTTTTATTGTTTTCTGGCTCTACTTGCAAAAAAAAAAATCCAATAAAGTAGTTTTTTTTAAAATATAGCGTATATACAAACACACAGTAACTGTAAGGGTGATTTATTTTAAATTGCATTTGTATTTGTTAGGATTTATGTATCAGTGAAAGATATTGAGAAAGGAAATACTGACTAGAAATATGTGGCCAGCACCATTGACCCTTTAACCTCAAATTGTCATATTCATTTCAAAATTTATGAAGTGTTAAAGCTACAGTAATCTGGATTACTAATTAGAGAAACTTTTGCTAATCATTTACTTTTTCAGTGCAACAGAACAAAAACATGCACAGAATAAATCAACTGTTGATGGGAATTCATTCCTTCTTTAGGAGTGAGGTAGATTACAAATCTTTTTTTTAAACTGATTCTGCTATTAGAAGTTGAAAATTAAAATTTTTTTTTATCGCAGGTTTTGTGTTGGGTGTGAATCAAAAAGAAATGTTCTTGACTGGAGAATTACAGTTCTGTGATAGTTATACTCTACTGTGATTATGTTTAATATTTCTTCCCACAAACATTTGTTTTGTTTAAGAAAGAATGCTATCTCGCTACCCCAGAGAAGCCAGAGCTCTGTGGTGAGTCTGTCTGGTTGCTGTAGTAGATTCGGGTTGGTTTAATAGTTCATGATTTCCAGCTTATTTTTCTGTCGACTGTAGACAGTCTTCAGAGGTTAGGTCCTACTGTTTCTTCTGAATCTCTTTGGGGAAACTGTTTTCTGAAAGCTTTTTAGTAACTGATTCTCTTTTATCAGTGATGCCCAGAAAGTATAGAGGCCCTTAGCGTTCTTAGCTCAAAATATTTCGCATGAGGGGAAGGCACAGCCTTAAGGTTTTAAAGTTTGCTTTGAATGCCCAGATGCTGAGTGTGATCTCAGGCTTGCACAGTTGGGTTTCATGAAGTGTCTCAAAGGGCGGTTGTCTGTAATGGGTATCGCTCTCTAACGAAGCGGGAATCCAGTGCTGTTCTAGAAAACGGGTTAACGTTTGTATGCTCTGTCAGGCAAAAAAAACCGCGAACAACCTACACAAAGAAATCTAGAATTTTACTCTAAATGTAAAGCATTTCTGAGTAAGATGATATAAAGGCCAGTTTGCATATTTGTCATCAGAATACACCCCAGATATAAACTTGTATGTACTGGCATACGCAGCAGATTAATAGGCTTGCTCATTAAAAACACACTTTCTGTCTGAAATTGCTGTGTTTCTAGCACAGCGGTAGAAGAAACGATACTTACCCTAACTCTGTTTTTGCAGTAGTCAAAATGTCTGCTGCTGCTTCTGAAAAAGAACGTCTGTTTATCGAAACAGTGTTTAATAAGCAATTGTTAAGGGCCAGTTTATTTAAATACTAATTAAGAGTCGTCTAATAACTATTTGGAGACAAAATGTTCTGAGGTAATATGCTTTGTATTAAAACTTCAGACCAAGCTGGCAAACAGTCTTTCTATGAATAATCCTTAATCATAAAAGTATTCTTACTGAAATGAATTCGATTTTTCCTGTGAGTAAGGGTTAATCATATGACGGTGAGGGCTTGCATGAAATATGAAGATGTTTCCTCAGCCGTCTGGCTTAGCTGCCGTGGTGGATCCAAAGGCACAAGTCAGTCTCTGAAAACTGGGATGAAGTTGCATAACTGGAAAAAGAGTGCCGCGAAGGGTGTCAGGAATGACCTAAAATTGGGAGTAGCTTTCGTGTAGTGAAAGATGAGATACTGCAGGAGTAGGAGTCTTCAGCCTGGAAAAGACAGGATTGTGTTCTTGGAAAGTGAGACCTATTTATAGAGGACTTTATAGAAGCTGGTATGGAGGATGTCGTGAGTACTTGGTTAAATGCATTCTTACAGAAACCTGCTGCTAGAAAGGTCCGGTTAGTAGGATTTGTGTCTTTGTTCCAGCTAATGTTCAAAGGCAAATTTACAAACTGTAAAGGTCATTGCTGCTGTTACTTTTTTCAGTTCACAAACAGGAGCAGAAGTTACTGCCTTCGATCAATGAGTTTTGTTGCCATTTTTCATAATGAAACTGAAAGGAGTCAAGGAAATCTGAGATGGCATTTGAATTATTTTCCTAAAGGTTTTTCATGGCATCAGAAAGCGAAGACCTCGGGAAAGCAAGCATTATGGGTGAGGTTCTCTTGGTGTTGCATAATTGTCAGTAAAGGACTTAATAGTAAATGGTTGATTGCCCAACCGAATCCGTAAGTAGTAGTAAATGAACTGGTAGTCATTCTTGCTTATTGTGTTATCATAACTGCAGTGCTCCAAGCAGTAGGCTGTTATTTTGGTATGCGGGATGTTACATCACTACACGGTAGATAGTTTTCCTTGTTGGAAATTTTATGTAGGTGTGAATTTACATGTATATATATTTAAGAAATGGAATTAACCTCTCAAGTTTTCCAAAACTATTTGATTCTTTAGTTATCTCTATCCTGAATTTTATTAGGTAACAAGATAGAAGTAGAAAAATTACATTGGAAAGCTTGCTCACTTCCTGCTAATAAAAGATTATTTCAGGTTTTAAATCACCTCAGTGGTAGACTTTTATTATGTCCTGTCAGAGTATTCGACAGTTTAATGGTGTCTACTAGGGTGTGAGTTTGAAGAAAATAGACCCAGATTTGCAAGGAGATTGGGATGGAGCGACATTCAGTTAGCTTGCCTGGCTTTGGGAGCGGAATTAATGAGCCTGTGTTAGGTAACTAACCTCTTCCGAATGTTGTACAAAGAAAACCGGCTGCGCAGGAGCAACATTTGCAGTTCGGGACAAAGAGTGCTGAAGAATCCTAAGCTAGCCACTAAGAAATATTTGAGTGAGGTTTTCTTGGATGCCGATTATCTTCTGAACGTGCACACGTACTGGGGCTGTGAATCCTCCTCCAGTGACTGTGTTCTGATTTTGGTGACAACACGGGTCCTTCGGTGAAATGGCTATTGCGAACATCAACGTGATTAAGAAAATACTCAAATATTAGGCTGATGTATTAAAAAAAATCCTAGGTAACTGCATCTTAAGAATCATAATTTTCACTTGCTGTAATACTCTCTGAAAAATACACATTTCTGGATTTTTCTACGTAATTAGCGCAGTATTGACATCATAACCCCAGTTCTCAAAACCCCCTAGATTCATTTGATCTTGAATTCTTTTCCCCTTCTGCTTCTGAGAGCACTTCCTCAGGTGAAAGAGGGTAGAGAAGGAACTCTTTAGTCTTATAGGGAGACCTTTCTTCTATTATTTTCCTTCTTGACAATGCAATTCTGTTGAAAAAATCTAAAGGAACAGAAATTTTTGAACTTCAGTGGAAAAAAAAAATTGTGCTGCGTATGAGATATATCTGCTGAATGTGTTAACTTGATTAACTTTGGTCACTGGATGAAGAAGGAATTTTTATGGATTTTGTTTTCATTTTTTAATCTCTATTCAAACATGTTAGGCCTTGGTAAAGGTGCCTGTGTGTGCAGATGCGCTGCTTTTTAAATACCTAAAAATATTGGTGTTCCTGGAATGTTATTTCTTTGTATTTCAACGTTGTATGAAGTTGAACATCTATGTGTGTTTGAAGCTTTCTGTTTACTGGACAAGAGCACTTAACCTGTCGTTTCCAGTTTTCCTTGATCACTATAGGGAATTACACCCCACCCCACCGCCCCCCCCGCCCAGTCTTCACTTTGACATCCTTAGTTATGGCAGCATCCTTTTGTCGGGGTTTGACTAAAACGTCCCTGCTCATATCAAGAATGCTGCTACAAATTTTCTCTCGCATCCCGTGACTGGGGCCCTGTTGCGCCTTTCTGCATTCTTTCATTCTCTTCCTCTGCTGTTACTTCTCCTCAAAGTTACTGTGCTTTCACTTCCAAAGCCTCAAACCCTATTCCTTCTCTGCCTTTTATTTTTCATTCAGTACTGGCCGACTCCTGACTCTAATACACACCAGGATCATCAAATTATAAATTAGTGGGTTCTTTTGGTTTTTTTTTCTAGTTGTTCCTTTGTATTTGTGGAAGGTTACCACTTGATGTCCACAGACTTACTACATTGCTGTCCTACAAACCCTTTTCCTCATCTTGTTTGTGGGATCCTACAGACAACGTAACAACACTGAATAGGTGGTTGGTCTTTTCAGATTGTTGCCTTTAAGGCTGACAAGTATAGTTTTCCGTTTTTCTAAATCTGTGTGTATTCATTTACTGTTCTGTGGGTGAGCAGTGCACGTTTTTGTGTAGAGTCTAGCACAGTCAGATTTGCGACTTGTTGGTGCCATAGTAACACAAATAATATGAAAAAAATACTGCTCTGACGAGAAGCAAGCTTGTTTTGGTATTATCTTGCCAGTTTTAAAAGTGCACAAGTGTTTTCAACAGAAGATCCCAAATCAAATCCAAAAGATTTGTTTATATGGAATAAGTATTTACATGGGGGCATCCTTCCTCCTCAGACCAAGCTTTTATCCTGCTTTCATTTTAAGCTCTAAGTATTGCTTTAAGAATAGGTCCTCTTTCCCTGAGTTCCCCGATACTGATAGTTTCAAAGAGAAACCAGCTAATAAAAATATTCTGCTCTAACAGACCTCAAAATATTACTAAAACATTGTGTTAGATTCCCTCTGTACACAGTTGTGAAGTATATACCAGAAGGATAACAGGCCTGTGATACTAAGAATGACAGCTTGCGTCGTTTCCTGCTGTGGCTTCAGCTAGTTACGTGGTCTTGCATTAGTATGATCGCTATACGGTAAAACGATAATGACGTCTGAACATAAACCACTTTGGCACCATATAGTAAGTTTAACTTTTCAGATCGGGAGGTTCTTAGCATTTGACTTAGGAAGATGATGCCTGTTTTTTAGTATCTCACAAATCTGAAAGGTTTAAGCAGTCTTTCCTTTGGCTTTTGCTGGGAATTTTGATTAATTTTGATAAATCCTGACTCTCGCTTCCTACCTCAGTCAGTTAAAAAATGTTATTGCTCATCGAGTCACGTGTGGCTTAATTCACTTGCCTGAGCAGAATTGCAATAGTGCATATGGAAATGTGACTTGAGCTTTCAGTGGCATTCTCTCTTTTGTTTCTTTGAGACAGGAAATTTTATTGTGTTGCTGTTGTGTAATGTGCCCCAAGGCAATATTTATGTTTATGTGACTAACACAGATGAGCTCAAACATACACAAAGACCTGGTCCCTATACTAAGGAACGTATTTAATCAGCTTATGAAAATGGAGAAAAATGGACAGTCTTCTAAAACTAATTTTTAGTATAAGATATGACATGCTTATTTCTGTGTCACTTCTCATTAGGCACTTACCTCTGCTTTCTTCAGTCAGGCAGTGTTGCAGTGTAGTGTACTATTCTTGTTTATGAAAAGAAAATAATACTAATTACAGAATAAAAGGTGGGGTTTTTTTTCTCCCTCCCCCTTCACTCTTCTTCCATCCCTTGGTGACCCCAAAAGGATTCATAAGCTTATCTTTAAGCCTGGATCAGGCAACTGACCCAGGGAGAAACTTCTCCCCTTCTCGCTTCTCTGGCCAGTTCTGCGTACCTCTTATTCCTCTCTCTCCCCACCAAGTTTTGGCAGCGGCACGGATTGAAGCAAGATCAAAGTGGCGGAGTAACCGCAATCTGTGTCTTAGAGAAGGGAATTTAAAGCTTGTTCAGTAAAACTTTATTTAATTAATCTTTTAGTTTTAAAAGAGCTATGCTGTGGTCAGTGCCTTGTTGTTGCCTTACAGCTCTATGTTTGCCCATAAAATACAATATTTTGTGAGAACAGAGGATTGAAAACAAAATTTAGAGGAAAACTGCTCTGTACCCACGGACCAGGCATTGGCAACCTTCTGGTTTTTGGTAATGATGCATTCACAGCTAACAGCTATGAGACATAAGTTTCAAAATGTATTGGTTTGTTACAGTATAAAACCATGACTTTTTTTCTTATTGGAGTCTCTGGTTTACTAGGAAGTTTTCATATCTAGTGTAGTGTATCTGCAATCTCTTAGTGTCACGTTTTTGTGAATCTCAGTTTGTGCATGTCCACAACATTACTGAATTAGTAGGCAGTTTTGGATGAGTTATAAAATCCATTCCAGGAACATCTTGTAGTGACTGTGTCAAGTATTTTTATAAAAAAATAATTTATTTGCTGACAGAATAGGTTAATTGGTTAAATTATTCTGAATTTGCTGGTTTCATTTTTAGCCCAGTATTTCTGGTTATTTAATTTTGTGTGTGTATTTTAATAAAATTATGACTTGAGTTCTCTGTGAATTTCCAGAATTTCCTTCTGGCAGGAGTTGCTGGATTCTTGTCTTTGCAGGAATGACAGTAAGAAAGCTGGCAAAATGAATCTACATGACCAGTCATGTAGTGGATTTATTTACTTCTTTCTATATTAAGGAAGATTCATACGAAAGAATTCTTGAGGTGGTGGTTTTTTAAAGGGTTAAGGGATTTTGGCAGACTGCCTAACAACGTGAGCTTTATTTGATGTCACTGGTCGAGACAAGGTTGATGTTAAAGAAGCAGGGCTGTCTGATTGTATTTCTGCACTGTTACTGCCTTCCTAGCCTGGAGCCAGGAATCTGCGCCAGGGTCCATTTGGGCGGGCAACGTAGTTTGCTTCGCAGCTCAGTGACGGACACATGCGTAAAACGACTGTGTGAACGGTGGTTAGTATTCACTAAGCAGTTCTGCTTAGATGTGGTGTGCAAAAATGTTCTAGTTCTGAGCTCTTAAAAACGGGTTTTTTTGTATAAGGGAAGAAAAGGAACTGCATTCTTTAACTCAGTGTGCCAAAGTTTACTCTGCTCGGGTTGTTACTTCCTCCAGCCCGCCCCCCTTTTTTTTTTCCTGCCCATATGTCAGATTACTTGGTTTGGGAAACATCTGATATTCCATTGTATGACTCTGATGTTTGACATTTCCTTCCTCCTTCAGTTTAAAAAAAAAAAAAAAAAAAAAAGTTAAAGTTGGGGGAAGAGAGAAGATTCCTTCATTTACTTGCAGGTTTGCTTTTGACATGTTTTTTCATGTGTTGGACTACTAGGGGATTTTTTTTTTTTTTAATTTGGAAAATGGGCAGTTAGTTCTGATTCTGTCTTTTTGAAGGGGACTTGCAAACCTAATCATTCACCCTGTTTCAGAATGAGGGAGGGATTCTTTGGCTAGCAAGTCGCACATTTGTTTGCTTTCTTTTGTGTGCTATCTGAAATGTGCAGCGGTAGTTTTCATTTTATTATCTGTTCTCAACCACCTACTCAGAAGTTAAAATATAATTGATTCCCTTTTGTAAAGAAACGGGCTGAAGTGTCCTGGCACTCAGAGGCACCTTTTAGCGTGCTCTGTAAAATAGTGTCTGTAACCTGACCTGGAGGGTAGTTCGCTACCTAAACCTGGGGTTTGTTAAAATGAAAAGAATGTATCCAATTCCTTCTGTCTTTTGTCTTGGAGACGGCATTTTGCTTCCAGGCATTGTATGCTTCCATTGCATACAGCCTCCACTGGTATACGTACAGTTCTGACGTGGGTAAACTTCATTCCGCTTCTTCCCCTCTTCCTCATAAAAATGCCCAAAGCAAATCAAAACCCACCACGTCTTGTTTTTAAATGCTTTTGTCTGTCTTGGCTTTACTGGGTAGGTATGTTCTCCAAGTACATGGATAGGTGTTGTGCAGTAGCATCCTCTGAAACCTACTTATTCAGTACCTGTTTTGTTGTTCAGATTAGCCTTTCTGTTTCCCTTTCTCATGCTTGGTGGTGAGACTCTAGCATGACAGCTTCCCATTTCATGTGTCTGTGTTGGTGCAAAAGCCAGTAAGTACGAGTGTGTGGAAGTGCATACCTATGTGAGTTTGAATCACATGCTGGCCTGCGAAGATGTTGCTGCCATCTTTCAGGTTTCTTACATTTTTGTCTTGAATATTTTTGATTTGAAAGCCTATTCTCAAGTCATGGCTGAATCTCAGCCCTTTGGCTCCCAGCCATGCTTATCACGTTATCCTTTTACATCTCTGTCTGATGAACTTAGCTCCAGCCTTTACAGTGGAAGAGAGCTGACGAGCCAGGCGCCGGTTTGGAACCGTGTACTGAGATTTGCAGAGTTAGTTAAGGGACTGGAGATTTGCTAGCCAAAGCCATTCCCCAAAGGTGAAAGATGTTGATGTAACTCGAAGGTCTTCTCTCAGAAATGCCTTCTTTTTTTTTTGTTGTTGTTCTTTTATAATGAATTTTTTTAAGAGTTCCTGGAGTTGGTCCTGAATGACCATTACTGTTTTATTGATGGACGTTTGGTACTGACTCGAGGATGGCAGGTCTGAGAGCTATTTTGAGGGTGATCATTGACGCTGCTCCTCATGTGCTGATAAAGATTTCAAAGATACCAGTATGGTACCTGGCTAAACGACACGGCACGGGCACAGCTCTGTGGCCAGTGGTTGTGTCACCTGCAGGATTTAATGAAGTGGTGTGTTGGTGCTTATCAGTTCAACAGCTGGTATGTTGTCAGTGACAGCAACCTGTGTTACATCGCTTTTTGTATTTGGGAAGTCACCTAGAGGCTTGCTATAGCCACTCATGGCAACGCTGTGATTTTTCTGGGAGAAGAACAGGGGACCCAAAAAATCTGTTTCAAAAGTGCGCTCCCCCCGTAAACATTAGCAGTTACCTGGAGAAGGATATGAGATAGGTCAAGGACATAGTAATACTTCCCTTGAATCATCTCCCAGGATCTATATATATTTGGTTGAGGTATTTCTTGAACCAGGTAGATATTTACTAGACAATTTTTAAACTAGTCCCTAAATTTTTATCCTGACACAAAAAGTTCAGCCATTTCATTTTGGTTTGAGTCTGCATTCTGCTAATTTAATGTGATACCTGGAAGACACAACCAGCAGCTGTTCTCTAGAGACCCTCATAGTTTCCCTTTTTTAGACTTGAACAGTCTTAATCCTTGAATGCTTTTTGCTGTATGGAATATATACTTTTTGACCATTCCTGTGATTTTTCTGTTTTCTCTACTTTTTGATGTGGCAAAACAAGAGCCGCAGTTAGCGATGAAGGTGCAGAGCTACACGTGAGTCGTGATGCGCTAACAATTTCTGTGTCACCTTCTGTTTCTTTCATAAGAATTTGTAACATTTGGTTTTGTTTTGCCAACCTGTTTTTGCAGTGCACTCTAGGAAAGATACTGTTTCTCTTTCAGTATGCCAGCATTCGCTCCTTTTCCTTCCTTCTGCTGTGTTTTATTTCAGTCTTTTACCTTAGTATTTAACCTTGAAATTCTGTGACGGGTGGGATACATATCAGCAATTTGGGCCCTCTTATCAGATTACTCTTTCTCTTATGCTTGCCCCTCAAAATTTCTTTGTTGGTAGCTTCTGCATCTGCCAGAACTGCTGGAATTCAAGCATTAATATTGGAGTCCTTTTGTATTTTCCACTGGGAAAGATGGTACTTAGTTGCCACCTCAAATTTCTTTTGAGACTAGTCTGACTTTTGTTTCTTTGAAACAATCTGTTAATCTTCCTGGCTGCCTCCTCTCCCACATAGGCAGAAATCACACAGACATCTAGGAGAGAGATGTCTGTCAGTACTGTTTACTTTTTAGGCATAACAGCTCATGCTATTAGTTTGTGGCTTTTAATAATGGTATATGTGGACTCAATTATTTTAGAAGTATCTTGGTTTTCTGGTCCTCGGTACTGTGATATAGTATCTCAAAAGTCCCCAGGTACAGAAGTCCATCAGGAAGATATCTGATAATACGATTTTGGTTACAGCTAAATCCTTGCCTGAGACTTGGCAAAGATAAAAGATGACATACGAAAGCCCTGACACTGTTGCTTGTCACAAACAGCTCTGAAGTAGTAGCATTTAGATAATCTGTTCCAGGGGGTACGAAGGAAGAGGACAGCATGGTATGAAGAGATTTATCCCGCAGAAAGCCGTTTTGGGCACCCATGCTGCATGCAGTGGTGTGCTCAGTTTCTTGCTGGTTTTAAGAGCAAATGAACAACAACAAAGAGAAAGGTAATTTTTTTTCATCCTTCATTTTTAAAAGATTGCTAGTGGCCGTCCTTTATCCTTTTTTTCCAGCCACTTGACTCTGTGCTTATACAGGGAAAGGATTAAAGTCAAACATGTCATTCTGCTGTTGATCAGTTCCATATTAAGAAGAATGATGCTCAACTCAGCTGGTCGTTCAGCTCTTTGAAGAACTAAGCATGGCACAGTTTTCCTGTTGGCCATGTGAGTCCCATTTCAGAATTAGATTTTTTAATGTGTTGTGTTTTTTCCATTCTTGAATTCAAAGTATGAAAAAGTTTGAAGGACTTTGTTTATGCAGTTATCGCAGTGCTTGTCTGCCAGTCGCTTTGCCTGACAGAAATGTCACGTTGAAGCTGAGCCGCGGCTCGTTCAGCGCACGGCGAGGCCTCTCTCCACTGCCATATGGTTCCTCCCTTTTTAAGGGACAGACGGGATAGGCCCTGAGGGAAGGGAACACAAACCATTCCCCCCCTTTTTTAAGTGGATAGGATAAAGAGGGGAATGTTAATATGTAGTTTACTAAATGATCTGATTTCGGGAGACTACACAGGGTCGAGTTGGTTTTGGTTTTTTAAACCAAGAGAGTTATAGACCCAGGAGTAAAAGATAAGAGTGAGTGTCTGTGTACAGGTGCTTGCTCTGCTTCTTCAGTCTCACCGTAGAAAGCTGTGCTATCCGAACAGGAATCTTTCTCAGAGTGTAGAAATAAAATATAGCTATGAAGAAAATATTTTTTTTTTTTTCGTTAAGCAGTCTCCTCTGTTCCTTGATGCGTTTTCCTTTTTTTCTTGCCTCTGTTCTTTCAACTCACTTGACAAGGCCTTACGCAGATGTTACTAAATATTTTATTTCAGTGGGAGCGGGGGACAAGAGTTCTTGTCAGCCTCTGTGTCTGCCTCCCCCATAAGCACACGTCGTTACGGAGTATTTTTCAGTCCTCCTGTCTCCATCCTTTTGTCCTTCCTTCCTAGGAGGTGTATCAAGATGACATAATTTTTATCTGGTATTTAAATGTCCTGAGTAGAGTGTGAAATGCTATTTTGTTGCTGTGTGAGGATGATGTAGTGAAATGAAACACTGTAACCAAAACAGATGGTGCTAATCTTGACTCTGTCTGCAAGATCTTACAGCATTTAATTAAAATGGTGGTGTAATTCCCATGACACCTTTAACTACAGTTAAATTCTTGGACTATGAACTAAGGGCTTTCTTATGCAGATTTTTACTCATGTGAGTAGTCCTTAGTATGAGTCTCTAGTGGCTTCAGAATAGCTACTTACTTGAATGAAGCTCTCTAAGATGAGACTCCAATAAAACTGGCATATACATGGCATTTACATTTTTTTATGTTCTAATTTGAAGCATCAATTGTAGACTAAAGACATTTATCAACTACAGTATCCTACATAGAAGCAAAAAAAAAAAAAATCTAGATTAGAGAGATTGTTTAGATTGCGCCTAACTTCAGAGGCTGGTAAATGACAGCGTTTTAAGATACCCAGACAACTTAACATCTTCCCCTGGGTTAGAAAGGCATATGATGAAAGCTGCTTCATTTTTATATTCCCTTTGGTTAACTGAAACTTGTTTGTAGAAGTAGCTGGCTTAAGTGATGCGGTGTGGTTTGGTTTGGTTTTTTACAGTACTTGCTTCTTTTCTTTAGAGAACTAGAGAAGCTTATGTTTGAAGCACTGTGCAGACCTGAAATTGTCTGAGTAGCACCTTTTGGACAGGCAATTGGGAAGTACTCTTATACCTGGCTTTTGTTTTGTTTCAGGTAGGAGAACTGAGAAAGATAAATGACTGGAACAATGCCACGTTGAAAGTCTTTGAGAAAGTCAGGGTTGGAGCTGAGGGCCTGTCTGATGCATATCTAGTTCTTTTGCTCATAAGATCCTTCACGCCTTTTCTGTAGATCTTTGCCTCCTTTTCAAGCATATCCTTCCGATTTTGGAAGTACTGGGGAACTGATTTTCTACGCTGAGGCCTGAATCTGCCTTAGCTTTTCTCACCCTTCTGTACCTGTATGAAGCAGAAAATAACGTGATTATGTAATTTTAGCCATTCTTTTTAATGTAGAGACGTACAATAATACAGAAATAACTCTGCTTTACACTTGGGGTGGCCAAATACAAGAATTTATCACACTTTTGATGCTCTGCCTTTTTCTGTTTCTGCTGTGTCTTTGTGGATTAAAATGGGTGGAATCACTCAAGTCTTCTGGAGAAGTTCATTTAGAATTGGTCTGTCCGTTTCCTGTACAACGTATATAGTACAAAAAGCATTTGATGGAGATGAAGAGCAAAAAAAAAAAAGAGGAGGTGGAAGATGTGTTTTGTTTGTGTTCCATCTGTGAGGACTGCAGAAGAGGAAAATAGTCACAGTGGCTACACAGCACTAATTAAATCTTTAGGGTTGCTGGTAGGATGCCAGAATCAAGTTGTGCAGTGTGAAATGTTACTGGGGAATTGTGATTTTTAGCAGCCTAAGCTCTGCCAGTCTGAATGGAGCGCTGGGAGATCAGCAGAAGACCCTTCCTGCCTGTCTGTTATTCTGATTTAAGCTAGGAGGGGGGAAGAATCAGAGCTTAGGTTTTATCTCTACTAGGAATTTGCAGTTCTGGATGCTGTCCTGGAGTTAAAATGGCTACAGCCCTCAGCTGGTGCAGATAGATGCGAAGGTGTCTGTATTTAGGGCAGCAGACTAATGGTTGTAAGAGAAAGTGCTAATTTGCTTTCTCTGTGTCTTCTGCTTGCTTATGTGTACAGGGGAGATATCAGAGGTTTGAATACTCTTAGTTTGTTTTGTTTTGTTTTTTTTAAGCCGTTTCACTCTGCGGAGTATAGCGGTTAAGATAGTCACCTAGGAGGAGGGAAACCTATGTTTGCACTCCTTTTCAAAGGACTATGTGGGACATTCTTTCTATGGCCATGTTTCTGAAGGAAAGCATTGTCATGGCTGTGTTTTCATTAACGCCTGTTTCTTTGGTATGGTTTGGGTGTGCTTGGATGCCTACATGGAATTTCGGGTTTGAACGCGCTCTTCTACCCTGATGACTGCTTTTGGATACGTCAGAAAAAGATCTTTTTGTGTCTTGGGAATTTTACTGTAAAAAGTTGAATGTTAGTAAAGATTTTGGGTATTACTGTTAGACATAGAGATCCGATTTCTCCATTTCCTTACAGACTTGGCCGAGTGCCTTTAGAGCAGGCGTCTTACAAACACTTTATTCTGTATCCAATTGCAGTTAACTGAATTTAGGAAAAAAAAACTTAAAAAAAGCCCCTGTTATCTGAGAAGTCGAACCCCTAACAGCACAGTCCTCCAAAACATACGTTCCTTTATAAACCAAAGCAAAAAGTCTCTTGCATAATGCATGATTTACTAACAATGTTGGTTAATAGTAAGTATTTGTAAGTTCCTTTATTGTCAGCCTTTTTAGTGTTAAGAACATTGTAGCAACCATAATAAGCCAAGACTACACATATGGGAAAAGATGCAAGAAACACAATAGATTACATCACCTGGCAAGACTTTTGCTTTGTTCTGCCTTCATTTCTAACCGGTTGTGAGTTAAACAGCATGTTCACGGTTTTGTCCTCAGGTTGGCAATCCTGGTTTCTGTCTCCGTGAGTACTTCAGGCTGCTCTAAAACCAGCAGTCTTACTAAAAGGAGCAGCTCTGCCCTCCCTGACCTGCTTTGCTGTCCTCTTACTAGTACAAGCATCTCTGTGGCTATTTAATGAATCAGGTATGGGGACTGATCTGAGTAGAGGAAAAAAACGTTTAATATACTACTTGCGATTTTTAGTCAGTTCACCTCAGTATGAATCTATGCAAACAGCAGCACCGCCGGAAAGCAGAAGTGGTGGTGAAGTCAGGAGCAGATGACTGATGCCGGGAAGGCAGGCCAGTCCAGGGCTGCCTTTGGCACCAGTGCTTGCTTGTGTTGGTTTAAGGTGTACACTAACAACAGCCTCTGTGCGCAGTTTAATGTTCTATTTTATCTGATTGGAGCTGTCACTGAAAGGGGAGATCCCACTCCACTGCTGCTCTCCGCTGTGCGTTCTCCCTCCTGCTCTTCTGTCTGCTCTAGTGATTCGGTGGCTGGAGGGTAAGCTGTCAGTGTGCTGATCTGATAAACGCTTTTCTTTTTGTTTCTCATCTTTAAATTGGTGAACTGATTCCATTCACCCAATGACTGCATGATCACTAGATCTGATGTCAGATTGGGAGATGGAAATGCGTGGCTGGGGATGAAGAAGAGGCTGCCATTTTGGTAGCAGCCCGTGTTCGCTGCTGATTAAACACAAATGAAACCACGTTTAGTTCTTCAATACAGTCACCAGAACCACCGGCCATTGGCTGTCTTGTCTGTAAAAACCCTGCTGCAGATTGAGGCCTTTTAAAACTAGTGATGTTTGTTTGTTTAAATAAATTAATTTAAAAAGAACTCCATGTGGAGGCAGATATTCTCCCTGTAGTGTGTTAAATACTTTATGCAAAACATCTGTAGAGGCGTAGAATATAGGTAAGTGTTCCTGGTGCAATCTCCTCTTGTGTACTACTTCTGGATTCAGATGTTATTTTGAGTTCAGTTTTAATTAACATGAGGACAAAATCTAGAAGTTCTGAGGGATTAGTATTGATGCTTACCTATTAAAAATTTAAACAGAAACAGACATAAAACTAAATGCACTGAACCGCATCTTTGCAACTTTGACTGGGAAATGATGCGTGGGATCTCGTTTTATGCTGCTACTAAGTCCAAAACCCCCAATACTTGTCTCTTCCTTTTCTTGGGAGTCATCATCTGCGTGGGTGGTCACTACTGATCCTGGTTAGCTCTAGTAGTTCATCATTCCTCACAGTCTGTGGAATTAGACACTCCAGAAGTTTGTTAGGGTAGAATTAAATTGGATGCAGCTCTGATTTCTCTATGCTTTTCTTGACTATATTTCATTTGTAATACGGTTGGGATGTTACGGGTTGATACCTCTGAGCTGCCAGAAAGCTGCAAGAGCTTGTCTGCTGTTTCAAACAGCTCTAGTTATTGCTGTGTTGAGTTACTATCCCTAGTTACTGCTGTGTTGATCGAGTGAGCGGTGCTGTTGAGTAACCTTTTTTGTTCCGTTGGGTTTTTTGGTTTTTGTTTTTGTCATCCTCCTTTTCCCTGTTCTTTGTGACTTACCGTATGTTCCTTTTTGATGAGGACGTAAACATTGAATGTGATTTTTTTTTTTTTTTTTTTTTTTTTTGTAGGTTGCCTATGCTGGCGCTAATCTTTGGTGTTTTGTGATTTGTAGTCATATTCATTATACTATTTCAGAAACTGAGCACGTTCCTTTTCCAAGTTATAGATAGAGATCCATGTAGAACAGATGTAGATGTTTTGGAGGAGCGTGTGTAAGTACTTTCTCTTAGAATATTTTGTAATGTGTAAGGTATTCCAGCTCTACACCGCACCCTACTGTGAAAAAACAATTTTTATCCTTCCCTTTTGCCTCTTCTTCCTGCGCTCCCATGCCCTCTTTTGTGCCAAGAATATGGCATATGCACTGTGCACCTGGGCCAGTCTTGATTATCCTTTCCGATTTGCTTTTCTGTAGTTCCCCAACACTTGGCATGGATGATCAGCATTTCTGTCTGAGTGCAAAAGCAATAGTGCTGGCTGTAGAAAGTCTTCAGCAGGGATAATCCAGTACTATCTGCGATTTCACCACCACTGGTATCCTGCTGACATGATACAGGACGGTAGCGTCGCTTCTGCAGTGTGGAGCTGAAGATGGCTGGTGCTTCAGGGGCATGCAAAAAACCAGAAACAATTTCACTGCTGTTCAGTGTTTTGTCAGATTTTTTCCCCTTCCCAGTGGAGGTCTGCTACTGTATTCTTGTGTGCCTGGTGAGGCCTTGTCAGAGGAAAATGAAATAGGCAACAGTAAACTGCATCTGGGTAATTCGGTGTTTGGGGAAGTAGTCCTTGAGGCATAGTCACGGGCCAGAACCCTGCTGTGCTAGGCCATACACAGGCAGAATGAGGTGAAACTGTTTTAGAAGATATATTTATAAGATAAAAGATACAGAAGTATTTTTTGCTTGTGGTGTTGGTATGACGAACGTCACCTTTAGCTCCTCAGCAGTTAAGCAGCTAGCTCTTGAACATTTAACAGCCTATTTCCACTTCTTGTGGTGAAGGAAAGTAAATTTTAGTGTTTAAACTTCCAAATGAACTAAGTTTGTGGACTTGAAAAGGGAGATCCTTCTGTATGTGAATTGTAGCATGGTTTTTGGAGGAGCAACGTAGGCCAATAGGTTAAATGGCCTTGTGCAGGTGATGAAAATGGGAGGAATATATGATCTGCAAGTCTTTTGTTTTCTTTAGGAGCAAAAATTCACCCTTTTTCTTGTTGATATCTTCTATATGTACTGTCCAGAGAAAGGAAAGGAATGTTTACTGTGCGGATACCGCTTAATTTATTACTGGGCGGGGGTTCGGCATTCCTACAGCTAGGGTTTCCACTGCTGCGTCTTTCCTCTGCTCCCGGGCAGTGACTTTTCTTGTCAGAGGTGTAGATGCTGTATTTGAGTGTTTGCAGCTCGTTGCTGTAGACCAGCTGGCTTTTCCTGTAGGACCACTTTAGAGCTGAGCACACCAGCTATTTCTGAGCAGCAAAGTGAAGATGTGAATACTGTAAGTGAAGCAGTAGAGGTAATAACAGCAGAGAGAAGGTGGTAACATGGGTTAGGAACTAGAATACAAGCCCACTGTGAACCCGGAGTATATACATATACATACAGCTTTTTTTATTTGATGATGATACTCCCACTAGCAGACGAAAAGTCAGGCGAGTATTCCCCCGTGTGTCCTGGGCCGGCTCCCAGAGCCAGTGGAGGGTGGAGAGAAGGAGGACACAGCAACAGTCATAGGGCAAACTGGGAGCGGAGGAAAAGCGGGAGGGGGGCCCAGGCAGCAGGCTGGCGAGGGGAGGGAGAGTGTGATGGGAAGGGTAACAGAAGGCGATAAAAAGGTAGCAATCTGGACATTTCAGAGAAGAAGGGAAACTGCATGTGACAGCTGTGAGTATCTGCTGTTAAAGGTGAAAAGAGAACAAAAAATTAGAACCACTGCTCTGCTGACCTGGTTCTAGCTGCCAGCTCTTTCATGGTTTGAGTACTTTGGCGGCTTCTTCCTTGGCAATTGTTTATTCACACTGCTATGCAGTGGGACACCTACATTCCTTCCGATCTTTCAACCTGTGTAGAAGAAAATCTTTCCAAAAGCCTGGGTAGCCATTTTCTTGTACTTTTTATTCTTCCCTGATGGTTAATAAGAAAATTCTGTCTGGTCAAGAGACAGTAAATGGCAACTTTCCTTGTTCTGTTTTTGTTCATTTGAGCAGAATAAAAATAAAAAGCATGTGTGATAAACCTGTAACATCACAATATGAAACTCTATTTCACCATTTTCAATAAGTCACTTGTTTTCTTAAGTCCTGTAGTGCTTTCTGTTTGTGACTTTCAGGTGGTCAACTTTTGGGCTGACACTGCACTCACTTGACCACCAAGCAGCATATAGGGAGTGGGCCTTATTCCTTCTCCCTCTTTGTTTGGCGTTTTGTCTTTTTGGTTTTTTCCCCTTCTAATTTGTAAGATTACAATAAGATAACAGTAAGGTTAAAAATGAATGAATCTGCTGGAAATGAGTCAGGTTGTGGTGAAAAACCTAAATGCAGGGGTAAGCCAGGTTTACTCAGTGCTGTTTCTGAAGTTGTTTTCCTTTTTCCTTGAGGTAGAAAAGAGGAAAATATGGGAATAGAAGGATTTTTTCACTGTGGCTGCTTAGAGCTAAATTCTAGGAATTAAACAATGAAAATGAAACAAACCAGTACTATGAATATAATTAAATGTTGAAATAGAGTGATTTAATGGCTTTTTTTTTCTTCTTTTTTTCCCCCGTAGGCTGAACTTACAGGCATCAAATGGCGTAGGTACAATTTTGAAGGTCATGGGGACTGTGGCCCTATCATTTCAGCCCCAGCACAGGATGATCCAATTCTGCTCAGCTTCATCCGCTGCTTGCAGGCCAATTTGCTTTGTGTGTGGCGCCGTGACGTCAAACCGGATTGTAAGGAACTGTGGATATTCTGGTGGGGAGATGAACCAAATCTTGTAGATGTGATACATCGTGAACTGCACAGTAAGTTATTCTCATTCTTTTTTCTTGATTTATTTATATTTTTTTTTTTCCAGTTAAAAAGGAACTCTGTCGTTAAAGGCTTTAGCTTGGTACCATATGTGATTTTTGTTACAATTTATGTATTAAGACCTAAAGAAAAAAAAAGCTTGTAGATTTGACATTTCTGCTGCAAGCGATCTGCAGATAAATGCAAAATAAAACTTGAAAGAACTTAGGAGACCTATATCCAGCGTCATTACTTAGATGTTTGTGAAATCTCAGATGCGCTGTAAGAGTAAATTCTAGTTCAGAGGATAATAATAAAGAAAAATTCTGGCCTGGGGTAATACCTGACTGCAGTATAGGTGTGTTATTTCATCAGCTAAACTCCATGGCACCACAGGTAAATCTGCAAGGTCAGAACTTGCCATGTTGGTCATGCTACAGGATTTGAGCATAAATGGAGGCAAGTTGCAACAAGTGAATGTAATAAAAGGAAGGAAGGGGAAGGTAGGACAAAAATAATTTCATGTGACTGTAAGTTTTATGCACCTTGATTGTCTTCAGTGCCTCCAGAACGTGTAGCCTCAAAATCATGCAACAAAACTAACTTTATCTGTTGTGATCCTTTTTGGCTGTGACTGTCCACTATATATTAATTCCTTTTCAATGATGTATTGTTGCTTTGAGTAGACCTAGTTTCCCTGAAAACTTTAACGTTTAAAAGGTATTTTATTAGACTGCATGAATACTTGTCTCTTATTTTACCTCTCATGTCTTGGATGAAAACAATGAAAGTTCTCTAATCCTGGAATAATAATAGTAGTAAAAAAAAACCAAACCCAAACCAATAATAAGGATCAGCTCCTTGGTTTTTGCAATAAATTTTCATCCTTTAGACCTTCTGGTTACTTGGTGATAAAATGTGTATGCCAGTTCAAATATATAGAATATTGTATTTGTCAAGTGTGCTTTAGTTGTCCTTTATCTCCCTACCTCTACCACCCACCGTTTTGGTCCTGGGTTATGCTATGTTCATTTTCTTATTGTTACCCTGTTCTAACCACCTATCTTCAGACCATTACAAACTTCATACTTTCATGAATACCAGATTGTTTATTTGGTAATTATAGCCTGTGAAATCACAGATAAGAAACACTGTGTATCTTTAGGCGGATTTCATGCAGGTAGCTATGTGATCATGTATAATTAAAGAGATGGCTCAGAAGTGCTGCACCGAGCCATTCCACTGACATAAATTTTTTATGAGGCACCTGTTTTGAATGAAGGTGTGGGTAATATTTCTACTTACCCAGCAAAGCTTTAATAATATATGCTTTTCTCTTTGTGAAATATAGTTTATTTAATATTTCAAATGCAGTATGTGGGACTTAAGTGTCTTTTTATTTGAGGGGAGTTGCAGGTGATAGCTTCTGTTTCTGTTGTAAATTGATGTAGCTTGTTTATATCTAGCATCTTGGTTACACCATATAATGCTACTTCCAGTGATAATGGTCTGGCGAGGCATTTAAATGTATGAATGGGTGAACCTGCTCGAGTACAGTATGGGGCAGAGTATAGCAAATAGAGAATAGCATCACTTCGATGCTTTTTTTTGCCTGGCCCAAAATTTTATGAAGCATCTGGGCTGGAGCCTTCAGTACAACAATTTTTAAGTGGAATTAAATCTGAAAATTGTCTGCAAGAGCACTGTTTTTTAAATGTCAACAACAGCAGTATCACACTGATAAAAAACAGTCCGAGCGTAGTGGGTTTCCCAACACTGCAGCCAGCTGAACTGAAAAGATAGGTCTGCCCTGGTACAATAGCACTGTCATTGAGTGATCCTTATTTGCAGTGCTCTCTCAAATTAAAGTAAGGAAGTCTGAAAGAAAAAGACTGCGCAGAGGGATGTGAAGAGATGCAAAGTTGAGTTTGGAGATGGAGAAAGGAGGACTGTGCGTAACTCATTTAGGGGAATGAAGTACATGGTAACTGAAGGAAAAAGGGATATGCTCCCGTGAACTGTCAGGACCCTGCAAGAATTTGGGAAGTAATCTCCTTTTCTTCTCCCTTCCACTGCAGGTTTTGGAATTCTTTGTAACGTGTCTAAATCGTATAATGATAGGTTTACTCGTTCCATATTAAAAGCACATTGAAACGCTTGCAGTGACTGATCAGATAATAAAGTGAGAGGTAATTGTAAAAGTGTTATAAAATCTACTGTTGATAGGGTTGTCTTGCTCTCCTCAGTAGTTGTTTTTACAGTTCAAACATCAGTATTGACAAAATATTGAACATCAAATTCTGCCAGAATGAAGCATTTATGTACATTGATTCCTTGAAATACGAGAGGACACTGTGTTCAATGTTTCATGCAACAGCAAGGCAGAAGAAACAAGGTTATTTTGCTTTTTATTGTATAAGCAGACCACAGTACTCAAATATTTGATAATTGAAATTAGTTTCCCGAGTTTACATGCTCTTGAAAATATAAAGGACTTTGCATGTGCGCATACAAACAGAAAATAAGTAAGCTACTGAAGCACAGTAATTTACTTGCCTGCCAGCTGAGCCACCGTAGCACGCTGCTTGTTTTGGTGTAACCTGGTTGTGAAATGAGCTGCGTTGGCTTAAAATCTCGTTCGTAGGGGTTGGATTGTCACTGGGGTCGGTAACTTGGAGTTCAGTGACCAGAGCTTTGCTTTTGCGTTTGTACTCAGGCTTTTAGGAGCGCGAGTCCCAGAAGTCTGACACTGCAAATCCAAGTGGAAGACTAGAGTCCATTCGACACATTTTCAGCTTTACAAATCCTGTCTTTTGAGATGAACTTTAGGAAATAATGGCTGTTAATAAGATCATGAATTCTTACCAAGTATGAAGTTGCTCACAGTGTTTTGGCTTTCTTTTTTCCTGCCTAGGACTTGTGCTTTAAAAGTGAAATTTTCATTAGCATAATAAAAATTTAGTGGCAATTTAAATTTAGGTCTTTATCTTTTATTCATTGAAGTCTAAATTAGAATTATTGATTTTTCTGAATAATGGAGTCACTCAAATAATATTGTATGACATTTAGTACTTTGGTTACCCAAATGAGAAGTCTAGACTGAGACTTTTCTTTCAGAAACACTTTTTAAAGTTTTGCATATGAGCTGTGTGCATTGCCTTATCTTTAAAACATTCAAGGTAGATGATTTCGGAAACAACAATCTGCCTTTAATAAAAGAATTTCAAATAGTCATAGGGAAAACAACTTAGTAGTTATAAACAGGAGGTACTAGGAACAGTTGTTTATGTAGTAGCTTTCCAAAACTGTGTTGATAATTAAATGCTGTCATGGGAGATTAAGTAAAAACAATTATTTGCAGAACAGCTCTAGATCAGTTAAGTAGTTAGATTAGCTAGACAGCTGCGAATTTCATAGGTGTGTCTCTTGCACACACTCCTACATTTCTTTCTCCTGCCAGCCACAGCTGTGGTGTTCTGGTTTTTATTATGATTGGATTTTAAATTTGAAGAAAGGTGGAAGATCTTTATTCTGTCCCAAGTGAAAAAAGCTAATTGGTATGGGGTCACTGAGTGGGAGAAAAAAATTGAGTGATTTTACAAGTTTGAAAAAGCTGGGAGTGTTCTGGTTATGGAAGTTTTGTTTTCTCAAGGATAAGTGCTATTTAATGATATTACTGCCTGAAGAGGTTTGACAAGTGTTACAGCTGCTGTACCTTCTCCCATAAAAATATTTTTTTTGGTAAATTCTACAGAAGCAGCGGAATGGAGAGGAGGTAGTATCTTACTGTTGGCAGGTTTTTTGACAGGAAAGTTGTAGATTTGCAAGTTGCAGTGATCTCATTTGCATTTGGTGACCAAATACCATCTGGAGCACCGCAGAGAATTTGTACTTGACTCTCGGGTTTTTTCTCTTTTCTCCCACCCTACACTTGTACCCTATGCATTCTATGCAGATTATGAGCAGGTGATATCTGTTCCTTAGCTGCCGCCTTTGCTTTTGCAAAGAATACTTATGTCTGACATTTTAAACAACCTTTTTGTCGGACAGTTTTTTCTGTAAACTTGTAATCTGCATATTGAGCTTACGGATATATTCAGCTTTCTCTGTTGCACCTGTGGGACAGAATACTTGAATTATCAGGAATAATGCAGGCATTCTGATGTGCGTTGCTACTGAGAATATCGTCTTGACCCTGGAGGTGGACTCTGGAAGACTGTCAAAATGTTAGACAGCATCTTGAGAATGAGTAACCAAGATTCTGGGCGTTTGATAGAAGGATGCCGTTTCGTTTAAAGAACGATAGACTTGTTTGCCTGAAATTACTGATTCTGGTAGGTATTTGGGATTGCCATCACATTTGTTCCTCTGCGAATCTATGGAGACAAGACAAACGAACATGAGGAACTTAGGGCATCGGTGAGAAACCCCAGACCCCCGTCTGTACCCTCCAGCTGTTATTGTTGGCCTAAGCAATGCATGGCACAGAAGTGAAAACCCTGTATTGTGACAGGTGCTTCATCATGTAGTTTCAAAATAGAAGCTTAACAGTACAAAGCTTGTTGAGAGAAAATAAATACAGTTTTAGCATTTTGCTGCTCTTGGGACGATCATCCTTGAAGTGTTGGTAAAGTTGCAGTTAACTCTTGACTTGCTCTCACTTTAAAATTCACTTAAAGAATTTTTTTCCCCTTAAATAGATTAGATTGACAGTTGTTCCCATGCAACCTTTTTGTTGTAGGGGGAAGGGCTTGTGACGGAAAGGTGGTATATATAATGTTACTATTTTTCTGTGGGTCGAATTCTTTTGAGCCAAAGTCTTTGTTTTTATGTATTGTCTGGTATACTGCACTTGATCCATTAATTTCTGGAGGTGCTTCCCCCAAAAAAGATGCTAATAACCTTTGTACTATACTGGATGTAGAACATCAGGATTTTGATGGAAACTCTTCTGAAGAATAGATTATCTTGTATTAATTCGGTGAATCTTTCCTGAAAGATTATTGTTAAGGATATTCACAGCTTGGTAGGTTTAAAAATGTAGTTAAAATTTGTTCCATGACAGGAAGAACATGGAGCTTCAGTTCATTCCTGTTTATGAATTCCTGGCATGTGGGGCTGATGCAGTTGTAATCCCCAAGTGCTGATAAATGTCGAGGGGAAAAAATGTTAGCTGTAGGAAGGACTTTTTGCAAGGCATCTACGTTAGATCATATAGTTGTGGCCCGGACTTAATTTCTGCTCTTGTTTCTCTACCTGCAAATTGCTGCTGGGTAGATTTTCACGTAGAGGAAAACACAGCATGCCAGCTATGTTTTCAGGCATCTTTCCTGAGAAGAATAACTTGCCAGAGCTCAATTTAGGTAATTTTATTACAACTAAATAGGGTTCTTGATGCTCACTTATTAACTTCCAGATTCTGAATTTTATTTTATCAGTTAAGTCCTCTAAATCAAGTAAACGTTTAACCTATAAATGTTAAGTAGATGGTGCTTTTCAGTATTTATTAGGGATTTATAGAAAAATAATGGCAAACTTCAATTTTGAAAAAAAAAAAGAAAAAAAAATATTTTTTTGTTCTGCTAATGTAAAAGAAGATAAAGAAGGAGTGAAAAGGCTCCTTTCCTTTCCATTTCAATTTAAAGTAGTCTTATTTAAGGTTCTTTCAAGGTACTGTGTTTGATGTACTGTAGTTTTAAGGAATTGGGAACTCTTTCAGGAGATATGAAATATGTTCTTAGCTGCCATGTAGTGAGATATGTTAATTATTGAATGAGAAGCTGTTCCTGTCCGTTGAAATGGACTTTAAGTGTGTGAAGCAATGCGTAAAATCAAGAATAAGCACCCCTCCCTGTGAAACGGGTATACAAATTAATAGTATTGCTTTTAATGAAAGTGCTCTTAAGTCTTTCGTTCTATTATAAGATTATGAAAGTGGGAAAGAAGGGCATGTTTTGCTGCTGAAATTTCATTATGGCTAGCTTTGATACTTTCTTGAAATTACCAAAAGGTTATCTCCTTGTTTCCTGCTTTGACAGGCTTAGTTGAAGGGTGTACAAGCATGGAATGTGCATTACAACAATTTGTTTTATGTACTCTAGGTAACTACATAAAACCCGTAACTGTTGTCATGCTCAGTATTGTTTAGAAAGAGACCAGCTAACATATGGAAAAGCAGTTTACGAACGAGGAATAAAAGGAATCTCACAGGAGCAGAAATGGAAGCATTCTTGAAGGCTTTCAATTTAAAAAGAAGCTACGAATATCAAGCAGCTGAGTACCACTTATTAATAATTTGAAGTGAAATCTGAAAATGGTTAATTGCCAGTTCTTGAGTTAAGAGTGGAATTAGCAAGTAGGTTCACATGACAGAAGACTTTATTGGAATATTAAGTTACTGAAAAGTCTGTTTCTGGGTTGATTACTTTCAATAAGTCAAGTCATTTGCATTTTCTTAATTGCCTAGCATAGATTATTTCCAAAGACATGAAAACAAAGTTAAACTTTTACGTTCTTTTGGAAAAAAGATAGAATTTAAAAGTGAATTCTTACTTTCTCGTCTTGCAGAATTGTTCTGTGACCCTTATATTTG
Organism: Nipponia nippon; assembly: GCF_047370975.1. Classification (NCBI taxonomy): domain Eukaryota; kingdom Metazoa; phylum Chordata; class Aves; order Pelecaniformes; family Threskiornithidae; genus Nipponia; species Nipponia nippon. Next base: position 3,963,503 of record NW_028262348.1, on the reverse strand, counting down.
ACACCGTTAATTGGTGTCCAGTGATTGCCAGTTGAAGTTCAGCTTAGACAAAATAAACTTTTTCTTTTAAGGAGGCATATTAAATGAGGTTATTATGCCATCATTTGGGATTAAGGAATTGCTTCATGGGAAAATGCCAACTCCTTTTATACACATGAGGTTGACAAGAGCCTTATTGTGTCTGGGCAAGACGTCTTCGTTTTATTTTGTTTTCTTTTTAAAATAAATATTGTTCCCACCATCCCAACTTCTTCCCTCTTTTTACTTTAAAATTGGCTTACGGTTATAGACAACAAGGCTATGAGTTGTTAAAAAATAAAAATCAAATCTGAGTCTCCCTTTTAGAAGCCAGATTGCGCTTACCTTTTCCTTAATTCTTCTTTTCTTCAGTGTTTTTTCTCTCAACCCCAACAGCGAATCTCAGTGTTCAGAGTAGTATCAAATGAGCACCCATGGCATACACGACTTCATTATCAATTCTAGTTAATGACGTACCATTCTAACATACTGCTTTTTCCCCCCTTTTTACAGTCTGTGACATCTAAGTCTAAAAGGTATCAAAAAAAATATAAAATCTACCTGAGGGTCGTATGTAAGATAGCCTAATGCTTGCTTGCTTTTTTTTTTTTTTTTTTTTTTAATCTCCCAAGAATTAAATTAACATTTAAAACCTTATATGTGGAAATTTGGAGGCTTTACTGTTAATTGCAACAAATTACCTTCTGAAAATAGTTTGAAGGAAAGACACTGATGGAAGGTAAAGCCAAGAAATTCTCTACTGAATACCATACTTCTTCCTTTTAATCTTCCTGCTTTCAAAATATTAGCTTAGTTCAATTGAAATAGTTGAAATGTTGAGTAATTGATCTTTAAGTTTTATTGGCTACACAACAGTTACTGTTTTTCTGTTTGTGTTTTTGTGGAAAAATGAATTCATTGTGAAATAGTAATAGCTGCATTCTGTAGTGAGCGTTTAATGATTCTTTTGCAGAACTCTTCCAGTAAGACTCGACTTCATAGCAAACCGCGTACATTTAAGGGCGGAGTAGAATTGGCGCTACAAATGTGGTACTGTACAGAAAGTGTGGAAATCTGAAACAAGGTTATAGTAGCTCAGAGTCCTTTTCAAATAAAAGCTAGAGTGAGGTCTTACTAATGAATTGGAGAGAACTATTGTATAAAATGTGCCTGGAATTAACTAGAGTGTTGAGACCAAACCGAAGTCCAACTTTTGAATGTAAATAAAATTGATGGGTTACCACAGGCAACTCGGTGAACCACGTAATTAGGTTTTTTCCATGAAAAATGAGACATTATACTGCAGCAAAGCAGTATGTAAAGGATTTATATTCTAGTTACATGAAAATTAAACAATCATTAAAAGATTGTATTTTTAAAAGTGCTGCTTGAGGGGGGAAAATGAAAAAATCCAATCAGTAGAATTTATTTTTCAGCAATGTGTTGGGCAATATTATCCACAGTAGTTGATGTTTTTTGCTTCAGGGAATCTTTTTTTTGCAGTGAAATGAACTCACTTAACTGTGTGAAGTAAATCTAAGTTAGCTTGAAGTGAAATCCGCGTTAATAGATCTCATTACTGATGTTTGTATTTTCATGCACTGAGTAATCCTAAGAACACAGGGTAAGCTCTCGTGGTAAATCTCATCTTTTCAAATAGAGGAAATGCCATCTTCAAAAAATAATAATAAAAAATTCACATACAATTGCATTTTGGTAATGCCATATATAGAATAATCAATGAACTTCTAGTGACGTACACATGCTACTGGATTGCAAACAGAAAACACAGAAACATGACTCTTCTAAAGTGAACCCATAGCTTCTCTTTAAGGAGGTATGTTTTCCATTACATAAAAGTTACTTTATTTTAATGCTCCTATTAAAGGTTATAAATCTTGATACAAAATTCTTATACCCCAGTCTGGAGGCTAGTTTCATTTTAAGTGGACTTAATTATACATATGCACTTAGTTATCCAAGGCTTTAACAGTAATCTGTATTACAAGTAGATTGGATACCTAGAAACGTGTACATATGGCAATTTAGAATAAGATTTGATCTATGGTTCAGTGTGTCAGTGATCGGCCGTGACATTTAAGAAGCAATATGGTACACTGAGAACGAAGGTTTTGAAACGTGAAGTCTGTTTCCTAATGTTTATTTGAAACTACAGGGCATGCTGAGGTTGTAAGATGTCATTTCCAAAAGAGGATGCCATAAATATGCAAGCAAAAAAATATTCTTGCATAGAATTAAGAGGAGGAACAAGTGCAAACCAAAATGAGCTGCAGCACGTGGAATAGGTTAAGAATGAGGTTGAATTCTTACCTTTGCTCTTTGCCCATGGGAATTGTGGGTTTCAAAAGGAAGAGTGTGGAGTTTTGCTGTTAGTTAAATATTAGTTCCTTGTTTAAAAAAACAAACGGCTGTGTGTTGCAGTCACTCATATAATGACAACTAGAACTTGAACTTCCAGTGAAGCAGTGTTAGATTGATTTATCAATACGTAACATTTAAGTAGTTTGAAGGAAAAGTATACGCTAGAGGAAAGGCACGCTACTGAAAAGTTTTTGTATTCTCGTGATCTAAATCACACTTTAAATTTTTTCTCGTTCAACTGAGCAGTGTAAGCATAACTTGTAACGGATCTACCTGGGCCCAGTTTGTCCAATATCAGAAAATTGACTGTCGTGTTCCCTTTAGCCATAAAAATGCACTTCAGTTGTCTTCGTATTCTCTTAGTTCAGGTACAGGCTGGCGTGAGACAAGTCCCTGTTTCAGGTTCTGTTACGGCCGATGACAAGGTTTGGAGCATCGCAGCCCCCAGCTCGCTTAGTTTGCTTCTGCCTTTTACCATCTGTAATTTTGACTTGGAATGAGACCACTGCTGCTTCTGTGATCTAGCACAGTTAAACGCAGGTGCCCCTCGTGGCCCATTGCTGCAGGTTGAAGTACCTGCCTCTGCGTGAAAAAGCCGTGGCCTGAAAACAGCCCTTCTTGCTAAAAGACCTTTGCAGTCCTAATTTTTGTTTTCTACTGGTACAGTATTTGCCAGTCTTTTCCTGGATTTTCAGAAAATCTTGGGGCATTTTGTGCTTTGGAATGGTCGGTGGGACAAAGGGGTCAAGCGGAAGTGCTACAAATTCGTATAAGAAATTGATGGGTGGATAGTAACAAATAACCGGGCAAAGTTAGCGCCTCAAATTTCTGGAGAAATTTAAGTGTGACATTTCTATATTACGGAGCGTATAGTGATAAACTTGGTCTCAGAAGGAAGAATTGAAGATGGCAGGTATGGCAGTTTCTAAGCAGGACTCCAGGAAATAAACCTCTCTTTCAAGAAAACTTTCCTTTTTTTTTTTTATAGTTCAGCTTGTTCCATGACATTCTAGTTGCTCTGTCTTTTCCGTAATACCTTTTCTACAGCCAAGGGAAACTTCAAATCATAGGTGATGAAAGTATCGTTGTACAGTGGTTTGGTTTTCTTTTTTTTTTTTTTACCTGAACAGCTTTAAGAATTTCATATGTATTCTTTAATGCTCTCTAAAGAGATGAGAAGTATGAAAATCATTATTGTGTCTACAGGGGGAACAGGAGGGCTTATAGTCTTATGTGTTTATGGTTCTGGAGAGTTGGTTAACCAATTGGGGCATGAAAGTTAAATCTCTTGGCCCCTTCGGAGTTCAGTAAAATTTATTCTGTGCAGTATTTTGCAACAGATGTCAACAAAATTCACTGGAATCTGTTCTCTAAGGCAAATGAGGGGGGAAGTGTGTGTGGGTTTTGTCTCCTGTGTCTTTCCCCGCCACTCCCCCCCCCCCCGAAAAGGATGCTATTTCTGCTAATACCAGGGTAATAAGCAGTGTGATTATAAAGCGCATATGGCTTCTGTATTTGATTGACGTTCTCCGCTCTGGTTACGCAATGGATATGATGTCGGACTATGTTGGGTCAGGATAGAATGACGAAAGGCTTAACTGAAAATCCTGCTCTTTCCGATGATTCCTGAATGTGCCTGGGAATTCTGCCACTTTAAAAGGCTGCTTATCAAGAGGAATATGTGCTTCTGACAAAAGTTTTATAGGTTTGCTTTAACGTGCAATTGGCTTATTGAAAGATAACATTTTATTTTGTACTAGCGTTATATTTTGAATAACTTAAAAATAACTTAAGGATTCTGTTGCCGTCCTTAGCAGCCCTCGATTAGTAGTCCAATTCAGAATTTCTTTAAAAAGCAAAGTAAGATTTTTTTCATTGCTGCAACATAATAAGAGCAATTATGAAGACAAGAGGTTTTTTTTCATTGTTGCAAAAGAAACAGATGCAGCTAATTCAACACCTGGAATGTAAAGGTGGTTCTTCTTTCCTTGTTTGTTGCAGTAATAAATGGAAAGAATATAAATAACTAAAACTAAAACTGTGAAGTGGTATCAGCAATCGCTGCTGCTTCTTTTCTGCTGGCTTGCTGGTGCTTCCAGCTTTAAGGTCCCCTGATCCTCTGTCTTAGACTCTGCACAAACTCAGAGCTAGAGTTTATACCCAGAAGAGTTTTGCAATCCAAATGGAGGAGTTCCCACTCGTCTGTTCCCTTTCCCATTCTATGGGAAATAATTTCTTCAGGAGCTAATCAGCAGATGAGGTAAAGCTGAGAGTAATAAACAGCAATGTGTTTGAGGTCTCTCTAGAGAGACTTTGTACCTGGAGAAGCTATCCATTGAAATGTATAACTTCTAGACAGATACACGCTGTCCCAGATGTATGTAGAATTATTGCTCGGTCCCCCCCCGCCCCTGAGCCCTTTTCCTAAACTAAACCAGATTGTAGTAAGCATTATTTTATTCATTATTATTTCTTTTGCTGTAAACCACAGTTAAGGCATGGAAAGTGGGAAGAAAAATGTTTTGCCTGCGAGACTGTCACTGCTTAGCTTCAAAAGAAAGACACTATGGCACTCAAATTCCTAACGCCTCCCTTTTTGGTGTATGGGTTCCTGCCTGGCCTTGTCCTGGAAGTTTCTCAGTAAGCCCGAAAAACGTGTATAATTGGTGAGCAAACATTACACATAAGCGCTCTTCGTTGTTTACTTGCATGGCCTGTCCTAGACGGCTGTCTAAACTTGGTGCCACAGAGAGATGCTCAGCTTTTAGTATGGCTGATCCTGTGTTTTAGCAACTTGTCAAATTAAAGTGCTCAGATTATTGTGTGTTAACAATCTAACCAAAAGATCGTAATGCTTATAGATTCATTAAATATATATGTATAAAAACCCCATTACTATCCTTGAGGAGGTAACTTTTGAATTGAATGGGAATCTACATGAGTTCAGTTCTCTCTGTGGTTTTACAATTATTTTACATTTTTATTTATTTATTCCCCAGTAGTAAACTTAGCAGCAAACGTGTTATATATCCTCTAGGAAAAGATGTTTGTTTGCTTTTTCTTTCCTTCTTCAGTAAGTGAGTACAGTTTACATCTTGTCTGTTAACATAATGCACTGAATGGGAGTTAAATAAGTTTCTGAACTCAAAACTGGCCAAAATACAAAATCTGTAGGAGGGCCATGGTAGATATATTAAAAGAAAAAACCAAACCCAGATTACCACTTGCTATCTCTGTAGGCCTCCTGCTTATGCTCCCCTATCCTTCCCAAATGTCGGGAGAAGCAACTGACTTTTTAGGATTTTCATCTGAATTTAATTGCTTAGTTTAATTGGCATGTAATCACTGAAAAAGTAGAGACCTTGGATTACTCATACATTGGAAAATCTATGGTAGCTATTCATTATTAAAGATACCATTTTATATAGCTGAATGGTATATACAAGAAACATGATGCTGATGAGGCTGAAATAACAGAGGGATGTGGAAGGAGCTGCACACTGATAAGGCTGCGTGATTCATTATGATGTTAGTTCAGAATCTTTCATTGCTCAAACTGCTGAGCTCTGTAGTTTTGTACTGTCATTTGTCTTTGTTTTAATGGGATTAAGTAATTATGTGTGCATTTTCTTTCAACTAACTAGCCCGATAAAAGCATGCAAAACTGAATAGCCTATAAATTGTCAGCTCTTCTGTTCTAGAAAAAGTGCTTTGATTGCACTGCAGTTTTTAAATCTTGGTGCATATATTTAGATGACCTACTGAGGTGGGTAAGACTATAGAAGTAGTTTATGTAACTAATGGGCTGAGGGTCTCCCCTTGGGACTGTGGCTAGGGGAAAGCAGATCTCAGCCTCCAGAACAGAAATTTTAAGAGAACAACCCACAGCATTTTAAAGCAGAAATAAGGGATAGGTAACCTAAGGCAGCGTCGTAAGTCACTGTCACTTCAGCTGTCCTCCCAAACAATGGAATAACTCTTCATTGGAATGAATCATGGGTGGTATTGACATTCACACTTTGGCTATATCAGTAGTAGTTTCAAGTACAAATTTTCCTGCTGCTTTGCAAAATCTCTGCCTCTGTCCTGCAACTCTTAAAGACTTCCACTAGTTTTTTGTTAGCTTGATATCCGTCCGATTTTCTCAAATATTAACTGCTCGTCACATATCACGTCATATGAAAAGGGGAGTGTTTGTGTTTAATGAAATCGTCAGGTGTTCGGTATGTGATATCATCAACCCACTTAATGCTTTTTATAACTTTATGCTTTCTGTATGGCACGTTTATACAGTCAATTTTATCTTTACTATTAATTCAAATTAAGTCTTGTTCTGAGAGTTTAGGTAATCACTTTAATGAAGCGGTTGTGTTTGCTTGCTGCTTCTTCTTTATTTTAAATATTGGTCTGGGGAACTAAAGGTTTTAATGTATTCAAAGTGATAACTAGTAGTAACTACGCAATAGTCCTCTGTTAATTCATTTTTAAGTGATTCACATATAAGAAGATTTTTGTACTATTATGCTGTCTCATAATTTCATGCTAGAACAAACTGCAGTTAATTGGCATTAGTGCTAGTCCATATGTGTCAGAGCTATAGTTTTTCATTCCTCTTCTGGCTTGAAGTTATGTTGTCAGCAGATCCATTTCTTCTTTTCTGGAGTTTGCATATTACACGTGACAGTACAGTGTCTGAATTTTGTGGAACTGTGAACACTTAGTCCCAGGTAGCCATTTAAATTAACCTGTTATGATGAATAATGAATGACTGTAGCCGAAAAATGATGTTTCTTGTTATCTGTACAATTTGTCGAAAGGCTTTCTGTGATTGTTTGTATCAGCATTGCACATATTAAGCAGTCTTGGCTTAAGAACAGTAACTTGTAGGACCCGTGATAGAAATGGACAACTTTCCCAACACCGGTCTTCTGAGATCTGTGGAGGAAAATAAACCAGTTCAGGCCACCTTGTTTGCCTGTTTGAAAATGGAATTGTTTGTATCCTGTTTTCCTAATGGAATGGATAAGTGCTACCTGAATGCTGAATCTCTCATATCCTTATACTGGCTCTCATCTGGCTGTTTACAGTGGTTTGTAAACTCTTCAGTAGGTTGCTGTGAGACTAGACGATACTCTTGCTTTGGGATTTTTAGCTGCCGAGCTGGTTGTAACCAGGAACTGCTTTTGTATTTAGCATTTCCCCCTTGGCCACCCCATCTAAGTTGCCTCAGCACTTTAATTTGTGAAGTTATCCTGGATGTGTATCCAGGACGTCAGACCGAGGAGGAGGGATTCTGGTCCGTGATTGCTTTTATGTGCTATGATAAACAAGTAGGCAATGCAGATGGTAAATGAAAGTTAAGGCTTGCTTGCTTATCGCTTCACCTTGTCTTGCTGTGTTCTGGTAGCAGGGGCAAATTGGGAAAAGGCATTGTTTAAAAATAGCAGGTATCCAGTATTGGTGTTTTGCTGCTCACACTACTGCCAGCTAAGTCTTCATGCTGACGTTCATGTGATTAAGAATGTTGGATGATGACACAAAGAACTCTAAAAAGTAATGCTTAAGGAAGATATCCTGCTGTGTGCATTTGATGCCCCATCTGGGATGAGATTATAAATTAAAAAAAGAAAATACAACCCTGAAACCCCATGAACTGTAACATTTTAAAAGCCTTTGAATATATAGAGCTTGAAGAAAATTGAAGGAGTTAAGGTGTTTTGTTTACATACATCAGAAAAGAATAGAGAGTGCTTTCAGAGTACAAAGACTCAACTTTTATTTGCCAATATGTAGCAAACCAGCAAGTATTGCCTCAGTCTGTCACTGTAACATGTTGAGCATTTGCAGTTGTAAATCCCTGTCATTGTCAGAAATACAAAATTTTGCAACCAAAAATTTGCAACCAAAAAAAAAAAACGCATACAGAAACTTTGGATACACAAAACTTTATGCCATCTACCCTAACTTTGGTTGTCGCTTCTGTTCAGTGTTGCAGCTGGCCAATGTATAAAGGGAGTTTTCAAAAATGTATGTACTGTGAAAATGTAGCTATGTTTATGCAATGATAGTTTATTTAATGGAAGCTTTGCAAAGAATTTGACTGCCCTGTGCAGTGTCCAAGTTAAGAGGGTGAGACACAGGAGAAGTGTTAGGGCACAATCATCTTAAACAGAAATTACATTATCAGATTTTTGTGAAAGTAGATTAAGTTTTTCAGAGGTGATGTCTATATTAGTAAGTGATTCAGCAAAATAAAAGCAATTCAGTAGATCGAAGCAGTTGGTTTGAAGGTCCTGTACCCCACACTATATGAAATCCAGGGGTTTGTTTCGGCTGGACCAGAAGCCCTCACCATGCATGGCTTTGAATTAGTTTAAACAATCAACCTTCAGTTCAGACCCTGTTGTCCCCTTTTGGGGTTGGGGTGTATTTCCGCATGTATGTGGAACAGAGATCCAGCTTCATTGCTGCCAAAAGGAATCTGGTTTGCATATACCAGAACTGGCGGAGCGATAGATCACAGGTGATCAGAGTTGCCCCATATTTATGCTTTTGTTTGTTATTTGTCTCCAGCAGGTGTATTGCATGGATGGCATTAGTTCCTAGTGACTTTTTCCCTCAAGAGACACCATTTGTCATGACGACATGTATTTGTGTTTGGTTTGAGTGTGTAAGAGATTTGCTGCATCTTGGACTTTGTGTGCAAGTAGAGAAAGTCTGTTCGACACGTGTACAATAAACCTGATGAAGCCAGGGCGCGTCGAATTGGTTGTATACGTGTTACTCTGCTGCTCTGCTGCAGTGTTGGCTTATGGGGGTCATTCATGTCGACTGCCAAATGTCTGGAAATTATACACAAATGTTGAAAGTCCTGTGTTTCAGGTGCAGTTTCTAGGTATGAAGAGACAATGCAGCCACTGGAGGTGTGCAGATTGTTGTTGTGGATTTACGTTTCCCTCGTGATGCCACGCAAGCTTTCCTACTCTGAACGTCAGTATTGTGCTTGTATGTGAGGAGGGCCGGTGTTCCCGGCCCTTTCGTTAAACTGTAAGGTCAACTACCCTTCTCTTTTAAAGTTACTAAATATTTTAACATTTCATCAATATTTATTAAATATTAAAAAAAATGGGCACCACTACTGAACTAAGATCCAAAAGCCCCTTTACATTTTATCTGGTCAATTGAAATAGAGTTGGGAAAAGACAAGAAGCCTTTACTCTACTGGCTCTTGGATTTCTCTTGGATTTAGTCTTGTAAGTAATGTGGTAATGGCTGGTTTCATGTTGTTCTGGATTAAAACTAAAACATCAGAGTATATGATTTACATAGTTTAAAGTATTTTGCTATTATTATATTTACATTAGTCTTTCCTTGTATTTTTGTTACGCAAATTAATTTCTTGTTAAATATTTGTGAAGCGAATTTCAAAATACTGTGATTAGTTCTTTTATTTTGAAAGAAATAGTTAACAAATAGGAAAATGCTTTTGGAGTGCTGAATTTCTGGCAAGTACCATTGGTACAGAGTGTACTGAACTGTAAATGTTGCAGAGTTAGCACAAACTGTCTGATATAAAAAGCACGTTTTTGTTATAAACACTGGCTGGTTAACAGAGTTGTTGGTCTTACAGAACAGCTTTAAACAGTGACTGTTGCTTTTGAGTAATATTAAATATTTGTCTTTTGGTGAATGTTGTCTTAGGAAAAATCACTGTAGCTAACAAATAAACCAATCCTTTTATTATGCACTATAAGTGCATTTGAACTTTCTTGATTTTATCCAGACTGTTTCAGTTTAATTTATATGTTTTGGGGAGGTTATTCTTCACTGGAAAAAGTTTCGGGTTTTTTTCTTCAAAAAACCCTATTTGTACAGGTGTCTTCTGGCTTCAGAATTGGCTATGTTCTTTCTAAGCTTTCTCTTGTTTTCCTTCTGGCTTTGTACCGACGCTTTAGGGTGTCTGTTATTGTAGTGTTTCAAGTGACAGGGGTTGCAACCGTAATGGAAAATATCAACTGAAGCAAACATTTTCAGGAAGTATAAAGCGGTGCGAATGTGTAAACCTTTCTGAGCTTAAACTCCGTAAAAACGTTCTCTAGAGTTCTACCCTGAGAATGACGGGCTTGTAGTTTTATTTTCTGTGGCTCTTTTTAATATTAAATGCTATGAACATATGGCATGCAAAGTGTCTCTAGACACTGTGCTTTGTGAATGATCTGGAGTGTATTAACTTATAACCAGGATCAACTGCCCTTTTTATTATACGGTGTGAGTTGTATATTCTGAATTCTAGGCTTTACGTCACCATTCCTTACTTGATCCTGTAGCGTATATCTTTTTTTTTTCCAGCTGCCTCTGTGAACTCAGTTGCGGGAGGTGATGCTTTCTTTTTGTGTGTGTTTGAGGACAAAACGTTAATTTGACTTACTTATCTTTTTAAAATAAAAATACCCATTGTTTAATTTGGCTTGTCACTTGAAGTGCATGCTTGTTATTGTACCAAAATTTTTTTTTTTAGAGCTGTGGATGGCCCAATTTAATCTTACGTGTGTTTGCTAGACCTAACGGAATGGATATCTTCTGGGATCTTTGGGAGAAAGAAAACAAAGCTAAAAACCTCTTACCATTCTGTATAAAGCATTTATATACCTTTGTTAGTAGAGCAATATTCTTTGATTTATAGTCATCTTCAATAGAAGGACACTCTTCACAGGCCTGCTAGATGCTTGCCTATACCTTAAAGCATCTCAATACCTCTTAAAATTGGCTTTTAATGCAGCAACTCATCTTTTGAGTCTCATACAATACTAAAGGCTTGGCTTGAAAGTCATGAAGGTGTGCACTGAATGGCATTTTAAATACCTGGAATGTTACATGTTCAAAACTCCCACCCTGAGACTTGGTGATTCAATAATGAAAACAGGGCTCTGATGAGGAGCAAAAAGGCTTATTACCCTTTATCTGATGACTGTTTTTCCCTTTTGTTCTAGCAGCTATGTTTAATATTTTAGGAAGATAAATTATCGTAGAATTATACAGTAGTTGAGGTTGGAAGGGACCTCTGGGTATTTAGTGCAACCCTCCTGCTCAAAGCAGGGTCAAGTAGAGCAGGTGGCCCAGAATGACATCCAGTCATGTTTTCAATATCTCTGAGGGCAGACAAAAAAGTAAAAAAAGGTAAAAAAAAAAGGTAAAAAAAGGTAAAAAAAAGTGATTTCCATTTGTGCCCATTACCTCTTATCCCATCACTGGCTCATATTGAGGAGTCTGGTTCCATCTTCTTTACTCCTTCTCATCAGATATTTAAACACAACAGAAGATGCCCCGAGACTTCTCTTCTCAGGGCTAAACAGTCCCAGCTCTCTCAGCCTCTCCTTGTATGACAGGTACTCCCGTCGCTTAATCGTCATCATGGCCCTTTGCTGGACTCGGTCCAGTTTGTTCATGTGAGTCTTGTACTGGGGAGCCCAGAACTGGACACAGTACTCCCAGTGTGCTCTCTCTGGTACTGAATAAAGGGCAATCATGAAGGAATCGCCCGTGTAATCAGCTGTAGTTCCTTGCAATAGCTGGGAACCATGTAAGAGACATTTAGGTCGCAAGCGTCCAGAGAATATCCACCATTCACTTATCTTACACCACAAGTCTGGAAGTGCTCTTAACACAGTGTACCGTACTTAAGCTGTAGAAATCAAAAGACCACAACCTGCAAAAACTGCAATGTCGCAAAAATCAGGCAAGAGATCAAGAACGGCACCAATGTCTTGGGTTTTTGTGATTGCTGAGAATTTTCTAGGTGGAATAAGCTCAGATGATCCTAGGAAGGGAGAGTTCAAGCATTATAGGAGGCCAAAGTAAAATATAATTTTCCCTTTTTAGGTACTATTTGTGTGTTTTGTGCAAACTTAGTTTCTTAACTTGGTTTTATCATCTTTGTAGCAAATTTAGTCTGCTGTATTAACCAGAATCCCCTGTCGATTTGGGCACTCCAGAGTAAATAAGGAAGTGCATCATCGCTATTGGATTTTGAACCGTAGCAGTCCCTTTGTCTTCATACACGATAGTTGTTTCTTCTCGTCTTGAAGAGGCTGATGAGAGGCGCGGGAGGTTAATGTTGTTGCTGCTGTTGGCATGCTGATTCTTTAGATTTTATTCTTGCTGTCCTTCATCCTCAATGAAATGTAGGTCTGTTGTGTAATTCATTAGGAATATATCATGTTTTGTCATCCTGCCCCCCCCCCCTTTTTTTTTTTACTGTGTTTATCTTAATCTAAGCTTGGAAATTCCTGGGGGACAGTAGGTGCCTCTATCCCTTTTCTGGTCTTTAAAGATGAGCCCGGCGCCAGTCGAAGCTGCGTAGGGAACGAGTGATGGGGACAGGCCCTCTTCAGTCAGCAGGAGAGGAGGAGCTGCTTGTGTTCACGCCATTGCTGAGCATGAAAGAAACTAATAACAAGTAACCCATTTTTTTTGTATCAGTCATCTCCTAGTGTCCACTTAGAAGAAACACTTTGGTGGGTAAGGGCGGGGGGGGGGGGGCAGATTTGGTTTTAGATCATAAATGAGCAACCTGTTTATCCCTTTTTTAACAACAAGGAAAATCTAATTAATGCTTAACGAACGAGCCAAAGCAAAACCTTAATCCAGTCTGTTTCTCTTTAACAAATTAAGTGTGCATGTCATTATTTAAATATCTAATGAGATTCTGGAAAATTTGATTAAACCTACTAAGAAAACATTGTGAAATGCAGCAGAGATGAAGTAAGAATTATACTGCAATTGAGCGTAAATAATTAGTTTTACCGATCTGATGGTGTCTATAGCAGTGCTCACTAATGGTGTATATGATTTTTTTTTTTCTTTTATTTTCTTCTTTGTTTGCTTGTTTTGCTGTGGGATTTTTTCTTGGTTTTTTTTTGTTTTGCTTTGTTGTTGTTGTTTTTTTTTTTTCCCCCCTTCTGTAAGCGTCGGTCTCCTGCTGTCTGTTCTGGGAATTCTGTTGTAGTGGGGTGCTGTGCAGCCAAACGCTTTTAGAGTAAGGAAAGCAGGAACTTGTTTCTTGCTGATAACCTGTCCAGACATCAAGGGATGAAAGTATCAAAAGGAAACTTTTTTTGAGCTGAACAAATTTTGATTGGAAATGCAAGATTTGGAAATACAAGACCGGTTTGAAAGGAAGTTGGAAACTTGACAACCTTCCTGTAAAATATGGGCTTTTTCTCTTTGCATGCTAAATTTTGTGAACCTACAAATCTTGCTTGTTTTTCCTTGCGTCCTTATCGTGCATAGATTCATATGCTTATAAAACAACTGAACTTGCTTTGTCACTGGGTAAATGATTAGCAATGGAAGAATGTTAAACAAGAAATACTTTGGAATGTTAATTGTAAATCTAATGACTTCCTTTTAAAATGAACCTGAAGCAAAATTCTAGTAACTGTTATTAGGAGGGAAGAAATGTGGGAGTATAAACTAGATGAGGCTTGCAATAATTGAAAGGGGATCTGGCAATTTGGGCATAAAGGGGACTTTCCACTGGCATTTCCAACACATTTGGGTGATATTTTGCAGCTTGTAATGGAACTGCTGCATGGGATCAGGTTGTGAAGCCGATGCATTTCTCCTCAGAAAGAGTTTTAATTTCAAGGCTTGAACTTTGGATAAAAATATCTGTTAGGAGAAATAAAGCAAATTCAGTTTTGGATTACTGAGTCTTAGTAAGAGAACATGCTGGCAGCAGTACCTCTTGTATGTAAGTGGTTATTTAGGTGGTTTAGAACTTAGTTACGTCTTACAACACCGAGTTAAAAAAACAAAACACAAAAAGCTCACAAAATGAACAGCAACCCCCTCCCAAGTCACACCTGGCTTTAAGTTTTCAGCTCCTATCTTTTTTTAATTTAAGTATCTTCAAATTTAAGGCCACCGTAATATAATTTCAACACTAACTGTGATTCCGTGTGTGACTGTAAGAAATGGCTCCCAAAAGAACTGAGGGAAACTATAAAGTTAATAACAAAAGTGAAAACCAAAAATTTCAAGCGATGTGTTCTGTCAAGAAGCAAAAATGTGGGTATCTCTTACTGCAAGTTCTCTTGTTTTGCTACTAATTGGGAGTCTCATTTGCTGTTTTCTAAAATGGATGAGAAATTATACAAGTAAGGACTTTGCAAAACAGATGTGCTATTCTGCCAAAACATAAACAATTGCTTATTTATTTGCCTGTAAGTGTGTCCGCAGAATTGGGAAGTGAGGATTATTCTTCCTATTTAAAGTAGGGCATAAAACTTACACTACTGGCAAAACTGCTGGATCATTCTTGGTGCGAGTGGCACGGTGCAATGTGGGGAGCTGTGCCGCAGCCTGCAGTATCTGCTGAATTCTTCCTTGAGGATCTGGAGCTCCCTGTATGGCGGTGAAGGCGTACGGCAAGAAGTACTGATGGTAACGGAGAGGAAGAAAGATTTTCTTAATCCCTCCCACCCCCTTTCAGTATTTGGTATATAAAGAGAATATGGTAGAAGATCTCTTCACTCATTCTGCCACAACAGACCACAAGAAAAGAAGTTGTTTAAGCTAGATGACATATTTAGTAGTTGCCTTGCCAAAAAAACTTCTTCCTTCCAAACTGTAAATAGTTTTTTCGTTCTGAAATAATGATCTTTTTATCTGCATTGCAATTTTTCTCTACAGCTAGTCCCTTATTCGTAGAAGTTTATTTTTGTAAGGGTTTTCCAGATTTGGGAACTGCATTTGATGACTCATAGTATTATTTTTTTTTTTTTCCTTTGCCTTATGCCAGGTAGGAGCAGCTGTGTACTTGATAATTAGCTTACTCTCTGCCTTTGCTTAAACACTGCATTCTTTTCAGGGTGTTCTGGCTGAGGGGGGAAGAATGCTGAATTTTTCTCCTGTTTGCTTTTTGTGTCCAGCCTACAAAAGCCAGTTTTACTAGGCTGTTGAAGCAGCCAGAATATTTAAATAGAGCATCTAAGTAAAAGGAGGACTATAGAACTGCTGTAAATAATCCTTTTTTCCCCTCCATGTTCACTTTCTCTGAACACCATGATTCTGGATAGTATTGTAAAAGTACAGAGGCAACAAAAAGCAGATGGTTTCTGTGAATGAAGGCACAGTCTTACTTGGCTGAAGGTATTTTCTAATTTCTGTCATCTTGCCTGACATTCATGAAAGGCTTTTATAAGCGCATTGAAGTAGTGACTATTTTCATATATCATTTGATCTTTTTTACCTATAAAAGCAGAAGTACTATCTCTGATGTTTTTAAGTACATCCTTATGCTAACGGTTTTATTGCCGCTATGGTTTACTCGTAACTGCCTTCAGTTCTCTTGAATAGCAGAACTAGTTTCATTACGCTGTGTCAGTCGCCGTCCTCCTAAAGTAAATACCTCCCCCATGGGATAAAAGACAGCTATAACTTCAGGCGGAATTTTATTCACCTGAACTTCAAAAAAAACCAAGCAGCAGCCATAGCTTCCACGTACCGAGTTGAGGTTAGGCTATGGGAAATCATCACAATTAGAACTGCGGAGAAAGTGATTAGACGACGTTTTTCTGAATCTGCACTATCTGTATGTATGTCTGTGGTCATCTAATAGATGGCGTTGATAGATGTTACGCGTGAACCCGTGTTATGATAAAATAGACACGTCAAAATATGAAAGGGATTCAGTTTGCCGTTACTTTATTAAACGAGCATCTGCCCCGTGAAAGTCTCTTTATTTTTAAGCTGATGTTACAGTGGCTAAATCTGAATTTTCTTTGCAAATTGTGTAAAACAAAACCGTGTCCTTGTCTATATGTGGATTCTTCTGTTGCGAGATCTTAATGTCTTTTGTGTAAAACTTGCTCTGCGCTGCCCAAATGCCTTGTCAGGTCTGTGACAGCCGATTCAGTAGCTAAATGTTAGCTGTGATCCCCAACAAAATTCCTGTCACTTAATGAGTTCAGGGAGGAAAAATTACTCAGCAATAGCCTGATGGCACCCCCGCCCCCACCAGCATGAAGAACTCTTAGAAACTTCTGCCAAATAGAAATTGCAATATATAGGCTTTGCAATATCAAGAACATTTTTTTGCTTGATATTTAACATTGGAGATTGAAATAAGTAGGAAAACTTTTTTTCGGAGGAGAGCTTAAGAGTTAACATAAGCATCCTCAAGTGGGTCTGTGCATATTGCTATTGTTAGATGCACGTGGACACGCGTTGTTCTAATTTCTGTTGTTGCTGTTGAGCAGAGTTTGACAGAAATTATCTATATTGGTGTGCCTTGTAGGTAAGCGCGTGCATGCAAGTACATTTACTAGTGTGGAGGAAGACTATTAAAAATTATAGCTTCCATTGTGGTGATCTATTTTTTGATTTAAATTCCATGAGAGCTTCATGAAGCGTGCATGACTTTCTGAGAACGAAGTACAAGAAAAGTTTTGTGCTTTAGGTTTGTTAAATTTTTTTCCGTAAATTGGACTTTGTAGATGTCGTGCTGCTTTTGCACACCCTGGGCCTCTGTGCCCGTTTCTAAACGTCTTGTCAGGAGTTTGGCATCAAGGGGTAAACAAAAAAGACATTTTACATGGTTTTTGACTTCTCTGAAGGTGTGGGTATTAGGAGGAGATTTTGGGGGGTTGGTTGGTTTGTTTGTTTTCTTCCCCCCCCCCCCCCCCCCCCCCCCCGACACTTATCTTCTCATTGCCTAATAGCTACCCTCTTACTAAAGAATTTACAACAGAGCTTTCTGACCCCTGGCCTGCCAGCCCACAGCACGTTCTGTAAGACAATATCTAGTGCAACATTTTATGCGCTGCATAGTGTTGTAGTAACCGGTAGGCTCTTGTGAAAGAGGACTTTTGTGCGGAAGCCATACTCAAGATAAAAAATATTTTTCAAGTTTAGAAAAGCTTTCATTATAAGTTCAGGTGTTTTAATCAGAAATGACATTTCCTAAGGGATCACTGAATTGTTTCCTCTCTGGAATTGCTGAGATTAAGCTCATGACTTAAATACTTACATTTGGGGAACCAGAAACCCTCTGGCTGATCTTTTTTTAGTTACTTTGGGTAACTGAAGAGTGAGTGTATGTATACACACAAATATATATACACGCAATACATATGAAAAACAGCATTTGAATGCAATACTAAGCATCTTTTGTGCTTCAAATTCAATTAGCAACTCAACATCTTCATAAAGATACTCAGGACTGTTGACATTTAATGTGTATTTAATTTTATTAAGGTGCACACAGGGGGTGTAGGTGTGGGCCTGTGAATCAGGAACATACTTGGAGTTAGCTAATTGCACCCTATTCATACTATATTATAAAGTAGCGATCTTAGTATTTCTCTGTATTGTGCATCGTGACTTTGGCATTTGTGAGGTGCTCGTTTTGGCAGCATGACAGTTTTCATAATTTTTTTCAGTATTTGAATTGGCATGTAGAACCAGAGAGGAGTAAACAATCCCAACTATTTTAAACTACAGTTAACATTTGTTTTTTAAGACTGGATAAAATTTCAGCTTAAACCTCCTTTGTGCCAGCATTAGAATAGCAAGTAAGAAAATAATTACCATTTAAAAAAAAGTGAATGTGAAGAATCCACAAGTGATTTTTTTTTTTGATGTATTGATACCACCTTGAGCTGATTGCAGTTGGTTGGTTTGTTTGTTTGGGTTTTTTTTTGGTTTTGGTAAAATTTATCCCTTATTTTAAGGAATAGATTTTTCCTTGGTAGGTGTTACTGTGACTGTTAGTAGTATTTTTTGCTTCAGAGAATTGTCAGTTGTGTTGTCTTTCATGCACTCTGTAAAATGCCTGCATAATTTAGCGTTAATCCACCTTGATTTTTTTATTTTCTTACTCCTATAAGAAAAGATTAAGCAACTAGAATAGTAATTAACATAGGACAAGTTGCTGCTCCATAGGAAAATGCAAGCTGGGAGCAGAGAATCACAGCAGGACGGGCAGAGGCAGTGGCCTCACCAACAAGGTCACAGTATCGCAGTACTGGATCAAGAAGAACTGGCGGACCATGAGGTGGTGACCAGCCAACAGCCCAGACCACCAGACAAGTCCATAGTGATGAAGCAGGTCCGATGTCAAACCAGAAAGCCACATCAGTGGCTCGGGATCAGAGTCGGAGAGGTACAATACCAGGCACAGGTAGGCATAGACCTACCTGTAGCTTAAGCTTAGGCTCCCACCCTTAAGCTCTGCCTGAGCTGCAAGCAGCAGAAGGGGGACAAGCCCCTGCTGAGGCTTCTTGTAGCTCTTGGTTTCATGCTTGGATGGCTGCACTGTCAGAGTTGGCCTGAGCACAAGTATTTGAGCCCCCAGGAGTGGGGAGATTTGTTCAGGGATCTGACAGAATTAGGTCAGAGCAAAGATCCATTTAGTATCCTGCAACTGATAATGACCTAGCAAACGTCTGGGGAAAGGATGCAAGAGGAGAGGAAGAACACAGTGCCGTGTCCTCCAGTTTGTCTCCAAAGTTCCGGCAACCTCCCGCTTAATGATGTTTCTTAGCCAGAGGCTGTTTCTTTGTATCTCAAGTCCTTGCTTGTTCTGCCCCCCAAAATTTGTCAGACCTACTTCTTGAGACCCCATTAATTGCTGACATTAACAGTTTCCTGTTGTGAGGTGTTCCCCGTTTGAACTCACTCACGAAACCAGCTTCTCTTTGAGCATGCTGCCTGTAGATTTTGCCAGGGTCCCCCTAATCCAAGGTGGTCTCAGTCACAGCTAATTCTGTAGGGAAGAGAAGGTTCTGCCCCTAAGCCGCTTGTCGCTTTGTGCTAGCGAAAATATTTTGTAGTTGTCTGTTGAACTGGACTGAGGAACTGGCTGGGTTAAAATGGGAGGAGAGGAACTGAGAAACTGGTTGGGGACCAGTTCTTGGGAAGAGATGCTGTATTTTATATTCTTGCTTAATGTATGATTTGAATGATGCAACTTATCAGTTGTGGACTTGGAGTTTGTAAAGGCAGAACAGACAGAAGGCAAAACTGAGGAAGGCTTAGAGAGGTGAACTGATTCCATACAAGATGGAAACTACCACTTCTAACTGAAAATTAATCAGTTAATAGAAAATCTTGCTTTTAAGTCTTGTTTAAGCTTGTTGGTTGTTTTTTGTTGTTGTTGTTTGGTGGTGGTGTGGTTTTTTTTTTTTCTTCTTCCTCCCTGCTAAATACAACTGAACCTTGGACAGAGAGGTTGTGTGCAACCAAATCCACCACCCTCTAACCAGGAAAACACAGCTTTCTTTTTTTTTTCTTTTTTTCTTTCTTTTTTTTTTTAATTTTATTTTATAGAGGTAGCTCTATCACCTGACATTTCCTTACTTAGATTACTTTTTCATATCTTTTGGCTATCAAGAAAGGTTGCACTTATTTCCTAGATTAATAATTCTTCCTTTGGTTTATGTCTGTTTTCACTTGGCTAAAATTTAAGTTAAAGATGTGAAACAAAATTTGTAGTCCTACAACTAATTCTATCCTAAATATGTTAAGGACTTACAAACTAGATCAAGTTAATCTCAGCGTCTCCTGCCTTGAGACTTTACCAGGTGCACTTTTAAAATTTCCCTGTTTCTGGCAGTCATGCCTTAGCACTGTCAATCTACAAGTGTCTTTTATTTTGCATCTAATAATTTATTTGATGAATAAGTATTTATGAGCACATTGATTGTTTACTTTCCTCTTCTGATAGAGTGGATAAATTGAAAGAAAGCAGGCATCTTGTCTGAGACACTGAAGGCATTACAGGAGCGATGGAAAGAGAGCCATAAAAGCTGCAGCTATGAAAGCCAATAGAGAACACTTTTTTGGGGATGTAGAGAATCAGTGTTCAAGTCAAAGGCTGGAGTGGCAAGAAGACGTGGGGAGAACAACCGATGCTTCTGAATTAGGGAACGGAGAAGAACCTGGTGCATCGTAGGTAAAAACCTACAGAGATTTTGGTGGTTGTCTTGAATTTTCCACCCACCCCTTCCTCTATCTCTCAAAATTTGGTTTTAATAAATGCCTTTTACAGCTTTGGCTAGAAGCCAGGTGGACACTTCTAAGAGAAACTAGTGCCAGAACAGGAAAATCTCACCAAGGATTACTACTTGTAGTTAAAAGGTTGGTTGGACTTAAACACTGAGAAGGCTTTGTGCAATCTGTTGTGAGGAAAATGAATGATTCAACAGTGTTTCCATTTAAGAAAGTTATTAACTATTTCGGGCCTCATCCCTTCATCTTCAAGGAGCAGCTGTTCAAATCAAAACAGGCAAAACTTTAGCAGCTTATCTAAACCAGGTGACATAAAAGTAACTTCAATCTGTAGAAGAAAATAAGTTTTGTCTCTAGGCAAACAGATTGTTGCCGACTTTATCTGTGACTATGTTCCTGTAGACACTGATATCAGACAGGTTCACGCGTTATGGTAACTATCAAAGAAAGTTGGAACAGAGTCAAGAAGCCCGTTAATTACCCAAAATAACAACATAATGCTTTATCCCAGATGAAAATTTATGATACGGCTTTTGAACAATAGACCTCAATAATTCTGCTTTAGCAACAGCCCTTTCTTTTAAAGGAATCATAAGTCGTTGATATTCAGAATTTGTTCTTTTACTTTAGAGATGTTCAGACTTTATTCCTGGCAGACTGGGGTAGGGTGGAGCAGGGAAGGCTAATGTGACTATGGCTGTGTAATGCTCTATGTGAACTATTATTAAACCTTGCCAGCCTGGCTCAGATCTGTACACCCCAGCCCTAACACACAGAAATGAATCAAATTTGTTTAGTCTGCTTGAGCAACTAGCATTCCTGGGGTCAAATAAAAATTCTCCATGCAGCAGATCGAGCAGTTCAACCACTAATTGGCCATCTTTCTTTTGATTTCTACAGTTAACTTTTTTGTGCAACATTGCTGTAGTTAAAAAAAAAAATGCAAAAGAGAAAAGGAAATTAATAGGTATTAATCTAGATTCATAAACAAGATAATGAAATAACACTGTTTTGTTCAATATCGTGATATTCCTGATACCCAGAAGGAAAAAGAATATTAAGGAAAAGTCTAAGATCTGCAGGAGCTTCAGCTTTTTTTGTACTTAGTTATGCAGTGGATACGTCCAAACCCTAAACATCTTAATCTCTTACAGGGTGACACAGGGGTTTTCCTATTGTTAAAGCCTGGAAGGCCTTGATGTTTATGAACTTAAGGGGGAGTAATTGCAAGGCACTGTACTGTATGTATATTGGTCTTTTAATAAGTAATAAAAATAGAGATGGACCCTGATATGGAAATAACTTGCTGCAGGAAAAATTCCTCAGGATACCTGATTATTCCCAATATCTACTGCTGTAATTTAGTAAGGAAAACTGTCCAACAAGCAATGTCTGATGTTAAGGTTGTGCTCTCTTCCTGAGTCTACTCTTTAAAGATCTGTGATTGAAAAAAATGAAATAATTTTTAAAAGCTGTTTTGCTTACCATTTCAGAGGAAGCTTAAAATTGATAAGGGATTGGGGTGATTAGGAGGCTGTCATTACCTGTAATTTTCAGAGTGTTTATTTGAAAAAAGCATTTTGTGGCATAATCTCTTTTTTTTTTCCTTAATGTTTAAATTTTATTCAGAAAGGTTTTAGAAAGTGAGTAATACTAGGTGTACTTTTCTGATGACTTCTCATGTTCATCTAATAAGTGCTAGAAAAATCACTTCAGTATCCGAATATAAATTAAAAAGCAAAATAACTAGGCGTCTGTCCTCCTGTTTACAGCTGAAATTCTAAAGTAGTATGACTTCTTGAACAGTCACTACAAAAATAAAAGGTTTGGTTTTATGTGTTACCCAAGAATTTTCAAAAGTTCAGTTTTTAGCACGGCAAAATACTTTT
This sequence comes from Nipponia nippon, assembly GCF_047370975.1. Classification (NCBI taxonomy): domain Eukaryota; kingdom Metazoa; phylum Chordata; class Aves; order Pelecaniformes; family Threskiornithidae; genus Nipponia; species Nipponia nippon. Next base: position 3,941,202 of record NW_028262348.1, on the reverse strand, counting down.
CATAGAAAAGTCGGTTGTACGCTTCTGGAACTATGTTGGGGTTTGTATTTCTGCTTTAAAACGCGACAGCAGTACTTTGTTCTTCTCGGTAACAGTCTCATCTCCAAGAGGCACGGCCAGATCGAAGATAAGCATCTCCACTTACCGTATTTCTGAACCCTTGGCGTTACCTCATTAGTACTGCCTGCATTTCGCATTGAATTTAATGGCTGCTGCCTTTTGTAATAATAATGATAAACTACCCTTTTGGTTTTCTGTTGTTTTTTAGATTTCTGTGAATCCATCATTTCTGAATGGGTTTTACATCTTAATCTAATTATCTTTACTGTTGCTTGCTGAAGTCATTTGAACAAATAGAGCTGAACAATTTATGAAAATTATCAAAAACCGGTTCATTTATGATATTTTTGACCTTATTATTTTTCCTGAACTTATACTTTCTTTAATGAAAATGTGTATGAAGCATTCATAAATAAATGTAAAATATAGATTGACCTGCTTAAAATTCTGGATCGCCAAAATAGCATTAGACTTTCAAAATAGACTTTGCAGTCAGAAGAGCGCTGTCTCCTAGTGAGCTTATTATTTAAGATCTTTTCGCCACCTAGGGCAGCACAAGTCATTTTCTCTTACAGGGAAAGACAAAAAAAAAAAAAAATTATTTAAGAAAAAACCCTGTTGTTGAAGCCCAAAAGTTACCTTGTTAAGAAGTGCATTTTTCAAAAAGCTGTAATAGTGAAAACCAATTTCCTTTACCTTTGGTTCCATTAGATGGAAGTCTTTGGTTCAGCCCCGGTTTTCCTGCTGTGTTATTCTGTGTTCTCTGTTCTTCAAAGTATTGTAGGTAAATGGTGTTCTGTGCTCACATGTGAGGATTAAGCTGATAGAGGAGGTGTTTGGGACTTCAGTGTTCATAGTGGAACTTTTTTTCCGTAACAGAATTATTGGCCACCCCTGAATGCCTCTTTCACAGCTCACTAGAAACTTCTATCAGTCAACAGCCAGAATGTGAGCATTAAAATATTTCCACTTTTATGGAGTGGACTAATGGATGTTTCCTCATCCCACACCAAAAGAGAGATGGTGGTTGGATATTGTTTGAGAAGTTGCTTTCAAGTATTGAGCCTGGCAGGAGATTATTTACAGTGAGAAGCTGGTAGCAATAAATTCCCCGATGCATTCCCACTGGTCTTTTTTATTTGTGTTTGTGTGTTTGAACATTGTTCGGCTTTCTTGACGCTTCTGAAATGAAAAGAAATTCCTAGGGCAGCATAAATATTGACCTCTCTCAGGATAAAATACCGTTACGTAAATTGGTTTTCCAGCTGATCCATACGGCGCTTATGGTAGATACCCTGGCGCGTGGGTAACCCTTCCTCCTCCTCCGCAGCCGCTGTCCCGTTGTGCTTCAGCCGCATCTGTTGCTGTAGAGGGAGCAGTCGGAGGCTGCTGCGGGGATCTGGGTTGCTAATAAATATTATAGCAGCACTGTCTGATGGTGCTGTGGTCTCAATGAATGCGCTGGCAGTCTTCCCCATCCCGATGAGCATTTTTTTTTCCTTCAATAAATTCTATCAACCTTTTAAACTGCTTTAGAAAGAGTCTTCCCAGTCATTTTATTGCTTCGAATCTCTTTTTCTTAAATCTGTATTTTGTCAGGCCATTGTTCCCTCTTTGCTTTTCTTATGAGGGTGAAAGTACAGGACAGTAGATATCCTCACAGCTCTAACCCTGCTGTTGGATTGCTCTTTTTATTTTCCAGTACTGATGAAGGCAGGTTACAGAGTTAGAAGAGCAGCCCTGGTGACCTTTTGTTTCCTTTTAACCAGAGTTTACAGGTTCTCCCATCAGTAACAGGGGATACACTCCAAAGCTAAATTTATATTTGTTGTTTCAGGAATTTGAGCAGATAATGCTTAAACATGGATTGCTTTTGTAGATTTGTTTGTGTAGGTTAAGTTTACTCTGGGGTGGGATTCTGTTGGCTATTGGTGCTGCTTACCTAATCCAAGTAACAGTTGATGCTTTTTTCTGTCTATTTTTTGACTGTTTGCTTATTTGTTCTCCCTGTCCACTTCAGTTCTCATGTTGAGTGAGGAAAGAACTCTGTCAGCTGTAAAAATATTTTACTGTACTTTGAGAATATGTTTATTTGTGGAAACTAAGAAATACTGTGACTAGAAAAAAAATGGAGTGGAAGCTGATGAGCATGAGTGATAGATTGTGGTGTTTAGTCACATTAGGGGGCTTTATTTGTGGTAGGTGAGACCAAAATTTTAAATTATGTAGTTTATGTGGTTTGTAGATCCTATTACAGGAACTGCTTTATTTTAGCCCTTTAATTTGGAAACAAGTTATGTTAGTGTTGATAATAAGATAAATGTATTTAACTGTCTAGCCTAAGTTGTAGGGTAACATTTATTGCAAGGAGGCTGGGGTTTGTTTCTTTGTTTCGAGCAGAAAAATAAAAAGATTTGTAGGTTTTGTTGGGGTCCCTTCTTTCCTGTGCAATTGCTTAATTTTGATTCTGAATCCCCTCGCTACAGAGCCACGTAGAATTGATTTCATTTCTGGCAGCAGTGAGACTTGTGACTCTCAGTGTGATGGAGCTGAAGTGAAACTGCTGCTGCGTAGCAAAACTGCTGTAATGCACTGGAGGTGCGTGCCTGTGTACGGACATGTCTGTATTATTGCAGGTATGAGTTCTGGACGGGGGAGCGCTGGGGTTTTTTTGACTGCGTACTTGGTCTTTGTTTAATCCAGGCTCGCTGAACTGCTGCCGTTCTCTGCTGCAGGTAAGCAGTATGGATCCTGGACCGTGGACGGAGGTTCCCTATCCTCTGTAATGTCTTCCAGGGAGGAACTGGCACTCCTCTCGAAGTGAACCAAAACTGAAATAGTAGCGTCATTATTTGCATTCTTAGTTATTTGTAATAATCTCTGGATTATGTGATCACCATATTCGTCTTAAGTGCACTCAGCTTTCAGTATCTATTGGTAACTTCTGGCAAGTAATTAAAACCCTGAATCTACTGAGTGTTAGGGATTCCTTACTCCCTTCTCTCCATTCCCTCTCCCACTTTAAAGGAGAAAAGTAAGATAACTGATTCTATACGTAATGTCAGTCTTCACAGGTTTCCTGCTGTAGTTGGCACTTGCTAGTCTCCTAGGGCTCCTGGATTTTATGTATTAATTTTCTGTTAACCAGTGCTGTCTGTATATACATATATAGCTGTCCTTCATTACGTAACGAAGACTGTTACCTGGGTGAGATGGCTGATGTGCTTAAAATGCCAACAGGCGGAGGTTTATACAAATCTGTGTTTAAAAAAAAAAAAAGGTAATAAATAAGAAACCCATTAGATGCCAGGAACAGAAATTCTTAATCATACTAATTGTTCGAGGTTACTCCTAGTTACAGCCCAGATGTATAAATCCAGAGATATTATGTAAGGGAAAACTTGGTATGACAACTCGCTACTTAAAACGGGAAAAATAGGTTGTTACTTAGATTCTAATAGCACTTGTGAGTTCTGCTCCTGAAATAAAGCCTCATGGATGGCGTAAGGCACTCTACCAAAAAAAAAAAAAAAAAAAAAAAAAAATTAAAACAATCTTTGTACTGAATAGTAGTTTCTAGAATTGCATTAAAGAGTTACTTCTGTAATCTACATAATTCTTGTGTTAAATCTAACACTTCATCTTTTAAAAAGAATTAATGAAAGTGATTTGAAGGGATTCACTCAATATAATGGATACCTGATAGTGGTGGGAATAGGGAAGCATTGTGATTTGCAAGCATTCTCACCACCGGCAGAAATAGATGACCGTGCATTTAGGACATGTGAGGAACAAGGCACCAGGGGGAAAAAATACTTCTAAATCAGACTTGGAGTTGTCTTTTTTCCCTCTAGGAAAACACAGATTTGTGGGTTGCTACTGCTGTGAACTTTAAATTCTGAAATGCATCTTGTCCGAAAGGCACTATGTAAACACTAAGACAAGACATTGAAGTAAATAACCATTTCTTGACATAAAACGCACTTATTTGAAATTCAGTTCAAAGGATGCCTGTAAAGGGTATTACTAAAATGGCCAGGAAAGTATTATGTTATTGTTTTATGAAACTGTATTTATTTATTGAATAAGTATTTATTACCTGCTTTTCAATAGGTATTCTAAGTGTTATTGCTTTCAAACTATTACGAAAATAAGGTGCAGAAAAAGTCGTGGCTTAAGTACCTCCGAGGAATCCCTTTATTAGCTCAGACCAAGTAATGTCGTCTTACATGGGATGAATTTGGCTTGTAATTTTAAACGAAATTACTGAAGTTTTGGAGTGTTTTGTCCAAGGGCAATAAAGGTGAAAACCAGATTTGATCACCACACCTGTTCAAGGACATATCTTGCAGACAGTAAGCAATTGTTCGATTTAATGGGATCTCTTTAGTAGAGAGAACAGTAAGTGCAAACATATGGAACTTATTCCCTTGACAGGCCATGCCAGGTTTATTTGTATACATAATGAGCTGTGCGTAGGTTTTGAATTGCTTGCATTGTAACCATTGCTGTGACTTTGCTTCTTTTTTTTCTTCTTTTGCTTTTTCTTTTCTTTTTTTTTTTTATTTGGAGCCAGATGTGGGCTTAGATAGCTCAATAAAATACGTGTATCAAAGTTGTGTGGAACATTTTTAGATTACTGAACGTCCTGAAGGGCCGTAAAGCTGACTCTTTGTTGATCACTTGAAACATGACGATTTTCTTACAGTTCGAATGTGGTGTGCGTACTTCCCCACAGGCCTAAGGCTCAGTATTACACACGATATACTAGTTTATAAATATCTGTGTAGTTTAGGAAGATACATTAAAAAAGCAGAATTATTTATTTTCAAATTAATTACAGAAGTGTTCTTTTCCTCTTCCATACCTATGGGATGGTATAGTCTAATGATATTTTCATTCATGAGAAGAGGTATTTCTAGAAGCCGTCATGAGTCAAATATTTTTGATGCAAAAAAACCCGTTGACCTTTCTCAAAAATCAGTCTTTGCGGAGACAGAGTAGGTGTTGGTGAAAGATTTTTTTTTTTTTTTTAATAGGACAGCTTAACAATCAAGAAACCAGAATATTTTTAAGGGATGATAGATTTCTTCATTCCAAGTATCTGAGATCATAAATAACCTCAGAGATAATCTTTATATTTTTGATTTCCTGAACTAAAAAATCTGATTTGGTTGCAAAAACGAAAGACACTTGTGTGTTTTCTCCCTAGTCCCCTTTCCACTTGCATTTTTTGAGAATTTGCAAAACCTTAAACAATTTAAAGATACGCAGTCACATTTAGGGGTGATTCAATCCAGTACTAAATCAGAGCTCCTGACAATTTTCGGTGCCTAAAACCCTTCCAGACTTTGCAGCGTCTTTACTACGGACGTCGTATCCCCTGTCTGAGTTTGAAGAGTGCTGTGCTAGTAAGTTTGCTAATCTTGTAGAGACACTTCAACTGAAATCATACTTAATGAAGCTTTTTATATATTGATGTTGGCAGTAGTAATACTAACGCTGAGCTTAATATTAACCTATGTTTGGGCTGGCTTTAGAGGCAATGATCTGCCTTTGGCCTCCGTGCCAGAAAGACTTGCCATCGCAAGGCTGGAGAATGCCAGCAGGCTTTCTAGGCAGGTAGGAGGTCTAGGCAGATACACTTTTTTTTTTTAAAGTGGTCAATTGATTTGAAAGCCTTCCGAGTTCCTGAATACAGACTGGTTTCAGAATAATGCAAGGTTTCAGCTCACATGTGTCGGTGTTAAGGAGGGGTGAATCCCGTCATTGGGGAAACCACTTGGGAAATGCACTGCTTTCCTGCTGTAACTTCACTAGGTAACTCGGTAAATACCCTCTTTGCCTTCTGTTCTGAAGGTGACTGAAAGTTAAAGCAAATTATTGTGCTTTTTGTTTTTAACGTACTGATTTTAATTCCCCCCCTCCGTGCTCTTTAATTTCATGCTGATCATACCATTCTCAAGTCAGTCTTCAACTAGTCTGAAGCGTCCTCTAGAATTTCTGCAACTTCTCGTAACAGAAATCTTACATCGATAAGGCTCTCCTCTGCCAGGCTGTCCTTCCACAGCGGACTTCTCGCCTTTTAATTGTTGCTGCCATGAACCTGCATTTTAAGAACGAAAAGGAGGCTTTCACTGTAGAAGAAATTCAGTTTTGCGCTACTGGAATGGCAATCCAGGGCTTCAATGAAAGAATTTGACGAGATTAAACACTGCTGGCTAAGGTGCAAATTCATTAGGTAAACTACCCTTAGTGTTACATAGAATAACCGCTTTAATGCAGTCTTGGCAATACTGTTCTTTGGGAGCTGTTTCTTTATTTTTATTGCATTGAACTAATGTTGTCTGGTAAGCATTTCTTAAGGATTTTAAGCATAGTAAATTGCTTTCCTGGCCCCGAGAGCAGTATACAGATACTGCTACTGAGTTCCCTGTCATTATTTCTTGAAGCTCAGAAATTCTGCTGCCATTATTTAGCTGCAAAAAAAAATCCTGGAGATAGAGGAGTACAGCGCTAACTTTCACTATAGGTTTTCAGGAGAAGCCACATACTAAACTATCGTATTATTTCTGTTGTACATTGCTCGGGATTTGTGAAACGAGTGCAGAAGTGCTAGTATCACTGTTGGATTTGACCCTCTCCTTAGCTTCCATAAACGGAATGCTTCATGGCTCTGAAGCGAAATCCCTAATGAGTTTTCAGTACGTTGTTCTTACAGAAGTTAAAATTTGGGTAGGTAATATTTGTATAAAATAATGGTTGAAAAATAAAGCAAGCATACATATTTGAGATTGCATAAATCAAATTGAAGTGGCCAACAGTTAACTTCATGCTGTTAGGTCACCTGCTTCAGATGGTCAGAAATAGCTCTGAATGACCTGAACCTACAGGGTGGTTTTGGTACGTCTGGTTTTAAAGATGATTTTTAGCACTAGGACAAAGATGGCAGTAAAATACTTCTTAGTCGTGTTGGAAGCTGTTGAACTTTAGGTTTGGAGATAGGAGCATAAATCAGTTCTAGATTGGGTAATTGATGGAAAAGTACAGAGGTGGAAATGCCTTCATAAACAGCTGGTCTAGAGAGAGTTTTCTGACAGCTATGGGTTTAGGTGGGAGAGTATTGGATAAAAGGGTAAGAACTAACACGTGATAAAATAGAAGAGCACATAAAAAAGGAATAGGGTATCTTCTGCACTTCAAACAGTGGAAGTGCATCAGCAACCTTTATTTAATTTTTTACCATCCGTTGGCACATCACAGTTAATCTAAACTTGTGTGGGTTTAGGGTTAACGAGAGGAAAGTGTTTATAGAAACATCGTTTGTCTCAAAGGTGCCTGTGTATTCTCGAGCTGTTGATTGAATAATGTTTGTAGAAAAAATTGGAGCGGGTTACCTGTAATAAATACAGTGATATAATTTACTAGGAATTTTTTAAGTGTTGCTCAGTGTTAAAATTGAAAAGATGAGTTTGAACAGGCATGGACTTGATTAAAGCAGTTGGATCATCTTTCAGAGTTAGCAGATATTGGTCATGTGTAGGTGGACTCTTTAAAATGTAAATCAGGATAAAATGAGCTGTTAAAAGCATACTGTGAGTAGGTTTTGTTGGATTTGTTTGTGATCAAATAATGCCAGCAGGGTTTTGTGAAACATAAGAAGCAAAAATTCCTTCTTTATGGATAGTTTTTGATAAGCAACCAAAAAAGCAATATCTACTCTAAACCTTCCCCTCCTGTAGCTTTTAATATTGCACACCTGTAGTTCAGTCATAGTTGTAATCCAGCGCAGGTATCCATATGGATAGCAAATCTTTTTTTAAAGGCTGAGAGGGAACAAAAACAGTTTTCCATTTATCTTTATGAAAAGTCAAGTATTGTGCTTGATGATCCCGCCGTTACGAAAATTAACTGCAACCAGATGGGTTTTGCATTTTATAGTAAAGCTGTTTAATTATCTGACTTTCTCCTGCCTTTCCCGGCTCAAAATGTGAGCGTTTTAAGGCATTAAGTATTTTATTAGACTGACTGTCATTATTAGTGGCATTACATGTCAGTTGGTGCTTTTAAATCAAACCTGCTGGTTTCACAGTAGTTGTGCTTAATGCTTTAGAAGAGAGGAATGAGGTGAAACTAAGGATAAAACCTACTGCTTTTAGTAGTTTTAGAAACAGTATCCTTGGTTGGGTAAGAAATAGGAAGGCGTAGTAAGCTTGACATTCACGTACTGTTGAAAATCCTATGCGTTGTGCTAAGCAATAAACCAAATATGTTTGCTGTGGTATTAACTACTACAAGGAGACTTGAGTGTTCTTAAGAGTGGTGTACGTCTGTGCTGATACAGCAACTGATGTGACTCGATTGCTCTATATGGAGTTGAAACAACTACGCTTTTCAGTGCTTTGTCTTACAAGATGTATGCAGTTGTTACTTTTTAAAGGTTTTACAGTGCTCTCACCTGTGTGGCTGAGAAGGAATTTTAATTTGTGACATTTTGTTATTATAAGGATTCTATTTTTTCATCAAAAATAGTCTAATTTCGGTGAATGTCAGAAGTTAACGGTCACCTGTGTTGCTGTTTCTATTGGTGAATCTGTGTTTACAGAGACTCTTTATTTGATTCTTTTTAGAACACGCTTTCACAGCATTTCAACGACTTTCTTGCCAAAATCGGACCCATCTTCTGCACTGCTGTACAATGTTACTTGCATTTATTTAGACATCCTTGGCTGCTTCTGTTGCGAGTTAACTTATCAAAGTTTATATCTGCCACAGTGTGTTTGGAAATAATGGTATGTGTTGAACAAACACGATAACTGCATTGTGTAGTGGGTTTTTGACAGGACTCCACATGAAACAATTGAGGAATAAGTTAAAGTTGGAATATTAATAGTGTCCAGAGCAAGCAGTTGCCTGTGAATTGCAATTTAATGTAAATGGTGTCTGAATTCCATGAACTGTTTTGATAGATTCACCTAAAAATCTCTTCAAGCCTATAATAATATAATAGTAATGGTAAAGTACAGTATAATTATTTCGTTTTTATTTAAATTGTGTATTGCAGGTGTTGCTTCGTGCACAAGATTAATTGCTTCATAGCGATAATTTTCTCTAGCTTTAATGTTCTCCTGATAAAGAGACTTTTTATAGGTGCACCAACCAAACTCTTTGCTCTTGGGTTATGTCTGCTTTGAGGCTGGATGCACTTGCTGTTTGTTGTGGATTGGACGAGCGGGAATGGGTAGGTGATCGGCGCACCCGCCATTTCGGCAGGAGTACCTTTTTTTTTGGAGGCTATTTCACTTCTGCTTTAGCTCATACTTTCATGTTTCACAGTTTCAGAACTGTTGTTGACTCCCTGACAAAATAATCGAGGCATGAGTAGTTGCATTTTCTACTTCAACAAAAACTGCAAACAGGTATGAAAATATTAAATGCCTCTCTTGCTTGCAGGGAAGGCTATGTGGAAGTACTTGAAACTCTGCATTTCCTACCAGGGGTGGTTTGTGTACAGTTTCTATCCATGACCTAGAAGATAAAGTAGTTCACGAATTGTCCAAAGTGTAGTCATTCTCCTGGCTTTGTGCTTCTGTGCACCAAATGCTTCCTTTTCATATAGCTGCAGCAGAGCCTTTGGAGGAGTTAGTTGCCAGGTCAACTTTCCTGTTTGCTGCTGCCTGTTCTGGGATCCAGAGTCTGAACTCATGAAGAAAGCAACTTATATTCCCTTACGGAGATCTTAGCAGAGATGTAGCCTTCATCGTGCTTGATGGTCGAGGTTCATCTGCCTCCTTTAGGCAGCGGCTGACAGTTTTAGGGAATATGTATTTGGATCAGTCAAGGCTGAGTTTCTTCTCCAGCGATCCCTGGAATTTAAGTCATTCATTTCTAGAGTAGCAGAAATTGTATGGTATAGCACACTTTGCAGTCCTTGTTCTGTATGTAATTATTGGTTTAAATATTTCCTCCCTGAAAGCTGAAAACTCCATGTTAAGTAAGATGACATCTGTGAAATTCAGTCGGTTGATAGCACGGTGCTAATGAAACTTCTGAAGCTATGGGCTTCCCCATTTCGAGCTGTCCTTTCTCAGTTCCATCAGCTGCTACAGATTCTGAGCTTAACTGATGAGGTTTTAATATGTACATCAGACTAATTTGCCTCAACTGTCATGTAGGACTGATGAAAATTATTTCTAATGTTTTAGCTGTCATACTATGCTGTTCTTCTTTAGGGTAAAGCTGTAGCAGGCAGTTTTTTAGTATAAGCACGATTCCTTCCAGTAAACTGGTCTGCTGTAACCCCACTTCCACATTTTTTTGTTGGTGTCCTTAGAGAGAATGACAAAGGAGATGCCTGGAGTGCCATGCAAACAACATAAGACCCTGAAGGCATTCATTTATTCATTCATGATTTATGGGCTTGGAAACAAAGGTCTTATCTTTCTGCAGAAGTAAAAGAAAACAAAATGAACAGAAGTTCCAGAAAATAAACAGTAGCATATTTCTGGTTTTAAATCAAGTTACAAATCGAGAAAACAAAACATTTAACACTAATCTAGAAAATGGAGTTTCAGTCACTCTTAGATTCCTCATTTATTATGCTTCTGTTATTATTATTATGCTCTTATTATTCCTCATTTATTATGCTCCATAAAACAGCTGAAAAAACTATTTTCTCTATGTGGATTTTTTGATTAAGCTCTTTTAACCTATTTTTTTCTTTTGCTTCCAAAACTTTACAATTACTTTTTATAAGAAAGAGACTTTCTTAACTGCTGCTGGTTTGGTTGTGTTTTAGCTTATTTTGTGATATAAATATACCAGCCTTTCCAGTCCTCTTTGTACTTATTTTTCTTTAGGCAGTGCTTAAAAAAGTAAAAATGTTATTGTTTGAAGTGTTTCAGCTAGGAAGAGTTATTTCTGGCAGAGAATGTGCCTTCTCTCAGCCAGCCTGCATCTGCTGTTCGGTAACCGTTTCCTGCCAGGAGGCCGGATCCACGAGCTTCTTCCTCCCCGGGCAGGTAGGGAATTAGGGTGAACGAGAACTATCCCCAGGATCCGCACGACAGGTAACGTGGAGTAAATGAATCGGTTCGTGGGTTTGTTTAAGTAGTACTTCCACCTCGCTTAAGCGCCACCCTTGTGGAAACTTGAGCATGAGGTCCAAGGCAGGTGAATGACCTCATCACCGGGAAAAAAGGGCAAATTGTGCGTTCCCACTTCTGTTAGCTCCACAAATTTGGAAAGCTTGGTTGCAGCACTAGGCGTAGTTCACTTCAGGTATTGAATTTGTAGTATTTATGTGTATACAACGTAGGTATTAAACTGTTTTAATAGGCTTTGGTAATCTGGCGCAGAGCGTTGGAAGTGAGTACGTGGGAGCTCCACCGGCAGGTCTGAACCAGTCCTCGTTCTCGTGCTTGTAATTGTGAGAAGCAGCCGAGGACAGTGACCTCTGGCACAACTGCATGGACGTATATCCACAGCGACAGTGAGAAATACGAGGGGTTTTTTAAAGCAGCCAGAATAGAAAAATATATGAAATTATCTCATTATCAAAGTATTTGGAGAATTTTCAAATTGCTTTACCTTCAAATTGTGTTACCTTCAGTATTGAACACCACTTTCGTACCTATGTTTTTTTAATGGATCTTGCAGATTTTTTTTCTCTTCCAAGTCAGGCTTTCCTTTCTTCTGCAGGAACATGTGTTTTTAATATAATGAAGTGTTCAGCTTTATTCTTCTTCAGAGCCATACTCTATTACAAATATCTTAAGATATTTTCTACTGTTCTGTAAGAAAAAGTTTGTTGCGTTTTATAGAAAAATTCCTCTGCAAGTTTCGTTTAATCAAATCCTGAAAGCTTTATCTGACAGCCATGATATTCAGTCATTTTCTATTTGAGCTATTTTTATTGGTTATTCTTTCAAGAATTAGGCAATGGTTACTACTCATTATGGGAGGTTTTTTGCATAACATACAGAAATTATAGTATGTACTTTTACTGCAATTCAGAGAAGATAAACCTCTTCCCAGACTTTTTTTTGCTTAAATTCCGATTAATTGGCCGTGGTAGTAGTTGTTCTTTTAATGATTTCTAACAAGGTCATATATTGAACAATAACATCTATAAAAGGTTGCAGCAGCCTTCTGAGATGGTGTACTTCTGTAAGGTAAGCATTTTGTGTGAAAGGTAATACACTGGAGACAGCAGTGTTGTACATCATTCTAGGCATGAAAAAGCTATTAAATACATTGAGTGAATGAGAAATGTGGCGCTGTTGTTGGCACTCTCCTGTTCTGCAGACTTGCATGTAGGCAGGGCAGACTCTTTTCTTGCTGTTTTCAAGAGGCCATTTGCTGGTTTTTGTCAAAAAGAAAAGCCTCCCTCCCTCCTTCCCTTTTTCTTTTTTCTTTTTTTTTTCTTTTTTCTTTTTTTTTTTTTTTTTAAGCAAAAGCTCTCCAGGCCCTGTGAATTATTAAGATCTGTTAGCACAGTTGCTCTTTCTTTGGGAAATTGGCTGTCAGAAGTAGCAAGAGAGCTCTTAGGAGTCTCTTTGCTTTTGATTAAGTGGAACAGTTGGATCGGTAACAGATTCCAGATTTTATATGACAGTTACTCATTTCTACGCAACCTGTGCGATTAGAGCGAATTCTCCGAAATGTGCATGTGTAGCTCCATGCATATGCATATGTAAATATAAGAATTTGCCCTAATCATAGGCACTGTGTGTATATATGCACACAAACAGAAAACGTGACGTGCTTTAGATTAGCATAGCATTCTCTTTGCTTTTCTTTGACCACAAAATGTTCAAAATGTATATGGAGATGGATATCACACTGGCTGTTTTCTGCTAAGTAGAATCTACAGCGATATCATAAATATTGTGTAACTCACAGCGTAACATAATTTGTATTTGCCACCTATTAATAACATTACAGTACAAATTCTTTAAAATTCTGAAGTTTTGATTTTGAAAATAATCTTTGGAAGAATCAAAATACTCAGCTTTCCATCTTTCTAGAGCCAGGGAGGCTGGCAGTGTATAATATTTCTGGTGCAGTCTGTCTGTTTTCTTTATCTTCTTTAAGGAGAAGAGGATTTCTCCTGAACAAGTCCGTCTTGTCCATCAATTATGGACAAATGGATGCACTTGATTCAGTGTTCTCTTGAGCCCATTTGCAATGTACTGTGCTGTGGTACGTTCATGTCTGGGAGGGTAATGAATATGTATTTCAATGGAAAGCTTTTTTGATAAATGTTTTGAAGTTTACCTCTTCTTGAAACAGGTTTTCAGCTCTGAGGATTAGCTTACTGAACTGTTAGCATATATTAGCATATATAACTTTCTGTATGGTGGAAGGAGATTTGTTTGTGGCACTAACATCATATGAAATATGTTTGCATCGTTTAAAAGGAATATTTTGCTCTTACCAGCCAATTCTGGCCTGGGCCGGTTTAAAAAGCTGGAAAGACCACAGAGTGAGCCTTCTAAAGGGGCAACAGGATTTAGAGAACTTTGAATTTTCTGATTTCAGTGCCATCTTCTGGACTCTACTTGGACAAACTTATGCCTGCTATTTGAATATTTTTGATCTCTGTAGTGGAGAACTGGCTGAGCTGAAATGGTTAGTGGTTCAAGGTCCAACTGGCATTCTAGGTTAGCAATGCTGTTTCTCGAGAGTTAATACGGGATTTGATGCAAAAAGTTGCACCTGAGAATGAAATAAAATCATGCACTGACCATTACAGCCTGGGGCCAACAAAGCAGCTTTGTAGAAAATGATCTGGGGTCCTGGTGGGCAACAAGTTGAATATGAATTAGTAGCAGTGCCCTTACGGATAATGGCTTACTACTCTGGGAATTGATTATTCCTTCCTATTAGGCACTGGTGAGCCTGCCTCTGGAGTACTGGGTTCAATTTTGAGCTCCTCAGATGGGCAGACTGGGGTGAGGCCTGCGGGAGGCAGCCAGAGCACGTGCGCCAGCGGGAGGCTGGGGCCGTGTTCTCTGCAGTCTGGAGAGGAGAAGGTGAAAGCAGGACCCGACGGCTGTTGCTGGCTAGCTGCTGGGTGGCTCTGCAGGGGGAGGAAGCAGACTCTGTCTCTGTATGTACCCCAAAAAATGAAAAACAACAGAAACAAGTTACTGCAAACGGGCAGAAAATTCAATGAGGTATCAGAAATTTTTTTTCTGGAACAAGTTGTCCAGAGAGGTGGTGGAATCTTCATCATTGGAGATACTCCAAACTCGTCCGGGAGCAGCGTTACCTAACTTATGATTTGGTCCTGTTATGACCAGGGAGGTTACAGGGGTTGGCCTCAAGAGGTTTTCAGTCTAAATTATTCTCTGACAGGGGAGAGAAAATATAACAAAAGGCTCGTGGGTCGAGGTAAGGGCAGGGAGAGATCATTCACCAATTACTGTCACAGGCAAAACAGACCTGACCTGGGGAAATTAGTTTAATTTATTACCAATCAAATCAGAGAAGGGTAATGAGAAATAAAACCAAATCTTAAAACCACCTTCCCCCCTCCCTTCTTTCCAGGATAACTCCCGATTTCTCTACCTCCTCCCCACCAGCGGCGCAGGAGGATGGGGAACAGGGCTTGTGGTCAGTTCATCCCCCACTGTCTCTGCTGCTCCTTCCTCCTCAGGGGAGGGCTCCTCACACTCTTCCCTTGCTCCAGCATGGGCTCCCTCCCAGGGCAGACAGTCCTCCACGAACTTCTCTATCATGAGTCCTTCCCATGGGCTGCAGTTCTTCATGAACTGCTCCAGCGTGGGTCCCTTCCACAGGTGCAGTCCTTCAGGAACAGACTGCTCCAGCGTGGGTCCCTTGTGGGGTCAGAAGTCCTGCCAGCAAACCTGCTCCAGCCTGGGCTCCTCTCCACAGGTCCCGCCAGGAGCCTGCTCCGGTGTGGGCTTCTCACGGGGCCACAGCCTCCTTTGGGCATCCACCTGCTCCAGTGTGGGGTCCTCCACGGGCTGCAGGTGGATCTCTGCTCCGGCGCCTGGAGCACCTCCTGCCCCTCCTTCTTCACTGACCTCGGTGCCTGCAGGGTTGTTTCTCTCATATATTCTCACTCCTCTCTCTGGCTGCAATTGCACAGGATTTTCCCCCCCCCCCCCCCTTCTTAAATATGTTATCACAGAGGTGCTACCACCATCACTGATGGGCTTGGCTTTGGCCAGCAGCAAATCCATCTTGGAGCTGGCTGGCATTGTCTCTGTTGGACACACGGGAAGCTTCTAGTAGCTTCTCACAGAATCCACCGCTGTGGCCCCCCTGCTACCAAAACCTTGCCACGCAAACCCAATACACCTGAAAAGCACGTGGTCACCATTCTGTAATACAGCCTTAAAAGAAGCATACAGCGCTTGCCACCTCTCTATCCTGTCACACTTGTTTTCTTCCTTTTTAATGGGCCAGAGTTGCTTTCTGTTTGAAATATAGCAGTCAAGACTCCAGATGATGTAAATTGAACAAAAAGAGTATTTTATGCCGAGTTGTAGAAAAGACATCGAAACTAAAAGACTGGGGGCATTGACAAACCTGTGTTACACATGCGTGAGCCAGTCCTAGGCTGTCTTGTGGATTTTACTTGGTCATCCGCCTGTCAGGGATGCGTGCACTTTGTTAGATCTTCTTTTTCTCTATGAGAATGTATGGTGTAGCTGCATTTAACTACCTCCTACCTTCCTCTTCTGTATTGTAATTTGAACATCAGAATATTCGGTGACTTTCTAATGGAACATATTTAATAAGAAAGATATTTTGAGGGGACCTTATTCTTAATGAAGGCGTGCTGTTTTGGCAGCGGGGAGGAGTTTGCCTGTGTGAGATCCTGGGTGCCTGACACGCTGAGTAATCCGCTCTCCACCTAGAAATTACACTTTAGAAAATTAGAGGAAGTTGGTAAGAGGGAGTGAATAATTTGTGAGATATAATCAAGCTATTTTCTTTAGCATGTTATCTGCTTCCTCTTTTAGGAAAATATTTCCTCCAAACTATCATCATATAAAGGTCCATCGTGCGACTTTATACTCTGAAACCAAAGGCTGCTGTTGGGGAAGTTGCTAATTAGGCAGAAATGAGATTTAACCTGTCTTATCTTTAAAGGCCAGTTCATCCTGTCAGATCTACCTTCACTCGTGAAAGCCCAAGCGTAGTATCTTTTTAATACACAAAGTCAAATCCTGACTTTGTTGTGTTGAACAACATTTTCACTAATTTCTATGGGCCAGAACTTGTTCCTTGTTTTCAGACACATTATCGAGTATCTGAGGAAAACTGGTTTGCTAGCTACGGTATGATTACTTGGCACACGTCTTTGTGTTGACAAGTTATTGAAATTGGTAAGGAGTGGGGCTGGGTTTATGTAATAGCAGCCGCAGAGTTTAAGTGAAGGCAAGATTAAATAAAACCATATTTATGTAGTAATAAAACTGGATCTACACATACCCAAATCATAAAGATTTTGGTAAGGCTGAGCAAAAGCTACACCAAGCAAGGTGAAAGATTTCCCATGAAGTAACATTGCAATTGCAAAAGCCGGCGTACTGATTAGTGACTCGGGTGTTTATTTTAGAGAAGCAGGAGAAACTATCAAAGAAGTTGGGGCAGGAAAACTGGAGCCATGATCAGAATAAGCTTTGGAATGGAGCCGTAGGAAAACCTCAGAAACTGTTTAGATCATTTGTTGTGTAGAAGGAAAGTTGGAGCTGCGGCCAGAATTGCTATTTCTTGCTGTTTGATTTCAGCTCTGTTCCAAGTAACTGGAAAGAATCTAAGCGTGGAGCCTTAATCTCTTCTTCTGTGATTAAAATCTTCTCAAGATGGTGTGCCTAGATTTGAGTCTGGCTTTCTAGGGGCAAAACGTACAAATAAAGCCGGACTCAAGTTTGAATCCCTATTGCTATGATAAATAGATAACATCGTTTAGGAAAGCTTTTGTTAAAATTTGCGGTTACTTGTATATCCTTTTGTGCCTTGGAGGAAGTTGGAATGGTTTGTTGGGTAAAGCACAAGACTGAAAACTAAAGAAACGTTGGATTTCATTGTTAGCCAGCTTCCAGTAGGAGCTATGGCGTCTCCTTCTTCTTTTTATGTTCTTCCTCACAATTAAAAAAATAAAAAAAGACAAGATACCACCTCCCTTACAGGAGTGCTGTGTTTCAAACCTTTCCTGCCTGCAAGCTATTTGAAGGACTGTGTGTTTGAAAATATTATTACTAATAACACGCATATAAACTATTTAAAAAAAATCAGTATACTTTACATAGGTATAGTGCATTCAACTTCAAATTAAATTACTTAATAATTAGGTAAGGGTAACAAAATTCAAAAAAAGGTATTTTACTTTGTTGGTGTGACTCACACAACAGCTCCAAACAGTTCTGAAACCTTCAGAATTATTACAAGCTGATTTAAAACAAACAAACCAACCAACCGCTACCCCTTTACTTTTATGAATGTGTTTGGCTTCCTAAAAAAACACGTAGAGGTGATACTGTGAATAGTGTTTAAAGTGGAGTTTCCATTCCAAAAGCATAGAACATAGTAAGCACACATAATATTTATACGAGGGCTTAGACCATTTCTCTTTCTCCCTCTGTTTCAGCTTTTTTACCAATTTTGTTTCCTGGAATCAGTTTTTCATTATAGCTGTAATGTGGCATTGCGAAACTCCACTGAAAATACAGTAAAATGTGAGCGGTGTGCCTGGTTTTTTTGGAACCTAAGGTAGGGGAAAGCTGAAAATGTAACTTTGAGTAATGGTGCCTCTCAGTCTCACACTTACAGGAATTTTGGATGTACACAGCGGCATGAGATAGTGGTGATGATTTACTGTTTGTTTATTTATCTCTTTTCTGTAGGTAAGCTTTAGATGAGATATGTAGGGAATGTTTCTTCTGTGGATTGAGACACTGGTTGCACTTGTTTTATGACCCATGGGGGGTGTCTACAGTATCTTTTGATTACAGAAAAGGCTGTAAAGAATTTAATGAATTAAGATAAGGAGTAGAAAACACAAAGTAAATACGATGGCGAAACTTCAAAATAATCCATGAATAACCTATAAATTTAAACTAATGTGAATAGTACGTGCCTACATGAATGGTAGGTTTGAATTGCAGCACTAGTGAAAGGGTAAAGGTATAAATACATGAGCCATTTTTTTCTTGCTCTAATTTAACATCCCCCGAAACTTGCCTAAAACTTTGATTAATGGCGCCTGGTTGTATAGCTGGCTGCAAGAGGTAAGGAGGCTTTTGGTGTGATTGCAGATGGAATTGTTGCACGTTTGCCTGACAACCACCAAAATTAATTTAATAACTAAAAATAATTTAATAGTTAAATTTATTGTTTCGGTGGAAGAACACTTCTAAGTCATTATGGAGTTGAAGAGTTCAGTATATCTGGAATTTATGAATTGCTTCTGAGCTTATAGGTATTCCACTTTTTCAGTGGTACAGATGTAGGTTAAATGACAACTTAAGACATGTTTCAGATCTCACTAATAATGCAATTATTCCTATAAGAAAATGCAAGGCAGCCACAATTAAATGAAAAGTTTACTTTTTTGCTCTCCAGCAAAGAGAGTGTACACCAGCTAATGGCTGTCAACTCTTCTAAGCTTTTGGATGTGTGGAGTGGTTCTGAATGATCTTTATCATTGAAATCAGGTTAGCCCTTGGGATGGAAGGCTGTTACAGAAGGAGAATAAATAATTAGAAATTATGTTTTGGTTTTCAGCAAATAAGACATGCGTAAGAAAAAACACAAAGGCTAACCTAATAAAACATTTAAGATCTCTTTCCTCATTAGACGAAATGAATTTGAACAGCTGCAAAAAATCAGCACTATCTACCCAGTTGATACTGTATTCAGTTAAAAAATTATAAAGACAAATCTGTAATTTTCATTAATTTTTGTTTGCACGCGCGTTGCAAGAGGTACGCTGTGCTCCTTCATTTTAAGCAACTAGTATTTTCCTAAGGTTCAAAAACCAAAAAGCATGGTTAAAGAGGTGAAACCAAAATGTGGGATGCAGTTACATTTTAAAAATATCGCCGACAGTAACTGGAATGCTGACAGTTCTCGGGCGGAATATGAGAATTACGAAGACTACGCTCTTGTGGTTTTATCAATTTAGCTTTTGATTTGCACACAGTTGTGAAGTGACATCTCTCTTGCTGTGTGCTTTCTATGTCGATGTCTCCATTTTCATGTTTTTAGTAGCGAGAGAAACATTATTTTATCAGTGTCTTCTTTAAGCTACAAATTAGTGTAAATTAATCACAGTTAGTGGTTGTTTCTGAAAGAATCCCTTCTAGGATGGATGGCTATTGTGTGCGTTTAATATGTTGATACTCCTTGTCGAATAGGCTTTCTCATTCTGAGTGTTCTCTGAGTAATGGAAGATGAGAGGGTAAGGGAATTAAATCCCCATTTATTCAGTGGCTTAATTGTTTCCCTATTTCATCCCTGAAAACCTCTGAAAGATTAATTAATGGATGACAAACATCTCGGCTTCAGATATCCATCTGAAATACATGATGTATCTTATAGCTTATAATAAATTTATTATTACATTAGCAGTAAAAAGATATGAAATCATGCAAAATTGACAGAAACCCCAAAATCTCTAGCCTAATGCTGATAAAGGGACAAAGAATTGTTCCAAAGTTGTGATATTCCTTTGCCGATCAAGAGCATTTGGCTCTTACTCGCCGTCATCGCAGCACCCTCTGTGCAATGTGCCGTGTTTTCCAGGAGGGAGGCAGAGCAAACAAGCGAGGGGGAGGCTGGCCTGCTGCTTAATTTTGTTCTCCTTGTAACAGGTGAAGTATGAAGTTTGTTCTTACAAAGCACTACAAAATGTCATAACACAAAATGCCCTTTTTAGGCCTCTGTGGATGCTATGAAGAAAAGTCATTTATGCGTCGCAGCTTTTTGCCACCAAAACAGGATTACAATATTTTAGATATTCATGCAGTTGTTTTTAAGCCCTTTAGGCTATACAGAAACACAACCTTGTATTTGTAATTACTCTGTGTGTTACACCTGTAGCTTGTTTAGATGTTTTAGACAGGGACATGTTGTTTACAGCATGTGAACCCTAGTGTACAGTCATGTATATTGCAGAAATTCTGTTTAAACATGCAATTTATTTTCTATTTCCAGAAGATTATTTCCCCATAAGCCTATATTTTGAGTGATATTGGAAATCTTAGGTGCTCTTGCCTCTAGAAGGAGATGCTTTCAGCTATGTTTTCGGAATTGCCTTAATTTGAATCTGATCTGCTTCCAAAAGAAACAGCTAATTCCTTCCCCCTTGCCTCCAGATGTGCTTTTCTGCCCCCATCCTCGTCACTGTTAGTGATCGCAAGTCACAAGAGGTCTGCGTGCTTGCAAGTTCTGATAGAAGCTGAAAAATAGTTTGAGGGAAAAGTGGGGATGACAGAATGGAAGAGAAATAGGAGGGCGAAAAAATGACAGAGAGAGGGGTCAGGCTGTAGAAGCCAGGGAGCAAAAGTCACATGCGATGACAGAATACACATCCAGCCTGTGTTGTGACATGGATGTTGAGCTGTGAAGTTGTAGACCTTGAAACACCCTGAGGGGCCTTCAGTGTAGCAGCCTCTAAGCTAAGAAGAGTGGAGACTCAAGTGCTTATACAAAGTTCAAACAAAAACTCTTCACTGGTTTTTCTAATGCTACGCCCGAAATGTGTTTCAGTACCTTTATTACTCTTGAATCAAAGTTTTCTGTGCTCTCGGAGGAAAACTATCTTAGATGGGAATTGTTAAAAATATCTAGTGTGAAATTCTGGGAGGTCCTGAAAAAAATACTTGGCTTTAAGTGTAAGTAGGGGTCTAAGCTTGTCGTATGTGACCCTTGGGATCAATCTGCGTGGCCTTCTTCAGGTAGCAGCCCGGGAGCAGTGCCTGTGTTCCCGGAGAGCTGGATGCTGTGTGGCTGCACTGAGCCCAGCAGCAGTCCTGGCTGCGGAGGGGCTCTGGGCTCTTGCCTTAAGCGTTGCGTAAGTGTGACTTGGTCACATTTCCTTGTGTGCGAAGCTTATGCGTGTCTGAAATTTTCAGTCATAATTTTAGCAGACCTGCACGCCAATTAAATCAACAGCAAATTACAGTCCACGCCTCTGACAAGGTAGGTAATTCCACCTGCGCTTGCAGGGTGGCGGGCACAGCAGCCATTATCAGATTGCGTGCGCGCACATAAATACGTAGATGATTTCTGCCGACAGAGAATTTTTTTATTGCTCCTGATCCAGAAGCTATCTGTAGTTGCTTTTCTTTAACTGCCTCTAGAAGAGAGCCTGAACAGGCATGGCTGACGTCTGAGTCCGTGGTCATGCTGTCGAACATTGGCTTTCTGTCTCATTTGTCAGATGGTACAGCTAGAGCGTAGCTAGATTTAGGGTGTGTCTGAAATTCGTGTAGGGAATTTAGTACAGTAAATGTAAATCACTTTGCCTGATGATAGGACATGTTTTAGAGTATTTTCATAAGAGTAACTATTTTCCTTTCTCTGACATAAGCGGATTTAAAAAAAAGAATTAGAAAGGAAAGGAGACCTAAATCTTCTAATTTTTTTTTGAAGGTTTATTTTAATTTTCATTCCATCCAAAGTCTGCAATAATTGGTGGTGTTTTGTGCAGAAGTGTTCCTTACTGCAGGTCTCCCAAATTGCTCTAAACTGAGTTTTTGGGCGCCTTTGTGTTTCACTGAACGAGGACTGTTTTTTTGCTTAACAGAAAGCCCCTCTGCTCTAGCAATAACTACACGTGTACACTTGGCTTTGAGTTGGCTGAAAATTGCTGCAGAAATCTTCACCGTAAATTCAGACGGCTGTCCAGCCTAGCCGCTCACTTATCCATTGCTTCCTGTCATTTTTTTTATCTTTTAAAGGAATAAGTCTTGTATAACAAGCTTTGCTCTTTACATTTTGATGATTTCCTTTAACAAATACCCTAAGTAGTAAATATTCCATTGCTTTATTAAAAACAAAAAAAACACCACCAAAAACCCCACCTAAAGAGAAAACCCCAAAACCAAACCCACACAAAAAACTCCCACAAATGCAAGGCAAACCCAAGCAAACCTGTTTTTATTTGAAGCATTAGTTTCTGTTGCCTTGTGGCTCTCGCTTAAAGACATAGATAGATTGGGATAGCCAGTGTGGTTTTGGGGAACTGACAGAATAAAATTTCCCAGTATTTTCTTTGAAACCATATTTTCTGTTCATAAATGTTACAATATTTAAAACATATTTAATTTACTCTTTCTTTTCAGATGTGGATATTGTGCTGCATAGTAAATGCAGCTATGTATAAAAAAAACCAACACCCTGATTTTGAATTCTAAAAAGTTAAAAAGGTCTTGTTTTTCAACAACCAAACCATTCCAGATCAGTTTTAACCTAGATATTTCAAACATGATTTGGTTTGAGAGAAACAGTTCTGTGAATGCTAACTAGAAAATATATCATCCCTCTGGGCAGATGCCATTAAATAAACATGTGTTCACTACTACATAAGAATATTATTTTTTCTAATGTGGCATATGCATGACAAGCACAGAAGGCTTAACTGTCAAACTTGAAAAAATATCTGTATAGCTAATTCTGTGCTTGCTCTTAAACTAGCTTTTGCATATGCTGTAAGTGTTGTTTTTCTGCATAAAATTCTTACTTTTGCTTTTAAATATCCATTATAATATGGGGACTATAATAAGCCATGTAGTAATGGAACATCACTGAACCCCTTTCAGGGAAATAATTTAAAGGATGCTGATATAAGTTAGATGGTATTAAAACACCTGACATACATTCATGGTTAATTTGATTTGATTGAATAATTTTGGAGAACTTTCTCCTCTTTAGACATTCGGAATGGGCTGAACAGAGTGACATTAAAAAAATCCCACCTGCTTCTCTGCAAATGAGATCAGTTGCACTACATTTTGGGAAATGTGAATTCTGTTCTTTGCAACCCCTCTTTCAAGGGAAGTTCTGCAGGTAGTTACCACAAATCCACTTTACTGGACATCATGCTCATTGAATTGGGGGGGGGGGAATCTGTCTTTTAAAATGAAACCTTCAGATTTCTTGCTTTTATAGATCTTCTGGCCTGAATAAACCAGAAATGCAAGGTTTGCTGGATAGAAAGCTATCATGTTC
This sequence comes from Nipponia nippon, assembly GCF_047370975.1. NCBI lineage: Eukaryota > Metazoa > Chordata > Aves > Pelecaniformes > Threskiornithidae > Nipponia > Nipponia nippon. The sequence goes on along the minus strand of NW_028262348.1, from coordinate 3,917,928 downwards.
TAATACCTAATGAAAACACCTTTAACTCTAAACCCAAGATATTTAATTATCCTCTATTAATACTATCAACAACCTGCCAGAGTGAGAACAGTGCAGAAGTCCTCGGTGGTTGAATAATCAGATTCTCTTGTTTTAACTTTTGAAAACGGGCTGCTCCTAAATCAAAGTTACTGGATTATGATGTTGTGTTCTGCATGCTGATGGATATATGTGGTAGTACTCTCTTGGGATGTTATAATGTTAATTTTTCAAAAGTGTTGTGATTTACATTGAAATTAATGAGATTTTAAAAAAAAACCCCACATTTATTTCAACTACTTGTATATGGGCAATTATAGATGGTGGTTTTCTTCTGTTAGATATTGTTCTGTTCTGGAGTTTTCCTTATTTGGTTCTTGAGGGAAGTGAGAGATTTTTGTCTTTCTCCTCCTTCTCTGACTGCCCTGAGTCAAAACGCGGGTTACCGTAGAAGATGGGAAGGTTTGAGCGTGGCGTGCCTGTGGGACGATGTTGGGATGCTGAAGCTGGGGGCTTATAGAATCATAGAATCGTTAAGGTTGGAAAAGACCCTTAAGATCGAGTCCAACCGTTAACCCAGCACTGCCAAGCCCACCACTAAACCATGTCCTCGAGCACCACGTCTACCCTTCTTTTAAATACCTCCAGGGATGGAGACTCAACCACTTCCCTGGGCAGCCTGTGCCAGTGCCTGACAACCCTTTCGGTGAAGAAGTTGTTCCTAATATCCAACCTAAACCTCCCCTGGCGCAGCTTGAAGCCGTTTCCTCTCGTCCCATCGCTTGTTACTGGGGAGAAGAGACCGACCCCCACCTGGCTACAGCCTCCTTTCAGGTAGTTGTAGAGAGCAATAAGGTCTCCCCTCAGCCTCCTCTTTTCCAGGCTGAACAACCCCAGCTCCCCCAGCCGCTCCTCATAAGACTTGTGCTCCAGACCCTTCACCAACTTGTTGCCCTTCTCTGGCCACGCTCCAGCCCCTCGATGTCCTTCTTGGGGTGAGGGGCCCAACACTGAACACAGTACCCGAGGTGCGGCCTCACCAGTGCTGAGGGGGGAGCAGGGAGGGGATGAAGGAGCCCTGTGAAAACTGCATTCTGCATTTGTGCCTCCTTCCTCACCTCCTCTTTCCATCACCTTAAAACTTAATTTCTCTTGTGTAGCCAAATGTAACGTTTACTTTGGGCCAGTGGGAATAAGAGCCCTTACTATGATATTAAAGGATAGGGAATAGGTTGACAGGAGTTTCTGTAAACCATTAGAAGCTGGTAGGTATGTCAGTACTTGAGACAAGCTAAGGGGAGAGAAGTGGTTCTAGAAGAAAGGAAGAAATTCTGGATAAGAAGTAAAAAATGTTGGTGAAGGTGATCTTTGGCATTTCCAGACCTTTTCTCTATTAATTCTTTTTTTGTCATCTAGACTGTAGTTTACTTTGTATCCTTGGACTAGCAAACTCTTGACTACAAAGTTCAGCAGCAAATAGTAGTTGTATCTGGTTTTTGGAAGGAAAAGAGGATGTGTGGTTGCGGTGTGTCCTGAGAAATGATCCGGATTAGTTTACGAAATTAGCCAGGCTGAAGACCTCGGAAAGATGGGCTTGGTTCAGCACGTCCTCTTTCTGTTGACCACTTGCCTATTAACGTCTTCCCTTCTCTCTAGGCAAAGGTCTGTGCGAGTGGGGTACGCAGCACGGAGAGCCTCTCCTCCGGGGCAGCTTTCTGTGAATAGCTGCTTCTGAGACTGTATGGCATGAGCAAAATGAAATGATTGCTTTTAAAAGGTCCATTGTAAACTTAAATATAATTGTCAACAGAGATTACGTTATTAGCAATGTCTTCCTTTCCCAGATGCTGTACAAACATTATCTAATTAATTAAATATATCTGGAGAGTCAAAATAAACAATCCTGCAGTGATGCATGTCTGTGGAGAGCAGGAGAAAATGAAGTTATTTTCTGTGGACTGGGAGTCACGCTGGGGGTTCGTCACTGGGACGGACTCGGGCCTTCTTCACGGCTGCAGGAATGGACTCGTCAGACGGTTTCTTGTAAGGCTCCAGACGAAATTTTTTTTGGTCACGAATTCAGCTGTGACTTACCATTTGTCCATTTTACAGAGCCAAAATGTGGTCCAGTGAAACTGAATTGTTTGAAAGTTTTAGGCAGGAGGCAGACAACAAAACTAAGCTTAGAGCAGCTCACAGTTAAGGTGACCTGTCACAAACACGTGTATCACCTATCAGCCATGTATCTATAAAAGATTGCTAGTTTCTGACTTTGAAGTCCCCAAACCTACTGAAAGTGATGTGCAAAAATAAATACAGCACATTGCACCTCTGTTCGGTTACTTGTTGTGAGTCCTACTTACATAATCCGTTGCATCTTTTAATAAATTTTGAGAAATCAGGGCTTACTGACATTCTAGACACAGTCAATTACTTCTTAAGGTTTAAAAAAATGGAAGTTTAATAATCATAATACTGAGAATTGTCTGAGAATCTGTATGTTGTAGGTTTTTTCTAAGCAGTAATCCCAGGGCCTACTTAACTAACTCCATATGGCCAAAAGCATGTAGTCAGCCTTTAAGTGGGACAAAGAGTGTTGGAGTCTTAATGAAATATGCAGTAATCATCAGGGCTGTGTTAGCTCTTTACATTATTTCACACTGCTGCTTCGAAACAAAGAACAGGATGTGGCACATTTAATGCTTTCCCCTTGAGAATCAGTTGGAGTAAAGTTCAATTTTTAATTCAAAAGGCAAGGGAAGCTGTTACGGAATTAAAGATGTGGATGCTGCCCAGATGAGCTATAAATAACTGATCCATGAACAGCAAAACCTCTCTAATAGTCGTGAAAAGATAAATGTACGCCCCTACCACAGCATACTCATCCTAAACCTCTTCTCTCAGATTCAGTTAGTTTTTTTCGTTTTGTTTTTTTTTTTTTTTTCCTGCTGAGTAATTTAGCTATAAAAAATGGCAACCAGTTAAACTGAATTAAACCGGGAGATGCAAGTAAGAATTATACCTTGCAAATACAATTGCGAGTGCCTTCGTTTCATTGGTACGTGAATCTCTTCTCACTGTTTATTTTGCTCTTTGCCTTGTGTGATCTTGTGTGGACAAAAGACTTAAGCACACCCCAACAGGCACAAGCATTACAACCTGCGCTGCTGGGTCTTCTGAGGCACGAAGGATGGAGTGGCAGCAATCTTGAGTCACTTGGCTCCCATCATTATTTTTTCGATTGACTGTCTCTGTCCAATTTACTGCTTAGCTTCTGGTGCCAAGTTTGTATAGCCAATGGTTTCGATCGATTTTTAAGTAATATGAAAGAGGTGTTGAAATTTCTTCTGTGTCTAGCTGACTAGCGTACCAAACTATCACACACACTAAGGCTTCACAACTTAGTGTCAGAATTTACTCTGCTTGTTTCAGGATTCTAAAAGTCTGAAATAAGTGAGCTAGCAAGGAGGACTGTATTCTTGGATGGTAATTCTTGGGTCATATGCCAAGATCAAGAGAAGAATATTCCAATACCTTTTTGACTGGCGAATCTGTAGTTCTTTACCAGTAGCATCATGGAAGGGTGCTTCTTGTCAGCAAGCTGCCGTGGCATCCTTCTGACACGTATCTGTGGTTCTTGCAGACATTGAATACTACCTTGTATTTCTAGCTGCTGAAAAGATGGCTAGCATAGATAAGGTAGGTGTACTCCTTGGTGTACAGGGGCTTCTTGGTTAAAAATAAGATACCAAAGATCAGTAGTTACTGTAGGGTAACTATTCTTTTTTGGCAGAACTCCGAAAGTGAAAATGTTGTTATTGTATTGAGGTAATATTTCAATCTTGATAGATTTGATATTGCTTTTGAGCTTCCTCCCTCCCATTCTGTTGTTTGGATTAGAATGTATTCTGGTATCCACTGGGCAGCCAGCCAGTACTAAATTAACAGCTTCCACTGAAAAGCCTTTATGTGTTTCAAGGTTTTAGCGTGCACTTGTTTGACATGAATATCTCAGAGTTTGGAAGGTATCATTCCTAGGCATTATGAGTACGTAATACATTATGTACTCTTTTTTTTTTTTTTTTTTTTTTTATTCTATGTTTAAAAGTATCTGTGGAGCTTTCTGTAATATTTTCTTGAATAATGAATTTATTCGAAAATTGATTTAATGTTTTTAAAGGGTGGTGAAGAGTATAAGACCCTTTTTATTTTATATATGTATATACACACACATCTTCCTTTGATACGCAAAAGTAAGAGTTTATTAGAGAGCTACAGGATGATGCCTGTCACTGCCCCTTCTCTTTCTTAATTTGTAGTTTAAAAATGAGCCTAATGAAAAGTTAATTCATTTTTTTTCCTCTTAGTTAAGCTTGTGTTTATTTGATTCTGTAAGTTCTACCAAAATTAGCTCATTTACAAATACTTGTTTGCACACTATAGCATCTCCTGTATTTCTTTAACCTCTACTTTCAAAATATTCTCCTAGTACATTCAGCAAAGCATGTAAGAAATCCTGTTCTTTGGCATGTCACTTAAGGGCGTACTTAAATCCTTTTCTCATTTACTGTATCATTTCATAATGGTTTGTAAGGGGGTCGGTCATCTCAAAAATACTTCTGGTGTCCTGTAGGCAGTACTGGGCTGCGGCTGCTACGGGAAGGAGTCACTGTTGCTTTGACGTGGTTTTACCTCTTGTAAATAAATTGCTGAGAGTTAAACAAGCAGTAAGTTCAAAGGAATTTGCATTAATCTTGCCAGCACTTTAATTTTGTCATCTTATTTACTTATCTGGTTTGGTGTTAGAGAGCAGTGTCTCTTACTAGCAGACCCAGTGACACCGTGTGCTGTTCTGAATGAAACTTCAGCCGTAAAGCCTGAACCTGGCCTCCTGGCACACAGGAATGGTGTGGAGGGGGTGCGTCTGTCTGTCTTGAAAGACCCAAATGGTGATTTAATCTATTTGTATTTCATGAACATCTGCCTGTAGTATAATCTTTTTAATATTATTGTTCATATGTTGTGTGATTTTTTTCCTAAACCTCTCTGATGTAAATTAATATCTGTACAGTAACGTTGTTGATTTAAGGTATCCTTGGCTGAGGATACAGGACGGGGAGAGGGCAGAGTCATCTCGATAGTTCTGTGCTGCTGTAATGGTTGGAGTAAGGAGAAGCTGTCAGTTAATACTGTAATTAGGATCTTAGCATTTCCAACGTAATAGAGTCTGAGTATGAGGACAGCTTACAAGGTTGCTGTACGCGTGTAAGTGCTAAGTATTGTCCTTAACCTTAGAATCGTAGAATCACAGAATCGTTAAGGTTGGAAAAGACCCTTAAGATCATCGAGTCCAACCACTAACCTGTCCCTGCCAAGTCCACCACTAAACCATGTCCTCGAGCACCGCATCTAACCGGCTTTTAAATACCTCCAGGGATGGGGACTCAACCCCTTCCCTGGGCAGCCTGTGCCAGTGCCTGACAGCCCTTTCGGTGAAGTTGTTTTTCCTCATATCCAACCTAAACCTCCCCTGGTGCAGCTTGAGGCCGTTTCCTCTCGTCCCATCGCTTGTTACTGGGGAGAAGAGACCGACCCGCACCTCGCTACAACCTCCTTTCAGGTAGTTGTAGAGAGCAGAGTTGTAGAGAGACCTTGTCCTGGAAGCCGCTGTTGGCATCAATGGATGCAGTAGTACCGAGTCTGTGATAGACATTTTGTACTAATGCTGGCAGTATGCAGCGAAAAAGAGCAAATGATGCAGTAACTTTAAGTCTTTCGGAGGAATTTGTGTCTGATGACATGTCTGATGTCATGTTAAAAGGCATTTTAAAATATATCATAGAATCGTTGAGGTTGGAAAAGACCTTTAAGATCATCGAGTCCAACTGTTAACCTGTCACTGCCAAGTCCACCACTAAACCATGTCCTCCTATATAGTGAGCAAGAGGAAGTTGAGTGGGGTAGACTTGGTTTTTTTTTTTTTTTTGAAATGCAGAATAAATATAGCATTCCAACAGTGACATCTTGTCAAAAGAAAAGACATTCAAAACAGTTCCTGTGAAATGCAAAAAATGACAGTAGTGAGAACATCGAGTATATATTGCCTTACAGATTTGCTGACAATTCATTGGGAATGAGAAGAATTTTAGGTATAAAACGCTGCTTTATCAAACTTGTTTTCTCATTGCCGTATGAATCTCTCACTTTATGCTGAAAGATATCCTGGTGGAAATGAACTACTCGTTAAATAATTCGTCTGTCTCTTACTGTTCTGTCTTGAAAAAGATTGTCATTTGTCGTGAAATTATTTCTCATGCTTAAAGGTAGGAACTTTATGCTTTTTCTACCAAGGTTCTGGTAGTTTCTCATAACTTGATTGATTTAAATCTTGCATGAATGAAAAATACCAATAATTTTCCAGAATTACCCCCACTGACCTAATTTTTATTCCTTTCTGAAGTTGCAGGTAAAGCCCTCCACTTTTATGGCTGAAAGTAAGTTTTGAAGAGAGAGGCTAAATGCTAGCAGTAATGACCTTTATTTTTAACTAAAACAGAGGTGGTGCAATTACTGTAGACCTTAAATCCTCTCTAATAATTCTTATTGGAAAGAAGATAGATATTGACAATTTGAATGTGCTAATGCTTCAATGTAATAAATAAGGAAAAAAAGCACCACAGAGCAGAGATATTTGGTTATTGCTTGGGAAATCAAGACGTATTTTGCTTCTCGTGTGATGCTTTCTGCAAAATACTAGGGCAATCTTCATGTGTCTGTAGAATTCAGTTTATGGGAAACAATCACTGCCATGATTATGTTGAAAGCTGATTGAAGGAGGTGCACAACCGATGTCGTACTGATGGTGGTGGATTGAATAGTCAAGTACAGTTGGGTCAGGAGATGCAGCTGTAGAGAAAGCTGTGATCGGAAGGTAAGGACCATGAAGGTTGACACAGAGGATGATTTTTATTTAAGACGGCTTAAGATGGTAGCTCAGAAGAATTACATCTAGAGTTATTAAACTGGGATTATCTCCCTATTTGCTACCCTGTTTAAACAACCTAGATATGTTTTGAAGAAATTAAAATGTATTATATCTGGAGTCTTATGCCAGCAAAATAATATCTGGAGTAATCATAATATTTTGTGCTTAAAGGCAAAGGCCTCTTACAGGCTATATGGGTATTGAATAAACAAGGAGGAAAGAATAAAAGAAAATAAATGAAATTGTCGGTAGCGTCAGTCATTGATCTGTTGGTTATGTTTGATAATTGCTTTTTATCAGGAGAAAGAATATATAATTTAGTAAATTTCCAACAGGATATGTTTCCAGTTGTTTTATATTCTACTGGGGGGGGGGGGTAAGCAAAACCCAGCCTTGTAGTAATTTTCAGTTGGAAGCCTCATTTGCTGTCAGATTATGTTTAAATGTTACAAGCTAGTGAAATTCTTTGGCCAAGAGAGATCAAGCTGAGCAGGGCTGCCAACTTGATGTGATATTTCAGATGGGGATTTTTCCTTGTTAATTTGCAGTTTAAACTCGAGCGCTGTGATTTTTATTTAGCGATGTAGGAGTGTGTATGTGGTTTGCAGTAGTTAAGAGTTGCTTTTTACGTCCATAGCATGACAAAGTCAATTAATTAAGTATGGCTTTTCTGCTTCTGTTGTAAGTAGGTGAGAATTTGTGTATGGTTGTAGGCGTTGTGAAGTGAAAGATTTATCATATATTATCAGTTTATTTTTGCTTACATGAAGGTCAGCCACCGTTCTTGCAGGCAGTCTTTTAGGTATATAGTTGTATATGTACTTTTTCGATATTAAAATTGTTGACAGAAGGGAAAATTACGATGTCCATTACAGTATCTAAATGTCAGTTAAAACAGCCTGACAACAGATTTCTTTTTTTTTTTTTCTCCTCTTTTTTTCTTCCCCCCCCCCCTCTGTATTTGGTTATGATCCCACAGATTCCCTGTCATATTCAGTCAGTATCCTGAATTTCCTTGTTAAATTTCTGGAGTGTCCAGTGGAGTTGGTTTGATGTACGTGAGAGGAGGCTGTGGCCTAAGGCAAGCACAAAAGGACGAAACACTTCACTGCTGTGCAAGCGTTATCTGAAGCTAATGCGCGGTGACGTGGGCTGCATGGTCAGCCAGAACAGAGCTTCGGCTTAGGGCATGCGAAGATTGCTGGGATCACAGTGTCAGCTCTGATTTCAATTAAGTCTTTGCAAGGAGTTCTGCGCGTAGGTCCTTCTGCTTGACAGCTAAGGTCTGTCTTTTAGGATGCATAAATATACGGTTGTTATTTGCCGAAATATTAGGAAAAAATTAAGTAGACTGAACTATAATCTTCTTATAGCTGTGTTTTTAAACAGGATTACATTTTTGAATAAAATGAAAATTCATGTTTTAATTTTTTTTTTTTTTTTTTAGACATAGCCTTTTGTGTTCTTATGTACAGCGAACCCCTGGACTAGATGCACAGAAACATTTTGAGGCTAGAAAGAAGCTGCATGGCTGTGTGTGCATAGCACTGTCCTTGAGTGAATTTGCCTAACTCGTTGCTGGATGCCGGCCCGTGAGCGCGCAGTACTGCTCTGTGTGGATTGATGAGAGCACATTTCTGCCAGCCAGGGGATCTCTGCCCTTCATATTGCATCCTGCAGCCATTCCTCAAACGCTTGTGCTGCTCTTGCTTGTGTTTGGTTCCATTTGATGGTTTTGATCTTTCAGCACGGTGCTATAGCGTGTGTTCAAGGCTGTCTTGTAGGCTTGTCTACTTTTTATTGCCCTTTGACCCTGGACTTTCTTAAGTATGTAGAATTATAGGAGGAATATCCTTCAAGGAAGATAAATTCTTAATATTATTCCTCGTACAGTAGCTATTGCTTAACTGTTCAGAGCTTGTCTACGCGGCTGAGCTGCTGCTGGCCTGCCTGTGTTGGTTGCCCCCTGGCCCCCGCAGTGGAGATGTATTATTCCTAGAATAGGGACCTACAGGGCCTGGCAATCCAGTTAAACGGTCCCAATCAAGAAATGTTTTGAAAGTGAGCAATTAATATTTCTCTAAATGGGAATGGGGAACAAGTAAAATACCAGTACAAAGAAGAGAAAGTCAAGACAGGCCATGGGTGGCACTCCTCCTCGTTACTTTGGGTTACACTTCAGAAACAAATCCGTGTGTGTGGCAAAATTGTCCGTCCTTTGAGTTGCCTTAGCTCTTAAACTAACCCTCACTTGATACTTAAAGGTGGAGGATAAGATGCCACGGCCTGCCCCCTCTTCCCCAATTACGTTCTTGCATATGATGCTTTTTCTGTGTCTTGTTTCCAATATCCAGAAGCAGACAACATTGACCAGGGTGATATCAGTTTGTGCCGTTTTGCCCTTTAAGCTGAATTAAACTGAATTAAAAATAGGAGTGGAAGCACAGTGTCTAGGTGACCCTTTGTTAACAGAGTTGTTCATATTATTCCAAAACACCCGATGCACATGTGCACCTGCCGTAGAAGTGATGCTAATGGTAACATCGCAAAGAAATAGAGCTTGGTGTGAGGGGCTCTGCTTTCTGCTTAATTGGGAGGGTTACTGTTCATTGCGTATTTTATTAGTGGTAGCTGATCTCATAAGCAAGTAAATTAAACAGGTTAAGACAAGGAGGCAGAACATCTTCCCAGTCCGGTAAAGCTGCAGTTAGAGAATACCTCTCTTTTAAAAAGACATCAGGAAACTATTTTTATTTTCTATTTGTTCAGCTATTCAGTAGCCATTTGAGTTTCAGAGAGATTGGAATGGCAAGCACTTCTTTTTATATATATTTCTGCTCTTTCTGCACACTCCTTCCCCCCAGATGGGTGGGGGCATAGGAACAAAAAGGTATTTAATGAATTACGATGGAGAGCTAAGTAGTGAGAGACTTTGAGGAAAAGGTTAGGATTCCTCACTGGATTGAATGGGGAAGTGGAAGCCACAGATAAAACCAGGGAAAAATAATCTTAGATTGTGGAAGGTGAGATCTGTTCTGTTGTCTGAACTTGTGTAAATGTTGGGTGGCCGATTTGAATGGAAGGGCTTGGACTTTTTTCCATTTCATATGCAATTCAAGTAAGTTTGAAATGGGGAAGAACACTTTACATACCATTGTAAGTAGATGAACATCATTGAACCAGTAGATGTGGATAAAAGTGCCCCAGGACCTCAGAAACGCAGGCCAGTTTTGAGGCTTTCTCCCCTCTTTGAGCTGACAAAGGAAATCCTCAGAAGTTGAGGAGGAGCGACTGGGTTGGGGAGGATCTGGAGGAGGAGCTGGGGAGCATGGCAGTGGTAGAGTGGGTTGGACAGCACAAGAATTCTCCTTACGAAACCGCTGCCTCCGCCCTCGGGTGGATCTTTGGTGTCTGGGTGCCCGGGGTGGCACTAAATGGGGGTGCGTTGGTCCCCACCTCATGGGAACGGCCTAACGCGTAGGTAGTTCATTGCTTGGCAGGTCAGCAGGTCTGAGTAGGCAGAAATGCCCATTCATCCCCAGTTGCTGTGTGCCTTTTGACTTAATTAAATCCACTTTTAGAAAAGCTAAACTGTTTGGGAAAAAGATTAAACAAGATTGAAAACAAGAGAAATCCTGGATTCTCTTAATTCTAAAAGATGTAAATTGACTGTGAACATTGGGTGTGCTTTATATTGTATTATACTTTTCCCTAAGCTAAATTATTCATTCCTTCTTTCTTTGTGTACATCTACAGATAAAGTCGATTAACGCATCATAAACGTAACTACTGTTTCAATAAGGCAAAGGCAAATTTTGGTACTGTTTTTATTCCTAGAGTCCTTGGGAAGCAAAACTTTAGGAGTATGTGTAGGTAATAATTTTTAAGGGCAATCCACAACCCTGATTTTTCAGAAATTAAGTACTTGCAATTGCCGTGGCTCAGATGCAATAAATGTACTCGGTTAGTCAAAAAGTAGCTGGAATCAAAGGAAAAGGAGTCGTCAGTCACGTGGGCATTGCTGGGATGGTTAGCCACTGCCTGCTGTCTAAGGTGAGGGTTCAGAAACAACTAAGATGTTTTCAGCCATGGCGACAAGCTAAATTACAGAAGTACTGTTATATTTGTTGCCGGGGAGGTCCCGCTGTGCAGGGAACAGTCCAATAAAACTAAAGAGTAAAATTAAATAGGTGATTTGTAATCTTCTAGGTAGGTCTTACGTAGAGAAACATTCTAAATTAAAATACAAATTTGTGTGTCTCTTTTCTGTTTGTGATTTATACAACAGTTGCTTATTCTTAAATATGCTTTCTTAGATGAGTTCTTCTCCTGCTCACAAGCCCTTTCATTTTGTTTCTGCAATGAAGATGTAACAATTTATGACATCACATTAATATCCATGGCAACAGACTGTAAAGTGAACAACATATTACATTTGCATTGCAGAATCAGCGGTGAGGGAGATGGCTCCTGTTGAAACACGGATATCTGAGATAACTCCAGCAGTGAATACAGGAGATGCCTGTGGAGGGGAATTTTTTTGCAGATGTGTTTTCTCAAATTTTATAAAGCTGGTCTTTAAAAGGAGTTCCAAGTACAAACGAGTCAGAAGTTGCATGACTTTTTTGGTAGAATAGAAAGTCGCCTTTCCTTCCTGGGCCATTGCTCTCAGCGCCTGCTTATCGTCAGGGGAGTCGTTCTCAGTTGTGTCTGCTGTTTGCAGTAACTCTCTTTATAGAAGACATCTTTATAGAACAGGACTGGCTTTAAATTAATAATTGCTATATATATTCAGCCTTAATGATTATGAGAAAAGGTGCATATTTGATGGTCTCAGGAAGTCTCTAAAAATCTTGATGCTTAGTTTGTTATTATGCACAATACCAAGGATTCACGTATTTCCAGAATGGCTCTCCCGTCTTCAGTAATTTGTTTTTTTCCATCCCTAATACTGTATGCCATGTTGTGTCATCTTCATTATTTTTTTTCTGCAATAGCTTCTGTTTTATAAATAAGAATAAATAAATATATTCTTATAAATAAGAATATGCTGATTAAGAAATTGTTCTTCTGTCCCCATCTGAAAGAGCATCTGTAGTATTCCCTGCTTGAAAAGGCAGCTTGGAATAGATGGGGATCGGCAGGGAGAGGGTTGATTTCCAGTAGTGAGTTTGGAGTACTTGTGGTTTGGGGCAGCCCTGTGGTTGTCCCTCTTGCTTCGGCTGGCCAGCCTTACGAACAGCCGGCTGTCGCGCTTGTCTGATTGCCATTTTGATGTTTCTGTGAAGGGGGAGGAAGAATCCGAGCACATCTCCATTGATTGATTTTATAGTTGAAGTTTCCTGTGTTGAAAGGTGCTGCCAACATAGCAATTGTAATAATAGGTAGCGTTAGTGAAGCTCAGCATTATAAAAACGCTACCTGAGCGTAGCACAGTCCCTAACCATTGCGGCAGCCTGGATAAGTACGAACTTAAAAACTCAGAAATTCTGAAACTTCCCAGGAAAGACCAAATGTGTGCAACAATATCAGTTAAAAATCAGAGATGCCTGAAAACCATGTAAGTATCTGTTCAACCAACGGAAGTAATGGACACACGGACTTTCAAAGATCTCGTTTAGCCTTTCTCAAGGGATCGTTATACAGATTTGATACGGGGCACTTTGACTAGATTATTTTTCAAGGAAGTTACTCTGCTTTTAAAGCTGTTTCATATGGAGGGTTTTATTTTAAAAGTAGCAACTAAACTGTTCCTGCTCAAAGTCTGCCCTCTTCCAATATGTTTACTATTGAATGTGGTCTTTTTTTTTCAGAAGTTTTATTTTTAGCATGTATGATCTCGTATCCTTTTCTTAATCTGAAAAACAGATCCGACGTGAAGAGTCCAGGAACTGATTACATGCAGCTCCCTCTGCTGTCTCTTTGTCAGAACATGACAAAAACATATTTAAAAACCTCCTTGACATTCTGCTGCCTAAATACTGGACCGCTTTGTTGGTAGGACTCAATACACGGTGGTGTTGCACAAAAGCTGTTATTTCACTTTTACTTCAGTTTGAACAGTGGCAAACTACAGTAAACATTTGCTCACAGAAGAGCACAAAATATTTTGGCATGCTGCTTGGGGAGCGCTAAAATCCAGTAAAGAACAAACAAAATGACAAAAATATGTTTGTCTTGTCTCTGAAGTCTTTTCTAGCTTTTTGTTCTGTGCCTGTGGTTTTGAAAGTCTGCTGTTCTCTCAAAAAAGACGCGTATACGAGGGCAACGCTTTGCACTGTCACATTGTTCAAAAAAGACTTCATTTCAACCACTTCTGCTGTTCTTAATACCTAAACTTAAGATGCATTTTCACTTTTTTTCAAAAAATAGTAGCAAACCTGAGAGTCTGGAAACTTACCTTTTCTTTTGAAAATACAGTGCTTCATTTACAAGCGTCAAGTCTGACCATGAACGTTTTTGCAATGACGTTAGGTTATTGCTGAAGCCTGACCCTCTGCTTCTAAAGTATGTATAAACATCAGAAGCTGAAATCTATTGCTTAACTTTGCTGCTCAAAAAATCTGCCAGCAATATTAAATTTGTGGTTGCCTATTGCTATTACTTTCTATTTGTATATTTGGTGATTGATGGGTGGGGTTTGGGTTTCTTGAAATTGCTTCAGCTTCTGCTTCGGCAAGTTTTTAAGTAAACAAATTGCAAAGCCAATTTTGTAGTTCACTCCTGTGTAAAGTATTATAATGAATTCCAGTAGGGAGGTACGAAAACAAGTAGTAAAATAAGCTTTAAAACATTATTTTCAAGTGATGTATAAACTAGAAGCAAATGTGTTTGCTCAACTCTTTTTTTCGAGTTCTCAAAAAGTAACGTGAAGAGGACTTATCTAATATGTTCCACATATAATGGAATTAGTGTTGTAGTTCACACTTACAACCTTCAGGCGTTATGTGTCTGTGGGACATGATGGATGTTTAAAATGGGAGGCTGCTATAAAAATATTTTCCAATATTCCTTAGTCAAGTCAAAGTCTTGTTTTCTCACAATATACTGTTACAAGTAAGTTAAGGAAAAGAAGACTTTCTAATGAAAACTGTTGTTTCTAATAGCCATTAGGTTGAAAAAAATAAAAGAAGAAAATAGTCGTCTGGAGGCTATAAGTAACAATGTGGTACCAAGAGGAAGTGTGAACTGAGAAAAAATGAGTACGATTCTTAATTTTTATGCAGAAAAGTAAACTCAAATTTTAGCTAATGGAAAATCAAATATTTACTCGGTTAAATAAGCATACAACTGAGACAGAAATATGATAGTTTTTTGTTCCACAACGTACAGCCTAGCTGGGTGGAGGGCAGATAGCCATGATCACGGAGAGACTGGGCAACATCGCACCCTTGGATTCTCATTTATATGTGTCTTTGGATGGGCTGGAGATCTTGCCTTTCTTACATTTATAATCTTAACATACCGATTAAAAACTGCGGCAGCCTGCAAGCATACTGTAAAGCAGCAAATAATAATGAAAAAAAGCTGGCTTTCGTAAAGGTGATTATATTTTTTCCTGTCTGTAAATGTGCTCGTTGTGTAACGCGAATGCATTAGCCTTCCCGAAATGTAAGAAATGAAAGGCAGCAAGAAGCGGTTCCATTGTTATCACTCCAGGCATGTCTAATGAATCGTGTTTCCATGTTCTCTTGGTCACGCTGCAGAGTGCCCTCAGCCAGGGCTAAGCCTCCCGTAAAATGCTCTTTAGGGCGACGGTAGCGAGCGCAGAAAGGCCGGCTGCGGGGGGGCGGGGAGGGAGCGCTGCCGAGCGCCCCGCTTTCCCCTGCAGCTGCAGGGATTACTCACCAGCGCTGGCGCGGGAGCCACGGCCAACTGTTCCAGTGGCGAGTGGAAGGCTTTTCGGGGACTTGGCTCCTCAGAAGTGCAGTTTAAAATGGACTCGTCTGTCTTGAGTTCTGCAATTGTTTTTAAGGCAAACCTGTGCTCAAGAAGAGGGAAGAAAGCATCCCGGTACCGTTTTCCAAAATGATCTGTCTGTATTTCAAGAATGACGTCCTGCATACTTTATAAATGAGAAAAGACTTTTGGTTCCTTTCTCTTTCCAAGTATGGATTAATACAAACTGTATTTTTCCTAAGAACAAGCCTTGTGTTACTCTGGCGATGGCTGAACTCGCTCTAATTTCTCTTTAGAGACTCGCTGCTCTCGTACATTCTGTTACCTCCAACAGAGCGCCTCGACGGTAGGGGATGGGGAAGTACGTTCAGCGTGTTACCAAGGAGAAACAACATTTATGCTTAGAGAAGAAAAATAAAAGTCCACGTTCTCATTGCATTGTCGGTGCAGAGAGGAAGACCTTACTGATGCAGATATAATTAGTGGTTTTATTTTCTGTGAACCTAGAAAGATGAAAAGGCAGAAGTGGGGGGTTTGCAGCTGGTGTGTGGAAGGGGGGTTGCTCTGGCTGTAAGTCCGAGGTGGTCAGTGAAAAAGGGAGGAAATGAAGAAAGCTTGGAGATTTGGAAGGGGAAAGAAAAGAGCAAACCAAGTTTGGAGAGTAGAGATTGTTTCCTGGGATTAGGAAAGCATAGTAATACTTTTTAAAAAGAATCATTTTCCTTCAAGTGTTTTGGATTACTTTTTATGTTCTTTTGAGAAACGATATTTTAGTGCCCTTATACCAAAGAGCTGAAGAGGGAAATGAGATGTAACGGAAAGTGAAAAGTTCAGAAATGTGGGAGGAAATGCTAGAAACTCCCAGGAGTAAACTTCAGAAAGTACTTCTTTCTTCGTGGCATCCTTAGCCCTGAACGCTTCAGAGGAACGCGGTGAGAATCTCTCCAAACTTTTGGTCCATTTTCACTATGGTCAGGTTAATGCTTTTCATCTGTAGGAAATACCTCTGCAAGAAAATACAAAGTAGCTTGAAAATAAAACTGGGTAACACAAATACAGAATCAGTGTAAATCAGGGATTTGGGGAGAATTTTCTGGTGCGTGAGAGCAGGTTTCACACGGCAAACAACTTCCCGCTTTACTTTAGGAAGCAGTGTAAACCGCATAAAAATTGTGCTATGTTTATGTTCATTTTACTCTTTCTTGGGACAGAGCTGGTGATTGTAAAATGCATTCAAAGCAAAACCACACAGCAAACTTCGCTATTTTATTTGGAGTCTCTTACATCTCTGAAGCGAGCTGCTCAGCGCTCTGGCAGAGATGATTTTGCATTCCTACATAGAAAGCAGACTTGAGCTATAATTACACAGAAATGTTTATACTGATTTCATAGGTAATAATTTTGGTTTTGGAGAAGTTAGATGTTACCCCTGGATTTGTGGAATGTTTTGAAGTGAACTTCTGAAGACCCAGCAGTGATTACATATTTCGTGTGACCCATTTGTTCCCGGTGCCCTTCGCAACGTTGCGCCGTTAACCGTGATGCTGAGAAAATGTCGCTGTGAAGATCTGCATTGTGGTGCTTGCAATGGAAAGGCAAAAGAGATTGTGCAGGGGTGGAGGAATGTGAGACTATGGGACAGGAAGAGGGAGGGAATGTAGCATTTAACGTATATTTTATAAAAACAATTTTGTACCTATGGGGAGTGAGGAAGCAATAAAAGTAATGCTTTAAGTAGTGCTAACATAATCTAAGTGCAGATAGTTACCTACCATCTGTTTTTCAATAAATAGCTATTATGCTAATTTCTGTTTCAATGCGCAACAATTAAAGCGTCCTGGTATTCCTGTGATATTCAACAGCTGTTGCCTTTGAAGGTTTTATTTATCTTTCTGAAGTGCAACAACTTCAGTTTCATAGTCAACTCTGCTTGAAAGCGTTAGTTTTTACGTAGAAGATTGTGGTGCATCAAAATGCAAACTTGGGTCGTGCCTGAACAGCAATCTTCAGCGATCGTCTTCATTAATACTCTGACTTCCCTGGAAGCGTGGTGCAGAAATCACGCTGTTAAGGATCCCTCGGTAGGCCATCGATCGTAAACGCTTCTGTGCGCGTACAGCGCGTCGTCTCGGCGCTTCACATAAGCTCTGTTTGCAAATAGACTAACACAAAGGGATCATTCTGGTGAGCGTTTCTTCTGTGTTGGCTCTTTGTTGGCTGATGAGTTGACTTGGGAGACAGAGCGCCAAGATGAATTCTCAGCCCTGTAAGAGTAAGCAGTACAATTTCCCTACAATCATAACCAGTGCAAGGAAATTAGATCTCTAAGTGGGTTGAATCTGATTTAGTAATAAGTCAATTTAATCACTAATGACTTCAAACGCAGATTTTACAAGGTGATCAATGGCAGTATAACAATGATCGATGAATAGCATTGCGTTTAATTGGATTTTTATGGGTATAATATAGTTTTTCAGAGTTAATGTACCATTGCATTGCTTTGTTACTCTTTTAACTCAAATTTTTAGAAGAAATGATGCTTCAAAATGCTAGTTGGTCTTTGAAATAATGTTGTCAGGGCACGTTAATAAAAATTAAAATGAAAAAGTAAATGCTTGCTTTTAGTAATTGAGTTTCTGATTTTGTTGGAGTTATTTGGCCATGTGTTTTTAAAAACTGTTTCTACACGGAGAAAAACCCACATTCTTCATGTTTCATGGTAACGAGAAGACAAAATATCAAAGAGTAAGAAGGAAGGTATACTGCTCTGAATACGAATCCCGCGTAGCTGAGTAACTCCCCTTCCTCAGCAGTTTGACATAGTAATCTTCCCTCGAAGTAATCTCCTTGTCCCACGTGTCCTGCTTTAATCTATCGGTATTTCTGCAGTGTGCCGCAAGAAATTGATTTTCGGTAATTTTAATGGCTGAATAACTGGTCCTGTCCCAGAGTGTTTTTTCATATTTGCAGTGGCCAATGTGGTAACTGAAGTCAGTGTTCTGGATAATAGGTTTCATTAGTTTTGATGCCTGAGGTAAAAAAGCAGTAGGTGGGAATAAAGACTGTTTTTGATGTCTAGACGTTCATTTCAGCTGTTGCTGCAATATGATACATTAAAAGGAAATATGTAACATAGCTCTGAGGAAATATGTATTCTTTGAATCTAATTCTACTTTTAAACTGCATAAGGCAGTGTGACCTGAATTATTAAAATGTGGGTGGCTGAATTTCTTAAAGGTATAACTATCTCTGCAATGCTGACACAGTCTCAACTTGCTTTCTCTCCTTCCTTCCTATATTTCTTTTAAGTAAAATATGTCAGTTTGGTCACTGAAGCAGAACAGAGATCTTATTATCTTTTCGCTATCTCTGCTGGGAGACCTAAAATTATTGAAGTATTTGCTTTGATATTTTGCTGTGACTTCTCTCCTTGAAATTTTTATAATGGTTCTTTTTCTTTGAGAACATGGCTGCCTTCATAAAAATTGTCGGACACTTTGAAGACCTTAATATCTCTGACTTGAGAATAAAAAAGACCCCAAGCCAACTGAGCTGCTCATTAATGCATGTTTAAATTATAAATTTCCAGTGTAAGTCTAAATTATTGTAGTTGCTTTTAATTCTTTTAACATCTGATCTGCAAGGATAAACTTACAAATCAGCACAAATGTTCTATTCATTTTTTGAACCTATGAAAACAAAATGATAACAAACATTTTAAAACTTCATATGGGAAGGCTACCTATTAATTCCCATTCTGTATGGAGATTAGCAGTGAGATTTAGCACCTCAATCATAATCCATTATGATAAGTGTCAAATACATTTTTTTTCTTTTTGGATTTTCTGCTAACATTATCTTGGCAACAAGAAAATAAAAAGTATTTTCTCTGTGGAAGGTTTGTTTGCAACTGAAAAACACTGTGTTCTATTCTTTTTCAGGTGTTAGAACCAAAACGTTTTTTACCTTATTCCTGTGCACACTTGTACGTTGGATAATGGTAACAGGCAGGTCCTCAGCTGTAACAGTAACTTTGGGTTTTACTACACAGTGCCCTGTCAGCTTACACAGACTTATTTTTTGCCATTGTATCTGTTAAAACATTGCTTTGGTGTTTTATTAGCTTTCCTTGAAAATTTTAATGACTGCTTATATTTTCACTTTCTTAAGTCTTATAGATTGAAACAATGATGCCTCTTCAGATAAATCAATTAGCCAGTTTTGTACAAGAATATTCTCTCTCAAGTCTGCCCCCCCCTTTGAAAGATACTGAAAATTGCACGCTTCTTTTTGGATCCATATGCTTCTTTAGTGCTCTCTATCTCCACTGGATTTAGAGAGCATATACTGAGAATGATACAGTAAGGGCGGTTAGACTGACTATCTCAGCTAAGCAGTTTATAGAATTACAGTTAATGGCAGAGATGATGTGACCTTCTTGATTTTTTTCCAAGGATCCACATTTTTAGAGATGGAGTATTAATAGGATTAGTTGTTTATTTTGAGAGGTCATTTCATTAAAAAAACCCCTAACAACACATGTAGTAGTTGCTTATTTTGGTGAGAAATGTAGTGGTAAAGTTACCCCTCTGTTGCCGGACGAACAGCAAGAAGGGGATGAACTGCCTGTTTTACAAGAAAGTAAATGCTACTCCCAGCTGTTATCCTTGACTACTCTTGAATGTCCACATACTTAGATAAGGTAGTTAGCATATACAGATAAATATAAATATACACACACACGGACAGAGATCTAGGTATCTATCTATATAAACCTGTCACAGTAGATGATCAGTAGATCTGACAGATCACACAGGTGAGAAGGAGCTTGGACTCCAGGAGGTCATCCAGTCTGACGTCCTAGTCAAAATGGGATTGCTGCAAACAACGGATCGGATTAGCGATGGCTTTGTCCACCCAGGTCCGGGGAAGTGGTGACCCACAGTTTTGTCCCATCTGCTTTGTTGCCTCTCATAAACTCTTGTCTCCTCTCTGACTTCCACAGAGGAAAAAGTAGGTACCTCCTCTGTCATGCTCTTTCTCTTCCTAAAATTCAATCTTTACTTGATTCTTCCCCTAGAAGTTTTCTTTTTTGAAGATGGCTTTCACAGCTGTTGTATAGTGTCAAATTTGTGGCCTCTAAAGAGAAATATTTCAACTAGAGTAACAGAAAATACCTTCAGGACAGGATATAGGTGCTTGGCATAAGCATGTTTCTGAGCCTGTGCAGCACCTGCTTTCTGTTAGCTGTGTGCCTGAAAATGCTGTCGGGCAGCACTGGAAGGCTGAGGAGGGCTTGAGCTGCAAGCACTGAGTGTTAAAAGCATTACAAATCATTGTATGGACAGACAGAGACCAACAATTATTTCCTATTCTTCAGTCTTCTATAAGGAATTGAAAATATTCTTCAAAATCTAAAATCTAGTTACAGTGTGAGAAACTTCGCAGTTTACAGGGATGGTCTAATCTCTGGTGTTTTGCCAAGTTTTGTTACCGGTCACTATTTGCATCTTGAAGTTGAAACTTGCTCCAGTTACTTAAGCTCTTTTCTTTTGGAGACTGGATCAGGAAGCCAGAGAGCAGAGAGGAAGCGAAATGCTGCCGTTGTAATTTTTTCTTCCCATTTTTATTGCAAGAGGCATATGTACATACTTTCAGTTGTGAGATGGACATTTTTAGTAGGATAAAGAAGTATTAGAAGTAATTACAGTAAGTATAGTACATTAGTATATCTGGGAATCAAAGGCATTATTTATTGTAGGAAAATGGTTATGAAGATGTCTTATTATATGCTTAGAGTTAAATTTAATAGGGAAATAATTATCTTTCCATTCCGTATATAACTTATGTGAATGCTGAGGAATAAAAAAGCCAATTTGGAAAATGAGAATATTGAGGGAGGACACCGCTTCTGACTTTCCCCTTTTCCCTGTCCCCCTCAGTTGCAGCTCCTCAGCCAGTCCGATCTCCTTGCCAGGCCTGACCCTGGGGACTTGCCTACAAGAACCTCCACCACGAGGTTAACGTCGCTTTTTTCCTGCTTTTCCTAGCCTCTGGGACACATTCCCTTGTGTAGCCGTTCCTTCCCCTGAGTGCAGGATAACCATGAATACAGCTGTGGTGTCGTGCAGAGAGGGAGGGTGCTGCCGATTTCCATTCCCTCGTTTTCGGTCCCTTCTGCTGGGATATGTAGGCCTTTCATGTCACGCCGCTCCTGTGGAGAGGGGTCTGCCTTTATATATATTTTTATATATATATATACACACGCACACACAATATATATGTGTATATACTATTCTTGGGAGTAGACAGCGAGTTATGATTGAGAACATCAGAGCTGGCTGTGAGAAGTGTCCTGTACAATTATGGAACAGATTCTTGTCTCTCCCATTTTGCATGAAGTTCTTACTGCGGGGACAATTCTGGCATGGGTGCTCCGACAGGATTAGGGTGAAACTCCAGAAGAGCTCGGTGCTGTGTAATAGTGAATTTCTTTTGACTTCTGCAGGTTCTGTGAATTTCATGACACTGTCTGAAAATTTGAATTTTTATTTAACTATGGAGTTTTCCTAGAGGTGAACTCAGGTGTGATCTCTCTCATACTGCAATATGTAACTGTTTATGTATTTGAGAATTGTGTAGTTTTTAAGTCTTGTGGTTTCTGAGGCTTCAGTAGTTCTGAACTATATAGAATTTATACATCAGTAGTTCTGAAAATGCATGGAGATTCTGAAGTTTCTGAAGAATACTGTTGTAAACGTGAAAGCTGAGGCCACGTGAAGTTCTAGCTAGTAAACACCTATAGCGCATTATGTACTCAGTGTCAGTAAGGTTTTGCAAGCATTAAAGGGGCCTTTAATGGTTTTACAGGGGAAGATACTTGGCTCACGCTTGTGCCCAAAAGCACAAGTCTGCCTTTTTGTTCTTCCGAGGAAGTAACGGTGCTATTCGATAAGGTGATTTAGGTACTAAAGCCCCGACTGTTTCATTCTGTAAAAGGAGAGAGACTCTGTTACCGGTATTAGCATATCACAACATTACACGTTCAAAAACGTGCCTCGTCTTGTTTGAGGTTATATGACTTACGGTTACTGGGAGAAGCAGCAGAATAATGAACAATGCTGGGTTTTGAGGCTTTGAAGCTGTAAATGAAGACTGCTGGCAATATTAGGATTTTTCATACAGCAGAAACTCCTTAGAAGCTTTACTTTAAACATGATTGTAGAGTAAACTACAATAAAAATAGTAAACTTAGATAATAATCTCTGCATGACAGACGTGCTGTTGGAAGGTTTCATCCTTTAAATTGGCCAAGGAGGGGTGTTAAGTATTCAGTTCTTAGCATGCTGTAGAATTTTATGTTTGCATTTCTAAAGAACTGCAGAGTATTCCTGCAAAATTGAAATGACAGACAATTAACAAATTCTTACTCCTTGACAAAGTTATTTAATCATCTGTTTTTACTCTGCAGCTGAGATTGCATCTTCTGGCTGAGTAAGATTTAGAATCTACCAAAAATAGTTTTCCTCTTGGTAGTTTTAGCATCCAAAAGCAATGGAGAAAGGACAGCAGATATTCTTGAGGTTTGTACATCCTTCAGGTACTCATTCAGGTGCCTAGTTCATGCTGCACTCCGCTGTGAGAGATTAATAGATTTTTATTTTTTTTTTTAAAGTCTCTCAAATCTCTGCAGTTTGGTACTGAGTTTACGGTTTTTATTTTGGAATAAAAACTGCTGTGTATTTCATATATTTGCTGTGCATTGCTGGAACTGCAATAGTTTAAGTCAGTACAATGGAGGAATTTCACTTGAGTGACAGTGAGAGGTTCGGGATATTTGTTTAATGTTGTTTAAGTTTATGTAAATTGATTTTACACCTTTAATGATTCACTTTGTTTCTTGATTGTCTGCATCTGCGGTCAAGTTCTAAAGGATCTCTGCAGTCATGGCAAGGAATGATCATGAATTCCTCACCCCTCTGCTTTAATATTGAGTGCTACAAACAAATGTGTTTTGCTTTTAAGCTTTTGTGTTTTGGTTGTTTTTTTAATTCAAAGTTGGTGTCTTCAGCAAGTAAAGATTAAAGCTGCCTTGGCAATATAGGTAATAGTTAAAACAGTGTCATGAAACATGCTGAAAACTAAAGCTGTTGGAGTTATGTTTTGTATAAATGTTTGTATTTCCCTATTCTGAGCATGTTGATATTTTATGTTTTTGTAGTGGTGGAAGAAGGATTGTGGGAGAATGGACTTTCCTATGAGTGTAGGACCCTGCTCTTCAAAGCAATTCATAATCTTCTGGAAAGGTAAGAAAAACTATTGCACTCAAATATTTCATTTTGATATTTAAAATAATGCAGGATACCCACAGACCATTTATATTATTGCTGATCTTAAACCACATTTTTTAGAGGTAGAACTTTAGTGCAAGAGATGCAGGGTAGAGATGGATCTCCTTAGTCGTTGACTCTGGTAATGTATCATAAAACGCTCTGTAGACTAATTAAACGCTCATACAAAGAAGAATGTTGATACATATTGCATTCTTGTTGGGGAGCTGTTCCAAAAGCAAGCGAAAAAAAGTTTTCACCTTCTTGAGGTGCTTACAGAGAATAATTGTATCTGACCTCCAACCCCTTTGATGAGGTTAAATAGTACGTATCTTAACAGAGAACGTAAAAAGATCTTAGATCAGTTCTTCCAATCATCCTAGTTACGTGCATGTTACAACTTGACTAAATTTGTGCACAATATTCAGGGTGAAGTTTAGCAGTTCCTGGCTCTGACAGGCCTAATGTATCCTAGAATTGCTTTCTTTTGTCTTGATTATATATATATAAGACTTGACTACAAAGTTATTCTGTGATTAGTTAATACCTTTATGGCTTTTTCTTCTTAATCCGGCTATCAACTCTTAAGCTTACTGAAGATTATCTTGTTACTAGGCCTTCAGTGTATGACATCGTATCTTGGACTGTTCCATTTTATTCCTTCTCTATTACTGCAGTTCTTCAGGTCATCATCACCTTCCTGTATTCTGTTTCAGTTCTTCTTTTTACAAAGTTGGAGATCTTCTCAGAACTAAGTGTCATTAGGCTACTCCCACTTTTTCTGAATTTATGATAATAGCAAGAAAATACGATGCACCTCTCCTGTACCTTTGTGTTACAGTGATTTTGCAGAATGTAGCATTGAATATTTTTTCTTTCAGAAAATAAGCTAATTGAAAATACATTAATCTTGTCTCATTTAGTATCCTATTTGCTTTGATGTAGATTTACTAGTAATCATGTTTGCATTATGTTCCTGAGCTTCTGTTTCCATGGGTGTAGTAACCGTACCCTTGACTGTTAGTTACCTGTCCAGATCTGCTAGCAAGTGAAGTCTGAATGGTTGACTCTGTGCACGTACAGGCGCACAAGGATGAGTTGTTGTATTTCCTATTTTCGATCTCATTAGTCTTTTTAGGGGATTTTTACATAAGTAATAGACTACTTAGAGTGAATAAAAGCGTAAAAAAAGAAATTCCCAGTCTAGAATGTTCGCTAGTTCTCTTGTAGCTTTGCAGTATAAAAGGGAAAAATAATTTTATGAGTGTTTATTAGTCTGTGGTACTTTTAAGTATGACTCCTAGTGGATATTTTTATTCATTGGATCTTTAAACTTGCGAAGTAAATTTTTAATAATTTTTTTTTAAATAACTTAATTGAAATCAGTTGGCAGAGTTAGCAGAATTATTCTGTCCAGCTGTGACTGAAAAGTCTTCAGAGCTCTTTTTCTTTCAGCAATAGTCTTTGAAGTACAGTTGGTCAACACACATCAAATATTTGCCGAAAGCCTCATTTCGTGTCACCGTAAGCTGCTCTGACACGTGCCACAGTCTCGGCCACTCGCCCTTGGGGATGAGAGTCCCATCGCTCTCTTGCCGCGGGCCGACAGCAGCTCCGAGGTGGCCGAGGCGGTGGGGCTGGCCACCTTGCTCTGGAGCTGGGCAACTGTCCTAACCTGCTCTTCGGCTGGAGCTGCCATGGAGGCACGCCGTCAGGAACACCCTCGTTTTAGAAGTTTTTTTAATAAAATAGTTGTCAAGGTGACTTAGGATGATGGTTTACCACGCATCTATCCAATTAGCTACCTCATTTTTACAGTTTCATAGCTGTGTTTATTTTAAGTTATACACTTTGGGGTTTTTTTTTTTGTTTGCCGTACCAAATCTTAAGTTAACATCGCAATTTTTTTATTTAAAGTAATAGCAATAAGTGTGTAGACTTTATTAAAAAGAGGAATAACACTTTAACTTTTAAAGGTCCATTTTATCCTCTGTTTAAGAAAAGCTCGATTAATAAAAAAAGTCTTGAGTTTCTTTTTGATCTTATCAAAAAGCGATAGGGCTGTTGCCTGTGCTTGAAGTTTTGTGGGTTTATTTTGGTTTATTTTCTAGAGAGTGAAGGACAGATTTCCTTCTCTCGGAAACCTCTCGTGTCCCACCAAGATGTAATATTCTTAGCAGGGCCGTTTGGTCTTTCTGACTAGCTACGGCCGTGGGGATTTCGGCTCGTACAAGGAGCGCCGGCCTCTGCCGGAGGAGGCCACCAGCTGCCACGTGCCGCGCAGAACCGGTTCCAGCCGGCTCTGTCACACAGCAGATCTCCCGCCGGCCGGCGGAGCCCGCAGCGCCACGGCTCAGCCACCTTCGAGGCAGAAAGCGGCCGCTGCTGGAGAAGGGGTGTGAAAAACTGGTGTGGCAGGAAAACCTGGCGGCGGGAAGCAAATGGCGGCAGGAAGAACCCTGGTGTAGGTGACCCCCGCCGCCTCACCGAGGAGCTGGGAGGGACGGAGTGAAACCTGCACTGAAAATACGGGATGCTGTGACTAGGAAGAAGGGAGGAGAGGTGTTTCTTTTAAGTTACCCTTTCTTGCCCTTCCCAGGGTTATTTATGCAACTGTTCATGTTCTTGTTTTTGGGGGTTTTTTGGGGGTTTTTTGTTTTTTTTTCCTCAGTACCCAAATTACTGATCAGAAGTTTATGTTAATAGGCAATTTAGAAAACGTTAGGTCATCTGAGGGAAGTAGTACTCAAAATATTATGGTATTATTTCATAATCATTGGTGTGCCCTTGTCAGGTCATTTTTTTTCATATAAAAATCAGAAATATGAGAGGTCAAGTGACAGTGAAATGCTCTGACAGCTGTACTGCTAAGGAAGAAAATATCACTCACCCTTAACTAGAGAAATGAGCCAAGGAGTTCAGAGTATTTTATGTCCTTATTTCATATGATTAAATAACTGCTTTTAAATGTATACTCATTTGGGATTTTATGACCAGTTTTGTTTTTTTTTTTAATACAAGTTCATTGTTACGGCTTGCTCTTAAAGACTAGTTACCATTGAGTGCTTATACAGCAAAAATAATGCCGTACTGTCATTAATTGTTCACTCGGCCGAATCTCTGAGGTCCACGCTTCTGCAGTCATGTTTCCCATTTCATACGGGATTATACCTTAAATAACCTATGATTTAGTTTAGCCTGTGAGGGTTGGCTGATTTTTAAGGCCAAGTCTACCCATGAAGACTTTTTTCTAGGAAAGTAGCATTAGTTTGAGGCAGTTAAACCTGCCATCATGAGACATGATGCCGTGGCATTAAAGTGTGTGTGATGGGGGAGAGTTTATTATATTTTTTTGCAAGTACAGATTATTTTCTTTAGGGATCTGATGTAAACTTCACAGATTTCCTTTTGTTTGTATGAAGTGCGCTGACACTGTCAGATTTTCTCTGATCGCAGATATTTCCTAGGGAAGCAGTTGCAGAAGCATACTTTTTCTTCCCACCAGCACAAGAGCAGTCTTTAGATCTCTGCTGGTTTAGCTTTCGTATTCAGTTCAAGATATTGGTATATTCAACTGAGCTGGATTCTTTTTGCTTTAATTGAGAAAGTGCTGTTAGGATTTTCTTCGGCCTAGCTTTAACTTGGGAAAACCCTGCCAAGTTTATACAGAAGAATTAGGAGCATATTAGTATCTACATTGTCTGTCGTCCATTTTCTATCTATGTCTTCTAGCTATGCTTTTGAAGTTTACATCACTCAGTTTTTCTAAACCTTGCAGAATGTAATTTCCCAGAAGGTTTCACGTGATGTTTAATTTTTTTGTTTTGTTTTGGCTAATCTCTAGCAACTGCTATAGAAATAAACTATCGGAAAACTTTGGAGGAGTATAGTTCTTCCATCTAAATAAAGAAATACTGATCAGACATGAAATACATAGGGAAAGCTCATATATTGCTTGTAATCGTAAATAAACCACCAATTTTTTGTGAATTTTTGAAACATAAATATTTACCTTACTGAAAAATACACCTTCATAGCAAATGTCTGTATGTGATCCCTTGGGCAGTATGTTCAACTGCATGTTTAATGTATGAAGCATACTTGAATTGAGTTGGTATATTGCTAGTGTGATTCGTCTGTACAGGTGGACTTAGAAAGGCATCGAGCACTCCTTAACTTGCCAACCTAAATTGGTTATTGATCACTTTGCATCCTCACTGTTTGTTTTTTGTTTGGTTTTGTTTTGGGTTTTTTTTTTTCAAATCACAGAATATACAGTTTCTAGAAAGAAATTGTGCACTTCTGAAGGGACCACAGAAAATGGGTAACTTATTGCTCTAAATTTAGTGACATGGGAGTACGTTTGTTGGAGTGAGGTTTTCTGAGAGAGGGAACAGTAATTATGGAAGTTTCAACACCTGAAATCATGCTGTGGATTATGTGAAGGAAAAACGGTTCATTGTTAATATTTAGTTAACACAATTTCCTGTCATTCATATACTATACTGTGCCATTTACGTGCCACAAATACAGGAATGCGTATTCTTTATCATGAAGTCTGAGAGAAAAGAATATAGAAAAGAATCACTGCTATGAATTGTCTTTGTTCAAGAAGAGGAGTTTGAAAAATAGGATGATAGATCATTCAGCAAAAAGAGTAGCCTGGAGCGGAAAAGGTCCTGTCAGAGATGAGGGGAAAATGCATATGTGTAGATCAGCATCAGCGACAGCATCATGAGATGGGACTGTGATTCTCTGTGAGTAGCGTGGGAAAATAGAAAGTGGCAAAGTTACATGGAACCCAAAAGCTGCAAAGTTTACTTCAATATGATGGAAATTCAGCTGCTTAATCCCTTAGATTTACTGTCTTCAAAGACTGCTTTTAATTACATCTTAAATTGTAACTAGTAATTGTTGCTGTAATTATTTTCTAGGTGCTTGATGGATAAAAACTTTGTGAGAATTGGAAAATGGTTCATAAGACCCTATGACAAGGATGAGAAGCCTGTTAATAAAAGGTAAGGTGATCTACATATCAAGTATTGTTCCTGTCGATGTTGAGTATTACATGATGGTAATTTGATGTTGCATTTTGGTGGTAGTTTTTGCACTTCTTTTACCATGTAACAAGTAAAAACACAGACGCTATTTATTCGCGTCAGTAATACACACAAAGCAATTAAGTAATTTTTCAGGTTTTGTTATGATAATTTAAGATAAGAAGGTGAGGTTGGTATTTATCCCTTAACTGCACAAATATCACATTTTTTTTATATCTTTTGAATAGCATCTGCCTGTTTCTCTCATTAATACAACAGAATTCCAGGTAGTTATAAGAAATTATTTGAATTTCTGGACACTTAACCCCAACCTGACATTTTAAGCAGTAAAATAAGTAGCATATAGCTTTCCTTACCTATTTTCTTTAAAGATGCCAGCCTTGATATACAGCTTTCACTGATTAGGCAGGCTGACAAATCAGACCTATATGTCTGATTAACGCGCTTCTCTTGCAGCAACATAACCATGGAAGAGGGCTAGCTGTCTCCACTTGCTCATTGCTATTTCCTCTCTTAGCTCTAAAGGTTACAGTGTTCTCAGATCTTCTGGTACTTGCATTTATAGTCATCTGCTAAACAAGTTCTGTCAAAAATAATCTGAGTTAAGCTGAAACACAGATTTTCTAACGGGAATCATTTTGACAGAACTGGGTTAGGAAGTGACTGAACATGCAGTTATGGTGGAAGATTTGAAGGTAATGAGCAAGCGGAGTGGCAACTTCTTCATCCAGCATAGCTACAGTCACAACAGCGTGTCTGATGGCAGCTGTAGGCACAGGTGGAAATCGTTCTGTAGATCATACATACCTTCTCCCTCTCATCTCTTTATCTCACTGCATTGTCTTACAAGAGAAATGTCTTATCTCTGTTACAGTGTAATACTACAAACGGTTGGCTTCATTCTGTAACAGACTTTGTGTTAATCGGGTACTTCCAAACAGCAGTTGTTTTTAAGATACAATGCAGTAATTAAACATGGATTTGTCTCCTTTCTAAAAACAGAAAGCATTAACTTAGCATGGGGATATCTCTTTTCTTGCTCTTTACTCTTTGTGGCGAAGCAGACTTACACTGTGTATGTGTAACCTTTGATTTCACATCAATCTAATGGCAAGAAGCCATTGAAAGGTCCAGGTTTTTTCATGTGTTTTTCTGTCCTGGCTGTACATAACCACCTTCCTCCCTCATGTTTTCTCTGCTGCTTTTCCGATCGCACCAAGATCTAGTTTAATTTTCCGGGAGATTAGTTCCCTGAAGTGACACAAGAAGTAGTGTCTTTTCCAGCTTCTGGAAAAGGGAGACAGCTCCTTTCAGCAAAAGCTATTTGTTTTATCAACTTTCCTGCAGCTTTAGTGCTCAGATGAAATGTATTTGCGACTCTCATGTCTGTTCCTGGTGTGTATCAATTTAAGAAGTGAAGCATCTGATACAGTAGACGGTGTCTGTCAAAAACAGCAGCAGCACTGGCATTGCTGCTTTAGAATTCTGGCAGATTAGTAAGAGTAAGTCCTGTGTCTTATTTACACGTGCGTAACACAGAAATGCTTGTACAGTGAGGTGATCTGTAGAGGATAATTACATTTGGAAATATATGTACAGTATGCACATAAATAACTGGTCTGGAACATGTTACAAAAAATGAATTCATGTTGAACTTAAATTGTATTTGAAGTATTCCTGTATATAAAACTGACATTTTTATAGAGCATTTTAGGGTTAAAGGGTAGGCTCTTGATTTGAAGAAGATAATGTTGTTTGTTGGTTTGTGTGGGTTGTTGGTTGGCTTGGTTTTTTTTTTAATAAAGTACTTGTCACTATAGATCCTATGCATATACGCCATTTTAAAAGCATTTATTTAGCAATAATAACTAAGGCCTAATTTGAGATAGGTTTTGTGTTGTTTCAAGTGGTTGAATTTTCTGCTATAAATATATCTTTGGAGTTAACAAATTGTGCTGAAAGATGGTAGTAAAGACTGCAAAAGTTGACGGTAGAGTCAACTGTGGACAGTAGCAGCAAATAGCAGGAGGCTTTGGGGACTAATTTGTCCAGACATTTTTTTATTTAATCTTCTAGGCTTTCTTTCTCAGTATAGCACAAAAAGCTATCTTCACAGAAATTAAGTGATTCACATTAATTCCATATAAATTTGTTGTGCAACTCTTGCTCTAAGCAGTTGCTTGCTGTAGATAAAGCAGTAAGGAGCAGTTGCAGGAAGAAGAGGCCAACTGAGAGTGTTTAGGTATTTTAGGACTGTGGGTAATGCCTTCATAACCAAAAAAAAGTGGTATTTTAGAAAATAGCAGCTAAATGCATGTTAATAGATAAAATACTAGAAATAAGTTGCAGGTATGTACGGTGATTAGGTTGAAGTCTGGGAACAGGTAATCCCTGTTGAAAATGCATGCACTATTCTCCTTGAATGGGGAGAGAGAAATCTATGTAGATGTATACCCCCCTTGAATGGAGAAAAACTGAGCAGGTGTCATTCTGGCAAAGAAGTACAAATGGTTCCAAAGCCTGCTTTTATACTTCTACTTGTGGCAAAGTTAGTCATCTCAAATTCCCAACATCCTGAGTTACTAACTTCATTTCAGGAATATACTGAGAAGTCTCGGACTGGGTATAAATAAACAGGGAAGAAGTTAAAACTCATGCGGCTGGCTTTCAAGGAGTGAATTCATTCAGGCCCTGTGATTTTTGTGAATGGCATGAAAGGAGAAGGGCGGGGAGGTCTGTGATTTCAGAATGAAGTCAGAGATGAAGTGGAGCATGGCAGTGGCCGTGACCTAGTTAGTCCCGAGCTGTGAAAAGGAGGTCTAAGAACAATAGGTGACCTTCTGAGGCAGTAGCAGAAACAGTATGCAGGATGAGCTTTTCTGGTCTTTTCAGGAGGAGTGAGGGAGGAGCAGAGGGAGTTACAGACGGACCCGTATGCGGTTTTGGTTCGCTTACAGTGCGAACCAGATGCTTTTGACAGGAAGTTTAGCACAGAACTTGTGGGTTTTCTTTCCCGAGTATCTTTAACGCTATGTGTCACTAAATAATTCTTCATGTTTAACTGTCTGTTCTACAGCAGTGCGTGTCTAAAATATGTTTTCACGCTACTTCTGGAAAATGGCAAACTTGCTTATTTATCTACACAACTTCCTAAAGGAGATCTGTATGTTTGGAGTTTACAGAATTTGTCTGATACGAAGCATTGATAGTGCCTTCCACTGTGTGGTGAAAATTCATCTTCACAGTCTATTCAGAATCAGTTTCCAAGTTTTGTATGGGGTTTTTTTGGTTTTGGAAAGCACCACCATAAAATGTTAAACATCTTACCGACAAAAAAAAATTTATGACCATCTTATGCAAGAATCTTTGCTAATTATTTCATGATTGTTACCTTGGTGTAGTACGAAAATGGGGGGACAAAATCAGTTTGTTTTGAACTGTATGAGCAACTTAACATCAGTTGTTAAGCTGTTTTTAATTCGCTTAAATGTAAAGAACATGTGAAAAAAATTGTTGCTTTTTGTAGCTTAAATAACTGATGGGACATCCTCTCTTCCAAAAGTCTGTTAGGTTTTTTGGCCGTAAGAAGAAAAAAAGTTCCATCAGTGAGTAGAGTAGAGTTTGTTTCTTTTTTTGTTACTAGGTGAGAAGACTGAAAGATAGGAATGATACCTAGGTAGCCACGTTACCCTCTGTGCGCTTGAAACAGTGCAGATGGAAGAGTGGAATTACAGTTAGGCTGCAATGAAATACAGTTCTTTAATTTCAGTTTCCAAGCAGATTTCTGTTTGTTACTGTCCCATAAGGCAGATGAATATGACAACCTCATGTGATGCTGATAAAATATAGAAATTTCTGAGTTACGAGTGCATGGGCTGTGTCTTAATAAATACAGTATCCTAAGCATTCTTCATGTGTCAACTCTCCCCCCCAGATCTAATCCATGAATTTTTACCGCTGTAACAGGGTTCGGTCAGTACATCCATATCCAGGTTTGCTCAAGAGCTGTGTTCATTTCTTTGCAAGCATCAAAATTGGGCATTAATCAGTGCCATCAAAACCTGAAGACTGCAGACGCTTTAAGCACTGCTTCCTCTTTGAGATCCTGGAAATTATCATTGCCTTCAGTTTCCTGGGAGCAGTCATAGGACTTATCCAAGGAGTATCTAGATCAGTGATACCAAAATTGACATTCAGCATTGTTGCAAGCAACGTTGCATGCTGCATTCACTTTCTGCCGTGCTAGGAACTCCTGGCAGTCGGTATCTTCATGTGAAAACGTCAGGTTTAGTGAGCCCTAGAGAAGAACTGCGGTGCTGTGCCAGGAGGAATTGGAAACGAGTGGAACTAGTGCCTAAGGCTGGAGCACCTTGTCTGAATGTGATACGGAGGTTTGGTCCTGGCACACGACATTGCACAGATAATGTCTTTTGGCAAATGGTATTAAGGTGTTTCATTAAATGATGATATAATTCAGTAAAAGCATGGTAAAACAAGTTTAAGTGATCTATTTAAATTTTTAATAAGATTTGAATTCCTCAGCTGAGAAATGGTAACTGATTGATTGTGCATGTACAGTTCGCTGCAATGCAGTGAGAATGTCCCAGTTTAAAACGGGAGGTTTTTATTTTCTTGAATTTGAGGAAAAACGAGCCATATAAATTGTTTTAATTCTGCAAGTTGGTGTACTTGTGTTTTAACCATGTTTTTAAAAATTTATTAATGTGATCATATGTTTCTTGAGAAGGCTGTATAGTGATACCATATATGTACAGTGTTGCCAACTAACACCATCATAAATGAGGAAAGACTAGGAAAAAAAATACTAAAAATCAATCTGATTTAAATAATGTGTGCTTATTCCTGACTTGTCAAATAAATGTGATAGAAATACCGAGTAATAAGAAATACTGTGTATTTTTCAATAATTCTTCCTACCCCTGTAAAAATAAGCTTTTCTATTTCAGTTTAAGAGGCTCAGTTTCCAGACAAATATTTTCATGTTTTTGAGGTTTAAAGTCTGAAATGTTATGTTCATATTTGCTGAGTTTCTTCTCAGTCTTACGGCTTCAGTAAAATCATACACCAAGCTAGTGTATTATATCTGTGGTTGGGTTTTTTGTTTGGTTTTTTTTTTTGGGGGGGGTGGGGGTGGGTGTTGGTTTGTTTGTTTTTTAATTGGTAATCTTGTGTGTGCTAAAGCTGAATTAATTCTTACCTTCTCTGAAATATTGGCTAGTGTACCCAGTGGAATATGGTCTGCATTCATATTTTAGCAGAAAGAATAGATATAAAATATGGATTACAAAATAAGTGTTTTCACATGCATTTTTCAGCAAAAGCTGTTATCATTGATATCAGTATGCTCATATTTAAATATAATTGTTTTAAGGTAATTAATATAATTATATTCAAGTATATTAATCTAATACCATTGGTAAATATAATGCATTTTTATGTTATGTAGACAGAAGACGGTAAAACATTATTAACAACTTAAGGTTACTTAAGGACACTTGAGATGGCTTGGGAAAATGCTAATCAAGCACTACCCTTTTAATTACTATTATCCATTGCGGATATATGCTATTGGTACTCTTGGGTTATTTTGTTTGTGTTATATTCCATATCTTGTATGTAAAATTCTTGATTGAAAACATTGGCACGCTGTGCAGGAAAAAAAGCATTTTGGACTCAAGTCTTAATGTTCATATGCTTTATTACCAAAGTAACTTTCTAGATAAGCTATAAATTAAGGAGTATTCTGTATTCAGTTATCTGATGTTTTTCATTTAATAATGAAAATAATAAAACTATTCTATAAGAGATGGTAAGAACTCTCACAGAGCATACTGTAAAATTTTCATTGAATGTATTAAGTATATGACCCAGTTTGCATTACTTCTGCACAGCTCTACATTATGGTATGTAGGTACAGCCGTTATTTTTTATGAGTGTCCTTCAATAAATGAAACAGGAAGGTAGGTTGGTGTACTTGTAGCAGCTACCGCTGAGGACTACTTTCTTCATGATAATGACCCAACCTTTTCATCTTCCTTTCCTGGGGTAAGAGCATTAAAAAGACAGTGGCAAAGCAACCCCAGGCACCGATTCTTCAGATTCCTTGACCCTTGCCAATCAAGATAAAGTCCTGGGAACAACAGAAAGACTCCCTACGTGGGGTCATTGGTAAGATGTCACTGGAGCAGCGCTTCTCGTGTGCTGCATATACCCGGTTCAGCTGATTGAAAGGATGCTGTAGAGTATCTTACACAGCTGTTTGCTGAATGCATGGAACTGAGCCAGACAGCTCAGATAAAACATAAGGGATGTTGATAGGTGTGCCATTGGTTATTCAGTCCTGTGATACTTTGCATTTTGTTGATAGAAGACATGAGTTTGAAATTCCTTCTTTGCAAGTATCCCCTTGTCTTGATAACAGGGGTTATATTATTGCAGTGACCCCTCTCTATGGATGCAGCATTATCTCAAAACGGGACTGCTGCTAATGAAATTTATGGTGGTGCTTGTGGTGTGTGTCTTGGAGTGCCTGTGCGTCTCTGGCAGCCCCAATGTAGATCGTGGGTCCCTCATTTCATACAGAAATTCCAAAACATGGGCAGGGTGGTGTGAGGCAGGAGGGTATGCAGCAGAACTGGCAAAGGTGGGTAATCTGGCGTGGCAGAATCTTGTAAAAAGGTGTTTGTAAGCTCCAGTTGTTTGGCTTCTAGTGAGCTTCCAACACAGAAGCAAGATACTACTGACCAACCTCTCCCAGTCTGAGATGAATCGTTAGCAGAATTCTTATCCCATTCTGTCTTCAGAAAGGAAAATACTGTCTGGCCTGCTGCCTTTAAAGGTAGCCTGTTTTCCTATGCTGTACTTGAGCCAGTAAAAATATTCAAGGTGCTGTCACAGTATCATAGAGCTTTCACAGATTTGATTTTGGTGAGGTGCCTGAGACTTTGGATTGCCTTCTTCCGTCTGAAATACTCTGAATCCATCTATTTTCAGCGTATGTTTATAACTGCCATTTCCTTGTAGGATTCTGAGGAAGCCAGGATATACGGGATATGTGTGTTGGGATATATGTTTCCACGTGCAGCCAGTTACACAGTTCAGGTCACCTCTTTCACCATTTTGGGGGGTATGGTGGCATATACTTTTGTGGATTCCAGTTTATAATGCAGATCAGTTCTCTCTGGAATTTTGAAGTTAAGGATCTTTTTACTGATTTAATGAAGGTAAATGAACAAATATATAAAGCTGCTCTTGTCATCTTTAACTTCTGGATTTGTAAAACCTGCTCTTGTAGTTATTATTTTCTGGCAACATTTATTGTACATACAAATATTTTTGTATATAAGGTTACTGGAATGCCTACGTATGTTCCAAATATTTGCATTATTTAATGTAATTGAGACACTACATTATTTTTCACACTTTTGTAACTTTTTTAAAAGATAGTTATTTAAACGGTTGAAATATTTTGAACTAGAGGTATACAAATGGCAAGTAGTTCAAGAAAATCAGTCGTGTATTTCTGTTGTCCGTTTCTTTTCTTTTTTGTGCCTTATTTTTATTTATGTAGTTTAGAAGTGACTTGGTATCTTCCTTAAGTGCTTTTGGATACACTTGTGTCAGACACTTGAACTTCAATAATTATATATGAAGCCTGGCTTAATCAGGACTTGGTGACCAATTAGTGAAGTCCCACTAATGTTTAAGCTCCTTTTCTCATTATACACTCACTATTGGCACTGTATATAAAGGATAAACTAAGTGCCCCTGATGTGCTGTTAATTAGATTTGTCAGGACTCCCAGTTGCACTGTCTGCCAAACACAAGTGTTGTCACTTACTGTATCAGTAATGAATTGACTTAAGGGCTTTTGTAGATATTTAGAGGGCCTTAGTATTGAATACTTAAATCTGTTGCAACTATAATTGTAGTTACAGTTGTAGCTCTGCTTACTGTACTGCAAGAACGTCCACAAACAGGAGAGATCGGCTTTCTTGAATTTCTGAAAATCAAGCTGGATTTTGTGCTTAAACTGATTTAAAATCCTTGTAGGCAGTATGTGGTCTTTTGAGTTCTGCAAAACCAGTGGCACTATAGGATTTGTTTTCAGTCCAATTCAGAAGTAAATACACTTCCTCATATTCCCAAATAAAATTGGTGCCTAAAGCCAAAATATTCTTCAATCTCTCTCCAAAAATAGGAAAGAAAACTTCAGTTGAAAGCAATTCCACTGAATTATTTCAGTCAACAGTAATACCTTTTTCATTTATTTTTCTGACACTTTTATACCTCTTTAAAATAACTTAATCTTGAAATACAACTTTGTTTCAGAACAGAGTTACCTAGGTTGTTCATTGTGAAAGTCTGTTTTCTGAGATTTATGTTCACTTAAAAAAATTTTGCTAACCCTTATTTTCTGAAGACTTGGACTAAAATGGGATTGTACTGCAGTATGTTTGATGGATTCCCCCCATCCCCGCCTCTTTTAGGCAGTATGGAACCATTTCATTCTTGGTTAATCTGTCTGCTAGCACACCTTCAAGCATTAATGCCATTTTTGCAATCTTGGTCATTCTAACCGGTTGAAATAATGATTTCAGACTCTTTTCTCCATTCAGCCCCCCCAAATCTTTCTTTCCCAGTTTTTGTTTTCTTCTGAATCAGTTTGGTTGCGTATACCTTTAGTGAGTTCTCTCGAACGTGAGCTGTAGCAGGCAGTATGCCAGCAGGGAGTTCTGGGCAGCTCAGTCGTCTGTAGAACAAGTATTTTAAAATATTGCAAAAGAATGTCGTCTTTGTGCAATTTTATGCTATCCGTTAGGCATTGTGCAATCAGGTTGCTTGTTTAAGAAATCATCAGATGATGGACTATTCTGTGACTGATGTATCAAAAAAGTTATGGAAATGCTTACTTCTAAAAGGTAATTGGACGGAACCATTTATAAAGTCGAAGAGAAAGCTGAATTAGTCTTCTGAGTTTTTAGTGTTTTGGCTTATTAAATTTTCAGATTCAGGATAGTAACACAATTTTAAAGTAGCTTGTCTTTGGTATTAATTTACTGCTAGTTTAGAAGATAGCGAACTTGAATGAACACTGGGTATATCGTACATAATCTAAATAAGGCTATATAAACCAGTTCTTCTGTGTAGGACTAAAACAAACCTATGTTCTTGTTTCTGATAACGAACCGGTGAGCTGTCGGCCATCCTCTTCATGACTAAAATGAACATTGCAGAGGACCAATCTGCTGATGTACAGTAATTACAGAGTGGATACATCTTAAAATATATCATCATGAATGAACTCTGTTAGGTTCCATTTACTTGGCAACTGAGTAAAGCAAAGTAAGTTCTAAAGTGTGGTTCCAGTCCGTTGTCGGAAGTACAGAAGTAATGCTCACTGAGGTTTTCGAGTTACTTCTTCCCACCTTTCTCCCTTCTGTTTGCTTCTGACGGTTTGTTCTTTTCTCCTACATAATTACTGTAACTAAACTCTGGTCTGAACTCAGTAATATTTATTTTTAAGCCTTATTTTTAATGGGAGGCGCTGCAGTTAGAGCAGGTATGTTTGGTGGTACAAACTGGATAGAGTTTGATTAGTAAAGTGTATTAAGAAGCCACTGGTTGTTACTTCGGGATGCTTTCTCTGAGTGCATTGTAGCAGGAAGTATTGACTTGTGACTAGACTTTTACTTCTCATCTTTGAAAAATCTCATATTGGAAAAAGTAGCTTTGTCATTGAAAAGAGTGGGGCAGGATGGGGAGGGAGGAAGAGGTTCTGACAACAGATGTGTGATCAGCTGCCTGCATACCTCCCTCGAACTGAGATTTTGGGCGAATTGTTGAGGAATTTTGCCCTTTGAGGGCAAAACCTCAGGAAGAAGCCTCTTGTCCTCCTGCTCGAAGTTGCACAGTACACCTTGTTCCTTCAGTCTGAACTTCAGACAAGTTATATGTGGTCTGAGCCTGAGGCAGGGTGAAGAGCGTGTGTGGAGCAGGTCATTTCTCAATCGCAACTGTTGGGCAACTTTCAAGTGCTCTTAGTTTGACAGGGAAGTGACTTCATATGTTCTGAGTGTATGCACTTACGAAGTTGAGAAATCCTGGGCAAGGGAGCAAACACTGGATAAAATTTTGAAAAAAAACTGGAGCCCCTCCCTGTGTCTGGGTCTGAGCAGCCTAGCTTCACTTTTGGTTGGATATATCCATCTGGATGGCTCTCTTGCTTCTGACTTGCGGTGTAGGCAGTCCTCTTTTTCATTGTCAGTCATAGCAGACATTATGTTGAAGTTTTCTCTCTAAAAGATCAGTAAACATAAAAAATACCCGTAATAAATCAGACTGCATTTAGTCTCTCTAGACTTTATCCTGATAATAAAGCTAAGACAGAGTAATTACTAAGGAGTAGACCTGTTTTCCAGGTGCCCAGCAAAGAGCTCGTCTCTTCGAGTATTGACAAACTAATCTTCTTTCCCAATAATATGCTTCACACTGCCATCTACTGACATCGCGTTTTGTCATTGCAGCAGGGGATCAAATGATGGCTTGCCTCTGTGGTAAAACATGTGGTCCAAACTGCTTTGTTATAATTATAGCTCGGCAGATTTGCCATTATCATACTTGGATGTGGATACTGTTCTTCAGGATTTAAAGTACTACTTTTGGATTAGCTTATGTCTGTTACAAGACTTTTGATTACATGGGAAAAAAGCACTCTAAATCTTGAAACTGTTTGTGTAGAATTCCTTCAGTCAATATTTTGGTCAGGGTTCATCTACCTAGGGAACTGCAGATCACGTGTGCTCTGATCTCAAATGACTCGTGTGGCAACGCCTTTTGATCCTTGGTGATCTGTAAGAAAAAAACCAATCGTTCCTCATGCATCACTGGATTTCGCAGTGTCTATGTGAACCTCTTCTGTGTGTGACTTTCAAGATATTTTCTTCCTACTTGAAGAGACTTCCCTCTTTTCTCTCCACCCTTTCTTCTTGGCTTGTCGGTCAAGTTTTCTGTGGATTTCTGAGAACCAGTTCAGCTTTAGACTGAAAAGCAGTTTTCTTAAGGTGTATTGTGCAATGATTGCCATCTTTAAGTTCAGCG
This sequence comes from Nipponia nippon, assembly GCF_047370975.1. Taxonomy (NCBI): domain Eukaryota; kingdom Metazoa; phylum Chordata; class Aves; order Pelecaniformes; family Threskiornithidae; genus Nipponia; species Nipponia nippon. The sequence goes on along the minus strand of NW_028262348.1, from coordinate 3,878,515 downwards.
GCGCATTACTAGACACCAGAATATCTGGGAAAATTGGAACTTGCATGGAGAACAATTGCCCTCCGATGATTTTCATTTTTTTTAATCGGTCTGAATGTTATGGTGACAATTCTTCTTTTGGAATTTGCTCTTGGGAGAAGTGGGAGGAGCCACCACCTTGTAGGTAGCTATATGAATCATTCAAGGACTTCCAAAATACAGCCGTGTGGTTCGCGACTTGACATGGGAGAGGGAGAGATGGATCCTAATGGCCGCTCTGAGTGCAGTCATGACAGGACTGTTAGGAGAAGAATCTTAGAAGGACAAGATAGTAATTCAGGGGTAGATTGTATTTCCCACCAGAGAAGGGAATTTTGTGTCTTCTTGGAGGAAAGCAAGCTGCAAAAATTACTTTGAGGGATCTCATCTCTTCATGCTACCAGCTGTTAAAGACATGGGGAACAGCAAGTGTTTTTTGGATGATGATATCAGTACATTTAATTATATAATTTCCATCTGCTGACTGGAAAGCTGATGGAGAAGATCTGAAGGAAGAACATTAAAATACCTTCTCCCCCCCTGCCCCCCCCCCCCCCCCCGAAGGATCCAGCAGTCTAATTTATGGAACTGGATGTCTAATGTGGGGAATTATCTTTTTACTGGTCTTCAGATTACGTAGATGATGTGTGCACACACAGTGTTGCTTAAACCACATTTATGATCTGATGTTTGGAAGAACAGTTCCCTAGCACAGGGACATATAGTGAAATTATTTACTGTCCCACCCAATTCCTAGAAAAAGATTTAATTTAGGAAGGAGCGGAAATGTTGCCTGAAGAGTTTCAGATCCTGCCTACTTCGGACACAGCCATGAGACAGATGTGGCATTTAACCAAATAAGAATAAAAACAGTGTAATGTAGTCACTCTGGATGTTTCAAGAAGCTGTCTGCTATTATGTGCTTCTAGTTTCTTAAAAAGAAATATACCCAGATACTCTTCTTAAATAATCCCTTAATGTAAAAATTGTCTCCAGCAGTGGTCAAAAGTGGAACAGCTTAGGGAGGACTATTAGGTCATGCCAAGAATACAGTTATTTTTCTGTACACTCGGTCAGCTTCCTGCTGGGTTTGGCAATACAACTTGACATATTTTTGTGTTTAACAACTGTTGATGAATTTTTCTTTTGTGAGTTTAATTGAGTTTGAACCCACACAGAATTTCAGCATGCACAAATACTTGTTGGTAATTAATACCATAGCTCATCTATGCAACGGGTGGAAAAAAGTCTGGGGCTTTTGTTTTAATTTTTTCATTCATTAATGTAGTGTTAGGTCTTTTACTCCCTGTATGAAGGAGAGAATGTAACTATATCTTTTTTTTTTTTTTTGTCTCAATCTTTTTCATTTTAGTACGTCTGCTCTCTCCCTGTTCAGTTAAATCTCCTTCACAATGAAGGCTCCTTATATATTTAGTTGTTCTTTGTATGGAAACTATTCCGTATTTTTTACCTTTCTTGTTACCTCCTTGTGCGTCTCATTTCTACTGTCATTCCTTTAGATTGAGGAGATTCAGAATGGCACCTGTTTTTATATGAATACTTCATGGTTTTCTGGGCTGTGGCAATGGTATCTTCTGTTTGTTCTGCATCCCTTTCCAAATTCTGAACATTGTTGTGGTTTTTGTTTGGGATTTTTTTGTTATTTCTGAACTGATGTATCTCTGTAGAAATGTCTACTATAGATTCAAGAAGTGCTTTCCTGGCCAGTATCATATTTTTCAAAGTCAGAATCCCTAAGAAAGAAAATTATTTTTTTTTTTCCCCCTCCTGCAATTTTTCTGTATGTTTATCTATATTGGGTTTCATTTGTGTTTGTTTGTTTTTTTTTTCCTTATCCATTCACTAACTCTTGTGAAGTTGTACTGCAGTTCTTTGCCTTGAGTTCTGGCTTTCATATTTTTTCGGTATCGTAGTAGTAGCAGAATTTGTTACTGTGCTGTTCTCCCTCTTCTTCTAGTTCTCATTATTTAGCCTTAATTGTGATGTTTCTTTTAAATGCAAAGTTAAGTCAAGGACTGTGTCTCAATACTGTGAAGAAATCAAAGGAGGCTAAGTGATCTCAGGAGAGGTACTTAAGTAGCTGCAGTGTTTGTATAAATGAGAGAACTAAAAGAACTAATTAAAGTAAGCTGGAGCAATGTATAAACTACCCGCACAGACCCATTTAATACAATTGAATCCAAACCTGCAGGACCTTTATTGTATTAATCGTAAAAATCAATAGAGAAATAAATATGTTACTGATGGAAGCTACCATAGGAAAAGCTATTCTGAATGCAGGAATTAAGTATTGTAAAACAGTTGACTGAGAAATTCTACTAGCCAATGGGTTTAATTATCCATTCCCCCACCCCGTGCATCGCATTTCAATTTTATTTACAGGAGATAACACTAATGGGGCTAAATCTCTCTTCTTCTATTATAGTGAATGTTTTCTTAATATGGAATAAAGCATGCGGTATAGCAGGATTTTCTGTTGTACTTCATTTTTCTTAAGGCCGCTATTCTTGCAAAAACGTGAATGTTCACAATCGTGTCACACACACACTGGTAATTTCAGCTGTGTTCTCATTTTCCCTTTATGTAGCATTTATGATCTCTGAAGATTCATTTTGGATGTAAATGAGTAGTGCAGGAGTATAAAAAGAAAAATCTATTTAATGTTCCAAATTCGAATGACTGTTTTGTGTGAGTGGAGATGATTTACTTTGAGTTGAAAAATAAACTAGTCAATCCTTTTACAATATACTGTCATAACAGAGATCTGGGAATAAGAGTGTTCGTTTGGTGATTTTTGTTTTGTTCAAGTTGAAAACTGTAAACCAGTGTTTTGAGACTGGACTGACTTTGTTTCATGGCGTATTTTTTGTGAAAGTTCTTTGGGATTATATATTTATTTCTAAGAACAGCTTCATATACTGCAGCTTTGTTGTTTGTGTGGTATTACAGAAAAATCCAACTCTCCTGGAGAACAGATGGACCAATAAACTGTTCACCAAACATCCATCCTTATTTTAGAATCTATTTCTGGTACAGTGCAATCAACAGCAACAAAAAATTAAAAATAGCATTGCTTTATTTGAGACTGTTATAATGGCTTTCTGCTTTCTGACAGCGTGCTATATATTACTTATGCGCTCATATGACCTGTCTGCTACTTGGAGGTGTGCTTTTTTTTTTTTCCCCCCCGCTGCCTGTTCTGTTGTGGACTGCTTTAATAAAGCTGAGCATACAATTTCCTTGATGTAAAACTCGAGAGATTCAACTAAGAATACTTGGCTTCCACCACCTTGGAGCCAGGGGGATGTTGTTCCTTCTTCGCTGGTCCTGTTACAAGAAGCTTTGAGATACAGTTGTTTCACGCTTTAAAAATTTCGCAATTCTTTTAACAGGGTTAAGCATTACTCTCTAAATGACAAAGTTTATAATTTGAAGAAATAATCTGGACCAAAGTCTTTCAAAAATAATGATGCTTTCTATAAATGTTAATAAACAATTAGAATCACAGTTGAAATCAAGTGCTTACGCAGTTGGCAATGTTACAGCAATTTCACCTGTCTTTACACTTCGCAGATGCATACTTCACTGAAATTCCACTGCTTTGTTTTGCAAAGTACTAAGCTGACTTTATTGATGTGATTTGACTGTTAAGCTTTTAAATATTATTACTTTTTATAAAGGTCTCTATAAAAGCCAGTCAAATGGATTTTTACATACTGCGTTGGTAGCATATTAAAGCAAATAAATAGATTAAAGCAATTTATAGCAAGAAGTACACTGGAAATGTAAACATATATTAAGCAAGAAAAAGATGTGGTTAGCTACACACACAAAACCAGTAGAAGATCAGAGAGAGTCAGCCTTATTTATTAAACAGTCTGATGGCACTGCAAAATAAGATCAATGTCATTCTGCCAAAAGCAAGCAGATCGCCAGCTGAACTGTGTAAAGGACTCATCTCTCTTCTGTTGTTCCTAACTCTGTAAGATAATTTTTCATTGTAGTTAAAAATCTTGAGAAACTTGTTTTTGGGGGCAGTTAATAGCATCTGTGTGATTTAATATGCAGGTAGCTACTTGTAAGCTTTTCAGACGTGTTTAGGCGCCTACTTCGTGTGTATGTCAGTTGGAGTTGGGCATTATTTGTTTTAAGATCCTGCTTGGTGTCTTGTCTGACAGCAACCAATTGCTTTTAAAATCTAGCTCCAAAGTTAGTTGGTGACGCAAGTCCTGTGTTCAGGAGTGAGCAAAGAATACTAAATCCAACTGAGGGTTTGTGAGATGCAGTATTTAAAATGCCTGAGTGTTTTTTGAAAAAGGACTTAAAACTTTTTTGGAAAGTTCTATGTGAAAGCTTTAGTCACTTACTCCTGTTAGCTTTCTTTCACAGTCAGCTTCTCAAGCTATATCTGTTAAACGAGGAAAGCTTTTCCAACTGTTTTTGAGACTGGCAATAGAAATACATATTTGTTAAAACGTTTAGTTATGGATAGAATTATTTAACTTTGCATTCATAGGGCTGTGTGTGCGCATATGTGCACATAATCGCAAAATATAATTTTTAAGCACGTAGTTTCTGTCAGCATGGTAGAGAATATAGTTCAGGAGCAAAAAAACCCTCAGCTGACACACTGCTCTTCTGGCTTTCTTTGTTTTGAAACAATTCTGGAGCATCTGTCATTGTTTCACACAATTTCCTGTAAAGCTGCCTGTGGCAGTTGCACTCATTCTTTATTACCCAAGGGCTTTGCTAGCTATAAAATAATGTATCTGACTACCTAATAGCCTAATATTCAGCCTTCCCTGGAGAAGTGGGAGTGGAAAGCTGTTTTTACTTTCTTTTTTGCTGACCGTGCAAACCTAACCCTATCTGAGAAGCTTTTATCTGTATTGTCAATGCAGTAGAAGGGATTTCCTTTTCTAGCTACTAGATGGCCCCTTCTATGTACCAAAGAACGACACTGATGAAATTATATTAAAGTTCTGCCTTAATACAGATGACACATCTGTTTGTGATTATCTCTTTAACAACCCCTTGGTTTTTTGCTTTGTTTGTTTATTAGTTTAGAGGCCCCTTATACTGAAATAAACTGTAAAGGCGGCACAAAAATATGATGCCTACAGATGCCTAGGCTCTGCTTGTAGGACCATTACGGCGTACGCACACACTTTGCATCTTCTGTACACATGTATAGATAGATACGCAGTGCGGCTGTTCTTTTAAACTAGATTTTTTGGTAAGGAAAACAATTCTCAGATATTTTTAGTGAAAACCTGAAACGCATATACAGAGCTGCTCTTCTGTTTTGTGGTTGAACAAATGAATGGTTTTTTTATAGAAATTTTTCTATGGAAACCTAAATAACAGCAGTTAGAATTAATTTAAAATTCCTAAGCCAAGTGGTATTGCTTAAAGATCAAGATGTGGTAAACACTTCACTGTTCGTTAATTTTGCATGTGAACATTGGGATTACTTATAAAACCTTATAAAGGTATGTTTGAGGAATTAAATTATGCTCATATGTATCGGTGCTGGAAAACCCCAGCCATGGACGTACTGTACTAGTATGCCCTATGACTTGATGTTATTAAAAACAAACAAGCAAACAAAACCCAAGCACAAAAAAAAACCCCTGTCCTAAAAACTTACAAATCTTAGAGCAAATGAATACTTAACTACTGTTTAGTTCTTTTTCTTTCAAATGAGTTACTTGCAAATAAAAAAATGTTAATATAGGTTTGACTTACCATGAGGTAGGCCTCATGAGTAATGAAAAGTAAAATAAACTGATGAGAGTAATGGTCAGAAACATGGTTTTCTGGGTGAATTTCTCACAGTGAGCATAAACTCTATATACGTCTGTATTGTAGAAGGCAGAAGCGCAGTGTGTTCTGAACTCGGGTAAATAATAAGATGACAAATGCATTTTGAATGTTTCAGTTACAACGTCATGTAAAAAAATATCGTATACGATGCGTGCTGGTTTTAATAGTACTCCGACTCCTTCATCGGCAGTTTGATTACTTCAAGTTCTTATTTAAAAAACACTTGAGCCGCACATAATTTCAGAATATCGCATTCCATTGAAGCCATTGTAGCTACATGATTGTTTAAAGTTATGTCCTTACTTCCTTGTCTGGCTGAATTAGGATACAGTCTTCATTTGTACATTCCAAACTCATGAGCAGCTTCAAAGAGATTCTTTTCCCAGCCAAATAGCTTGCCAGGGATACTTCAGCTTTCTGATCCGAATGTGGAATCAAAATCTCCATTTTAAATTGAGCAACTTTTTTGGACTGTTTCCTAAAGTAGGTATTAGCTATGTTTGGAATATAAGATTGTGTGATACGCTGTAAAGGCTTAACTAGCGTATAAGCTGCCTAATTCACTTCTGGACTTTCCACTTGCAAAGCAGTTCAGCAATCCTGAACGTGTGTTAATAAAACCTCTCTGTATGTACCAACACATGGAAAAACAAGAACCGTGTATTCGTGTTATACTCTCTTATGCTAGATAATTATTAGTCGCGTTTTTGTGATTAATTCCTTAATTGTATACCAGTCATGTACCTATACAATCTTAAAACTTTCCCAGCGTGACATTAGGTTCCGTATGTTTGGCTATAGTTACTCACGGGATGAAGGGAGTTAGCTTCTCCCTCCCTCCTCCCTGTATGACCTTTAGATTTTGTACAGGTGATTGTTGGAGATCGGTAGTATATGGGTGTATGTGTATCTCTGTATGCGTGTTTAGAAATATCATGATCTCCTCATCACTGTTGTGTTTATTTCTTTTTTCTAATTGAAATTTGATTTCATGGGATTATTTTGTTGGCAGAATGCACGCAATATAGCTTGTATGTCAAGAAGCATTTCAAAAAGGTAGTTGTATTTTTAGGAGCTTAATTTTAGATGTGAATTTTGTGGCCAGGTAACTTAAAATTTAAGTCAATATCTAATTTTTTTTGTTTGCCACTTGCTCTGACCTACTCTCTTCATAGTAGATAGTAGCATTTTAAGAATCTTAACAAAATCTTTTTGATTAAGATTTTGCCTTTCAACAGTAGCATTATGAAAGCATTTGCTAATAGTTGAAAATTGTTAGCTGAGCCGTTGCACCCGGGTCATTTTAATATTGGGAGAGTGTTTGTTGTTGCAAGTCAGAAAGGAATGCAGGTAGTCTGATTCTTTTCCGAGGGAATACATTATTCTAACGTAGAGTTCATATTTTATATCTGCGTCTTCAAAAGCAGATATACTCTAGTTGTATTTTAGCATTTGTCAAAATCCCATTGTGCTAGGCTAATCAATGAAAACACAGCACCCACCTTACCATCGAAGTCTAAAATGACACGAGAGGAACAGCTGAAGGAATGTAAGAAAACTGTGACACAGGATTGACCTCCATAATAGGTGGCAATTTGACCACCTCCAAGCAGTAGCATAACACTTGCTAGGATCATCCGTGTAATAATTTGCCACTAGGTGTTAAACTGCGAACTGAAAGACTAATACAGGCAGACAAGATTAACAAGGATGAGGCAAAATTAACATGGACTTTGTTTTCTTCTCTTCTCTTTGTAGTTCACTCTCTAGCCTTTACTAGCTCACTCGTGATACGTTGAATAGCTCACCCTGCGTAGAAGCCAGCGCTGTGAAACACTGCCATACTCAATAGCTGGAGCTGGTTGGTTCAGTTAGTGATGAAAAGATCTAGTGCCGGATTCTGGCAAGGTGTATTTGTGGCTAGAATTTTTTACCCCCTCTGTCAAGAGGAGCTTGCTATAGAAAACTCGCCTGAAAGAAAAGAGCAGCCACAATTCGGTTCCATTGCAAGGAACAGAAACTTTCTTCCAGAGTGGGGTGGCAGGCTTTGCAACCCACCCAAGTGCCTCGAGTTAGAAATGGTGTGTCTCGCAGCAGGTTCTAGTATATATAGTCATACATAGTCATCTGGGATTGCAGCAATTAGTGAGGTTTATGTTCTCTTGTCCACTGTTGTCAATGAAGCCAGCCAAATCCCAGGAAGTGGTTGAACTCAAATTTTTTTTTTTTAATGTATGTCTGGTTTTACTTAAATTTTTCCTTTATTGTGCTGAGAATCTACTTAAAATGTTGAGATTGAAGGTAGACACTAACAAAAGAATTACTCGTTCCTCAGGTTTATACCGTTTTTTACTGTTGGCTTAAAAAAGAACATGAATGACCCTGCCCTGAGGTGCAGGGTGGGAATGCATGAAGGGTAATCCTAAATCTTTTTCTGACTACTCCTAACGCTTTTATGTTGCTATCCTTTTTTAACCCAGGCCGCTTAATTCCATATGAGAAGGGTTGGCTCTTATTTGTGTGTTACAGACAGAGAATACAAAGGTGTAGCACAAAGTCGTCTTAAATAGACTAACAGAACTAAAGGTAAGCCTTTTTTTCATCCTGCTCTCTGGCAGAAAAGGATCAAATCGTGTTAATGGTCAAACCAAGCTAATACTACTGCAGAGTAGTAACTCTCCCTAGGAGTCTAGAGCTCACACACAGGCTCATGGTTTATATGTGCCTCCATGGTGCCAAATTTGGTTTCTTCGGCTCAATGGTTGCAAGTCTGTGCTTCTAGAGGGAAAGAAATCATAGAGGAATCTGTTTCTTCAGGTGACCTAAATAATTCTCCTTATTCCTGAACTCAACTATGTGTTACTCTTTGCGCATGCAACATTAATAGGATCAGATAATATCGAAGACTTGTGGTTTTTTTCATAATTATCTGTTTAACCTTGTGATTGAGGGTAATGTATCTTCTCCATCTGTTACTAATTCAGCTGAAGTAAAACTAGTTTGTCTGCTTGGAGGCCGTTGCCTTAAATGCTGATGAATAACAGTGAGAAGCCATGAATAATGTCATTAACTGACTTTGTATCATTTTTTAAAGGTAAAAATGGTTATTGATGCAGGCCACCAGCATGAATTCTAGGTCAAAAAATTTCAAAGCTATGTTAATTCTGATGGATGTTTTGCAATCATTGTGTGAAGGAATTTTGTAGATGCTGTTTCAACTTCCATGTTCTGAAACTCATCACCGCACTTCACACTAATGAGCAGACTGGGGAACGAAGCCAAGAAATTAATGGACCATAGAAACTAAATTACCCTTTCAACCCTGAAGGAAGTCTTCCCTCGTGCTCAACTCATGAATTGATCCTAACACAAGGAAAACAGAACCTGCTAAAGTCATTTGACGGCAGTGTCTTGCCTTGGTATTAAATCTGCATAGTTTTTACAAAACCAGACTGTGTCTTGCTTCTAAATAGTTTTCCTAGATTTAGATTTCTTTCGAACTTCCACATGTAACAAAATCTGGCATCTAACTGAAGCAATTTTCTTTTTTTCCCCCTCTGCTCCTTTGAATTCCCATGGCAGCTGGAAAATTGAAATTCTTTCTGGTTTATGAAGAGAGGTTTAAAAATGGAAATTCTAGGGCTAGCTTGGATTGGTATTGCACTACTTACTATCAGCCTTTGTTATGTTATAGAAGAACAAATTGTGAGGAAAAACGTAGTTAACTACAAAGTTCTTGAGACGCATGTCTTTAGGTACTTTAAGAACCTTGGTATTGTTTGCTTAAGAAAAAATAAGGCCGTACGGAATCCAGTCTGTAATTAGTTTCATATGGTTTAATTCTTTGGCAACAGTTGTAGTGTACATACTGTACCCACCCAGGGCTGTATACTAGTCCGTATGTAGGCATGAGTAGTTAGCTGCAATACTAGCTGTTACTTGCAGCGAGGCAGTGTTGTTAGAGTCATTGCCAATTTTCCCAGTACCGGTCACTTCTTTAAACCATTTTATGTCTTACTCCAGTAATTTTGTACTGCAAAAAGTATCGAAATCCAGACAGACACAGTATTTTAGAGCCAGTTACGTGTTTGTTTTTTCACTTAGTTGACCTTATTCTTAGAGTTCACATGTGTTCTATAGGATCATTATACGGATACTTTTACAGACAAGTTTTATAAAAGATTAATATGGATGCCTTGTTTTCAGGAGTTACTATGAATTTGTAATGATAAAGATGGATTTTCAATACGTGTACTTCACCATTCCCACCTCTAAATGTTGACTGCACCGACTCAACAACTAGGACTACTGAAACAATCTTTCTCTACTTAGAGTTTGTGCAGAAATGAACCACCAAACCTGTCTAATGCTGGTATAGCTTAAATTTGCAAGAATTATTGTATTCAAACAGTTTATAGAATCATAGAATGGTTTGGGTTGGAAGCGACCTTAAAGATCATCTGGTTCCAACCCCCTGCCGTGGGCAGAGACACCTTCCACTAGCCCCGGTTGCTGAAAGCCCCATCCAGCCTGTTGGATGTGCTGTAGATCCAGCATGCAGCTCCTGGGGTAACCACGCTAAAGATCATAGGTTCACTGCAGCGTTATTGGTGTTGGTTCGTATTGTTGGAAAGTATCCGTTTACTCTGCAGGGGGATTTTAAAATAAGTTTTGAGTAAGCACACATTCTTCTTGTGATGTTTAAAGCAGTTCTCGAGAAATTGTACTAGCAAAAGGTAACTCTTTGGTCATACAGGTTCATCTCCAGTAGGGCTTTTGCCAGCACCGTTTTGTCTGTGAGGAGTGGAGGGGCTTGGAGCTTTCCTCTTTATGCCAGCAAATGTTTTGAAGCGTTGGCTGTGTTTCATTTAGGATTTTGACACCAGAAAGTCATCTCTAAGTGTTCCATGCTCTTTTCAGCTTAAGTGATCGTATTTGGTCTCTTGGTAGTTTTTTTTTTCCCAAGAAGAAATCAGTGAAATAGGTCAGGAGAACTGACTAGATGTCTTGAACGAGTCGAGCTGTTCTAATTCTCTTAACTCTTTCCAAGATATTCTTAAGAGTACCAGAAAGAACAGCTTCCCTTTGGTGGAGGACTAGTTGCGTGATTGAAATAAGAAGAATATCATGTTCCATCACTATATACTAAAACTTCGTTGTAGAAGGATATGTGCAACATTTAGTTGGCAGTTGCTAGCCATTACATGGTTGCCAACCTCTCAGACTTAGGCAGTACTTCTACTGGGATGGAACAGCAGTAGATTCGTGCAGGATTTTTGATACAGGTCTCACTTGGAAACTAACTACTTGCGTGACAAAAATAATTTTTATATATGAATATGTAAATATATTTTCACAAACATATAATTTCGTTTTTGTCATTGAAATGTTTCTTCCTCTAAGCCGATACTTGTTGAAAGTTATATTTATGTAAAATACAAATGTGTAGCTTTTTACATAATGTTAGAAATTTCTGTATAATGCATACACACAGACAGAAGCAAATTGTCTCATTACTGATACTTGTTGCAAGTTGCTGGCTGTCTAAACATAAAATGTTCACAGCTTCTGTCACTTATGTATTATTGGCCAGTGTAACAAAAAACTTAACACTTTGAACATTAATTTTACACTTAATTTTTACACAAGGACTGTGTAAAATTCTGTATTCCAGGGAAGCTTTTACTTTTGCTCTGAAAGCCTGTCTTAACTAACCGTGTCTTAGAGAGGGAAGAAATAGTCTACAGAATGCGTAAGACATGTAGGCACTTTGATCCTTAGAGACCACTGAAGTACCAAGAAAGTAGGAAATCGCTCATGCTCCTGTTACTTCAGCTGGGCGTTTTTTGTGTTGGGGGGAATGGGGCTTTTTTTTTCTTTCTGAATTTTGATTGATTCCTATCGAATTGTGTTGCTGATGGTTGGAGCGGAATAACATTTAATAACTCAAAACTGTTGGACTACTGCTTCTGGTGGTTTGGGCTTTGGTCAGGAGGTAAGACATGGTGTATGCTCTTTTGCTCCTTCAAGATCATAACTGTTCTGCTCCTTGGTTTGTTTTTTTCTTCATTTGAATTCTCAATAGGCTTTATGAAGTTGCCTAATAAACTTCAGTTCATTGAGAAATGGAGATGTAGTTGGGTTGTGTACTTAAGTCTAAGTGATGGGGTTTGACCAAAAGTTACAGCGATGAGATGAGAATATAAACCAGTTTCTTTTCCCTGCCCCAGTCTTTTAATTGTATTGTCGTCCAGCATGCCCTTCAAGGCTCTCTTATTTCTCTCATTAAAGTGCCCATCCTCTGTTTTTGCAGAAATTCTTTGAATTCATTCATTCATATATTCAGCATTTTCTCTTTCATGGGTAGAAATTTGATTCTCGTGGTATCCTGCTCTGATTAGAAGTGAATGCTAAGAGTCATTACACAGGTGCAACACAGTCCCCAGCAGTTGCAGTGCTGTGCTGGGCACGCAGGCAGAGTCGGTTTTAGCCTTTTCTGCACGGCGTGGTCTGAGGTGGCCCAGTGGTTGTCACCTGCCTGGCTGTGCCTCGGGGACCTGCGGGGGCTGGGGCCAGTAGGTCTGCTTCCATTTATTCCAGAAACTGGAACAGTGTACAAAACCAGATAAAACACTTTTTAATTATGTAGCAGTATAGTACTAGCATGTGAAGCTTTATTATGAATACCAATAAATACTGACCTTAAATTAAATCTTAACTGAATAAAATTCCAGATATTTGCTTGATGTTGACAAATGCGGATAACAAAACAGCTTTTTTTTTTTTTTTTTTTTCCCCAACACTTAAGTCTCCCTTAAGTACTAAGAGCACAGGCACCTGATAAGAGACCTACTTCTCTTGTCAGCTCCTCACTATTGGCAGCTCCTACTGCAACGGGAATGAAGTTGAAGCAAAATCTTGCATTCGGTTGTTTACTGCTTGTCTGCATTCCCATCTGCAGTGTTTGCCAAATCTTAAAGAAATTCCTACACCGATGGCATTATTTTTGCCTTTGTGCGGTTAGACTAAATGAATGGAACCTCATGGATGTATCTAAGGAATGATTTTTTTTTTTTTACATCTGCTTTTTGATTTTGTTCTTGAAGCGGACTGAGTATAAGAAGAAACAAGAAAACATGTTCTTCAGTGTGGATATTTTGCTTAATCACTTACTGTAGTGTCTTAGTTTAATGAGCAATTTTAGAGCCTTGTATTTGTTTTGCCTTTTTCAGTCTTAAGTGGTAGTAATTGTGTTGAACTGTCGAATAATGGCATAGGCTTCACTTTTTTTTTCCTTTGCTGAAACAGGATATATTGTTTATTAGAAAACATTTCTTAAGCCAGTTGTTCAGGTGCTTTCTTAAAACCGATTGGCCCCTAGCTTCTCTTAATCTAGTATTATTTTTCCTTATGTTTCCATTCTGTGGATTTATTACAGTGTATAGGAAGTTGCAGAGTACTAAGAGTTGGAAGTGGCAGTTCTCTGCTCTGTGTAGGTGTGAGAAGAGTATTTTACTGCTAAATACTGATTTAGGGCACTCAAAATCTTTTCTTTAAGCTAATGATGGGCTTCCTGGGGGTACGATGTTATTTTCAGAGCAGTTTTAATTTCTTTTACTCCAGTGTTGTTTCAAGTACAGAAAGGTAATTTCTTCAGTCACATAAGAGGTACTACAGTGGGATTCTTTATTTCGTCGTCTCTGTCGAAGAGGAAGGTACTGTTACCAGGAGTGTGCTTCATTTAGTCTGCTCTTACTAGAGAGTAACAAAATAAGACATAAATGTATGAATGCTGTGTCTAACAAGCAGTGTTCTCAGCAGGAATGCAGCAAAATCCTCTATAGCTTCTGACATGTTTTCTGTTTTCTGCTCCTGGACATAAGAGTACCCATGTGATTTTCTTTGCAAATACATTACCAATAAACAGTAGACTTACTTTGAATTTACATTCATAGTACTCATACCTAAAGTTGTTATCCAAAAGCATGCCTACCGGTGTTATCCTGTGATAAAAGACAGTAGATTTTTTTTTTTTAATCACAAAATGCTATAGAAATTCATGAAGCTATAAAAATGCTAGTCTAATTGCAGAGGGCTTACAGCCCATTCCTGAAATACAGATAACATGTAGGCACAGGCTTACTCATCTATCTGCATACATTTTGCAGCTGTCTATCAAATTGTGCGTACTTGATATATACATACATCGATTTGAAGACCTGTGCTCCCCACACTTCTGTATCCGCTGTGTCCCTGGCCTCATCGGGCATCTGTTGTTTTGCATAACTTTGCTGTTGTGTGTTCATGTTGCTGCTTCGCTGGCGCGATAGAGACTTGGGGAAGATGGAGATGGGGTTTTGCCTCATCCACCAAAAAGGGGCTACACCCCACAACCAAGCACTTTTGCCAGCCGTTGTTTCAGTTAAGATGGAGGAGCTTGGAGTCGTAGGGGGGGAGAAGTGAGGGAGACTAGCAAAGTCCATTCATTTTGCATGAAGAGGAGAGATGGTCCAATCTGAGATGATGCAGCATTTGAAGTTTATTTTTCCCTGTTTTGTACCCGGTGTTATTGAGGTGGGGAGTAGGGAAAGAACATAGGAAGACGATGATCATGAACAGTAATTGTATGTGATTCTGACAGTGGGAAGAGTCTGCTGTGTTATGAAATGAAAATGTAATAACAATATTTTACATTTTGATCCAGAGATTAAAGGTATTTAAAGATATTTAAGCCTGATAGTGTCTATTTGTGCTCTGCTTTTGTATTTAAAAAAAAAAAAAAAAAGATTATTTTAAGAAATTTAAGATAGTGGGACCTCTGCACAATGTAAGTCCAACTTGTGCTCCATGTTTGACCGTGCAACTGAACTATTAGGTCTCCTTCTAGTCTTTTTTTCTGTACAAGGGAATTCTATATTTCTCGCGTGCACCGAGAAATGTTAAGAAACATAGAATCTGTTGGATTTGTTCTGACAAGGTTAACAATAAAGATGACAAATGGGAAGAGAGGTTTGGGGCTTCAAGAAGTAACACTCTAGTAAGGTCTGCCAGGCTAGGCTTAGAGTCAAGGTCTCTAAAAAAACCCAACAACCCAACCCACTCCCCTTTCCAAAAAAAAAAACCAAAAAAACCAACAAAAAAAACCAGAACAAAACCCCCAAAACACCAAACACAACAAAACCCCACGAACAAAACTACTCACTGTCCACTATACTCCACTTTCCAAAATAAGTAACTTGATTTTTCCCTCACTAAAAAGAAGGAAGAAGCATGTTTTACAAGCTTAATATTTTTTTTCTTCTGTGTCTCCATACTTGGTAGCCTATTTTACCGTTCGTACCTTCTGCCTGCTGAAAAAAGTGAAATCCATTCAGAATTTTGTTCTTAGCTGGACTACTAAGAGAATCTTCTCTTTCTGACTAATTCCTTTTTAAAAAAAAAAATCAATGCTGAGAAAATACTCTCTCCTTTGAGAGTGATGTTTGTAGCACTTTTAAGCATTCTTGTTGCATTTTGGCCATTTTGAAGTTTGCTGTTCTATTAAATCTGCTGTTTCTTCCCAATAGTTATTTTTTGAAGGAAAATAAAGCCACGACTTTATGAAGTAAATACTATTATTATTAATGTAGTAGTAAAACTAAAGCATCAAAAAAGATGAGTCTTTTAATTGTGTGCAGAAGACAAATGTCTGTAGCCTGATTCTCAAAAACACCTAGCATAAGGATTTCCAAAAATTTTAGCCTCAATAAAAATGCCCACTGTCCTAGTACAAAGAGTTTGTAAATCTGAAAGTAATTTCTTGAATCTGATTCAGAATCACTTGTAGAAGATGAGGACACCCATGAAAATTTTTTCAGGTCATCCCTACTGCATTTCCTTCATGTGTCAATCATAAAATGACATGCTTTAAAATTAAAGCACATACACAGATTTCGTATTTAATATCTGAGTCACTTCACGAGAAAACAAAAGAGTAGACAGCTACAGTTTGCTGAATATTTTCTACTCACTGCTTACATCTCTGGACTAAATGTTCCTCAGAGTTCTGTACCTCTGTATTCAATATACTCTCGTGTAGTTTTCATTTGTCATGAAAAAAATGGAAAACCAAAAGAATTCATTTATTAAGAAATTCTCAAAGCCTTTTCTACACATGGAGGATTTTAGATTTTCCCCAAATTGCACTGCATGTCACCACAGCGAGGTCTTACCAGTAGCGCTGCTTTCCAAGCTTTGGATTGTCTCAAAGGAACAGTAGACACCCTGCCTAAAAATAAAGCCGCATCCATCTGCACCCATTTTGCTCTTCATCTAGTGTAGGCTGTGATCGCAAATACTAGCACATGCTCTGAAATTCAGTTGTGCGTACTGGGAGGTGTGTATAAGGCCACGGTAACAAAACAAAGCACTCGGAGGGAGTAAAGGGCCTTTGTTTTAACCCTTGTGAAATAAGACTTTTTTTTCTCATTCTCTCTCTCTCTCTCTCTAAGTATATAGTTGTTTGGGTTGTGAAACACGCCATTTCCAGTTAGTGATTGTGTGGTGACACTGAGACCGTAGCAGTTGCTATGGTAACAGGGTTTAAGTAGTAAAGATGCAGGTGTGATGTCACCAGGGCAGCGTTGCCTCTTCCCCCCCAGGCTGAGAACAGAGGGAGTTTACAGATCTTTTTAAACAACGTTTTGTGACTCCGTTCTGTACCGATTTGGTGCAGTTACCTCTCGTATTTTAAAAGACTTACATTCTGGAATAAAATGCAAGTGTGGACTTAACCATTTTGCCAAACTATTGGTCAGGGCATTTCCATAGGCTGGTTCTGGCATTTCCGTGATGGTAAGGTCAGAAAAGTTTTTAAGACAGAATAAAGGAACTCAGTAGTACCTTTTTGTGCAATGTATCTATTGCCATCTGTAAAAAAAATGGTATCTCTGATTGTCAAGACCTTCTGTAACACCTGCAAACAGTCTCATTTTACAGTGGAATTTTTTAATAGGTCACTAAGCATCAACAAAGCAGGCTTGTGTTTTTCCGATAGTTCAATTGGGTGGGTAGCCTGTGTATTGAGGAAATCATATGCCCTAAAGGAAAAAGTGAAATAATTTGCATGTTCTCTATTCCTTTCATTCATTTGTAATCTTAGTATTACCACCCTGTTCCACACAAAAGACCAGACATTATAACCTTCGCTCTGACTTTCCTCTTTGCTCTTCTGCTCACATGCATTTATGTGTCCTTTTTTCTAGAAGAGTTGAATGTATCTCATGCAGTAATTGATTGTGCTAAAACAAAGGAGCTTGATAAAGGTCTGTGTGCAGACAGCTATTTCAGTGCGTGATGGAAGCCTGACATCTCTGTGGGAACAGTGTTAAGATTATGCAGCCTATTGTACTCGCATCTTCAAAAACCTTCTCGTGTTTCCTGATAGAAATCAGACTGGTGAACAATCCCAGCATTTACCAGCATATTTTCAAAAGGAAGCGACTTCCCCCTCCATAGGGCACGTAAACACAATATTGTGAAGACTCTGCCTGTCTTCAGATGCCAGGGGTGAAAAAAGAGCAGTTCGGTGTTACCAAGAAATTTCTATTTTCTGCTCTTATCTCTCTTCCCTTTGGAGCAGAGGGATACCAGGACAGAACATATGCTGTAACTGCTGGGATGTGGTGGATCCAGACAGCTCGGGGTTGATAGATAGCTCTAGAGAGCAGACTGAGTACTGGGTGAGGCTGCACATTGCATGAAACAATTGTCCACGCTCCAGTGGGAAGGATGGGCCTATAGGGACCAACATTTGAAGAGCCAACCGGGATTCTTGCTCATGTTGTGCAAGAATTTCCTGGTAGGGATGATCTTCGACCATTCCTTTCAGTATCTTGGGTTATTTCCAATTGTCTGCCCTTTACAACAGCACTTGTTCTTTTCCGTGGTAATAAAGGTGCTGGGAAGACTCGCAGGAGCGATTCCTGAACCATTCCAGGAATTCCAAACTGCCAACAAAGAAAAATATTCTTGGGCTGCCTTGCTCGTTCTGAGCTCCAGTGAAATAGCAAGTCACACTAGTATAAAGCCGAACGTGTCGGCCGTCAGTTGAGGATGTGCATCTAAACGAACAACCTTGCATTAGACAAAGTTATGGTAGGTTCTTTCAGAGGGGCAATGTGGATCAGTGGAAGTTGATTCCTTAGGAGTGAAGATTTTTTTATCTGTTAAAATAGCTTCTAAATAAACTGTGTGCGTGCTTTATAGCTGATGAGGCATTGCTTAATATGACTTGCAAAAGTGAGAAGCTTAAAAAACTAGAGTAAATTGATGTACAACTCCTTTTCTTTTGGTTCCACTTTATTAATTATGGTATGAGACATTTTCTGTAGGCTAGACTGAAAAAAGCTGGATCCTGAAGCTGCAGACTATACTGAGGGATAGCAATGTGATTTCAGTCTAACTCATCTCCCTTCTCCCACGTTTACTGGTAACACCTGTGTCCTCTGTTTCTGGATTCTGCAGGAATAGGACGGTAATGGTAATAGCTGTAGCACGGACTTGAGTTTAAATGTTCAGAAATTTTGGCAGGCTGTCAAGTTACTGGGCGAGGGGGAGGAGGAACCAGAATTGGGAAGTGGTTATTTATTTTTTCTTCACCCTATAATTCAGTCAAAATTTAACAGTATTTAATTGGAAGTATGGAGAGAATGTTTCTGACCTTGCGGAAAATCCTGCCAAATCTCAGTGACCTGTTAGAAATAATGAAATCTTAGGTGTTTTCTGAAAAGTTTCGTGAACCTTGTACAATCTAAACACTTCAGAGGTATGTGGAAGTATGGCTGCTTTACCTTATAATAGCTTGCACGTACAGTTTATGGAGTTCAGCTTTTCCTTTCGTTTAGATTCTCTTTCAGTACTTCATCTGGTGAGGCTGATTTGAAGATCAGGGCAAACTGCACCTTTTTTCCCCGCATGCTACTTTACACGTGGGTTTGCATTGTCCACTGAAGCTCAGAATTGCATGTATGTACATCTCTGCACACATGCAAGAGCAGTGCGCTTTCTGCATGGTAATTAATAGACTAAGGTAGCTCTTAGAGTAATTTCTTTAATTTTGTTTCCATTTTTGGATTGTAGTCACTTTGAACGGTGTTGTTTCTCACTTGCAAACAAACCTGTGCCACCACAGTAGCTAGCATCACAGAACTAGCCTAAAGTTTCAACCATTTCATCTCTCTCCGTGGGTGAGAATTCAGTGCAAAATTGATGGTTGCAGCACATTCCTGCCTAAGGAATTGTTTGAACTGGCAGAGATCCTGAGTCAGCAGTATAGATGGCAATATAGGCCAAGACACAGGCACTGGATTTTAAAGAGACTAAGCCTACTTAGGGTTTGCACAAAGTTCTCATGTGTTTCAGAATGGAGAAATCAGTAACTGCTTATCGCAGCTAAAGAGTGCGGATGCATAAATGATGCTGCTTCTCCTGTCTCTGGTGGTCATGAGCGTCCCGGTGTGAATGGGTGCTGTTCACGAGCGCTTGCTCTTTGGTTAAACATACTCAGCAGCAGTATTTGTAGTTTCGTTCTTGCAAAGGCAGATAATTGGTATGCCAGGCATTTATATAAAATACTTCTCACCACAGAAATGTTTTTGTGTGTGGTGGTGGTGTTTTTTTTTTTTCTCGTTTAAGCAGCAGTTTCAGACAGAAACTTGTTCTTAATTCAAGGGAAAAACTAAGGAGGAAATAATTCATATTGTAAGATTACATTGTGGAACTGAAAACAAGAAGTCTTGCATTTAGTATGACAGAATAATTATTTTCCCTTCTCATGTGATTTTCTTGTGTTCTTGGAACATACTTTCTTTAGTTTTCAGATAATTTGTTTATCATATGTTTATGTAAATGTTTAAAATACAACAAGTCTTGGGCTGATGTACAGAAATGATATTTTCCTTTAATTTCTATTCATTTGAGCTTCATATGGTTTCAGGAGGTGTTTTTAACTACAGGTTATTTGAAATAATTTTTCTTTTTAAACGTCTTGCTTGATTGGGCAGCTTATAGAAATAAAGGTGAACGCCTTCACTCATTTTCAAATTTACCTTTTTGTTTAAATAGAGAAATCCCATCATTCTGATACCCTTCAGTGTGTTATTTTGTGGGAAAGTAAAATGTCCTATCCAATTCTAATATTGGTGAGATTGTGAGTGGTTTTAATAGGCAAAAAAACTCAATTATTATTCTTTTTTTCCCCTCCTAAGATTGTGTTCCTGGAGCTTACTGGGTTGGGATGATGTCAGATACCTCCGTTACCCATCCGAGTAATGATTTCCTTGGCTGACAGATCCAGCTCTCCCTATCTTTGCTACCAAATTATTTTCCAGTACCTCATAAAGAAATGAAGTTACGGTCTTCATGAAGTGATAGGAAGCGATACAGTGTGACTAAATTCGTTAAACTAGGTATGTGTGCTTGGCGAGAAGAAATGAAATCCTGCTTACAGACGAGTAATCCTAGAAGGAAGATGGTTATTACAGAACCTGAAATTTTGGACTTTCAAGGCAAGAAATGAGAGGGTAAACAAGACGTTATCTTCCAGAATTAATCCGGGCCAATTTAGCATTAACTTGCATATACAAAAGACAAAAGAGCAGAAGACTAAGGTGACATAGAGAGAAGCCTGTAGAACTGTATTGAGAGAAGGGAGGAGCAGATGAGGACTAGAAAGTAACGAAAATTAAAATTGTTATCTGCGACCTACAATTGTCATTTTAAAAAAAGAAAACATTCAGGGTATGATTGGGAGCTGGAGCACTAGAGAATAGAGGGGGAATGTGGTTGACTGAATTGTGAGTCTTTATTTTTAATACTTCATCTCCCTGCTAATGCAGTTCTCTCTCTGTTACTAAACGTGATTTGTGTGCCACCTGTTTCAACTGCATTCACTCTCCAGGGACATCAAATGGGCGTCAGCATGTAGAAGCTAAATTATTTGGAGAGGATTCAGTGATTGACTTAAATGTAAAGGGATTAATTGGTCTCTAAACTAGTCAATTAAACTGTACTTGGAAAGTGGAAAGATCACAAATGCATGGCAATGAATAAATTAATGCATTTTTCATGGTTTTAGTATTTTTTACATGTTGCTTAATATTGTTTTGGATCATAAAATTTATTCCGTGAATTGTGATCATACCGCATAATGGACACACGTGAAATAATTTTGTGCAGCCATCCCCCTAAAGGACAGCTGGTAGCAGGCTTACAGCGCGAATTTGTATGTGTATTAGTAGGTATTTACATCTTTTGCAGTCTTTTACAGACAATACAGCAAAGGATAACAAATTTTCTCGGAAACCATGCTGTAAAATGAATGGGCTTCAGGTCTGTCCTTAAAAATTTGGGTCCATTCTCTGTAACTCATTAAACCTTGTGCTCTTTAATAGAAGTGTGAAGGACATGGCGTACGTAGTCCTTGGTACTTGAGCAAGGTGTGCAGTACAAAGAAATGTAGAGAGATTTAGATACTTTGCTTTGCTTTGCTTTGTGGTTTTGGGGTTTTTTGTGTTTGGTTTTTGGGGGTTTTTTGGTTCAGTTGAGGTACAGTTGAGGTTTTTTTCCTTTTAGGGGACAAAAAAGGCATTAATTTTACAGTAGTGCTGTCCTCTTGCCAAGAGTTTAGCTGCAAGTCCTAGGAATATTAAAGCTCTCCATCAAGATTCATCTCTCTTCATGTTCTGTAATTTAAATCCAGGGTTATTATCATAGGTTTATGTTCATGTAAAGGTATGAGAAGATTTATTTTGGGGGAGAAATGGACATAGAGGGGAATCAAGTCTTCCAGCACTTGCAAATCCTGTGTCCAGTTGTCATTTTTAAATTGATCTAAGATGGTCAGAAGTTACCTAGCTTACATGTTCTAAGAGCATGGCAGCTTCTTCACGGGAGACCTCCAATGCTGAAGTTTAAGAAGAAAAACTAAAAATTGGCTCATACTGGAAAATGGGAACATGAGTTTAATACCTGATGACTTTGGATTTTTTTTAAGGTTGTGTCAATCTGTGACATAAAACTCATGATATAATGTTTTTACTTCTACTTTTCCCTTGAGGTGCCCAAGGCAAGCAGCTGTTTGAAAGCCTAAATCAAAACGACATCAATCGTTCTTAGATTTTGAGAATAATATTTTTTTTTCTGTGCTGAAGAAATGAAGTAATCACATTTCCCCCTCTTGATGTACTTGCTTTGTGAATGAAACTGATAAATGTAATTTCATCTTCAGTGAAATTAATGACAACAAAGTATGGGCTTATGTCCCTTCTTCCCCTTCAGTTCGCTGTATTTTTTCAAGAATATCCTTTCTGAATGGCCTTAATCTAATATAATGCTACTTTGGATAATAGCGCGCAGCTTTCATGGGGTGAAGGGAAGAAGGGTGCATTAACCTACATTAGCAGACAGCAAAAATAAGCGTGTGCTCAGAGGCCTTGCTAAGAAGAGGAGTGGCATTTGATATGCCGTGTTTTTATTTTTATAACTTATACGTCAAAAGTATGCTATGTATTTGTGGTCTGGTATCTTCACTGTGGTGACAGAGCCTGCGTGCATGTCTGGAGAGCATCTTTGTGACTGAGCGAACAAGTAATTTAAATTGAGATACAGCAAATTAATTGTAGTGTCTATTAACTTGTGAATGACTATGGATTGATGTTACCATGCCAGTGCTGCTTAAATTAGTCAAAAAGCAATGAAAAAGAAGACTGCATGCTTTTTAGAAAATTAGGTTCTATTATCATAAGAAACATTTGTCTTGTCTTTTATGAGATCTCAGTTTTCATTATTTCTGAGTCCCATTTTTAGGATTTATGTACAACGATCTTATAATCTTTGAAGATTTTGGACAAAATAATGTTAAAGCTGCACACAGCCCCTCCCTGTATTTAAACGCGTGGCGCAAGCAGGCGTGTGTAAGTGGCACTGTCTTACTACCTGCTTCCCTTTCTGTCCTCGTGCTGTTAGCAATCTGAGAATCATCTTATGTTCACGTATTATTTCCCCTTATACTTTATATCTTCTAGTTAGGGATGTTGTAGAGCAGTTGTCAGCTGACTTTGTTCTCATATTTTTTTAATTTTTTAGGTCTCTCTAGCCTTGTTTGAACAGTACTGTGGTAGTTGTTTCAACTAGGTGTTCCCACACTGAGAAAATGTTTTGTTGGTTACTGAAAAATTCAGAGCTATGTTATTTGTACAAAGAAGGCCACATATATAAACAAATAATGTGGTATTTCAGACTTTGCATACGTAATTATACATTAACCCTGTAAAAATACATACAGTAATGCTTATCTGCTTCACAGTATTCTTTCAAGTTACCGGGGTATTGAGAGTAATCATTTCTAACAAATTGCTGTTGAGATCAAAGCCATTTCAAGGCAAAACAGATTATCAAACATCTTAAATTTTTAGCTTTCAGAGCTAATCGTGACGTAACCATCAAGGCAGCATTTAGGTAATTTTTGAAACTTTGTTGTAAAAGAAATTCTTTGTTATCCCATGTTAACAGTCTTTTCAAAAATGTGCAGTTTTGAATCTAGTAGAATACAGAGCAGAGATGTGGTGACAAACTTATTTGTGGCTTTGAGTGAATCTGTGCAACAGGGACATATAAAATAAAAGAATTGTTGAACACGATTACTGAGGGACTGATAATGACTTGTGGCTTTCCTCCTGGAGTAGTATTAATTAATGAAAATTAAGCTTCTGATGTAAATGTGGTTTGGTACTCCTATGGACTTGTGTGTTAAATATTCTTTTGGTTCATAAGCTGAACACGATTGCATCACTAACTTGACTTATCATACAACTAGTGCAATCAGGGTGTAACGTTGAAAACTACGCTAACTTAATTTGAAAAAAGTCATCTTATTCTCATCATCCAGACTCTACAGACTGACTTGTTCAATATGTGCCAGCGCCTGTCACATATCAAATGTCAAACCTCTCAGCGTTTCCCTTGCCCTGTCCCCCTTTCTCCGGAGGGGTAGGAGGACTCTGCTTCCATGGGAAAGCTGTCCGGCAGAGCGCAGACGGCCGGGCTGGCTGGCAGAATAGGTGCCTGGTATCGGACATTTCAGTGGCCCACCGATCGCCAGCATGCAACAGCTGCTAATTCTAGAGCAGCATGACACAAATATTAATGGAAAGGATGATTATTTTTACCCCCCTTATGACTGCGGAAAGCATCTTTATGGGGGGTAAGGGGAAGCCTTCTTTTTCCAAAGCTTCAGCTGTATGTGGGTCTGTGACCCACAAATGAATCGTTGCGCAGCCGTGCCAGTCAGGGATTCCAATACAGCTCCCTTTGTGAGACGAAGTAATTGATAGCTGTATTATCTGTGATAAAATTACCAAGGAAAACTTAAATTTAAGGAGACCCAGGGTTTAAACTTTGCAGTACTGAGCTGTTAAGAAAAGGTCAGTTTATGCCTTAGGCTGGAAAAATGGAATAGTTGGTTGGCGAACCTCCATCAGTGCTAGTCAGGCTCGTTCTTGAGTTTTAGGTTATTAATATTCAAAAGGATTTTTTTCAGTCCTGATCTCCTGAGCACAACTGCTCATGACAGTTCTGAGGTGATTTTATGCCTGTATGGTATTTAATAAAATGCGAAGACTAACAGCACAAAAAGAGGGATTTTTTGGAGATACGACATGTAACTTAACATGTGACACGTGCAAGTGGCACATGTATGTGTCACTTTGAAGGTATGTGCTTATCTGGCTGCATTCCTGTTTTCAAGAGTATTAGATCTTCTATGGAAATGAATTTTCCAAAGGAGCCCATTTCAAACACTGTGTGAAAACGCAGTGATTCAGACAGGGAGAGAGAGATGTCAGAAGGGTGATAACAGCAGTGGTTTTAGAAGTTTTGTATGCAGTTTTTCCCGATGTTGGTATTTTGAGTACGCTAAAGCAAGAAAGATTGCATCTATTCTGACAATTTTCTAGTTAATGATAATTCATTGTGTAGTTATTACCAGCTGGTGCTGTTGGTTTTGGAATAACTGGTAATACTGGTACAGATATGAGCAAATTCCTGATTTTTGTTAAGGACAGATATCTGAAGAAGCTCAGAATTTCCAGTGAAAAATGTGTGTTTATTTCAGCATTAACCTGAATGTACCTTTAATTACCTTCATCTTTCTTTTTTTTTGTACGCTTTTATATTTTATTGTAAAGCCTATATCCTGTTTTACAACAGAAATACGGTCACAACAACTTCTGTGTTTCCTAAACAGGGCAGGAGCCAGTGTTTTATCACAATGAATTTATATTCATAATGAATACAACAAGCTTGCAGAATCATTGAAATAAAATTTTTGCATTGAAATCACAACCAACATTCTTCCCTTAGCAGCAGGTAAGTGATGTAGTCAGCACTATACCACAACGTATAGCTCGAGGCACTAGTGATTATTGAATGCTTTTTTTTTTAACATTTGTGTTACACTTCAGAATAGTGCTGATTTAGAACTACAACTATTTTGAATTATTTAAAATGTCAATACCAAAAAATGATTCTGCAAGTTTGTTGTATTCATTATGAATATAAATAATAATTCATATAAATAATAAGTCCATGAGACTTGTTTTTGGGTTTTTTTGTCAGTTTTATCTGGTATTGACTAGATTAGTAAAAACTGGATTTTATTAAAAAATCATAATTTAGCACATAAAATTTTTAAGTGATCTGAATTTCTGTTAGAGAGAAACTGTTTCTCTGTTTATCTGTTTAATCTTGTCTGCAGACAGTATATTTTCTAACCTCAAGTGCCTTAAATGTTCATAAGTTTTAAGTATTAGTAGGAAGATGCACGTAATCTTCACCTATTCAGTAGCACTCTTTGGATTCCTGTAGTTCGATGTTCAGGGGGCATCCTGTTAGAGATGGATCACGTCCCATTTGCAGAGCAGGAATCAGGTGAAGTTGTTCTGAGTGGGTTGTGCTTCTAGTCATGGAGTGTTAACTAAAAAACCCTGCATTGCCATACTCTGATTTTAACTGGTTAATTTTTACATTAGATGTATCAACCAACCTTTTCGTGTTGTCTGTCATCGTCCCGTATTTCCGCATATATGGTACGAGGATGAACGTTATCCTTGATCCAGGGGCTTTCAGCCTTTCCTCTTACTCCATGTTGCCTTTGGTATTAACTGATACGAAGAGCGGGATTTGTCCCTGGATATAGAGAAAAAATACATAGCAGTGGTCATGGCAGCCTGCTGCCTAACTTAATTATTCAGGGATGTGGTGTTATTTTGGATTATTTCTTCAGTAACCATCAACAGTCTAAGAATTACTTCAGTTCATCTTAAAAATAATGATAAGCAAATTTTAGATCAGAACAGCATATTTTGACAAGCTACATTATATACACATGTGCAGCTAGTAATAAATCAATAAATTTCCATGTTGAACATGCAACACATTTAATATAGAAAAATAAGGGTTCTATTGTGAATATTTATGAGAGATTTTCACCTGTTATGGTGCAGCATTTCATTGAGGATCACAGGAATAAAACTGCTACTTCAGTTGTACATGGAAGAAAATCTCACAATGCCAGTACGCTGGAGGAGCTACTTATACATTTTAAATAATCCATTAATAAAACCCAAACTAAATACTAAACACTGCTTTAATGTATTGTAAAAATATGCTCATTTCTATATAGGTATAGATTTCAGGGAAAAAGAGTGAGATGGCTGTTGCTGTAGAACACGTTCCTCCCTGCAGAACTCGTGTGACAAAAACTCGGTGATCTTCTTTCCTAAAGGGAAAACTTCTCTCCTCCTAAGCTTGCGCGCTCTCAGTATAATTTCCTTACAGCATGTAAGCCCTGTTGTGGTGTTCTGTATATAGTCCAGTCCATCTTTATTAAGGTCATTAAAAAAAAAAACACGTGGAATTACCTTGATCTAAGACATCGTAAACAGCCAGTGCAGAAAATGCAGAGCAGTTTGTACTGTGTTCGTATTAAAGGTTATATACGTTGTACGTGACCTTTCCTTCAGCAAAGGCTTGAAGTAGGTCTTGTACTTAGAGAGACTACAATATAATTACTCCTCAAAATGTTAGCTAATGTGATGTGCAGCAGTTTCCCCTTGACTTCTTGGAGGTGTTCGTACTGCTCTTAGCCCTGTCATGCTGCAGATTGATGTGTCCATTTGAAGTATCAGCTCCGGTATCCCTCCAGGCTAGCAGGTCATCTTGTGCATACATTTATACAGAGAAAAGAATAGAAGGTTGTTAGAGATGGGATCGGGGAGAGAATCTCGATAGTGAGGCATATATTAGCCTTGGCAAGAGGTTTTGTTGGTGACAACTGAGGAAGTGTTGAGATAATCAGTCTGTAACACAGAAAGTGTTTAGATAAACGTTACCTAAATGCTTGCTCGCTGTGAAACTGTTACCTTAGTACTTTACTCCACCACTGGAAAAACACTGAAGGTAATTAATATTTACACCAAGTTTCTGTGTGCGCATCTCATACATTAAAAAAAAACAAAGTCCAACAGAACATGTGAGACAACATATTGACTTATAAAACCCAAACATTAGAAGACCTGGGTAGTTCTGGGAACTGATGTTCTCTTCCCCCCCTCTTTTTTTTTGCGGGGAGGAGGGGCAGAGAGAAGAAGAGACAAAAGAAAGAAAAGGAGTAGCTGCCAAAGCAATATGATTTAATCTGCAACTTGGTCTCCTGTATTCTTATTCTCTGCCATACAAAACTTTCTGACTTTGGGCAGGAACAGCTACAGAAACACAGATTGTTTTCCCTGTGTAACCAGGTTTCTCCCAGTCTGGGTTTCCGTTGTTCTTGAGACAACGGTGTGTGTGTCACGTGAAGAAAAGATGTCTCAAGTCCTGTGATAGAGTGAAATGGCTGCAACACATGGTTTCAGCAGGGTCTTCATTGGCCTTCAAACCAGCTCCTGCGGAAGGGACTGCTGCAGTTCAGTGCCACAGCCCTCGCTCCAGCTCTAACGCGCAGCATATGTTGGATGCAGCTGGGCAGCAAGTATTCGATTCCCAGTGGTTAATATATGGAGTTATAGAGCACGAAATAGGCTCTAGGTTGCTGTTTCACATATTTGAGTATGGGCCTGCATCTGAGGCCGTAGCATAGAGAAACCAGCTACGGGAGTTTCATGCCTAGTACAGAAATGTGGTCAGCTTTGTGCTGCCTGCCATTTCTTGGAAGGCTGTTGTATCCAGAAAACTCTGGAATTGTCTCATGTCTGGAAATGCTTTCCGTTTTGGTTTAGTTGTGGTTTCTGCAAAAACTGTAACTAATTATGCCGTGTTTCTTGAACCTATATTGCGAACTACTGAAGTTGTACTTCTGAATAACTTTGTCTTATTTCAGCTTGGGCAGGGTTCAAAGTCCATCTGGTAGGCAGAGTGTATGTTGTGGGTTACTCGCAAGCGTGAGAAATGCCACATAAATGTTTTGCCTCTCAGACTGTATCTACGCTACTTATTAGACCAGATAGGTCATGATCTCAAGAGCTGGCGTGCTATCCTCCAGGCTGCTTTACTGTTGCATGCTCCCTACTTGGCTTTGAGCAGTGGCAGCTAGCGCTCTTCCAAGGCAATGCCCGGGAGAGGTTCTGGGGATAGCACAGCCAAGACCATTTCCAGTAAATCAGCGTGGACAATGCCTCCCTTTTGGGGATGAAGAGGTTTTACCGTACGAACATGCTGTTTCCCCTAAGGGCCAGAAAAGGTGCCCTGGCCTTTTCTGCTATTTGCTGCTATTCGTGAAGTCTCAGTTTCAGGTCCTCTTCTGCTCTCTCGGTATATGTGAAGAAGCTTCCTCTGCTAACACAGCTGCCTGGCAGGTCCCTGTAGTTCCTAAATTGGACCGTCGTATGTCCTGGAGAAATGTACTGGACATCTGGGCACTATGAGAGTGCATCATTTCTCTCCTTTAGGGAGAGTGCATATGCCAGTGTGCGTTGGAACAGAAGGTCTGACTTCTCTAAAATCAAAGCAGAAGGCCTTTCTTCTCTCTTCCCGTTACGTTCAGTCTGTGGTTCTTGTGGGAGCTTGTTCAAATTCAAACTTCACTGAGGATATTTATTGCCAGATTATTTAAAAAGTGGTAATTTTCATACTGGGCTATTAATTTACTCTCACCTGTTCAAGAGTGTTATTGACTGTAGGTGTGTCCAGGTGCTGCCATCTCCTGTCCAGAGCACCGCTGTGACCTGCTAATAACTGTCCTATTGCTTTAGACAAATTTAAAGGAAATTATTTTATTATGCTCTCACATACTCTTATGTCCCAGATCTGTGCAGAGCCTTTTCATGCTCCCGTTTTTTATAGTCCACATCCAACAAGGGATTAGTTTCGCTGGTATGACTGCTGCCTCTTTTCTGAGATCAGACTTGATCAAGCTATTTTGGGGTAGCTGTGAGTTGAGGGCTTCCAGATCCCAATTCTAATTTTGAGGGGCATTAGAACAGCAATACAATTTATTGGTCATAATATACAATTAATTGTACACAGTCAGGGGCTTTATGGACAACTGCCTATAAACTAAAGGAGAGAAAGAAGAGATTGCCAGCACCCTGCTGGCAGGGAAAGGGAGCTCAAGCTCATCTGTAGAAAAATAAGTATTTAAAAAATTCTCATCCTTGAAATTCTTCTAAAAACAGGACGAATGTTTACAAATACAGGACTCTCAAATTTTTACCACATTCTTCTAAATAACCTTTATTATTATGGCAGTATTGCCATTTGTTTCCCATTGCGCTTTCTGGGTGCGTAAGCAGGTTGCAGTGTTTGGGACGAAACCTTGCTTAGAAACTGTACGCTGCACAGCAGCCAGTGTTTCTCAAAATATAAAAGCACTTTTCAGTGAATGATTTCAAATCATTGAAATAATAATGATAAAATGTATGTCATAAAACTATTTTTGGAATATCTCTCTAATAACGAAAAAAAAATTGTGATGTTATTTTGTAGGTTCTTCTTTGTGCCCCCCCCCCCCCCCCCCCCAGTAATTTGTTATTGGCATTTTTTTATTATTTTCCTGAAGGAAATGATTTCCATATTTGTCATCCAAAATGAGGTATTTTGAAGTCTGTTATGAGGTGCAGTTTGACTTTGTTACACAGACGTACATTTAATGCACATACATTCAGAACTCAGTTATGAATTGCAATACCTTGGCATTTTTTTCGCTGAGATTATTTGTATGGAAATAATCTCTTTAAAGTTTGAACGCAGGCTAGCGCAGTTTCCATTCAGTATTTATATAAACCTACTAACAAATGGAAAGAGTACGTAAATCCATCAGATGTTCTCCTTTCTCTGCCAATGTTGTGTGGTTTAAACATAGTTATGTTTTCATAATCCTCATCTGATTTTTACATATAAGTAAGTTTAACGTAATGTTATTTCCTTTAAGTCATCTGTAGTAACTGTGGGATTGGCATTCATAAGGATTATGGGAGGTCCTAAATATTACATTGACAAGGTATTCAGCTACATTTTTAGGCATCTGAAAGGTTATTTAAGGTAATGAAGATCCCAGAGGAAACATCTGAAAGACAGTTGTTGTCAGTTGCAGGTGATTAGGTGCCAAATTGAAGGTTTGATTCATGTAAATACTCTTGATTTGAAGATTTTTCTGTGTTATGGGGAAAAAAAATATCTGCAATACTTAGAAGAAGGACATTGATCTTTTGTTACAAAAAAATCATACGGCATCGCTGTTTTTTTTTTTTTTTCAGGCTTTTCCTCATCGATTTCCTTGCTGATAAAAGGCAGGGATCTAAACACCAAGAACAGATTCAAAATAAAATTAAGGGAAATGGCACAGAATATGTGTCACTGTGTAATGGGGAGTGATTTTGTTGTTGTTGTTTTCTTTCTATTTCTATTAATAGAAGCCTTTTAGTTAAACAATTCTTTTAATTTTAGCACATAAGTCTCTCTCAGTGAATGTAGTGGAAATATTCTTGAAAGTATATGCTCGAGTGTTTTGCTGGCTCAAGACCACAGTGCTCAGCATTTTTCAGCCCTCGGCCTTAATGCAGCTATAGTTGGAAGTAACATATATTCTGTATATGTTCTATATATTCTATTTGGGAAGATGGCATCCTAACTGAGGCAGCCATCAGTCACCTGTAAAGGAAAGAAAGTTTCTGAAAAGGTACCTGTAAAAAAAAGACAACAATTCCTGCGTAGTGCGATAAGAGTACCGTTACAGATTTGCATTCTTTTTAAATGTTTCTAATTTTTATAGAATAGGATTGAAAGAATAGGCCTTACTTAAGTTTGTGTTGAAATTTTCTGATGGAAAACTGCTGCAGCTACCACTGTCTCTGGTGGCACTGTTTGCCTGAAAAAACCCAAGGAAAGGAAGAAATTAAAAACCTCAAACCCTAAATGGTAGGTAGCTGAATTAATCCATCTGAAGTATATTTCATGGGTAGATGGCTAAGCATTTTCACTTTATACAACACCCAAGACATCAATAATTTTAAATGCCCCCAAGGTTGTTTGTTTGTTTGTTTGTTTTTTCAGTGCATTAGATGCTTCAGTCCGATTCAGGTTTCTGATTCGGAACTTCTTCTAGGGAATACATGGCACGTTGTGCTCCCCTGGTAAGGCTCAGGAATGGCTGGGGGCTTGCTCAGGATGGTCACCTTGCTGTCACCTAAAGAGCCTTTGTCCCCGCTTCCTTTCCTCTGGGTAGCAGTATAGGCTCAAAAACGTGATTCTGAAGGTAGTTTTGTTCCTGTGTAATTCGTTAATCCGTGCAGAGTAAATGTATAATGCAGCTATTTACAATTGGTAGTGGTTTTAGTGTTGTACTTGTTCTGAACAGGTATAAGCTGACAGCTCAAGGTGTTCCCACAGACTTTGTAGAGTAGGGGAGATAGTTGGGAAGCCATTTCACATGCCTCTGGTGGTTTCTGATATTTTGAATGTCGGGGAGATAAGAAAGAGTACAGAAATGAGTAGGTTTAAAAACCTAGAGAGAGAGCAGAGTGGATTCTCAAAAGCCTGTCAGCTTCAGTTTTTGAACTAGGTTGAAATAAATTTAAATAAAATAAAAAAAATCAGTCTGAACATGGTGCTGAACGTCTTTAGAAACTCCAGTCTGGTCTGCATTTTGTATTTAGCTTTCTTATGGTGCCTTTGTTAGCACAAAGAGTAGTAGATCTGTTAAGAAAACTGGGTGTTGATAAAACACGGTTGGAAGACTCTAGTGAGGACCTGAACAATTTATGTATTTTAGAGCTTTAGTTTGAAATATGGAGGTCTTGATGTACGCTGTAGAGCTAGAGCTAAACGGTTATTAAAAGTAAAGCCTCAGTACTCAGTCTGCTTCTGAAGGCTGGCTGTTTTTAGCTTGGTAAGTTTTCTTCTACTTGAATTTTATTCGGAGATCTGTCTCACATTTGTAGCGAGAGTGATTTCTGCAGCTTGGTATTTAAGGAATTGTGTGAAATGTACTAAAGACAGGAATGTCAGGAGGCTGGGATGTACATGCCTGAGCGGAATACATCATAGAATGCGCTGACGCTATTTTCTTGAAATAAAATTCATATTTGTTACTAAAGTAAACATTTTGCTCGGAATCTGCCAGAAGCTTATTAGGAATGTAGGAAGACCCCAGGCCTTGATCCTTATTATTTTTGGTCTTGAAAGCTGAGCTTATAGCAAACGACTCTGGCACCAGAGGGAGCATAAAATTTATGTAAGTGTTTCTTCGCTTGCAAAGCGCGGCGAGGCCGCCCTCAGGAGGGGAGCGGGAGGGAAGGCTGGATGCTGGGCGCGCGCAGGCCCTCGGGGGCTTGCTTGCTCGGCAGAGTGTGCTTCGTGCCGTAAGGACTTGGTAGCTGTGGTCTGAAGAAAAGGAGTACTTGACTGAAGGAGATTTGTCGGTTCTCCTTCTATAGCTGAGCATGATTTACTTTGGATGCAGTGCAAGAAATGATCCATCTTTGGCTAATGATGTATTTATTGCTGGTCATGAGTAGTAATAGTCATTACTATTATTCTTCAATCTGTCATATTTGCAGGAAAGTAAAATGGCCTAATACTATATTTGTCTATCTTTTCTCCTGTAATTAGTTGTATACAGTTTTAATTAGTTGTATACAGTTTTAATCCGAGGCTATTGAATTTTCTGAACTTAGTGATTAGCTTTGGTGTTAGCTGATTCCCCATTGAAAAAGTTAGTGGCGTGCAATCCCTTCCCTGCGAAAACAAACGAATCTTTCGTCTTTTGAACTCTGATTTTGTCTATTTCTTATTCTCACAGTGTTTATGGATGGTTGTGAACGTTGCATAAGATTGCACGTGATTTGTTCACGCCAGACCACTTTGCCAGAGACTTGAAAGAGTCCCTGTGTGGTCCCAGAAGGCTATTTTTTTTCTTCAGTTCAATAGAAAACAAGCAAGACTTTCACAGTCAAACACTGTAGGAAGCTGGCGGAATCGGGAGGATTTCTGTGTAATATCCCAACGAGAGGAGTTGAAAACGACTACTTTACAAAGAGCTTTGCTCTCTGCTTTAGAAAGGCTGACCTGCTGCATGCTGAACTCTTTGCAGAGATTATCGACGCTTGATCTTAGACCAGATTTCTCATCTTTTTTTATTTGTTAAGAACTTTTTTTATACTAAGGGCTGTCATCCTATGTAAGGAAACTAATGGGTTTTGATTAAATAATTGGGCTTTGCTTTTATTTTTGTATTTCTTGTATGTGCAGGAATCCATTGTTCAGGTTTTTTTACATAAATTGGTTGTTTTTTTTTTTTTCCTTCCTGGGACAAGATAGCTGGATAGAAGTACCTGGAATTTATGATCCCTTGTGACCCATGTCCTGTTCCCTCCCTCCCGCCGCCATGTAAATTAATGATCAATTTACTTCTGCAACACTGATGACAGTGAAATTTCTTTCCCTTGTGAAAATGGAAATCTAATGAAACCTTTTATTTCATGGAATTATACGATTGCTACAAAGTACTTCTGAGTACAGGATGA
The DNA here is from genome assembly GCF_047370975.1 of Nipponia nippon. NCBI lineage: Eukaryota > Metazoa > Chordata > Aves > Pelecaniformes > Threskiornithidae > Nipponia > Nipponia nippon. The sequence goes on along the minus strand of NW_028262348.1, from coordinate 3,844,595 downwards.
TAGCACCAAGGAAGTTCAGTTGTTATCGGTAGTAACCTTGTCTCTCCAGATTTTTCTCAGCTGGCCATTTTCTTCGGGTTTTTTGTGGTAGTACTTGAGGCTCACAGAAGAGTGACTTGTAGTACAGGACAAAAAGTTGTTCTACGTGATGCGTAGAATCAGTCAGAGATTTAGTGAGATTAAAACGGCTTCCTATTCTAGACCATCAGTGCCTTTCTTTAAAAGTAGCCGACAGTAGGAGAGCCGTTGGTTGACTTAAATACTACAGTGAAATGGCTGTAGTTGCCTGTGTTATTTCTTTTTGGTGAAGGTACTTAAGAGCTGTCTTTAAAGTACTGGTTACCTGATGGCTCGCCCAGTGTCAAAGCCAACAGTTAAAACTATGTGCAGCTATTGTATTGGACAGAAAAATTACTGCATAATTACCACTTCAGCTTTGTAAATTTTTAGTTGATTAAAATGATGATAAAAAGCATGACATGTGTTTTGTTTTCTTGTGGCTTTGTGGTAAGGAATATTTAAGCAAATAGTTAGCTATGATGGGAGGTCATTCTATGGGTAGAATAAAGTGGGAACATTTTAAATACCATTCATTTCAAATTAAGTTTAATCATCAGTGGCAAATCCATGGTTCATCTTAGACCACTGTCAACTTTTTGTAATATTCCTGTGCTTTTATTTCTTTAATGGAGATTCTCCTGAGGTGTTAGACAAACATCTTTCCTATTCCTTATTTGTTCCTTTTCAGCTAGAACCCATTGCAGAGTGAATTTTGAAGAATTCCTGTTTCTTTCTGAAGACGCTTATTTTTACTACTTGAATCCTGGTTCAAATGTAATGTTTGTAATGATCTTATTAATTGAAACAAGTAGGAAAACAATCCTTGAGATAGGTGCCAACACTGTCAGCTGGCTAGTGACAGGTCATTTTGTCACATATGGTTATCAGTGAGTCAATGAACCTGTACTTGGTAGCCACAAGTGACAGAAGAGTATAGATTTGGCCTCTAAGGCTATGGAATCGCTACCTCCTCTGAGTTCATTAACATGCTAATAAATCTGTTTCTCGTTTGTCTCTCCCCTCCTCCAGTGAACACTTGTCGTGTGCCTTCACGTTCTTTCTTCATGGGGAAAGCAATGTGTGCACAAGTGTGGAGATTGCTCAACACCAGCCGATCTACCTGATCAACGAAGAGCATATCCAGATGGCCCAGTCCTCACCGTCGCCGTTTCAAGGTAAGTGAGCTGGATTTGGAACTTTGTGTGCTTAACCTCACTGCTGTGGGGCAGGGGCTTCACTCCTGGTGATGTTATCTTCAGAGCTGAATAAAGTAAGATTCAGTAACTCTTCGAACAGGTTACATTTTCATTCAGGAAGTTGTGGGCATAAGGGAAAATGTTGCTAGGACTTCAGCGCTACAGCCAGCCATAAAGAGTATGGGGATTTTCCAGAGCTTTCTGTTCATTAACGTTGTTTTTAAAGGTACATGCATATAGTAAATAAAATAAAGAAATTCCTCATTTTTGTTTAAAAAGACTTGTTATTTAAGAAAGTGAGTGCACTGATTTGATTTTCTTACGTGGTATCTAGGTCAGGGGGCTCAAATCTGTAACTTCAGTGCTACGTGAATACAAACACTAAGCTTACCTGATCCAGGAGTACTTTTCATGCATAGATTGTCAACTTTTTTTTTAAAGGGGGGAAGGGTGAAAACGTGTCAGAAACAATGAAAAACTTGAAGTATCTGTGGCTATTTACTTGCCAATGTAAGAAATTGGGGGTTTACAGAATTAAGTTAATGGCTTATTAAATTCATGATGCAATTGTAGTGCAATGCTCTACATCAAAAGTATTTAAGAATATTTGAGTCATTGAGTTATACTGTCTTTCCTACAGCCCGAAATTGTAATTTCAAAGCAATTAAAGCAAGAGGTCTTTATAAAATTAAGCATACAGTAAAAAAACACCCAGAGACTTACAAAATGAGCATTTATAGAGATGTTAATTTATAGAAGCTTTATTGAAAAACATTTTGTTTCTAAATGTAAAGTTTTGACAGAGGCTCAGACACTTAAATCATAGGTGGTTTTATTTCAGTGAGCTAAATTCATTACTCTCTCAAATCAAATATGACTAAAAGCACAATGGAGTCTGACTGGAAATACCTGTTATTGAGCAACTAGATCTCCTTATTTGTCATGACTGTAGTCATCTTCATACAGTTATCTCTGTCCTTTTTAATGCTGAGAAGTCTCCAGTACCGTGTGTTCCTGGTAAAAACCCCGTTGTTGAATCTCTGTCCTCTCTTACTTCCATGTGTGGCCATCCCTTTGCCATAGCGAGTGCTGTTTCAGTACACTTAGATTAGTTCATTGTGGAAATTATGAAACTAAACTGCAAAAAGGTCCATTTTTAGCTCAATAAGGGCGGTGTACAGGAAGCTAGCGCAGCGTAACGTAGCTTTAAATTCACACCCTTACCTGATTTTGTAGTCGCTTTCCCCTGAAGACAGATCCTTAACTCAGCATGCGAATGGACCAGTGACTCCAGGGAGAGAGGCAGAGGCTGGCTGATACGTAGTTGAAGTGTACCTACTGTAGGGACTGTCGTTTCTTCCTTTGCAGTGTTGGTGAGCCCTTATGGTTTAAATGGTACGCTCACGGGCCAGTCGTATAAGATGTCAGACCCAGCAACTCGTAAATTGATGGAGGAATGGCAGTATTTTTACCCTATGGTGCTGAAGAAAAAAGAAGGCATGAAAGAGGAGGAAGAGTTGGGATATGACAACGATTTCCCCGTGGCGGTTGAAGTCATTGTCGGTAAGTTTCAGTATTCTGCCTGAAGGATTATTTTCCTCCACATGATTTAAAAGAAAAAAAAAATCTAATTAATCAGAAACAGCCATTATAATTTTCCTATCTTCTCTTGTAGCTCTCTTGACACTGGAGCATCTGACTAGTTATCTTGCCTCAAGCTTCTGTACTCCCTGTATCCCACATGCTATTATTCACAGTATCAAGCTACTTGTTTCAGCTCTGTACTGGTTACAGAGGGTTAGATGTATATTAGTATGTGAAATTCCTTAGCTCTTTCTATTTCGGATAATAAGTTTTGTCTAATTGACGTTGAAAACAAGTCAAAGTAGCTAGGGCTGCTGAATATTATCGGGTATATTTAAGACTTTTTTTTCCCATTTCTTTGTAGGTGGTGTAAGGATGGTATATCCTTCAGCCTTTGTTCTCATCTCCCAGAGTGACATCCCCATGTCACAGAACGCTGCCAATACTGGAGGCCATATAAATGTGGGACAGCAGGGGCTTGGAAGCGTGAAAGATCCTGCTAGTACCTGTGGGATGCCGCTCACTCCACCCACTTCTCCAGAGCAGGCCGTTATGGGTAAGCACTAAAGTTAGGAGGCTGGAGTCAGTCTTTCATTTTTGCGTAGCTCATGGTAAGTGAGGATAAGTACACGAACAGCAGCAGATTTAAGACAGGCAATAGACTGAAGGTTAGGAGAGGACTTTTTCTGTAGGTCTGTGGTAAATGAAAGCCAATGCTTTAAGCATCCCTGAAGACGACACATCTTTAAACAAAACTTTGTGAATTCAGTTGAGCTCCATTTTCTATAACTGTATTATCTTCGTGCAGTGGTGCAAACACCTGAGAGACTAGGTTCTGACAGTGTTTTAGACAGATTTTGCCAGTGTTTATGAAGTGTTGGTTTTCCTGTGTTGGGATGGGAGGAGGGTGTTGATTCGTTGTGGTACAAGAGTACAGTGAACGTACAAGAGTCTGTAGCTCTTTTTGTAAAAAGCTAGAAATACAGCACTTAACTAAGCATTCATGTTGGTATAATAAAAATTTGCAAACGCTAGCTACTCTTTTTGCCCAACACAGTTGGGTTTTAATTTAGGGCCATTCAAAAGAAATGCATAAGTCTCTGGAACTGGTAAAAAGGAGCTGGGCTTCCCAAACGCGGTTTGACATAGGCTCGCACCATATGCAGTTGGCAGAGTGCTGTGTAGTATTTGCAAGTGAGTTACATGTTTTGCCTGGATAGAGTACGCCCATTTCAAGTATTTGGATCCATAGTAGTTCTGATCTCAGAAGACATCCAAATGCTTGGTATGTGGGGTACTAGATCTTTAATATCTTGCTTCGTTGAAATGAATATGTAAATCCTGTTGCTCCTCAGAAATGAAAATAAATATCTATAACCTGTCATCATCTGGAATACAGGGAAGACCTTAAGATGAATTGCTGTCAGTGTGGTTATGCTGTAACAAATTCAGGACTGTAATTTCAAATGAGAACTAAGGAACGCAAGAGTCAAACGTCTGTTTGAGTGCAAACTTCTAAGATAATAAAGGGGGAAAAAAAGAAAATATCTGATCTAGAAAAAAAGAAATTCAGTGATTTTTTTTTTTTTTCCATCAAAAAGTATTTCAAAGGCATGTTTACTACTAATGATTTTTTTCCTGAGTAGATTGCCTTCTGAACTTGCTCTTCACAGACTTGGCAGTTACAAACAGAATTACAAGATAGTTGAGGTTGGAAGGGAGCTCCGGAGATTGTCTTATCCAGCCCTTCTGCTCAAAGCAGGTCAGGTAGAGCAGGTTGCTCAGGACGTTGTCAGGTTTTGAATATCTCCAAGGACAGAGACTTCACAACCTCTCTGGGCAACCGGTTCCAGTGGCTGACCCCCTTCACAGTAAAAACTTCTTTCTTCTGTTTAAACGGAATTTCCTGTATTTCAGTCTATGCCCATTGCCTCTTATCCTTTCACTGGATACCACTGGTTATATCTTCTCTTTTCTCCCTGTCAAGTATTTGTATACATTGGTAAGATTCCTCCCCCAGCTTTCTCAGCCTCTCCTTGTAACTTTTATTCATAAAAATTTCACAAGTACTGGCATGGTTTATGCTTTGCAAATGACTATTATTTGGAATTGAGTTCTCAGTTCGCAGAAGGTTCTCTGACTTGAGTCACATTAGCAAAATCATGAGAGACCACTCACCACTGAGCAACCTTCTTCTGCTTGAACTTGTACTTTTTTTGATCTTGTTGATTAGTGCTTACCAGATTTTGCAGAGCAATAGAAGTGTTGCAGACATGAAGTTCCTACAAGTTTCTGTGAGACTATGCGGCCAGATGGGGATAACGAATGCTTGTTATACCCTCGCTGAGGTCTAAGGAGCTACCAAGCTAGCTTAGCCTTTATTAGATAGTTCTTTCACATCCAGAGGATCGATCTTGATGCAAAGCCAAAGAAAACTAAGCATCATTGGCTTCATTGCCATGGAAATACTTGTCTGGATTTACTTGTCCATGAGCAGTGCCTGTATATGAAGACAATAAAAGCATTTAGTATTTACTGCTAATAATGTAGAATGTGAGATTTAAATTCACTTTGAATAGTGTTTTTCAAGGCAACCGATAGTTAAAATAAGCAAAAAGCTTATTAGTAACTAATTGAAACAAGACAATCAACTTCTACATAACAATCTCTATTGAAGTATTGGTGCATATTTTAATGTGTTCTTGTATTTTAAAATTTTTCAGATCCCTGTTAAACTTGTACAATATCACAAGGGGATATTCTATTTTAGAATATTTATAAACGATTAATATCTAAAAAGTGTTCATATTGTCCAATCTGGCAGTCTCCGTTTCTGTTTGATCTCTGCTATTTTTTGAGGGCAATATGAAATTGTATTAGCGGGGTGCCTCTCCAGCGAACAATGAAAGGATTCCTTTATATTCTCTCATACACCATTTTAAAAGACCTGGAAAAACTGGAGAAATGGATTGGAAAAGCGTGCCATGCAGTTCAGAATCAGTAAATGGGATACATAAACTGGATTAGTCTGAGGCACATGAATACTTCAGTTCTGCCCCGTACTAGTAAAAATGTGGTTTTAGCACCATGTCCAGTTTTGAACACTTAAAGATGTGGACAGATTGGATGGGGTCCAGAAAAGCGCAGTGAGAATGATTATAGATTTTGCAAACAGGACCTACAGGAAAGGATGGAAAAAATTGAGGTTGTTTAGTCTAGAGAAGAGCCATTTGAAGGAGAGACGGTGTTAACAGTCTTCAGAGACATAAAAGGAGAAAAAGAATCCTCGCTTCTCTGCAACCAATATGTAAGGAACCTAAACTGGAGCAAAGCAAAACTAGGTTAAACACGAGGAAAAACTTTCTCTGAGGAAGGATAATGAAGTGTTAGAATAAATTGGCTGCTGGGAAGCTACAGAATTTCCATTAGCAGAGAGGTGGGTGGGTTGTTGGGGTTTGGGGGGTTTTGATGGTGGTGGTGGGGTGTTTTTAAAGAACAGATTAGTCAAATACGTTCATCCAGCTGTGAAGCACGGGATGGACCGGATGATCTCTTCAGGTCTCTTTCAACCATCTTTTCCACGATTGTGTCTAAAGTACGTATCGAAACAGATTGTTACTGAAACTAGGGAATGGCATTTTTCATGTGCAGGAACAGACTGCACTGTAGGGATGGTGAAGTAACCTCTGGTTGTGTCCTCCAGTATTTATACCATTATATGACATAGTTATTTGGGTGCGTTCCAGTATTTTGTCATAATTTTCATGGATAAAAATTAGTGTCAGTGTCTGAGAACAAAATGGTTTTGCCTGCTGCAAAGTCCTGTTTCATGTTATGCCATGTATTGCTGTACTGTGTAGTATAAAAATATTACAGTATTTTGGAAAACAATAATTGATGCAGCCAAATGTAACTTGAAAGCCCGGGTAGCTCCTCGGTTATCCTCTCATACCTCCTGTCCTTCCCTTTCCATCATACTTCTTTTTTTCCTGGCAGTTGTAACTGTCCTGCTATTGATGTATGTGATGTATATGTGTACATGTTTGTTCATACGCACACATTCCTTCGTCTGTCCCCCCCCAAAGGAGAACAGATTTGCTAATGCTGAAGTTTTGACCTGTTTTTTTGATCATCTGTCAAGTTCACGATGTTGTAGAACATTTGAAAGCCAGTGAAATAAATTGAGAGCCACAAGCCTCAGTATGCCTAGGGATTTATGGTTTTGACTGCCTCTTTTGTTTCTAAGTAGAATTCTTTACAAAAAGAGAATCAGGGAAGGTCTAACTGGAGAAAAAATGTATAAGCCTGGAGAATCGAAGAAGATACAGGGTTAGGCAGCTTGTGCACAATTTTAAAAGTTGTGTTTTGAAAGTCACCTAGTAGAAATCAGCAGAATTACCTTGTTAGCTGCAGTGATGTATAGCAGTGAATCCTTTCAGCATTTCATTCTTAAGGCTTCTTAAACTGCGTCAGGCAGGAGGACGAAGTGTTCTGTACGCTGATTTGACCTTGTTAAAATGCGGCATATCCTTGCTTACTTTTCCATCCAGAGCACAGAGCGGTGTTACTCGGTCCCCAGGCCAAGTGAACCTAAAGCTCCCTCTACTGTTGCAGTTTGTGTTTGTGAAGATGACTGTGTTAGACTTCAGTTCATCTGAAACAAAACCGTATTTCATAGCCGAAAAAGAAACATCTGCTTATACAATAGCTGGTAGCGTTTCTGCATCGCAGACAGAAAGAAATGAAGTGCAGTATGTAAATCGGAGTTTTCAGGCTATTAACATGTTGAAGTAATATCTTCATTTGTTATCTCTTTGATAATCATACAGTATTACTGAGAAGCACACATATTATGTTAATAGTATATACGAATGATCAACTGTTGAACAATTTCTGTGGTAGTATACATCTCAACTGTAAGATTTTACCAAAGCAAGTTTTGATTCTGATACTGCAATTCAAGCATGTTATAAAGAAATAGCATCACACTAATCCACTCACTTCTTCAGTGAGGTTTTATGTTGAGTATAAAGAACTGATTCTTGCTTTGAAATAGTCTACATAAATTATTGGTTGTCTTAATAGATGCTTTTAGATCCATCCATATTATAATAAATACAGTCTTGAAAGCAACTCACCCAAAGACTATATAAATTCAAGTTTAACATCCAGGATAATTGGGAAAAAACTCTGTCTGCACCATTTCTTAGGATTCAATATAAGGCTGTAGGGGGCTATCGAAACGACCTCCACCTAAGCGGCAGAGTATATTACCTCGCGTGAGGTGCAGTACTCGCACGACTGTATTGCACCGGTACCTGGCATAGCCCAGTGCCATCTTCGTTACCCCAAAGGCAAGTGTTGCTTGGAAATGTGGATTAGTCAGTCTTTTGTAATGATGCTTTATGTATTTTCTAGTGAATGTGAACATCTGTGTAGTCAGCAGCCTTGTAAGAGGGAAAGTCTCTTTTCAGGAGAAAGTATCAAATGTGAATATTAAGAACGGCTGTAACTTTAATGCTTAATTTCTATTGCAGGAGAAAGTGGGTGCTCTCAGAGCAGTGTCGGCCATTCAGCTGCACAGGAGGGGACAGTCAGTGTACACAGCCCAAAGAAATCAGGCAAGATTACTCCAAAATTTCACAATCATATGGTTCACCGTGTCTGGAAGGAATGCATTCTCAACAGGTCACAGTCCAAGTAAGGCAGCAGTCCTGATGGTTTTGTTTGTTAATAACGTATAATATATAGTTAAAATTGTAATTGTTTTGCCTTAGATAATGTTATTCCTCACAGAATTCTTTTGCCACTAACCAAAGCTAATGGTGCAGAACAGCATTATCAAAATTTGTTACTGTGTTCAGCTGAAAACTCCTAACACTTAGCATTGTATTTGCAGTTGTGTGTCTTAATTGTGACAGTCTTTGAGGTTACAAATCTATAACATGTGCCTTCAGCTAGATGCTTTCGGATTTATTGATTGCCGTTTCTAGCTCCAGTTGTAGTTACTAGACTGAAAGTTGGGTGCCTGAAGAACAAATAGTATCTATTTGATATTTAGAACTCTAAGGGTAATATTTGTAAAGCAGTACGTTACATGTGTTGGACTAAAATTCCAATCGACAAGGATAGGGTAAAGCCTTGTTATTAGTATCATAGGTCTTTATTACTGGAGATTTAGCATATTCGTGGCACGGTGTGCCCTGAAATCTTTATTTTTCACTATTCCCATGCCATTTCCTCATTGGATATGTCAGAAGAATTTCCAGATTCAGTTTAAATTGCTTGCCCCTTCCTTCTTGTGTTCCAACTCCAGACAGAGCTATCCGACGTGGAGCTGGTACCACCCTCCGACGTAACTGTTAACTCCATACTGTTAAATACAGAATTCTGTTTCAAAGGTGAAGTAGAAGGAAGTAATTTATTTGAGGGGAACATATGTGAATTTATACTTATGCACTTCTAAAATTTTATTTTGCAAAAGGTGATAACTACTAAAATAATTTTATCTTCTTCAGGAGGAATCAAATTACAACTGCAAATTTGGAAGAGGAAGTTCCTAACAACGCTGTTTCTTGGGATTTTGTGGATCCAGTCCAAAGAGTCAGTTGTTCTTGTTCCAGGTGAGCTTTGAAGAGAGTAAGGATTTATCATATTGGAAGAGCCCTGTCTAATTCAGACAGAGGTACACGTACAAAAGGGAGTTGTGTTTTAGATGAGAGAAGAGGAAACTGATATCAAAACTGCGATCATCACTCATATTCAGGTGATGAATATGCATCTCGTATCGTCGTCACTTGCACTAGTCAGCTTGAGTGAAAAATGATCCTAGACTAGAGAATGGGGGCTAGAATAACTCAAACGTTTCTGCTTCGTAATGAACTCATCCTTCAGGCTTTTCAGAGACATGAGCTTTAGAGTCTTAAGACTCATGATGAAGAGGGACAGAAGGTATTATTATTAAATTATTATTATTAAATTACCTAAGTTTCAGAGCATCCTGATTGAGGGATAGTGCTACTGTCCCTGTTTGGAGGAAGAGGAAAAATATCCCTAAGAAACACTTCGCTCCACGTACCTCTAGTCAGTCTGCCATGACTCATCGGACGCCAAAAAGCACACAAGAATATAAAACATGTGCAGGATGGTCGTCCACTGTCAACTGATCAAAAAGAAATCACAGCTCACTTACACAAACACTCTAAGAGTTTATTAAATTATCTGTCATCTTTGATGAATGCCTAAAGTCCCAGTACAAGTCACTGAGGAAGGGCAAAACAGCACCACCGATTCTGCTTAACATTCTTAACATTATCAGAGAGATGCTACAGGACTAGAAAAGAACAGTTTCCAGTGAAATCGTCCTGTGCAACGGCTTCTACTGAAATTTTTAATTCCTAAGGTCACCATGTACTTCTAAGATTGGTAAAGATGTTTTTATGACCTAAAGAAGTCATTCCTTAAGTATGCACAGATGAAAACGTCATTCGTATGATCAAACAGAAATGCTGATCGTGCTATGCTAATCCCTTTGGTATATATATATTTTTTTTCTTCCCTGTCTTGTCCCCCACCCCTCCCCAACTGCAATAAGGGTCTTTGCCAAAATAATAATCAATACAACGGCCAGTGATGTGGCCAGAATGGTTCTCTGCTTTTCATCTGGTTGAGGCATAGCTGTTTTTTCTTTTAACTTCTTTATTTTTCTTTTAACTTCTTTATTTTTCTTTTAACAGCGAGGCAAACTCAAGAATAATGCTGCTGTTAATAGCAGTAAAATTAATATATTGTCTAACCAAATCCTTGAATGTGTTACCCGCCACAGCAGTCTCTGCAGTGCTTTCTGTATGGATCTGGCTGTACAGAGACACGTAGGAACGTAGCGTTCTCACAGTCCCTGAAGGGTTGTTGATTAGAAATTTCCATTGTCCAAAATTGAGTGAAGCGAGATTGTGTCCGTGTACCTTTTGTGTTTGACTGCTCGTGAAGCCAGTTCTTCTCTGTGTGTTTCGTAGAAGAGATAAAGGGGCGCAGAGGAATTGTGCATCACACAGAGGGCAGAGGTTCGACCTGGAGACTCTGCTGCATCCGAAGTGACAGTGCTGCTCTTCTGCAGCCTTGCGCTTTACCCCCAATTATTTGTTGCTTGTATGTATACACTCAAGAAGGTGGAACAGATAAATGTTTTGTCAGCAAGCCAAGTGTTTCCTATGGAAAACTGAGGTCCTGCCTCACCTGGAAAGCGTGAGGAATCAATACTGGACAATGGAAACCTGAATCTATGGATAGGTTCAGCTGCATTTGCAATTTCACGCTGTCTTTTAATACCTCCAGTGATAACTACATCATGCCAGAGTTGGTAAACACAGCAACTGGGAAATTAAAATGTTATCCTTAAAATGAAGGTGGTACCTGATTTCCAACAGCAATAAAAATTTTCTGTGTAGCTACAGAAACTGGACAGCTACTGTCCTGTAGATGTTGGTTTAGTCATTACTGTGCCTGTTCTATGTATTGTATAAATGGGAGTATAAATGTGAAGATATGATCTTAAATATGGAGTCTTAAAGGGTTGTCTGGTACTCGGCATCAAATTCAGTCTTCTGTAGACCCAGCTTTCTGTGTTGGAACAACAGGCTGTCTAAAATAATTTTCTGCGGTCAGTTAAAATAGGGTGAGTGATGGAGAATTAAGCCAATGAAACATTACAAGCACATGCTTAAGGCAAATCCGCAGTTACTAGGGCATTAGCTCCACGTTCTGGGCGACTGCAGCCAAAGACCATCTGCTGCGGCAGAGAATTTGCAGCATGTCCTGGTAACAGCAAAGCCCACAAAGACAGCCAGGACGCCGCCACGCAGCACGGAGGGCTACGGGCGAAGGACGGGGCAAGTCCAAGAAGTTGTATTTGTACCGTCTGACAGTGCTGTGTACTATCAAACTTGAATGTTTTCATAGCTAAGTCATAAAAGCAGAATTGGTTTTCCTCAATCTCATAGTCCACTTTACTCGGAGTAATGTAGTTTATCTTTGTGAGTAAGAAGCATATTATATGTTGTGAAATGTTTTGTTGCTGTCCTAGATGTTGTTGTTTATAAACAAAAATAGGGATGGAGTGATTTATTTTGAAATGGTATTTAACTTTAAACAGGTATAAATATTAAGCACAATACATCTTTCAATTTGTGCTTAGCTTAAAAAACCCAGCCAAACAAAAAACCGCAAACAACAAAAAAGGCCAATAAAAATACGGGCAGTTAGATGTGCCTGTTGTAACATCCTTGGGGACCATCGGCTATAGGATGAAAATACTGGTTAGCAGTACCTGAAATACTGAAATCCGTCCTGTGCTTCCCAGTCTCAGAGATACTGGGTACAAATTGAAAAAGCCGTATTAAAATATGAAGCCCATAATAAGTTTGTATGTTACTGCATTTTTTGTTTTGAATATTGTAAAGTACTTACTCATGCTTTCTTCATCAGTTGGTAGTTGCTTTTTTCTTTTTGGTCTTGTTTTGTTTTGTTTTTTGACTAGAGTTGTACTTACTTTTTCTTACCTGGTATGGAGGAGGCAGCTGCTGCGAAAGCATCCTGCCATGTACTGCGTCTGTGAACGTAACTAAATCAATGCCGAGCTGCGTCTTCTGTAACAGATGCTCAGGAGTGTGCAAGAGTAGTGGTGTAGTTCCACAGCGGTCATTTTGTTTGAAAAGCTCTTTCTTTAGGGTAATGAAAACAACAGTAGCTTGGATTTTTGTGTTATATTACCTTCCATCTGAGCAGTACTAAGCTTTTATAAACATTAAATCTTTCCTTTGAATGCGATTTTCTGGAGACTGTCATTTTGCATTGTATAGGTCAGGGAAACTGCAGCTGAGTTGGCTTGAAAGACCTGGTCCGGATCACGTGGCCACTCCAGAATCCGTTAAAAGATCAGGAATAGACAGAAGATTTCTCAGTGCTGTTCTTTGGGGTTTTTTTTCTCCATTAGATCAGATAACCGTATAAACCATGCAGTGACTTGTTTCTGCCTCTGCTTTCAGGCACAAGGTTTTCAAACAGCGTTGTGCTGCTGGCTCCAGCCGTCCCCCAACGATAAATCAGCCAGGATTCAGCGTGGGAACGTCATCATCTTCATCATTGCCACCTCCCGCCTCTTCAAAGCACAAAACAACAGAGAGACAGGAAAAAGGAGATAAACTGCAAAAAAGGCCTATGATGCCATTTCACCATCGGCCCTCTGTGACTGAAGAGCTATGCATGGAGCAGGACACGTCAGGGCAGAAACTGGGATTAGCAGGAATGGAGCCCTCTTTAGAAGTCCCTAACTCCAGAAAATACGAGAAGCCGCTATCTATACCTGCTAGAAATCCAAGCAAGCAAATGAATATGAATCCTATGGATTCACCCCACTCCCCTACTTCCCCTCTGCCTCCCACACTTAGCCCCCAGCCCAGAGGTCAGGAAGCAGAGAATCTGGACCCCCCTTCCGTACCTGTCAACCCAGCACTCTATGGCAGCGGGCTGGAGCTCCAGCCGCTGCCCAGCTTAGACGACAGGACAGTCCTTGTTGGACAGAGGTTGCCTCTGATGGCAGAGGTCAGTGAGACGGCATTATACTGCGGGATAATTCCGAACAATGAGTCCCTGGATATGTGGAGGACCTATAGCGTCCCATCAAGTGACGATCCAGAGTTCAGGCCGCCGGATCTTCCGTGTGAGAGATACGATGCCAAGATGGAAGTCAACTCGGACAGCACTGCACTGAAAAGGTAAGAGTGCAAATTGATCTGAGCGGCAGTTTTATTAAATTGGGAGCATTACCAAACTCTGTTCGCAGTTGAAACTGAAACAAGTAGAAGGCTTCACGGTGACATCAAAGATGATGTACGCTGGAGATGCCGTTAGATAGTTAAATACGAATACGCTATTGCAGCACGCTTGCTTATTTCTTGTCTGGCTTTCTGTTGGACACTGTAAGAATCTTTCTTTGTAACCTATATCACAGTAATTTGAGCAAATGTAAGAGTTTCATTAAGCTTATGTCTTCGGATCTTTTTAAAAAAGAAAATCTGTGTTTAGTTATGCAACCTTCCAGCTACATAAATGCTTGCTTTGAGTGAAATTGTGTTTATGGCACTGCAGAGGCACTTCAGTGTAGTTTGTCCAATTGTGTGGGTTTGGAATTGCACTGTACCACGCTTTCTGTGAGCAGCAGCTGATACTGTGTTAGGGAATAATACTGCTGTTTTGTAAACCCACTGTCAGATCTCTGAAACTGATGGAAGCTTTGCTGTCAACTTCAGTCTCTGTAGGCTTGAGACTGAAAACCCTAAGAGTCTCTCTGGTCTGCACCCAGGGAAGAGCAAATGCTGATCTCTTGGAAATGCTACTTTAGAAAAACTACCATTAACATACAGTGTCTTCCTTGGTGAAGAACATGAACTACCTAAATCTTAAGGAGTTTTTAGCTGTCTCTTTCTTTTTTAATTTTTTTAAACATGAATTTTCTTTTATGCAAATTTATTTATTTATTTATTTTTAACTTTAGCATGAGGATTTGAATTAATTTTATGCCAGCCTAAAAATTACTTTTGCTTTCTGGCAAGGCACAGAAAAAGTGTACCAAAGAGAGCAGTTAATGAAAACACGTAAGCTAAAATTAAATGAGGAAGAATTTTTGAGTTATGACAGCATTGATTTTGGTAATTACAATGGAGTTCGCCAGGATGAAAAGGTTATGTGTACTTCGAAGTGTTTTGGTTTATATAGTGACAAGATTAATTCTTTTTTCGTTGTCCCAAAGTAGTTCTTAATGCAGTAAGATGTTCAATACTAAATGTAGGCAGATGGATCCTGTATTTGAGGAAAAAACATATTTCTGCTAGATCAAGGAGGATGGAGTGAGACACGGGCTGTATTTGTGTGCGCCAGCTGCAGATCTTAAGAGCTGTTATTTTTCTTTGCTGTAAAAGGTATGTTCGTTTTGTTTCATGATGGCTTTGTTTGCTTGTTTATTTTTACTTTCAGGCTCTTAGCACAACCTAATAAACGGTTTAAAATTTTGGAAGAGCAAAAACCAGTGCAGACACTGAACTATCTTGACCCCTTGCCTCTAATACAACAACCCGGAGAAGGCTTGGGAGACGCTAGTGATCCTTACACTTTTGAAGATGGTGATATAAAGTACAGCTTCACTGGCAATAAAAAATGCAAACTTGGGGCTGAGAAGGATCCTTTGAAAAAGAACAAGGTAACGTGTAATTCCAGAGCCTTTATCATTAACGTTCTTCTCGGACTTAGAGTACTGCAGCACAGAATTTGCTCTGCAGCTCTCGGGGAGACACAAGCCTGTTCCACAGATCAAAATTGGAGAGATGATGTGTTTCTTTCCTGCACCGGCTCACAGCAAAAACTTCATTTCACTATGGTATTTTTGAACTGGTATTTGCTGGCATCCCTCTGAACCTGCTTGCGTATGAAAACACTGCCGTTGCAAGGAATACTTGCTGCTTCTGTATATGCAGCTTGACCAGCAGCAGGTTCCAGGTTTAAGTTAAGAAATTAAATATTTTGAGCCTGATATTCACTTGTAGAGATGCAAGAATTTGCTGGGCTTTTTTTTTTTTTTTTTTTTCCCCTTGCTTGCTTCAGCTTGACATATCACCTCACTGCAAAGCTCAGGTCTCTCCAGCCCAAGTTTATTTTTCTTCCCTTGGGCAAAATTAATGTAGCCTTCTGCTGGGAGGATTTGTGGCAGGGAGGCTAGATTGGTTCGGACATTTCCTCAGAGCTGTTCCTCCATATGTGAAAGGAAACAATTTGATCACTGTTCTTTGGTCGTCACCTGCCCTGTATGCGTGATACTTCATTCTCATCCATTATGGAGCTGTTTCGTTGTCTGGCTGCTCACCCATTTGTTCTTGTGTGGGGAGCCACCACGCTTAAAATTCTAGAAGATGTGTTTTCTGGAGAAATTGAGGTGGCTCATTATCTGGCTATTACTTGCGAATTACTGGCTATCAAAGTTAACTGATGTGTATGGAATCCTTTGTAAATCATACACAATGTTCCTTTATGTTTTTCCTGATAAACAGCAGACAACTGTGTTCTTTTCCCTTCTTAATTTTTTTTTTTATTGCTTCTTGAAGCATTTAATCCAGAGCCCTGAGTTTGGCTTGACATAGGAAAAGAGTTGTTCTTACGTAGCTTACATGAATATCCGTTAAAAACTCTTGGGTTTTTTGTATAGTCAGAAGATGGAATTGCCACCAAGGAAATCCCCACAACGGGTCATTCTACACCAGTTCCTGATGGAAAAGATGCCATGTCTATTTTCAGTTCTGCTCCTAAGACTGGTGAGTAAAAGCTCTTTAATTCGCTCTGCAAAGCAAAAATACTCAAAGCTATGCAATAAAATCTGAAAGGAAAAATCACATACTGAACATTTTACTGTAACATGAGAGCTATAGACAGCTCCTGAGATGGAAAAAACTTGATTCTGCTTGTCCTTTTTATAGTAACAAAATTAATTAATTTTTTTTAGAATATTTAAGTTGAGCAGTAGCTACCTTAATTCTTTCTCTGTTGACCTTTGGCACTTGCTTGAAACTTGACTGCAAGGCTATTTCTAAGCTACATCATAGAAAAGGGGCCTCAGCAATTCTTCTTTGTCCCCTGTTTAGAGTGAGAAGTAAAACTGAAAAAAGGCAATTTTGTGTTTCCTAACTTTGCTCCCGTTTTTCATGTGTTTTTCCCTTTCTTTTTGATAGATACCCGGCAAGACAATGCTGCAGGCCGCGTAGGCTCTGGTAGCCTCACACAGGTGATGGATCTGGCTCCATCGCTTCATGATCTAGATAATATCTTTGATAATTCAGATGAAGATGAGCTTGGCGTAAGTCTTTGTGGGACTGAGTGTTCTGTAGGCTTAAACTGTGGCCAAAAAAAGAGGAGGAGGAGGATGGAATCCTAGTGGGGAGCGATTATCCCCAGTAGATAGGAGAAGGAGTGTCCGGGTAGGCAGGCTTGGATTTTAACTAGGAGGAATTGCTAGCAAAGAGAGGTTTCAGGAGATCCATCAAGAGAGAAATCATGACTGTGTGTAATTCAGGAACATTAGGAGATCACTTAGGTGACGTCAAAGCTTGCGTCGTTTTTCAGTCGTGAGGGGAACCTGTACACAACTAACCTGCTGACTCAGCCATTGCATAGACAGGCTACACGAATACTTACATAGGTAAAGCAACGTAGTTGCTTTGTAAGTGTATTGCATCCAGTTTCGTGTCCTTTGCTTTTGTCATTGTTTTGTGTTTGTCTGAGAGTTATGGAAGAGCCTAGTTCCATTAACTGCTGGTTTGTTCTTTTACCTTGTCTAAGAAGCTGCCGAAAGAAAAATAAATTCAGCGTTTCTGAATTTCAGTAATTCTCTGAAGCATGTTTCTTTCTATTCCTACAAGCAGTTTATTTCAGTGCAAATAGGAATAGTTGCTGAATATTGGGAAATACCAAAGGAAAAGCAGATTTACATCAATTACCGGGAAAAAACAATTGAGCCACATGGAAAGGCAAAGATTTGAATTATTACTATTTTTAAGCTTAATCTAATATAGCCATAATGATACAGAAGGTGATCCCAAACTGACTGATAGCAGACAATAGCATTTCAAAGTCTCGTGTCTGGTTCTTGGCAGTACGTTTCAAGTACACCAGTTTATTTACCGCTTCTCCCTGTCCTGTGGTTCCACGCAAACTGCACTTAAGATGTCGCAGTTAATACACAGATCTACTAGAGAACCGTTCAGCCAAAATGAAAAAATGACCTCCTCCTGTGAGGCTGGCCTGGACAGACCTAATGTTCGCCCTGTCTTAAACGTGCACGTGTTGAGCTGTCCCCTGCGGTCGTCTGCTGATGGCGTTCTTACTCTGCGTTGTATTCTCGTGATCATCTTGGAGTAGTCCAAATGTGGAAGCAAGTAGAGCAGCCACATTAATTTCAAGATCAGTGTTTGTGATAACATTTTCAATATAATTTGTGTGTATATAGATACATATGCTTGTATTTATGTATCTGCATATGGGGGGGTGCATAGACAGGCAAATATTTCAGAGGCTTTGTTTTGTTTTGTTTTAATGTTGAAAGAGAGGGAAAAAATGCAGACTCCTTGGGGGGAGTGGATGGGAGAGTAGAAAAGTACACTTTTTTCTTTCTTGTGAAATCGCATTCAGAGAGTTTTCAGAATTTTTAATAGCTTATGAATTCTAGTATTTTGTATATTTTTTAATATAGTGTGTGATTATTCTGCTTTTAGGCTGTATCACCAGCTCTTCGGTCATCAAAAATGCCTGCAGTGGGGTCTGAGGAGCGCCCTGTAGGGAAGGATGGCAGAACAGCAGTACCTTACCCCCCAAGTAAGTAGCAACAACTGATTACCACTTTGTTGACAGTCAAAATCTCCTTACAGCTGCCATACTGCCTTTTTGTAGGAGGCTTATAATGTCACTTTTTCAGGCCTAAGAGGTAGTGTGCTTATTTCGTTCTGTAATTACCAGATGCCAATATTAAAGAGGATAAGCAGATTTTAATGAGAATATTGGATGGTAATACAGACATATATTTTTAATGGGCCTACTGAGATTGGAGATACTCTGCTTTTGACGTTATCGTCTTAGACTGGAAGTATGGGAGGGGTTTGTTACAAATCTTCATTTAGAAGCTATCCCCTCTATTCTCAATTCAGTATTTAATCTCAGTTTGTCACTTACACCATTACCATATACCTCTTTAAGTATAAATCATTCTTCTTTTTAAAGAATTCAAAGAATTTAATGCTGTGACTTACCAATTGGCCATTATGGTGCAACCTGTCTTGGAAGCAAATTGCATTCAGCATTCAACAAATTGAGACTAAAATCACCTTCGGGGTTTAATCTAGATGTGGAAGTGCATGATTAAAGTCCGAGAAGTAGGTTCTAACTGAAGACACATTGTAGACCTTTTACAGATGGTTCTGGTAGAAGTGATGCTTGTGCAGGCACTACACGCGTACAAGGAAGGCTCTAGG
Source organism: Nipponia nippon (assembly GCF_047370975.1). NCBI lineage: Eukaryota > Metazoa > Chordata > Aves > Pelecaniformes > Threskiornithidae > Nipponia > Nipponia nippon. The sequence continues at coordinate 3,825,691 of NW_028262348.1, read as the reverse complement.
AGTGCAGGAAAGTTAGAAATTAAATTTAGTATGCTGAAAATGTAGGAAACGTAGATTAAAACAATAGGGCTTTTTTGTAAGTTTTTGTGCCAACAAGTGTGGGGAATGATAACTTCTGCTGTCCGAGATGTATGGGCTTTCTTGCATTTCTCTTCTACCCAGTAACAAGCGATGGGCTGAGAGGAAGTGGCCTCAAGCTGCGCCAGGGGAGGTTTAGGTTGGGTATTAGGAAAAATTTCTTCCCCGAAAGGGCTGTCAGGCCCTGGCCCAGGCTGCCCAGGGCAGGGGCTGAGTCCCCATCCCTGAAGGGATTTAAAAGCGGTGCAGACGTGGTGCTTAGGGACATGGTTTAGTGGTGGGCTTGGCAGTGGTGGGGTAACGGTTGGACTTGATGATCTTAAGGGTCTTCTTCACCCTAACCGACTCTATGATTCTATGTATATAGGTGGCATTTCTCTTGAGATGAAAGAGAAATGTGTATAAGTATGTGTGAGAGGAGGAAGGTGAGAATTTTTGGTATAATACTAACCAATCAAATTATGAATTACAAATTACTTAGTGGTGAGGAGGAAGAATGTTTGATTTTTGTGGCCGCTATAAGCAGAAATCGGATCCCTCTGCAAATCATTCTTTAATGTCTTCTCATTAACTTTAGCTGGTAATGAGAACAAATTGAGGAGAAGAAAAAAAACAGTCTGAAGGAGATGAGTCAGAGTTTTATGGACCCATAAAAGCTGTGCTGATTTACTCAAATGTGGAAGTCTGAAGTATACAGAGATTGGGTTTTGACAGGTTTAGTTGATCCATAGCTTTTTAAAATATGCAAAGCTTTTTCAAGCGTGACACACATGAAAATGAATAATGATAGTTAGCCTGTTGCTCTAGGGTTGGGGGATTTTTTGTAATTAAACTTTTTTATGAATCTGCACTGCAGAATTTTGCTAACTGGAGTGAGCTTCAGTGTGAGAAAATGATATACTGTGGAGCTGTACAGAATAAATAAGTTAAATAGATACACTCCGCTTCTGTTTTGTAGCTGTCCCCTTGACACCAGCTGTCGAGGCATAACAGTATCTGCAGGGACCCGAAACGCCTTGTACATCATCGTAACGCCCCACTGACCACATCTCATTGTAACCTTCCTTCCTGTCCCCCTCTCTCCGATTTCTAAAGCCCGCTTCTCTTTCGTGAAAAACAGAGGCAGTAGCTAATCCAGCTGCCATCCTGAAGATGATATTTCATACTAGCATTGGGTGGAAAATAGGTTTTTCCATTCTACTGAACCTGTTTTCAACATTAATTTATCCTATACCAGGACAAGACTAACGCCTTTTAAATGCAAAGACTGAGAAAGGGAAATAAAAAAAAAGCTGAGTGGGAATAATTCATAGCCCGTTATTTACTCTACTGCTCCAGGCTGTGAAACACTTGGGGTTCAGCTTTGACTGTTATTACCCACAGAACTCCGTTTTGAGAGGAATTCACCTATTTGAGTTGTTCCACTTTGTCTAAAGAATTAAATAGACTGCTTGTCTTATCTCTGTGCACAAAAGAACGCAATTCAGGTTTTCGCTTTAAGGCAGAGTGGAGACGCATCTTGAGATTGCAGCGTCCTACAAAAATGTACTGTTAGCGTAGGTATTTGCATACTGCACATAATTTTAATTCCATCACTTATTTCTGTCTTTTTCAATCAGTTTTTGAGAGTAGCACTATGTTTCACCAGTTTGGATGTCCACAACACAGCGTTTACCAGTCAGAAATCCATCTGTATTTATTTGCGAATTTTCCATAATCTTTAGGCTGCAAAAGTTATCGAATACAAGTATGTCCTTGTGCCCTGTCAGCTTGGGTTGGGTGTGTGCACAGGAATGGAAGGGGGTTGGGCATTTAGTCTGTCAGAAAAGGTATTTAAGAAGAGACACCTATGGGAATGGTCCCTTCTCTAATTTGAGTATTTTAACACTGAATTCACTGGAGTGATGGTTATGTCCAGAGAATATCTGTGCTAATTCAAGTCAGGAAAAGATAGCATATATTCTGAATTTTAAGCAAAATAAATATGGAAGCGGGTAGCTGGGAGGAGAAAGAATGTAGCTGGGGAGAAAATACAAGACTTTATTCTGATTTTTGTTTGACTGCATTACACTTTATGTAGCATTTTGGTTGGGGTTGGTTGGTTGTTTGTTTTGCTTAAAGAAGAAAAATATACGATGGATGATTACATTACGGTCATTTACTGAGAAGTCATTTGGGGATTTTCCTGGCTTAATGTCTTGTGATGCAAAATTATAATTTTGTGGCTTCCTCTGACACTTGTCGCTTTTGGGTGCCTGGCAGTCTGATTCTTAGGCAAAATTACCCGTGTTTGTGTTAGCGAGAGTAGCCTGTCTTACCTCCAGGTGTTATGTCGCCGTGGACCAAATGAGACTGCAATGGCTGGATGTCAGTGGGAAAATGCAGCTAAGTGCACGCTAATTCCAAAAGCGTCCCGTTTTGGGCTCGGTATCAGCTCTAAAAGAAGGGAAGAAACATCAAGTATCTCCTCAGTAACAGTTGCTGGGGTGAACTTCGCATTAATGTCAATTAATCCCTTTTATTATGAAATATTTCTTTGTTGCTGTTAAAATTGTACATAGAATTTGTGTACCTACCAGTTTGTTGCTTCTGCTGAACAACGGGCTTGCAAAGTATCCCTAGGAATATTTGGAATTTATCCCTAGGAGTTAACTTTTCGTCTAGATTTGTACTGGCGTGAGAACTGTAGCAAGTCTGTAGAATCTTTGCTGGGTTTTAACTGATGAAATAAGAGCTAGTATTGAGTCAGTCCCTTCTGTTTTATTGCATTTCCTTGAGAATTTGTATTTTAATGACTAACAGCGCGTTATTTCATCATATTCAGCTGTGGCAGATCTCCAAAGGATGTTCCCAACACCACCTTCTTTAGAACAACACCCTGCCTTCTCCCCGGTAATGAGTTATAAAGATGGAATAAGTTCAGAGACTGTGACTACCTTGGGAATGATGGAAAGTCCTATGGTCAACATGGTTCCAACACAGCTTGCCGAGTTTAAAATGGAGGTGGAGGATGGGTTAGGTAGCCCTAAGCCTGAAGAAATTAAGGTAACGTGCCAAAGATGGGGTATTTTTGTAATCTCATCTATGTATGTTTTGATTTTTATAAACAAGTCCCATGTAGCGTAGTGCGCGTAGCAGACTGCTGTAACAAACGTGAACTGGATCCATGTAAAGTACATATCGGTCTTTAGTTGGAAAAAAAGTTCTTCTCTAGTAAAGGAGCTTTTTAATTGTTGCCCTGATTTGAACTATAGGTATTTTTCTTCTCGTAATTTTATGTTTGTAATGTTTCTGGGTGCTCTCAGGAAACAAACAGTATTGTATGTGAAATGAGCCCTATGCCTAACAGAAAGAATGTACATATATGAAAAAGCATCATGCTTGTGACTAAGTAGCTGTTAAATGATTGATTTCTTCAGCTAATTTTTCTGTAGCACCTTTTATGTATAGCCACTCCTTGCTGCCAGTCTCTGGGGATGCAGCTAGGATAAAGTCATGCATGTAGAAAGGCTGCCTTTTTCTCTCTGAAATGTTGCCTTTTTTGGTTAGGGTTGAAAATCTCTGAGAAAGCCCAGGGGTTGAACTTGCTCTGTTTCTTCTTCAGCTGATGTTACTTCACAAGTTTTAAGGCCAGATGGGACCATTCTTATCTGACTTTCTGTATAACACAGGTCAGGTAATGTCACATAGTTACTCCTATATTGAGTCCTATAGTGTATCTGAGTAAAGAACTATTTTTAAATGGGGACTCTGCTGCTGGGTACTAGTACTCACCTCCCCGACTTTACATATCAAGACGTATCCATTTTTCCATAGCATCGCATAAAAGGACTTAACATAAGCACCTAGTGTACATCGGTTTGTATTTCATTGTTCCATCTGTAGCACAGGTTAAGAGGTAGGATAAAATCATTCTGCCTGCTTGTGTGTATTCTGCATTACTTAACTTTTGGGCCAATTTTGTCACTTTTGTCAGAAGTTATCGTTACCATATTTCCATGCATATAGCCTGAGGGGTTTTTTTTATTTAAAAATGCACATTTCCCTGTAGAAATACACATCGCCTTGTTCTGCAGCAAGCTCATTTGTACGCAGGTAATAAACAGGGAGATACCCACTGTAACTCTGCCTTCCTGGTAGTCCCCAACCCTTGATTTTACAGCCTAATTCTTCCCCTTCAGGCCTGCCCTGCCCCTAATCTGCCACAGCCGGTTCCTTCTCTTTCAGCAGTCGTTTTCCTCCCCAACACCACCTCCTTCCCTCTCATTTTGTGCTCCTCTGAACGTTTGAATTAACCGAAAGCTTATTTTTAAGCATCTGCATTGCTGAGAGCGCTATACGTGGCAAGATACAGCACTTGCAGTTGCATGGACAAGAAGTGGCTATATATCAATATAAGAATACCGATATATAAATTTCTCTTAGTAAAAATGATTTAGTCAGCTATGAATTAGTAAATTTTCCTGCATGGCAGTAATAGTATACCTTAGGCAGCCTGAAAGTAAAGCACAGGCAACCCATAGGGTGACTTTCTCCGTGAGAGCATTCGGTTTTGTCCCTGGGCCAGGAGGAGGCTCTGTCCCTGGCAGGAGGTAAGGCGGCTTGTTGCGTTCAGGGATTCTGTCTCCACGTTACGATAAAGCGCGCCTAGTCGGAGCCGGGAGGTGCCAGCTCACGGGCTGCAAATTAAGCTGGCGCCTGTGAAGGGGCTGAGCTGATAGGGAGCTTTACAAACAATTCTGTTGAGAAAGAGAGGCTTTGCAAAAGCGCAAGGGAGTTAGTTATCGGCGTGCCCCTCGTGAAGACGGTTAACCACCTGGAAAGCTAGGCGTACGTAGCAAGGCTGCTTTGTTATTGCAGGAGCTCTGCTTCCTTCTGTCCTAACTTCGTAACTTGAAGGCATGATGAGAAAAGGCATCTTCTTAGCGGCTTTGCTGAAGTACAGCTGTCCATTTGCCTTGTCTGGTTTGCGTACCTAGCAATTTTTACATCATTATAGAAGTCTGAAATAAGGTTTTAGAAGGTTTGTAAGACTTTGCCTTGCTATGGACCTCGCTGGTTTTTTTCTTCTGTTTGTACAGTCAACTGTTTGCTTAAGACTAGGACAGTTTGGGCCTGGAAAGAAAATCTGTGCTGGAATTTGTTGAGCTGAAAGTTTTTGAGTGGGAACAGACTTTAGGGTGTCACCAATACTGAAGATATTTTAATCTCCCTCACAGCCATTTTAGGAGTATTAAAATACATATTTTAATTCTGCCTGATAACATTTCCAACAGCACAGTTTACTTGCTTTTAAGTGTGTCACACCTGCTCATATACACCAGTGGGGGAAACAAGCACCTAAACCCATTGCTGATCATTTTGAGAACATGGAAGTAGAGTTCTTGCGCTGAGTATTCAGCAGCTGAAGATAGCAATCCACACATTTGTCATCTCTCAACGCTTTACAAGGTGCAAGGGCAAAAATGCAAAGATCTAATGAGATGTTAAATACTGAAATTCTGAGAGAGACTACTGTTACCATTTTAGTAATGATTTTTACTTTGCAGTAGTGCCTCAAAAGGACTAGCTCTTTTCTTCTGAAAGGAACTTGGAATAGCTCTAGAAACTCTGGCTGAAGTTCTTGTCATCATTCTCTGCCAACAACCATGACAGTCAATGAAAGTCCAGTTTGACTGGACTATTTATATTTATATTTATATTTATATTTATATTTATATTTATATTTATATTTATATTTATATTTAATATTCTGTTTACTAGATTGCTTATATATTTATAATTAAGACTATATTTATATTTGATATTTGGAAAGGGTGAAGTGTCCATTGTTACTACTTGGAGTATATTCATCCCAGCATGGGGGTTATTCAGAGAGGCTGACTTACGGCGCCTAAGGTTCCTTCACACTGTGACTCAGCCTCTCTCTCCATTGTCAGTACAGAAGTCCTGCAAAGATCAATCTCTCGAGTGCCTAAATTAGGTGCTTAAAGTTAGGTAGCATGAAAATTTCATAGTACACTACTCACTTTTCAGACGTAGCTTGTCTTAAATGAGTCTAATCTAATTGTGAAATCCACTGACATTAAAGTTGCACAGCATCTCAGTGTAACAAGGAGCCTCAGCTGAGTTTCCTTGAAGGCACTGCTCTTGAATGTTTTGTAGAATGAATAAATATACGTAATTTTGGAAAAAATGCAGTTGTAGAGGGTTCAAACAGTACAATAGGTTTTAATTAAAAATAAATATCTAACTATAAAGAGCAACCTTAACATATTGTTGTAAACAACGTCCCTTGGATGTTACAGGATTTTTCGTACGTGCACAAAGTTCCATCATTTCAACCTTTTGTGGGCTCCTCCGTATTTGCTCCGCTGAAGATACTGCCAAGCCAGTGCCTCCTACCTCTGAAGATACCAGATGCCTGCATTTTCAGGCCTTCTTGGGCTGTTCCTCCTAAAATTGAACAACTTCCTTTGCCGCCTGCAGCCACCTTCATTAGAGATGGCTACAAGTAAGTACAGTCTTGTAGGAAATTAGTTTGTCATGCCCATCCCTAAAACGGCTCGTTCGTTAAAATTTTGCATACATTAACAGTGCTTTACTATGCAGCAGAACCATAAAATGTCCTGCAAATGTATTTTAAACCTTTTCAAATTGTCATTGTCTTAGACCAAAAAAGTTCCAATAGTGGGAACATCAGAATTAAAAACAGCTTTTGGAAATTGGCGTTGTTACAGTATGTGTCCGCTACACGCTTAGTGCTTTTAACAGATCAGGAACAGGCGGTACTTGAATTAATTGCCATTTCTGATACAGGAAAATATTGTAATTCAACATAAAACACAAGTGTTAGGGAATAAAATTCATGCACTTAACCTCTCACCTCTCTTTCTTCCCATTTCAGCGCCCAGTTCTGTGGCCTACAGTCGGGTGCCCCTCCTGCCTGTACTCGGGTATTCCGTCTGAGCTTCAGTCTGATGAGAGCTGGTCCTGACGATAGCAGTTTGCCTTCTGAGGGCTCTTAAAATTTTGAGTAGGCCCGTGACAGCTCTCTTCTCCGTGGTCTCATGTTAGCTCTTCTGCGTTCTTGTGATTTAACTTGAACGGGTCGCAGACGGAGCTGCTAATCAGACAGATGCTGATGGGATGTACGCTATCCTCCCCGTCCGAAATACTAATAGAAACGATGCCAAGTCGCTCTTGAGTACGAGAGTGCTGTGACCTATAAGCAAAGACTGCCATGAAATTGAAAAGCTTGCATTCCTTACTCAGGTCTCAGAAATTAGCAATGTTTATGGAAGAAATTCGTTGCTGGAGATTTTGAAAGCTATCAAGAATTTGCACCATGAAATTCATAAAACCTCTTACTAGGTATAATAGCAGTACAAAGGTCTCCTGCTGCACTGCGTTCATTTCTGGAGGAAGTAGCCTGTATCTTTAAATCAGTCTGTAAATCCTTTAAATCAGTCCTTTTCCAGCTCCAAAGGATCCTTCAGTGTTCTCAGAAGAATTGCAAAAAAGAAATTGTAAACCCTTGATAGCGCCTAGAGAGCAATTTAATTCTCAGGCTTTTTCATAATAGTAACTGATTCACCAGGCCTGAGCTGATTATTAATTTCAGGTATTTGTTGGGGAAAAAAACCCTTTCATTTTCGATATAATCCAATTAGAGTGAAGATTATTACTGCAGGCTTCCAACAGAGTGGTGATTGCCAATCAAGGTTTCTAGGTCACCTTTTCTTATTAGTCTGAGGCACCCAGTATGCTTCAGATTCAGAACTCCTACAAACCTTTGTTCATTTTTTTTCCCCTCTCGCTTTGAGTTGGACATACATCGGTTCAAGGTAATAAGATGAGTCTAAGGAATAAGGTCTTCATTATTTTCCTTTTCAAGTCCCTAATGATATGTGAGCATTAAAAGAGTATTCCTTCTAAATAACACACAAAATACACACTAAGGCAGACAAACATGAAGAAAACCTGTTTCCCCTCCTTTATCAAGAGACTCATCGAGGTCTTACAGTTTTTCCTTGCCCTAATATGTAATGAACACATTTCAAGAAAAGTGAGCAGCTTATTACCAACTTGAAAGAGAAAAGTGAAGTAAAGATCTCATGCTTTTGATTGGCCCCATATTACCCATTTCTTGATACAATGAGTCATTCCAGAGAGAAGATCGATCCCACAGGAACGTACAGACTGGTCTTCGGTCACTTAAAATGACAAAAACAGAGTAATAAAATCAGTCATGACAGGAGATGACCCAAACATGATTCTTAGCTTTGCTGGACTAAGAGTTTGTAATGGAATGTGTCGCGTTGTGCTCCAGACTCTAATCCTAAATGAGCAGTGGCATTTGCAGTATCCTGAATACCATTAGCAGTTGCATACCACCATGAGGCAGTATCATATACAAGTGCCACATGCGTGACTTCTGACAGCTATTTAAAGTGTTAATTTCTAAAATAAAGTAAGATTCCTGTGCCTCTGAAATATTTTATTCATTTCCACTAACGTATATCTCTTACAGGTAATTGTGTTTAAAACAACAACTACGGTTCTTTCTCTTTTCTCTGAGAGAGTTACAAATATCCTAAAATCTTAACTTGATAATACATCTAGAGTCTTCTCAAGAGCATTTGAGTTTTAGGCCATGGGAATAATCTTTAAGAGGGCTAAGTGCCTGAGATGATGATACCTTTTTATTATACTGATAAGAAACAACGCTGTTCAGGATGAGAATTACAATTTTAGTTGCGAGACATCAGCAGGTTATGAGCAGAACGCCTGAAGGTGTTCCTTCTTTACTGCAGTTACAATGAATCCTTTCATTTTTCACCGTCTCCTTGTACTTACAAATGTTTTGACAAAATCAGGCTTGACAACCAGCCAGTTGGTGATGGCATCTGACTCTGTGTTTTCATATGTTTCTTGTAGCAATGTGCCTAGTGTTGGGAGTTTGGCCGACCAAGACTATCTTCAGATGAACACTCCTCAGATGAACACACCCGTGACGCTAAATAGCGCCGCTCCGGCCAGCAACAGTGGGGCAGGAGTTCTGCCGTCACCAGCAACTCCCCGCTTCTCTGTCCCTACCCCACGCACCCCCAGGACCCCAAGGACTCCTAGAGGCGGGGGTACTGCGAGCGGTCAAGGATCTGTAAAATACGACAGCACAGATCAAGGTTCACCTGCTTCTACCCCTTCTACAACACGACCGCTTAATTCTGTGGAGCCGGCCACTGTGCAGCCGATCCCAGAAGCCCACAGCCTGTACGTCACCTTAATTCTTTCAGACTCTGTGTTGAACATCTTCAAAGACCGTAACTTTGATAGTTGTTGTATATGCGCCTGTAATATGAATATTAAAGGTGCAGATGTTGGATTATACATCCCAGATTCATCTAATGAGGATCAGTACCGTTGCACCTGTGGCTTCAGCGCTATTATGAACCGCAAATTAGGTTACAACTCTGGGCTCTTCATTGAGGATGAGCTGGATATTTTTGGCAAGACCTCAGACATTGGCCAGGCTGCAGAAAGGCGACTGATGATATGTCAAAGCAACTTGATCTCTCAGATGGGAGAGGGAGCTAGAAGGACCCAGGAACCTCCAATGAGCCTCCTCCTCCTCCTCCAGAATCAGCACACACAGCCTTTCACGTCTCTGAGCTGCTTGGATTATATGTCCTCCAATAATCGTCAGACGCTCCCATGTATGAACTGGAGTTACGACAGACTGCAGGCAGACAGTAACGACTCCTGGGTGGAATGCTTCAACGCCCTGGAGCAAGGCAGGCAGTATGTGGACAACCCCACTGGGGGAAAAGTGGACGAAGCCCTAGTGAGAAGCGCCACTGTACATTCTTGGCCTCACAGCAATGGTACGGGTCAGAGCAGATTGGTTTTTTTTCTTTGACTGTTTTTGTGACCTCTATAAATTTGTTTGAAACTTGCCAGTCGTGAGCCACGTAATCTTTATGTGGGAAATGATAAGCATAAAAATATTCTAGAAATAAAGTAGATTTCTGAAAGCTTTATAAATGACTTCTAAAGTCCCAATAATCCAGTTGTCCTTAGGCTTTGTGGTCTAAATTGTGTAAGAATCTGTGGAAGTTCACAAATCTGAAGCAGAGATGCAAAACAAATTCAAGTAGTGAGGGGAGGGCAGAATTAGGGCCCCTTTTTTTTGGAGAAGGGTATAAGCAGTCAGCAGAAAAGAACTGCTCTGTATGAAAGTGTCACCAAGGGAGAAAAAAAGTGATTTTATAATCAAATATTACCTGTTTATATGCTGAAGATGCTCTGACTTCTTATGAACTGAGCTGGACAACAGTAACATTGCAAGGTACGTGAAAAGGACCATGATGACAGCTTTATTTCAGTAATGTTTTTGTAAAGTACCACATAGAGTTGTACAAACGTAATGGGCACTGTGAAGAGCAGTGCGAAGGAACAATAAAGTAAAAAATGTTGCCACCTCAACCTAATTCTTCCTGTTCCTCACTGAAAATGATGGATGCTCCTTTGTCGTTTGCAGTGTTGGATATCAGCATGCTCTCCTCCCAGGACGTGGTGCGCATGCTGCTGTCGCTGCAGCCCTTCCTCCAGGACGCCATCCAGAAGAAGCGAACAGGAAGGACCTGGGAGAACATCCAGCACGTGCAGGGACCACTCACCTGGCAGCAGTTCCATAAGATGGCAGGCCGGGGAACCTACGGTACATCTATTGCGTTATATGCCGACAGTTAAAATGAAAGCATAGTTCTCTAGAAATGTGCTCTTTCTTCTGGAAATACGTTAGAACGAATGGGCTCTTTAGAGAGCTTTTTTATTCTTTTTTTTTTCCTTTTGGGCTCTTCCGATAGCTTTTTTTCCAAATGCCTTAAAAGTCATTTGAAGCACATGCTTGCCTACTGTAGTGGAGGCTTTACCCTTCCAGATCGATGAAGATTTACAGAGTGCAGAAATGCTGGGTGAGGATCAAACTCCCTGTCTGAATCTGTGCTTTGGCTGGTATATAAACAACAGGAAGAGAGGAAGCCGTTAGAATTGTACCAAACGGTAATGGGGAAGAGGGGCTTTCTGAGCCGTACAAATATGCAAAAAGGGGGTATGCTTTCTCCACAGAGAGGTTTGCTTGTTGTTAGGTTTCCCATAGTCTTAATAAGAAGTTTCAGTTTAAGTATCTCCTGGTTATAAGTGACACTTCTGGAAAACACAAATTACAAAACAGATTTTTGTATGTGCACATTTGCAAAATAATGACTGGCCTTTAAATACGTAGTTCTCGCCTGCAACTTATTTTGGTCTTAACTGATGCAGACTTGCTTAGTTTTTTCCCTACAGTTCCATCGCACTTTGCTTTATTTTCTCTCTGTTGGTATTTAATATATTGCTGCTTTCCTTTGCGGCTGGGACAACTTGTGGTAACGACAGTTCCTGTCTAAAGCTCTTGTGCTTCACGAGGAGTCCTTCTAATCTAATAATTTTTCCAGCATTTGTAACTTTAAGAATTAGGATTTGGCAATTGTTACCAGAGAATAAGACCGAAATTACCAGTAAGTAGCAGAGCCTTTGATACAGATTCAGTAATTTTTACTGAATGTTGACTTTTAATAAAGTTGGATTATATTCTGCAGAAACTACTGGGTATATTTTCATTTGAAATTTTCAACAATATTTCTTGTCATGAGCGCAGTGTCTGGGAGATACCACGTTAAACCGGAAGGTAATCCTCTCAGTTGTGACAGCAAGTGCTCCGGAGCACTTCCTATGGAGAGCAGCAGGAGGCAGTTTTTACAATTATGATAACTTTGCTTAGTATTATAAACCTGGGAATAAGTTTGCCTAACCATTTGACTTGGTAATTATGCACAACCAGGTGGAGGTAGATGAAGAGCTGTAAAATCAGATTTTATGTATTCATGTTCTTAGGAACTCGTGAGACGTGGTTATGGTTATGACAAAGTAAAACCACGAGATTAAACCTCAGGAAGGGCAGGACATGTATTTACAGTACACTGAAAGATGTTTTATTGCAACTTTCTAGGAAAGCTTAAATGGTGCTTGGATCAGCTCCCTCTACTTTGGCTGACTGAACTTTGATTTTATGACATTTCTTAAGTACGATATAAATCTTTCTTTATTAAATATTTTTTCCAAGGAAAAAGACTGTGGGAGAACATGGTTTATCAGGCATGACGCAGCCTCGGTATACGTTTCCGCACTACGGTCAAACTTCTAGGAAACTCAGGACGGCAAGGGATTAGTTACTTCCAGTATCCCTGTACCAGAACCCACCTCCTGGTACATCAAAGAACCCACTGCAGTTAAACCAGTTCTTTTAACATTTTTTCTTTCTCTTTTTCTCTTTGAAGGCTCTGAGGAATCTCCTGAGCCTCTTCCGATCCCGACTTTACTCGTGGGTTATGACAAGGACTTCCTGACAATCTCTCCGTTCTCCTTGCCGTTCTGGGAGAGGCTGTTGCTAGACCCATATGGGGGCCATCGGGATGTTGCCTATATCGTGGTGTGTCCAGAAAATGAGGCCTTGCTCGATGGAGCCAAAACTTTCTTCAGGGACTTGAGTGCTGTATACGAGGTCGGAAAGAGGAACCACACTGAATTATTTCTTCTTAAGTGTCACTTCTGCTCTACTGCATGTTCATTGGGAGAAAGCCATGGGTTTTAAAGTTACAATTATTTGAATAAGGATATCTTTCATTTTGAGGACTTTCTGCACTTTCAGAGTCCAAGAATACTGTCTAATTGAGTTATACTGGGATTCTCTGTGCATTTCGGGGTATTTGTTGCCATCTGCTCTTTGCAGCACACATTCTCTTAATTTACAGAGGATGTAACACTGGTATTAATACAGTCACAACCTAACACATGAAGGCCCAACCAAACCTAAAGAGCAAAGAGCAGATGAATTAAACTGTTGCTTTCTTGTAACTGCTCGGCTGGAGATAAAACCATTTCCTTTTTCTAGCATGCACATTGTGTACTACTGGATATGTAAGATTACTTTCTAACCTTACTTTTGCTCTAAGTGCAATTCAAGTCAGCAGATAAACGTAGCCTTTTGTTTTTATATTTATTAAGAAGCCACCAGATGTGTGCAGGTAATAAAGGGTTTACGCTGCAAACCAGTCTGCCTAACTTTTTCAGGTGCTTGGCATCTAGTTACAAGCATTTCTTCTTTCCTCACCAGATGTGTAGACTTGGCCAGCACAAACCAATCTGCAAAGTGTTACGTGATGGGATTATGCGGGTGGGAAAGACTGTGGCACAAAAGCTAACGGATGAGCTCGTGAGCGAATGGTTTAACCAGCCTTGGGGCACTGAGGAATGCGACAATCATTCCAGACTCAAACTTTACGCGCAAGTTTGCCGGCATCACCTAGGTAAGTCTACCGTGGCGCTAGCAAGGCTGTTTCATTTTCTGTAGGTGTTTTAGAGGTTATCTGCAGTAGGTGAAAACAGAGGGCTTTTTCTTAAGGTATGGATGGTGATCTGTTTAAAAATAAAAAAGGTATTATGAGGCTTTGCCCTGATGTCTTAATCCTTCCATGTTAAATTTGCCTACTTTAGAAAGCTTTGTTGTTGTTCATCAGTCTGCTGATCATGTCAGAGATTCAAAAGCCAATTCTTATCTTTTTAGACAAGTCAGGTTGGTATAAGATGTTTGTATGTCTCAAAGATGTTCCACACAAGACTGAATGTATAAATTGATCTGGTTTATTTGCTACTGATATGCATCATCACGCCAGTGCGACAGCATGATGTGCGTGGTGCCTTCAAGCATAACATTTATTTTTTGTAAGAGACGGGTTCGCTAAAACTCTGCAAAAGAAGAATGAGTTAACACAGGTGAAAAAGAGACAGTAACAGTATCCGTGGTGACTGGGGCCTCCAGCTACTGGGTGTGGATACTAGGAACCACATTACCCTGAAGGCACGGTCTCCTCTGGACCTCATATAGGCTTATCTACGTCCTGAAACAGTGACACATTTTAAAAGATTAGTCTTTTATTTGTTGGTTTGGGTTTTGGGTTTTGGTTGTTGTGGGGTTTTTTTGTTATGGCAACCTGCCATATTTGTTCTTTTGTACCATAATGTCGGGTGTGCTTGTTTCATGAAGGAGTGTAGAACCTGAGAGTATGGAAGGGTAGGAAGTTTCCTGGGGTGCTATTAGAAGACCGGTCCTGGCTGAGCCTGGATGAGTCCCTGGACCCATCTGACATCGCTCCCAGATGTCATCTGGGGAGAGACATGGTTGTTCCATTCCAGAATGGATCCAGAGGCAACATAACATGAGACAGTGCTGGTCAGCAAGACAGGCAGGGATCGTGGAACACCAGCCACGTAAACGTCCAGTGCTTGAGCTGAAATGCGCGAACTATTTTTTTGTTTAAAAATAGCCAGGAACTTTAAAGTGGTTTCTTGAAATGCGCTTACTCCCTTTGCTCTGAAAAACACGTGACAATTCTGAAGTCTGCTTACTTTGAGAACTGGTGATCTGGTTTTGGAAAAAAGTTTAAGCAAACGTATCAGTTAGCCGGGCGGTTCTACAGTCTGCCGAATGCTCGCCCCATCCTTTGGGGAAAGTTTGGCAGAACAGGCCAGGACTTACCTATCTCAAATGACCCTGTTGCCTCATTGAGTCTGCTTTTAGTTTTAATGTACCACACAACTGGGAGAGAGGAATTATTACAAAACTGCTTAACATAAATACCCCAGGCTTACATGCAGAAATATGTAGCGTGTGCACAGCCAGTTGAGGAACTGGGCTGTTCAGTTCACACCTGAGGCATCTGGCAGGGGCAGTGTTGGAAACTTCCCCTGCTGGTGATTTACCACCTCTGAGAGTAAATAAATATTTATTTACTTATTTTTTATTCATTTATTCCTTTAAAATAATCACTGTGATATCTCTTTTTCTGATACTGAGGAGCAGAAATAATCATATTCAAGTTTGCCATTATTGTAACTCAGGTAAAAAGGACTTTTAGATTTTCAGTCTGACAAAGATAACTGGTAGTAGATTGCAGAGCTGAACATTATATAAAGCCGTTACCGCAACACAATCTAGGCAGAGGTAATGACATGCCAGTACCAACTTTGATTCACAAAGCTCCGCAAAGTCAGTCTTGTTCTTAAAGACATTTGATTCATATCAGTTAGAACTGAAACCCTGAAGAATGGACTCCAAGGTAAATATTTATAATGGAGATTATATTCACTTAGCGTTTGATTACTCTTAGAATATTCTAAAAGTGCAGAAAATATTGTATGACTTCATGGTTAATGCAGTTCACTTGGATCTGACAGAGTGTCATTAATCTCCTTTCCTATCTATATGCTATTCCAGCACCTTACTTAGCCACTCTGCAGCTTGACAGCAGCCTGTTGCTACCACCCAAGTACCAAACCCCAGCGCCAGCCAGCCAGACACAAACAGTACCTGGGAACACTGGACCTGCACCCTCAAATTCAGCGTGTCTTTCCGCTGCTGGGGCACCACCAACGGGCAATTCTTTTAACTCCACACCCAGCGGTGGGACCAGTACCCTGCCAGCAGGAAGCAGCTCATCCTCCGGATCCTCTGTGCCACAGCTGTCAGCATCTTCGGCAACACCCGGCGTTAACCAGATGACCACTACCTCTACTCCAGGGTTTAGTGGGAACATTGGTTCAGGGCAAAACACCAGCACTGGGGGAAACACAGCAGACCGCCCGCAGGGAAGCACAGGTCCTGGAGGAGAGACAGAATCAGGTCAAAACTTACCACAACAGCAACAAGAAGGACAGGAAGGGTAAGTTACTTAAGAGCTCAAACGACTCAAAATACTTCTAATTAAATCCACTGTTCTCCTGTTTTCATACAACACATAACCTTTAAGCCTGATGTACACAGGACCCTCTGACACGTGCAGTACTACTGACCAGTTGTAAATAGAGCAGGGCCCGTTATTATTTGTTCGTAGTAGTTACTGATAAAGGAGAGTTGGAAAAAACAAACCTCCCCTTTTTCATTACAAGAAACAAAGCTTGATTCAGCTGTGTGAACATGGGTGTTGTAGTGCTGTTTGAGATGCCTTAGGGTACCCCATTGGCCTGCATCTGCACGACAAGAAAAAAGAAACAAAACAAACTCACAGGTTCTGCGCCATATCTGCCAGCTCAGTCTCAGGTGTGGTGGGTACTGCAGGATACCTCACGTGGGACTGAACGCCTCTTAATGTGGGCCACGCCATCATGCCTGTAAAGTTAACAGATACAAAACGCAATCCAGGGATTTTTTCCTAATTTTCTGGATTGCAAATGTTGTTTTGCAAGCAGGTATACTGTGAGGTCAGGAAACAGGATTATATTGCTGTTACTTTAAAATAAATTTTAGCAGCACAACTTTTTTAAAGACTTCATTATAAATAGTCATCCATCAAACATAAAAATTAGGAAAAGGTTTTTTAACATCTTATGTAAGTGACTTCCTGAGTGAACATGTTTTTCATTACTCTCATAATAATGCATATTACTAACAGGCATGATATATGTTATGGAGTTCCTGTATCTTAAGTGAAAAGCCCACATCCTGTTGTAGTTCGGGTTATCCTTAAGACATCTGTTCACTGGATCTCTGCAAAATACCATTTTATCAACTGCAGCATGGTTTCTGACCAAGTACGTCTGCGCTGCTTTTTATCACTTACAGATGTTGAGCCTCCCATTCATGGTTGAGGCATGGAGGAGCGTTTTACCAAGTAAAAAATGTTCAGTTGCTCCTTCCGTTACCAGTGGAACCTTTTCTGTAACTAACTAGAGGACTTCAGTCTCCATGAATATTACTGTGGCACTTGTCCTCAGTTCTCAGTTCCTTTTCTTCCCCTTCCTTCCCACCTCTCCCAAAAGAAAACCCTAAACAGCACCAAAAACCAGGCATGCACAAACATAAAAAGAAAACTCACGGAGCTAATAGTAGTCAACTTTTCCATATTCTTCAGATGTAATCTATTCTGATTGCATTAAATGAGATTATGTTAGACTTTATGGTAAGTATCTTTAATGCATAATTAATAGCAGGTATTTTGGATTAAGAACTGCTGCGAGTAAAAGCCACCTCTCCTCAGTCGCTGTTGTCATGTTTTTTAGTTTTGCTTCTGAGCATAAGAATCACTTAGCACTCCCCTTCTTCCTCCTCTGCTTCAGCCTTGCACACCTTTACAGAAACACAGTAACAGCTGTAACGGGCCTTTGAATTTAACAACGTGTATGTCTCTAGTGTTACAGAGAGGGAGAGAATAGGGATTCCCACTGAACCGGAGTCTGCGGACAGCAATGCCTATCCTCCAGCAGTCGTCATCTACATGGTGGATCCTTTTACCTACACTGCAGATGAAGAATCTGCCTCAACCAACTTTTGGCTGTTAAGTTTGATGAGATGCTACACAGAAATGTTGGATAACTTGCCTGAGAATATGAGGAATTCTTTCATTCTCCAGGTAATTCTGCCTTCCTTTGTATCTTCACACTGGAGAGTCATTCTATCCCAGCATACTTTTGATACGTACGCTGTACTAAAAGATACAAAATGGAAGATAACATATAAAATATAGGTGGCATTTACAAATTATTTTGTTGACACTACAAGGCTATATATTAAAAAAACCACTTGCTTTTGTTTTGATGAGGAAATTAATTTAAGGCAGCCACAGTATCCTTGCATCAAATCTGTTGCATGGTTCTAGCCATCATATACGCTAGATGCTTCCTGAAGAGGGCTTTCAATTCTTTAAGTCGCAGCTTGGGTTGCCATTGCCAGAAACGTCCAGTTGCTCCTTTGATGATTGCTTTGCATGTTGAGTTGTTTGCTTTTTATATTCTCTTGATTTATACTGTTTAATCCAAAAGAAGTATGTGAAACCAGACATTTAATGTATAATTTAACTCTTGTATTGTTATTATCTGCTTCTTAAAAATAATTTACCATGTAACTTGGCATATAATAATAGTTACTTACTATGGAATTACTTAAGAATTGAATTTGTGTAGTCAGAAGCAGAGCTTGGCCTCTTGCCCAGACTGCCTGCATTTTGCCATGCCTCCTCTTTCACAGTGGCTCAGTCTAAATAAATGGGGGGGAGAACGGGAGGCCAGAGATTACAGGCTACGCGTGTACGTGTGCAACACATGCAAGAAGCAGCACGTGAATGGTTTCTGTGTACCTTATTCACGTATGCTCGGCTTGGCTTAAAAGTATTTTCACTTACATGATCAAAACAGAATTAGAAGTTATAATAGCATCTCAAAGTGGGCACGGAAAACATTTGTCATTTTTGGTAATCTTGACCTCCTCTTTCCCTGAAATGACGGGGAAACTGTCACCAAAATATTTTAGGTGCGGGGATGAACTGAAAATCAGATTCACATCTTCATATCGTGGTAGACTGCGTGCAATTTAATTGATTCAGACCTGAAGACACTAAAAATAAAATAGCCACTGATATCGCAATGTCTGAAATACAAGAACATGTAAACTCTGTATTGAAATTGTATCTTAGTCTGTATAAGACAACTAATGGGCTTACCGTCTCTTTGTAAGTACTGCTTATTTTCTGGGCACTTACCAATTGTTTCTCAAAATATGTGGCATTTTGCTGGTTCAAGTCAAAAGAGTAGACAATTTTCTCTAAGTAAAGGGTAACAGGATATAGTCACCAGCACAATATTCTCACAGCTGTACCACAGTATACACAAATATTTCAAAACAAATCAAACCCAAATGTTTACAGATTTATTACAATTCATATATAGAATGGGAAAGCCCAGCTCCTGAAATTCTTGGATAAAGAAGTTGTCTGTTAAAAACACGCAGTCGCATTTACTAAGTAGAATATGCTACCAAAGTAACTATGGTTCAAGCAAGAACCACAGAGCAGTGAAAGTTTTGTGATACTTAAGTTTTATTACTACTGAAAATATTTGTTAAAAGAATCCGCTTGGGTCTCATAGTGTTCGATACAACATAAATGTTTTGTATTGACAGTTTGTGCTCCAAAGATCTCACTGTTCAAAAGAAAATATGTTTACACAGCCATGTGTAGGACATTGTATTTCTCAACAGTACATTAAAAAAATGAGTTTACAGGGTTTTAATTCTGATTTTAGAAAGGATTTGAACTGAAAATATTATCTTTGTTGTGCTTTGTTTACTTCTGAAGGAATGTTGTGCCATTTCTCCTTCCTGTTCTTGTTGTGCAGACGGGTCTTAGCCATCAAACTCAAAGCCCATAGGCAAATCTTACTGTAGCTCCATTTCGTGCTGGTTGAAGATGTAAATTTAAGTGTCTTGCTTCACATTACTTTCTGAAACAAATAAAACTGAACAGCAGCATAAGATTGCTGAGGTTCTGCTGTTTACTAAATTGAAAAGGAGGAACAACCACACAAATCACTATAATAGAATCTTAATTCTGCTTTCTATAATCTACTTTAAGAATGACACCGCAGTGCTGATTCCCACATGAACAGCAAACAAATACTAATTCTAACTACAAACTGTGGAACCAAACCTGCCTAAACGCAAAGTTGAGAATACTGAGATTATCTAGTAAAGGCTACATGCAAATGAACATGTTGATCAGAAAAACAGTTTTAAAAAAATTAAAGGTGTTTGAATATCGGTGTTTAGTTTTGGACTGAGGATTAAAAAATTAAATCTTAAAACTACCCCCAAGTTTTAGGGTACTGCTTTTAAAAGCCACTAGTAGTTACTACTTGTTGGATATACTTTGTGTCGCAGTTTAACCCCAGCCGGCAACTGAGCCCCACCCAGCTGCTCGCTCACTCCCCCCGCCCCAGTGGGATGGGGGAGAGAATCGGAAGGGTGAAAGTGAGAAAACTCGTGGGTTGAGATAAGAACAGTTTAATAATTGAAGTAAAATGAAACAGAATAGTAGTAATAATAATAATACAATAATAATATACAAAGCAAGTGATACACGATACAACTGCTCACCACCCACCGACCGCTGCCCAGCCCATCCCCGTGCAGTGATCGCTGCCCCCCGGCCAACTCCCCCCAGTTTCCATACTGGGCATGACGCCATACGGTGTGGGATAGCCCTTGGGCCAGTCGGGGTCAGCTGTCCTGGCTGTGCCCCCTCCCAGCTCCTTGTGCACCGGGCAGAGCCGGGGAAGCTAAAAAGTCCTTGACCAGTGTAAGCACTGCTTAGCAACAACTAAACCATCAGTGTGTTATCAACATTATTCTCATCCTAAATCCAAACCACAGCACTATCGCAGCTACTAGGAAGAAAAATCAACTCTATCCCAGCTGAAACCAGGACACTTTGATAAATGTTTGACATGTAATTAATTACGTGCCCTTCCCAAACTGCAGTATGAATGAGAAAGTGGACTTCAGAAAACTAAGACTTGACTGGGGAAAATAATCAGTTCTGTCGGCGTAGTTGATTGGGTTTCTCATTTAATGATGTTTATATCACAGAAAGCAAAATTCCTTTAGAGTTTCTAGTAAGCTGTGTTTGTCAGCTGTTATAGCCGTATTATAGTAGTACTCAGTTATTGTTGCCCTATAAGAAGACTCTTCCATTATATTGGACAGTAGGAGTCTTAGCTTTCTGAGAGATTTTGCAACCTCAAATATATCCTTAGAATGGAAACAGCAGGTTTGTGTCAGGGAATATCGTTGCTGAATGTCGCAGCCGTTCCTGCAAAAGGGCAGTAGCCCTGATGGGAAGAGATGCTGTAATGCAGATATGTGAATACCACATACAAAGTGTCATGGTTGTTAAACGACTAATGAATGTGTGAACCTGGTTTGATATTAACGAACAGCTCTTTGAAGACTTTCAATCGTGTTTTGTTGTTTATACGCATTACACAGATTGTGCCTTGCCAGTACATGCTGCAGACAATGAAGGATGAACAGGTTTTCTACATTCAGCACTTGAAGTCTTTGGCATTTTCAGTGTACTGCCAATGCAGGAGGCCACTGCCCACCCAGATTCACATCAAGTCTCTCACAGGCTTTGGGCCAGCTGCCAGCATTGAGATGACCCTCAAAAACCCTGAGGTTAGTATTGGTGTCAAGAAAATGAAAGCCCGCTAATGAACTGCACCCGCTTCTCAAGTAGCAAAAAAAGAGTAGAGAAAATACTTTTAGGAGTATTTTTTCAAGGTATAGAAGACAGTGACAATATAAAGGGAAAAGGTAAGCTAATACTAAACAGAAAATAGGAAGAAAAATGTCAGACTACTTGCTTTCAAAACATTTTAAGCTTCTGGTTTTGAGTCATAAAGTAAAAGGTTAAAGTTTAGTGTGAAAGAAGAGAAAATGTATGCTGTTACTTGGGATTCTGAGACGTTTTGTAGTTTTAGTCTATGGTACTCCTGCAAGAAAGTGTTTATGTCCAACCTTTATTTATATACATATATATATACATATATATGAAATAAGTTCCTGTGCCTAATTACAGATACTATATTCGTTCCCTGAGGTAATGGAGAAATCCCCCTATTTCAGGGGGCTTATCTTTCATCTGTTTTGTAAACTGTAAATATTCAAGCCCTGTTTCTGGAATTTCAGGGATTTCAAAAGAAGAATAATCCATCCTACTTTCCATGAATGTTTTTCATTCTTTGAAAGATAACAATGACTGTTTTATTTAGGTTTAATGGACCAACGAAACACTTAAACACTTACCTTGGGATCAAGACATGCTTGTTAGGGTTTAAAAACCTAGTTTCAAAATCACCATAAAACCAACCTATCAGCACATTTCATTACTTGGGTAAAACCATAAGCTCTCACTGAAGATTTCTAAAAGCAGTATCACCCCAGGCGTCTCCTCTTCACATTCTCTCCTCATGCTTCCCTCAGAAAGGTATCTCTTCGGCAGGATGGATTTTGTAGCAAGTTACAACAGTCGTACTTCAAGCTATTTAGGTGTAAGGGGAAGAGCAATAAACTTGCAAGACCCCTGCAAGCGTCTCCCTCCCTTTAATTAACGTTCCTGCACTGTTGCCAGGGTGGTATACTTCTAGAAAGTGGCCTAAGCAGAAACACGATACCCCTTAACGTCTCTAAGAAAACACCGTAACTTACTTTTCCTCTAAGCTGATTAACTTGCACTTCGCATTTCATGTTTAATTTCCTGAAGATACAAAAGACACCAAAAAAGGGGCAAACGTTTTCATGAGCAGCTTGCATTTAGCATACTTAATTAATCAGGCGTCTGCTTTTTCCATGTTACATTAGTTTGCTCTCAGTCTGCACTGCAGACTTCCAAACTTTGCCTGAAAAATTAAGAAAATACCCTGACCATTTCTAAATTATTGAGCGTGTCTGGTCAGGCCCATAATGTTTTTTCTTCAGAGAGGAGTTATAAAGCAAAGACGGGTTTGGGACCGACCATCTGGAAGGCAGCTTTGCAGAAGGCCTGGAGGTCCTGTTGGACAAGATGAACGCGAGCCAGCAAGGAAAGCCAACAGCAGGCAGGGCTGCGTTAGGAAGGGTGCTGACAGCAGAGCAAGGGAGGTGACTGTTTTCTTCTCCTCGGCACTGGTGAGGCTTCACCTGGAACGTACCGTGGCTGGTTCCGGGCTCCTCGGTACAAGAGACACAGACGTACCAGATCCGGCAAATCCAGCAAAGGGCCACAAAGTTGATGAAGGGACGGGAGCACCTGACAACTGAGGAGACGCCGAGAGAGCTGCAGTTGTCTAGCCAGCAGGGCTCTGATAAATGTGCATAAATACCTGATGGGAGGGAGTAGAGAAGATGGAGCCAGGCTCTTCTCGGTGGTATCCAGTGGTGGGACGGAGGCAGTGGGCACAAACAGAAATACAAGAAATTCTGTTTAAATGAGAAAACACAGAAAACTTTTTTTTTCTGTAGGGGTGACTGAACACTGGAACTAGTTGCCCAGGCAGGGTGAACATCTCCATCACTGGAGATGGCATCCAATACCTGTATGTCCAGTGATGGGGATGTGGAGAGTCCCGCGCAGCCTGCTCTAACTGACCGTGCTTTGAGCAGGAGGATTGGACGAGATAATTTTTTTATTATTATTTTTAAGTAACAGATGGATTTAATAACATTACTGTCAGGCTCTGCAGGAGGACTGCACGTGTATTATTTACAATAGTAATTTGCTTCCACTTATCGTTAAATGGTGCTGAATGGCCTTGATTTCTTATAAGCTTTTACAGGTTGGTTTTCCGAGGGGTAAGGAGTAGCTTGTTTCTTAAAGAGAAGCACTGTCACACGTACAGCAGATCTGATGAATTATAGAGTCAAAGAATCATTCATGTTGGAAAAGACTCCTAACATCATCGAGTCCAACCGATGTTCCGTTCTGATTTGAAAACCAAAGTGTTTCTGAAATTAAACTGTGAGCTATAAGACTTAAAAGAACTTCCGACATCGTGCCTGATGTTCATGGAAGTATGTTATACCTCGTGCCTAGATAGAAAATTGTACGTGAAGTCTGAGCTCTGCCCGAGTCCTGGGTACCTCACATCAGATCGTGCTGTCCATTGTTCTGCAGGTAGAATGTGAATAGACGGAGGTGAGCAGATGCCATCAATTTTAGCAAAAGGATATACAGAATAACAGGTTTAAACTCCTGACTGCTTCAGAGATTGGTATCATCACCCTGTCCAAAGACTGTTTTCATACCTAAGTTTCCCTGTATATAAAAAGAAATCTTTAGATAAGGTTTGAAGTGTGTCAGTCTTAACTAGCAGAAATGAATTGTCCATAACCACCCTTTTCCCAATATCTCTCTTGACTATGAATGCCTCGAATTTTCAGTCTGTTTATTGTTTTAAACTCGCATTTTTCTGTACTCACGGCCAATCTGTGTTTATGTGTTTCTTGCATTAAATAGCTTTTGATATATCTGCTGATGATTGCGTTGACTTTATTGCAGAGGCCCAGCCCAATCCAGCTGTACTCTCCTCCCTTCATATTGGCACCCATCAAAGACAAACAGACAGAGCTGGGAGAAACATTTGGAGAGGCCAGTCAGAAATACAACGTGCTTTTTGTTGGATATTGTTTGTCTCACGATCAGCGTTGGCTTCTGGCATCCTGCACTGACCTTCATGGTGAACTGCTGGAAACCTGCATAGTTAATATTGATTTACCAAACAGGTAAAAACCTTTGGTTTTTTACATTGTATCTAGGTCTATGGTTGGCATCCCTCACTCTCACTAGTTTCTTGCACATCCCTTCTAATCATATTTCCTGCTAATGGGATTATGATAATGCTACAGTGATTTCCATTGGCACTTTTATAACCTATGAACTGCAGAGGAGAAAAGTTACTGTGTTACACTTGTTTTACAAATGCTACCTACGAATCTTGCCTTCAAGAACAACCGGTACGTTGCTCAGCATATTGACACCTCTCACATGTCACTGCAGTAATAGTACTGAAAGCAGACACATACTTTCTCTGCATGTTGTTAGTAAAAGGTAAGTCAGGCACTCCACAGTGCAAGAACTCCTATAGAGGGTAAGCAGTGAAATAATTACATAGACAAGAAATCTGAATATCATCCTTGATTCTCTTCTTACTTTTTTTTTTTTTTCTTCTTTAACCTCCAGGTCAAGGAGGAGCAAGTTGTCTGCACGTAAAATTGGTCTGCAGAAGCTATGGGAATGGTGCATTGGTATTGTACAGATGACATCACTGCCTTGGAGAGTTGTCATCGGGCGGCTCGGCCGCCTAGGCCACGGGGAGTTAAAAGGTATGAGATGTCGGTGCTGTCACTGCCTGGGGCTTTGGAGTGAAGGCACGGCCTTAGTGTGCAGGGCAGAATGACTTACAGAATTGATCACGAACCTTTAAAACCAGAAACCCGAGAGTGATAATCCTACGCTGGCACTGCATTTTTTGATTGGTTTGCATAAACAATTTGCTTGTTTGCACGCTGGGTTTGACATGGCTCCCTCGTGTCTTGTAGATGTTGTGTAGATTAACTAGTATTTGCACAGTGTATTTCCAAGTGGAAGTCATGGGTTTCATCACGTGTTAGAAAAAGATCTGAACAATAGTTATCCTGTCCCAGAAATAGAAACAGGGTTCAATTCTGATTCCTAAACTTAAACTAAACAAACCAAAATATTCTTGTAAAAAAAGGTACTGAACAAAAAAAAATGCATTTTTTCTGTGGTATACAAAACTAACTGATGATCAGTGTTAACCAGCAATAAGGTACCCTCTGCAGCCTGCAGAGAGCTCCCAAGATGGAGCATTCCTAGCAGCTCTGTGGGAACTTACGGGAGCTCTGGAGTGCTTTAGGTATAGGTGCCCTAATCCAACATGGGCAGGGACTGCCTTGCTTCACTTCAACACTGATTCCTCTCACGAATTTAAATACATGCCTTCATCATCTGCCATTTCTAATGGCTGTGGGCACTGCTCAGGTTTTGTTTAGTAACTGATTGGAAGAAAATGGGATTCTGAGAGGGAGCTCTCAGTCTTCTCCCATCTCCTGAGTTGGAAAATGAAGATAAATTAGACAGAAGGATAAAGATATTTCATGAGTGTTTGTCCTTTTACATTAATAACTGAAGGAGATGTGAATTCCTCTGGTTAGCTTCTTGTAAGACATTCTGTATTTCATGCGATGGGAAAAAATTGAAAAACAAAAAACAGTGCGCAATAAATAACAATTCAGTCTGAAAGCACAAAGAAATACTCGGGGGGGGGAAGCAGTAATTAAATGCCTTCTCCCATATAGTACATGCAGGGAAGAAGAGCTGTTGCCTGCCCCAGTAGGGGAATCACACAGGAGATAAATGGAACGAAGGCAGGAAAACAGATTAAGAATTTAGTCAGCCTTCCTCTGTTTGGACACATAATGTCACTTAAATGGCTAAAAGTAGTTTCTTGAATGTATATCTGCACGTCCACTGAAATTTGCTTTATTTAGTGTATTTTATTCATAACAAAGTTTAACAAAATTTCTCTGATGTTGAGTGTGTGAATTCATATGTCTTGGCTTATGTTTCAAGTATTTCAATTATGCAGCACGTTAGATGAAAACAGACGTCCTTTTTGAAAAACGAATCAGTGCAGTTCAGGAAAAGATTTGTATGTAAATAAAAAACATTAAAAAATCTTAAAAAAAGAATCCTTATATGTTGCCTTGTTTCACATCAGATAAGTACCCCCTCTACCTTACAGGTAGAATGAAAGACTCCTCCTTAAGGCAAGACATCATCTTCAGTCAGTTGTCAGAGGAATGCAGTTAGCGCGTAGGAAAACCAACATACTACCACAGAATAAAATACGCTGCAGTAACAGCTTGAACCCTCAGCCTGCGGAGCCATACACCTTGTTTACACGGGGAGGCAGTCCAGAGTAGCACAGTGTTAAAGAAATGCAAAGTGTTATGAATATTTTGCTATTTTTGAGCAAGTGCTGGCTATTTCAGAGCTCCTTTCTGTTCTATCATAATGCTTATTCATTTCAGACTGGAGTATCCTCCTTGGGGAATGTTCCCTGCAGACAATCAGCAAACAACTAAAGGAGGTGTGCCGCATGTGTGGCATCTCATCAGCGGACTCTCCTTCTATCCTCAGTGCCTGCTTAGTTGCCATGGAGCCACAGGGGTCATTTGTTGTGATGCCGGGTAAATTTTATCCAACTATTTAAATGCTAATGCAACTCTTCTTCTTTTATCATACTTATCACATAAGCACATTGATTTGGGGAGACTTTCGAGTCCAACAAGAAAACTAGCACATCTAAATGTGGTAGAAAATAGGTTGAGCCACAGAATTCCCCAAAATACCCTGAAGAGATGGGACTGTAGGCCCTAGGGGGCGAGATTGCTGTATGCCACTGTCAGACGGCTGCCCTTTGCCTTGGGGAGGCCGTGTGTTCAGGTAGGTCAGTTCTCATCAGCTGGACGGTGATGTTGTAGATGCCCTCGTGCACGGAGGGCTGCAGACACTCTAAGAGTTGACGGAGTGAGAGAGTAGGAGTCTTTGTAAATGGGAGTAAGGGTAAACCTGCTTGCCTTTTCATCTGCTTCAGTTATTTAGGGAGTTCTATTATAAGCAGCAGTCCACAGAGTTAAGTTGAAATAAAATTCAATTTTGAGGTGCCCTTTACTTATTTGCTGTATTACATCAGCATGTACTTTCTAATGTACGTGGTGACGTATCCTTACCAACTACTCTGGTTTTTTAGTTTAGAAATACAAGATTAGTACATGGCACAGAATTAAACGAGCTTGACAATTACTCGTCAAGCTGAATAATTTTCAAAGCAGAGTTTTTGTAACACGAGAAAATAGATGGCAAGTTGTGCTTTTTTCATGTCAACCAAAGTGGGGTATACTGCATAATTATACAGCTGTGTGTGTCAAAAATAAATTTAACATGTTCATTTAACAAGTAAATCTTTGATTAAGGGGCAGCAGAATGAAAGGAAAGGTGGGCATTGTATGGCAATTCACATAGCTAAACCTTATCTACAACTTGTGATCTTAATTTCAAGCTCTTCTAGTAATTTATTCTTTTTAAGATAAGAACCTTTAAACACTTGTATGAGCTTGCAAACCCAGTTAGAAATTAATTGAACACAGAACATATGTTTTGAAGATGATGCAAATTAACGTCTCTGCTGTTGCTTCTGTTCTGGAAGATGCTGTCACTATGGGATCAGTGTTTGGCCGGAGCACTGCGCTGAATCTGCAGTCATCTCAGCTGAACACCCCTCAGGATGCCTCCTGTACACACATCCTGGTTTTCCCAACCTCTGCTACTATCCAGGTAGCACCAGCAAATTACCCCAACGAGGATGGATTCAGCCCTACTAACGGTGAGTACGCACGTGTCTAGTGTGAGAGGGGAAATCCTTGCGACGGCTCAGTGGCCCATTCACAACATCAGCAGAGCTGCACCCGTGACGAATAAAAACTGAGTGGGCCAATGTTCTCCCACGGACCCCCTGCCAGCCTAATTTAATTTAAAGAGAACACCACCGTACTTCATCGTTAGAGGATAATATACTATGTTTATCTGGAGTCTGTTTTCAGATAATCATACTGATTTATTCCAAAAGTGATAGTGACCAACCAATATGCGAAATGGCACAGACTACGAAACGCTTATTCTTCTTGTTGTGACTTGATCAGGCCAACTGTTTATAGCAGCGGTTTGCTTCATGCCCTGTTGCGTACGAAGCTTTTGAGGAAGGAGGTACTTGGTTTGGAATTTTAATCTTCCTGTACAGTACGCAAAAAAAGACCAACCTGAGAATTCTTTATGTTGGCAGTGTGCTTTTTCAAGCATATTTAACCCTATAGTTTGTGTAGCAAGACTCTGGTTAATACTTTATATCTAATAAGTATTTTCCTAACTGTTTTGCCATAAATCCTTAAAAATGATTGTAAAATAATTTAAACCAAGAGTAACTACAAGCATTTACAATACAAGTATTTTATGAAGAGGGAAGTTACAGGATAGAGAGGCAGAAAGGCCCACTATTTTCAATGAAAGGGTCTGCTTTGATCTCTTCCTCCTGGAATTTCAGTGGGCCTCACAGAAGGGAAGTTACCCCTCTTAATACTTAAGCAGCTGTCCTTTCAAGGCCCCAGAATCCTGACTGAATGCTGTGCTGACAAATATTTAACCTGCATTAACCTGCCCTTTAGTGCTTAGGATGCTAATTAGAATCAGGTACAAGAACTGGCGTTTTCCAAAATGGTGTTAAATTTAATTTTCTTAACTCTGTTCTACTTAATGATTAAACTGCTTCCTATGCTATTAGCCATCTCATTTATGCTTTGGAGGCTAAGCAGAGCATGACATTAGTTCTGTTTTGTTTACTGAGGTTGTAGGACAGAAGTTAATAAACTAAGTTAATTCATTGCTCTTGCAATCCAGTATTTCTCTTCAGAAGATGAAGAAAAACAACCACCTGCCTATTTCAAGACTAGGACTTCAGGTGAAATTAGTTCAAGATGCACACATTCTTTTCCTTTTTCATGTGGAGTAAATTCTTCTTTTTCAAGATAAATTATTTATTAGAATATGTAGAAACGCATGCTCTTGTTTAGGGCTCCATCTGTTTTACTATAGATTTGGCTGCAATTCCCAGTGATGCAGTTAATTCAGACAGGTCCCACTGTCCCTTTCTGTCCCCTAAAATGTACTTTAAATGTCATTATATCGTTTAAACGTCTATGCCTGCTGAGAAATCTGGATAAGGACAAAAGCCCTATAAACCATATTGTGATGCTTGTAATTTTTTGCTGTGTGTTTATAATGTCTTAGCTTTCCATCATGTAAATTACTCATCATATCGTAACCTGTGTTTCCAGTGACAGAGTAACGGAATGTACTCATAGAATGCAAACACATTTTCACTGTATCTTTACGCCCTTCATATTAAAATAAACTATATTAAAGTAAACCAATTTAAAACAGCAAGTTACGATAATAGAACTGTATTTCATTTCTGAGATGAAAGTAAAATATTAAAGCTGCATTGCAGGAAACCCTGGTGCAGTATTTGAAATAATCGTGGCAGTACGTTGCGCGCGAGCGTGGAGCAGGCCTTGCTGCCCCCGTCGTTCTGTGAGCAGTTTCCTCGGAGCTGCCAGGGCTGCTCCCAGAACATTTTGAGCAAACGTGCCAAAGCGCTGGTGTGCAGCACTAGAAGCCTGAAGAGCAGCACCTGCTGAGAGTAACGTGCGTAGGTTTGTTTAATGTATTTCAAGTATTTTGTTAATGGATTTCTGTCACCAACTGCAGAGAGGTGTCATTTTTTCTGTTACAAAGTTCAATTTGGATTTTTATTAAGCTGGTATGACAGGGCTTTTGTTCACTCTATGACCAATGTTAAAAGTCATGATTTTAATAGATGTCTGCCAACTTTTCCTTTCAAGTCTGTGTGGTTGCAGTCAAAGGTACTAAGAAGGATTGAACAGTAAAGTGTTTATCTCTGCTTTCATCTGTCTCAAGAGTATGTAAAAAAAAAAAAAGGAATGATAATAAATTAAAGGGAATGGTAATAAATTACAAAAATTTCTTGCCACAAATGAGTACAGCACATTGGAAATTATTTTTTCTTTCTTTTCCTTTTCAGATGACATGTTCGACCTCCCGTTCCCAGATGACATGGACAATGACATTAGAATTTTAATAACAGGGAATCTTCACTCGTCACCAAATTCCTCCCCAGTTCCTTCCCCTGGATCACCCTCTGGCATTGGAGTGGGATCTCACTTCCAGCATAGCAGGGTAAGGCTGTAGCACTTTAGGGCATATGCTACTTAAAATAAAAGACAAAAAAGACCCAAATCCTCCAACAAAATCTTTTTTCCCTGTAGATTCTCAAATATCATTAGGTCAACAGCAAGCAGAAATTAACGTTAAAATGGAAGGTGCTGGTTAAATACTATGGTAGAAGATGCCTCTGCCTTGACTATTTACATCTCTGAAGTTAATTGTTAGTGTACAAGATAAATGAGAGGAAGAGAGAAGGAGGAGAGAGAAGTTTTATTTTTGTATGGCAGAGCCATATCTAATGACTCTGTATGAATTTAATCTCTACTTATCCATTTTTTTTTCTGGAAAATCCTATGGCATGTCCCTGGCACAAAGTGACAAGTATGTGAGAGACAGGAAGCTATGACAGCTCTGTGCACATGAATTTCTAGGGCAGGCAAGAAGGGAGATCATTCTCCTAATAATAAAACCGTACCCATAGAAACTCCACAGGTGCTGGATGTTTATGCAAATGTTGTTTCCTTAGTAAAAATTAGCCCAGAGCACATAGTGTTTGTAAGTTATTTTTGTTTGAAGTGGCTTTTATAAAGTTGGTTCCAACACCAGTGATTACTTAGAATGCAAATTATTTTTGGTAATTCAAGGTACTTTTTTGAATCAGCTTTAGCATGATTTGGATCATGTTTGATGGAACTCTTTTACTCATACATTTAACTGTGTAAGAGACTTAGCTGTACTCTTAAAATGGTTTCCATCACAAGTATGTAGAAGTTTGATGCTTCATAATTTCCTGTGGAGAAGTTTTATTCTAGAAATAGTGCATTTGAAGGAATAGCATATTCCTTCTTTACTAAATAATACAGTATTTTACTAAAGAAACAGGCTGACTTTTATAAAAGAAACAGACAACCCCCTGCATTTAAAAGTTCTGGTTTAGTGATCTGTAATAATTTAAGTAACTGGATCTGGATCTGTGACTATCACTGGTGGCTTTAAACAGTCTCATCAAGAGAACTATAAATCTGGTATGTAAGTACAGAACAGGTACTTAGAGGAGGTATACGTACAGCTAGGGTATTTGCCCATGAATGATGCTGCTCCTTCAGCCTCTGTAACAAAGCGGTGTCTTTTTCTAAATGTAAATACGATATCTTAAGAAAAGAATTCTCACTCCCTGAAAATGACTGACTAAATGGTGTTAGTTTCACCACCTGGAACGAAAAAGTCCTGCCTGTATTTTCCTTGCGCCCTCTGCCAAAATGCTTCAATGGTTAGCTTAATGCAGTCTGAGAGAGAAAAATTACTTCTGCATCAGCCACAGAAATGCTAATACTGTATTTTGTGATCTCAGTACACAGCCACCTTACCTTATGTTAATACTCCAATGCGCTTTTCAAAGGCTAAATAATTGCACATTACTGTCGCTTGGCTTTTTCAAACTGGTATGTGGGCAAATTAAAAGTTTTAAATTCTGTTACTAAACCCCCCAGCCATAAATCACAACTCATCACTCATTACTGTTTCTCTCTCCTATTTAGTTCACCCAGCAATCTCTATTCTGTACCACTTTTAGAAATGCGTTTACAAAACTTATTCTCAATGGAACTCCATCCAAGTGGCTTAAGAACAGCACTGAAAGGTTAATGACCAGAGAGCTTAGAGACCTGGACAAGCCACTTCTAGATGAACCTGTCATAGTAATTCAGTTTAACCATTAACAAGGGCCTAGTAATTGAAGTGTAATTTTTGGTTTTAAAAAAGCAACAGCGTGTGATCATTACCTTGTGGGTCGGGGAGGGTCAACCCTTCGTCCATGTAACCTGTAATTGATTGCTGCAGTTTAGCAGTGTAAGTCCTGATTGCTCAGCAGCCAGTTTCAAGGTTTGCTGTTAGGCTTTCTGAGTGCCCACAGCCAGGTGAGCTGCAGCCTTCTCCAAGCTTTATGGAGTGTTTAACTTTCTTTGATTCCCGATCAAGATATTACCGTTGGAGAAAGACCTGCTCGAAGGACTAGCAGTGAAGGCTTTGTGATTAAGCCAGTTTCTGTGCAGTGGAATCTTTTTTTTTTTTTTTTTTTTCTTTTTTACCTGTTGACTTAAAAGACGTTTATGGATTAAATGAACTGCTGTCCCAGTTCTGGGAGAAGCTGCAAGCTAAAATAGTTTGTAGGCATCTCTTGGGTTTTTCCTCTATGAAATAAAAGTAAAAGCAAAATGATGAAGGGTGTTTCCAAAAAAACCCGAACGTATTTAAACTAGGAATGTACTCTCTAATGGAATGGATGGCAGTTGCCCTTTCCGATACCCAAGGAGACCCTTGTAGGTTTGGTAACGTGGTTCATGATAGATAAGGACGTGTATATACACACAAACAGGATGAGGTAAGCAAGCTCACACCAAGTGTTCCTATCCAACAGCCTCGGGTATGGAAGGTTCCTCTAGGTTTTACTCTACAGAAATAAAATCACAAACATACATGCCAACAGACAGCGACTCAAAGTCTGATGAAATGAGTTTTACAGCTGGTTTCTCGTTGTTTAACTCTCTCCTCTCCAAATAACTCTTTGGTCCATATATAAGAACTAATAAGTAACTAATACTGCAAAAATACAGTATATAAATAAATGAATAATGGATATAAATGGAAAAGCAGGACAGCTGTTTCTTTTTCCCCACTCTTCTCCTCTGCTTGGTAGTACAAATGCAAACAAAGCATAGTGTCTTCTGCCCAAGTGTCCGTAGCAAGAAATAGCAAGTGTAGCATTTTTTTCTAAGCTATCAGTGTAACTCACCGAAAAAGCAGGCACAACCAAGCTTATAAAGATGCAGATACTCTCTGTTCTTCCATGTTTGAGTGCGTAACACATCCTTCCGCTAGCTGAAGTCAGGAAGATCTGCAGTGCAAACTGCTCTTTTTGATATGTACAGGAAAAGCCTATGAGGCTTTATAAACTTAAATTCAACACTGGTCTATTCTCTGTATGCACACAAGATTGACAGCCAGAGCCCAGTACCTCTAAGTTACTCTGTAACATCAAATTCCAGGGGTACTTGGGTCAATTTAGGAGGTCAACATTGCTGGCTGGGAATCTACAGTGACTCTGGAACATAAGCCTGGAGAACCCAACTACAGGGGAAAAAAAGGAAGGGATTGGGTAACTTTGACTAAGATTCACGAATGACTAAAGGATAGCTCATTGATAACAAGACAAAACTGGATTAAAGACTGAGAAATTAGTAAACAAAACCAATGCTACTGGAGTGGGATGTAATGACATAAACCAACAAGCCTGCCTTTTCAACTCTTCTTTCAGAGCCAAGGAGAACGTCTCCTTTCCAGAGAAGCCCCTGAAGAACTGAAGCAGCAACCTCTTGCTCTTGGATACTTCGTGTCAACTGCCAAAGCTGAGAATCTTCCGCAGTGGTTCTGGTCATCCTGTCCTCAGGCACAAAACCAGTGTCCCCTCTTCCTGAAGGTCTGTCTGGGCGTCCTTTCACAGGGGAAGGAGAAGAATTGTATTTATATCCTATGAACTTTCTTTGAAAATGTTGGCTTTGCATGTTACCAACTGTGACAGTACTGGAAACGGCAATGCAATCTGAAGCTTAAATTTACTTAAGATAGCTGGCTATTAAAACTTAATTCTCTCTTCCTAAAGCCCTTACCTGAAAATGAAATAGTTTGGCAGCTTCTAAATACAGAATCATCAAAGCTGTATTTGGTATTACAGAAGTGTCCCAGGTTTCATTTTCAGTCAGCCTAAGACAGGAGGCACATACCTTCTATTCTGCCGTAATCCAGTTATGACACATAGATTAAAAGTTAGAAAGGAAAGTAGCACCTCCAGATAGAGCATTTACTATCCAGTTCTATTTCTCTAGTTGTCAAAGTTGCACAGTGGAGTCTGTAGTGTCAGAGAGAACCTGACACCTTCCATTCCAGAATTGCAAGTGCTTGCAAGATGTATACAGCAGGATTGGTTCAACTACCCGAGATTCACTGACCCCTGCAGAGTGTCATGCAGCTTCTTATTTGAATGAATCAAAAAAATGTGAACTAATGAGCATGGAAGGAAGGTGAAAAATCTGCCTTGAATAGCATCATGTAACTATTTGAGCAAACAATGTATAGAATAATGAAGATAGTACCACTTACTTTATCCGTTCCCAGCTTAATTTATAAATACTAAATATTTTTGCAAGTCTCTCAACTAAATTCCCTCGTCCATGTCTATCAGGCAGTTATCAGAGTAAAGGTGTTCAGTATTTCTCAATTCTTCCCTCATGCAAAAAAAAGCAGTTTTAGGACTGACGCTAACAATGACTTGCAGTCAGCATGGCAGGCGCCGTATTCAGTATAGCACCTCCACCAGCAAAGTACCGAACCTTATTCCTTACACTCTGTGCTTTTCACGGATCGATTTCCCTGAAGTACATGCTTTTCTTTAAACCTACAGAATGGCAATCTCAAAATATGAAAAAGGAACTGCCATGTTTCAGGAGCTAGAGATGAAGTTTTATGCTAAACTTAAAACTACCGTTTTTTTTTGTGAATGAGTAATCCAAAGACTCTGTTTCAGTTCCAGCAGTAAAAACAGAGTCAGCAGAGCTCCAGGCAACTTCATGAATTCCTTCCGTAAGCTTATACTAGATCTGTACTAGAGAGAAGGAGCCACCACCCTTCCCTACACCACCACCCCCCAGCCCAACACAATTGCTCTCTCAGATCTAGGCTGAATTAAATGTTTAATTTGACTTGGAACATACTGTTTTGGTTTGGACAATTTTTAATAAAAGCAAGGGGCTGAATTCATGCAGTAACTTGTTCACCATTCAGTGAGCAGGTGGTGCTGTCTCCTTTATGCTGCACAGCGCTGCAATTAGGAAACTTGTATGGCATGTGAGGCGTACAGATTCGAGTCATCTTTGTCTGATTTGGATTAAGGATTTTTGAGCTAAAGTATTTCACCTCTAATGTGCCTGCCATAATTGGAGGAGTATAAATTACAGGTTTTGCCTCGGCAGGCTGTGTGGTGTATTAGGCTACCCACTTGAAAGGCTGACACGGTTGCTCTACCCCCGGCACGTGATCAGTATGAAATCCCTTTCCTACTCCTGTATAAACTAACGCACAAGCCTCACTCCAGAAGGAAAGATGAGACAGATTGAGAAAGCGTAAGCGCAGAGAGGAGGACAAAGCTGCGCTGAGCATTCTGGTTGGCCACCCCACCCCTGTGATGGGTCTCCTGCTGGGAGAGTTTGAAGAATCAGAATGGTTTGTTCCCGAAATACCAAAAGAACCACTGACACATCCCAAGTGTTTCCCCTCATCACTTCTTCCCTGACTAAAATTAAGAACAGAATTCAGCATTCTTTTTTAAGATCCCTGGTTCCAGTCAAAAAGAGAAGTCGGTTTATTCAAAAATGTAATCATTATGGAACTTGGAAATACACATGGTCATGGTGGGTTCAACAAGGACTTGCCAGCTTTCCGTGCTGTCCTGAGACAATTCAGAATGTGTTTCCTCACTGTGAATCTTTAAGAAGTACTTGCTGTGTGAAGAGTTAATTTGTGCCTTTTTCCTTTACGCAGGCCTCATTACATCACCATATCTCTGTAGCGCAGACGGATGAGCTTCTACCTGCCAGAAATTCTCAGCGAGTTCCTCACCCCCTTGACTCTAAAACTACATCAGATGTCTTGAGGTAATGCCTTTTAGGTTCTGCATTTCCTCCCTCAGCTGAAGGGGACTGAGCTCTGAAATTTCAGAGGGACCTTTTCTTTTCAACCTGGCAAAATTATTTCTTAGCTTTATCAACAGCCTCTAACTCTGCTGTGCCCTACATGTGTGTCTGAGAGCAGTGGGCAACTCTCGCTACAGCTGCTACCTCCACCACCAAAGAGCAGGGCTTTGAGGGTTACTTCCTCATCTTCCATACTTCTGTAGGAAACTATGTAAAGAAACCTTACAAACGGCTCTGCCTTACCAAGTGGACGCCTTGGTTTGCCTCCCAAAGACTGTTCTGTTTAGCTGGTGGTCTAATCTGGACTGTGTCAATAATTACCTTTACTCACCAAACCAAAGTGATTTATAGACGGATATAAAAGTACTCTCCTGATACCAGTATCTTAGGAATTGGGATATAAAGGAGACTTTCTTCCTGAATTAATACAGGGTTGTGTATCGTATGGTACAAAGGTAACCAGAGGACTGTTTGCCTCCATCCCACCTGTTGGGGACTGAAAGAAGATCTGTTTTATGAGACAGCATACAGGGTGGAACACACCAGTGAACAAACATGTACGTGTCACCAAGCAGAGGGTGTCGGCAGGAAGCCTGAAGAATAATCTAAGAAAATTGGTGGTGCTTGTAGTATTCTAGAAGATCTGAATTTGCATCCTCTTAGAGGACTGAGCTATCACAGCTGTCCGGAGGTACTACTGCCTTCGTTTTGAGTAAAAGGATGATCCAATGCACAGGGAAAGAATGAGATACAACAGACACAAGTTACAACATGAGAAATTCTAATCAGATGCAGGGTCACACAAAAAGTGTGATCAAGTACTGGCACAGGTTGCCCAGAGAGGCTGTGGAACCTCCA
Source organism: Nipponia nippon (assembly GCF_047370975.1). NCBI lineage: Eukaryota > Metazoa > Chordata > Aves > Pelecaniformes > Threskiornithidae > Nipponia > Nipponia nippon. The sequence goes on along the minus strand of NW_028262348.1, from coordinate 3,788,721 downwards.
TCCTTAGAGGTGTTCAAGACTCAAGGCTTTGAATACAGTGGTGGACTAAACCTCCAGAGGTTCCTTCCAGCCTAAATTACTCTACAGTTCCATAATCTCTACTGTGTCTTGGGGAGGGCTTACATTCAGATAGCTTAGTTCAAGTTCAAACATATTAAAACTAAAAATTAGTGCTTCCGCCTGCCACCCCTTTTCAGTGAGCTTCCTACTTTGCCAACACCACCAGCGTTAATACAGCCAGGCAGTCCTCATGCCATTGTATCTCCAGGAGAAACCGGAGATAAGTTTAAGTAAATCCTCTAGAAAAGAGAAGAAGGAAAGGAGTAAACAATTCCTGTTTCATTTCTCTCTCTGTTTCTCTTCTGCAGGTTCGTTTTGGAGCAGTACAATGCATTGTCCTGGCTTACGTGTAACCCTGCCACTCAGGATCGCAGCTCCTGCCTTCCTGTCCACTTTGTGGTGCTCACTCAGTTGTACAATGCCATCATGAATATACTTTAATAGATAGAAAAGCACTTGTTCTTCTGGCTTATTCTCCCCTCAACCTGAGAAACGTGCCACAGTCTGCAAAGATCACAATTTTGCTTCTCTTCAGACCAGTCCTGTGCTGTGCTTCTGTTCCTCCAAAAGCACATGTGAATTCTGCAGTGTTCAAAACTAAACTACCCATTAACATCTCTGGCAGCTTCAGTCCGAAATCTGGGAACATCCAAGAACAGTGAACGCAGTAACCTCGAGCCAGTGTTAGTTTGGTTGCCCAGTAACTACTGGTCAGTGTGATTATTTTTTTTAATATTTTATTTTTTTAAGGAAGACTACAGTATCTTTTTGCATTAGGAACTCTGATAAGCAACCAAGAGCAGTTTCAGCCCTGCAAGTAAAAATACCTTGTAGTGACCAGTTTGGGTTGTCCAAAACTTATTTTGTTGCTTGATCATCGTAAACTGGGACTTTGCAGGAGAAAAAAAACAAAACAAACCACCACACAGTTGTAGTCTCGTATAAATATTGGAGTTTTCTGTCTACCTGGAGTTCCTGTCAGAGTGGATTGGGATGAATGCATGCATTTGTTACCTGTCCATGTAGATATGAATGGTCTGGAGATACTTTATTTATTTTTAGGTTTGGGGAGGGGAGGGATTAAATTATAAAGGACCAGGAACAGTAGAATATCTTAAAAATCCAGCTCCGTTCCACTGTAGGGTTATTTATCTACATACCTCTCACTCTTCTGACCTAGAAATCAAAAGTGAAGCTAATAACAATCAAAGTCCAAGCTGGGAAGGGAAGCGTGTTCTGGTAAGGATATACTTGTATTTTAAGGAATTCTCACCTGCATTTAGCCTGGTTAAAGCAAGAAATGGCCAGTGTTTAATGAAGGATAACACTACCTAATGGAAGAAGAGTGAGTGAGAGGTAGGGAGGAAAAATACTTTAAAGCCCAGTGTAAGGGCAAATGGAAAGTGGTAAATTAATCTATTGTAGAGCTATGATTGAAATATATTTCCAGTAAATTTAGTGATGCTAGAAAACTATTTACTGAAACCCAAGTCGCCCTTTAATTCTGGGCAGACTCGTCCATGTACATATCCAAAAATATGGTTTTTGTTTACACTAAATCAGTTACAAATCTGGTGTATTTTTTCTGACTATAGGAATATTATTTCAAAGAAATAATTTTTAAAAATTATATCATTAAATTAGTACTTGAAGTTATACCACTGTGGTGGAAAAGTTACTTTGTTTAGTAAAATGATTGCCATTTTAAAGGTTAATGGCTAATTGAAGTATTTTTATGACTCCTTCATTCCAGGCTTCAAGGGGTTTATATTTAAACTCCATTTTCTAATGTTTGTTGTTGCACTGTGCAGCAGGCATGGACTGCCTTATGTGAGGGGTCGGGCACTTTGATCAGGCTGTGTGACCTACTTATCTATCTGTGGAGAAAAACCTACAAATTTTAAAGTTCTTCCAAAAGACTTTCATGTTCTGGTTAAAAAAAATGAAATTCTATGATTTTAAAAAGTATTTTTCTTGAGATAATGTAACATTTAAAACAAATTATATAAAATAAAAAAAAAAAAAGGAATTGCTTGTGTAATGAGAAGGTGAAGGCAGAGAAGTAACCTGTAAATGGATTATTTCATTCTCTGCACCAAACCTCCCATGTGGGTATCCTCTTTGCAATGTATAGGTTAAAAAAAAAAAAAAATCTGATATCAAACCATTTGTATCTAATGTGTACAGTGTAAAATTGACTTTAAAAATATTGCAGTACTATTTTTTCTTAATCAGAAAAGAAAATTCTCAAGGCCTTTTGAAGAGCGTAAAAAGATGAAGATTGTAAACTTGTATAAAAAAATTTAACTTGGGGAGGAAAAAATGTAAAGTAGACATTTGTAATCTTTTACCATTTGGGGGTTATTTGTTCCCAGGATTCATCTGAACTTTGGATTATTATTTTGTTTGTTCTTTTTAAATGGGCCGTTTTTATCCAGGGGCGTTTCTTCCCCAGAAACCTGGTTCTAAGCAAAAAGTAAAAATAAAAAAAGGGCAGCAAGGAGTAGTTTTCATCTGGTGTCTTTTATTTAATTTTTTTAAGTTAAGAGAAGCTGGTGACATATTTATACGTTTTTGTGCAAAATAAATGAATGGCAATAGATTTTAAAGAAAAATCTTATGTACTTCAGTGTGAAAAGTTCTGTATAATATTTCCCTTAAATATGCATTATTTTACTTGTGAGTTTTTTACTGAATTAATCTGAAATGTACAAGCCCTGGCTTTCCTACAGAGTGAAGAAAGTTATTTTATTTTTTTTTTTATTTCTAACTTTGGAAATTCATGCCTAAATCAGAATTATTATTACAGTTGTTTGAGCTAAAGGGAGAGGGAGGGGGTGGGGAATGTCCAGCATGCTTGTATGTATATTTCAGAACCTTTTTTAAATGTAAAAGCTGTACATTTCTGGGGAGTTCTGAATTTCTTTTTGTTTTTTGGTTTTTTTTTTTTCCTCTGAGCATTTTGCAGTGAGCTTCTTTTATATATAGCCGACAATTTGAAAGAAAACAAAAAAAAAAATGTGAAGTTCATTTTAAATCTACAGTATATCGCTGGTACAATACACTAAAAAAAGACTTTGATAAAAAGAAACAATAATAATAAAGACCTCCATTTTAAATGTCATTCATATATACCTTGTGGATGAGAGCTATATACTTTTACACACTTTTTTAGATGAATAAATTATTGAATTACTGAAACTGTTGGTGGAGTTTTATTCTTATGAGTATTTTCTTTAACTCTTAAGTTTTAGCATTCCTAGTGAAGGAGGGCTGGCATTACAAGGTATAGATTCTGTGTGATATGAATGGAACTGAAATTAATTTAAAGGCTCTTTAATATTTATTTACTTTAGAGACAGCGACTGCTGCCTTACCTGAATTAACCCAGTGCCTGCCTGTCTTTCAGATTTGCTGCATGCTGATAAAGCCATAGATTTGTCAGACTCCCTTTCAGAGTATTAAGGCTCATTAAAATGTATAAAGGTTCACACTGCAACAGTACTTCTCTTTAAAATTGAAATCAAAGCAAAATAGAATAGTCATTCTATTTAAAATCATGTCTGTTGTGAGAGGAAATTCGGTGCCGCTGATGTAAATGCCAAGATGAACAGATTTAAAATTCTGCCACGTGGGGTGGGTGGAAGCAACCTGGGATAATCTGGTGACACATGAGCAGCAGTTGCTTTACATTAGCAACTCTAATCACAAGAGCCTCATCAACTACAGATGAAATTTCTTTGCATGCACCAGGGAACTCTTTAATAGGAGATGTCAATGGCATAGCAAAGTCTTGTAACCTCCTCCCCGCTGCAGCAGGATTACAGATAACTGAAGTGCAGCCAGCCCCAGGTTAAAGAGGAACACGAAACTGGATCTGCCGCTTCAGGTTGCTCAGAGCAGCTGTAGAATCTCCATCCCGGACCAGCTGAAGACTCAGCTGGACATGTCCTCGGGCAGCCTGATCGAGTTATACCGCCTTTGACCAGGGGCTTGGTTGGACTGTTAGGCTCCAGGAGGTCCCCTCCAAACTGAGATATTCTGTATTCAGTGGTTCATTCTAAGCACAGACATGCAAAAAAAAATGATAAATTAACAACTAGACCCCAAACCCTTTCACAGCGCTGCACCTTAACAAGACCAGAGGTCTGTTTTGCATTCATCTCCCATAAGAATAGTTCTGAAAAAACTTAGAACAGGATCTTCAGATAATATATAATTTTCTGTACTTAAAGAGGTGACAAATCTGTGACCTCCCTAAGTATATTTTAAATACCATATCCCTTGCTTTACTCTTAAACAAGAAAAAACAAAAGCAACCTACAACCTGCCCCTTCCTTTTTTTCCAGTTGTAACTACACCCTCAGCTATGGCTCACCTGTGCTGTGGAGGGAGCCATCTATTTGCAGCAGTGGTGACTGTCAAAATCAGCGTTTCTGCAGACCCAAAATGCTTTTAGAACTGATCGTTGTAGCTCGCTCTCTTGCAAAGTGTACTAAAAGAACTCATTTTCCACAAAGAGATGGAGCCCACGTTTGCATCCAGTCACAGCTCCTATGACTGTATCAAGGAATTGCCGCTCAGTTTCGTGGCTGGTTTAATGGCCACTTGGGATTTCCTCAGTAGCTGTTATTTCTAGCCCACTTTAGTTTTGGTGCATCTTATTTCTAAATTAAAAGTGTTATAGTTACAAAAATAGTCCCTAAGATTTTGCCTTTTTTTATTTTTAAACTTTCAGGTTTGTATCTTTTAGTTCACTTTACTATTGGTAAATTCTTAATAAATAACATTGTACAATTAACTTGTACAAGTTCTTACAGAACAGTTATGCTTCAGCGTACCATTGTGAGTGCTGTAAGTACTCACAATGTAAGAGCAATATTTTTTAAATGGAGATTACTTTGTGGCTAATTCATTGGCTTTAACGACACAAACTGGCAATTAAATATTCTGCTCCATGAGGACTGCAAGGAAAACTTGAATGAAAACACTAAAATCTCAGTTGATTTGTAACAATAATGTAATATTTATGACAAATGGGTACAGTACTGTGGTGATGGTCTCTTTACTGCCACTGAAGAAAACATTTTTAAAGATTAGGCTGACATTAAACTACTTTTCTTTTTCCAACGGCCATTTCTATTTTTGGCAAAACATCGTGGCCACCTGAAAACAGTTTAAGCACATGTAGAAAGCATCAGAAGTCATGAAAGTAAACATCAGGTTTATGGTCAAGTCTCTCACCATTTATAGTGGAAATAGAAACAGCCCTGAGATCCCCAAACAGGACGTCTTTGGTCTCTAACAACAAAGCAGTATTTACAAAATTACGCTGCTTCCACTTCCCTATTTTGAAACTGAACCGTAACACTCTAACAAATGTTTATGTGGGCAGAGCCTGTTTTATGCCTAACTGACTGTTCCTCTACCAGGTATCAAAGCAGCAGTCCCATAGAGATTTCCAGGGGATATCTAAACTTCAGTGCTATTTTAATGAAACCTGAAATACTCTTCAAAAACCTGAAACAAGAGGACACCAACTTCTGTGAGAGGCCAGCTCCGAACGCAGACTGCCCTCGGCTGTCACTGACCGAGATCCAGCTCACCGCCTCACTCTGCTCCAGTCAGCGTGCAGGCTCCAGTCCCGAGAGCACTCGGGACGCGTCAGCTCTCGCGCTGGTTCTACACTGGCACTTGTCGGCCAACTGGCAGTCTAACCATGCTATAAGCATATATAATATAGCTTATATAAGCTATAAACGTATAATACATCTGCATAAGCATTAGCTTTTTTGCCTGTAAGAACTGCTTAGTAAAGCCTTTCAGAATTATGATACCATTAAAAACCCAAAACCAAACAAAAAGATGCTTAGCATCCAGGCCCCTTCCGGGAAGCCAGCATGGACACTGTAATTGCTAGAACTTCCTACAAGAATGTCTTTCGTGGTCCTGCAACAAGAATCAAGGCCAATACCTGCCAGAATTCACTGGCTTCCTCTGCTTGCTCCGCAGAGTGTGCCCACCAGGCCCCGGGAATGGTTTAATTACAGAAGGCGTTACCAGACTCCAACATGGACGTGAGGACACTACAACAGCCTCTGCTGTTAACACCTTCCCTGCTCCCAAAAGCCATGTCTCATTTTCCAGTTCTTAACCAACCTTCTGGTACCCAGCCACCTCCTCTACCTTTACATCCCAGGAACGTGGTCCCTGTCCTACCGCGCATGCACCATTTTCTGCTTGACAGACGTTTCATTTCAGAAATACCTGCTTCTGCAAGATATTTGTCGTCTCCACATCAACATCACGTAACTTCACAAGCAGTGATACTCGCTCCAGCTGGTTCATTTTAAGACACAGACATGCCAGAAGACAGAACACTGATTCAGTCCACGTGGCAAATATAGCAGGCCTAGGTCCTTCACAAATGGGATTTATTTTCCTTACACAGTAAATTAGACATATGTTTAAAAAAGCCCTACCAGCCTGACACTCTCTTTGTTTTTATTTAAATATTATGCCATTTTGAAAATGTCAAACTGTGGTCTAAATCTAGGAACAAACGACATTCTGAAACGCATTGCTGCTACCTCGAGTTTTTTGAGAACTTCCTGCCAACAGATTCCAATATCCACAATCCCAATTAAAAAAGGAATACGCACCCCTGCACAAAAAGCTCACAGGTTCCTGCAATTCTGTAAAATCTAATCCCACAGATGAGGAAAAAAAAAATGTTTTTAACTTTGCAGGTGGGTGAATACTTTAAAAAGTCTTTTTAAGCCAACCATTTTTTAGGTATCTGTGATTTCCTGCAATCAGCGATAGCTGTGATGTGTCACGTTAATCCCATCTGTTATATTCTCTGTGCCGGGGTTGTATACTGTATCAACAGGCAAAGTCATGTCCCTTGTATTCCAGCAGGGGTCACGTTTTGATGGCAAATGAAACTACAGAGTCCTCATAGAACGGGCTTTAAAAAACCAAATTAAACTACACCCATCTACAGAGCTCGATCATTAAAGGTCAACCACGCGAACGGGTCTGGGTTCATTGGTCAAAGCACTCCACCCCTACTTGTAACCAGTTTCAGCGGTAATTTCATTAGTGCCTGGGGAAAAGACAAGAGACGCAGGTGATGGGGTAAGGTGCGTATGGCAGGGAAAGAGAGGCTGTTAATCCCAGCAGTGTAATGGCCCATGGAAGTGCTAAAAGAAAGGTGCTGCGAGCAACTCTCCTAGCTGCTGGGTTAAGCAGCATTTTAGAGTTAAAAGTAATTGCCCTTGCATTTCTTTCCCTGTGCAAAAGCCGGGAGCGTGTGGAGGAGGTGTCTGCTGCAATGACACACACTAGTGCACAATTGGATTGTCAAGCAATGGACAAGAGAGAGAGAAGAAACCTGAATGGGAACACGGAATAAGCAGCGTTCAAGCCTGGTCTCAGGGTGACCTTAGACATAAATAACAGGGAGTCCAAGTGGAAAACAACACATACTTCAGAGCGGGCCTGTCTCATCGAGATCCATGTTGTTCTCTATTGCAGCAGAATGACAGAGGGAGACAGGACACCCCTCCTTTCCTGCTAGCAGTGGAATTGGAGATTTTCCCCCCCCATCATTTGTTTGCCCTTCTCTTAGCACTTTATGTTGCTGACTTGTTTTTTGATGTTGGACCTTTTTAGCTAGTGAAATGTTGCTTCTATTTAAAAGAATCATTCTTCCTCTAGCATACTTGAGCGAACGTACAACACTCTTCCCACAAGTGCATTTTTGCACTGAGGTGGCAAAACCTTCCCTCCCTAAACAATTTTTAGTGAGAAGCAGAGAGAACATAGAGAGGGAGAAAGACAAGCAAGGGAGAAGCGTGAATTAAAATGTTTCAACAACTAACCTGAGAACACGTATGTGTAGAAAGTGGCTCCATTCTACCAACGGTGGGAGCTAGGCTTCATTTCCCCAGAATACCTCTGCTTTTGTTAAGTTATTAAGGCAACTGAGATCGCTGAGTCTTCTGTCCATACAGGCAGCACAACGCCTTTGTCGCAGTCTACAGATTCCTGATCAGGGAACGGGACTTAAGGTGGCCTCCATTATATTTGCAAGATTCTCATCTGTAGGGTCTTCTACCGCAATTAACTTTCTTGTTACTTTTGACACTTGCTGATTTATGTTCTTTCTAAATACCACAGTGTAAGAACCAAGGCCCAACTTAGGAGTCTGCACTCCCTTTTGCTTAAAAAACAAGAATGGAAAAAAGTTTCTATCCAATGTCATTGCAAAGGAAAACCGGAAAGCAAAATCTCAGTGCAACTGAGAAACTTGGAAACGTGTTTTTCTTCTTTTATACAGCTTGAAAACAGCGGTGCAGTTCAGACTGGGGATCATACAGGTGCTTGCACACCCTTAACAGTGCACAGATGTACCCATGCAGGCAGAGAGCTGGATGGAAGGTCTTGTTCCCTCTGCTGAACCCAGTTAGTCCTCTGCCCGCTCCCGCCTCCCTCCTTCCCGCTGACATTGAGCAAACAGCAGGGGAGTATTATGCTGTCTCAGTTTCAGAGGCATTACCACCACATCAGCTAACAGGGCAAGCAGACAGCAGCCCACGCTACCTAGGGAGGTGAGGGGCGCTGGCGCTAAGCATTAATGCATAATCTCAGTATGCCTGAGGCCAAGCAGTTACGGACTGGAACTGCTGTTCCAAGTTTGTGTGCAACTACTATCCACCAGTTCAGCCTCCTAAACAATGTATTTCCAGTTATTAAGTCTACAGTTATACAAAAGAACGGCTCCAGATTTAATAAGCAAATAAGGGAGGCATGCTAAAAGGATTGGGTGGAGAGGAAAGATCTAAACTCTAATTCGAAACCTGCCAAAATTGATGTGTGATGCTGGGCAAAGTGTTGACTTTGTTACTCCTTGTCTGTCTAACAGCCATAGTGATACTGATACACCTGTCTGGATCTCCGGTTCATTTTAAGTGAAAGACCCTCCGACAGAAGAATGCAGAGCATTAGTCTGCAAACTTCAGTCAATATAGTAAGTTGATATAAAATTATTCAGGACAATGGAAACTAAAACTTCTTGCAAAGACTTACAGACAGATCCCAGAACGTTGAGCATTCCCTCTCCTCTGCTCTGGACCTCTTTGCAGCTCCTGATGTCAAATCCCCTCCAGAACCCACAGAACAAGCTGCCGCTCGCACACCGCCCAGCCCAGGCCGAGCAGGGCAGTGTGCCAAATGGGAAGCTCGGCCATTCGAGATGGTGAGCACTTTCCTGCCAAAAACGGCTTCATCCTGGGCCTTGATTCAAGCTCAAGTCTAGTGAAATACGGAGATCCACTGTTGCTTCAGTAGGTTGGTAACGGGCAGGTACTGCACCTTCACTTCCTTCCTTCAGGTGTATTGATAACCCCTCTGGCTGCCCCACAGGTAAAAGTGCCTGGTTTACATCAGGTTTTTATTAAAGAACTACTCTCCCCATTCCCTACCCAGCATGTCTAAGAAGCTTGGCTGAAATTTTAGCATCATTAACACCCCATCAATGCTGCGTGAAACATGCCTGTAGGCCAACACTGGGGAAGCGTCCATCTGGAATCCATCCCTGGCATGGATCAAAGCCACATGAGAGCCTGGACTCGGACATTCAGGAGACTCTGCTGCAGGGAGAGGAGGCCTGTGGTAGTCCTGAGCATTTGAGACTTCTGATCAGGTCTAGCTGTCAGTAGCTCAAACTCTCTGCCCAAGAATTATGCTCTCGCTGGCGTACAGGACGTAGAGAAGAATATCCTGTGGCAAAGGGAGCTTGCTCATCTTTGACCAGAATGAGCCAGGTGAACCCTCATTGCTTTGCATGATGAGACAAAGCTGAAGCTTCCAGCAAGGAGCAAGTACCAGCTGAAAAGTTTGAACTCTTGCAATTAATCTGAGGAGGAAGCAGAAGAGCAGGCATTCAGCAGCTGGCCGAACTAAGGACCAAATCAGTGCAGAGATGGGACAGGGAAAGATCTTCATATACAAAAGGTCTGCTCTCATACTTTGTGTCAAGGAATCAGAGAAGGAATGGTAAAATCTAGGACAACTTTTTTCAGAGCCCCATGCCCTGCTTGACTGATAGAAAAAAATGCAGGCCAATAATGTCTTACATTCATAATAGACATCTGCAGTGCATTCAGGGCCTACACAAAAGTGAACATTTATCCAGCTGGGAACATAGCTGCTGTGGACAGTTTTCCTTATGGGCCTGGACCAAATTCTGAACATCTCCAAAGAGAGATGTGGAGTTTCCACTGACCAGAGCAGCACAGGGGAAGGGAGTTTCTTTTGAGACAGTGCCTGATAGGTTCAGCAAGCTGGCTGAAGTTTAAATTATCTACTTCAGAGCAGTGAAGGACTGATGTGCTTGAACTCTGTACGGTTTGAATTACTCAAACACCTCCTCTGACTTCAAGACCTTGGAAATAAATCAGAAGGGGGCTGATTAATGCCAAGCTCACACCCTGCTCCCCCTAAAGGCTCAAGGATGCAGGCATGGCACCTTTGGTCCAAAAGAAGACCTTGCAGTTGTGTCTGTTGCGCCTGTCCTGCAACAAATGACCCCCTTTTCCCAGAGATTTTCACGCTGGCAGCACTTGGCCCTCAACACATATCAATTGATATATAGTGCTTGTCTGGACACATTTGGACCAGTTCTGATTCTCTGCCCCTTTCTTCTCTCCCCTGCTTTCCAAATAGCCATCCACGACTGTTTACTTTGGCAACGCCTGCAAAAAAAAAATAGTCTCAATGAAAAGGAAAAATCCATTAGGAAAAGCCAGCTGAGTGCTAAAAGGCCCCTAATCAGTGGAAAGTTTAAAGAGCACCGCTCCGAGAGAGGCTGCGGTGCCTTTCCAACACCTTCACAGCAATGTGTGAGGCTATGACATGTCAAAGTGAAGGCCCAAACACAGGCACTGTGCCAAAAGAACTGGTTTCGTTAGGGCTGAGGAGAGCGTGTATGTCCGGGTGGGTGGTGGGGAGGGAGTTGCTTATGTAGAAACAACTGCATCAGAGCAAATAACTGCAATCGTATGAATAAGATTTCCTCTAGCTGGTTACAGCACACAGTCTTGTCAGTCAAAAGTGAAATGAGAGAGGTTTATCTGCAGCTCAGAATTACACCTTGACCAAAGCAGGAACTTAAATTTTAAGGCCCAACACAGGTCAAAGTAAGGGGATCTCAGGAAAGCCAGCTGGGGCAGAAAGGCAGCGCTAGAAGAGTATCATCTGGTGCTGTGGAGAAAGAAATGCCCTCAGAATGGTTGTCTGTCTTGATGTCTGAAACAATAAATTCAGCCAACAGCTGGAGAAAGCTGTGAATAGAGTTCAAGCTAAAATGCAGCTGCCCAAGAAACACCTCTCAGCTACTGATCCCAAAGTGAGAAATGACTGTTCACTTAAGTTACGTGACGTATCTAATGCTCCTGTCTCTGAGCAGACTGACTTGCTTTGGGTTGCAGAACCCTCCATATTTCAGACCACCATCATCTAACATTTCACAAGTCCCCCAAATTACAGATTTCAAAGCATCATACAGAAGTCAACGAACTGCTCCTTTCAGTTCCCCTATGAAGAAGAAAGATGCATGTTTTTCTTTCAGGGAGCAATCAAAGTATTTGTAATGAATCTGTTGCTCTATGAACCGTTTTTTTAAAGCTTGATAGAAACAGTCAGGATTAGGTTTAGTCCCTTCTCCTTCATCTTCTATAGTTTTTAATCCAGCATATAAGGAAACTTGGGCACAATTTAGCCTCTAGAAAGTGTATGCCATTAAAGTATGTGTACACTGCAGTCCAAAGGTAAGCTTACAGATCAGGAAAACTTACTCAAGCTAATTGTATATTGCCAGCTCAGCTGTACAAGTTTGTCCTCAACTCCAGGTAATCACGCTGTATCTACAGCCTAAATCACTGCCGTGACATCTTTCAGAATCTGTGCTATCTAGATGAAGATAGCTCAGTATATCTACATAATAGCCAAACATGGACAATAATACAGACCGGCCCTTATTTGCATGCCATAGCAAGCACAGCAGTTTCAAATTGCTGCAGGTGGAATATACTCTTGGAAGGTGCTTTGATTATTGAAATGAAGACCTTTAGCTTTCCACAGAAGAGAAGAAGGATGGGATGAGGGGCTGGGACTGGTGGTACAGTGTATTGTTACAGTAAATGTGATCTCTTCTGCTGCTCAGGATGAAGAACAGGCAACCAAATTTGACTACTTGAGGCAGAGGCAAAATGAAGACACGAAAGAGAAGGGCATTTGATACAACACTTTGAGCTATTCTTTATCTTTCACATAAGCTACGTAGACCCCCCCTACTCTATACGAAATTCTAAGACCTGCCTAAAAATGTGTCACTAATTTAAATTATGTTGGGCTACATACAAAGCCATACAAGAGGTAGAAGTCCCATTATGTAAGAGGCTTTCAAAGTCCGGGGTTGTTCTGAATGGGAACAAACTTGCTTCCTTCCCTGATCTATTTGGAAACTTTCAATGAAGGAAACTTAGAAGTCCCATACGGTTTGGGGATATTCAAAATGTCTTAAGTGTTGACTTTTACGAATTTTGCATTTATACAGAAAAGCAAAAAGGTATTTTTGGTGCTCTTAGAAGTCTTCCCATAACTCCAGTTTTATTACAGAATAAAATTGTAGTGAAACATCCTAAACTGAGAAAGCCATGGAATTTCAGAGAAATATCTATCACACGATGAAAATTTAATCACCAAAGCCTAGATGAGATCCATACAGCCAGGAATTATTCAAGTACAACAACTGTACCATAAACTGAGCTTCTCTTCTAGCAATTAGGAAATAAACTGATATGGAAGAATAAAAACAGCTGTGTCCTGAACCTTTTATCATCTATAACAGACAGCTGTAGAAAGACCCATTACCCTCAAATGGGCAGAAGCAGCAGGTAGAGATGAATGTCTTTGAATTAAGGGATTATACTTTTTGGAACAGCCTCCCTCCCAGCAACAAAATCTGGAAATATCCAGCATGCCTGCTGGAGCAGAAATGGCATGCAGTCTGGGCTTTCCCAAGAAATACTGTACGACTGACAACATGTAGATATGTTGCTGTAGTAAAACATCCCTATCCAGGCAAGGCTCAACCCACTTCAGTTATCTTCTTGTTAGAGGACTTGATTAATTCAGTATTTTCACCTGTCTCTGCTGTCAGCCAATCCTAAATTCCCATCTCTCCCTCTTGCTGGCTAATCCCATTCAGCCTTTCAGGTACACACAGACAGATACCTATGCATACAGCTGCCCCCTGCCTCCCCCAGCTGTAGAAGCCTTATATGAGGCCTTCATGTTTAGGCTGGGGGATCTTTTGTTTTGTTTTTTAAAAAGCTGGTTGGGGTTTCTAAGCAGTCTGTGTTTAAGAAACTGTTACTAGTTTCTGGACTAAGTTTCCAGCTATAGTAGCCTACAAGGTAAGAATAATTCTCTTGCGCTGCTAAACTTTTCATGTATGTGTTGTTATGTTAGGATTTTTCTGCTGTTCTGCATGGTGATTTGGTTGGTGTTTTGTGGGGTTTTTTGGGGGTTTTTTTGTTTGTTTGGAAGGACACATGCTAGACAAGGATGTAGCAGGCTTGCTTTCTCGCAAGGAGCTGTACAAGGATTGTAGAACTATACCTGGCTGCCAATAGCTTGTTGTTTCCTAGTTAGGAAACTGGTTTGGTTTGGACCGCTACTGTGTACTTTGTAGCCTAAGACTCTTTTTCTGATGTAAAACCACACGTCTGAAGGGCAAGCCTTAAGCTTGTGTGGGCTTATAGAAAGTCTTTGCTCATGAATATGTGGAAGTAAACAGTCCCTGTGCCCTCCATATTGTTTTGCCTACAAAGGTATTATTACAAGTACTTGAGAATCTCATGGGCTCATAGTCTTGGAAACCTCTCCCTGAATTCTGATGGAGGAATTGAGAATAAAATCTAAGCTAGGGCACTGTACTGCCTTATACTAAGTAATCTGATTTGCTGACTGGTCTTTTTGTCTAGATCCCCGCCTAAGAGACATCTTGCATATCCTTGACACACTCTGCTCTTCCTGTGTATTCTCTCTCTGTTAGCAGTGAATCCCTGTATCTTCTGTTTAGCTGCCATAAATGCACTGCTTCTCCTTCCCCAAACTGACAACAAGCTGCCTGTTTACCAGCTGCCACCCTTGTACTTCAGTGCTATTACGGAAAAGTTGGGGGTTTTTTCACGCTTTCTGCCTGGGATTGTGGCTGCTGTTCCTAAATGTCCAAAGCACGAAATGAAAGGTTACAGGAACAGTAGGGAGTATGTACAGGGTATGCCCCAACTCCTGGTGAGTGGTCCTGACACCTTACGTTTGCAAGCTCTTTCTTCTTTTCCACCTCGGGTGGAAAACAAGGGCTGGTGGAGGCTGGTCACTGGGGCTACCCAAAGAAGAGTGTTTGGGGCTATCTCCTGGAAAGCTAATGGTTTTTTGCTTTGTGTTGCCTGTTTGTAGGACACACGCTTGTTCCAGCTGGGTTGCAGTTCTTTGACTGACTATGTAGGTTAGGTTTGAATTTGACTGCAAATGTGGTCAGGTTTCAGGCTGTGTTAGATTATTTTTTTTTTTATAACAGGCTGTAGTAGCTGCTTATATTCCTCCAAAAGGAACTTAAAAATATTTCATATTGTCTGTACTCTGCTCTTACGATCAACAGCAGATATTACTCTGATTTCCATATGGAAAAATAATCAGGTCCCCTAATTGGACCCCTTAAGAATGGGAAATGTCTTGGATCACACAGTAGGCATCTAACCTCTAAATGACAAGCATTTCACAGTCCTTTATAGTGCTTTCTAGTCAGGGTCCTGAAAGCAATCTAAGATCAGAACTGAAATGCGTGATCACTGTTCTCTAATACAGCAGTAATCTTAACCTGTCTCTAAAAGAGAAACTGAGGCCCAGAAAATGGAACTGACTCGTCAAGAGTTGCTCAGGAAGTCTGGAAAGCCTAACCAGCAGTGCTGACCTAAACTTTGATTCACAGGCCTATGCTGTTGGGTACCCTTCCCTGCCCTCTCTTTTTTTTTTTTACCTTCACCAGTAAGAAAATCAGCCCTGGGGTTAAGTATTTGTTCTTCATCTTCCATGGATTGAAATTTCAGTCCAGTAAAAAAACTTGCTGCCAAGAAACACTTGCTAAAGAACTGGTAATGCTCTTAATGACAGCAGTGCTACCTGGATGGCAGGCAGGCAGGAGTGAGAGAGGCCAACCATAAGTTCCATGACCGGAAGCCTTCTGTCCTGTTTGAGATCCATTCTGTAGTCCTACCTTGCTTTCAAGTGCCAAGTACCTCCCCTCTAATAACCAGAAATCTGTGAAGCACTTGGCATTCTGAAATGCTTTATAGATGCACTGAAAAACCATATAAAGGGATGTATAAAAGGAGACATAAATAGATCTTATGCAGAATTGATGGGGGTGAAGTTTAGGCAGGAAAAAAGCCAGAAAAGTGTGTGCTTTCATTTTCTTTTTTTTCTCCAATTTGTCCATCTTGAAGTCTCGGTGTTGTTAGACTCATGACTTGTCTCTGACCAGGACCAAGGTTTTGCTTTTCCTCACTAGCTGGGAGTGGGTAGTCAGTGTTATAACCACCATCCCCGCAGCAAGCAGCTCTCCCAGCCAAGTTCAGATGAGAATCTGTCACTTTGCAGAAGGCATCTCCTGCCTCTTGGGCAGCAAGAGTCTGGGAGACTGAACAATTTGTGGCTCACGTACGTCTTTGGAAGACCGAGGGTCATAAAAGCCATTCTAAATGGGCACTTTACTGACAGCGCTCACCTTTAATGGCCTTTTTGTGAAGTTACAGCTTGGCTTTTAGGCCCTTTTTGCAATTCATCACTTAATCCATACAGGCTACCTTGGCCAAGAGTCGGACAATGGGGCCCACTGTGTCTGGTTTTGTTATGGAGCAGCCAGAGTGGCTTTTAACTAAAACAATGTATCTGAAGGAGAAAAATGTAATCACCTTGAATTCCCAACTGATTCAACTTACTTAAGGCAGCTTTGCAGACACTGGTGTGTGCAATCAATGAAATCAAAACTGAAGCCACATAAGTATGGCAGAAAGGAGTAAGAGCGTACATGCCTTTGCATGTATAAAATACAGGGGGAGAAAATGTGCAGGGAAGAACGGAACAGCTATACATGCAGCTGGGTCTGGAAAAAGACCGTTTTTCGATGATATGAAATCTCTCATGATTAAATACAAGGGTATATTGGATTGGCAAGGAAGTACTGTTACACAGCCCTGAAATCAGCTGGAGGCCCTTCTAAAGGGCCTTTCAAAAATCATGTGTCTTCTGGGACATATCAATCCTGTAATCCATTTGTCAGTTCCTTTTAGGAACTGCAGGTGAAAAGAGGGTAAAACTGATCCCCCCTGCCAGTCTTCTAATGCTGCTGCACAAAGGATGCATGGCTCGCCCTGGAACTTGTAAGCCCAAGGTGCCTTGGTCGCCAAAAAAGGAGCAGTCCAAACCCTGCTGAGACTTGGAATACATTGAACTAATGTGCTTAACTCTCCTACTAAAACACTCTTGGATACAAATGGAAGGGGTGTATGCGCACCCTTATTTGGGGGGAAGGACTCTTCCTCTAGGTCCCAAGGAAATAAGTAACTTGCCTTCTGGCACTACTGTCAGTCTGGACAGAGCTCCTTACCTACAGGAGGGAGTACCTCACCGAGATCTGCTTGTGATCCCACACATGCTTCCTCTTTCCAGGGTGCTGACTACTGTGAATCCAGTGGGAGCAGGGACACCTGGTAGAGGGAAGGATTGGACTTCAGTTGTTTGTGGGTTTCAGTGTGGTGGAGGAGTATCAACATTATCATCTTTTGGCTCAGGAAGCCTAGTAACTTGCCCTTTCAAGGTGGGGCACTCAAACAAGACCACCTCTGGCAAGGGGTAATCTTTGTTTTTGCAAAATTTGAGCTGTCAAATTAAGATTTTTGGTTTTTCTTTTCTTTAAATGATACCACATTTTGGCTTAGGTTCCAGTTAGGCTAATGTGGAAAGCTACACATCTCTGGAGGCTTCTAGAAGCAATTCAAAAGACAAAAGTAAAGTCTCTAGAAAGCAGGGAACACTATACCCTTCTGTGAAATTTATCCGACTTTAAGTTGGCTCTAGGTACCTAAAGTAAAGCCATAAATTTGGCAACCAAATAAGTGGGTGGCCAGTCCAATACTTTATAGAGTAGCAACCATTGACCTCAGTTAATTTTCTTTCAACAGTTGATCCATTTCTACACTTCGTCATTCCACCCACATCCTGGTCTTATCAGGCCTTCGGTCTTCCAAAGGACCTCCCCCCAAAAGGGAAATAGGGCACACTTCCCCCCCTTAACTTAAATGTGTCACAGAAACCAAAGCAGGCAACAAGAAGTGGGCAACAGTGGCGCTTGCCTGTTGAGACTGAAGCTTGAATGACTGTGTGCAGTAGGCCTGTTAAAGCATTAGCTCCATTTGCTTTTTGCCCCACACCTGCCTGCCATTTAGCTGCCTCTGAAGGCCGGCCAAGGGACATCAGATCAAATAATAAAAGCCACATTGAAGCAGTGTTTCAGCTGAAACAGTATGAGTGGAGGCGAGATGGGGATTGGAAACGGCTCCCTATAAAAGAGCCCACACATACATGCGAGAAGGTCATTAACTTGTGCCTTGTGCTATCTTTGCAGTCTCCGCTCCCTCTCTCTCAATTATTACATCAGAAGGAAATGAGAGAGCACTTTGCCAAATACTAATGGACTTGATGTTTTCATAATCTCAAGTGCACAACAATCAGAGCTGTTTATTTTCCAAAGAAGATGGGAACCAGGGGAGGAGGCTGAAGACTGCGAAGAGGTTCCAGAAAGCTCGAGCCAGTTCTATATTCATCTCTTGCTCCATCTTTAGCTGCCAGGCTGATATTTATCTGAATCACTCACTAGATGAGGCCTTGTGCTTCCTTAGGAACGTGTCAAAAGCCTGTAGAATTGCAAAGAGGCCTCGAAGAAACTGTAATATTGTTCTTCTGTTAAGTCATTTGTGCCATTCTGTTAAGGAGGCGAAAAAACCCTTACAGAGAAGGGCTGAGGCTGAAAAACAAGCATCTACAAATACTCTTGCAGTTACAACTCTAACACTCATTTCTGGGGAGTAGCTAGATACTGTGCTGTAGCCAGTGTTCCTGTGCTGTTCACTATATAGCAACTGACAGCATGTGTCCAAGTTTACAAAACACTCTAGAATCCCACTTCAGCTTGAATTAAGAAGCTTTAGTCTGCTTTCTGTATGTCTGAATGTAATGATACTGCTTCTGGAGAGTAGTAAGAACCATTCCTGGATGAAATGTGGGACATGAGAGGCTATGACTGAGCTGACAGGAGGGGTCTCTGCAGTGGCATGAAGAAGTCAATTCTGTTTCCTGTTGTCAGTATCCAGTTTCCCCCCAACTTGAGAGATGAAGCCTGCATGAAATCCCAGGCCTTGTTTACAGAGGGAGCTTAGCAGGATACTTGCGCATCCTTAGATCTGTGCTGGCGTACAAATATTGAAGCTCCCCCAAAAAGCCAGCTAGGACTGTGAGGCTTCTGAGCCACTGTAGTCACCAGGGTGTTGTACCTGGTGGACTTGTGTAGAGAATTCTAGTCCCGTTGGTGGTGTGTGACTCAGGGAAGCTATGGAAGGCCTTTGCGTTTACTAAGTGAAGCCCAAGTCATCACTAGAAGATAAAGATGTTTTGTGCTCTTCCTTGCTGCTCAGACTTTGCAAGGTTCTGCCTTTGACAGGGGTCTTAAATTCTCAGTCCCCAACAGACACCAGTAATGCGAATGTGTACACAGGGGCTGATACGGAAATTACTTATCCAGTCACACTAAAAGAGAAAAGATCTCCAAACAACATCTTACATTTTCTCATACATCATCTTTCAAAGTTCATAACCAGAACAAAGGCTTTGCATGATCTAGGAGAGGCTTTGGGACTTAACAACTTTCCTAGTGTGTGCATGAACTTATTGATACCTATGGTCAACTCCCAGGAACTGCCTGGGTTCATCTACGCAGGTATATGTTCTGGGCCTTTGGCAATTCTGCACTGGGTCAAGAAGCGATAGGGCTCTTCATTACCACTGTTCAAGCATTCTTCCCCACAATCTTAGCAGTTAGACTCCAGCTGTCTTGTATAGAAAAGAGCTTACAATCTTGCCTCCTACAAACTTAATATCAGAGTTGTATGCAAGATCAGAAAGGTTTCCTGACAGTAAAACAAAGGATTGCCTGGTCTGCTTCTCTGAAGAATAATACAAATGCCAAGTAGGAACGAAGTTCCTGGACCCCATATTAACATCTAACATCAAAAGGATATTTATAAATGGCGAATTTGAGCATTGGACAAAAGACAGTCGCGGCAGAGGAAAGGAAGCTTGTGCCATTCCTCAGGCACAGCAGCCCTGCGACAGTGGCTGCTCCGGGGTCGCTCCCGGCAGCACCGGGAGGTGTCGCCGCAGCCCCAGGCTGGCGAGCGCCGGGGAGCAGGGAGGCGAGCGCCTGGCCCGCCGCCTCCGACCGTCGCGGTGTAACACGGGCCTCTGCACCCACCTCGGTGGGTGTCTTTTGCCCACACTGGAGCAACTGGTTTCTAAAAAGCAGCCTGTGGGACAACTGAATTTCAAATGCTAGAACCAGACTAGCTGGAGTGCCTCCTCTGTGATGCTCTCTGACAGCAGGAGGTTGAAGTTCCCTGTGCAAATCTTTCACATGCATGTTCAAAGTTGTCAGTGCTTCTGATGCACACGCAGGATCTTACCTGCAAGCCTGTAGGGCAGGGCTGGAGGTGTGGGTCTCTACCTACCTGCTGAACCTGCTGCCAGATGAGATGGACACATCCTTTGAATTAAAGCCTAATAAATGTTCAAATACAGAGGGAGCTTGGACTCAGGCTGACAAAATATTGAGATTTTGTGTATGGAAGAGATCTGATAAAGATCTGTTTTACTTGTATTAAAGCAGGCACAAAATTAAAGAACACTTCCATTGAGGATGTAGTTGTCTTGGAATCATGGGACTGTAAGAGTCATGGCGTCATGGGAGTGGAAGGCAGTATTGGGCATCTTGTGGACCATGTCAGTAACACCATGATTTTCAGGTGTCGTGAGTGCCATTACACTTTAAGAAACCTATGGCGCACTTGTGTTTGTTGCTATCGATGCTATCGTTTTGTTGTAGTTGAAAATACAGCACCCAGTACAACAGATTCTCAGGACTCGCTGGTCTTGTGGCATTTTTGAAGTACAAACTGGGCAACAGTGGATAATCTAGGGTGGTGATTTAGATCTACACACAGCAGATTGGGAGGTTTTCCATATGCCTCTTTGATGCAGGTGTCACAATGGTGAAGCAGACAATGAATATTCTGGCATCAAGCTTTAAACATGTTTTACACCCTGAACAGTAATTATAAGCTGCTGGTATACGGGAAGAGACAAATGTAGTTGAGATCGGAAGTGATGATTAACCCCTGCATAATGTTAAACGGTATCTAGGAATACTGAATGTGGATGAACTGCCTGTGTCACTGTCAGGAAACATTCCAGACTGCAGAGACTACACTTGGAGGAAAGGAGACTTGAGAGAGAAGGGGAAGAAAAAAAAAAAACAACAACCCAAACAAAACAAACAAAAAAACCCAAAACAAAACCAAAACAAAATCACCACCAAAAACCCACTAAAAAACGAAAACATGGAGCAATCACTCTAATCCTTTGGAGCTGATAGTTGGAAATGTACCCAAACCACATCATGAGTAGAAAGTCCATCCTCCAGGAGAAAACAAATGGGGATGCTTTGTGGCCAATGTGGATTCTCCCTGTGTATTCACTGATGCACTACTCATTAGAATCTCATGGAAATCTCTAATGCAGCGAAATCAACCTTCTCCCACTCCTTGGTGGAATGTTCCTTCAATCAGAACCAAAGGTCTCTTAATTCCCACAAAAAATGTGTGTTAATGAAAAGGACAGGCAGATGGCAACGTGGGCAGCAGCTATACAAGCAGGTATGCTCACATATACCTGCGCAGCTGATCCCGCACAGCACCCATTCCTGATCTGCAGCACTGTTGTACTGTTCTCTCCCTTGTTCTTGTCTCAAGCAACCCAGCGAGGTTATATACGTTTTTTTCCCATCACTCTTTAACAATGCATTTCAGTTCTTGACATCCACTGGTGGCTTCACTTAGACATTGAAGCACCTTGTTTACTGTTTTCAGATTCCTTCTCCTAAGTAGTTCTGGATGCAACATTCAGGAGTTCTCCTAGGAGTTTTGCTTGCGTTTTAGCTCTCTGAGATTTCTATTAACTTTGCTCCCCTTCTGTCCTCTCTTAAGAATTTAAGTACGTAGCTCAGGCAGGTACTTGCCTCCCTTTAAGCAGTGGCCATGGGCTATTTAATGATTTGGGTTTATACAAATCACACTGCCTGCCTAAGGAACTAAGTACCTGTGATACATGGTAAAAGCACAAATTCTTCTGTTAGAAACAGGTTTGTGTTTAAAACAAACAAACGTACACCCAGATGGGTGTACGTTTCCTCAGCGATGGCCAGATGAAAGCTGTCTAGCCCAAACGAGCCAGCTCCC
This sequence comes from Nipponia nippon, assembly GCF_047370975.1. Lineage (NCBI taxonomy): Eukaryota > Metazoa > Chordata > Aves > Pelecaniformes > Threskiornithidae > Nipponia > Nipponia nippon. Next base: position 3,766,963 of record NW_028262348.1, on the reverse strand, counting down.
AGCTGTCAAAACTTTCCTTCTCCTTTGGACAACTGTCAGTGGGGAGAGTGTGGAGTGTTAGTTTCTGGTTTAACATTGTTTTCTGAATCAACAGGGAGGGAGAGGAGTAGTTGTGGTTCCAAGCTTTTTTGTCTTTAGCTACTTTAGATCAGAATGGGGTTTTCTACATGTTAGAATTTTCCTACTAAAGCTTCTCATGGTTGGAGTACCTGAATTCCTGAAATAGTACTGAGTGATTACTGCCCCTCACTCAGGACAGTTATGTAGCCCCTCAAAACCTTGCTTGCAGGTTTTTTTTTATATTGCATCCTCTCCATTATAACTGGGGGGGGGGGAGAAGATGCCCTAGAAATTGACCAAGTACTTAGGTTTCAATGCTGGTGACAAAAGGAGGTTAATGTTTTCAAGCAACCAATGTAATTTCTCTTGGCATTAAATGATTTTCTCACCACTCAGACGGTCAAGTATCTACACTGATAAAAGCTTCTGGTTTTACCATATTGTTAGGCATTGCAGGATTCTTCTGTTTAGCATGTATGTACCTCAGAGTTAGAAGTGCCCAATCTGCTTGCTAGGGCTCAGCATGCTGTCTCCTGTAGTTCCACCTGTGGTCGTCCGGCATCATAGGACTAGATATAAGCCTGAGTCTGTGGGGAGCCCTGGGGAGAGAAGGTAAGGGTTCATCCAGTTGTGGGACATTGAATTTGTTCTCATGGGCTACTCCTGACTGGAAAACTGAAGGTATGGTGCCTTAGAACAGGAATGGCCTATTAGCAAATCTTAGTCTCATGAGAGGGGAAAAAAAATGTTTTAAAAAGTCATCCCTCCCCCTGCAAACTTTGGGGCTTGATGGTTTTTAATTCAATTATTTTTAATGAAGCTATAATTCTGGGTTAATAAGACCCACAGAAAGACTGTGGCTCCATTTAAAAAGTGCAAGTACAACAGTGGAGATCTGGTAGAGGGGTGTTGATAGCTAAACGTTTAAAAGAAAAATGCGTAATGGAAGACACGTAGGTAAATACTCTGCAGCCTTTACAGAGCTTTGGAACAGCGTTGTCCAGCTGCAGCATCACCCAACAGAAAAAATATCTGAAGGTCACATTTTCAGCTTCCCGGCGCACTTGAATCTAGGGCAAGTGTTACGGGGACAGATCCAGGTCTGCTACTCTGCATGGCATTCTTCCTTTTGTGCATCACCATGGTAAACAGTTAGGGTTGCCAGGAGCTTGGATGCATTGTTTGTCTCACTCCCTCATCCGCTCTCCCCCTCCTTCACCAAATGCTTTCTCGGTGATTAGTTACTGAGTAGAAGGGGCTCCAGTTACCATGCAGCCTGCCATCTCTCCTCATTTTATTGGAACTAATATCCCACCTGCGATGATAAGGTTTAAACTTGTTTAATCTCCCAGCTTAGCTGTGGCGTTTTAATATTTTTAAAATGGTTGTTTCAGAAAAAGGGGGATTTAAACAGGTTTTGAATAAATAATAAAAGCCCTTCTCACAGGTTGCAATGCAGGCCGGGAGGCATGAACCATTTTCATCAGGTCAGATTTCACGTTGGGTTATCCCAAGGTGGCCTGACTTTGTGGCTACGGATTTACAATGAAACAGTCAGATGCAAAGCAGTTTATGGAGGAGAAACTGCTTTAATAATGCATTTCCTGCTCAGCAAACAGCAGATACAATGACATTCATAGGGAATGGGAAAGGGAACAAAACCTCGCAGAAAAGGAACCGGTTTCTCCCTGGAGTTTAATAACTTTTTTGCTCCAACCACATATTTGGGGAGATAAAGGCTGACCTGAGAGACATCAGAATGCACAGCTTTCAGGTGAGAAATAAGAGACAGGTTCGTAACATCTTGGGCCTGATAAACTGAAGCCCCACCTGCATTGCTTCAAATTTAAGGGAAGGGAAATAGCTTCTCATTTCATGGTGAAATTTCACTGGCATAAACGTAAGACTCTCCCTCTGGAATAAGCTGGATAAAGTGCATTGTGCTGATGTGTAGAACACCTTAGTCTGTCTCCCACTCCTTGCTCCCTGGACTGGGAATGCTGTGTTCAGCCTCAAGAGGAGGACTGCTCCTGACCTCTCTGAGCCAAATCAAAGCCATAATACCAGATGTTCAGAAGAGTCTTGTCCTCTTGGTCCAAGCCATTAGTACATGCTACAGGCTTACAGGAGCACGTGTGCATGATTGGGGTTGTAAAGCCTGTAAAACTAGGCAAGACTTTTATAGCTTTTGTTCAAGACAGTTCTCACTTCTCCTGCATGCTTAGGCACAATTTGTGTTGAAATTTGAGTAAAGCAAAGCACAGTGAATAAAGTAGAGGTGGCCTACCTTTTTTTTTTTTTTTTTTTTTTTTTGAAGGCAAAAATCTGCCAGAAAGCAGTCAACTCATCTATGGCTCCGTTTCGGAAGAGCCCAAGCAGCACCAACTGGATGACCTTAGCGCTGTGCAATTCTTTTCTTACGATCCCAGAAAAGATAAGGTGGGCATAGAGCTGTTATACAAATACTGTTTGTATTACTTCTGTTCTGGGGAAAAGCCCTGTCAAGCACAGTAATTCTGTGTCCTGTCTCTAAGTCATACCAGAAGGGAACTTGGCTGCAGTCAGCTTCAAGTGAAGGGGAGAGCCATCATGTCTCAAAGATGGATCTTGCCAAGCTCTGAGCTTATGCTTGCACAGATGAATTTGGAGCATAACTCATATAAACAAAACTAGCAATAACTCTGAGTTAGCTGTGTCACCCTGGATGGCCTCCTCACTAACCTTGTTGAGAAGAAGAGGTAGACACGTAAGTCACTTTGGGGTAGCAATAAGGACAGCAAAGAGGATAAAATTTTCATTGGTGCATAAAACCTTCTCTCACATAGCTAAAATTACCTTTGCGCTCCTCCAGGAAGCTTTTATGGACAAACCAGCAAATAAGAGCAATTTACTTCACAGCATATAATCATATTTCCAGTATTCCTACCTATTCAACATAAATAACCGCAGGGCAAAAACACGTAAAAGCCAAATGAGATTGGGTAAATAGATAACACTAACAAATCACTGCCTCCATTGCACCTTCTGTCTGATGGAAAAGGGGCTGTTTCAGCACAATTTCAAAAGCACTATAGTTTTGCACCACCTTGAAATAGTGAAGTATTATCCCTATCTTTTTTTTAGCAATGCCACAGAAGTCAAGTACTGACTTGCTACATTTACTGTTAACTTTGTGAAAAGCCCTGTGGGCAGAACCTGAATACCCTGAACTGCAGTTGTCTGCCTCAACATAAAAGCATCCTTCCTCACCAAAACCAAACAAAATCCACACCTAAATTCTTTATGGAAAAGATGTGGTATTGCAGGCTGAAGGGGATGTATAAAACAGGAAAGATTTTTTTTTTTTTTTTTTAAAGGAAGAGTGGGATAACGGTGAAACTGGGACCCATTTGCCTACTAAAATGAAGGTAGGGAAAAGAAGAGCTGAATAGAATATGTCGATGAAAAGATAGGCAGTTCACTTTAAGGATCGTAAAGGGGATGAGGCTTAAAACATTAATATTGAAGTGGAACTTGAACTGCAGGACAACCAAATATCCTTCCGTAGGTTCAGAATACTACATAGGACAACTGTCCATATCTTTGGTTAATCTCATGTGCATGGAAGAAGCAATGTACAATGTACAAGGGCCCTGTACTAACGAAAGAACTTGTTTCTCAGTTCCTTGAATGACAGTTTTCATTTAGTGGGGGGTGTACAGAAGGGCAAACACACAGACAGTTGAAGCTTACAAGTTTAAGAATGAGCTGAAGTCTAATTTTAGTAAAAGAAATGTCCAGCCAAGTGACATACAGTGTTTAGCTGGAATTTCACTAAATCAGACAACAATGCAGGAAAGCTCTGCAGGTAGCCTGACACTAGATACCTGTATGAATACTAATCAGCTCTGCTAATTGCCAGTAAAGCAATGATTTGTATCATATTTATTACACGCGACACTTCAAGATTATTCTAGGGCAAAATTTAGACAATGGTCATATGCTGCTACAGTTCTTCAGTTTTTCTACCAAGTGTGGCTTTTCAACTAGCATCTGTTCTTCCACAAGTTTTTATGTTCAATTTTCAGAGTATACTAATTGCAGTTGTTTGGTTTCAGGTTATACAAATATAGATAGTGGGATAATGAGTTCAAAAATAGCTATACGTCTCTGTGCTTTGTGCTAGCCTGTGCACCTGCTTAAATGAGCCATACTCTGATCTGTTTCATAGCCTTTCGTCCCTTTCAACACTTACTAGTGTCAAGTAAGATTTTTCTCCTGTCTTAGCTCTTCTCAGCACGCTTTGTCCAGAAGAAAACTTGACTGGTGTTCCAACAAAGTAAGCTACTGTCCTATACCCTGCCTTAGCTTTACTACAGCATCAGGGAGGAACCTTTATGCTGAAGAGAGAACAATAATCTTAACACCATGGGGAAGACCTTTTAGAAGCAGCAGAAAGTCCCTCCCGTTTCTCTGCAAAGAGACAGTGTTAAGCCCACAGAGAAGGGCAACACCAAAGGCCCTGAGAGAGAGGCCGACTATCCTATTGGATAGTCTGAGGTTTCCTGATAGAACTGAGGTTTCCTGAGGACTACTTAAAAAATCAAGGTGGCTGATGGTTTTTAGAGGAAATGCTAAACCCGTCTGTTACATCTAGGTGGGATAAAAGTTGCAGATAACAAAACTACAAAGCTATTATTTTTGTCTGATTAAGTATTGGTCAAATCCCATGCCATAGATGTTGGCGGAGGCACAGGGGAGAAATGCCTGAAATACGTGTGCTTAATGCAGTGTTGCATGCTGTATCTCAATTGGATTCTTTCCTCCTTGCTGTAACTTGGTGGACCGAAAAGCCATCTGGAAAACTTCATGCAGTGCCAGAAAGATTGACGCTATCCCTTAACAAAACAGGGAAAGTAACTTTCAGGGTCTCGAGTGCATATCAAACTCTCAATGTCCTTGAAGACTCTAGTACGTTCCCAAGTTCAGTTGAAATAATACTAACATACACGCTTCAGGTGACAGGAGAGAACACTTGATGAGATGACATGAGCAAACTTTCTGGTCGTATATGACGGCAAGATGTATTGGTCTGAAAATGCCATCCCTAGAGAATGTTTAGGGTTTTGTTTAAACTAATCCCTGCTATGGCTGCTGCTGAATTATGCAGCACATCATCACTGTAGGACAATCATAGGTGAATCTTACTTCTGATGCCTGTGATGCTCACATGTGTTTGGTTTCATGGGGATAATTTTGTCTTGACTTTAACAGGCAGGGGCTGTACGCCAAGGAAATGGGTTGTGTGAGAAGGATCTGTCTGCAAAATACAGTTGGCTAGTGATAAGGGAACGCACATGGCAACTCCGCTTTCTGGAAATGTAAAGGAAAAGGACTTTTCTATGCATGCCAAACACCTAAATATGGGAGCATTCTTGTGGGGGCTGGTGTGAAGTTATCTGTGCATGTGACTCCTCCCCAACAAAGTCAGTGTTTAGACACCACCACACCCCTGAGTAAGCAAGAGGTGGACAGAGAAATGAATGGAGAATTAATTTGTCCAGTGTATCGCACGTCGCTGCCAGGATGAGAAACACAATTCCACTCTGATCCTCCTCCCTTTGGTGCTGCTGAGTAGTGTCTTTCATATTAGGCTGTGGGGGTGATGCTCTATGTCCTATGTAGAGGAAATAAGCAATAAGTACCACTGAATAACTTGTGTGTTGCATCAGCAGGAGCTGAAATTTGTTTGGGTGGTGTTTTCTTTCTTGCTGAGTGTGGAAAATCTCATGGATGCAGATCTAGCTACAGAAAACAGGGGCCATTTAAACTTGTAGAAATTGGAATCTGCACAAGTGGGTCTAGAATGCTACCAGTCTGGTTTGCAAACAATTTAGCAAAGGAGCCAGCAACTGAAGGTGACTCAAAACAGGAAAGAAGCAAACCCAATGGAAACAGCCATTTGTGAAGCAATAATTATTCCAGGTTTAAGTGGAAGGTCACTGGAGGCAAGCGGTGTCTAGAATTTGAAAAGTGACAAGTTCTGTTCAGTGAAGTACTAAAGCACATTTTTTCGGCGGTGAATCTGACTTAGGGGTACCTAGTCATGGCCTTGGGTGCTGCTTTCAGTTAACGTGGTTAACTGTTTGTGGGGCAGCAGTATAGACTGAATCACTGCAATAACTGCCTGTAAAGGTTACTTTAAACCAGAAAAATGTATCTGCTTCAGCTGACTATCCAGCCCTATGAATCACTGTACTGCTCTAACAGCCAATTTCTAGTAGCTCAGATAAGTAGCTAGGAGTAATGGGATGGGGGAAGCCAGGGAAAGAACTACTTCAGAAGAGTTTGCTGCTGACAGAAGAATATTGTGGACATACCCTTTTTAATTTTTAGGGATTTGATCTGCAAATCTCATTCTTCATGAGTAAATCCTACTTACAAAAAGATCTTGTTGCCTTCAAACGATCCCCCAAGAAGGCAATTTGTAACAAAAACAGCAAAGACTTAAGCTTCTGCATTAGAAGAGCACTTTTGTCCACAGACTTCATATTTAAAAACGCATTATGAACTAAACTATATCTTTTCCAGATAAAACTAGGCCATTGTGCTACCTGTCATAGGATCTGCATTATATTTGTGAAGAAAGCAGCTAGCTTTTCCCTGCCAGCACCCAGTGTCCTCAGGTGCAGGACATGCATATAATTGGCTCTTGTACCTCAATCAATGAGCAAGCAGAAAAATAGAGGAAATTAATTTCTCTTGTTCCTTTTCCCTCTGTCCTATTTTTTACAAGAGCCTTTTAAAAATGTTGCTTACTATATGATTATGCACAGCAGGGGTTTGTAACAACCTCATCTTAACTCAACTACCTCTGCCCTTGCTGTGGAATGATTGGTTGCCTTGGCAATCTTGTACATGCGGTGCTCAGGAGCTACAATTATAGTGCTCTTCTCAGTAGTGCTCCTCTTAATTCCTTTTCTTAGAAGTTCATGACAAGGAGATACAAAAAGATAGATATATAAAATGGATTTTATTGCTCCAGCCTTCTGTCTCCTTTGTCCCTGAAGGAAGCAAATCTGCACTATCTAAACCTGTTTCCTCTGCAGTGAGAAAAACCTTCTGCTTGTGTAGGGTGAAGCACTGTGTTAGCTGAATGTCACAACCAGGTAAGTTAAGCCACCGAGGTGGTAACTGTGAGTCCCATATAAACCCTGAGGACTAGAGCAAGGGCCTCTTGGGCTATTCTACAGCAAAAGCAGCTGTGAAGGAAGTTTTGTTTGTATTGCATTACGAAGACTTCAGATCACATGTGCTTACTTTGCAAGTAAAATGATCACAACTTTAACTGCTGGCTCTGGAAACTCAAGAGAAATGCACATGAGTAGCAGTTTACATTGAAATAGGAGGGCCAGTTGCCTGAACCACTTATCAGTTTAGAGTTTATAGGCCAAACCTTGTGCTGAACTACACCCATTGCGTATTACCTGTGTACAATAGTGATGGACAAAAGTAAGACCTAGGTCAGCTCTGTGACATTAGCAAGACACACTAAGATCCAGCATGCTGTTTTTCATGACTGTACCTGCCCTGCTGTGTGATCGTGTTTTGTTTTTTGGTTTTTGGTTTGTTGTTTTTTTTTTTTAAATAAATAAAAAAATTCTGTCCCTGAAGTTGAAGATGACTGGTAACAGAGGGAGAGCTGTCAAACTTCTCCTCCCACATAGTAGATCATTATTTTAGAGAGAAATCTGAGGACAGAAATGAGGTTAGTTCTACCTCTGCTCTCTGTAAGCAGTGGATGGATGCACAAGAGAGTCATGTTGTTTAAATCTACACGCTGAAACTCTGTATTGCATGCCTCCATTTGTTGATAGTGTGAGTACCTGAAAGCAAAACCCTCCTTGGAAAGGGAGGGAGACACCTGTTTTTCTTACTGCTGAGATTGGCAGGCCCTCCCAGTGAGGGATGTTGTTCTCACCATGCGTGGGACTTCATAACAGAAATGCCTAATTGCAGCTGGCATTTTGGACACTTTCAGTGCCTGTGCCAGTGGGCACTTGGCTGATGAGTGACATCCTTTCTAACAGGAGCAACGTGAAAACTGCAGAGGAGACTAAAATGCTGAACTGCTGGTTCAACAATTAAGAGTCTAAAAAAAATTAAGCAGTCCTAAAGCCTAAACAGTTCAGTTCTAACTGCTAAAACACAAGTTCAAAAAAGGAACATAGGTTTGCAGTTTTGTGCACATGGGTCGTCTCCTCCTTCTCTTTTTCTCTTTCCCCTTTGCTGTCAAGTGTGACCAGAGATGCTGCTTTGAACCAAGATGGCAGCCACCAGCAGCTGGCTGAGATGCCATTGTTAATTAAAGCGTTCATTCTCAAATGCTGCTCAGATTCAGGAAAGGGTGAGAAAAGCCACATATCAGGGCCATGAAAACAGTACTATCTCACAATGAAAATCACTAATGCTGAACGCTTCCAGGCAGATCATACAAATACTTGGCATACGCAGAACAAATTCAAATCTGACTTGGAGGCACAAACCTCCACTGACGATAGAAGTTCTTGCTTCAATTGAGAAGCTACATGACGAATATAATAACCAGCTCTTCATATATTAAATACTCCTTCAGTACCCTTTTGAAGGGTCCCTGCTCTCAAATGGGTGTGCAGTGCTGCGGAAGGAAAGTGGCAGACTGTTCCTACAGAACTAAAATGCACTGATTCTTCTCAGAAAAAGTTTGGGAGAAGTCAGAAGTGCTACCCTCTCACTGACAGTCCAGATGCCTGAGAGTGAGTCTGCCCACATAAGTTCTGAAATTGTCACCCCTCACGTGGGTGTAGATACATCTGAAGAATCAAGGTTGAAAAGACTTCCATATATCAGAGCCATCTCTTTCCAAGACGCTGTAACAAAGTGACTTTGCATTAGAGGAGGAAAGGACTGCAAGCCTTCAGTGTGGTATTCAAAATGCTAGCTTTTTCTCAGTGTGATGTTCAACCCAATACTGAAATGCTATACCAAAGCAGCCCTTTGGTAGGTTCATTCTAGCAGATGCACATGGCCTCTCTAAGGCTTGGCTAGTTGATGTTTTTAAGAAACAAAACAAAATCTTCAAAAGTAGGACTTGGCAATAACAGTTTAACAGTTGTTACCAACTAAAAGGCAGCAATTCCTACAGTGAAGTAGTTTTCCTTATTCAGCCATCTTTTCTTTATCAAGAAAAATGTGTTGTGTCTATCTCCCTATGCGGTTTTCGATACAGAGGGACAACTTCAGAAGCTCAGTCGCATCCTGCTATGACAACCCAGATATCTGCTTGCCACTGAGCACCTTCAAACTCTACCGTTTTAGCAGTTGGAGTTCAGTACTTGACTGTTGCTCTCCTGTATATTTTAAGGGCTGCTTTTCAGGGTTTTTTTCCTCTGGAATATTCATTAACTACATGGCAATATATTCGCTTGTTTCTCATGTGGCTGAGGCAGGTGGCTGCAGATGAAGTCCAATTCATTCGTGGTTATTTTTTTTTAATATTTGTCTTTGTATTACTGGCAGGGTTCATTATAACATTAAACTCTAATGGGAAAAAACGTAATCCAAAAAACGTTCTGCTTAAATGTTCTGTGCAGGAATTAATCATGAAGCAAGAAGTAAAAGTAACTTGCTTTCAAGTCTACTTTTACAAATTTTACATAATAAGCACACGTAGAGGGTAGTCAGGTTGCTAGATATAGGGCAGAACATTCCTGCTCAGACTTGCCCAATGCAGTTTCCTTTGCTGTCATGCACTTTTTTATTCCTAGACTAGCCATCTCTTTTCCAATGTTCATTTCCTCAGAAGATGGAAACTGGTGTCTGGAGGAGTCAATCAATATGATGGATGCAAGACAACTGTTCTTTACAGTCACAGCATTGTGCCGTTCGTAGTCCTCCAAACCTATCATTCAGTGCCACTGTTGCTACATCAGGCAAGGTTAATCCTGCTTTGTGGTATTTCAGGATTTATCAAATTTCCCTTGCTGCCTATACCAAATCAAGAACTGTGTTTTTGAGTGACTTATAGTGTAAATCAAACAAACTCTTCATAATGACCATAGGCACCTTACCCAAATGTCATACAGAAAAATCCCTGTTAGTCTTGTCTTTTAGTCTTTTGAATATCACCAGCTCTTACATAAAAGTTTAAATCTTCAGTTTGAATGTGAGTTTATTCCACTGGCCTCCCTGTGCTTGGCTGGTAGTAACATTTATCTAACGTTGTTCACCTGCACGTTGCAAGGTGTCTTGACACTTGACACTAAGAGTGTCTTCGTTCCTGCCCTTAAATCTCAGGAAACCAAGCCATTCATCCAAGTCATAGCTGAGAGCATTGTAGATATCATAAGCATTTTAGGTAGCATTTTATTCCTACATACCAGTAGGTGTGTGGTTGTTCCGCTTATACACAGCAATAGTATGTGTATCAAGCTCCTTCCTACTTCAGCCATATACTAATCCTAAAGCTTGAAGACATAACCAAATGAGAAAAAACAAATTTGTGCTGGATGCTACGTGGCACAAGCCAAAGTTCACTGAATTCAACTGGAAAGGATCTTACAGGCTTCAAAATTACTTCGAAAGATTTTTCAGTATAAGGGTTTTTATTATTATTATTATTACTACTTCAGGATCAGGTTTCCTGGCTTTAGAAAGAAACTAAATGGAGAGCTACTTATCTGATCTGTTTTGTTATGTTTTGCAGCATATCGGTAATGTATTTGCCCATTTCAGATTACGTGAAGTCTCTGGACCTTCGGTCAAACAGCAAACACAATACACAAGTACTCTTGACTTTCTTGGTACCAGCATGCTCTGTAGCCAGTTGAAGTCCACGTTTGGTTCTCCTTCCAAGAGCCAAGCAATGAAATATAATAGTTGGAGCAGGTTTCTGCTTCAGCAAGGACAAAAGCTTGGTTTTGGTCAAACAAGGAGTAGCATTAATCCACTGCTTAATTGCAGCCACCTTCAGGGTAGAAACTGGCGGCCATTTAACATGATGGAGTAATGTTACACAATAGTTCAGGGCAGAAAGCAAAGAATCCTGTATCAATTGAAAATTCAATGAGACATTAACGGACAGAACATAATTACAGTTGGAATTTGGACAGGATGTCAGGATTAGAACCTCTATACTTGCAAAGAGTGCCGCAGGATGTTTAGTAACCATGCCACCCAATGAATTACATGATCTACGTCACTAACTGCAACGCTGCATTTACTTGGGAGCTCTTATCGTTGATTGCTCTGTAATTCTGTTGAAAATGTATGGAATTTGACAAGATTGCATCTTGAGATGGCATACAAGCTACAGCTGCACTTAACTAAATCTCAAAGTTAAATCTATGCATCTTTACCTTTTTGCCCTTTTCTTTCTCTTGTGTGTGTTGCACAGTCAAAGGAAACAGCTTTTTATGTGAATGATGATTAATAAGCAGCACTGTTGAAGGGTGATGTAGCTGGTGTTAAGAGCAGGCTCTTTTAATAGACATTTTAAAATGTGTTCTAACATGTGAAAATGATAGGCTGTCAAATCACCATTCAGGTGTACACCAAGATAATAACATGCATTTGAGAAAAATGAGTAAGGTAAAATACACATTTTTACAGTATTAAGATAAATAGTGAAATGTACACTTGTGTGCCTCAATGTAAAATAAGAGAGAAAGAAAAAATCCATCTAGAGTGGAATTGAGTAATGTAGACATCTCCATTGCCTTCTGCTGGAAACATCATCAACCAAACGTGTCTGATCTGCTGTACTTGTGCTTGAATTAAAGATATAAAGTATTCGCAGTGTCCGTCTATCAGCTGTTATCAAAATCTTTCCACGAGGATGAAGGCACCTCAAGACAGGACTTTGTTTAAAGGTTATGGCTATAGTTTCAGTATGCAAACTTTTAGGCAGAAACAGGATGGGATCTTTTTGAAAACAGCACAATTAATGGGAAACTGTTAATGAAAATGAAGCAGTCTGGTTTGCTTGAGATCAATGCCAAAACATCACCTTTCTTATTTGTGTAGGACCTTGGCAAGTAGTAATTCAAGTTATGGGCTAGGGAAAGGATAGTTGTCTCTTTCTGCTTTTTTGGAAGTATACCGCAGTCCAGAATCCCCTTTCCTGATTGCTACGTTGATCTCTTAAGAACAAAGTGCCTAAGCGTTTGAAGTTTAACCTTAGATACATGTAGTGAATAAGCATTTTCCCATTTCTGTTAATGTTGTCATTTTCAAGCATCTGATAAATGTTAAGTCCTCTCCCTTCATAAAATGTTTTGATGTTCTGTTCTTATTTCATTCTTTAATCTTTGTTACGCATGCAGAACGTTTCCCAAAATAGCACAGGAGACCAAATATGAGTTCCAGCCCTCTGAAGAACTAGATAAATGAACTCTGAGACGGTTTCAGATGTATTGAAAAATCTAGGGAAGCTTCCTGTACTGATTCTTTACCTTTCAGGCTTGCTTAGTTAACAAGACAACCTGAGCAGTTTGTGGTAGGATCTTCCAGTTAGCTGAGTTTCAGTGAGAAGGATATAGGGCCCAACGATATGCATGCTGCAGAGAGCTACGCAGTCCATCAGGAAAGTGAAATAAGTGTCATATTCGGCTAAGGATTTGCACGTACTGATGGTACTCAACTTGAACTAGAGCCAAAATGAAACAAGCCTTCAGAGACATACTTCAGATGTATATTAGACTTTCACATAAAGGCTTGAACTCATGATCTAGCAGCTGCAGTTTTCTTAATGTTTAAGGTTACTCCAATTCTCCAGCTTGCTAAACTTTGAATAGAATAGATGTTTAGAAGTGCATCTCAGTGTTTTAAATAGCATCTAGATGGGCTCATGGGGCTAGACCAGGGCTAGATTAACATACCTCCAGCTATGGGTAGTGACTGCAATCCATATCTGAACCCAGATCCTGTATTTGCAGCTCAGGAAAATCCTGAGAGTTATTTTAGAAGTGAATGGGAATTCTGGTTGCATGACTTCAGCTACCATTTTTAATTTAAATACGAAATCACAACCACTGATAAGGAGACTGAGAGTGACGTCTTATTAGAGACGTCATCTTCTTTGACTTTAAAGATCTTGCAGGTTCTCAACTGCATTTGTTTTGGATTTAAAAAATCAGGATTGTGTCTACTCTTTCCAGAAAAATTTACTCTTGAATATTCTTTATGTATTGATCCCAGATTGAAAGGCTCATGTCCCAGTTCAAATAGATGAGTTGTTCCTCCTTTTGTCTCGGGGGAAAAAACAAAACAAAAAGCAACACCCAGAATGCCAGTTTGAACCATGCAGGACACTTTCCTCACCTGAAGTAGATTGCCCTGGGGAGACAGGCTAGATACCCTATGTGGAGTTGTTCCAAGCTCTTCAAGCATCAAAGAAGCAACCCTCTGGCTTAGAGGTGAGAAAATAATGCCCTGAGGTGCAGCTTCTGTGTCAGGCAGACAGCAAGCAATGGGCTCATAAAACAATATTTGAAGAAAGGTAAAAAAAAATTGAGGGGAAAAGGGAAGAGATTCTTATTAGCTGCAAACTAAGGCTTTTCGATCACAATCTCTGACAAAGAACAGCACTATTTGGACAGTAAATCACTGTGGCCCACTGAGAAACCTGTGCTGATAAAAGAGAGCCTGATAGGCCAGGGAAGAGGTTCAGGGTGGCTTGCAGGGAAAATCTTTCATTCCAAACACACACACCAGACCAGCAGAGGCAGGAGGAGCAGGTACAGGCAGGCAGTCCTGAACAGGAGGGTGCAACAGGATTTCGGTTCTTTCTTTCTGCAAAGAGGATAGGAAAGCCCCTCTGTGACGCTTTTATTTGGGGAAAAAGAGGGCTGCCTTAAGATTAAGATTCTTCCACCTATGTCCTGTCTTCTTCCTATCAGCTCCTGGGTCTAGTGACAGAACCCTAAATGACAGGGCAGCAAGGCAGATCTATCAGTTTTGTGGAACAAACTTGAGGAAGCACCACTTGTTTGACGGTAGCTAAGTATGGCTGTGGAAGGTATCTGCAAATCACACAGCTGGATGCTTGTTAAAAAGCCTTGGAGAAAGAAAATAAAGTATGTAGGAGCTGGTCAGACTTGATCAAGATAAGTGAGCTCAGTCACAAGACAATGACATTAAGTGTGTTCAGAGATTGCCCTTCATGCATTTGGTACACAGCTAGCAGGATAGGAATGACCTGTAACATTGTGCATTTCCTGTAAAACTTGTGCTTCTTTTAACCCGCATACTTTATAGCGGCATGAATTTCCCTTCCTTTTTTCCTTTGCACTCTCACCCTTATGCACTTTAGTTTTGCCCCCATAGCAAGAGGGAGTTTAATGTGATGTAATTTACATCTCCTAGAGGTAAGAAGGAGGGAGATGGGAGGAAAAGCAGCTAACTGAAGAGTTTAAGCACTTTTCTCTGGATTCCTCAAACAGTGCAGGTGTAATATTTGTGGGAATTTGTAGGGGATATCTGAAAGACCTCAATTAGAGGTAATTACAAAGGAAAATGACGAGTAAGTTTAAGAAAAGCTTAGGCAGATTTTTTTGTTCCTTTGCTAATGGAAGGGACAGATATGGAAGACTACATTTTGTCCTTGATACTGATACTAACCTTGATACTGACCTTCCTATTATTCCATTTTAACTATACCTGCTTTCCAGCGGCTGCTCCATAGCATTAGTGTAGAACTATCCCAACACTTTCATGTTCCTCTTATGTTCCATCCCTCGTACATTTCAGTGAGCTAGACGCAAGGACTAGGTGATGAGAAAAAGCCCTCCCATGCAGTAGTTTGCCCCTGGGCCATTTCTGCCAGTACTGCAAGGGTTTTTTGTGCCAACAGAGAAGCAGAGGCTCAAAATGGCTCAAAATGCATCAAAGATTCTATTTCCGAAATTTTAAGCAGTTATGAGTTTCTCACTGAGGTTATTCTGTCATATCTAAAGGTACAAAACAGCAATGCTAAGGTTGTCTCCCCTCTTTTTTTGAGGTTTACCTTCCACTGGTTGTAGCAGATTCTGTGATCAACGCTTGCCCAGAACATCTTGCTGTATCCTGTTTTTTGCCTTTTACTACTGGTCCAGCTAACTTGGCATTCACGTGCTAAGATGCAATTTACTTGTGAACTTCCTTGGTACACTTGCGGGAATGGGGAGGGAGAAAACATACATAGGTGTTGAAGCACTAGGCTGTGCTATGAATGAGCAAAAATACATTTAGAAAGTATTAAATGGTATTAAAAAAAAAAAAAGAAACAAAACAACAACAAAAAAAAAGCCCCAAAAAACAGCTGGAGTCTGTCTTCCTTGTCTACTATGGAAAACTTGAAAGGGGAATTCCGGCTTCTGCCATTATAAATAAATCAGCAACAGCAAGGAGGTACTAACTAGTTAGACAGGGTACTTTCCCCAGGAGAAGAATATCCTGTTATATCATTAAGAAACATTCTAACCTGAGGCAACTGATCTTAACAGTTCAGTGTCTTAAATTTAGGGAGAGAGAAAAGAACAACGATAGCACTTGCTCTTCATTGAGGCACTTGCCTTGAGAGGCCTCTCAGTTCCACTTTAGATGAACAAAGTCACTGTCTTTCTGTCAAGCACTTACATGCAACACAGTTCCATAACTTGACTGACCGAGACTATTTAAATTGGGTAAACCTTGTAAATCTTCTCACTGGAGAAACAGCGTCTTGGAGCCACTATCATATCACACAAGTGGAGTTAAATTAGATTCGATCACCTGGAACTGGACATCCAGGTCACTGCACTGAGGACAAGTGCAGGGAAAAGCAGGCAGACTACACTACTTGAAAGAAAAAGCCAAGAACTTTCTTTTACTTCCCCTCATCCTGGGTCAGTACCTAAAAGAGGTTTTAGTTTTAGTAACACTGTATTGCACCTAGAAAAGTGCAATTTATGTACAACCACCAGGCTGCAGAACATAAGCTGCTACTGTTGATCCTTTTTAAAACATATAGAAATGCAGGTGGATCAAATCGTGCTGTATAACAACTGTGGGTAAATTATGCCATGCTCTAGGCTTTGTATTCAGGTATTCAAAAGAAAAGACCTAATTTTACATGTAATTACCTCGCTATCAGTTTCTAGAACCTACCTGCCAATTAATCATCCAGCATGGGAGGCCCTCATTTGAGAAATGGAGTACGCTTGTAGGCAGTGGGGGAGCCCAGTCTCTCTAAAATTCTCTGACCCACATGTGCACTCAGGGATGTATCTTTTTTGTATATCAGTATGCATCTGTCTCTTACAAGAACACATACGCTTACTGTCCTGTAGACCCTGAGAGTTAAGAACAGGTACAGCTGAAAGTCCTCTTCAAACTTTTCCAAGGTCAGAATGCAGACCCCCTGCGGCAGCTCTGACCTGTCTCAGCACAGT
This sequence comes from Nipponia nippon, assembly GCF_047370975.1. Taxonomy (NCBI): domain Eukaryota; kingdom Metazoa; phylum Chordata; class Aves; order Pelecaniformes; family Threskiornithidae; genus Nipponia; species Nipponia nippon. The sequence goes on along the minus strand of NW_028262348.1, from coordinate 3,750,476 downwards.
ACAGATACTCCGCTGTTCTGACAGGCTGGCAGTTCATCACCCAGATGCAAGGCTCTGATCTCCCCTGTTTGTCAGCAGTGCTGTCACCGGTGAAATTTTGCAGATTTCCAAAGGCAGGTGAATTACAGAGTCAAAAATGACTTGGGGGCAGAGGCAGAGAGGAGGGCAGGGAGTATGCAGTTATAATTTCTTTAAGTCTTCAAGATGTTTCAGGCATGGTACTTGGTGCTTCTGTCTGGCTCTCACCCATGACTGTACTGGAAGAGGCCTAAGGGACAGTTCTTGGAATTCTTCAGATTGTCAGGGACGTGCTGCTCAGCCAATGGGCTACATGTGGAATTCTCATCTCTAGGAGGTAAAGATTTAAGCCCAGTATTGAGCCATCTTCAAGACTTTCAGACTTCCAATATTGATATTAAATAGGGCCGTCTGAGCCCAAAACCTTTACTTTCCTATACATGAAACTTTACTTACTTTTCCATAAAGTCTTATATTTTGACATAGTTAGGAATCTTATGAGCATGGAAACATGAATCCTGTATATCCTGTACAGAGCCCTGATACAGGGCTCAGAATCTGATGGTAATTCCAAGGCTGCAGTTCAGAGCTCTCTTAAGCTGTCAGAAGGCAGAATGAGACTTAATTTTTGGTGCTGAGTTGTGAATAACAATAATGAACACCAGCTAGTAGTGTTCCTTTTTTTATACTGGAAACTTGGAAACAGCCACAGACCAACAATCATGTGAAGGACTCCTCAAAAAGAAGCACCAGACATCTCGGGGAAAAGCCTAACCGTGACCGATAGAGAGAAGAGAAAAGTTACAGGTTTATCAAGCAGGAAAACTAGTTAGGCTAGTATATAGAAGTACAGTAAGCAGAACTGATAAATTTGTACACTGCTTATGTATTCCCTAGCTAATCTCACTGGTATTCCAATAATAATTTGACAGTGTTCTACTTTCTCTGTAACTGGTCAAGAATTTAACAAATAAACTATACCAGTGAGCTTCATTAAATAATACATTTTTCCTTCCCTTCCCATTCGTATTCAGGTAGCTCAGTGGCACACTGTTTGGGAGGGAGGAAGGTAGGTAAAAGAAAGGATTTATTAAATACAAAATTGACTGACAGTGTGAAAGCTAAGTCCAGTTCATTCTAAACAGGTAATTTTGTGATAGCATGAGCGATGAAAGGAGGTCAATTCTCTTTGCAGGGAAAGTCAAGGGTCAAAATGCACTACTCTCACACTCTTGAGTATTTCCATCTTCCCAGACATAATATACACTGCATAGACTTGCGTAATTCTAGTTGTCCTACCCTTAGTCTTCTCTTCCTGGTCTCTTCAACCTCCATGCTAAAACATACTTTCCTTGTGAGGAAAAAAGTGGTGAAAGTGATCAAAATAGATTAATTTAGAAACCTACACCAAGTGTCAGTACAGGGACTCTCTCTTAAGTAATTGAGCCACAGTTTTAACTCTACAAAACAATTCTGTTCTAACAGATCTATTGCCCAAAGCATTTCCTAGGTATACCTGTGGTGTTGTGTATCTATTTATTTTATTGCTTTGGCCAGTCAAGTGTCAAAGATACAGGCCTCCTTCCCTTGCAATTCTGGGCTCTGACACTTATCCCAATCACCACCTATCTGAGAGGGAAGCAGGGTATTCTCAAAGATAACTCTAGTATGCTAGTCATAACATATATGCGGACATGATCTCTGCCTTACTAAAGCCATCAAAGTGTCTCAAAAGGAAAATAAAGTAGAATAGAAGCAGTTCAGGTTCATATCATGTGCTGCTATCAACAGCGAGGAAAGGATGATGTTAAATGTGCAACCACTTCCTTTCTTTCAAATTTGTTTATCTATTCTATATTGGGAATGAACTGCCCAACTGAAATATTTCTAAATGCCAGCAGAAAAGTTTGTGGATGAGGAATGCTGTGTGAAATATCATCTTCAGAGATGCAATTTCCCCAGTGTCCCCCATATAGGCATATGATGAATCCCCATCATGAAAATAAATATGCCATTCTACTAAACATTGTTTGTATATAAAAGAATTGGCATAGACAAACAAACTTGTAGTTTATGTAGGCCAAGATTCTGTCTCTTACAGGGACCAGTACCAAATGCTACAGATGAAGATGAAATAAACCAAAAACTGATAGGACAACTTCAACTTCTTCCTAATTGTGAAAAGTTAGAGAATGGCTGAAAGATGAGTTCAGACAGTACAAAAGGGAATAGATATCAAAAAAAGGGAGGCATGCAGGGAGATTTTTGCCAGTTATACAACTATGCATAAGCTAAGGGGTTTTTTTCACACAAAGTTTCTTTAGACTTTCTATGATGGCTTACGCACATGGGAACAAACAATATGCTTGGTTCCAAGAGGACACCATAGAGAGCTGCATTCTCACCAACATCCACGTAAGCCTCTAAATAGCTGTACAGGGCGAAATCTTTCTGAAGCACTCCGCAGCTTTCATAGCACAGCCCATCAGGAGGTTCACAACGAAGCCTCGTGATGAGTGGCTACAGTGCATCTGGAAGGGGTGTCTGGTTTCTGAGCCAAGAGGCAGAAGCGGGACCCCAAGGGAAGGCTCTGTCCCTGACCCCCTTTGCCCTCCCGTGTTCTGATCTTTATTGGGCCGTCTGCCTCATAGCATCAAAGGCAAAAGCAGGCCCGTGATTTGTCCTACAACAGCTCTATAAAAAACATAATTGCCCAATAACCCTCTGTCTGCAAACCAAGCCATCTTCCTGTTTCTTCTCTCATAAAGACTATTTGACAAGCCTGTTCCATCAGCTTATAAAAACCTAGAAATAGTTGCCTTCCCTGGAAAGAAACTTTGGAGGAAAAACAGAAAAGAAACTCATTTCTCCTACATATATATGTAGAGTGTGTGTGTATGTGTATATATACACATACATACAAACACTCTAAGATTTCCACAACAAGTAAAATAGATAAACCATTTAAGACAGCCAAATTACCGACTGGCATGACAAGCAAAAGAATTAGTCCTTCTTAAAATAAGGATGTAAAGCACTACATATTGAATTTATAGCATCAGAAATGTTCTGTACTTTAAATTGAACAAAAATGAGGTGGAGTATGTGCTGCTAAACTAGAAAGGGAATGATCTAAAAGCGGTGCAGTAAGAATTATTCTGAATATTCCAGCATTATTCTGAAGTTGCATATGATCAGAGACAATTTAAGATTGTTCTTTTTTATACTTGTCTTTCTCTCCGCTTAAAGAGCTTGTTTTTCCCCATAATAACATTGCTGCAAGACTCACCAACAAAAATGGTTCTTGAGCCTTCCCGTCAATAAGGATGCTGATGTAAATTATCCAGTCACCTTCTGGTTAGTGTAGGGAGTAGCTCATTCAGGCAACATTCTGTCTTCAAGCATCCTTGAGAAAATACAGAGAAACTCCAAATTAAAATTGGTATACCTAAGCTTTAAATCTACATCGCTTTGTGCTTCAGCCACTCAAAAGTAATTTTAAATAATCCTTTGACTGAATAATCTTGCTTCTGACGAAAAGTTTTAAAAAGATCAGTTATCCAACAACTTGTCTGACTGCCACAGGTTTCGTTTGAAATATTTACCATAGATACACAATTAAGATTTGATTTGTGGTGCTGAGATTTACACTCCTGGCAAATGTAAGAATATTGCATTTTAATTTACTTTCAATACAAAATAGTTGCTTTGATATGCCTGAGAACAACCGCCTTGGGATCTGTTCTTCCCAAATGACGTCAAATAAGAATTCCTATATTAACATTAGTGGATGAAGGATCAGGCTCTTCAAAAACAAGGAAAGAAATAATTTATGACTACTGCTATGGGTCAAATCTTGAAATGTTTACTTTATTACACATGCAAGACTGTCCTTGAAGTCAGTGAGGGCCTCAATGAGAAAGAAAGGTGGTGTTGAAGCTAAGGGAAGATGCTGATTTCAGATTCCACTGTTCTAAATTCGTGGATGTTTCAGAAGACTCTGATATCACACTGGTATATTTGTGACCCAGAATTTGATTTTACAGTTCTGTGTAAGCAAAAAAACCAAAATCTGGGACAGCGATAAAACCAGAAACCCTAAGGTGCCCTTGTAGATAAGGCCATTCTGAGAGGATGCTGGAAGTCATTTTGCTGCTCATTTTACAGCCAAGGCTTTTTTAGATTCCGTGTCTGAACTCAGGGCAGTGGGTGCCTTATCAATTTTTTGACTTCTAACTTCTGTGACAAACAGCAGTGTGAAGTGGACTGAATAACTTTTTATTTAATATGACTGATAATCTCTTCCCCAGCTCTACTGGTAAACTGTATGTTCAAGATATTTATCAAGCACGTATCTAGATTTCCAAGTCACAGCATGCAGCACTACTTACTATTTATCAATAAGCTGGTATCCTTAACCAACAGTGTCACACCTTAACTACAGGGCAGCCAGGGCTGGAATTAATTCAGCTACTTTGAATATGCCAATGCCAACTCAGTTTGATCACCAGTCTTAAGACAGTTGCTGCAGTATCTCTTAAATTCAGTCTTGGCTTAACTTCAACACTTCTGTCAAAACGAACAAAGTTCATCAGGTAGTTTTTTTGAGAAATATGGTGTATGAGTAAGAAATAATAGTTTCTTGGACTGCTGTTGTAAGTTCTCCTGTGACGGCTAGTCTGAAGTCAGTTCAACTCACGTGATTCAACTTGTTTTTAAAGCAGATTGACAAAACCGGGATTGTCCATTGGTCTTACTAGAACAACATAGCTATAATGTCAATGTCAGCAGCTGTAATTTAAAAGTTTCAAGTAATATAATAAATGATTTCATTCACAGTACGTACGATGTCTCTTCATATATTTTCCTAGCTTTTTTCAGTCTTACTTAGAAATGCAATCTTTCATTTCTTTTCCATTCAGTTATCTGTTCTCTGATTTGTATTCATGTAACTGTCTCTGTGGGACTGAATCTTGAGTACCATTATCTATCTCCAGATTCTTATACAGCTCCCAGTTGCTGCTGGCTAACAAACTGGTTCCAACATTCACTCTCTTGATTTCTTATGCATTGATTCATCTGTGTTCAGTGGCCTCCTGTGATTAGACAATCGAGTTGTCAAAAAAGAACCATTTCCCAAGCCTTCTCTATTTTCTCTGCATTCTTTCTGTTCATCACAAGCCCAGTGTATCTTCATGTGGGACTGTGCTCTGCACCTCCCCGGCAGATACCACTGCAACTTTTCAATAGTTACACTTCTGAAGTATCTTCTACCCCCTCTCCAGGCTCTTTCCTTCCCTTTGCATCTAGTGGAGAAGCAACACATCTCCATCTTTTCACAAATTGGAAAGAATTAATCTCCCAAGCAGCTACATTCGGAGTGACCTGCCTGGTGTGGGCATGAGCGCCTGTGGCCCAGGGCAATCCAGTTGGCTTGTCTTACAACGTGAGATGACCTAGGAGTCCTACTTGTTGTCTCAAACACTGTAAAGCTAGCCTTAAAGAACTAAACTTTAAAAATACAAAAGAAGAGCCAATCACCTAAAGTCAGTTTCTGCCTCTTTCTTCTGATATTTCAACTCTTCTCACCAATCCTCCCTGGGCTTCCCTCTATCTCCTCCCTGGATACCTTGTTCCCTCTTAGTTCATCTAGGTGGTGAACACAAATATTCTTAAATTGCTTTCAGAAGTAATGTGTATACATGGAGTGAATACTGAGCTCACTCTATGATGAGAATATAGTATTTTTGGTCAGTGAAGACTTCAGGCAGACTCTCAAGTACAGCTCATCCGGAATAGCAGACAAATAGTGGTCAGTCACGTACCTCAGTCATCCCAACCTTATTCTACGTACTGCCCAACCTAGGAATTCCTTCTTCCTTGTGTCTACCAGTAGTCTTGTCTTCTGTTCAGGAGCCTACTCCTCCCACACAGTCTGTCTCAGGGACTCCCTAGTGATTTATTCTCCTCTTTGCCCGAGGAAACCTCTCGGCAGCATAGCTAACCCCGTGTCCGTAAAACTGCCCCTTTCCCTAGCCTTACTCCAGCCTTACGTGCCCTCTGCAAATGGCATGCCAGTCTTAGGAGCCAATTGCTAGCACAGATGCCTCCACCTGGGGGAAGCAGAGAACCACAAGGAGCTCCTTACTTTTGGAAGGTTGCAGAGTACTCTTCTGCTTCAGGCAAGAAGTTAGCTCCTAAATATGCGTAATCAGACTCTAGGCTTAACAGTTGTGCCAGGTCCAACACCAGCACTGAACAACCAGAACTTGGCCTAAAACCTGCTATGGGCAGGAGTTCTCATCTAAAAGAAGCACTGCGATGGTTTGTGTTGTCCTGAGAACAATCGGACTGGCATCGCCTTTAGGAAGACTGATAAACTTATGAGTTAATGTGCACTTCCTCCATCAACAACTTTTCCATGTAAACACCAAATTCTGAATCTGTTTAAACCCCATACCTCCATTCTATCAATGTTGATGGTTTCTCCCAAGGAGGAATTGGACCCAAAGGTGGGGTTTCACCTGTAGCTGTATATGGCTTTGGGACTGATGCAATACAGTGAGGTTATAAAAAGCAAATGGCATGATGTTGGACAGATGCATTGCTCTTGAAGTTGGAATGTTAAGCTTGTCTGGGCCACCAGGCTGTAGTGTGTGTATTCTCTTAATGAAGGTTGCGTTACATACATTGATTATACAGTAGTAATTCCTAATTCTACAGTACTAGAGAAGAAAAATAAAGTATACCATTTGTAATGATATAGACTATTAGTATGCAGTATTTATGCAGTAAACTATATTGACTTCTGTGAGGAAAGCAGAAAGGTGCTGGATACAGCACTTAGCATGACAGACTGAATTTTGAGCAAAAGATGGAAATGAATGCCTGCTCTTAAAAAAAATGAATCAACGTGTCACTGGTGAAAAAAGTCCATGCCGAGCAGCAGGAACCTATTTTATTTACAGTCTCCTCCAAAGATGTTAGTGTAGTAAAAAAATGGTAACTTGCCTTGAAACATTAAAAACTTGAGTTGGCCCATCTGATATTTAGATCTGTGGCCCAACGCCTTCAAGCCCAGTGCTGACCTTTAAGACTCCCTGCTCAGCAACTGTTCCACAAAGTTGTTTAAAATGAAGGTCTTGATCCTGCTTAGCAAATCTGCATGGTATAAAGTTGAGCTAAACCAGAGCCTTGTTAAACAAAATAAGCCTCGGTGCTGGCTTGGAAGTTTGCTTGTGCTGTACAGAACTGAGACTCAAAGTAGAAGCACGTAAAAAAAGAAAAATGTGGAAGAACAAAACTTTCCTCTAGCTCCATCTCTCAGGCTCTTACACATGTTGAAAAATAAACAACCACCAACTTTTACAGCAGCAGGACTCGGAGTGCGCTATCAGGAAACCCACTAAACCTGTAAAGGAGGTACCTTTTGGAAATATCTTATAGACACTCATCTCCCCAGTAGGAAAGTTAGTGCTGCAAAGAGACATCTTTAACAAATAAATAATAGTTTATTAAGTCACTTGTCTCCACAGCAGGAAATAAACTAGGGGGTGGGGAAGGAGGGCGGTGGGGTGACAAAGGAAGGGAAACAAAAAACGTTACCCTCGCAACCCCTCTGCTCCAACAGAGCTGTATTTATTTAAAACACGCTTCTCCTAAGACAGATGGAAAAAATAATTAAACCAGCCACCCACCCCTTTTATTAAACTCCTTTGTGACCACCAGGGATACGATTAACATGGCCACCATAAAAACCCAGTCCCCTACCCTCAAAATAAAGAAAAAAACACAAGCAAGAGTGAGACACCGTGCAGGGCAGGAAGTAAATTAAGAACCTGCCTCTAGGGCGGTGAGAATATTTTTTAGAGTGCCTGCTGGAAAATTTGACAAGAGAATCATAGTAAAGGGGTAAGCATTCAGTTTATCTCAGCTAGGCCTTAGGGGCTTATGGAAAAGAATCTTCCTCTTAGGCAATCAACTTGGTGTGGAGATGCTGTGTGGAAGGAACTGCCATAGCTCAACAGCAGACTAAGCACGGAGGATACTAGCCATTTGTGAAGCCAGAATGGCAAGATACAAGTTGTCCCAAATTTTCCAAGTTCTGAAGCTTGCCCAAATCCTCTGATGTCCTATGTGGAATCACAGAGACAATTCATGTGGTGGCATCTCATCCGTTCTTTTTATGTAATTCACTGGGCTTTTCTATTGTCCTCCTACTGCTGCTTCAAGGCATTCCGTGCCTACAGAAGGTCAGGCCAGATTTCCCGAGAAAAATCTGTCTTCATTTATACAATGCAATAAAAGTCTGGATTTCTCCAGTTGATCACATAGCACAATGGCAAATCTAGGTACGTGGATCCCATGCAGCAGATCTTTTTTTTTTTCCCCTGCTAATGCCCTTTTATAGTCACTGGCACCTTGGGTTCCAGTCCAAACTAGCCTCCCTTCTACAAGATTAAAGATATTCAGGACAAACAACCTTCATCCCTTTGTGATGACTCTTCTGTGATCTCTTAAACTCCACTACCCTGCCTGTCATCAAAATCGTAGGAAAAACAAGAAATCTTAAACCTATCTGTGGCTATTCACATGCATTCTCATTGGCACAGTGGCTACAAAACCAGATGGAAACAAAATAGCTAATTAACACAAGGTTAGAGCAGGCTTTATGTACATGACTCTTTGCAGTTATAGGAGTCCATACTGGAGGCATCACTGTACTTAGATACTGACTTTACTGTATTATTTCCATGTTATCTTTAGTAATAAACTCACCCTTTCTGAACGTGTGTATACCAACATTTGCTCCTGACTGCAACACTTCATTTATTAGGATTACCCCTGGGCAAAAGGCGATCAGCCAGAATCAGTATGTAGCAGGCTTTTCATCATAGCAGCCTGACTAAAAAATGTTATGCATAGTGTCTATCCGTGCATCATGGTGATCAGAAGCCATGCCAAATGTGGCAGCCTAGAATAAGAAGCTGCCAGGATAAAATGATAGTCATCTCTATGGTATAAGATCTGTCAGCTTCCCAAACCAGATTTCCTTTCCACGATTGCCAAGGAAGCTCCTTGCACACTGTCATCATTACATAATACATAAGGAAGCATTGAAAACATTTTGAATATCTTGTGAGAACACATTCATAGAAAATATTCCTTGATTACATTTGATTTCAAGCTGACCTGGTAAGCATTTTGATTGCCTTCTATTAACGACAGACCTGAATGTTCTATTCTCCTTCCCTTAGGAAAAACAGGAGGCCTAATGGCTTAGTCATAAGTTGTTAATGTAGAGCAAGTTTGTGATTAGTATCCCCTGTGCTGTGGTAGATGTTGACCGTAGGAGGGTAAGTGATACCAGTTCAAGTACAGAACGAATAAAATCATTTTTTGTATGGCTAAAAGGTCTCCATTGAGTTGTCACAGTGACAACTGTTCATAGTGTTCTGTAAATGCAGAAGAGAGAGACACCTGGAGTACATGTAAGAACATATAGCCCAGACTGACAATTTGCTATAGAGAAAAGAACTGAAATAGAAGATGCTCCCGCTTTAACAAAGGGACCTTTTTGAAGAAAAAAGGGAAGAATAATATTAGCACTGCATAGGTCAAAATCTCCCCTGCCCCCTTAGCAAAATTAAGTTTTTCTTTAGTAAAATGGTTTAATAATGCATGGTTAGTAGGAACAGAGGGATGAGGAGATGGTAACTACAATACTGCCCAGTTAGGTAAACAGTATGCAAAATCAGAAAAGTAGGTATTAATTATATCTAATATTTGTTAGTATCTCTTTTCTTAGAAGAGCTGAACACACTTTATAAGTATTACATTACTGGTATGCATAATAATAGATAACTAGGGTTTTGATAACTAGACTACTGTATGTCATTGCAGATGCTAGGGAAAATTAGACTAGCAGAGTGTGGTTCAGCAAAAGGGCACTGAGTCAGGAAACTGTGATTGCATTTATTGCTGGCTCTGCCACTACAGTGTTTTGAGACCGTCAGTAAATCACTTTGTCCCTATCTATGAAATGATAAGGACAAATGGGCTTCCTTTATAAGACATATATTGACATAAATGGATAAAAAGTGTTAAAATGAAAGATGAATGTTATTGGATAGCTGAGATTGGACTTAACAAAGCATTACTGGAATGTACAGCCTAGGTGGAAGTGGGAATATCTGCTAACTGAGCTGGATGTGGAAGTCTCATAAAAGTATCTTTCATGACTATGCGGAGAGGACATCATTTTAATGTCCTGCCTGGATAACTTTTATACAGCAACATGCGTACTGTTCAGTACAGTTTAGGATATCTTTACATGGCTATTTTAATGTCTAGCTACTAGCCTATCTAACTACTTGAAAAATAGTTTTAATTTATATGCATTGTATCACATTCTCAGCAGGGATCACAAGTCAACATCCGAGCCTTAGGATCTGAGGGAGCAACTGACCTTGCCAGAATTTCAGCTTATGGTTATTGGCAGTCCAAGTATTTCTATCCTGCTACTCTGACAACCAATCTGGTCACCTGGCAAGCGGTTATTAAACAGTTGATGTGGGCTGGCCCTGCTCACTGGCATTTTATCATCACTTGTAGCATTCATCCACTGCTTGTGGGGATGGATCTCGAACGAGAGATTTTGAGGGTTTCAGTCAATTTCCTGAGTTCTGCCCATCCACAGTGTCTTCATTTCCTGCCACTTTATAAAACAGGGTTAAGTTATAGTCACAGACTTGTTTTGGGTTATTCTAAATAATCCCTCTGAGCTGCTTCAAGTTTACGCTCATCTGGGATCCTGCTGCAAAGACTATGGGGGATTGATGGGAATCTTCAGCAGACTTTATATCAGGTCTTCCAGCCTTGATCCTACATTGTTCAACTCTTATCAAAATTTTACCATTCACTTGAATAGAAGCAGGAATAAAAGCCTAATGAAGTGGCAGTTCAGCCCTCACCGTGTAAATTGTTTGTGAATTGGAAAAAGACATCAGAGAAGTTGGAAAACCACTGTCTTCATAATCCTGTACTGAATAAATGTCGTAAATCTTGCATTCAAGTAATTTTATATAATATTTAACTGAAAACTAGTGGGTGCTGCTTTCTTGTTTTGTTCTCAAAGAGATCAATTTCTGAGTTCTATAGTAGTATTGCATGAAAAAAGACTAACGTGTACATAAAGATTTTCAACATTTGGCTCTTCCCTAGGCATTTCTGATAACCTAGAGTTTAGCTTCTATGGGACAAAATCTTGCCTAATTAAAATTTTAAAGTCTCTGAACGGTGAGGTAAGCTTATGCTAGCTGTAGCTTGGAGGGTTATCAGGGACTTGACTAGGGATGTTAAGAAAAAGTCCAAGTGCATTAGGTACATTGGTCTAATTTTTATGATTTAAGATGGGTTTCTTAAACAAGTTTCCATGTTTGTTTACTGACATGATTTCCCTTGACAACTTTGTCTCACTGATACCTAGATCTGTGATCCATTCATGCATAGGACACTGTGTTTAAAGGCATCATCTGATATGACAACTATGGCTTTTTTTTTTTTTTAATAAAGGGTTTTTTTTCTTTTCTGTGTTATTTGCCAGGTGAATAATGAAAGCAGATAATCTAAACCAGCACATACTACAAGTAGTGACAGAATCATAGGTGATACTAGGGGATTAGTGTGGGGAGAAATGCTCAGCATTATTACTAAAATGACCATCTTCAGTAAGCTAAGGTGGAGTAGCTGTGCTGCCACAGACAGTCTGTCGCTTGAACTGGTCTCTAGGTACTGTGAGGTAACAGTCTATGTAAGACAAAATCACCTAATAAGATTTTCCTGGTATGACATTTAGGTCAAAGTTCTCAAAAGCAAGTGATCACAAAACTTTGAATTTATCTACATTATTTCCAATTTAATTTTAAATAAAATAATATTTTGTGAGTGCTTTAACTTACGTATCACAGTAAAGTGAGTTTGCTCGTATTCAGGCAAGCTTAATACATTTTGATGCTGTCACCATCTCTCTCTCAACTAATATATATAATTTTGTTCTTAAGTTTAGCCCACTTTTGACAGGCAATTCAAGGAGATGGCTCAATTGTTTCAGGAAAGAATCTTTCTAGGAACTGATATTTAACCAAAAAAAAGATTTTCCCATGAATTATTGATAGCTTTTCACAAGATATTCTGACTTGAATTTAACACTCTTTCCTCTTAATTTTTTGTATCACCTCTTGGAATTATATCAAATTATATCAAAGCTGAGAAGGCTGGGAACCTAGTCTGCTAGAAAATGTGACAAGCACAAATGTCTGCTTTGGCAGAAGATTCCTGCTCTTAAAGAAAGCAAAAGTGTTAGAAAGCAGAAAACCCTGATCCTGGAAAAAAATTACTTTATGTACTTCTGAAAACTTGGGGCAAATTTCATTAGCTGCCAGGCATGAGGGGACAAAAAAATATTTGCTTATGCTTTCAAAATCCGGTGCACAGTCAGAAGTTCTAAAAAACACTGTAAAGTGTTACTGTGATTAATCAATACTGTTGTGCCATTTGAGTGAAAAATACATTATCTGGCAAATGAATAAGGATTTCAGGCAGACCAGCCTAATGTAGACAGAATATCTATTTATGTATCCATCTACTTTATACCACAATAATAAACCATAATAATAAACAATATGTGAAAATGGATTCTAGGAACCTGATCAAATATGCATTTAGTTCGACATACTCTTTCCATTGGCTTCAATATTCACCATTGTTCACGCTGTAATGCTAGAGAGTATTGAAATTAGAGATTTAGTAAAAAAGATAGAGGACTTTGTCACTAGGGAGGATGTTGATATTTATTCAGCACGCAGAAATCCTAAAACTCTGCAAGGCGCTAAGTATAATTAATACATTCCTTCTTTCCTTATGGGTATAGCTTAAATTACTGTGGCTCTGATTTCTTGAAGCACGTAACCCTGTATTTGACTCCACGTTAAGATCCTAAAGCACACTACTGTCAAATCAGATGCATGCTTAAATGCTTTTGCTGTATAGGGGCAGATTTAAATTAATAAGCACCAAAATCTATTACATAAACAGATGTCTAAATGCAAACTGATACCATAAAATTAGTTATTTTTCTATATTTATTTCCCAAACAAATATCATGGGCAAAGACCATCAAAACTGAAAAGTCAAGTACTCAGACTTTGGGAAATAAATCAAGGTTGCCCATTTACAACTGCACCTATAACAGTGTACTCAGCCATGGACATATTTATGACAAAGGAGATGCCAGACACAGCGATTGTGTGCTGTTTTTTCTACTGTTTTTGCCACTCCTTCTTCAAGCAAATCTCTTAAAAAATGAATAAAAAATCAAGGAAAGTTTGGTCTGGATTAAGAACTCGGGGAAAAAAAGCAGGCAAGGAAATGGGCATTTGAAGAAAATGAAGCTCATAGCCTAAGTGAAGATAGTTTATAGAAAATATTTTTGTAACTGAATAATTGTGATAATGCAGCCATCTGATTCTCTTTGATAGCATGATCATTACTCTTTCCTCAATTACTGGCTATAAAATAACAAATACTGCTATCTCCTGGTTTCGATATGTAGATGTTATACTGTGTCTTGGCATATTACTGGGAAAACCTTCAGACAAAACTAGTCTAGCAACAGTTCAAGAGCAGACTATATACTCAAATCTGGTTTGATTTTTTGAAGCAGGATGGAGAGAGGAAGGTTGATGATTTTGATTTGGTTCATCATAAAGATAGGCAGGTCTTCACAAGACTTGTATTCAGGCATATCTTGAGAGAAACCCTAACATCCATACAATAGCAGTGTTGGTAGCTCCTAGTCCTGCTTTTGTCAAGTGTCTGAAAGTGCAGCTCCTACTGTCGAAAGTTATTTAATCACTGTGTGAGATGGACATAAGAATCAGTGGAATATGTGATTTATTTCTCCACAGAATTCTTAAAAAGGACTTGTAATTTAGCTGCACTGAAAACCCAGGGATGGACAATGTTAACAGAAAGAAGCAGCAGGAAAGAATTTTACATCTGTAAGGAAAAAAGGAAAGAAAAGGCTGTAGCTGAAACATTTTGTGAAAAGATCTTGCTTTGGTTACTAGAACCATAAGAGGCATGATGTGATAGCAGGTTTATTCATTTCTAATTATGGACATGGCTTTATCTGCAAGTCTTCCTCCCCCTCCTCTGCTAACTGCCCCCCTCCTTTTTCCTCCTGTCCCCTGGGGCAGCACTGTGGTGGGGCTCAATCACTCTTTTATTAGTTGTGATATACTGTGGCTAATTCCCTTAATCTGGACCTTGCTTTCCTATAAAGCCCAGACCTCAGGTATTGAATTTCCCTGATCAAAGTGCAACCAGTGTGGGACACAGCAATCTCCACTAAACAGGGGAGCTTGGGAAAGCTCGTAAATGGAGTAAAAGAAATACACATACACACACACACTCACAAGATGGTGCAATCAATTGGTAGAACAATCACGTGTGAAATATTACTGGCTCCTTAAAGTGCTGGTTCTGGGATTTACTGCAGTGTATTAATCTGCTGTGCTTAATGCATTGACCTTTCACCCCTAGCAATTCAGTAGACGGTGCTTGAATTGCCAGAAGCTAATACAATGGATTAGGAGCAGAAAGAGCCCACCATATTGAAGTGCCACGGCAGCCCTAAACCGTATGACCAGTAACTTCTCCATCTTTCTTAATAGATAGTGCCAGACAATGTGGCTACCGCAGAAAGGCCTGTATTGACAGCAGAATTTCTGGAAAGGGAGATAGTGGAATAAAGGCTTGTTATAAAACAATAGAGGAGAGCGTTCTTGTGACTGAGTCACAAGACAGGGATTTAGAAGCATTTGTTTTATTCCGTGCAGTCATTCTCTCCTTGTGAGTGACCTTAGGCAAGACAATTCACTTCTTAGGATCGTGTCTTTCCTATCTGTAAAATTGGGATAATGGCACTTACCTAATTTTCTCAGGAGCAGCGGGGAGGCTTTGTTCATTGACATTCAAAAGGCATTTTAGGATCATAGAACTGGAAGTGTTATACATTTGTGCAAAATAGTATGATATTCAGTTCATTAAATATCCATATAGATGGAGAAGAGAATGGAAGAGAACCTCCCTTCATATGTACACTAGGAAACTCAATCATTAATCTAAAAGCTTTCTCTTGAAAGTGCTGTGTTCACTTGATCCAAAAAGTTAGCTCAGATCTAAAAATAAATGCTACGCAGACTTGCAGAAATGTGTAGAAATAAATGATATGGAGAGCAATGTGTATCTATAATGGCAAGATAATCAAATGTCCTTTTCCTGATTCCTTGGTCATTCAAAATCTGTACATTTCATGTACAGAAAACCCTTTGGAATTCAATTTTGAATGTTAACTCTTCAATATCAGCTTTAGCTATTCCATATAATTTAACAAACAGTTATACAGTACTACTGAATTTGAGAGAAGTGTCCAAAAACCTCATAAAGGAGATTATTCTAAGTAATTGCTATCAAATACTATTAAATTCTGAATAGCGTTAAGCCCCCTCCACCCGCCTGCACAGGCACTCTCATTTAGGATTAAAGGGACCTTTATTTGATTTGTTTTACTTCAATACAAAATAAATTAGGTTGACCTGAATTAAGGCCTCTTCGATACTCAGGAAGAGTGTCTACACAGGGATTTACTATGCTTTAATTGGTCCACTTCAAAAGTTAATTTGGGTATTTTTTCCGACATGCTCAGAAACTACCACAGAGTACACATGTCATATTTGTCAAATGGTGCAGAATTTAGAGCACAGGGCCCTGTGAATATACATTCAGAATTTACCACTTCAATGAGCTTACTGGTACTGCTGTGTACTCCTCAGAACTGGAATATACTTATAATGATGAATAATGGTGGGATTCACTTCATCAGACTTTGGTTATCTAAAGTTAGGTCTCTAGTCTAAGTTTGTTGCGTATACTAATTCAACAGAAAGATATGCAAGCCTAGAAGATGACAAAGCCATCCTGGTACGCATCCCTGAGGTTGCTGTTATATGATTGCTTTAAGTCAACATAAGAGGAGGCTGTCCCAGAAAAAGTTCACCTCGTATTCCCTCGTCCGGAGCTGCATGTTTCGCCATCTCTCTTGTGCCAGCAAGCATTCATACAGCCGCGTAACAAATTGAGTCGGGAAACTGATCCAACTAAAACCAACTCTGAACAATAACAACAACAACAAGAGAGAGAAAAAGATTAGTTACAGAAGAGTCACTGCCTGATGACTTAGGCAGGCTTAATTTTGATTGTGCAACCATATCCTAAAAAAAGCAGGATGAATTGTTTTCCAGAGACATTTCTTTCACTCTACCAATTATACGAGCTTTGCAGGTTAGTTTATAGAGAACACCTAACTTCAGACAATTGAAGAGAAAGAAACCTAGCTCCAAGAAATCATACTTGTGCAAGCATCTATGAATGGAAGTAGGTCTGAGTTTCTGAGCAATATTTATACCTCATTCCTTGTGGTTAAGCGTCTTTCTTCAGTTTTTCACAGCAAGCGTTGGCAAAGACAGTTGGAAACTGTCTTTTAAGTGCCCAACTTATAGTACCTTAAAGGGATCTGGTTTTCAGGAAGTGCTGGGAGCCCATCCTGTGAAAACCATCACTCATGTAGGGCACTCAAATCTGCTAATCAGTTTTGAAACTCCTGGCCCTATCTAAAAGGAGTTATATTCATGTGAATTAATTTTTTTTAATAATAAGCCAGTACATATATATTTTTAATCCAGCCACGTGAATAATAAGAAACAATCTTTATCTGTGTGGCACTGCTGATCGTGTGACACATGGATCAGACAACACACTGTGCATTTCAAGAACATCTTGACTCAAAACATTGCGGCCAAAAGGCCTGAGTGCTCAACTTGAATGGCTTTGAAACCAGAGCCCTTCAAATCATAATTCAAGGACTTGAGAGTAGCAAAGGGCAGAAGAGATGAATGGCGTAACAGCCGAGAATGGATCTGAGCAGAAGGGATGTCACAGGGCCGCAAGGGACAGTTAGGAAATTTCTTTGCCCTGGTGGGTTGTGGGCCCTACTGCTCGCTGCCTGACATCAGCCACTTGGAATGCCAGTAATATAACACCCCTGCGACACTCGGTGCTCCTGCCGTACAGTTTTATTGCCCTGCTTCCACTCTCTCTGGTTTATATCGGATTGTGTTTTCCAAAGACAGGCAATAAAGAGGGGAGGAGGGGAAGGGGGATTTATAGCCTGCTAAACTAAACTTCCCTGGGCTTGCTGTCCTCTGTCCCAGGCCTCCTCTTGCTGCCCTGACTGGTCTGGAGGAATAGTGCTTATAGCAAGGTCTCAGGGTGTGAAGGACGAGGCTTGTCAGAGACTACTTGGGTTCTCTTCTTGGGAGGTCAGAGAGCACACACCGGTCATCCACCAACTCAGTTGCTTCAACGTACCAGGCACTGCGCCATGCTGTTATGGAAAAACATGTAGTTTTTTTCACATGCTAATAATATTGAGACTAATCTTGAATGGCATATTTAGAACTTGCCACACAAGGCTCTCGCTGTTTGTGGAAGGCCTGTGGAACAAGTTAAGCCTTACAAAAAGCTGGCTTAATGCAGGTATCTTTAGTACTTCTGCTTCTGTGAAATGATTGTCAAGGTCTCTGCCTCAACAGATTTAATGTGAAGGTTTGGCTTGCTGCATGCATGATTTCAAGCATGGTATGATAGTACAATGTGGCTTGGGATCTTTATAATACAGATCTAACTAAGCTGGGAGCTTTTCGAACGCGAAGATGAAACATCTGGCTAGTCCTGATGAGGACCTCCAAAACACCACTGTGCCACTGGTTGTCCCATTCCATAGTCCTTAAGGTATCTGAGGTGAATATATGTAGCTAGAAACAAGGGCAACTGTAGTTTTCTCAGGCAATGCTGTTTCTGCAAAAGGTAGCTGGAATCCTGAAAGGCTGCCATTTAGGCATATCTGCTTTGTGACAGGCATAACAACAGCACAATGGGATTTTGACATGCTCTATAAATATGGGGGGTGGTGCAGGGGATGGGGAGAGAAGAGATGGGGAAAGATTTGGGTCAAGGAGAGCCATTTACACAGAGCAAATACTTGGTGAAATGCTCACCTAAGGCATAAGTCTCTAAAAGAAAGATTTTTATCTGAGATGACTGCTCAGTGGAACATTCCTCGAACTCCCATGCTGTTCACAGTTTTTAAAACATCCAGTCTTTGCCAGTAGTTTCTGGTAGACGGGATAAATAGATTGAATTCTTCCCTACTGGATTTCCACTGTAATGTGGTATAGGGCTGAGAGAAAGTGCAAAGCAACTTTGTGAATCAAGTCATTGTATTCAGATAAGTGTGGCAAATAAGTGGGGAGATGGACAAACACCAGTAAAATGCAAGCATATGCCACCATGTAAACAGTGAAATTACAGTGTGCTCCACTATCCTGTGGTAAAACTGTCAAGTGTCTCTCAGCTGCCTGTCACTGACAGAAATTTTAAACGAGCTCTTACTAGTGTGATCTCACAGTGCCAGGTGCTCCCCTCCGCTCTCTCGTTCATTGCTTTCCGATCACCTCCACCTTTGACAGCTGCCTGGCTGTGGTGGGTAAGGTGAACACACCAGTGTACAAACACCACGCCTCAGCTTCTCTGGTGGGGTATAACAAGTAGCGATGGAATCAAATGCAAGATACTGAATGGACTCTGCAAGGAAATTTGTGAAACCATGATGTTCGAATTGTTTAAGACAGTGCTGAAAGTACTGCGGGGGAAAATTCAGCAATGGCAGAGATGAGTGGCGTAAGGGGACTTTCAAATCTTACATTTCTCTGATTGAGACACTGCACGTCACAGCTTCCAAGTCCAGTTCTGCTGCACACCACCTGACATGCCAAATGATACGAATCAAAGAACCACCCAACATTTAGGTTAGCAAGTGATATTTTTTTCTTTTTAATCTTCTATCATGAACCAAGATGGTGTTGTGCTCTTTAGTGTATTATTAGGAGCCGGACAAGGGACTTGGAACTTCACTCTCCAGGGGATTTTGGGTTTTGCAGTATTAGATGGATTGCTTTTAGGGAGAACTTGGTTTCAGCTCAGTATGAAGGACTGCTGTGTGCAACATATAAAAAAGGGTGAATCTGTGTCTGGCCATTGGTCACTTCTCCCATTCCATTTGCAAGCTGAGCCTATTTTTTCCTCAGATAGAAAGCAGATAGATTGCTCTAACTTCAGCTTTCTATTTTCTTTTTGTTTTGTACAGAGGTAGCAATTCCTTGTAAATGGTCTCCCTATGGGTCTTGAAAGGAAAACACTACTCGGGTCAGTTTCTTGTGTGCTCATACTTTGTTATTATCCATTCTAAGGCAAAAAAACATAATGGGAGTACTTATGCTAGCCCCTTTTCTTCTTGCTTATTGGCCAAGCGGTTTGTGAATCTTTGCCTCTGTCCAGTTATCACCTGCCTGACAGGCCGAAGTCATTATGATTTCCACTATATGGATTCAGAGATAGTGAGGAAAGGGCAAGACTGTCTTTATGCAAAGATGCTTCTTTTGCAGATGACGGGGTAGCATTCAGGAAGCTTATGATACTGAACCAAGTGGAATGTCTGCGTGCAGTCAATTCAGAGAGGGAAATCATCATCTGTTAGAAAGGCAGCAGGGATACACGAAACACAATAATGTTCTACAGAACCCCAGCTCTTCTGGAGAGTCCTGCCTGACTTCAAACCCTATGGGATGACATGGGAGCATATGCACTAAGTACAAATGAAATACCTATTCAGCCATATATCCATCCAACAGATTTATTTCATGCCCTTCATTGCAGTAGTATGTGATCACATTTAAAATAAAGCAAGGATATGCATATGCATGTCTGGATATAAAAAAAAAAAAAACAAAAAACCAAAAAACAAAACGCTTCTCCATCCCTCCTTGTATAGCAAGACGATTTCAACTCATTTTAGGAAAACTGCAATTCAGCTCTGCAATTCAAAAGCAACACCATAAGTGTACGTGAAACTGTGAGCAATAAGTTGCTAGAGTAGCAGGCTTCTGGAGACTCTACCAGTTTTCCACTAAGGTAATTTAACATCCGAAGGGTCTGGGTTTAAGGGGGC